>NW_028136515.1:0-1200000 GCF_964662115.1 Mustela nivalis
TTCTGGAAAGTGCATTTCAACTCAGCCACCCCGGTTGCTCCCGCAGATCCATTAGATCTAAACTGTCTTGTTGCTAGGAGACAATTGGAAGGCGAGGCAGACTTCTCAGGCATCCATCCTGGAACGGTGCTCTGGAGTCATTCCATATGGGATGTCCTGGAGCTGTCCAACAGGTCTTAATTGTCCCGCAGAAGGAAACCTTGAAGGGGCATCCCACATCTCCCAACGTGGAAAACCTCCATGGCCTCGAGATTCCGCTCCCTTCATGAAGGGGCCGTCATACACAGAAACTCCAACCTGAGCCAACATCGGATCCTCGCCCTGACTTCAGATGCATGAGATATTGGTTCAGATCTGCAGGGGGAACCTGCCATGCCCTCAACCTGAATCCGAAGTCTAGCTTGTGTTCTCAGACTTCCGTCCTCACTCTCCTGGCCCCGAAGCCCTCAAGTTTGGCAATTCCGGACCGACAATGAAGCACTCTGCCTGCCCTCTAGAAAAAATATATTGCCTAATGAGCTGCCCAGGCAGCTTAAATGAAGATAAACCTACACGGCACTCGAATGTACCCAAATTATATAGTCTAACCTGGGCACTAATGCACTGTCTGACACAACCTGAGCCCGGACCTGCTGATCAACACCCAGACACCTGACCGCACCCTGAGCACATCAGACCCGCCATGGCCTTAGGTCATCATCTCTTCCCTACCTCAGTTTTCAGGCTTCAGAACCTAGACCTTATCTCCAATCACTGCCCACGGGTGACTGTGATGCAGAAATCAGAACTCGTCCTGACCCATGGCAAGAAACCTTATGGTTGGCATGTTGTCCTACGTTCAGGTTAGGAGAAACCAGCATTCACCCTGAGGCCCCTCCCATTCTTGAGTGCGACGAGAGCATAAAAACGCATTGTGACCTCAGCGTGAGTCCTGTCCTATAGTAAGTCCTCTCAGTGGCTGGACCATTAGATGTCATAATGGGCTTGACATGTCCCTAGTCCCCAATTTTTAACCAGATTTCTGGTTGTCCAGTCGCCCCACCCCAGGGCTCTACTCTGGAATCCCTCATTTGGTGGGACATCTGAGGTTGAAAAACAAAATGAAACAAATCGACAACAACAACAAAAAAACGGACTTCTTCCATCCCCAGAATGACCCCAAACTCTTTGGACGGGACCGAACCCCCAGAGAGTAAGACTCGTCCATTTTCCATGAAGTCACCCGGCAATTTCACGACCATGAGTGACACGATATCCAGAGACAAAAACTTGAGCAAGAGCCTCACACTCGCCCTTTTTTCATATACCGAAGTGTTCTCCTCATGGTCTGTAGATCAGTCCTGCCATACCTGGACCCAAAACATAAGCCGAGTTTGTGTTTTCAGACAACTGTCCAAACAGCTATGGCCTACACACCCTACAGGCTCAGGGCCCTGGAGCCAAACCTGAGGACTGTACTTGCCCTCTCCAAGGGAATTGTATGTGCCCATTCCAATGGCCACAACCCTACTAATAGGATAACCTCCAAAGTCCCTAAGGCCATCCCAATTGTTGTGGCTTCCCAGGACAAACAGGGGCAATCTGAGCCCATCTGAGCACCTACCTGCACTCAGTCCCGTAGACTGATGTCCCCAGAGGTAAAAAGGAACGAACAGG
The DNA here is from genome assembly GCF_964662115.1 of Mustela nivalis. Lineage (NCBI taxonomy): Eukaryota > Metazoa > Chordata > Mammalia > Carnivora > Mustelidae > Mustela > Mustela nivalis. The sequence continues at coordinate 1,657 of NW_028136515.1, forward strand.
CCCCTAGGCACTAATCGGATCCATTGCTTTGGTTTCCAGGCATCTCTCCTCAGAGGCCTGGATCTCAATACCAACTTATGGCTGTTTCTTGACTCACCCATCAGAACAAAACTCATCTACACATGGGAAACATGCACGTTGGAGCTGTGTCAAAGCCTCTGTTTAGGAGAACCCTTCAGGGCCCCAGGGCCACCGCTTCATTCCAAGGTCTCCATAGACACAAAAACATATTAGGACACATTCACAGGAGAGTCCATTTCAACTCAGCCTCCTCGGTTGCCCCCCACATTCCAGCAGATCTAACCTGTTTTGTTGCTTGGAGACAATTGGAATGCGAGGTGGGCTACCCAGCCATCCATCCTTAGAACCCTGCTCGGAATCGTTGGCCTGGAGCCAACCAACAGGTCTCAATTGTCCTGCAGAAGAATCTTTGCAGTTTGGAGCTTCTCACAACTCCCATCGTTGGAAAACCCCCATGTCCTCGTGATCCAACCCCTTCAGGAAAGGGCCATCAGGGCAGAAAGTCCAACCTGAGCGATCGTCTGATCCTTGCCCTGACTTCAGATGCACGAGATCTCTATTGAGGTCTGTAGATTGTGCCTGCCATATCCTCACCCAGAAACCTAGGCCTAGCTTGGGTTCTCAGAAGCCGTCCTCAGACTACTGGCCCACAAGCCCTCCAGTTTGGCAATCCAGAACTACAATGCCGCACTCTGCCTGCCCTACAGAAGTAAAACATTGCCCTCAGGGCGACCCCGAAACCGCAAATGAGGATCAACCTGCACGCCATTCGGCTGTACCCCAAACATATAGGCTGACCTGGGCACTATTTCCCCTTCTGACCCAGCCTGAGCCTGGACCTCCTGGTCCCACCCAGACAGCTGGCCGCACACTGAGCACTTCAATCCCGCCATGGCCTTAGGTCGTCATCTCTTCCCAACTGCGGTTTTCTGGCTCCAGAACCTAGACCTTATCTCCAACCACTGCCCAGTGTTGAAAATGATGCAGAAATCAGAACTCTTTCCCCATGGCAAGAAACCTTATGGTAGGCATATTGTCCAACGTTCAGTGTAGTTGAAACAAGCGTGGCCCATGAGGCCCAGCCCATGCTTGCAGGCCACCTTGGTCACAAACACACATTGTGACCCTCAGCCTGAGCCCAGTCCTCAGGTAAGGCCTCTCAGGGCCTATATGAAGAGACAGCATATTGGGCTTGCCATGCCCCTAGGCCCCAATTTTTAACCATAGTTCGGGGTGTCCCTTCACTCTTCCCCAGGGCTCTGCTTTGGAATTCCTCTTTTGGTGGGACACCTGAGGTAACAAACTTGAAAGGAGACCTCCCATCCCACAGATTGACAAAAAACAATTGGGATCGGGCCAAATCCACAGAGAGGAAGATTCGTCCATGGCCCATGATAACTCCCCAACATTCCACGGCCATCGCTGAAACAAAATCCAGAGACAAAAGCCTGAGCAAGCGCCTCAGACTCGCACTTTCTTCATATCCTGAAGAGTTCTTCTCATGGTTTGTAGATCGGGCGTGCCATACCTACTTCCCCAAACTTAAGCTGAGTTTGTGTTTTCAGTCTTCTGTCCTCAAAGTCCTGGGCCACACTCCCTCCTGGCTGGGGCCCCTGGATCCACACATTAGGACTGCCCCCACCCAATCCATGGGAATTCTGCCCATTCCATTGTCAAAAATCGTACAAATTAGGAGAACCCTCCAAAGTCCCTGAGGCCATCCCAATAGTGTAGGTCGCCAGGGACAAAAAAGGGCGGTTGATACCGGCTGAGCATCTACCTCCACTCATCTACCTCCACTCATACCAAGAAAATTGAAAAATACAGGACCCGAGGCCATTATCGGATCCATTGCTTTGGATTACAGGCATGTCTCCTCAAAAGCCTGGATGCCAATACCAAGAGAGGGGATTTCCTGAGGCACCTATCAGAACAAATCTCGTCTCCACAAGGAAACTTGTGAATGGGAGCTAAGCCAAAGCTTAGGAGAATACTTCAGGGTCCCGGTGCCACCTCCCCATTCCAAGGCCCTCATGGACACAAACACACGTTAGGACCCATCCTCTGGAAAGTGCATTTCAACTCAGCCACCACGGTTGCTCCCGCAGATCCATTAGATCTAAACTGTCTTGTTGCTAGGAGACAATTGGAAGGCGAGGCGGACTTCCCAGGCATCCATCCTTGAACGGTGCTCTGGAGTCATTCCATATGGGATGTCCTGGAGCTGTCAAACAGGTCTCAATTGTCCCGCAGAAGGAATCCTTGAAGGGGGCATCCCACATCTCCCAACGTGGAAAACCTCCATGGCCTCGAGATTCCACTCCCTTCATGAAGGGGCCGTCATGCACAGAAACTCCAACCTGAGCCAACGTCGGATCCTCGCCCTGATTTCAGATGCATGAGATATTGGTTCAGATCTGCAGGGGGTACCTGCCGTGCCCTCACCCTGAATCCGAAGTCTAGCTTGTGTTCTCAGACTTCCGTCCTCACTCTCCTGGCCCCGAAGCACTCAAGTTTGGCAATTCCGGACCGACAATGAAGCACTCTGCCTGCCCTCTAGAAAAAATATATTGCCTAATGAGCAGCCCAGGCAGGTTAAATGAGGATAAACCTACACGGCCCTCGAATGTACCCAAATTATATAGTCTAACCTGGACTCTAATGCACTGTCTGACACAACCTGAGCCCGGACCTGCTGACCAACACCCAGACAGCTGAACCCAGGCTGAGCACATAAGACCCGCCATGGCCTTAGGTCATCATCTCTTCCCTACCTCAGTTTTCAGGCTTCAGAACCTAGACCTTATCTCCAATCACTGCTCACGGGTGACTGTGATGCAGAAATTAGAACTCTTCCTGACCCATGGCAAGAAACCTTGTGGTTGGCATGTTGTCCAACGTTCAGTGTAGGAGAAACCAGCATTCACCCTGAGGCCCCGCCCATTCTTGTGTGCGACGAGAGCATAAACACGCATTGTGACCTCAGCGTGAGTCCTGTCCTATAGTAAGTCCTCTCAGTGGCTGAACCATTAGATGTCATAATGGGCTTGACATGTCCCTAGTCCCCAATTTTTAACCAGATTTCTGGTTGTCCAGTCGCCCCACCCCAGGGCTCTACTCTGGAATCCCTCATTTGGTGGGACATCTGAGGTTGAAAAACAAAATGAAACAAATCGACAACAACAAAAAAACGGACTTCTTCCATCCCCAGAATGACCCCAAACTCTTTGGACGGGACCGAACCCCCAGAGAGTAAGACTCGTCCATTTCCCATGAAGTCACCCGGCAATTTCACGACCATGAGTGACACGATATCCAGAGACAAAAACTTGAGCAAGAGCCTCACAATCGCCCTTTTTTCATATCCCGAAGTGTTCTCCTCATGGTCTGTAGATCAGTCCTGCCATACCTATGACCCAAAACATAAGCCGAGTTTGTGTTTTCAGACAACTGTCCAAACAGCTCTGGCCTACACTCCCTACAGGCTCAGGGCCCTGGAGCCAAACCTGAGGACTGTACTTGCCCTCTCCAAGGGAATTGTATGTGCCCATTCCAATGGCCACAACCCTACTAATAGGATAGCCTCCAAAGTCCCTGAGGCCATCCCAATAGTTGTGGCTTCCCAGGACAAACAGGGGCAATCTGAGCCCATCTGAGCACCTACCTGCACTCAGTCCCGTAGACTGATGTCCCCAGAGGTAAAAACGAACGAACAGGCCCCTAGGCACTAATCGGATCCATTGCTTTGGTTTCCAGGCATCTCTCCTCAGAGGCCTGGATTTCAATACCAGCATATGGCTGTTTCTTGACTCACCCATCAGAACAAATCTCATCTACACATGGGAAACATGCACGTTGGACCTGTGTCAAAGCCTCTGTTTAGGAGAACCCTTCAGGGCCCCAGGGCCACCGCTTCATTCCAAGGTCTCCATAGACACAAAAACATATTAGGACACATCCACAGGAGAGTCCATTTCAACTCAGCCTCCTCGGTTGCCCCCCACATCCAGCAGATCTAACCTGTCTTGTTGCTTGGAGACCATTGGAATGCGAGGTGAGCTACCCAGCCATCCATGTTTAGAACCCTGCTCGGAATCGTTTGCCTGGAGCCAAACAACAGGTCTCAATTGTCCTGCAGAAGAATCTTTGCAGTTTGGAGCTTCTCACAACTCCCATCGTGGGAAACCCCCATGTCCTCGTGATCCAACCCCCTTCAAGAAAGGGCCATCAGGGCAGAAAGTCCAACCTGAGCGATCGTCTGATCCTTGCCCTGACTTCAGATGCACGAGATCTCGATTGAGGTCTGTAGATTGTGCCTGATTCCTCACCCAGAAACCTAGGCCTAGCTTGGGTTCTCAGACTCCGTCCTCAGACTACTGGCCCACAAGCCCTCCAGTTTGGCAATCCAGAACTACAATGCCGCACTCTGCCTGCCCTACAGAAGTAAAACATTGCCCTCAGGGCTACCCCGAAACCGCAAATGAGGATCAACCTGCACGCCATTCGGCTGTACCCCAAACATATAGGCTGACCTGGGCACTATTTCCCCTTCTGACCCAGCCTGAGCCTGGACCTCCTGGTCCCACCCAGACAGCTGGCCGCACACTGAGCACTTCAATCCCGCCATGGCCTTAGGTCGTCATCTCTTCCCAACTGCGGTTTTCTGGCTCCAGAACCTAGACCTTATCTCCAACCACTGCCCAGTGTTGAAAATGATGCAGAAATCAGAACTCTTTCCCCATGGCAAGAAACCTTGTGGTTGGCATGTTGTCCAAAGTTCAGTGTAGTTGAAACAAGCGTGGCCCATGAGGCCCAGCCCATGCTTGCGGGCCACATTGGTCACAAACACACATTGTGACCCTCAGCCTGAGCCCAGTCCTCAGGTAAGGCCTCTCAGGGCCTATATGAAGAGACAGCATATTGGGCTTGCCATGCCCCTAGGCCCCAATTTTTAACCATAGTTCGGGGTGTCCCTTCACTCTTCCCAGAGCTCTGCTTTGGAATTCCTCTTTTGGTGGGACACCTGAGGTAACAAACCTGAAAGGAGTCCTCCCATCCCACAGATTGACAAAAAACAATTGGGATCGGGCCAAATCCACAGAGAGGAAGATTCGTCCATGGCCCATGATAACTCCCCAACATTCCACGGCCATCGCTGAAACAAAATCCAGAGACAAAAGCCTGAGCAAGCGCCTCAGACTCGCACTTTCTTCATATCCTGAAGAGTTCTTCTCATGGTTTGTAGATCGGGCGTGCCATACCTACTTCCCCAAACTTAAGCTGAGTTTGTGTTTTCAGTCTTCTGTCCTCAAAGTCCTGGGCCACACTCCCTCCAGGCTGGGGCCCCTGGAGCCACACATTAGGACTGCCCCCACCCAATCCATGGGAATTCTGCCCATTCCACTGTCAAAAATCGTACAAATTAGGAGAACCCTCCAAAGTCCCTGAGGCCATCCCAATAGTGTAGGTCGCCCGGGACAAAAAAGGGCGGTTGATACCGGCTGAGCATCTACCACCACTCATCTACCTCCACTCATACCAAGAAAATTGAACAAGACAGGACCCGAGGCAATTATCGGATCCATTGCTTTGGATTACAGGCATGTCTCCTCAAAAGCCTGGATGCCAATACCAAGAGAGGGGATTTCCTGAGGCACCCATCAGAACAAATCTCGTCTCCACAAGGAAACTTGTGCATGGGAGCTAAGCCAAAGCTTAGGAGAATACTTCAGGGTCCCGGTGCCACCTCCCCATTCCAAGGCCCTCATGGACACAAACACACGTTAGGACCCATCCTCTGGAAAGTGCATATCAACTCAGCCACCACGGTTGCTCCCGCAGATCCATTAGATCTAAACTGTCTTGTTGCTAGGAGACAATTGGAAGGCGAGGCGGACTTCCCAGGCATCCATCCTCGAACGGTGCTCTGAAGTCATTCCATATGGGATGTCCTGGAGCTGTCCAACAGGTCTCAATTGTCCCGCAGAAGGAATCCTTGAAGGGGGCATCCCACATCTCCCAACGTGGAAAACCTCCATGGCCTCGAGATTCCGCTCCCTTCATGAAGGGGCCGTCATGCACAGAAACTCCAACCTGAGCCAACGTCGGATCCTCGCCCTGACTTCAGATGCATGAGATATTGGTTCAGATCTGCAGGGGGTACCTGCCGTGCCCTCACCCTGAATCCGAAGTCTAGCTTGTGTTCTCAGACTTCCGTCCTCACTCTCCTGGCCCCGAAGCCCTCAAGTTTGGCAATTCCGGACCGACAATGAAGCACTCTGCCTGCCCTCTAGAAAAAATATATTGCCTAATGAGCAGCCCAGGCAGGTTAAATGAGGATAAACCTACACGGCCCTCGAATGTACCCAAATTATATAGTCTAACCTGGGCACTAATGCACTGTCTGACACAACCTGAGCCCGGACCTGCTGACCAACACCCAGACAGCTGACCGCACGCTGAGCACATAAGACCCGCCATGGCCTTAGGTCATCATCTCTTCCCTACCTCAGTTTTCAGGCTTCAGAACCTAGACCTTATCTCCAATCACTGCCCACGGGAGACTGTGATGCAGAAATTAGAACTCTTCCTGACCCATGGCAAGAAACCTTGTGGTTGGCATGTTGTCCAACGTTCAGTGTAGGAGAAACCAGCATTCACCCTGAGGCCCCGCCCATTCTTGAGTGCGACGAGAGCATAAACACGCATTGTGACCTCAGCGTGAGTCCTGTCCTATAGTAAGTCCTCTAAGTGGCTGAACCATTAGATGTCATAATGGGCTTGACATGTCCCTAGTCCCCAATTTTTAACCAGATTTCTGGTTGTCCAGTCGCCCCACCCCAGGGCTCTACTCTGGAATCCCTCATTTGGTGGGACATCTGAGGTTGAAAAACAAAATGAAACAAATCGACAACAACAAAAAAACGGACTTCTTCCATCCCCAGAATGACCCCAAACTCTTTGGACGGGACCAAACCCCCAGAGAGTAAGACTCGTCCACTTCCCATGAAGTCACCCGGCAATTTCACGACCATGAGTGACACGATATCCAGAGACAAAAACTTGAGCAAGAGCCTCACAATCGCCCTTTTTTCATATCCCGATGTGTTCTCCTCATGGTCTGTAGATCAGTCCTGCCATACCTATGACCCAAAACATAAGCCGAGTTTGTGTTTTCAGACAACTGTCCAAACAGCTCTGGCCTACACACCCTACAGGCTCAGGGCCCTGGAGCCAAACCTGAGGACTGTACTTGCCCTCTCCAAGGGAATTGTATGTGCCCATTCCAATGGCCACAACCCTACTAATAGGATAGCCTCCAAAGTCCCTGAGGCCATTCCAATAGTTGTGGCTTCCCAGGACAAACAGGGGCAATCTGAGCCCATCTGAGCACCTACCTGCACTCAGTCCCGTAGACTGATGTCCCCAGAGGTAAAAACGAACGAACAGGCCCCTAGGCACTAATCGGATCCATTGCTTTGGTTTCCAGGCATCTCTCCTCAGAGGCCTGGATTTCAATACCAGCATATGGCTGTTTCTTGACTCACCCATCAGAACAAATCTCATCTACACATGGGAAACATGCACGTTGGACCTGTGTCAAAGCCTCTGTTTAGGAGAACCCTTCAGGGCCCCAGGGCCACCGCTTCATTCCAAGGTCTCCATAGACACAAAAACATATTAGGACACATCCACAGGAGAGTCCATTTCAACTCAGCCTCCTCGGTTGCCCCCCACATCCAGCAGATCTAACCTGTCTTGTTGCTTGGAGACCATTGGAATGGGAGGTGAGCTACCCAGCCATCCATGTTTAGAACCCTGCTCGGAATCGTTGGCCTGGAGCCAACCAACAGGTCTCAATTGTCCTGCAGAAGAATCTTTGCAGTTTGGAGCTTCTCACAACTCCCATCGTGGGAAAACCCCCATGTCCTCGTGATCCAACCCCCTTCAAGAAAGGGCCATCAGGGCAGAAAGTCCAACCTGAGCGATCGTCTGATCCTTGCCCTGACTTCAGATGCACGAGATCTCGATTGAGGTATGTAGATTGTGCCTGATTCCTCACCCAGAAACCTAGGCCTAGCTTGGGTTCTCAGACTCCGTCCTCAGACTACTGGCCCACAAGCCCTCCAGTTTGGCAATCCAGAACTACAATGCCGCACTCTGCCTGCCCTACAGAAGTAAAACATTGCCCTCAGGGCTACCCCGAAACCGCAAATGAGGATCAACCTGCACGCCATTCGGCTGTACCCCAAACATATAGGCTGACCTGGGCACTATTTCCCCTTCTGACCCAGCCTTAGCCTGGACCTCCTGGTCCCACCCAGACAGCTGGCCGCACACTGAGCACTTCAATCCCGCCATGGCCTTAGGTCGTCATCTCTTCCCAACTGCGGTTTTCTGGCTCCAGAACCTAGACCTTATCTCCAACCACTGCCCAGTGTTGAAAATGATGCAGAAATCAGAACTCTTTCCCCATGGCAAGAAACCTTGTGGTTGGCATGTTGTCCAACGTTCAGTGTAGTTGAAACAAGCGTGGCCCATGAGGCCCAGCCCATGCTTGCAGGCCACATTGGTCACAAACACACATCATGACCCTCAGCCTGAGCCCAGTCCTCAGGTAAGGCCTCTCAGGGCCTATATGAAGAGACAGCATATTGGGCTTGCCATGCCCCTAGGCCCCAATTTTTAACCATAGTTCGGGGTGTCCCTTCACTCTTCCCCAGAGCTCTGCTTTGGAATTCCTCTTTTGGTGGGACACCTGAGGTAACAAACCTGAAAGGAGTCCTCCCATCCCACAGATTGACAAAAAACAATTGGGATCGGGCCAAATCCACAGAGAGGAAGATTCGTCCATGGCCCATGATAACTCCCCAACATTCCACGGCCATCGCTGAAACAAAATCCAGAGACAAAAGCCTGAGCAAGCGCCTCAGACTCGCTCATTCTTCATATCCTGAAGAGTTCTTCTCATGGTTTGTAGATCGGGCGTGCCATACCTACGTCCCCAAACTTAAGCTGAGTTTGTGTTTTCAGTCTTCTGTCCTCAAAGTCCTGGGCCACACTCCCTCCAGGCTGGGGCCCCTGGAGCCACACATTAGGACTGCCCCCACCCAATCCATGGGAATTCTGCCCATTCCATTGTCAAAAATCGTACAAATTAGGAGAACCCTCCAAAGTCCCTGAGGCCATCCCAATAGTGTAGGTCGCCCGGGACAAAAAAGGGCGGTTGATACCGGCTGAGCATCTACCTCCACTCATCTACCTCCACTCATACCAAGAAGATTGAACCAGACAGGACCCGAGGCCATTATCGGATCCATTGCTTTGGTTTACAGGCATGTCTCCTTAAAAGCCTGGATTCCAATACCATCCTAGGGGATTTCCTGAGGCACCCATCAGAACAAATCACGTCTCCACAAGGAAACTTGTGCATGGGAGCTAAGCCAAAGCTTAGGAGAATACTTCAGGGTCCCGGTGCCACCTCCCCATTCCAAGGCCCTCATGGACACAAACACACGTTAGGACCCATCCTCTGGAAAGTGCATTTCAACTCAGCCACCCCGGTTACTCCCGCAGATCCATTAGATCTAAACTGTCTTGTTGCTAGGAGACAATTGGAAGGCGAGGCGGACTTCCCAGGCATCCATCCTCGAACGGTGCTCTGGAGTCATTCCATATGGGATGTTCTGGAGCTGTCCAACAGGTCTCAATTGTCCCGCAGAAGGAATCCTTGAAGGGGGCATCCCACATCTCCCAACGTGGAAAACCTCCATGGCCTCGAGATTCCGCTCCCTTCATGAAGGGGCCGTCATGCACAGAAACTCCAACCTGAGCCAACGTCGGATCCTCGCCCTGACTTCAGATGCATGAGATATTGGTTCAGATCTGCAGGGGGTACCTGCCGTGCCCTCACCCTGAATCCGAAGTCTAGCTTGTGTTCTCAGACTTCCGTCCTCACTCTCCTGGCCCCGAAGCCCTCAAGTTTGGCAATTCCGGACCGACAATGAAGCACTCTGCCTGCCCTCTAGAAAAAATATATTGCCTAATGAGCAGCCCAGGCAGCTTAAATGAGGATAAACCTACACGGCACTCGAATGTACCCAAATTATATAGTCTAACCTGGGCACTAATGCACTGTCTGACACAACCTGAGCCCGGACCAGCTGACCAACACCCAGACAGCTGACCGCACCCTGAGCACATCAGACCCACCATGGCCTTAGGTCATCATCTCTTCCCTACCTCAGTTTTCAGGCTTCAGAACCTAGACCTTATCTCCAATCACTGCCCACGGGTGACTGTGATGCAGAAATCAGAACTCTTCCTGACCCATGGTAAGAAACCTTGTGGTTGGCATGTTGTCCAACGTTCAGTGTAGGAAAAACCAGCATTCACCCTGAGGCCCCACCCATTCTTGAGTGCAACGAGAGCATAAACACGCATTGTGACCTCAGCGTGAGTCCTGTCCTCTACTAAGTCCTCTCAGTGGCTGGACCATTAGATGTCATAATGGGCTTGACATGTCCCTAGTCCCCAATTTTTAACCAGATTTCTGGTTGTCCAGTCGCCCCACCCCAGGGCTCTACTCTGGAATCCCTCATTTGGTGGGACCTCTGAGGTTGAAAAACAAAATGAAACAAATCGACAACAACAACAAAAAAACGGATTTCTTCCATCCCCAGAATGACCGCAAACTCTTAGGATGGGACCGAACCCCCAGAGAGTAAGACTCGTCCATTTCCCATGAAGTCACCCGGCAATTTCACGACCATGAGTGACACGATATCCAGAGACAAAAACTTGAGCAAGAGCCTCACACTCGCCCTTTTTTCATATCCCGAAGTGTTCTCCTCATGGTCTGTAGATCAGTCCTGCCATACCTATGACCCAAAACATAAGCCGAGTTTGTGTTTTCAGACAACTGTCCAAACAGCTCTGGCCTACACACCCTACAGGCTCAGGGCCCTGGAGCCAAACCTGAGGACTGTACTTGCCCTCTCCAAGGGAATTGTATGTGCCCATTCCAATGGCCACAACTCTACTAGTAGGATAACCTCCAAAGTCCCTGAGGCCATCCCAATAGTTGTGGCTTCCCAGGACAAACAGGGGCAATCTGAGCCCATCTGAGCACCTACCTGCACTCAGACCAGTAGGCTGATGTCCCCAGAGGTAAAAACGAACGAACAGGCCCCTAGGCACTAATCGGATCCATTGCTTTGTTTTCCAGGCATCTCTCCTCAGAGGCCTGGATTTCAATACCAGCATATGGCTGTTTCTTGACTCACCCATCAGAAAACATCTCATCTACACATGGGAACATGCACGTTGGAGCTGTGCCAAAGCCTCTGTTTAGGAGAACCCTTCAGGGCCCCAGGGCCACCGCTTCATTCCAAGGTCTCCATAGACACAAAAACATATTAGGACACATCCACAGGAGAGTCCATTTCAACTCAGCCTCCTCGGTTGCCCCTCACATCCAGCAGATCTCACCTGTCTTGTTGCTTGGAGACAATTGGAATGCGAGGTGGGCTACCCAGCCATCCATCCTTAGAACCCTGCTCGGAATCGTTGGCCTGGATCCAACGAACAGGTCTCAATTGTCCTGCAGAAGAATCTTTGCAGTTTGGAGCTTCTCACAACTCCCATCGTGCGAAAACCCCCATGTCCTCGTGATCCAACCCCCTTCTAGAAAGGGCCATCAGGGCAGAAAGTCCAACCTGAGTGATCGTCTGATCCTTGCCCTGACTTCAGATGCATGAGATCTCGATTGAGGTCTGTAGATTGTGCCTGCCATATCCTCACCCAGAAACCTAGGCCTAGCTTGGGTTCTCAGACTCCGTCCTCAGACTACTGGCCCACAAGCCCTCCAGTTGGGCAATCCAGAACTACAAAGCCGCACTCTGACTGCCCTACAGAAGTAAAACATTGCCCTCAGGGCTACCCCGAAACCGCAAATGAGGATCAACCTGCACGCCATTCGGCTGAACCCCAAACATATAGGCTGACCTGGGCACTATTTCCCCTTCTGACCCAGCCTGAGTCTGGACCTCCTGGTCCCACCCAGACAGCTGGCCGCACACTGAGCACATCGGACCCACCATGGCCTTAGGTCATCATCTCTTCCCAACTGCGGTTTTCAGGCTCCAGAACCTAGAGCTTATCTCCAACCACTGCCCAGGGTTGAAAATGATGCAGAAATCAGAACTCTTTCCCCATGGCAAGAAACCTTGTGGTTGGCATGTTGTCCAACGTTCAGTGTAGTTGAAACAAGCGTGGCCCATGAGGCCCAGCCCATGCTTGCGGGCCACATTGGTCACAAACACACATTGTGACCCTCAGCCTGAGCCCAGTCCTCAGGTCAGGCCTCTCAGGGCCTATATGAAGAGACAGCATATTGGGCTTGCCATGCCACTAGGCCCCAATTTTTAACCATAGTTCGAGTTGCCCCTTCACTCTTCCCCAGGGCTCTGCTTTGGAATTCCTCTTATGGTGGGACACCTGAGGTAACAAACCTGAAAGGAGTCCTCCCATCCCACAGATTGACGAAAAACAATTGGGATCGGGCCAAATCCACAGAGAGAAAGATTCGTCCATGGCCCATGAGACCTCCCCAACATTCCACGGCCATCGCTGAAACAAAATCCAGAGACAAAAGCCTGAGCAAGCGCCTCAGACTCGCTCATTCTTCATATCCTGAAGAGTTCTTCTCATGGTTTGTAGATCGGGCGTGCCATACCTACGTCCCCAAACTTAAGCTGAGTTTGTGTTTTCAGTCTTCTGTCCTCAAAGTCCTGAGCCACACTCCCTCCAGGCTGGGGCCCCTGGAGCCACACATTAGGACTGCCCCCACCCAATCCATGGGAATTCTGCCCTTTACATTGTCAAAAATCGTACAAATTAGGAGAACCCTCCAAAGTCCCTGGGGCCATCCCAATAGTGTAGGTCGCCCGGGACAAAAAAGGGCGGTTGATACCGGCTGAGCATCTACCTCCACTCACCTACCTCCACTCATACCAAGAAGATTGAACCAGACAGGACCCGAGGCCATTATCGGATCCATTGCTTTGGTTTACAGGCATGTCTCCTTAAAAGCCTGGATTCCAATACCATCAGAGGGGATTTCCTGAGGCACCCATCAGAACAAATCTCGTCTCCACAAGGAAACTTGTGCATGGGAGCTAAGCCAAAGCTTAGGAGAATACTTCAGGGTCCCGGTGCCACCTCCCCATTCCAAGGCCCTCATGGACACAAACACACGTTAGGACCCATCCTCTGGAAAGTGCATTTCAACTCAGCCACCCCGGTTGCTCCCGCAGATCCATTAGATCTAAACTGTCTTGTTGCTAGGAGACAATTGGAAGGTGAGGCGGACTTCCCAGGCATCCATCCTCGAACGGTGCTTGGAGTCATTCCATATGGGATGTCCTGGAGCTGTCCAACAGGTCTCAATTGTCCCGCAGAAGGAATCCTTGAAGGGGGCATCCCACATCTCCCAACGTGGAAAACCTCCATGGCCTCGAGATTCCGATCCCTTCATGAAGGGGCCGTCATGCACAGAAACTCCAACCTGAGCCAACGTCGGATCCTCGCCCTGACTTCAGATGCATGAGATATTGGTTCAGATCTGCAGGGGGTACCTGCCGTGCCCTCACCCTGAATCTGAAGTCTAGCTTGTGTTCTCAGACTTCCGTCCTCACTCTCCTGGCCCCGAAGCCCTCAAGTTTGGCAATTCCGGACCGACAATGAAGCACTCTGCTTGCCCTCTAGAAAAAATATATTGCCTAATGAGCAGCCCAGGCAGCTTAAATGAGGATAAACCTACACGGCACTCGAATGTACCCAAATTATATAGTCTAACCTGGGCACTAATGCACTGTCTGACACAACCTGAGCCCGGACCTGCTGACCAACACCCAGACAGCTGACCGCACGCTGAGCACATCAGACCCGCCATGGCCTTAGGTCATCATCTCTTCCCTACCTCAGTTTTCAGGCTTCAGAACCTAGACCTTATCTCCAATCACTGCCCACGGGTGACTGTGATGCAGAAATCAGAACTCTTCCTGACCCATGGTAAGAAACCTTGTGGTTGGCATGTTGTCCAACGTTCAGTGTAGGAGAAACCAGCATTCACCCTGAGGCCCCGCCCATTCTTGAGTGCGACGAGAGCATAAACACGCATTGTGACCTCAGCGTGAGTCCTGTCCTCTAGTAAGTCCTCTCAGTGGCTGGACCATTAGATGTCATAATGGGCTTGACATGTCCCTAGTCCCCAATTTTTAACCAGATTTCTGGTTGTCCAGTCGCCCCACCCCAGGGCTCTACTCTGGAATCCCTCATTTGGTGGGACATCTGAGGTTGAAAAACAAAATGAAACAAATCGACAACAACAGAAAAACGGACTTCTTCCATCCCCAGAATGACCCCAAACTCTTTGGACGGGACCGAACCCCCAGAGAGTAAGACTCGTCCATTTCCCATGAAGTCACCCGGCAATTTCACGACCATGAGTGACACGATATCCAGAGAGAAAAAATTGAGCAAGAGCCTCACAATCGCCCTTTTTTCATATCCCGAAGTGTTCTCCTCATGGTCTGTAGATCAGTCCTGCCATACCTATGACCCAAAACATAAGCCGAGTTTGTGTTTTCAGACAACTGTCCAAACAGCTCTGGCCTACACACCCTACAGGCTCAGGGCCCTGGAGCCAAACCTGAGGACAGTACTTGCCCTCTCCAAGGGAATTGTATGTGCCCATTCCAATGGCCACAACCCTACTAGTAGGATAACCTCCAAAGTCCCTGAGGCCATCCCAATAGTTGTGGATTCCCAGGACAAACAGGGCCAATCTGAGCCCATCTGAGCACCTACCTGCACTCAGACCCGTAGGCTGATGTCCCCAGAGGTAAAAAGGAACGAACAGGCCTCTAGGCACTAATCGGATCCTTTGCTTTGGTTTCCAGGCATCTCTCCTCAGAGGCCTGGATTTCAATACCAGCATATGGCTGTTTCTTGACTCACCCATCAGAACAAATCTCATCTACACATGGGAAACATGCACGTTGGAGCTGTGTCAAAGCCTCTGTTTAGGAGAACCCTTCAGGGCCCCAGGGCCACCGCTTCATTCCAAGGTCTCCATAGACACAAAAACATATTAGGACACATCCACAGGAGAGTCCATTTCAACTCAGCCTCCTCGGTTGCCCCCCACATCCAGCAGATCTAACCTGTCTTGTTGCTTGGAGACAATTGGAATGCGAGGTGGGCTACCCAGCCATCCATCCTTAGAACCCTGCTCGGAATCGTTGGCCTGGAGCCAACCAACAGGTCTTAATTGTCCTGCAGAAGAATCTTTGCAGTTTGGAGCTTCTCACAACTCCCATCGTGGGAAAACCCCCATGTCCTCGTGATCCAACCCCCTACAAGAAAGGGCCATCAGGGCAGAAAGTCCAACCTGAGCGATCGTCTGATCCTTGCCCTGACTTCAGATGCACGAGATCTCGATTGAGGTCTGTAGATTGTGCCTGTCATATCCTCACCCAGAAACCTAGGCCTAGCTTCGGTTCCCAGACTCCGTCCTCAGACTACTGGCCCACAAGCCCTCCAGTTGGGCAATCCAGAACTACAATGCCGCACTCAGCCTACACTACAGAAGTAAAACATTGCCCTCAGGGCTACCCCTAAACCGCAAATGAGGATCAACCTGAACGCCATTCGGCTGTACCCCAAACATATAGGCTGACCTGGGCACTATTTCCCCTTCTGACCCAGCCTGAGCCTGGACCTCCTGGTCCCACCCAGACAGCTGGCCGCACACTGAGCACATCGGACCCGCCATGGCCTTAGGTCGTCATCTCTTCCCAACTGCGGTTTTCAGGCACCAGAACCTAGACCTTATCTCCAACCACTGCCCAGGGTTGAAAATGATGCAGAAATCAGAACTCTTTCCCCATGGCAAGAAAACTTGTGTTTGGCATGTTGTCCAACGTTCAGTGTAGTTGAAACAAGCGTGGCCCATGAGGCCAAGCCCATGCTTCCGGGCCACATTGGTCACAAACACACATTGTGACCCTCAGCCTGAGCCCAGTCCTCAGGTCAGGCCTCTCAGGGCCTATATGAAGAGACAGCATATTGGGCTTGCCATGCCCCTAGGCCCCAATTTTTAACCATAGTTCGGGTTGTCCCTTAACTCTTCCCCAGGGCTCTGCTTTGGAATTCCTCTTTTGGTGGGACACCTGAGGTAACAAACCTGAAAGGAGTCCTCCCATCCCACAGATTGACGAAAAACAATTGGGATCGGGCCAAATCCACAGAGAGGAAGATTCGTCCATGGCCCATGAAACCTCCCCAACATTCCACGGCCATCGCTGAAACAAAATCCAGAGACAAAAGCCTGAGCAAGCGCCTCAGACAAGCTCATTCTTCATATCCTGAAGAGTTCTTCTCATGGTTTGTAGATCGGGCGTGCCATACCTACGACCCCAAACTTAAGCTGAGTTTGTGTTTTCAGTCTTCTGTCCTCAAAGTCCTGAGCCACACTCCCTCCAGGCTGGGGCCCCTGGAGCCACACATTAGGACTGCCCCCACCCAATCCATGGGAATTCTGCCCATTACATTGTAAAAAATCCTACAAATTAGGAGAACCCTCCAAAGTCCCTGGGGCCATCCCAATAGTGTAGGTCGCCCGGGACAAAAAAGGGCGGTTGATACCGGCTGAGCATCTACCTCCACTCATCTACCTCCACTCATACCAAGAAGATTGAACCAGACAGGACCCGAGGCCATTATCGGATCCATTGCTTTGGTTTACAGGCATGTCTCCTCAAAAGCCTGGATTCCAATACCAGCAGAGGGGATTTCCTGAGGCACTCATCAGAACAAATCTCGTCTCCACAAGGAAACTTGTGCATGGGAGCTATGGCAAAGCTTAGGAGAATTCTTCAGGGTCCCGGTGCCACCTCCCCATTCCAAGGCCCTCATGGACACAAACACACGTTAGGACCCATCCTCTGGAAAGTGCATTTCAACTCAGCCACCACGGTTACTCCCGCAGATCCATTAGATCTAAACTGTCTTGTTGCTAGGGGACAATTGGAAGGCGAGGCGGACTTCCCAGGCATCCATCCTCGAACGGTGCTCTGGAGTCATTCCATATGGGATGTTCTGGAGCTGTCCAACAGGTCTCAATTATCCCGCAGAAGGAATCCTTGAAGGGGACATCCCACATCTCCCAACGTGGAAAACCTCCATGGCCTCTAGATTCCGCTCCCTTCATGAAGGGGCCGTCATGCACAGAAACTCCAACCTGAGCCAACGTCGGATCCTCGCCCTGACTCAGATGCATGAGATATTGGTTCAGATCTGCAGGGGGTACCTGCCGTGCCCTCACCCTGAATCCGAAGTCTAGCTTGTGTTCTCAGACTTCCGTCCTCACTCTCCTGGCCCCGAAGCCCTCAAGTTTGGCAATTCCGGACCGACAATGAGGCACTCTGCCTGCCCTCTAGAAAAAATATATTGCCTAATGAGCTGCCCAGGCAGCTTAAATGAAGATAAACCTACACGGCACTCGAATGTACCCAAATTATATAGTCTAACCTGGGCACTAATGCACTGTCTGACACAACCTGAGCCCGGACCTGCTGACCAACACCCAGACAGCTGACCGCACCCTGAGCACATCAGACCCGCCATGGCCTTAGGTCATCATCTCTTCCCTACCTCAGTTTTCAGGCTTCAGAACCTAGACCATATCTCCAATCACTGCCCACGGGTGACTGTGATGCAGAAATCAGAACTCTTCCTGACCCATGGCAAGAAACCTTGTGGTTGGCATGTTGTCCAATGTTCAGTGTAGGAGAAACCAGCATTCACCCAGAGGCCCCGCCCATTCTTGAGTGCGACGAGAGCATAAACACGGATTGTGACCTCAGCGTGAGTCCTGTCCTCTAGTAAGTCCTCTCAGTGGCTGGACCATTAGATGTCATAATGGGCTTGACATGTCCCTAGTCCCCAATTTTTAACCAGATTTCTGGTTGTCCAGTCGCCCCACCCCAGGGCTCTACTCTGGAATCCCTCATTTGGTGGGACATCTGAGGTTGAAAAACAAAATGAAACAAATCGACAACAACAAAAAAACGGACTTCTTCCATCCCCAGAATGACCCCAAACTCTTTGGACGGGACCGAACCCCCAGAGAGTAAGACAAGTCCATTTCCCATAAAGTCACCCGGCAATTTCACGACCATGAGTGACACGATATGCAGAGACAAAAACTTGAGCAAGAGCCTCACACTCGACCTTTTTTCATATCCCAAAGTGTTCTCCCCATGGTCTGTAGATCAGTCCTGCCATACCTATGACCCAAAACATAAGCCGAGTTTGTGTTTTCAGACAACTGTCCAAACAGCTCTGGCCTACACACCCTACAGGCTCAGGGCCCTGGAGCCAAACCTGAGGACTGTACTTGCCCTCTCCAATGGAATTGTATGTGCCCATTCCAATGGCCACAACCCTACTAGTAGGATAACCTCCAAAGTCCCTGAGGCCATCCCAATAGTTGTGGCTTCCCAGGACAAACAGGGGCAATCTGAGCCCATCTGAGCACCTACCTGCACTCAGACCCGTAGACTGATGTCCCCAGAGGTAAAAAGGAACGAACAGGCCCCTAGGCACTAATCGGATCCATTGCTTTGGTTTCCAGGCATCTCTCCTCAGAGGCCTGGATTTCAATACCAGCATATGGCTGTTTCTTGACTCACCCATCAGAACAAATCTCATCTACACATGGGAAACGTGCACGTTGGAGCTGTGTCAAAGCCTCTGTTTAGGAGAACCCTTCAGGGC
Source organism: Mustela nivalis (assembly GCF_964662115.1). Lineage (NCBI taxonomy): Eukaryota > Metazoa > Chordata > Mammalia > Carnivora > Mustelidae > Mustela > Mustela nivalis. The sequence goes on from NW_028136515.1 coordinate 20,521, forward strand.
CCCAGGGCCACCGCTTCATTCCAAGGTCTCCATAGACACAAAAACATATTAGGACACATCCACAGGAGAGTCCATTTCAACTCAGCCTCCTCGGTTGCCCCCCACATCCAGCAGATCTAACCTGTCTTGTTGCTTGGAGACAATTGGAATGCGAGGTGGGCTACCCATCCATCCATCCTTAGAACCCTGCTCGGAATCGTCGGCCTGGAGCCAACCAATAGGTCTCAATTGTCCTGCAGAAGAATCTTTGCAGTTTGGAACTTCTCACAACTCCCATCGTGGGAAAACCTTCATGTCCTCGTGATCCAACCCCCTAAAAGAAAGGGCCATCAGGGCAGAAAGTCCAACCTGAGCGATCGTCTGATCCTTGCCCTGACTTCAGATGCACGAGATCTCGATTGAGGTGTAGATTGGGCCTGCCATATCCTCACCCAGAAACCTAGGCCTAGCTTGGGTTCTCAGACTCCGTCCTCAGACTACTGGCCCACAAGCCCTCCAGTTGGGCAATCCAGAACTACAATGCCGCACTCTGCCTGCCCTACAGAATTAAAACATTGCCCTCAGGGCTACCCCGAAACCGCAAATGAGGATCAACCTGAACGCCATTCGGCTGTACCCCAAACATATAGGCTGACCTGGGCACTATTTCCCCTTCTGACCCAGCCTGAGTCTGGACCTCCTGGTCCCACCCAGACAGCTGGCCGCACACTGAGCACATCGGACCCGCCATGGTCTTAGGTCGTCATCTCTTCCCAACTGCGGTTTTCAGGCTCCAGAACCTAGACCTTATCTCCAACCACTTCACAGGGTTGACAATGATGCAGAAATCAGAACTCTTTCCCCATGGCAAGAAACCTTGTGGTTGGCATGTTGTCCAACTTTCAGTGTAGTTGAAACAAGCGTGGCCCATGAGGCCCAGCCCATGCTTGCGGGCCACATTGGTCACAAACACACATTGTGACCCTCAGCCTGAGCCCAGTCCTCAGGTCAGGCCTCTCAGGGCCTATATGAAGAGACAGCATATTGGGCTTGCCATGCCCCTAGGCCCCAATTTTTAACCATAGTTCGGGTTGTCCCTTCACTCTTCCCCAGGGCTCTGCTTTGGAATTCCTCTTTTGGTGGGACACCTGAGGTAACATACCTGAAAGGAGTCCTCCCATCCCACAGATTGACGAAAAACAATTGGGATCAAGCCAAATCCACAGAGAGGAAGATTCGTCCATGGCCCATGAGACCTCCCCAACATTCCATGGCCATCGCTGAAACAAAATCCAGAGACAAAAGCCTGAGCAAGCGCCTCAGACTCGCTCATTCTTCATATCCTGAAGAGTTCTTCCCATGGTTTGTAGATCGGGCGTGCCATACCTACGTCCCCAAACTTAAGCTGAGTTTGTGTTTTCAGTCTTCTGTCCTCAAAGTCCTGGGCCACACTCCCTCCAGGCTGGGGCCCCTGGAGCCACACATTAGGACTGCCCCCACCCAATCCATGGGAATTCTGCCCATTCCATTGTCAAAAATCGTACAAATTAGGAGAACCCTCCAAAGTCCCTGAGGCCATCCCAATAGTGTAGGTCGCCCGGGACAAAAAAGGGCGGTTGATACCGGCTGAGCATCTACCTCCACTCATCTACCTCCACTCATACCAAGAAGATTGAACCAGACAGGACCCGAGGCCATTATCGGATCCATTGCTTTGGTTTACAGGCATGTCTCCTCAAAAGCCTGGATTCCAATACCAGCAGAGGGGATTTCCTGAGGCACCCATCAGAACAAATGTCGTCTCCACAAGGAAACTTGTGCATGGGAGCTAAGCCAAAGCTTAGGAGAATACTTCAGGGTCTCGGTGCCACCTCCCCATTCCAAGGCCCTCATGGACACAAACACACGTTAGGACCCATCCTCTGGAAAGTGCATTTCAACTCAGCCACCCCGGGTGCTCCCGCAGATCCATTAGATCTAAACTGTCTTGTTGCTAGGAGACAATTGGAAGGTGAGGCGGACTTCCCAGGCATCCATCCTCGAACGGTGCTTGGAGTCATTCCATATGGGATGTCCTGGAGCTGTCCAACAGGTCTCAATTGTCCCGCAGAAGGAATCCTTGAAGGGGGCATCCCACATCTCCCAACGTGGAAAACCTCCATGGCCTCGAGATTCCGCTCCCTTCATGAAGGGGCCGTCATGCACAGAAACTCCAACCTGAGCCAACGTCGGATCCTCGCCCTGACTTCAGATGCATGAGATATTGGTTCAGATCTGCAGGGGGTACCTGCCGTGCCCTCACCCTGAATCCGAAGTCTAGCTTGTGTTCTCAGACTTCCGTCCTCACTCTCCTGGCCCCGAAGCCCTCAAGTTTGGCAATTCCGGACCGACAATGAAGCACTCTGCCTGCCCTCTAGAAAAAATATATTGCCTAATGAGCAGCCCAGGCAGCTTAAATGAGGATAAACCTACACGGCACTCGAATGTACCCAAATTATATAGTCTAACCTGGGCACTAATGCACTGTCTGACACAACCTGAGCCCGGACCTGCTGACCAACACCCAGACAGCTGACCGCACGCTGAGCACATCAGACCCGCCATGGCCTTAGGTCATCATCTCTTCCCTACCTCAGTTTTCAGGCTTCAGAACCTAGACCTTATCTCCAATCACTGCCCACGGGTGACTGTGATGCAGAAATCAGAACTCTTCCTGACCCATGGTAAGAAACCATGTGGTTGGCATGTTGTCCAACGTTCAGTGTAGGAGAAACCAGCATTCACCCAGAGGCCCCGCCCATTCTTGAGTGCGACGAGAGCATAAACACGCATTGTGACCTCAGCGTGAGTCCTGTCCTCTAGTAAGTCCTCTCAGTGGCTGGACCATTAGATGTCATAATGGGCTTGACATGTCCCTAGTCCCCAATTTTTAACCAGATTTCTGGTTGTCCAGTCGCCCCACCCCAGGGCTCTACTCTGGAATCCCTCATTTGGTGGGACATCTGAGGTTGAAAAACAAAATGAAACAAAACGACAACAACAAAAAAACGGACTTCTTCCATCCCCAGAATGACCCCAAACTCTTTGGACGGGACCGAACCCCCAGAGAATAAGACTCGTCCATTTCCCATGAAGTCACCCGGCAATTTCACGACCATGAGTGACACGATATCCAGAGACAAAAACTTGAGCAAGAGCCTCACACTCGCCCTTTTTTCATATCCCGAAGTGTTCTCTTCATGGTCTGTAGATCAGTCCTGCCATACCTATGACCCAAAACATAAGCCGTGTTTGTGTTTTCAGACAACTGTCCAAACAGCTCTGGCCTACACACCCTACAGGCTCAGGGCCCTGGAGCCAAACCTGAGGACTGTACTTGCCCTCTCCAAGGGAATTGTATGTGCCCATTCCAATGGCCACAACCCTACTAGTAGGATAACCTCCAAAGTCCCTGAGGCCATCCCAATAGTTGTGGCTTCCCAGGACAAACAGGGGCAAGCTGAGCCCATCTGAGCACCTACCTGCACTCAGACCCGTAGACTGATGTCCCCAGAGGTAAAAAGGAACGAACAGGCCCCTAGGCACTAATCGGATCCATTGCTTTGGTTTCCAGGCATCTCTCCTCAGAGGCCTGGATTGCAATACCAGCATATGGCTGTTTCTTGACTCACCCATCAGAACAAATCTCATCTACACATGGGAAACATGCACGTTGGAGCTCTGTCAATGCCTCTGTTTAGGAGAACCCTTCAGGGCCCCAGGGCCACCGCTTCATTCCAAGGTCTCCATAGACACAAAAACATATTAGGACACATCCACAGGAGAGTCCATTTCAACTCAGCTTCCTCGGTTGCCCCCCACATCCAGCAGATCTAACCTTTCTTGTTGCTTGGAGACCATTGGAATGCGAGGTGGGCTACACAGCCATCCATCCTTAGAACCCTGCTCGGAATCGTTGGCCTGGAGCCAACCAACAGGTCTCAATTGTCCTGCAGAAGAATCTTTGCAGTTTGGAGCTTCTCACAACTCCCATCGTGGGAAAACCTCCATGTCCACGTGATCCAACCCCCTTCAAGAAAGGGCCATCAGGGCAAAAAGTCCAACCTGAGCGATCGTCTGACCCTTGCCCTGACTTCAGATGCACGAGATCTCTATTGAGGTCTGTAGATTGTGCCTGCCATATCCTCACCCAGAAACCTAGGCCTAGCTTGCGTTCTCAGACTCCGTCCTCAGACTACTGGCCCACAAGCCCTCCAGTTTGGCAATCCAGAACTACAATGCCGCACTCTGCCTGCCCTACAGAAGTAAAACATTGCCCTCAGGGCTACCCCGAAACCGCAAATGAGGATCAACCTGCACGCCATTCGGCTGTACCCCAAACATATAAGCTGACCTGGGCACTATTTCCCATTCTGACCCAGCCTGAGTCTGGACCTCCTGGTCCCACCAAGACAGCTGGCCGCACACTGAGCACATGGGACCCGCCATGGACTTAGGTCGTCATCTCTTCCCAACTGCTGTTTTCAGGCTCCAGAACCTAGACCTTATCTCCAACCCCTGCCCAGGTTTGAAAATGATGCAGAAATCAGAACTCTTTCCCCATGGCAAGAAACCTTGTGGTTGGCATGTTGTCCAACGTTCAGTGTAGTTGAAACAAGCGTGGCCCATGAGGCCCAGCCCATGCTTGCGGGCCACATTGTCACAAACACACATTGTGACCCTCAGCCTGAGCCCAGTCCTCAGGTAAGGCCTCTCAGGGCCTATATGAAGAGACAGCATATTGGGCTTGCCATGCCCCTAGACCCCAAATTTTAACCATATTTGGGGTTGTCCCTTCACTCTTCCCCAGGGCTCTGCTTTGGAATTCCTCTTTTGGTGGGACACCTGAGGTAACAAACCTGAAAGGAGTCCTCCCATCCCACAGATTGACGAAAAACAATTGGGATCGGGCCAAATCCACAGAGAGGAAGATTCGTCCATGGCCCAAGAGATCTCCCCAACATTCCACGGCCATCGCAGAAACAAAATCCAGAGAAAAAAGCCTAAGCAAGCGCTTCAGACTCGCTCATTCTTCATATCCTGAAGAGTTCTTCTCATGGTTTGTAGTTCGGGCGTGCCATACCTACGTCCCCAAACTTAAGCTGAGTTTGTGTTTTCAGTCTTCTGTCCTCAAAGTCCTGGGCCACACTCCCTCCAGGCTGGGGCCCCTGGAGCCACACATTAGGACTGCCCCCACCCAATCCATGGGAATTCAGCCCATTCCATTGTCAAAAATCGTACAAATTAGGAGAACCCTCCAAAGTCCCTGAGGCCATCCCAATAGTGTAGGTCGCCTGGGACAAAAAATGGGCGGTTGATACCGGCTGAGCATCTACCTCCACTCATCTACCTCCACTCATACCAAGAAGATTGAACCAGACAGGACCTGAGGCCATTATCGGATCCATTGCTTTGGTTTACAGGCATGTCTCCTCAAAAGCCTGGATTCCAATACCAGCAGAGCAGATTTCCTGAGGCACCCATCAGAACAAATCTCGTCTCCACAAGGAACTTGTGCATGGGAGCTAAGCCAAAGCTTAGGAGAATACTTCAGGGTCCCGGTGCCACCTCCCCATTCCAAGGCCCTCATGGACACAAACACACGTTAGGACCCATCCTCTGGAAAGTGCATTTCAACTCAGCCACCCCGGTTGCTCCCGCAGATCCATTAGATCTAAACTGTCTTGTTGCTAGGAGACAATTGGAAGGCGAGGCGGACTTCCCAGGCATCCATCAGGAACGGTGCTCTGGAGTCATTCCATATGGGATGTCCTGGAGCTGTCAAACAGGTCTCAATTGTCCCGCAGAAGGAATCCTTGAAGGGGGCATCCCACATCTCCCAACGTGGAAAACCTCCATGGCCTCGAGATTCCGCTCCCTTCATGGAGGGGCCGTCATGCACAGAAACTCCAACCTGAGCCAACGTCGGATCCTCGCCCTGACTTCAGATGCATGAGATATTGGTTCAGATCTGCAGGGGGTACCTGCCGTGCCCTCACCCTGAATCCGAAGTCTAGCTTGAGTTCTCAGACTTCCGTCCTCACTCTCCTGGCCCCGAAGCCCTCAAGTTTGGCAATTCCGGACTGACAATGAAGCACTCTGCCTGCCCTCTAGAAAAAATATATTGCCTAATGAGCAACCCAGGCAGCTTAAATGAGGATAAACCTACACGGCACTCGAATGTACCCAAATTATATAGTCTAACATGGGCACTAATTCACTGTCTGACACAACCTGAGCCCGGACCTGCTGACCAACACCCAGACAGCTGACCGCACGCTGAGCACATCAGACCCGCCATGGCCTTAGGTCATCATCTCTTCCCTACCTCAGTTTTCAGGCTTCTGAACCTAGACCTTATCTCCAATCACTGCCCACGGGTGACTGTGATGCAGAAATCAGAACTCTTCCTAACCCATGGTAAGAACCCTTGTGGTTGGCATGTTGTCCAACGTTCAGTCTACGAGAAACCAGCATTCACACTGAGGCCCCGCCCATTCTTGCGTGCGACGAGAGCATAAACACGCATTGTGACCTCAGTGTAAGTCCTGTCCTCTAGTAAGTCCTCTCAGTGGCTGGACCATTAGATGTCATAATGGGCTTGACATGTCCCTAGTCCCCAATGTTTAACCAGATTTCTGGTTGTCCAGTCGCCCCACCCCAGGGCTCTACTCTGGAATCCCTCATTTGGTGGGACATCTGAGGTTGAAAAACAAAATGAAACAAATCGACAACAACAAAAAAACGGACTTCTTCCATCCCCAGAATGACCCCAAACTCTTTGGACGGGACCGAACCCCCAGAGAGTAAGACAAGTCCATTTCCCATAAAGTCACCCGGCAATTTCACGACCATGAGTGACACGATATCCAGAGACAAAAACTTGAGCAAGAGCCTCACACTCGACCTTTTTTCATATCCCGAAGTGTTCTCCTCATGGTCTGTAGATCAGTCCTGCCATACCTATGACCCAAAACATAAGCCGAGTTTGTGTTTTCAGACAACTGTCCAAACAGCTCTGGCCTACACACCCTACAGGCTCAGGGCCCTGGAGCCAAACCTGAGGACTGTACTTGCCCTCTCCAAGGGAATTGTATGTGCCCATTCCAATGGCCACAACCCTACTAGTAGGATAACCTCCAAAGTCCCTGAGGCCATCCCAATAGTTGTGGATTCCCAGGACAAACAGGGGCAATCTGAGCCCATCTGAGCACCTACCTGCACTCAGACCCGTAGACTGATGTCCCCAGAGGTAAAAAGGAACGAACAGGCCCCTTAGGCACTAATCGGATCCATTGCTTTGGTTTCCAGGCATCTCTCCTCGGAGGCCTGGATTTCAATACCAGCATATGGCTGTTTCTTGACTCACCCATCAGAACAAATCTCATCTACACATGGGAAACATGCACGTTGGAGCTGTGTCAAAGCCTCTGTTTAGGAGAACCCTTCCGGGCCCCAGGGCCACCGCTTCATTCCAAGGTCTCCATAGACACAAAAACATATTAGGACACATCCACAGGAGAGTCCATTTCAACTCAGCCTCCTCGGTTTCCCCCACATCCAGCAGATCTAACCTGTCTTGTTGCTTGGAGACAATTGGAATGCGAGGTGGGCTACCCAGCCATCCATCCTTAGAACCCTGCTCGGAATCGTTGGCCTGGAGCCAACCAACAGGTCTCAATTGTCCTGCAGAAGAATCTTTGCAGTTTGGAGCTTCTCACAACTCCCATCGTGGGAAAACCCCCATGTCCTCGTGATCCAACCCCCTTCAAGAAAGGGCCATCAGGGCAGAAAGTCCAACCTGAGCGATCGTCTGATCCTTGCCCTGACTTCAGATGCACGAGATCTCTATTGAGGTCTGTAGATTGTGCCTGCTATATCCTCACCCAGAAACCTAGGCCTAGCTTGGGTTCTCAGACTCCGTCCTCAGACTACTGGCCCACAAGCCCTCCAGTTGGGCAATCCAGAATAACAATGCCGCACTCTGCCTGCCCTACAGAAGTAAAACATTGCCGTCAGGGCTACCCCGAAACCCCAAATGAGGATCAACCTGCACGCCATTCGGCTGTACCCCAAACATATAGGCTGACCTGGGCTCTATTTCCCCTTCTAACCCAGCCTGAGCCTGGACCTCCTGGTCCCACCCAGACAGCTGGCCGCACACTGAGCACATCGGACCCGCCATGGCCTTAGGTCCTCATCTCTTCCCAACTGCGGTTTTCAGGCTCCAGAACCTAGACCTTCTCCAAGCACTGCCCAGGTTTGAAAATGATGCTGAAATCAGAACTCTTTCCCCATGGCAAGAAACCTTGTGGTTGGCATGTTGTCCAACGTTCAGTGTAGTTGAAACAAGCGTGGCCCATGAGGCCCAGCCCATGCTTGTGGTCCACATTGGTCACAAACACACATTGTGACACTTAGCCTGAGCCCAGTCCTCAGGTAAGGCCTCTCAGGGCCTATATGAAGAGACAGCATATTGGGCTTGCCATGCCCCTAGGCCCCAATTTTTAACCATAGTTCGGGTTGTCCCTTCACTCTTCCCCAGGGCTCTGCTTTGGAATTCCTCTTTTGGTGGGACACCTGAGGTAACAAACCTGAAAGGAGTCCTCCCATCCCACAGATTGACGAAAAACAATTGGGATCGGGCCAAATCCACAGAAAGGAAGATTCATCCATGGCCCAAGAGACCTCCCCAACATTCCACGGCCATCGCTGAAACAAAATCCAGAGAGAAAAGCCTAAGCAAGCGCCTCAGACTCGCTCATTCTTCATATCCTGAAGTGTTCTTCTCATGGTTTGTAGATCGGGCGTGCCATACCTACGTCCCCAAACTTAAGCTGAGTTTGTGTTTTCAGTCTTCTGTCCTCAAAGTCCTGGGCCACACTCCCTCCAGGCTGGGGCCCCTGGAGCCACACATAGGGACTGCCCCCACCCAATCCATGGGAATTCTGCCCATTCCATTGTCAAAAATCGTACAAATTAGGAGAACCCTCCAAAGTCCCTGAGGCCATCCCAATAGTGTAGGTCGCCCGGGACAAAAAATGGGCGGTTGAGACCGGCTGAGCATCTACCTCCACTCATCTACCTCCACTCATACCAAGAAGATTGAACCAGACAGGACCCAAGGCCATTATCAGATCCATTGCTTTGGTTTACAGGCATGTCTCCTCAAAAGCCTGGATTCGAATACCAGCAGAGGGGATTTCCTGAGGCACCCATCAGAACAAATCTCGTCTCCACAAGGAAACTTGTGCATGGGAGCTAAGCAAAAGCTTAGGAGAATACTTCAGGGTCCCGGTGCCACCTCCCCATTCCAAGGCCCTCATGGACACAAACACACGTTAGGACCCATCCTCTGGAAAGTGCATTTCAACTCAGCCACCCCGGTTGCTCCCGCAGATCCATTAGATCTAAACTGTCTTGTTGCTAGGAGACAATTGGAAGGCGAGGCGGACTTCCCAGGTATCCATCCTGGAACGGTGCTCTGGAGTCATTCCATATGGGATGTCCTGGAGCTGTCCAACAGGTCTCAATTGTCCCGCAGAAGGAATCCTTGAAGGGGGCATCCCACATCTCCCAACGTGGAAAACATCCATGGCCTCGAGATTCCGCTCCCTTCATGGAGGGGCCATCATGCACAGAAACTCCAACCTGAGCCAACGTCGGATCCTCGCCCTGACTTCAGATGCATGAGATATTGGTTCAGATCTGCAGGGGGTACCTGCCGTGCCCTCACCCTGAATCCGAAGTCTAGCTTGTGTTCTCAGACTTCCGTCCTCACTCTCCTGGCCCCAAAGCCCTCAAGTTTGGCAATTCCGGACCGACAATGAAGCACTCTGCCTGCCCTCTAGAAAAAATATATTGCCTAATGAGCAGCCCAGGCAGCTTAAATGAGGATAAACCTACACGGCACTCGAATGTACCCAAATTATATAGTCTAACCTGGGCACTAATGCACTGTCTGACACAACCTGAGCCCGGACCTGCTGACCAACACCCAGACAGCTGACCGCACGCTGAGCACATCAGACCCGCCATGGCCTTAGGTCATCATCTCTACCCTACCTCAGTTTTCAGGCTTCAGATCCTATACCTTATCTCCAATCACTGCCCACGGGTGACTGTGATGCAGAAATCAGAACTCTTCCTGACCCATGGCAAGAAACCTTGTGGTTGGCATGTTGTCCAACGTTCAGTGTAGGAGAAACCAGCATTCACCCTGAGGCCCCGCCCATTCTTGAGTGCGACGAGAGCATAAACACGCATTGTGACCTCAGCGTGAGTCCTGTCCTCTAGTAAGTCCTCTCAGTGGCTGGACCATTAGATGTCATAATGGGCTTGACATGTCCCTAGTCCCCAATTTTTAACCAGATTTCTGGTTGTCCAGTCGCCCCACCCCAGGGCTCTACTCTGGAATCCCTCATTTGGTGGGACATCTGAGGTTGAAAAACAAAATGAAACAAATCGACAACAACAACAAAAAAACGGACTTCTTCCATCCCCAGAATGACCCCAAACTCTTTGGACGGGACCGAACCCCCAGAGAGTAAGACTCGTCCATTTCCCATGAAGTTACCCGGCAATTTCACGACCATGAGTGACACGATATCCAGAGACAAAAACTTGAGCAAGAGCCTCACACTCGCCCTTTTTTCATATCCCGAAGTGTTCTCCTCATGGTCTGTAGATCAGTCCTGCCATACCTATGACCCAAAACATAAGCCGAGTTTGTGTTTTCAGACAACTGTCCAAACAGCTCTGGCCTACACACCCTACAGGCTCAGGGCCCTGGAGCCAAACCTGAGGACTGTACTTGCCCTCTCCAAGGGAATTGTATGTGCCCATTCCAATGGCCACAACCCTACTAGTAGGATAACCTCCAAAGTCCCTGAGGCCATCCCAATAGTTGTGGCTTCCCAGGACAAACAGGGGCAATCTGAGCCCATCTGAGCACCTACATGCACTCAGACCCGTAGACTGATGTCCCCAGAGGTAAAAAGGAACGAACAGGCCCCTAGGCACTAATCGGATCCATTGCTTTGGTTTCCAGGCATCTCTCCTCGGAGGCCTGGATTTCAATACCAGCATATGGCTGTTTCTTGACTCACCCATCAGAACAAATCTCATCTACACATGGGAAACGTGCACGTTGGAGCTGTGTCAAAGCCTCTGTTTAGGAGAACCCTTCAGGGCCCCAGGGCCACCGCTTCATTCCAAGGTCTCCATAGACACAAAAACATATTAGGACACATCCACAGGAGAGTCCATTTCAACTCAGCCTCCTCGGTTGCCCCCCACATCCAGCAGATCTAACCTGTCTTGTTGCTTGGAGACCATTGGAATGCGAGGTGGGCTACCCAGCCATCCATCCTTAGAACCCTGCTCGGAATCGTTGGCCTGGAGCCAACCAACAGGTCTCAATTGTCCTGCAGAAGAATCTTTGCAGTTTGGAGCTTCTCACAACTCCCATCGTGGGAAAACCCCCATGTCCTCGTGATCCAACCCCCTTCAAGAAAGGGCCATCAGGGCAGAAAGTCCAACCTGAGCGATCGTCTGATCCTTGCCCTGACTTCAGATGCACGAGATCTCTATTGAGGTCTGTAGATTGTGCCTGCTATATCCTCACCCAGAAACCTAGGCCTAGCTTGGGTTCTCAGACTCCGTCCTCAGACTACTGGCCCACAAGCCCTCCAGTTGGGCAATCCAGAATAACAATGCCGCACTCTGCCTGCCCTACAGAAGTAAAACATTGCCCTCAGGGCTACCCCGAAACCCCAAATGAGGATCAACCTGCACGCCATTCGGCTGTACCCCAAACATATAGGCTGACCTGGGCTCTATTTCCCCTTCTAACCCAGCCTGAGCCTGGACCTCCTGGTCCCACCCAGACAGCTGGCCGCACACTGAGCACATCGGACCCGCCATGGCCTTAGGTCCTCATCTCTTCCCAACTGCGGTTTTCAGGCTCCAGAACCTAGACCTTCTCCAAGCACTGCCCAGGTTTGAAAATGATGCTGAAATCAGAACTCTTTCCCCATGGCAAGAAACCTTGTGGTTGGCATGTTGTCCAACGTTCAGTGTAGTTGAAACAAGCGTGGCCCATGAGGCCCAGCCCATGCTTGTGGTCCACATTGGTCAAAAACACACATTGTGACACTTAGCCTGAGCCCAGTCCTCAGGTAAGGCCTCTCAGGGCCTATATGAAGAGACAGCATATTGGGCTTGCCATGCCCCTAGGCCCCAATTTTTAACCATAGTTCGGGTTGTCCCTTCACTCTTCCCCAGGGCTCTGCTTTGGAATTCCTCTTTTGGTGGGACACCTGAGGTAACAAACCTGAAAGGAGTCCTCCCATCCCACAGATTGACGAAAAACAATTGGGATCGGGCCAAATCCACAGAAAGGAAGATTCATCCATGGCCCAAGAGACCTCCCCAACATTCCACGGCCATCGCTGAAACAAAATCCAGAGAGAAAAGCCTAAGCAAGCGCCTCAGACTCGCTCATTCTTCATATCCTGAAGTGTTCTTCTCATGGTTTGTAGATCGCCGTGCCATACCTACGTCCCCAAACTTAAGCTGAGTTTGTGTTTTCAGTCTTCAGTCCTCAAAGTCCTGGGCCACACTCCCTCCAGGCTGGGGCCCCTGGAGCCACACATTAGGACTGCCCCCACCCAATCCATGGGAATTCTGCCCATTCCATTGTCAAAAATCGTACAAATTAGGAGAACCCTCCAAAGTCCCTGAGGCCATCCCAATAGTGTAGGTCGCCCGGGACAAAAAATGGGCGGTTGAGACCGGCTGAGCATCTACCTCCACTCATCTACCTCCACTCATACCAAGAAGATTGAACCAGACAGGACCCAAGGCCATTATCAGATCCATTGCTTTGGTTTACAGGCATGTCTCCTCAAAAGCCTGGATTCGAATACCAGCAGAGGGGATTTCCTGAGGCACCCATCAGAACAAATCTCGTCTCCACAAGGAAACTTGTGCATGGGAGCTAAGCAAAAGCTTAGGAGAATACTTCAGGGTCCCGGTGCCACCTCCCCATTCCAAGGCCCTCATGGACACAAACACACATTAGGACCCATCCTCTGGAAAGTGCATTTCAACTCAGCCACCCCGGTTGCTCCCGCAGATCCATTATATCTAAACTGTCTTGTTGCTAGGAGACAATTGGAAGGCGAGGCGGACTTCCCAGGCATCCATCCTGGAACGGTGCTCTGGAGTCATTCCATATGGGATGTCCTGGAGCTGTCCAACAGGTCTCAATTGTCCCGCAGAAGGAATCCTTGAAGGGGGCATCCCACATCTCCCAACGTGGAAAACATCCATGGCCTCGAGATTCCGCTCCCTTCATGGAGGGGCCATCATGCACAGAAACTCCAACCTGAGCCAACGTCGGATCCTCGCCCTGACTTCAGATGCATGAGATATTGGTTCAGATCTGCAGGGGGTACCTGCCGTGCCCTCACCCTGAATCCGAAGTCTAGCTTGTGTTCTCAGACTTCCGTCCTCACTCTCCTGGCCCCAAAGCCCTCAAGTTTGGCAATTCCGGACCGACAATGAAGCACTCTGCCTGCCCTCTAGAAAAAATATATTGCCTAATGAGCAGCCCAGGCAGCTTAAATGAGGATAAACCTACACGGCACTCGAATGTACCCAAATTATATAGTCTAACCTGGGCACTAATGCACTGTCTGACACAACCTGAGCCCGGACCTGCTGACCAACACCCAGACAGCTGACCGCACGCTGAGCACATCAGACCCGCCATGGCCTTAGGTCATCATCTCTACCCTACCTCAGTTTTCAGGCTTCAGATCCTATACCTTATCTCCAATCACTGCCCACGGGTGACTGTGATGCAGAAATCAGAACTCTTCCTGACCCATGGCAAGAAACCTTGTGGTTGGCATGTTGTCCAACGTTCAGTGTAGGAGAAACCAGCATTCACCCTGAGGCCCCGCCCATTCTTGAGTGCGACGAGAGCATAAACACGCATTGTGACCTCAGCGTGAGTCCTGTCCTCTAGTAAGTCCTCTCAGTGGCTGGACCATTAGATGTCATAATGGGCTTGACATGTCCCTAGTCCCCAATTTTTAACCAGATTTCTGGTTGTCCAGTCGCCCCACCCCAGGGCTCTACTCTGGAATCCCTCATTTGGTGGGACATCTGAGGTTGAAAAACAAAATGAAACAAATCGACAACAACAACAAAAAAACGGACTTCTTCCATCCCCAGAATGACCCCAAACTCTTTGGACGGGACCGAACCCCCAGAGAGTAAGACTCGTCCATTTCCCATGAAGTTACCCGGCAATTTCACGACCATGAGTGACACGATATCCAGAGACAAAAACTTGAGCAAGAGCCTCACACTCGCCCTTTTTTCATATCCCGAAGTGTTCTCCTCATGGTCTGTAGATCAGTCCTGCCATACCTATGACCCAAAACATAAGCCGAGTTTGTGTTTTCAGACAACTGTCCAAACAGCTCTGGCCTACACACCCTACAGGCTCAGGGCCCTGGAGCCAAACCTGAGGACTGTACTTGCCCTCTCCAAGGGAATTGTATGTGCCCATTCCAATGGCCACAACCCTACTAGTAGGATAACCTCCAAAGTCCCTGAGGCCATCCCAATAGTTGTGGCTTCCCAGGACAAACAGGGGCAATCTGAGCCCATCTGAGCACCTACCTGCACTCAGACCCGTAGACTGATGTCCCCAGAGGTAAAAAGGAACGAACAGGCCCCTAGGCACTAATCGGATCCATTGCTTTGGTTTCCAGGCATCTCTCCTCGGAGGCCTGGATTTCAATACCAGCATATGGCTGTTTCTTGACTCACCCATCAGAACAAATCTCATCTACACATGGGAAACATGCACGTTGGAGCTGTGTCAAAGCCTCTGTTTAGGAGAACCCTTCAGGGCCCCAGGGCCACCGCTTCATTCCAAGGTCTCCATAGACACAAAAACATATTAGGACACATCCACTGGAGAGTCCATTTCAACTCAGCCTCCTCGGTTGCCCCCCACATCCAGCAGATCTAACCTGTCTTGTTGCTTGGAGACCATTGGAATGCGAGGTGGGCTACCCAGCCATCCATCCTTAGAACCCTGCTCGGAATCGTTGGCCTGGAACCAACCAACAGGTCTCAATTGTCCTGCAGAAGAATCTTTGCAGTTTGGAGCTTCTCACAACTCCCATCGTGGGAAAACCCCCATGTCCTCGTGATCCAACCCCCTTCAAGAAAGGGCCATCAGGGCAGAAAGTCCAACCTGAGCGATCGTCTGATCCTTGCCCTGACTTCAGATGCAGGAGATCTCGATTGAGGTCTGTAGATTGTGCCTGCCATATCCTCACCCAGAAACCTAGGCCTAGCTTGGGTTCTCAGACTCCGTCCTCAGACTACTGGCCCACAAGCCCTCCAGTTGGGCAATCCAGAATAACAATGCCGCACTCTGCCTGCCCTACAGAAGTAAAACATTGCCCTCAGGTCTAACCCGAAACCCCAAATGAGGATCAACCTGCACGCCATTCGGCTGTACCCCAAACATATAGGATGACCTGGGCTCTATTTCCCCTTCTGACCCAGCCTGAGCCTGGACCTCCTGGTCCCACCCAGACAGCTGGCCGCACACTGAGCACATCGGACCCGCCATGGCCTTAGGTCGTCATCTCTTCCCAACTGCGGTTTTCAGGCTCCAGAACCTAGACCTTATCTCCAACCACTGCCCAGGTTTGAAAATGATGCTGAAATCAGAACTCTTTCCCCATGGCAAGAAACCTTGTGGTTGGCATGTTGTCCAACGTTCAGTGTAGTTGAAACAAGCGTGGCCCATGAGGCCCAGCCCATGCTTGTGGTCCACATTGGTCACAAACACACATTGTGACACTTAGCCTGAGCCCAGTCCTCAGGTAAGGCCTCTCAGGGCCTATATGAAGAGACAGCATATTGGGCTTGCCATGCACCTAGGCCCCAATTTTTAACCATATTTCGGGTTGTCCCTTCACTCTTCCCCAGGGCTCTGCTTTGGAATTCCTCTTTTGGTGGGACACCTGAGGTAAGAAACCTGAAAGGAGTCCTCCCATCCCACAGATTGACGAAAAACAATTGGGATCGGGCCAAATCCACAGAGAGGAAGATTCATCCATGGCCCAAGAGACCTCCCCAACATTCCACGGCCATCGCTGAAACAAAATCCAGAGAGAAAAGCCTAAGCAAGCGCCTCAGACTCGCTCATTCTTCATATCCTGAAGAGTTCTTCTCATGGTTTGTAGATCGGGCGTGCCATACCTACGACCCCAAACTTAAGCTGAGTTTGTGGTTTCAGTCTTCTGTCCTCAAAGTCCTGGGCCACACTCCCTCCAGACTGGGGCCCCTGGAGCCACACATTAGGACTGCCCCCACCCAATCCATGGGAATTCTGCCCATTCCATTGTCAAAAATCGTACAAATTAGGAGAACCCTCCAAAGTCCCTGAGGCCATCCCAATAGTGTAGGTCGCCCGGGACAAAAAATGGGCGGTTGAGACCGGCTGAGCATCTACCTCCACTCATCTACCTCCACTCATACCAAGAAGATTGAACCAGACAGGACCCAAGGCCATTATCGGATCCATTGCTTTGGTTTACAGGCATGTCTCCTCAAAAGCCTGGATTCCAAAACCAGCAGAGGGGATTTCCTGAGGCACCCATCAGAACAAATCTCGTCTCTACAAGGAAACTTGTGCATGGGAGCTAAGCAAAAGCTTAGGAGAATACTTCAGGGTCCCGGTGCCACCTCCCCATTCCAAGGCCCTCATGGACACAAACACACGTTAGGACCCATCCTCTGGAAAGTGCATTTCAACTCAGCCACCCCGGTTGCTCCCGCAGATCCATTATATCTAAACTGTCTTGTTGCTAGGAGACAATTGGAAAGCGAGGCGGACTTCCCAGGCATCCATCCTGGAACGGTTCTCTGGAGTCATTCCATATGGGATGTCCTGGAGCTGTCCAACAGGTCTCAATAGTCCCGCAGAAGGAATCCTTGAAGGGGGCATCCCACATCTCCCAACGTGGAAAACATCCATGGCCTCGAGATTCCACTCCCTTCATGGAGGGGCCATCATGCACAGTACTCCAACCTGAGCCAACGTCGGATCCTCGCCCTGACTTCAGATGCATGAGATATTGGTTCAGATCTGCAGGGGGTACCTGCCGTGCCCTCACCCTGAATCCGAAGTCTAGCTTGTGTTCTCAGACTTCCGTCCTCACTCTCCTGGCCCCGAAGACCTCAAGTTTGGCAATTCCGGACCGACAATGAAGCACTCTGCCTGCCCTCTAGAAAAAATATATTGCCTAATGAGCAGCCCAGGCAGCTTAAATGAGGATAAACCTACACGGCACTCGAATGTACCCAAATTATATAGTCTAACCTGGGCACTAATGCACTGTCTGACACAACCTGAGCCCGGACCTGCTGACCAACACCCAGACAGCTGACCGCACGCTGAGCACATCAGACCCGCCATGGCCTTAGGTCATCATCTCTTCCCTACCTCAGTTTTCAGGCTTCAGAACATAGACCTTATCTCCAATCACTGCCCACGGGTGACTGTGATGCAGAAATCAGAACTCTTCCTGACCCATGGCAAGAAACCTTGTGGTTGGCATGTTGTCCAACGTTCAGTGTAGGAGAAACCAGCATTCACCCTGAGGCCCCGCCCATTCTTGAGTGCGACGAGAGCATAAACACGCATTGTGACCTCAGCGTGAGTCCTGTCCTCTAGTAAGTCCTCTCAGTGGCTGGACCATTAGATGTCATAATGGGCTTGACATGTCCCTAGTCCCCAATTTTTAACCAGATTTCTGGTTGTCCAGTCGCCCCACCCCAGGGCTCTACTCTGGAATCCCTCATTTGGTGGGACATCTGAGGTTGAAAAACAAAATGAAACAAATCGACAACAACAACAAAAAAACGGACTTCTTCCATCCCCAGAATGACCCCAAACTCTTTGGACGGGACCGAACCCCCAGAGAGTAAGACTCGTCCATTTCCCATGATGTCACCCGGCAATTTCACGACCATGAGTGACACGATATCCAGAGACAAAAACTTGAGCAAGAGCCTCACACTCGCCCTTTTTTCATATCCCGAAGTGTTCTCCTCATGGTCTGTAGATCAGTCCTGCCATACCTATGACCCAAAACATAAGCCGAGTTTGTGTTTTCAGACAACTGTCCAAACAGCTCTGGCCTACACACCCTACAGGCTCAGGGCCCTGGAGCCAAACCTGAGGACTGTACTTGCCCTCTCCAAGGGAATTGTATGTGCCCATTCCAATGGCCACAACCCTACTAGTAGGATAACCTCCAAAGTCCCTGAGGCCATCCCAATAGTTGTGGCTTCCCAGGACAAACAGGGGCAATCTGAGCCCATCTGAGCACCTACCTGCACTCAGACCCGTAGACTGATGTCCCCAGAGGTAAAAAGGAACGAACAGGCCCCTAGGCACTAATCGGATCCATTGCTTTGGTTTCCAGGCATCTCTCCTCGGAGGCCTGGATTTCAATACCAGCATATGGCTGTTTCTTGACTCACCCATCAAAACAAATCTCATCTACACATGGGAAACATGCACGTTGGAGCTGTGTCAAAGCCTCTGTTTAGGAGAACCCTTCAGGGCCCCAGGGCCACCGCTTCATTCCAAGGTCTCCATAGACACAAAAACATATTAGGACACATCCACAGGAGAGTCCATTTCAACTCAGCCTCCTCGGTTGCCCCCCACATCCAGCAGATCTAACCTGTCTTGTTGCTTGGAGACCATTGGAATGCGAGGTGGGCTACCCAGCCATCCATCCTTAGAACCCTGCTCGGAATCGTTGGCCTGGAACCAACCAACAGGTCTCAATTGTCCTGCAGAAGAATCTTTGCAGTTTGGAGCTTCTCACAACTCCCATCGTGGGAAAACCCCCATGTCCTCGTGATCCAACCCCCTTCAAGAAAGGGCCATCAGGGCAGAAAGTCCAACCTGAGCGATCGTCTGATCCTTGCCCTGACTTCAGATGCAGGAGATCTCGATTGAGGTCTGTAGATTGTGCCTGCCATATCCTCACCCAGAAACCTAGGCCTAGCTTGGGTTCTCAGACTCCGTCCTCAGACTACTGGCCCACAAGCCCTCCAGTTGGGCAATCCAGAATAACAATGCCGCACTCTGCCTGCCCTACAGAAGTAAAACATTGCCCTCAGGTCTAACCCGAAACCCCAAATGAGGATCAACCTGCACGCCATTCGGCTGTACCCCAAACATATAGGATGACCTGGGCTCTATTTCCCCTTCTGACCCAGCCTGAGCCTGGACCTCCTGGTCCCACCCAGACAGCTGGCCGCACACTGAGCACATCGGACCCGCCATGGCCTTAGGTCGTCATCTCTTCCCAACTGCGGTTTTCAGGCTCCAGAACCTAGACCTTATCTCCAACCACTGCCCAGGTTTGAAAATGATGCTGAAATCAGAACTCTTTCCCCATGGCAAGAAACCTTGTGGTTGGCATGTTGTCCAACGTTCAGTGTAGTTGAAACAAGCGTGGCCCATGAGGCCCAGCCCATGCTTGTGGTCCACATTGGTCACAAACACACATTGTGACACTTAGCCTGAGCCCAGTCCTCAGGTAAGGCCTCTCAGGGCCTATATGAAGAGACAGCATATTGGGCTTGCCATGCACCTAGGCCCCAATTTTTAACCATATTTCGGGTTGTCCCTTCACTCTTCCCCAGGGCTCTGCTTTGGAATTCCTCTTTTGGTGGGACACCTGAGGTAAGAAACCTGAAAGGAGTCCTCCCATCCCACAGATTGACGAAAAACAATTGGGATCGGGCCAAATCCACAGAGAGGAAGATTCATCCATGGCCCAAGAGACCTCCCCAACATTCCACGGCCATCGCTGAAACAAAATCCAGAGAGAAAAGCCTAAGCAAGCGCCTCAGACTCGCTCATTCTTCATATCCTGAAGAGTTCTTCTCATGGTTTGTAGATCGGGCGTGCCATACCTACGACCCCAAACTTAAGCTGAGTTTGTGTTTTCAGTCTTCTGTCCTCAAAGTCCTGGGCCACACTCCCTCCAGACTGGGGCCCCTGGAGCCACACATTAGGACTGCCCCCACCCAATCCATGGGAATTCTGCCCATTCCATTGTCAAAAATCGTACAAATTAGGAGAACCCTCCAAAGTCCCTGAGGCCATCCCAATAGTGTAGGTCGCCCGGGACAAAAAATGGGCGGTTGAGACCGGCTGAGCATCTACCTCCACTCATCTACCTCCACTCATACCAAGAAGATTGAACCAGACAGGACCCAAGGCCATTATCGGATCCATTGCTTTGGTTTACAGGCATGTCTCCTCAAAAGCCTGGATTCCAAAACCAGCAGAGGGGATTTCCTGAGGCACCCATCAGAACAAATCTCGTCTCTACAAGGAAACTTGTGCATGGGAGCTAAGCAAAAGCTTAGGAGAATACTTCAGGGTCCCGGTGCCACCTCCCCATTCCAAGGCCCTCATGGACACAAACACACGTTAGGACCCATCCTCTGGAAAGTGCATTTCAACTCAGCCACCCCGGTTGCTCCCGCAGATCCATTATATCTAAACTGTCTTGTTGCTAGGAGACAATTGGAAAGCGAGGCGGACTTCCCAGGCATCCATCCTGGAACGGTTCTCTGGAGTCATTCCATATGGGATGTCCTGGAGCTGTCCAACAGGTCTCAATAGTCCCGCAGAAGGAATCCTTGAAGGGGGCATCCCACATCTCCCAACGTGGAAAACATCCATGGCCTCGAGATTCCACTCCCTTCATGGAGGGGCCATCATGCACAGTACTCCAACCTGAGCCAACGTCGGATCCTCGCCCTGACTTCAGATGCATGAGATATTGGTTCAGATCTGCAGGGGGTACCTGCCGTGCCCTCACCCTGAATCCGAAGTCTAGCTTGTGTTCTCAGACTTCCGTCCTCACTCTCCTGGCCCCGAAGACCTCAAGTTTGGCAATTCCGGACCGACAATGAAGCACTCTGCCTGCCCTCTAGAAAAAATATATTGCCTAATGAGCAGCCCAGGCAGCTTAAATGAGGATAAACCTACACGGCACTCGAATGTACCCAAATTATATAGTCTAACCTGGGCACTAATGCACTGTCTGACACAACCTGAGCCCGGACCTGCTGACCAACACCCAGACAGCTGACCGCACGCTGAGCACATCAGACCCGCCATGGCCTTAGGTCATCATCTCTTCCCTACCTCAGTTTTCAGGCTTCAGAACATAGACCTTATCTCCAATCACTGCCCACGGGTGACTGTGATGCAGAAATCAGAACTCTTCCTGACCCATGGCAAGAAACCTTGTGGTTGGCATGTTGTCCAACGTTCAGTGTAGGAGAAACCAGCATTCACCCTGAGGCCCCGCCCATTCTTGAGTGCGACGAGAGCATAAACACGCATTGTGACCTCAGCGTGAGTCCTGTCCTCTAGTAAGTCCTCTCAGTGGCTGGACCATTAGATGTCATAATGGGCTTGACATGTCCCTAGTCCCCAATTTTTAACCAGATTTCTGGTTGTCCAGTCGCCCCACCCCAGGGCTCTACTCTGGAATCCCTCATTTGGTGGGACATCTGAGGTTGAAAAACAAAATGAAACAAATCGACAACAACAACAAAAAAACGGACTTCTTCCATCCCCAGAATGACCCCAAACTCTTTGGACGGGACCGAACCCCCAGAGAGTAAGACTCGTCCATTTCCCATGATGTCACCCGGCAATTTCACGACCATGAGTGACACGATATCCAGAGACAAAAACTTGAGCAAGAGCCTCACACTCGCCCTTTTTTCATATCCCGAAGTGTTCTCCTCATGGTCTGTAGATCAGTCCTGCCATACCTATGACCCAAAACATAAGCCGAGTTTGTGTTTTCAGACAACTGTCCAAACAGCTCTGGCCTACACACCCTACAGGCTCAGGGCCCTGGAGCCAAACCTGAGGACTGTACTTGCCCTCTCCAAGGGAATTGTATGTGCCCATTCCAATGGCCACAACCCTACTAGTAGGATAACCTCCAAAGTCCCTGAGGCCATCCCAATAGTTGTGGCTTCCCAGGACAAACAGGGGCAATCTGAGCCCATCTGAGCACCTACCTGCACTCAGACCCGTAGACTGATGTCCCCAGAGGTAAAAAGGAACGAACAGGCCCCTAGGCACTAATCGGATCCATTGCTTTGGTTTCCAGGCATCTCTCCTCGGAGGCCTGGATTTCAATACCAGCATATGGCTGTTTCTTGACTCACCCATCAGAACAAATCTCATCTACACATGGGAAACATGCACGTTGGAGCTGTGTCAAAGCCTCTGTTTAGGAGAACCCTTCAGGGCCCCAGGGCCACCGCTTCATTCCAAGGTCTCCATAGACACAAAAACATATTAGGACACATCCACAGGAGAGTCCATTTCAACTCAGCCTCCTCGGTTGCCCCCCACATCCAGCAGATCTAACCTGTCTTGTTGCTTGGAGACCATTGGAATGCGAGGTGGGCTACCCAGCCATCCATCCTTAGAACCCTGCTCGGAATCGTTGGCCTGGAACCAACCAACAGGTCTCAATTGTCCTGCAGAAGAATCTTTGCAGTTTGGAGCTTCTCACAACTCCCATCGTAGGAAAACCCCCATGTCCTCGTGATCCAACCCCCTTCAAGATAGGGCCATCAGGGCAGAAAGTCCAACCTGAGCGATCGTCTGATCCTTGCCCTGACTTCAGATGCAGGAGATCTCGATTGAGGTCTGTAGATTGTGCCTGCCATATCCTCACCCAGAAACCTAGGCCTAGCTTGGGTTCTCAGACTCCGTCCTCAGACTACTGGCCCACAAGCCCTCCAGTTGGGCAATCCAGAATAACAATGCCGCACTCTGCCTGCCCTACAGAAGTAAAACATTGCCCTCAGGGCTAACCCGAAACCCCAAATGAGGATCAACCTGCACGCCATTCGGCTGTACCCCAAACATATAGGATGACCTGTGCTCTATTTCCCCTTCTGACCCAGCCTGAGCCTGGACCTCCTGGTCCCACCCAGACAGCTGGCCGCACACTGAGCACATCGGACCCGCCATGGCCTTAGGTCGTCATCTCTTCCCAACTGCGGTTTTCAGGCTCCAGAACCTAGACCTTATCTCCAACCACTGCCCAGGTTTGAAAATGATGCTGAAATCAGAACTCTTTCCCCATGGCAAGAAACCTTGTGGTTGGCATGTTGTCCAACGTTCAGTGTAGTTGAAACAAGCGTGGCCCATGAGGCCCAGCCCATGCTTGCGGGCCACATTCGTCACAAACACACATTGTGACCCTCAGCCTGAGCCCAGTCCTCAGGTAAGGCCTCTCAGGGCCTATATGAAGAGACAGCATATTGGGCTTGCCATGCCCCTAGGCCCCAATTTTTAACCATAGTTCGGGTTGTCCCTTCACTCTTCCCCAGGGCTCCTCTTTGGAATTCCTCTTTTGGTGGGACACCTGAGGTAACAAACCTGAAAGCAGTCCTCCCATCCCACAGATTGACGAAAAACAATTGGGATCGGGCCAAATCCACAGAGAGGAAGATTCGTCCATGGCCCATGAGACCTCCGCAACATTCCACGGCCATCGCTGAAACAAAATCCAGAGACAAAAGCCTGAGCAATCTCCTCAGACTCGCTCATTCTTCATATCCTGAAGAGTTCTTCTCATGGTTTGTAGATCGGGCGTGCCATACCTACGTCCCCAAACTTAAGCTGAGTTTGTGTTTTCAGTCTTCTGTCCTCAAAGTCCTGGGCCACACTCCCTCCAGGCTGGGGCCCCTGGAGCCACACATTAGGACTGCCCCCACCCAATCCATGGGAATTCTGCCCATTCCATTGTCAAAAATCGTACAAATTAGGAGAACCCTCCAAAGTCCCTGAGGCCATCCCAATAGTGTAGGTCTCCCGTTACAAAAAAGGGCGGTTGATACCGGCTGCGCATCTACCTCCACTCATCTACCTCCACTCATACCAAGAAGATTGAACCAGACAGGACCCGAGGCCATTATCGGATCCATTGCTTTGGTTTACAGGCATGTCTCCTCAAAAGCCTGGATTCCAATACCAGCAGAGGGGATTTCCTGAGGCACCCATCAGAACAAATCTCATCTCCACAAGGAAACTTGTGCATGGGAGCTATGCCAAAGCTTAGGAGAATACTTCAGGGTCCCGGTGCCACCTCCCCATTCCAAGGCCCTCATGGACACAAACACACGTTAGGACCCATCCTCTGGAAAGTGCATTTCAACTCAGCCACCCCGGTTGCTCCCGCAGATCCATTAGATCTAAACTGTCTTTTTGCTAGGAGACAATTGGAAGGCGAGGCGGACTTCCCAGGCATCCATCCTCGAACGGTGCTCTGGAGTCATTCCATATGGGATGTCCTGGAGCTGTCCAACAGGTCTCAATTGTCCCGCAGAAGGAATCCTTGAAGGGGGCATCCCACATCTCCCAACGTGGAAAACCTCCATGGCCTCGAGATTCCGCTCCCTTCATGAAGGGGCCGTCATGCACAGAAACTCCAACCTGAGCCAACGTCGGATCCTCGCCCTGACTTCAGATGCATGAGATATTGGTTCAGATCTGCAGGGGGTACCTGCCGTGCCCTCACCGTGAAACCCAAGTCTAGCTTGTGTTCTCAGACTTCTGTCCTCACTCTCCTGGCCCCGAAGCCCTCAAGTTTGGCAATTCCGGACCGACAATGAAGCACTCTGCCTGCCCTCTAGAAAAAATATATTGCCTAATGAGCAGCCCAAACAGCTTAAATGAGGATAAACCTACACGGCACTCGGAGGCACACAGTACCCAAATTATATAGTCTAACCTGGGCACTAATGCACTGTCTGACACAACCTGAGCCCAGACCTGTTGACCAAACCCAGACAGCTGAACGCACGCTGAGCACAGCAGACCCGCCATGGCCTTAGGTCATCATCTCCTCCCTACCTCAGTTTTCAGGCTTCAGAACCTAGACCTTATCTCCAATCACTGCCCACGGGTGACTGTGATGCAGAAATCAGAACTCTTCCTGACCCATGGCAAGAAACCTTGTGGTTGGCATGTTGTCCAACGTTCAGTGTAGGAGAAACCAGCATTCACCCTGAGGCCACGCCCATTCTTGAGTGCGACGAGAGCATAAACACGCATTGTGACCTCAGCGTGAGTCCTGTCCTCTAGTAAGTCCTCTCAGTGGCTGGACCATTAGATGTCATAATGGCCTTGACATGTCCCTAGTCCCCAAATTTAACCAGATTTCTGGTTGTCCAGTCGCCCCTCCCCAGGGCTCTACTCTGGAATCCCTCATTTGGTGGGACATCTGAGGTTAAAAAACAAAATGAAACAAATCGACAACAACAAAAAAACGGGCCTCTTCCATCCCCAGAATGACCCCAAACTCTTTGGACGGGACCGAACCCCCAGAGAGTAAGACTCGTCCATTTCCCATGAAGTCACCCGGCAATTTCACGACCATGAGTGACACGATATCCAGAGACAAAAACTTGAACAAGAGCCTCACACTCGCCCTTTTTTCATATCCCAAAGTGTTCTCCTCATGGTCTGTTGATCAGTCCTGCCATACCTATGACCCAAAACACAAGCCGAGTTTGTGTTTTCAGACAACTGTCCAAACAGTTCTGGCCTACACACCCTACAGGCTCAGGGCCCTGGAGCCAAACCTGAGGACTGTACTTGCCCTCACCAAGGGAATTGTATGTGCCCATTCCAATGGCCACAACTCTACTAGTAGGATAACCTCCAAAGTCCCTGAGGCCATCCCAATAGTTGTGGCTTCCCAGGACAAACAGGGGCAATCTGAGCCCATCTGAGCACCTACCTACACTCAGACCCGTAGACTGATGTCCCCAGAGGTAAAAAGGAACGAACAGGCCCCTTAGGCACTAATCGGATCCATTGCTTTGGTTTCCAGGCATCTCTCCTCAGAGGCCTGGATTTCAATACCAGCATATGGCTGTTTCTTGACTCACCCATCAGAACAAATCTCTTCTACACATGGGAAACATGCACGTTGGAGCTGTGTCAAAGCCTCTGTTTAGGAGAACCCTTTAAGGCCCCAGGGCCACCGCTTCATTCCATGGTCTCCATAGACACAAAAACATATTAGGACACATCCACAGGAGAGTCCATTTCAACTCAGCCTCCTCGGTTGCCCCCAACATCCAGCAGATCTAACCTGTCTTGTTGCTTGGAGACCATTGGAATGCGAGGTGGGCTACCCAGCCATCCATCCTTAGAACACTGCTCAGAATCGTTGGCCTAGAGCCAACCAACAGATCTAAATTGTCCTGCAGAAGAATCTTTGCAGTTTGGAGCTTCTCACAACTCCCATCGTGGGAAAACCCCCATGTCCTCGTGATCCAACCCCCTTCAAGAAAGGGCCATCAGGGCAGAAAGTCCAACCTGAGCTATCGTCTGATCCTTGCCCTGACTTCAGATGCACGAGATCTCGATTGAGGTCTGTAGATTGTGCCTGCCATATCCTCACCCAGAAACCTAGGCCTAGCTTGGGTTCTCAGACTCCGTCCTCAGACTACTGGCCCACAAGCCCTCCAGTTGGGCAATCCAGAACTACAATGCCGCACTCTGCCTGCCCTACAGAAGTCAAACATTGCCCTCAGGGCTACCCCGAAACCGCAAATGAGGATCAACCTGCACGCCATTCGGCTGTACCCCAAACATATAGGCTGACCTGGGCTCTATTTCCCCTTCTGACCCAGCCTGAGCCTGGACCTCCTGGTCCCACCCAGACAGCTGGCCGCACACTGAGCACATCTGACCCGCCATGGCCTTAGGTCGTCATCTCTTCCCAACTGCGGTTTTCAGGCTCCAGAACCTAGACCTTATCTCCAACCATTGCCCAGGGTTGAAAATGATGCAGAAATCAGAACTCTTTCCCCATGGCAAGAAACCTTGTGGTTGGCATGTTGTCCAACGTTCAGTGTAGTTGAAACAAGCGTGGCCCATGAGGCCCAGCCCATGCTTGCGGGCCACATTGGTCACAAACACACATTGTGACCCTCAGCCTGAGCCCAGTCCTCAGGTAAGGCCTCTCAGGGCCTATATGAAGAGACAGCATATTGGGCTTGCCATGCCCCTAGGCCCCAATTTTTAACCATAGTTCGGGTTGTCCCTTCACTCTTCCCCAGGGCTCTGCTTTGGAATTCCTCTTTTGGTGGGACACCTGAGGTAACAAACCTGAAAGGAGTCCTCCCATCCCACAGATTAACGAAAAACAATTGGGATCGGGCCAAATCCACAGAGAGGAAGATTCGTCCAAGGCCCATGAGACCTCCCCAACATTCCACGGCCATCGCTGAAACAAAAGTCAGAGACAAAAGCCTGAGCAAGCGCCTCATACTCGCTCATTCTTCATATCCTGAAGAGTTCTTCTCATGGTTTGTAGATCGGGCGTGCCATACCTACGTCCCCAAACTTAAGCTGAGTTTGTGTTTTCAGTCTTCTGTCCTCAAAGTCCTGGGCCACACTCCCTCCAGGCTGGGGCCCCTGGAGCCACACATAGGGACTGCCCCCACCCAATCCATGGGAATTCTGCCCATTCAATTGTCAAAAATCGTACAAATTAGGAGAACCCTCCAAAGTCCCTGAGGCCATCCCAATAGAGTATGTCGCCCGGGACAAAAAAGGGCGGTTGAGACCGGCTGAGCATCTACCTCCACTCATCTACCTCCACTCATACCAAGAAGATTGAACCAGACAGGACCCGACGCCATGATCGGATCCATTGCTTTGGTTTACAGGCATGTCTCCTCAAAAGCCTGGATTCCAATACCAGCAGAGGGGATTTCCTGAGGCACCCATCAGAACAAATCTCGTCTCCACAAGGAAACTTGTGCATGGGAGCTAAGCCAAAGCTAAGGAGAATACTTCAGGGTCCCGGTGCCACCTCCCCATTCCAAGGCCCTCATGGACACAAACACACGTTAGGACCCATCCTCTGGAAAGTGCATTTCAACTCAGCCACCCCGGTTGCTCCCGCAGATCCATTAGATCTAAACTGTCTTGTTGCTAGGAGACAATTGGAAGGCGAGGCGGACTTCCCAGGCATCCATCCTCGAACGGTGCTCTGGAGTCATTCCATATGGGATGTCCTGGAGCTGTCCAACAGGTCTCAATTGTCCCGCAGAAGGAATCCTTGAAGGGGGCATCCCACATCTCCCAACGTGGAAAACCTCCATGGCCTCGAGATTCCGCTCCCTTCATGAAGGGGCCGTCATGCACAGAAACTCCAACCTGAGCCAACGTCGGATCCTCGCCCTGACTTCAGATGCATGAGATATTGGTTCAGATCTGCAGGGGGTACCTGCCGTGCCCTCACCTTGAATCCGAAGACTAGCTTGTGTTCTCAGACTTCCGTCCTTACTCTCCTGGCCCCGAAGCCCTCAAGTTTGGCAATTCCGGACCGACAATGAAGCACTCTGCCATGTCCTCTAGAAAAAATATATTGCCTAATGAGCAGCCCAGGCAGCTTAAATGAGGATAAACCTACACGGCACTCGAATGTACCCAAATTATATAGTCTAACCTGGGCACTAATGCACTGTCTGACACAACCTGAGCCCGGACCTGCTGACCAACACCCAGACAGCTGACCGCACGCTGAGCACATCAGACCCGCCATGGCCTTAGGTCATCATCTCTTCCCGACCTCAGTTTTCAGGCTTCTGAACCTAGACCTTATCTCCAATCACTGCCCACGGGTGACTGTGATGCAGAAATCAGAACTCCTCCTGACCCATGGCAAGAAACCTTGTGGTTGGCATGTTGTCCAACGTTCAGTGTAGGAGAAACCAGCATTCACCCTGAGGCCACGCCCATTCTTGCATGCGACGAGAGCATAAACAAGCATTGTGACCTCAGCGTGAGTCCTGTCCTCTAGTAAGTCCTCTCAGTGGCTGGACCATTAGATGTCATAATGGGCTTGACATGTCCCTAGTCCCCAAGTTTTAACCAGACTTCTGGTTGTCCAGTCGCCCCACCCCAGGGCTCTACTCTGGAATCCCTCATTTGTTGGTACATCTGAGGTTGAAAAACAAAATGAAACAAATCGACAACAACAAAAAAACGGACTTCTTCCATCCCCAGAATGACCCCAAACTCTTTGGACGGGACCGAACCCCCAGAGAGTAAGACTCGCCCATTTCCCATGAAGTCACCCGGCAATTTCACGACCATGAGTGACACGATATCCAGAGACAAAAACTTGAGCAAGAGCCTCACACTCGCCCTTTTTTCATATCCCGAAGTGTTCTCCTCATGGTCTGTAGATCAGTCCTGCCATACCTATGACCCAAAACATAAGCCGAGTTTGTGTTTTCAGACAACTGTCCAAACAGCTCTGGCCTACACACCCTACAGGCTCAGGGCCCTGGAGCCAAACCTGAGGACTGTACTTGCCCTCTCCAAGGGAATTGTATGTGCCCATTCCAATGGCCACAACTCTACTAGTAGGATTACCTCCAAAGTCCCTGAGGCCATCCCAATAGTTGTGGCTTCCCAGGACAAACAGGGGCAATCTGAGCCCATCTGAGCACCTCCCTGCACTCAGACCCGTAGACTGATGTCCCCAGAGGTAAAAAGGAACGAACAGGCCCCTAGGCACTAATCGGATCCATTGCTTTGGTTTCCAGGCATCTCTCCTCAGAGGCCTGGATTTCAATACCAGCATATGGCTGTTTCTTGACTCACCCATCAGAACAAATCTCTTCTACACATGGGAAACATGCACGTTGGAGCTGTGTCAAAGCCTCTGTTTAGGAGAACCCTTCAGGGCCCCAGGGCCACCGCTTCATTCCAAGGTCTCCATAGACACAAAAACATATTAGGACACATCCACAGGAGAGTCCATTTCAACTCAGCCTCCTCGGTTGCCCCCCACATCCAGCAGATCTAACCTGTCTTGTTGCTTGGAGACCATTGGAATGCAAGGTGGGCTACCCAGCCATCCATCCTTAGAACCCTGCTCAGAATCGTTGGCCTGGAGCCAACCAACAGGTCTCAATTTTCCTGCAGAATAATCTTTGCAGTTTGGAGCTTCTCACAACTCACATCGTGGGAAAACCCCCATGTCCTCGTGATCCAACCCCCTTCAAGAAAGGGCCATCAGGGCAGAAAGTCCAACCTGAGCTATCGTCTGATCCTTGCCCTGACTTCAGATGCACGAGATCTCTATTGAGGTCTGTAGATTGTGCCTGCCATATCCTCACCCAGAAACCTAGGCCTAGCTTGGGTTCTCAGACTCCGTCCTCAGACTACTGGCCCACAAGCCCTCCAGTTAGGCAATCCAGAACTACAATGCCGCACTCTGCCTGCCCTACAGAAGTAAAACATTTCCCTCAGGGCTACCCCGAAACCGCAAATGAGGATCAACCTGCACGCCATTCGGCTGTACCCCAAACATATAGGCTGATCTGGGCACTATTTCCCCTTCTGACCCAGCCTGAGCCTGGACCTCCTGGTCCCACCCAGACTGCTGGCCGCACACTGAGCACATCGGACCCGCCTTGGCCTTAGGTCGTCATCTCTTCCCAACTGCGGTTTTCAGGCTCCAGAACCTAGACCTTATCTCCAACCACTGCCCAGGGTTGAAAATGATGCAGAAATCAGAACTCTTTCCCCATGGCAAGAAACCTTGTGGTTGGCATGTTGTCCAACGTTCAGTGTAGTTGAAACAAGCGTGGCCCATGAGGCCCAGCCCATGCTGCGGGCCACATTGGTCACAAACACACATTGTGACCCTCAGCCTGAGCCCAGTCCTCAGGTAAGGCCTCTCAGGGCCTATATGAAGAGACAGCATATTGGGCTTGCCATGCCCCTAGGCCCCAATTTTTAACCATAGTTCGAGTTGTCCCTTCACTCTTCCCCAGGGCTCTGCTTTGGAATTCCTCTTTTGGTGGGACACCTGGGGTAACAAACCTGAAAGCAGCCCTCCCATCCCACAGATTGACGAAAAACAATTGGGATCGGGCCAAATCCACAGAGAGGAAGATTCGTCCATGGCCCATGAGACCTCCCCAACATTCCACGGCCATCGCTGAAACAAAATCCAGAGACAAAAGCCTGAGCAAGCTCCTCAGACTCGCTCATTCTTCATATCCTGAAGAGTTCTTCTCAGGGTTTGTAGATCGGGCGTGCCATACCTACGTCCCCAAACTTAAGCTGAGTTTGTGTTTTCAGTCTTCTGTCCTGAAAGTCCTGGGCCACACTCCCTCCAGGCTGGGGCCCCTGGAGCCACACATTAGGACTGCCCCCACCCAATCCATGGGAATTCTGCCCATTCCATTGTCAAAAATCGTACAAATTAGGAGAACCCTCCAAATTCCCTGAGGCCATCCCAATAGTGTA
Organism: Mustela nivalis; assembly: GCF_964662115.1. Taxonomy (NCBI): domain Eukaryota; kingdom Metazoa; phylum Chordata; class Mammalia; order Carnivora; family Mustelidae; genus Mustela; species Mustela nivalis. The sequence continues at coordinate 52,007 of NW_028136515.1, forward strand.
GGTCGCCCGGGACAAAAAAAGGCGGTTGATACCGGCTGAGCATCTACCTCCACTCATCTACCTCCACTCATACCAAGAAGATTGAACCAGACAGGACCCGAGGCCATTATCGGATCCATTGCTGTGGTTTACAGGCATGTCTCCTCAAAAGCCTGGATTCCAATACTAGCAGAGGGGATTTCCTGAGGCACCCATCAGAACAAATCTCGTCTCCACAAGGAAACCTGTGTATGGGAGCTAAGCCAAAGCTTAGGAGAATACTTCAGGGTCCCGATGCCACCTCCCCATTCCAAGGCCCTCATGGACACAAACACACGTTAGGACCCATCCTCTGGAAAGTGCATTTCAACTCAGCCTCCCCGGTTGCTCCCGCAGATCCATTACATCTAAACTGTATTGTTGCTAGGAGAAAATTGGAAGGCGAGGCGGACATCCCAGGCATCCATCCTGGAACGGTGCTCTGGAGTCATTCCATATGGGATGTCCTGGAGCAGTCCAACAGGTCTCAATTGTCCCGCAGAAGGAATCCTTGAAGGGGGCATCCCACATCTCCCAAAGTGGAAAACCTCCATGGCCTCGAGATTCCGCTCCCTTCATGAAGGGGCCGTCATGCACAGAAACTCCAACCTGAGCCAACGTCCGATCCTCGCCCTGACTTCAGATGCATGAGATATTGGTTCAGATCTGCAGGGGGTACCTGCCGTGCCCTCACCCTGAATCCGAAGTCTAGCTTGTGTTCTCAGACTTCCGTCCTCACTCTCCTGGCCCCGAAGCCCTCACGTTTGGCAATTCCGGACCGACAATGAAGCACTCTGCCTGTCCCCTAGAAAAAATATATTGCCTAATGAGCAGCCCAGGCAGCTTAAATGAGGATAAACCTACACGGCACTCGAATGTACCCAAATTATATAGTCTAACCTGGGCACTAATGCACTGTCTGACACAACCTGAGCCCGGACCTGCTGACCAACACCCAGACAGCTGACCGCACGCTGAGCACATCAGACCCGCCATGGCCTTAGGTCATCATCTCTTCCCTTCCTCAGTTTTCAGGCTTCAGAACCTAGACCTTATCTCCAATCACTGCCCACGGGTGACTGTGATGCAGAAATCAGAACTCTTCCTGACCCATGGCAAGAAACCTTGTGGTTGGCATGTTGTCCAACGTTCAGTGTATAAGAAACCAGCATTCACCCTGAGGCCCCGCCCATTTTGAGTGCGACGAGAGCATATACACGCATTGTGACCTCAGCGTGAGTCCTGTCCTCTAGTAAGTCCTCTCAGTGGCTGGACCATTGGATGTCATAATGGGCTTGACATGTCCCTACTCCCCAATTTTTAACCAGATTTCTGGTTGTCCAGTCGCCCCACCCCAGGGCTCTACTCTGGAATCCCTCATTTGGTGGGACATCTGAGGTTGAAAAACAAAATGAAACAAATCGACAACAACAAAAAAACGGGCCTCTTCCATCCCCAGAATGACCCCAAACTCTTTGGACGGGACCGAACCCCCAGAGAGTAAGACTCGTCCATTTCCCATGAAGTCACCCGGCAATTTCACGACCATGAGTGACACGATATCCAGAGACAAAAACTTGAACAAGAGCCTCACACTCGCCCTTTTTTCATATCCCAAAGTGTTCTCCTCATGGTCTGTTGATCAGTCCTGCCATACCTATGACCCAAAACACAAGCCGAGTTTGTGTTTTCAGACAACTGTCCAAACAGCTCTGGCCTACACACGCTACAGGCTCAGGGCCCTGGAGCCAAACCTGAGGACTGTACTTGCCCTCACCAAGGGAATTGTATGTGCCCATTCCAATGGCCACAACCCTACTAGTAGGATAACCTCCAAAGTCCCTGAGGCCATCCCAATAGTTGTGGCTTCCCAGGACAAACAGGGGCAATCTGAGCCCATCTGAGCACCTACCTGCACTCAGACCCGTAGACTGATATCCCCAGAGGTAAAAAGGAACGAACAGGCCCCTTACGCACTAATCGGATCCATTGCTTTGGTTTCCAGGCATCTCTCCTCAGAGGCCTGGATTTCAATACCAGCATATGGCTGTTTCTTGACTCACCCATCAGAACAAATCTCTTCTACACATGGGAAACATGCACGTTGGAGCTGTGTCAAAGCCTCTGTTTAGGAGAACCCTTTAAGGCCCCAGGGCCACCGCTTCATTCCATGGTCTCCATAGACACAAAAACATATTAGGACACATCCACAGGAGAGTCCATTTCAACTCAGCCTCCTCGGTTGCCCCCAACATCCAGCAGATCTAACCTGTCTTGTTGCTTGGAGACCATTGGAATGCGAGGTGGGCTACCCAGCCATCCATCCTTAGAACACTGCTCAGAATCGTTAGCCTAGAGCCAACCAACAGATCTAAATTGTCCTGCAGAAGAATCTTTGCAGTTTGGAGCTTCTCACAACTCCCATCGTGGGAAAACCCCCATGTCCTCGTGATCCAACCCCCTTCAAGAAAGGGCCATCAGGGCAGAAAGTCCAACCTGAGCGATCGTCTGATCATTGCCCTGACTTCAGATGCACGAGATCTCGATTGAGGTCTGTAGATTGTGCCTGCCATATCCTCACCCAGAAACCTAGGCCTAGCTTGGGTTCTCAGACTCCGTCCTCAGACTACTGGCCCACAAGCCCTCCAGTTGGGCAATCCAGAACTACAATGCCGCACTCTGCCTGCCCTACAGAAGTCAAACATTGCCCTCAGGGCTACCCCGAAACCGCAAATGAGGATCAACCTGCACGCCATTCGGCTGTACCCCAAACATATAGGCTGACCTGGGCACTATTTCCCCTTCTGACCCAGCCTGAGCCTGGACCTCCTGGTCCCACCCAGACAGCTGGCCGCACACTGAGCACATCTGACCAGCCATGGCCTTAGGTCGTCATCTCTTCCCAACTGCGGTTTTCAGGCTCCAGAACCTAGACCTTATCTCCAACCATTGCCCAGGGTTGAAAATGATGCAGAAATCAGAACTCTTTCCCCATGGCAAGAAACCTTGTGGTTGGCATGTTGTCCAACGTTCAGTGTAGTTGAAACAAGCGTGGCCCATGAGGCCCAGCCCATGCTTGCGGGCCACATTGGTCACAAACACACATTGTGACCCTCAGCCTGAGCCCAGTCCTCAGGTAAGGCCTCTCAGGGCATATATGAAGAGACAGCATATTGGGCTTGCCATGCCCCTAGGCCCCAATTTTTAACCATAGTTCGGGTTGTCCCTTCACTCTTCCCCAGGGCTCTGCTTTGGAATTCCTCTTTTGGTGGGACACCTGAGGTAACAAACCTGAAAGGAGTCCTCCCATCCCACAGATTAATGAAAAACAATTGGGATCGGGCCAAATCCACAGAGAGGAAGATTCGTCCATGGCCCATGAGACCTCCCCAACATTCCACGGCCATCGCTGAAACAAAAGTCAGAGACAAAAGCCTGAGCAAGCGCCTCATACTCGCTCATTCTTCATATCCTGAAGAGTTCTTCTCATGGTTTGTAGATCGGGCGTGCCATACCTACGTCCCCAAACTTAAGCTGAGTTTGTGTTTTCAGTCTTCTGTCCTCAAAGTCCTGGGCCACACTCCCTCCAGGCTGGGGTCCCTTGAGCCACACATAGGGACTGCCCCCACCCAATCCATGGGAATTCTGCCCATTCCATTGTCAAAAATCGTACAAATTAGGAGAACCCTCCAAAGTCCCTGAAGCCATCCCAATAGAGTATGTCGCCCGGGACAAAAAAGGGCGGTTGAGACCGGCTGAGCATCTACCTCCACTCATCTACCTCCACTCATACCAAGAAGATTGAACCAGACAGGACCCGACGCCATGATCGGATCCATTGCTTTGGTTTACAGGCATGTCTCCTCAAAAGCCTGGATTCCAATACCAGCAGAGGGGATTTCCTGAGGCACCCATCAGAACAAATCTCGTCTCCACAAGGAAACTTGTGCATGGGAGCTAAGCCAAAGCTAAGGAGAATACTTCAGGGTCCCAGTGCCACCTCCCCATTCCAAGGCCCTCATGGACACAAACACACGTTAGGACCCATCCTCTGGAAAGTGCATTTCAACTCAGCCACCCCGGTTGCTCCCGCAGATCCATTAGATCTAAACTGTCTTGTTGCTAGGAGACAATTGGAAGGCGAGGCGGACTTCCCAGGCATCCATCCACGAACGGTGCTCTGGAGTCATTCCATATGGGATGTCCTGGAGCTGTCCAACAGGTCTCAATTGTCCCGCAGAAGGAATCCTTGAAGGGGGCATCCCACATCTCCCAACGTGGAAAACCTCCATGGCCTCGAGATTCCGCTCCCTTCATGAAGGGGCCGTCATGTACAGAAACTCCAACCTGAGCCAACGTCGGATCCTCGCCCTGACTTCAGATGCATGAGATATTGGTTCAGATCTGCAGGGGGTACATGCCGTGCCCTCACCTTGAATCCGAAGACTAGCTTGTGTTCTCAGACTTCCGTCCTTACTCTCCTGGCCCCGAAGCCCTCAAGTTTGGCAATTCCGGACCGACAATGAAGCACTCTGCCATGTCCTCTAGAAAAAATATATTGCCTAATGAGCAGCCCAGGCAGCTTAAATGAGGATAAACCTACACGGCACTCGAATGTACCCAAATTATATAGTCTAACCTGGGCACTAATGCACTGTCTGACACAACCTGAGCCCGGACCTGCTGACCAACACCCAGACAGCTGACCGCACGCTGAGCACATCAGACCCGCCATGGCCTTAGGTCATCATCTCTTCCCGACCTCAGTTTTCAGGCTTCTGAACCTAGACCTTATCTCCAATCACTGCCCACGGGTGACTGTGATGCAGAAATCAGAACTCTTCCTGACCCATGGCAAGAAACCTTGTGGTTGGCATGTTGTCCAACGTTCAGTGTAGGAGAAACCAGCATTCACCCTGAGGCCCCGCCCATTTTGAGTGCGACGAGAGCATATACACGCATTGTGACCTCAGCGTGAGTCCTGTCCTCTAGTAAGTCCTCTCAGTGGCTGGACCATTGGATGTCATAATGGGCTTGACATGTCCCTACTCCCCAATATTTAACCAGATTTCTGGTTGTCCAGTCGCCCCACCCCAGGGCTCTACTCTGGAATCCCTCATTTGGTGGGACATCTGAGGTTGAAAAACAAAATGAAACAAATCGACAACAACAAAAAAACGGACTTCTTCCATCCCCAGAATGACCCCAAACTCTTTGGACGGGACCGAACCCCCAGAGAGTAAGACTCGTCCATTTCCCATGAAGTCACCCGGCAATTTCACGACCATGAGTGACACGATATCCAGAGACAAAAACTTGAGCAAGAGCCTCACACTCGCTCTTTTTTCATATCCCGAAGTGTTCTCCTCATGGTCTGTAGATCAGTCCTGCCATACCTATGACCCAAAACATAAGCCGAGTTTGTGTTTTCAGACAACTGTCCAAACAGCTCTGGCCTACACACCCTACAGGCTCAGGGCCCTGGAGCCAAACCTGAGGACTGTACTTGCCCTCTCCAAGGGAATTATATGTGCCCATTCCAATGGCCACAACCTACTAGTAGGATAACCTCCAAAGTACCTGAGGCCATCCCAATATTTGTGGCTTCCCAGGACAAACAGGGGCAATCTGAGCCCATCTGAGCACCTACCTGCACTCAGACCCGTAGACTGATGTCCCCAGAGGTAAAAAGGAACGAACAGGACCCTAGGCACTAATCGGATCCATTGCTTTGGTTTCCAGGCATCTCTCCTCAGAGGCCTGGATTTCAATACCAGCATATGGCTGTTTCTTGACTCACCCATCAGAACAAATCTCATCTACCCATGGGAAACATGCACGTTGGATCTGTGTCAAAGCCTCTGTTTAGGAGAACCCTTCAGGGCCCCAAGGCCACAGCTTCATTCCAAGGTCTCCATAGACACAAAAACATATTAGGACACATCCACAGGAGAGTCCATTTCAACTCAGCCTCCTCGGTTGCCCACCACATCCAGCAGATCTAACCTGTCTTGTTGCTTGGAGACCATTGGAATGCGAGGTGGGCTACCCAGCCATCCATCCTTAGGACCCTGCTCGGAATCGTTGGCCTGGAGCCAACCAACAGGTCTCAATTGTCCTGCAGAAGAATCTTTGCAGTTTGGAGCTTCTCACAACTCCCATCGTGGGAAAACGCCCATGTCCTCGTGATCCAACCCCCTTCAAGAAAGGGCCATCAGGGCAGAAAGTCCAACCTGAGCGGTCGTCTGATCCTTGCCCTGACTTCAGATGCACGAGATCTCGATTGAGGTCTGTAGATTGTGCCTGCCATATCCTCACCCAGAAACCTAGGCCTAGCTTGGGTTCTCAGACTCCGTCCTCAGACTACTGGCCCACAAGCCCGCCAGTTGGGCAATCCAGAACTACAATGTCGCACTCTGCCTGCCCTACAGAAGTAAAACATTGCCCTCAGGGCTACCCCGAAACCGCAAATGAGGATCCACCTGCACGCCATTCGGCTGTACCCCAAACATATAGGCTGACCTGGGCACTATTTCCCCTTCTGACCCAGCCTGAGCCTGGACCTCCTGGTCCCACCCAGACAGCTGGCCGCACACTGAGCACATCGGACCCGCCATGGCCTTAGGTCGTCATCTCTTCCCAACTGCGGTTTTCAGGCTCCAGAACCTAGACCTTATCTCCAACCACTGCCCAGGGTTGAAAATGATGCAGAAATCAGAACTGTTCCCCATGGCAAGAAACCTTGTGGTTGGCATGTTGTCCAACGTTCAGTGTAGTTGAAACAAGCGTGGCCCATGAGGCCCAGCCCATGCTTGCGGGCCACATTGGTCACAAACACACATTGTGACCCTCAGCCTGAGCCCAGTCCTCACGTAAGGCCTCTCAGGGCCTATATGAAGAGACAGCATATTGGGCTTGCCATGCCCCTAGGCCCCAATTTTTAACCATAGTTCGGGTTGTCCCTTCACTCTTCCCCAGGGCTCTGCTTTGGAATTCCTCTTTTGGTGGGACACCTGATGTAACAAACCTGAATGGAGTCCTCCCATCCCACAGATTGACGAAAAAAAATTGGGATCGGGCCAAATCCACAGAGAGGAAGATTCGTCCATGGCCCATGAGACCTCCCCAACATTCCACGGCCATCGCTGAAACAAAATCCAGAGACAAAAGCCTGAGCAAGCTCCTCAGACTCGCTCATTCTTCATATCCTGAAGAGTTCTTTTCATGGTTTGTAGATCGGGCGTGCCATACCTACGTCCCCAAACTTAAGCTGAGTTTGTGTTTTCAGTCTTCTGTCCTCAAAGTCCTGGGCCACACTCCCTCCAGGCTGGGGCCCCTGGAGCCACACATTAGGACTGCCCCCACCCAATCCATGGGAATTCTGCCCATTCCATTGTCAAAAATCGTACAAATTAGGAGAACCCTCCAAAGTCCCTGAGGCCATCCCAATAGTGTAGGTCGCCCGGGACAAAAAAAGGCGGTTGATACCGGCTGAGCATCTACCTCCACTCATCTACCTCCACTCATACCAAGAAGATTGAACCAGACAGGACCCGAGGCCATTATCGGATCCATTGCTTTGGTTTACAGGCATGTCTCCTCAAAAGCCTGGATTCCAATACCAGCAGAGGGGATTTCCTGAGGCACCCATCAGAACAAATCTCGTCTCCACAAGGAAACTTGTGCATGGGAGCTATGCCAAAGCTTAGGAGAATACTTCAGGGTCCCGGTGCCACCTCCCCATTCCAAGGCCCTCATGGACACAAACACACGTTAGGACCCATCCTCTGGAAAGTGCATTTCAACTCAGCCACCCCGGTTGCTCCCGCAGATCCATTATATCTAAACTGTCTTGTTGCTAGGAGACAATTGGAAGGCGAGGCGGACTTCCCAGGCATCCGTCCTCGAACGGTGCTCTCGAGTCATTCCATATGGGATGTCCTGGAGCTGTCCAACAGGTCTCAATTGTCCCGCAGAAGGAATCCTTGAAGGGGACATCCCACATCTCCCAACGTGGAAAACCTTCATGGCCTCGAGATTCCGCTCCCTTCATGAAGGGGCCGTCATGCACTGAAACTCCAACCTGAGCCAACGTCGGATCCTCGCCCTGACTTCAGATGCATGAGATATTGGTTCAGATCTGCAGGGGGTACCTGCCGTGCCCTCACCCTGAATCCGAAGTCTAGCTTGTGTTCTCAGACTTCCGTCCTCCCTCTCCTGGCCCCGAATCCCTCAAGTTTGGCAATTCCAGACCGACAATGAAGCACTCTGCCGGCCCTCTATAAAAAATATATTGCCTAATGAGCAGCCCAGGAGCTTAAATGAGGATAAACCTACACGGCATTCGAATGTACCCAAATTATATAGTCTAACCTGGGCACTAATGCACTGTCTGACACAACCTGAGCCCGGACCTCCTGACCAACACCCAGACAGCTGACCGCACGCTGAGCACATCAGACCCGCCATGGCCTTAGGTCATCATCTCTTCTTTACCTCAGTTTTCAGGCTTCAGAACCTAGACCTTATCTCCAATCACTGACCACGGGTGACTGTGATGCAGAAATAAGAACTCTTCCTGACCCATGGCAAGAAATCTTGTGGTTGGCATGTTGTCCAACGTTCAGTGTAGGAGAAACCAGCATTCACCCTGAGGCCCCGCCCATTCTTGCATGCGACGAGAGCATAAACACGCATTGTGACCTCAGCGTGAGTCCTGTCCTCTAGTATGTCCTCTCAGTGGCTGGACCAATAGATGTCATAATGGGCTTGACATATCCCTAGTCCCCAATTTTTAACCAGATTTCTGGTTGTCCAGTCGCCCCACCCCAGGGCTCTACTCTGGAATCCCTCATTTGGTGGGACATCTGAGATTGAAAAACAAAATGAAACAAATCGACAACAACAAAAAAACGGACTTCTTCCATCCCCAGAATGACCCCAAACTCTTTGGACGGGACTGAACCCCCAGAGAGTAAGACTCGTCCATTTCCCATGAAGTCACCCGGCAATTTCACGACCATGAGTGACACGATATCCAGAGACAAAATCTTGAGCAAGAGCCTCACACTCGCCCTTTTTTCATATCCCGAAGTGTTCTCCTCATGGTCTGTAGATCAGTTCTGCCATACCTATGACCCAAAACATAAGCCGAGTTTGTGTTTTCAGACAACTGTCCAAACAGCTCTTGCCTACACACCCTACAGGCTCAGGGCCCTGGAGCCAAACCTGAGGACTGTACTTGCCCTCTCCAAGGGAATTGTATGTGCCCATTCCAATGGCCACAACCCTACTAGTAGGATAACCTCCAAAGTCCCTGAGGCCATCCCAATAGTTGAGGCTTCCCAGGACAAACAGGGGCAATCTGAGCCCATTTGAGCACCTACCTGCACTCAGACCCGTAGACTGATGTCCCCAGAGGTAAAAAGGAACGAACAGGACCCTAGGCACTAATCGGATCCATTGCTTTGGTTTCCAGGCATCTCTCCTCAGAGGCCTGGATTTCAATAACAGCATATGGCTGTTTCTTGACTCACCCATCAGAACAAATCTCATCTACACATGGGAAACATGCACGTTGGAGCTGTGTCAAAGCCTCTGTTTGGGAGAACCCTTCAGGGCCCCAAGGCCACCGCTTCATTCCAAGGTCTCCATAGACACAAAAACATATTAGGACACATCCACAGGAGAGTCCATTTCAACTCAGCCTCCTCGGTTGCCCACCACATCCAGCAGATCTAACCTGTCTTGTTGCTTGGAGACCATTGGAATGCGAGGTGGGCTACTCAGGCATCTATCCTTAGAACCCTGCTCGGAATCGTTGGCCTGGAGCCAACCAACAGGTCTCAATTGTCCTGCAGAAGAATCTTTGCAGTTTGGAGCTTCTCACAACTCCCATCGTGCGAAAACCCCCATGTCCTCGTGATCCAACCCCCTTCAAGAAAGGGCCATCAGGGCAGAAAGTCCAACCTGAGCGATCGTCTGATCCTTGCCCTGACTTCAGATGCACGAGATCTCTATTGAGGTCTGTAGATTGTGCCTGCCATATCCTCACCCAGAAACCTAGGCCTAGCTTGGGTTCTCAGACTCCGTCCTCAGACTACTGGCCCACAAGCCCTCCAGTTTTGCAATCCAGAACTACAATGCCGCACTCTGCCTGCCCTACAGAAGTAAAACATTGCCATCAGGGCTACCCCGAAACCGCAAATGAGGATCAACCTGCACGCCATTCGGATGTACCCCAAACATATAGGATGACCTGGGCACTATTTCCCCTTCTGACCCAGCCTGAGCCTGGACCCCCTGTCCCACCCAGACAGCTGGCCGCACACTGAGCACATCGGACCCGCCATGGCCTTAGGTCGTCATCTCTTCCCAACTGCGGTTTTCAGGCTCCAGAACCTAGACCTTATCTCCAACCACTGCCCAGGGTTGAAAATGATGCAGAAATCAGAACTCTTTCCCCATGGCAAGAAACCTTGTTCTTGGCATGTTGTCCAACGTTCACAGTAGTTGAAACAAGCGTGGCCCATGAGGCCCAGCCCATGCTTGCGGGCCACATTGATCACAAACACACATTGTGACCCTCAGCCTGAGCCCAGTCCTCAGGTAAGGCCTCTCAGGGCCTATATGAAGAGACAGCATATTGGGCTTGCCATGCCCCTAGGCCGCAATTTTTAACCATAGTTCGGGTTGTCCCTTCACTCTTCCCCAGGGCTCTGCTTTGGAATTCCTCTTTTGGTGGGACACCTGAGGTAACAAACATGAAAGGAGTCCTCCCATCCCACAGATTGACGAAAAACAATTGGGATCGGGCCAAATCCACAGAGAGGAAGATTCGTCCATGGCCCATGAGACCTCCCCAACATTCCACGGCCATCGCTGAAACAAAATCCAGAGACAAAAGCCTGAGCAAGCTCCTCAGACTCGCTCATTCTTCATATCCTAAAGAGTTCTTCTCATTGTTTGTAGATCGGGCGTGCCATACCTACGTCCCCAAACTTAAGCTGAGTTTGTGTTTTCAGTCTTCTGTCCTCAAAGTCCTGGGCCACACTCCCTCCAGGCTGGGGCCCCTGGAGCCACACATTAGGACTGCCCCCACCCAATCCATGGGAATTCTGCCCATTCCATTGTCAAAAATCGTACAAATTAGGAGAACCCTCCAAAGTCCCTGAGGTCATCCCAATAGTGTAGGTCGCCCGGGACAAAAAAGGGCGGTTGATACCGGCTGAGCATCTACCTCCACTCATATACCTCCACTCATACCAAGAAGATTGAACCAGAGAGGACCCGACGCCATGATCGGATCCATTGCTTTGGTTTACAGGCATGTCTCCTCAAAAGCCTGGATTCCAATACCAGCAGAGGGGATTTCCTGAGGCACCCATCAGAACAAATCTCGTCTCCACAAGGAAACTTGTGCATGGGAGCTAAGCCAAAGCTACGGAGAATACTTCAGGGTCCCGGTACCACCTCCCCATTCCAAGGCCCTCATGGACACAAACACACGTTAGGACCCATCCTCTGGAAAGTGCATTTCAACTCAGCCACCCCGGTTGCTCCCGCAGATCCATTAGATCTAAACTGTCTTGTTGCTAGGAGACAATTGGAAGGCGAGGCGGACTTCCCAGGCATCCATCCTCGAACGGTGCTCTGGAGTCATTCCATATGGGATGTCCTGGAGCTGTCCAACAGGTCTCAATTGTCCCGCAGAAGGAATCCTTGAAGGCGGCATCCCATATCTCCCAACGTGGAAAACGTCCATGGCCTCGAGATTCCGCTCCCTTCATGAAGGGGCCGTCATGCACTGAAACTCCAACCTGAGCCAACGTCCGATCCTCGCCCTGACTTCAGATGCATGAGATATTGGTTCAGATCTGCAGGGGGTACCTGCCGTGCCCTCACCCTGAATCCGAAGTCTAGCTTGTGTTCTCAGACTTCTGTCCTCACTCTCCTGGCCCCGATGCCCTCAAGTTTGGCAATTCCGGACCGACAATGAAGCACTCTGCCTGCCCTCTAGAAAAAATATATTGCCTAATGAGCAGCCCAGGAGCTTAAATGAGGATAAACCTACACGGCACTCGAATGTACCCAAATTATATAGTCTAACCTGGGCAATAATGCACTGTCTGACACAACCTGAGCCCGGACCTGCTGACCAACACCCAGACAGCTGACCGCAGGTTGAGCACATCAGAACCGCCATGGCCTTAAGTCATCATCTTTTCCCTACCTCAGTTTTCAGGCTTCAGAACCTATACCTTATCTCCAATCACTGCCCACGGGTGACTGTGATGCAGAAATCAGAACTCTTCCTGACCCATGGCAAGAAACCTGTGGTTGGCATGTTGTCAAACGTTCAGTGTAGGAGAAACCAGCATTCACCCTGAGGCCCCGCCCATTCTTGAGTGCGACGAGAGCATAAACACGCATTGTGACCTCAGCGTGAGTCCTGTCCTCTAGTAAGTCCTCTCAGTGGCTGGACCATTAGATGTCATAATGGCCTTGACATGTCCCTAGTCCCCAAATTTAACCAGATTTCTGGTTGTCCACTCGCCCCACCCCAGGGCTCTACTCTGGAATCCCTCATTTGGTGGGACATCTGAGGTTAAAAAACAAAATGAAACAAATCGACAACAACAAAAAAACGGACTTCTTCCATCCCCAGAATGACCCCAAACTCTTTGGACGGGACCGAACCCCCAGAGAGTAAGACTCGTCCATTTCCCATGAAGTCACCCGGCAATTTCACGACCATGAGTGACACGATATCCAGAGACAAAAACTTGAGCAAGAGCCTCACACTTGCCCATTTTTAATATCCCGAAGTGTTCTCCTCATGGTCTGTAGATCAGTCCTGCCATACCTATGACCCAAAACATAAGCCGAGTTTGTGTTTTCAGACAACTGTCCAAACAGCTCTGGCCTACACACCCTACAGGCTCAGGGCCCTGGAGCCAAACCTGAGGACTGTACTTGCCCTCTCCAAGGGAATTGTATGTGCCCATTCCAATGGCCACAACCCTACTAGTAGGATAACCTCCAAAGTCCCTGAGGCCATCCCAATAGTTGTGGCTTCCCAGGACAAACAGGGCCAATCTGAGCCCATATGAGCACCTACCTGCACTTAGACCCGTAGACTGATGTCCCCAGAGGTAAAAAGGAACGAACAGGCCCCTAGGCACTAATCGGATCCATTGCTTTGGTTTCCAGGCATCTCTCCTCAGAGGCCTGGATTTCAATACCAGCATATGGCTGTTTCTTGACTCACCCATCAGAACAAATCTCTTCTACACATGGGAAACATGCACGTTGGAGCTGTGTCAAAGCCTCTGTTTAGGAGAACCCTTCAGGGCCCCAGGGCCACCGCTTCATTCCAAGGTCTCCATAGACACAAAAAATATTAGGACACATCCACAGGAGAGTCCATTTCAACTCAGCCTCCTCGGTTGCCCCCCACATCCAGCAGATCTAACCTGTCTTGTTGCTTGGAGACCATTGGAATGCGAGGTGGGCTACCCAGCCATCCACCTTAGAACCCTGCTCGGAATCGTTGGCCTGGAGCCAACCAACAGGTCTCAATTGTCCTGCAGAAGAATCTTTGCAGTTTGGAGCTTCTCACAACTCCCATCGTGGGAAAACCCCCATGTCCTCGTGATCCAACCCCCTTCAAGAAAGGGCCATCAGGGCAGAAAGTCCAACCTGAGCGATCGTCTGATCCTTGCCCTGACTTCAGATGCACGAGATCTCGATTGAGGTCTGTAGATTGTGCCTGCCATATCCTCACCCAGAAACCTAGGCTTAGCTTGGATTCTCAGACTCCGTCCTCAGACTACTGGCCCACAAGCCCTCCAGTTGGGCAATCCAGAACTACAATGCCGCACTCTGCCTGCCCTACAGAAGTAAAATATTGCCCTCAGGGCTACCCCGAAACCGCAAATGAGGATCAACCTGCACGCCATTCGGCTGTACCCCAAACATATAGGCTGACCTGGGCACTATTTCCCATTCTGACCCAGCCTGAGCCTGGACCTCCTGGTCCCACCCAGACAGCTGGCCGCACACTGAGCACATCGGACCCACCATGGCCTTAGGTCGTCATCTCTTCCCAACTGAGGTTTTCAGGCTCCAGAACCTAGACCTTATCTCCAACCATTGCCCAGGGTTGAAAATGATGCAGAAATCAGAACTCTTTCCCCATGGCAAGAAACCTTGTGGTTGGCATGTTGTCCAACGTTCAGTGTAGTTGAAACAAGCGTGGCCCATGAGGCCCAACCCATGCTTGCGGGCCACATTGGTCACAAACACACATTGTGACCCTCAGCCTGAGCCCAGTCCTCAGGTAAGGCCTCTCAGGGCCTATATGAAGAGACAGCATATTGGGCTTGCCATGCCCCTAGGCCCCGATTTTTAACCATAGTTGGGGTGTCCCTTCACTCTTCCCCAGGGCTCCTCTTTGGAATTCCTCTTTTGGTGGGACACCTGAGGTAACAAACCTGAAAGCAGTCCTCCCATCCCACAGATTGACGAAAAACAATTGGGATCGGGCCAAATCCACAGAGAGGAAGATTCGTCCATGGCCCATGAGACCTCCCCAACCTTCCACGGCCATCGCTGAAACAAAATCCAGAGACAAAAGCCTGAGCAAGCTCCTCAGACTCGCTCATTCTTCATATCCTGAAGAGTTCTTCTCATGGTTTGTAGATCGGGCGTGCCATACCTACGTCCCCAAACTTAAGCTGAGTTTGTGTTTTCAGTCTTCTGTCCTCAAAGTCCTGGGCCACACTCCCTCCAGGCTGGGGCCCCTGGAGCCACACATTAGGACTGCCCCCACCCAATCCATGGGAATTCTGCCCATTCCATTGTCAAAAATCGTACAAATTAGGAGAACCCTCCAAAGTCCCTGAGGCCATCCCAATAGTGTAGGTCGCCTGGGACAAAAAAGGGCGGTTGATACCGGCTGAGCATCTACCTCCACTCATCTACCTCCACTCATACCAAGAAGATTGAACCAGACAGGACCCGACGCCATTATCAGATCCATTGCTTTGGTTTACAGGCATGTCTCCTCAAAAGCCTGGATTCCAATACCAGCAGAGGGGATTTCCTGAGGCACCCATCAGAACAAATCTCGTCTCCACAAGGAAACTTGTGCATGGGAGCTAAGCCAAAGCTACGGAGAATACTTCAGTGTCCCGGTGCCACCTCCACATTCCAAGGCCCTCATGGACACAAACACACATTAGGACCCATCCTCTGGAAAGTGCATTTCAACTCAGCCACCCCGGTTGCTCCCGCAGATCCATTAGATCTAAACTGTCTTGTTGCTAGGAGACAATTGGAAGGCGAGGCGGACTTCCCAGGCATCCATCCTCGAACGGTGCTCTGGAGTCATTCCATATGGGATGTCCTGGAGCTGTCCAACAGGTCTCAATTGTCCCGCAGAAGGAATCCTTGAAGGGGGCATCCCATATCTCCCAACGTGGAAAACGTCCATGGCCTCGAGATTCCGCTCCCTTCATGAAGGGGCCGTCATGCACTGAAACTCCAACCTGAGCCAACGTCCGATCCTCGCCCTGACTTCAGATGCATGAGATATTGGTTCAGATCTGCAGGGGGTACCTGCCGTGCCCTCACCCTGAATCCGAAGTCTAGCTTGTGTTCTCAGACTTCTGTCCTCACTCTCCTGGCCCCGATGCCCTCAAGTTTGGCAATTCCGGACCGACAATGAAGCACTCTGCCTGCCCTCTAGAAAAAATATATTGCCTAATGAGCAGCCCAGGAGCTTAAATGAGGATAAACCTACACGGCACTCGAATGTACCCAAATTATATAGTCTAACCTGGGCAATAATGCACTGTCTGACACAACCTGAGCCCGGACCTGCTGACCAACACCCAGACAGCTGACCGCAGGTTGAGCACATCAGAACCGCCATGGCCTTAAGTCATCATCTTTTCCCTACCTCAGTTTTCAGGCTTCAGAACCTATACCTTATCTCCAATCACTGCCCACGGGTGACTGTGATGCAGAAATCAGAACTCTTCCTGACCCATGGCAAGAAACCTGTGGTTGGCATGTTGTCAAACGTTCAGTGTAGGAGAAACCAGCATTCACCCTGAGGCCCCGCCCATTCTTGAGTGCGACGAGAGCATAAACACGCATTGTGACCTCAGCGTGAGTCCTGTCCTCTAGTAAGTCCTCTCAGTGGCTGGACCATTAGATGTCATAATGGCCTTGACATGTCCCTAGTCCCCAAATTTAACCAGATTTCTGGTTGTCCACTCGCCCCACCCCAGGGCTCTACTCTGGAATCCCTCATTTGGTGGGACATCTGAGGTTAAAAAACAAAATGAAACAAATCGACAACAACAAAAAAACGGACTTCTTCCATCCCCAGAATGACCCCAAACTCTTTGGACGGGACCGAACCCCCAGAGAGTAAGACTCGTCCATTTCCCATGAAGTCACCCGGCAATTTCACGACCATGAGTGACACGATATCCAGAGACAAAAACTTGAGCAAGAGCCTCACACTTGCCCATTTTTAATATCCCGAAGTGTTCTCCTCATGGTCTGTAGATCAGTCCTGCCATACCTATGACCCAAAACATAAGCCGAGTTTGTGTTTTCAGACAACTGTCCAAACAGCTCTGGCCTACACACCCTACAGGCTCAGGGCCCTGGAGCCAAACCTGAGGACTGTACTTGCCCTCTCCAAGGGAATTGTATGTGCCCATTCCAATGGCCACAACCCTACTAGTAGGATAACCTCCAAAGTCCCTGAGGCCATCCCAATAGTTGTGGCTTCCCAGGACAAACAGGGCCAATCTGAGCCCATATGAGCACCTACCTGCACTTAGACCCGTAGACTGATGTCCCCAGAGGTAAAAAGGAACGAACAGGCCCCTAGGCACTAATCGGATCCATTGCTTTGGTTTCCAGGCATCTCTCCTCAGAGGCCTGGATTTCAATACCAGCATATGGCTGTTTCTTGACTCACCCATCAGAACAAATCTCTTCTACACATGGGAAACATGCACGTTGGAGCTGTGTCAAAGCCTCTGTTTAGGAGAACCCTTCAGGGCCCCAGGGCCACCGCTTCATTCCAAGGTCTCCATAGACACAAAAAATATTAGGACACATCCACAGGAGAGTCCATTTCAACTCAGCCTCCTCGGTTGCCCCCCACATCCAGCAGATCTAACCTGTCTTGTTGCTTGGAGACCATTGGAATGCGAGGTGGGCTACCCAGCCATCCACCTTAGAACCCTGCTCGGAATCGTTGGCCTGGAGCCAACCAACAGGTCTCAATTGTCCTGCAGAAGAATCTTTGCAGTTTGGAGCTTCTCACAACTCCCATCGTGGGAAAACCCCCATGTCCTCGTGATCCAACCCCCTTCAAGAAAGGGCCATCAGGGCAGAAAGTCCAACCTGAGCGATCGTCTGATCCTTGCCCTGACTTCAGATGCACGAGATCTCGATTGAGGTCTGTAGATTGTGCCTGCCATATCCTCACCCAGAAACCTAGGCTTAGCTTGGATTCTCAGACTCCGTCCTCAGACTACTGGCCCACAAGCCCTCCAGTTGGGCAATCCAGAACTACAATGCCGCACTCTGCCTGCCCTACAGAAGTAAAATATTGCCCTCAGGGCTACCCCGAAACCGCAAATGAGGATCAACCTGCACGCCATTCGGCTGTACCCCAAACATATAGGCTGACCTGGGCACTATTTCCCATTCTGACCCAGCCTGAGCCTGGACCTCCTGGTCCCACCCAGACAGCTGGCCGCACACTGAGCACATCGGACCCACCATGGCCTTAGGTCGTCATCTCTTCCCAACTGAGGTTTTCAGGCTCCAGAACCTAGACCTTATCTCCAACCATTGCCCAGGGTTGAAAATGATGCAGAAATCAGAACTCTTTCCCCATGGCAAGAAACCTTGTGGTTGGCATGTTGTCCAACGTTCAGTGTAGTTGAAACAAGCGTGGCCCATGAGGCCCAACCCATGCTTGCGGGCCACATTGGTCACAAACACACATTGTGACCCTCAGCCTGAGCCCAGTCCTCAGGTAAGGCCTCTCAGGGCCTATATGAAGAGACAGCATATTGGGCTTGCCATGCCCCTAGGCCCCGATTTTTAACCATAGTTGGGGTGTCCCTTCACTCTTCCCCAGGGCTCCTCTTTGGAATTCCTCTTTTGGTGGGACACCTGAGGTAACAAACCTGAAAGCAGTCCTCCCATCCCACAGATTGACGAAAAACAATTGGGATCGGGCCAAATCCACAGAGAGGAAGATTCGTCCATGGCCCATGAGACCTCCCCAACCTTCCACGGCCATCGCTGAAACAAAATCCAGAGACAAAAGCCTGAGCAAGCTCCTCAGACTCGCTCATTCTTCATATCCTGAAGAGTTCTTCTCATGGTTTGTAGATCGGGCGTGCCATACCTACGTCCCCAAACTTAAGCTGAGTTTGTGTTTTCAGTCTTCTGTCCTCAAAGTCCTGGGCCACACTCCCTCCAGGCTGGGGCCCCTGGAGCCACACATTAGGACTGCCCCCACCCAATCCATGGGAATTCTGCCCATTCCATTGTCAAAAATCGTACAAATTAGGAGAACCCTCCAAAGTCCCTGAGGCCATCCCAATAGTGTAGGTCGCCTGGGACAAAAAAGGGCGGTTGATACCGGCTGAGCATCTACCTCCACTCATCTACCTCCACTCATACCAAGAAGATTGAACCAGACAGGACCCGACGCCATTATCAGATCCATTGCTTTGGTTTACAGGCATGTCTCCTCAAAAGCCTGGATTCCAATACCAGCAGAGGGGATTTCCTGAGGCACCCATCAGAACAAATCTCGTCTCCACAAGGAAACTTGTGCATGGGAGCTAAGCCAAAGCTACGGAGAATACTTCAGTGTCCCGGTGCCACCTCCACATTCCAAGGCCCTCATGGACACAAACACACATTAGGACCCATCCTCTGGAAAGTGCATTTCAACTCAGCCACCCCGGTTGCTCCCGCAGATCCATTAGATCTAAACTGTCTTGTTGCTAGGAGACAATTGGAAGGCGAGGCGGACTTCCCAGGCATCCATCCTCGAACGGTGCTCTGGAGTCATTCCATATGGGATGTCCTGGAGCTGTCCAACAGGTCTCAATTGTCCCGCAGAAGGAATCCTTGAAGGGGGCATCCCATATCTCCCAACGTGGAAAACGTCCATGGCCTCGAGATTCCGCTCCCTTCATGAAGGGGCCGTCATGCACTGAAACTCCAACCTGAGCCAACGTCCGATCCTCGCCCTGACTTCAGATGCATGAGATATTGGTTCAGATCTGCAGGGGGTACCTGCCGTGCCCTCACCCTGAATCCGAAGTCTAGCTTGTGTTCTCAGACTTCTGTCCTCACTCTCCTGGCCCCGATGCCCTCAAGTTTGGCAATTCCGGACCGACAATGAAGCACTCTGCCTGCCCTCTAGAAAAAATATATTGCCTAATGAGCAGCCCAGGAGCTTAAATGAGGATAAACCTACACGGCACTCGAATGTACCCAAATTATATAGTCTAACCTGGGCAATAATGCACTGTCTGACACAACCTGAGCCCGGACCTGCTGACCAACACCCAGACAGCTGACCGCAGGTTGAGCACATCAGAACCGCCATGGCCTTAAGTCATCATCTTTTCCCTACCTCAGTTTTCAGGCTTCAGAACCTATACCTTATCTCCAATCACTGCCCACGGGTGACTGTGATGCAGAAATCAGAACTCTTCCTGACCCATGGCAAGAAACCTGTGGTTGGCATGTTGTCAAACGTTCAGTGTAGGAGAAACCAGCATTCACCCTGAGGCCCCGCCCATTCTTGAGTGCGACGAGAGCATAAACACGCATTGTGACCTCAGCGTGAGTCCTGTCCTCTAGTAAGTCCTCTCAGTGGCTGGACCATTAGATGTCATAATGGCCTTGACATGTCCCTAGTCCCCAAATTTAACCAGATTTCTGGTTGTCCACTCGCCCCACCCCAGGGCTCTACTCTGGAATCCCTCATTTGGTGGGACATCTGAGGTTAAAAAACAAAATGAAACAAATCGACAACAACAAAAAAACGGACTTCTTCCATCCCCAGAATGACCCCAAACTCTTTGGACGGGACCGAACCCCCAGAGAGTAAGACTCGTCCATTTCCCATGAAGTCACCCGGCAATTTCACGACCATGAGTGACACGATATCCAGAGACAAAAACTTGAGCAAGAGCCTCACACTTGCCCATTTTTAATATCCCGAAGTGTTCTCCTCATGGTCTGTAGATCAGTCCTGCCATACCTATGACCCAAAACATAAGCCGAGTTTGTGTTTTCAGACAACTGTCCAAACAGCTCTGGCCTACACACCCTACAGGCTCAGGGCCCTGGAGCCAAACCTGAGGACTGTACTTGCCCTCTCCAAGGGAATTGTATGTGCCCATTCCAATGGCCACAACCCTACTAGTAGGATAACCTCCAAAGTCCCTGAGGCCATCCCAATAGTTGTGGCTTCCCAGGACAAACAGGGCCAATCTGAGCCCATATGAGCACCTACCTGCACTTAGACCCGTAGACTGATGTCCCCAGAGGTAAAAAGGAACGAACAGGCCCCTAGGCACTAATCGGATCCATTGCTTTGGTTTCCAGGCATCTCTCCTCAGAGGCCTGGATTTCAATACCAGCATATGGCTGTTTCTTGACTCACCCATCAGAACAAATCTCTTCTACACATGGGAAACATGCACGTTGGAGCTGTGTCAAAGCCTCTGTTTAGGAGAACCCTTCAGGGCCCCAGGGCCACCGCTTCATTCCAAGGTCTCCATAGACACAAAAAATATTAGGACACATCCACAGGAGAGTCCATTTCAACTCAGCCTCCTCGGTTGCCCCCCACATCCAGCAGATCTAACCTGTCTTGTTGCTTGGAGACCATTGGAATGCGAGGTGGGCTACCCAGCCATCCACCTTAGAACCCTGCTCGGAATCGTTGGCCTGGAGCCAACCAACAGGTCTCAATTGTCCTGCAGAAGAATCTTTGCAGTTTGGAGCTTCTCACAACTCCCATCGTGGGAAAACCCCCATGTCCTCGTGATCCAACCCCCTTCAAGAAAGGGCCATCAGGGCAGAAAGTCCAACCTGAGCGATCGTCTGATCCTTGCCCTGACTTCAGATGCACGAGATCTCGATTGAGGTCTGTAGATTGTGCCTGCCATATCCTCACCCAGAAACCTAGGCTTAGCTTGGATTCTCAGACTCCGTCCTCAGACTACTGGCCCACAAGCCCTCCAGTTGGGCAATCCAGAACTACAATGCCGCACTCTGCCTGCCCTACAGAAGTAAAATATTGCCCTCAGGGCTACCCCGAAACCGCAAATGAGGATCAACCTGCACGCCATTCGGCTGTACCCCAAACATATAGGCTGACCTGGGCACTATTTCCCATTCTGACCCAGCCTGAGCCTGGACCTCCTGGTCCCACCCAGACAGCTGGCCGCACACTGAGCACATCGGACCCACCATGGCCTTAGGTCGTCATCTCTTCCCAACTGAGGTTTTCAGGCTCCAGAACCTAGACCTTATCTCCAACCATTGCCCAGGGTTGAAAATGATGCAGAAATCAGAACTCTTTCCCCATGGCAAGAAACCTTGTGGTTGGCATGTTGTCCAACGTTCAGTGTAGTTGAAACAAGCGTGGCCCATGAGGCCCAACCCATGCTTGCGGGCCACATTGGTCACAAACACACATTGTGACCCTCAGCCTGAGCCCAGTCCTCAGGTAAGGCCTCTCAGGGCCTATATGAAGAGACAGCATATTGGGCTTGCCATGCCCCTAGGCCCCGATTTTTAACCATAGTTGGGGTGTCCCTTCACTCTTCCCCAGGGCTCCTCTTTGGAATTCCTCTTTTGGTGGGACACCTGAGGTAACAAACCTGAAAGCAGTCCTCCCATCCCACAGATTGACGAAAAACAATTGGGATCGGGCCAAATCCACAGAGAGGAAGATTCGTCCATGGCCCATGAGACCTCCCCAACCTTCCACGGCCATCGCTGAAACAAAATCCAGAGACAAAAGCCTGAGCAAGCTCCTCAGACTCGCTCATTCTTCATATCCTGAAGAGTTCTTCTCATGGTTTGTAGATCGGGCGTGCCATACCTACGTCCCCAAACTTAAGCTGAGTTTGTGTTTTCAGTCTTCTGTCCTCAAAGTCCTGGGCCACACTCCCTCCAGGCTGGGGCCCCTGGAGCCACACATTAGGACTGCCCCCACCCAATCCATGGGAATTCTGCCCATTCCATTGTCAAAAATCGTACAAATTAGGAGAACCCTCCAAAGTCCCTGAGGCCATCCCAATAGTGTAGGTCGCCTGGGACAAAAAAGGGCGGTTGATACCGGCTGAGCATCTACCTCCACTCATCTACCTCCACTCATACCAAGAAGATTGAACCAGACAGGACCCGACGCCATTATCAGATCCATTGCTTTGGTTTACAGGCATGTCTCCTCAAAAGCCTGGATTCCAATACCAGCAGAGGGGATTTCCTGAGGCACCCATCAGAACAAATCTCGTCTCCACAAGGAAACTTGTGCATGGGAGCTAAGCCAAAGCTACGGAGAATACTTCAGTGTCCCGGTGCCACCTCCACATTCCAAGGCCCTCATGGACACAAACACACATTAGGACCCATCCTCTGGAAAGTGCATTTCAACTCAGCCACCCCGGTTGCTCCCGCAGATCCATTAGATCTAAACTGTCTTGTTGCTAGGAGACAATTGGAAGGCGAGGCGGACTTCCCAGGCATCCATCCTCGAACGGTGCTCTGGAGTCATTCCATATGGGATGTCCTGGAGCTGTCCAACAGGTCTCAATTGTCCCGCAGAAGGAATCCTTGAAGGGGGCATCCCATATCTCCCAACGTGGAAAACCTCCATGGCCTCGAGATTCCGCTCCCTTCATGAAGGGGCCATCATGCACTGAAACTCCAACCTGAGCCAACGTCGGATCCTCGCCCTGACTTCAGATGCATGAGATATTGGTTCAGATCTGCAGGGGGTACCTGCCGTGCCCTCACCCTGAATCCGAAGTCTAGCTTGTGTTCTCAGACTCCGTCCTCACTCTCCTGGCCCCGAAGCCCTCAAGTTTGGCAATTCCGGACCGACAATGAAGCACTCTGCCATGTCCTCTAGAAAAAATATATTGCCTAATGAGCAGCCCAGGCAGCTTAAATGAGGATAAACCTACACGGCACTCGAATGTACCCAAATTATATAGTCTAACCTGGGCACTAATGCACTGTCTGACACAACCTGAGCCCGGACCTGCTGACCAACACCCAGTCAGCTGACCACACGCTGAGCACATCAGACCCGCCATGGCCTTAGGTCATCATCTCTTCCCTACCTCAGTTCTCAGGCTTCAGAACCTAGACCTTATCTCCAATCACTGCCCACGGGTGACTGTGATGCAGAAATCAGAACTCTTCCTGACCAATGGCAAGAAACCTTGTGGTTGGCATGTTGTCCGACGTTCAGTGTAGGAGAAACCAGCATTCACCCTGAGGCCACGCCCATTCTTGAGTGCGACGAGAGCATAAACACGCATTGTGACCTCAGCGTGAGTCCTGTCCTCTAGTAAGTCCTCTCAGTGGCTGGACCATTAGATGTCATAATGGCCTTGACATGTCCCTAGTCCCCAAATTTAACCAGATTTCTGGTTGTCCACTCGCCCCACCCCAGGGCTCTACTCTGGAATCCCTCATTTGGTGGGACATCTGAGGTTAAAAAACAAAATGAAACAAATCGACAACAACAAAAAAACGGACTTCTTCCATCCCCAGAATGACCCCAAACTCTTTGGACGGGACCGAACCCCCAGAGAGTAAGACTCGTCCATTTCCCATGAAGTCACCCGGCAATTTCACGACCATGAGTGACACGATATCCAGAGACAAAAACTTGAGCAAGAGCCTCACACTTGCCCATTTTTAATATCCCGAAGTGTTCTCCTCATGGTCTGTAGATCAGTCCTGCCATACCTATGACCCAAAACATAAGCCGAGTTTGTGTTTTCAGACAACTGTCCAAACAGCTCTGGCCTACACACCCTACAGGCTCAGGGCCCTGGAGCCAAACCTGAGGACTGTACTTGCCCTCTCCAAGGGAATTGTATGTGCCCATTCCAATGGCCACAACCCTACTAGTAGGATAACCTCCAAAGTCCCTGAGGCCATCCCAATAGTTGTGGCTTCCCAGGACAAACAGGGCCAATCTGAGCCCATATGAGCACCTACCTGCACTTAGACCCGTAGACTGATGTCCCCAGAGGTAAAAAGGAACGAACAGGCCCCTAGGCACTAATCGGATCCATTGCTTTGGTTTCCAGGCATCTCTCCTCAGAGGCCTGGATTTCAATACCAGCATATGGCTGTTTCTTGACTCACCCATCAGAACAAATCTCTTCTACACATGGGAAACATGCACGTTGGAGCTGTGTCAAAGCCTCTGTTTAGGAGAACCCTTCAGGGCCCCAGGGCCACCGCTTCATTCCAAGGTCTCCATAGACACAAAAAATATTAGGACACATCCACAGGAGAGTCCATTTCAACTCAGCCTCCTCGGTTGCCCCCCACATCCAGCAGATCTAACCTGTCTTGTTGCTTGGAGACCATTGGAATGCGAGGTGGGCTACCCAGCCATCCACCTTAGAACCCTGCTCGGAATCGTTGGCCTGGAGCCAACCAACAGGTCTCAATTGTCCTGCAGAAGAATCTTTGCAGTTTGGAGCTTCTCACAACTCCCATCGTGGGAAAACCCCCATGTCCTCGTGATCCAACCCCCTTCAAGAAAGGGCCATCAGGGCAGAAAGTCCAACCTGAGCGATCGTCTGATCCTTGCCCTGACTTCAGATGCACGAGATCTCGATTGAGGTCTGTAGATTGTGCCTGCCATATCCTCACCCAGAAACCTAGGCTTAGCTTGGATTCTCAGACTCCGTCCTCAGACTACTGGCCCACAAGCCCTCCAGTTGGGCAATCCAGAACTACAATGCCGCACTCTGCCTGCCCTACAGAAGTAAAATATTGCCCTCAGGGCTACCCCGAAACCGCAAATGAGGATCAACCTGCACGCCATTCGGCTGTACCCCAAACATATAGGCTGACCTGGGCACTATTTCCCATTCTGACCCAGCCTGAGCCTGGACCTCCTGGTCCCACCCAGACAGCTGGCCGCACACTGAGCACATCGGACCCACCATGGCCTTAGGTCGTCATCTCTTCCCAACTGAGGTTTTCAGGCTCCAGAACCTAGACCTTATCTCCAACCATTGCCCAGGGTTGAAAATGATGCAGAAATCAGAACTCTTTCCCCATGGCAAGAAACCTTGTGGTTGGCATGTTGTCCAACGTTCAGTGTAGTTGAAACAAGCGTGGCCCATGAGGCCCAACCCATGCTTGCGGGCCACATTGGTCACAAACACACATTGTGACCCTCAGCCTGAGCCCAGTCCTCAGGTAAGGCCTCTCAGGGCCTATATGAAGAGACAGCATATTGGGCTTGCCATGCCCCTAGGCCCCGATTTTTAACCATAGTTGGGGTGTCCCTTCACTCTTCCCCAGGGCTCCTCTTTGGAATTCCTCTTTTGGTGGGACACCTGAGGTAACAAACCTGAAAGCAGTCCTCCCATCCCACAGATTGACGAAAAACAATTGGGATCGGGCCAAATCCACAGAGAGGAAGATTCGTCCATGGCCCATGAGACCTCCCCAACCTTCCACGGCCATCGCTGAAACAAAATCCAGAGACAAAAGCCTGAGCAAGCTCCTCAGACTCGCTCATTCTTCATATCCTGAAGAGTTCTTCTCATGGTTTGTAGATCGGGCGTGCCATACCTACGTCCCCAAACTTAAGCTGAGTTTGTGTTTTCAGTCTTCTGTCCTCAAAGTCCTGGGCCACACTCCCTCCAGGCTGGGGCCCCTGGAGCCACACATTAGGACTGCCCCCACCCAATCCATGGGAATTCTGCCCATTCCATTGTCAAAAATCGTACAAATTAGGAGAACCCTCCAAAGTCCCTGAGGCCATCCCAATAGTGTAGGTCGCCTGGGACAAAAAAGGGCGGTTGATACCGGCTGAGCATCTACCTCCACTCATCTACCTCCACTCATACCAAGAAGATTGAACCAGACAGGACCCGACGCCATTATCAGATCCATTGCTTTGGTTTACAGGCATGTCTCCTCAAAAGCCTGGATTCCAATACCAGCAGAGGGGATTTCCTGAGGCACCCATCAGAACAAATCTCGTCTCCACAAGGAAACTTGTGCATGGGAGCTAAGCCAAAGCTACGGAGAATACTTCAGTGTCCCGGTGCCACCTCCACATTCCAAGGCCCTCATGGACACAAACACACATTAGGACCCATCCTCTGGAAAGTGCATTTCAACTCAGCCACCCCGGTTGCTCCCGCAGATCCATTAGATCTAAACTGTCTTGTTGCTAGGAGACAATTGGAAGGCGAGGCGGACTTCCCAGGCATCCATCCTCGAACGGTGCTCTGGAGTCATTCCATATGGGATGTCCTGGAGCTGTCCAACAGGTCTCAATTGTCCCGCAGAAGGAATCCTTGAAGGGGGCATCCCATATCTCCCAACGTGGAAAACCTCCATGGCCTCGAGATTCCGCTCCCTTCATGAAGGGGCCATCATGCACTGAAACTCCAACCTGAGCCAACGTCGGATCCTCGCCCTGACTTCAGATGCATGAGATATTGGTTCAGATCTGCAGGGGGTACCTGCCGTGCCCTCACCCTGAATCCGAAGTCTAGCTTGTGTTCTCAGACTCCGTCCTCACTCTCCTGGCCCCGAAGCCCTCAAGTTTGGCAATTCCGGACCGACAATGAAGCACTCTGCCATGTCCTCTAGAAAAAATATATTGCCTAATGAGCAGCCCAGGCAGCTTAAATGAGGATAAACCTACACGGCACTCGAATGTACCCAAATTATATAGTCTAACCTGGGCACTAATGCACTGTCTGACACAACCTGAGCCCGGACCTGCTGACCAACACCCAGTCAGCTGACCACACGCTGAGCACATCAGACCCGCCATGGCCTTAGGTCATCATCTCTTCCCTACCTCAGTTCTCAGGCTTCAGAACCTAGACCTTATCTCCAATCACTGCCCACGGGTGACTGTGATGCAGAAATCAGAACTCTTCCTGACCAATGGCAAGAAACCTTGTGGTTGGCATGTTGTCCGACGTTCAGTGTAGGAGAAACCAGCATTCACCCTGAGGCCACGCCCATTCTTGAGTGCGACGAGAGCATAAACACGCATTGTGACCTCAGCGTGAGTCCTGTCCTCTAGTAAGTCCTCTCAGTGGCTGGACCATTAGATGTCATAATGGGCTTGACATGTCCCTAGTTCCCAATTTTTAACCAGATTTCTGGTTGTCCAGTCGCCCCACCCCAGGGCTCTACTCTGGAATCCCTCATTTGGTGGGACATCTGAGGTTGAAAAACAAAATGAAACAAATCGACAACAACAAAAAAACGGACTTCTTCCATCCCCAGAATGACCCCAAACTCTTTGGACGGGACCGAACCCCCAGAGAGTAAGACTCGTCCATTTCCCATGAAGTCACCCGGCAATTTCACGACCATGAGTGACACGATATCCAGAGACAAAAACTTGAGCAAGAGCCTCACACTCGCCCTTTTTTCATATCCCGAAGTGTTCTCCTCATGGTCTGTAGATCAGTCCTGCCATACCTATGACCCAAAACATAAGCCGAGTTTGTGTTTTCAGACATCTGTCCAAACAGCTCTGGCCTACACACCCTACAGGCTCAGGGCCCTGGAGCCAAACATGAGGACTGTACTTGCCCTCTCCAAGGGAATTGTATGTGCCCATTCCAATGGCCACAACCCTACTAGTAGGATAACCTCCGAAGTCCCTGAGGCCATCCCAATAGTTGTGGCTTCCCAGGACAAACAGGGCCAATCTGAGCCCATCTGAGCACCTACCTGCACTTAGACCCGTAGACTGATGTCCCCAGAGGTAAAAAGGAACGAACAGGCCCCTAGGCACTAATCGGATCCATTGCTTTGGTTTCCAGGCATCTCTCCTCAGAGGCCTGGATTTCAATACCAGCATATGGCTGTTTCTTGACTCACCCATCAGAACAAATCTCATCTACACATGGGAAACATGCACGTTGGAGCTGTGTCAAAGCCTCTGTTTAGGAGAACCCTTCAGGGCCCCAGGGCCACCGCTTCATTCCAAGGTCTCCATAGACACAAAAACATATTAGGACACATCCACAGGAGAGTCCATTTCAACTCAGCCTCCTCGGTTGCCCCCCACATCCAGCAGATCTAACCTCTCTTGTTGCTTGGAGACCATTGGAATGCGAGGTGGGCTACCCAGCCATCCATCCTTAGAACCCTGCTCGGAATCGTTGGCCTGGAGCCAACCAACAGGTCTCAATTGTCCTGCAGAAGAATCTTTGCAGTTTGGAGCTTCTCACAACTCCCATCGTGGGAAAACCCCCATGTCCTCGTGATCCAACCCCCTTCAAGAAAGGGCCATCAGGGCAGAAAGTCCAACCTGAGCGATCGTCTGATCCTTGCCCTGACTTCAGATGCACGAGATCTCGATTGAGGTCTGTAGATTGTGCCTGCCATATCCTCACCCAGAAACCTAGGCCTAGCTTGGGTTCTCAGACTCCGTCCTCAGACTACTGGCCCACAAGCCCTCCAGTTGGGCAATCCAGAACTACAATGACGCACTCTGCCTGCCCTACAGAAGTAAAACATTGCCCTCAGGGCTACCCCGAAACCGCAAATGAGGATCAACCTGCACGCCATTCGGCTGTACCCCAAACATATAGGCTGACCTGGGCACTATTTCCCCTTCTGACCCAGCCTGAGCCTGGACCTCCTGGTCCCACCCAGACAGCTGGCCGCACACTGAGCACATCGGACCCACCATGGCCTTAGGTCGTCATCTCTTCCCAACTGCGGTTTTCAGGCTCCAGAACCTAGACCTTATCTCCAACCATTGCCCAGAGTTGAAAATGATGCAGAAATCAGAACTCTTTCCCCATGGCAAGAAACCTTGTGGTTGGCATGTTGTCCAACGTTCAGTGTAGTTGAAACAAGCGTGGCCCATGAGGCCCAACCCATGCTTGCGGGCCACATTGGTCACAAACACACATTGTGACCCTCAGCCTGAGCCCAGTCCTCAGGTAAGGCCTCTCAGGGCCTATATGAAGAGACAGCATATTGGGCTTGCCATGCCCCTAGGCCCCGATTTTTAACCATAGTTCGGGTTGTCCCTTCACTCTTCCCCTGGGCTCCTCTTTGGAATTCCTCTTTTGGTGGGACACCTGAGGTAACAAAAATGAAAGCAGTCCTCCCATCCCACAGATTGACGAAAAACAATTGGGATCGGGCCAAATCCACAGAGAGGAAGATTCGTCCATGGTCCATGAGACCTCCCCAACATTCCACGGCCATCGCTGAAACAAAATCCAGAGACAAAAGCCTGAGCAAGCTCCTCAGACTCGCTCATTCTTCATATCCTAAAGAGTTCTTCTCATGGTTTGTAGATCGGGCGTGCCATACCTACGTCCCCAAACTTAAGCTGAGTTTGTGTTTTCAGTCTTCTGTCCTCAAAGTCCTGGGCCACACTCCCTCCAGGCTGGGGCCCCTGGAGCCACACATTAGGACTGCCCCCACCCAATCCATGGGAATTCTGCCCATTCCATTGTCAAAAATCGTACAAATTAGGAGAACCCTCCAAAGTCCCTGAGGCCATCCCAATAGTGTAGGTCGCCCGGGACAAAAAAGGGCGGTTGATACCGGCTGAGCATCTACCTCCACTCATCTACCTCGACTCATACCAAGAAGATTGAACCAGACAGGACCCGACGCCATGATCGGATCCATTGCTTTGGTTTACATGCATGTCTCCTCAAAAGCCTGGATTCCAATACCAGCAGAGGGGATTTCCTGAGGCACCCATCAGAACAAATCTCGTCTCCACAAAGAAACTTGTGCATGGGAGCTAAGCCAAAGCTACGGAGAATACTTCAGGGTCCCGGTGCCACCTCCCCATTCCAAGGCCCTCATGGACACAAACACACATTAGGACCCATCCTCTGGAAAGTGCATTTCAACTCAGCCACCCCGGTTGCTCCCGCAGATCCATTAGATCTAAACTGTCTTGTTGCTAGGAGACAATTGGAAGGCGAGGCGGACTTCCCAGGCATCCATCCTCGAACGGTGCTCTGGAGTCATTCCATATGGGATGTCCTGGAGCTGTCCAACAGGTCTCAATTGTCCCGCAGAAGGAATCCTTGAAGGGGGCATCCCATATCTCCCAACGTGGAAAACCTCCATGGCCTCGAGATTCCGCTCCCTTCATGAAGGGGCCGTCATGCACAGAAACTCCAACCTGAGCCAACGTCGGATCCTCGCCCTGACTTCAGATGCATGAGATATTGGTTCAGATCTGCAGGGGGTACCTGCCGTGCCCTCACCCTGAATCCGAAGTCTAGCTTGTGTTCTCAGACTTCCGTCCTCACTCTCCTGGCCCCGAAGCCCTCAAGTTTGGCAATTCCGGACCGACAATGAAGCACTCTGCCTGCCCTCTAGAAAAAATATATTGCCTAATGAGCAGACCAGGAGCTTAAATGAGGATAAACCTACACGGCACTCGAATGTACCCAAATTATATAGTCTAACCTGGGCAATAATGCACTGTCTGACACAACCTGAGCCCGGACCTGCTGACCAACACCCAGACAGCTGACCGGACGCTGAGCACATCAGACCCGCCATGGCCTTAGGTCATCATCTCTTCCCTACCTCAGTTTTCAGGCTTCAGAACCTAGACCTTATCTCCAATCACTGCCCACGGGTGACTGTGATGCAGAAATCAGAACTCTTCCTGACCCATGGCAAGAAACCTGGTGGTTGGCATGTTGTCCAACGTTCAGTGTAGGAGAAACCAGCATTCACCCTGAGGCCCCGCCCATTCTTGAGTGCGACGAGAGCATAAACACGCATTGTGACCTCAGCGTGAGTCCTGTCCTCTAGTAAGTCCTCTCAGTGGCTGGACCATTAGATGTCATAATGGCCTTGACATGTCCCTAGTCCCCAAATTTAACCAGATTTCTGGTTGTCCACTCGCCCCACCCCAGGGCTCTACTCTGGAATCCCTCATTTGGTGGGACATCTGAGGTTAAAAAACAAAATGAAACAAATCGACAACAACAAAAAAACGGACTTCTTCCATCCCCAGAATGACCCCAAACTCTTTGGACGGGACCGAACCCCCAGAGAGTAAGACTCGTCCATTTCCCATGAAGTCACCCGGCAATTTCACGACCATGAGTGACACGATATCCAGAGACAAAAACTTGAGCAAGAGCCTCACACTCGCCGTTTTTTCAATCCCGAAGTGTTCTCCTCATGGTCTGTAGATCAGTCCTGCCATACCTATGACCCAAAACATAAGCCGAGATTGTGTTTTCAGGCAACTGTCCAAACAGCTCTGGCCTACACACCCTACAGGCTCAGGGCCCTGGAGCCAAACCTGAGGACTGTACTTGCCCTCTCCAAGGGAATTGTATGTGCCCATTCCAATGGCCACAACCCTACTAGTAGGATAACCTCCAAAGTCCCTGAGGCCATCCCAATAGTTGTGGCTTCCCAGGACAAACAGGGGCAATCTGAGCCCATCTGAGCACCTACCTGCACTCAGACCCGTAGACTGATGTCCCCAGAGGTAAAAAGGAACGAACAGGCCCCTAGGCACTAATCGGATCCATTGCTTTGGTTTCCAGGCATCTCTCCTCAGAGGCCTGGATTTCAATACCAGCATATGGCTGTTTCTTGACTCACCCATCAGAACAAATCTCATCTACACATGGGAAACATGCACGTTGGAGCTGTGTCAAAGCCTCTGTTTAGGAGAACCCTTCAGGGCCCCAGGGCCACCGCTTCATTCCAAGGTCTCCATAGACACAAAAACATATTAGGACACATCCACAGGAGAGTCCATTTCAACTCAGCCTCCTCGGTTGCCCCCCACATCCAGCAGATCTAACCTGTCTTGTTGCTTGGAGACCATTGGAATGCGAGGTGGGCTACCCAGCCATCCATCCTTAGAACCCTGCTCGGAATTGTTGGCCTGGAGCCAAACAACAGGTCTCAATTGTCCTGCAGAAGAATCTTTGCAGTTTGGAGCTTCTCACAACTCCCATCGTGGGAAAACCCCCATGTCCTCGTGATCCAACCCCCTTCAAGAAAGGGCCATCAGGGCAGAAAGTCCAACCTGAGCGATCGTCTGATCCTTGCCCTGACTTCAGATGCACGAGATCTCTATTGAGGTCTGTAGATTGTGCCTGTCATATCCTCACCCAGAAACCTAGGCCTAGCTTGGGTTCTCAGACTCCGTCCTCAGACTACTGGCCCTCAAGCCCGCCAGTTGGGCAATCCAGAACTACAATGCCGCACTCTGCCTGCCCTACAGAAGTAAAACATTGCCCTCAGGGCTACCCCGAAACCGCAAATGAGGATCAACCTGCACGCCATTCGGCTCTACCCCAAATATATAGGCTGACCTGTGCACTATTTCCCCTTCTGACCCAGCCTGAGCCTTGACCTCCGGGTCCCACCCAGACTGCTGGCCGCACACTGAGCACATCGGACCCGCCATGGCCTTAGGTCGTCATCTCTACCCAACTGCGGTTTTCAGGCTCCAGAACCTAGACCTTATCTCCAACCACTGCCCAGGGTTTAAAATGATGCAGAAATCAGAACTCTTTCCCCATGACAAGAAACCTTGTGCTTGGCATGTTGTCCAACGTTCACTGTAGTTGAAACAAGCGTGGCCCATGAGGCCCAGCCCATGCTTGCGGGCCACATTGATCACAAACACACATTGTGACCCTCAGCCTGAGCCCAGTCCTCAGGTAAGGCCGTTCAGGGCCTATATGAAGAGACAGCATATTGGGCTTGCCATGCCCCTAGGCCGCAATTTTTAACCATAGTTCGGGTTGTCCCTTCACTCTTCCCCAGGGCTCTGCTTTGGAATTCCTTTTTTGGTGGGACACCTGAGGTAACAAACCTGAAAGGAGTCCTCCCATCCCACAGATTGACGAAAAACAATTGCGATCGGGCCAAACCCACAGAGAGGAAGATTCGTCCCTGGCCCATGAGACCTCCCCAACATTCCACGGCCATCGCTGAAACAAATTCAGAGACAAAAGCCTGAGCAAGAGCCTCAGACTCGCTCATTCTTCATATCCTGAAGAGTTCTTCTCATGGTTTGTAGATCGGGCGTGCCATACCTACGTCCCCAAACTTAAGCTGAGTTTGTGTTTTCAGTCTCCTGTCCTCAAAGTCCTGGGCCACACTCCCTCCAGGCTGGGGCCCCTGGAGCCACACATTAGGACTGCCCCCACCCAATCATGGGAATTCTGCCCATTCCATTGTCAAAAATCGTACAAATTAGGAGAACCCTCCAAAGTCCCTGAGGCCATCCCAATAGTGTAGGTCGCCCGGGACAAAAAAGGGCGGTTGATTCCGGCTGAGCATCTACCCCCACTCATCTACCTCCACTCATACCAAGAAGATTGAACCAGACAGGACCCGAGGCCATTATCGGATCCATTGCTTTGGTTTACAGGCATGTCTCCTCAAAAGCCTGGATTCCAATACCAGCAGAGGGGATTTCCTGAGGCACCCATCAGAACAAATCTCGTCTCCACAAGAAAACTTGTGCATGGGAGCTAAGCCAAAGCTAAGGAGAATACTTCAGGGTCCCGGTGCCACCTCCCCATTCCAAGGCCCTCATGGACACAAACACACGTTAGGACCCATCCTCTGGAAAGTGCATTTCAACTCTGCCACCCCGGTTGCTCCCGCAGATCCATTAGATCTAAACTGTCTTGTTGCTAGGAGACAATTGGAAGGCGAGGCGGACTTCCCAGGCATCCATCCTCGAACGGTGCTCTGGAGTCATTCCATATGGGATGTCCTGGAGCTGTCCAACAGGTCTCAATTGTCCCGCAGAAGGAATCCTTGAAGGGGGCATCCCATATCTCCCAACGTGGAAAACCTCCATGGCCTCGAGATTCTGCTCCCTTCATGAAGGGGCCGTCATGCACAGAAACTCCAACCTGAGCCAACGTCGGATCCTCGCCCTGACTTCAGATGCATGAGATATTGGTTCAGATCTGCAGGGGGTACCTGCCGTGCCCTCACCCTGAATCCGAAGTCTAGCTTGTGTTCTCAGACTTCCGTCCTCACTCTCCTGGCCCCGAAGCCCTCAAGTTTGGCAATTCCGGACCGACAATGAAGCACTCTGCCTGCCCTCTAGAAAAAATATATTGCCTAATGAGCAGACCAGGAGCATAAATGAGGATAAACCTACACGGCACTCGAATGTACCCAAATTATATAGTCTAACCTGGGCAATAATGCACTGTCTGACACAACCTGAGCCCGGACCTGCTGACCAACACCCAGACAGCTGACCGGACGCTGAGCACATCAGACCCGCCATGGCCTTAGGTCATCATCTCTTCCCTACCTCAGTTTTCAGGCTTCAGAACCTAGACCTTATCTCCAATCACTGCCCACGGGTGACTGTGATGCAGAAATCAGAACTCTTCCTGACCCATGGCAAGAAACCTGGTGGTTGGCATGTTGTCCAACGTTCAGTGTAGGAGAAACCAGCATTCACCCTGAGGCCCCGCCCATTCTTGAGTGCGACGAGAGCATAAACACGCATTGTGACCTCAGCGTGAGTCCTGTCCTCTAGTAAGTCCTCTCAGTGGCTGGACCATTAGATGTCATAATGGCCTTGACATGTCCCTAGTCCCCAAATTTAACCAGATTTCTGGTTGTCCACTCGCCCCACCCCAGGGCTCTACTCTGGAATCCCTCATTTGGTGGGACATCTGAGGTTAAAAAACAAAATGAAACAAATCGACAACAACAAAAAAACGGACTTCTTCCATCCCCAGAATGACCCCAAACTCTTTGGACGGGACCGAACCCCCAGAGAGTAAGACTCGTCCATTTCCCATGAAGTCACCCGGCAATTTCACGACCATGAGTGACACGATATCCAGAGACAAAAACTTGAGCAAGAGCCTCACACTCGCCGTTTTTTCATATCCCGAAGTGTTCTCCTCATGGTCTGTAGATCAGTCCTGCCATACCTATGACCCAAAACATAAGCCGAGATTGTGTTTTCAGGCAACTGTCCAAACAGCTCTGGCCTACACACCCTACAGGCTCAGGGCCCTGGAGCCAAACCTGAGGACTGTACTTGCCCTCTCCAAGGGAATTGTATGTGCCCATTCCAATGGCCACAACCCTACTAGTAGGATAACCTCCAAAGTCCCTGAGGCCATCCCAATAGTTGTGGCTTCCCAGGACAAACAGGGGCAATCTGAGCCCATCTGAGCACCTACCTGCACTCAGACCCGTAGACTGATGTCCCCAGAGGTAAAAAGGAACGAACAGGCCCCTAGGCACTAATCGGATCCATTGCTTTGGTTTCCAGGCATCTCTCCTCAGAGGCCTGGATTTCAATACCAGCATATGGCTGTTTCTTGACTCACCCATCAGAACAAATCTCATCTACACATGGGAAACATGCACGTTGGAGCTGTGTCAAAGCCTCTGTTTAGGAGAACCCTTCAGGGCCCCAGGGCCACCGCTTCATTCCAAGGTCTCCATAGACACAAAAACATATTAGGACACATCCACAGGAGAGTCCATTTCAACTCAGCCTCCTCGGTTGCCCCCCACATCCAGCAGATCTAACCTGTCTTGTTGCTTGGAGACCATTGGAATGCGAGGTGGGCTACCCAGCCATCCATCCTTAGAACCCTGCTCGGAATTGTTGGCCTGGAGCCAAACAACAGGTCTCAATTGTCCTGCAGAAGAATCTTTGCAGTTTGGAGCTTCTCACAACTCCCATCGTGGGAAAACCCCCATGTCCTCGTGATCCAACCCCCTTCAAGAAAGGGCCATCAGGGCAGAAAGTCCAACCTGAGCGATCGTCTGATCCTTGCCCTGACTTCAGATGCACGAGATCTCTATTGAGGTCTGTAGATTGTGCCTGTCATATCCTCACCCAGAAACCTAGGCCTAGCTTGGGTTCTCAGACTCCGTCCTCAGACTACTGGCCCTCAAGCCCGCCAGTTGGGCAATCCAGAACTACAATGCCGCACTCTGCCTGCCCTACAGAAGTAAAACATTGCCCTCAGGGCTACCCCGACCGCAAATGAGGATCAACCTGCACGCCATTCGGCTGTACCCCAAATATATAGGCTGACCTGTGCACTATTTCCCCTTCTGACCCAGCCTGAGCCTTGACCTCCTGGTCCCACCCAGACTGCTGGCCGCACACTGAGCACATCGGACCCGCCATGGCCTTAGGTCGTCATCTCTACCCAACTTCGGTTTTCATGCTCCAGAACCTAGACCTTATCTCCAACCACTGCCCAGGGTTTAAAATGATGCAGAAATCAGAACTCTTTCCCCATGACAAGAAACCTTGTGCTTGGCATGTTGTCCAACGTTCACTGTAGTTGAAACAAGCGTGGCCCATGAGGCCCAGCCCATGCTTGCGGGCCACATTGATCACAAACACACATTGTGACCCTCAGCCTGAGCCCAGTCCTCAGGTAAGGCCTCTCAGGGCCTATATGAAGAGACAGCATATTGGGCTTGCCATGCCCCTAGGCCGCAATTTTTAACCATAGTTCGGGTTGTCCCTTCACTCTTCCCCAGGGCTCTGCTTTGGAATTCCTTTTTTGGTGGGACACCTGAGGTAACAAACCTGAAAGGAGTCCTCCCATCCCAGAGATTAACGAAAAACAATTGCGATCGGGCCAAACCCACAGAGAGGAAGATTCGTCCCTGGCCCATGAGACCTCCCCAACATTCCACGGCCATCGCTGAAACAAATTCAGAGACAAAAGCCTGAGCAAGAGCCTCAGACTCGCTCATTCTTCATATCCTGAAGAGTTCTTCTCATGGTTTGTAGATCGGGCGTGCCATACCTACGTCCCCAAACTTAAGCTGAGTTTGTGTTTTCAGTCTCCTGTCCTCAAAGTCCTGGGCCACACTCCCTCCAGGCTGGGGCCCCTGGAGCCACACATTAGGACTGCCCCCACCCAATCATGGGAATTCTGCCCATTCCATTGTCAAAAATCGTACAAATTAGGAGAACCCTCCAAAGTCCCTGAGGCCATCCCAATAGTGTAGGTCGCCCGGGACAAAAAAGGGCGGTTGATTCCGGCTGAGCATCTACCCCCACTCATCTACCTCCACTCATACCAAGAAGATTGAACCAGACAGGACCCGAGGCCATTATCGGATCCATTGCTTTGGTTTACAGGCATGTCTCCTCAAAAGCCTGGATTCCAATACCAGCAGAGGGGATTTCCTGAGGCACCCATCAGAACAAATCTCGTCTCCACAAGAAAACTTGTGCATGGGAGCTAAGCCAAAGCTAAGGAGAATACTTCAGGGTCCCGGTGCCACCTCCCCATTCCAAGGCCCTCATGGACACAAACACACGTTAGGACCCATCCTCTGGAAAGTGCATTTCAACTCAGCCACCCCGGTTGCTCCCGCAGATCCATTAGATCTAAACTGTCTTGTTGCTAGGAGACAATTGGAAGGCGAGGCGGACTTCCCAGGCATCCATCCTCGAACGGTGCTCTGGAGTCATTCCATATGGGATGTCCTGGAGCTGTCCAACAGGTCTCAATTGTCCCGCAGAAGGAATCCTTGAAGGGGGCATCCCACATCTCCCAACGTGGAAAACCTCCATGGCCTCGAGATTCCGCTCCCTTCATGAAGGGGCCGTCATGCACAGAAACTCCAACCTGAGCCAACGTCGGATCCTCGCCCTGACTTCAGATGCATGAGATATTGGTTCAGATCTGCAGGGGGTACCTGCCGTGCCCTCACCCTGAATCCGAAGTCTAGCTTGTGTTCTCAGACTTCCATCCTCACTCTCCTGGCCCCGAAGCCCTCAAGTTTGGCAATTCCGGACCGACAATGAAGCACTCTGCCTGCCCTCTAGAAAAAATATATTGCCTAATGAGCAGCCCAGGAGCTTAAATGAGGATAAACCTACACGGCACTCGAATGTACCCAAATTATATAGTCTAACCTGGGCAATAATGCACTGTCTGACACAACCTGAGCCCGGACCTGCTGACCAACACCCAGACAGCTGACCGCAGGTTGAGCACATCAGAACCGCCATGGCCTTAAGTCATCATCTTTTCCCTACCTCAGTTTTCAGGCTTCAGAACCTATACCTTATCTCCAATCACTGCCCACGGGTGACTGTGATGCAGAAATCAGAACTCTTCCTGACCCATGGCAAGAAACCTTGTGGTTGGCATGTTGTCCAACGTTCAGTGTAGGAGAAACCAGCATTTACCCTGAGGCCCCGCCCATTCTTGAGTGCGACGAGAGCATAAACACGCATTGTGACCTCAGCGTGAGTCCTGTCCTCTAGTAAGTCCTCTCAGTGGCTGGACCATTAGATGTCATAATGGCCTTGACATGTCCCTAGTCCCCAAATTTAACCAGATTTCTGGTTGTCCACTCGCCCCACCCCAGGGCTCTACTCTGGAATCCCTCATTTGGTGGGACATCTGAGGTTGAAAAACAAAATGAAACAAATCGACAACAACAAAAAAACGGACTTCTTCCATCCCCAGAATGACCCCAAACTCTTTGGACGGGACCGAACCCCCATAGAGTAAGACTCGTCCATTTCCCATGAAGTCACCCGGCAATTTCACGACCATGAGTGACACGATATCCAGAGACAAAATCTTGAGCAAGAGCCTCACACTCGCCGTTTTTTCATATCCCGAAGTGTTCTCCTCATGGTCTGTAGATCAGTCCTGCCATACCTATGACCCAAAACATAAGCCGAGATTGTGTTTTCAGGCAACTGTCCAAACAGCTCTGGCCTACACACGCTACAGGCTCAGGGCCCTGGAGCCAAACCTGAGGACTGTACTTGCCCTCTCCAAGGGAATTGTATGTGCCCATTCCAATGGCCACAACCCTACTAGTAGGATAACCTCCAAAGTCCCTGAGGCCATCCCAATAGTTGTGGCTTCCCAGGACAAACAGGGGCAATCTGAGCCCATCTGAGCCCCTACCTGCACTCAGACCCGTAGACTGATGTCCCCAGAGGTAAAAAGGAACGAACAGGCCCCTTAGGCACTAATCGGATCCATTGCTTTGGTTTCCAGGCATCTCTCCTCAGAGGCCTGGATTTCAATACCAGCATATGGCTGTTTCTTGACTCACCCATCATAACAAATCTCTTCTACACATGGGAAACATGCACGTTGGAGCTGTGTCAAAGCCTCTGTTTAGGAGAACCCTTCAGGGCCCCAGGGCCACCGCTTCATTCCAAGGTCTCCATAGACACAAAAACATATTAGGACACATCCACAGGAGAGTCCATTTCAACTCAGCCTCCTCGGTTGCCCCCCACATCCAGCAGATCTAACCTGTCTTGTTGCTTGGAGACCATTGGAATGCGAGGTGGGCTACCCAGCCATCCATCCTTAGAACCCTGCTCGGAATCGTAGGCCTAGAGCCAACCAACAGGTTTCAATTGTCCTGCAGAAGAATCTTTGCAGTTTGGAGCTTCTCACAACTCCCATCGTGGGAAAACCCCCATGTCCTCGTGATCCAACCCCCTTCAAGAAAGGGCCATCAGGGCAGAAAGTCCAACCTGAGCGATCGTCTGATCCTTGCCCTGACTTCAGATGCACGAGATCTCGATTGAGGTCTGTAGATTGTGCCTGCCATATCCTCACCCAGAAACCTAGGCCTAGCTTGGGTTCACAGACTCCGTCCTCAGACTACTGGCCCACAAGCCCGCCAGTTGGGCAATCCAGAACTACAATGCCGCACTCTGCCTGCCCTACAGAAGTAAAACATTGCCCTCAGGGCTACCCCGAAACCGCAAATGAGGATCAACCTGCACGCCATTCGGCTGTACCCCAAACATATAGGCTGACCTGGGCACTATTTCCCCTTCTGACCCAGCCTGAGCCTGGACCTCCTGGTCCCACCCAGACAGCTGGCCGCACACTGAGCCATCGGACCCGCCATGGCCTTAGGTCGTCATCTCTTCCCAACTGCGGTTTTCAGGCTCCAGAACCTAGACCTTATCTCCAACCACTGCCCAGGGTTGAGAATGATGCAGAAATCAGAACTCTTTCC
Organism: Mustela nivalis; assembly: GCF_964662115.1. Lineage (NCBI taxonomy): Eukaryota > Metazoa > Chordata > Mammalia > Carnivora > Mustelidae > Mustela > Mustela nivalis. The sequence continues at coordinate 92,357 of NW_028136515.1, forward strand.
TTATGGCAAGAAACCTTGTGGTTGGCATGTTGTCCAACGTTCAGTGTAGTTGAAACAAGCGTGGCCCATGAGGCCCAGCCCATGCTTGCGGGCCACATTGGTCACAAACACACATTGTGACCCTCAGCCTGAGCCCAGTCCTCAGGTAAGGCCTCTCAGGGCCTATATGAAGAGACAGCATATTGGGCTTGCCATGCCGCTAGGCCCCAATTTTTAACCATAGTTCGGGTTGTCCCTTCACTCTTCCCCAGGGCTCTGCTTTGGAATTCCTCTTTTGGTGGGACACCTGAGGTAACAAACCTGAAAGGAGTCCTCCCATCTTACAGATTGACGAAAAACAATTGGGATCGGGCCAAATCCACAGAGAGGAAGATTCGTCCATGGCCCATAAGACCTCCCAAACATTCCACGGCCATCGCTGAAACAAAAGTCAGAGACAAATGCCTGAGCAAGCGCCTCAGACTCGCTCATTCTTCATATCCTGAAGAGTTCTTCTCATGGTTTGTAGATCGGGCGTGCCATACCTACGTCCCCAAAGTTAAGCTGAGTTTGTGTTTTCAGTCTCCTGTCCTCAAAGTCCTGGGCCACACTCCCTCCAGGCTGGGGCCCCTGGAGCCACACATTAGGACTGCCCCCACCCAATCCATGGGAATTCTGCCCATTCCATTGTCAAAAATCGTACAAATTAGGAGAACCCTCCAAAGTCCCTGAGGCCATCCCAATAGTGTAGGTCGCCCGGGGCAAAAAAGGGCGGTTGATACCGGCTGAGCATCTACCTCCACTCATCTACCTCCACTCATACCAAGAAGATTGAACCAGACAGGACCCGAGGCCATTATCGGATCCATTGCTTTGGTTTACAGGCATGTCTCCTCAAAAGCCTGGATTCCAATACCAGCAGAGGGGATTTCCTGAGGCACTCATCAGAACAAATCTCGTCTCCACAAGGAAACTTGTGCATGGGAGCTAAGCCAAAGCTAAGGAGAATACTTCAGGGTCCCGGTGCCACCTCCCCATTCCAAGGCCCTCATGGACACAAACACACGTTAGGACCCATCCTCTGGAAAGTGCATTTCAACTCAGCCACCCTGGTTGCTCCCGCAGATCCATTAGATCTAAACTGTCTTGTTGCTAGGAGACAATTGGAAGGCGAGGCGGACTTCCCAGGCATCCATCCTCGAACGGTGCTCTGGAGTCATTCCATATGGGATGTCCTGGAGCTGTCCAACAGGTCTCAATTGTCCCGCAGAAGGAATCCTTGAAGGGGGCATCCCACATCTCCCAACGTGGAAAACCTCCATGGCCTCGAGATTCCGCTCCCTTCATGAAGGGGCCGTCATGCACAGAAACTCCAACCTGAGCCAACGTCGGATCCTCGCCCTGACTTCATATGCATGAGATATTGGTTCAGATCTGCAGGGGGTACCTGCCGTGCCCTCACCCTGAATCCGAAGACTAGCTTGTGTTCTCAGACTTCCGTCCTTACTCTCCTGGCCCCGAAGCCCTCAAGTTTGGCAATTCCGGACCGACAATGAAGCACTCTGCCATGTCCTCTAGAAAAAATATATTGCCTAATGAGCAGCCCAGGCAGCTTAAATGAGGATAGACCTACACGGCACTCGAATGTACCCAAATTATATAGTCTAACCTGGGCACTAATGCACTGTCTGACACAACCTGAGCCCGGACCTGCTGACCAACACCCAGACAGCTGACCGCACTCTGAGCACATCAGACCCGCCATGGCCTTAGGTCATCATCTCTTCCCTTCCTCAGTTTTCAGGCTTCAGAACCTAGACCTTATCTCCAATCACTGCCCACGGGTGACTGTGATGCAGAAATCAGAACTCTTCCTGACCCATGGCAAGAAACCTTGTGGTTGGCATGTTGTCCAACGTTCAGTGTAGGAGAAACCAGTATTCACCCTGAGGCCCCGCCCATTCTTGAGTGCGACGAGAGCATATACACGCATTGTGACCTCAGCGTGAGTCCTGTCCTCTAGTAAGTCCTCTCAGTGGCTGGACCATTGGATGTCATAATGGGCTTGACATGTCCCTAGTCCCCAATTTTTAACCAGATTTCTGGTTGTCCAGTCGCCCCACCCCAGGGCTCTACTCTGGAATCGCTCATTTGGTGGGACATCTGAGGTTGAAAAACAAAATGAAACAAATCGACAACAACAAAAAAAACGGACTTCTTCCATCCCCAGAATGACCCCAAACTCTTTGGACGGGACCGAACCCCCAGAGAGTAAGACTCGTCCATTTCCCATGAAGTCACCCGGCAATTTCACGACCATGAGTGACACGATATCCAGAGACAAAAACTTGAGTAAGAGCCTCACACTCGCTCTTTTTTCATATCCCGAAGTGTTCTCCTCATGGTCTGTAGATCAGTCCTGCCATACCTATGACCCAAAACATAAGCCGAGTTTGTGTTTTCAGACAACTGTCCAAACAGCTCTGGCCTACACACCCTACAGGCTCAGGGCCCTGGAGCCAAACCTGAGGACTGTACTTGCCCTCACCAGGGGAATTGTATGTGCCCATTCCAATGGCCACAACCCTACTAATAGGATAACCTCCAAAGTCCCTGAGGCCATCCCAATAGTTGTGGCTTCCCAGGACAAACAGGGGCAATCTGAGCCCATCTGAGCACCTACCTGCACTCAGACCCGTAGACTGATGTCCCCAGAGGTAAAAAGGAACGAACAGGCCCCTAGGCACTAATCGGATCCATTGCTTTGGTTTCCAGGCATCTCTCCTCAGAGGCCTGGATTTCAATACCAGCATATGGCTGTTTCTTGACTCACCCATCAGAACAAATCTCATCTACACATGGGAAACATGCACGTTGGAGCTGTGTCAAAGCCTCTGTTTAGGAGAACCCTTCAGGGCCCCAGGGCCACCGCTTCATTCCAAGGTCTCCATAGACACAAAAACATATTAGGACACATCCACAGGAGAGTCCATTTCAACTCAGCCTCCTCGGTTGCCCCCCACATCCAGCAGATCTAACCTGTCTTGTTGCTTGGAGACAATTGGAATGCGAGGTGGGCTACCCAGCCATCCATCCTTAGAACCCTGCTCGGAATCGTTGGCCTGGAGCCAACCAACAGGTCTCAATTGTCCTGCAGAAGATCTTTGCAGTTTGGAGCATCTCACAACTCCCATCGTGGGAAAACCCCCATGTCCTCGTGATCCAACCCCCTTCAAGAAAGGGCCATCAGGGCAGAAAGTCCAACCTGAGCGATCGTCTGATCCTTGCCCTGAATTCAGATGCACGAGATCTCGATTGAGGTCTGTAGATTGTGCCTGCCATATCCTCACCCAGAAACCTAGGCCTAGCTTGGGTTCTCAGACTCCGTCCTAAGACTACTGGCCCACAAGCCCTCCAGTTGGGCAATCCAGAACTACAATGCCGCACACTGCCTGCCCTACAGAAGTCAAATATTGCCCTCAGGGCTACCCCGAAACCGCAAATGAGGATCAACCTGCACGCCATTCGGCTGTACCCCAAACATATAGGCTGACCTGGGCACTATTTCCTCTTCTGACCCAGCCTGAGCCTGGACCTCCTGGTCCCACCCAGACAGCTGGCCGCACACTGAGCACATCGGACCCGCCATGGCCTTAGGTCGTCATCTCTTCCCAACTGCGGTTTTCAGGCTCCAGAACCTAGACCTTATCTCCAACCACTGCCCAGGGTTGAAAATGATGCAGAAATCAGAACTCTTTCCCCATGGCAAGAAACCTTGTGGTTGGCATGTTGTCCAACGTTCAGTGAAGTTGAAACAAGCGTGGCCCATGAGGCCCAGCCCATGCTTGCGGGCCACATTGGTCACAAACACACATTGTGACCCTCAGCCTGAGCCCAGTCCTCAGGTAAGGCATCTCAGGGCCTATATGAAGAGACAGCATATTGGGCTTGCCATGCCCCTAGGCCCCAATTTTTAACCATAGTTCGGGGTGTCCCTTCACTCTTCCCCAGGGCTCTGCTTTGGAATTCCTCTTTTGGTGGGACAACTGAGGTAACAAACCTGAACGGAGTCCTCCCATCCCACAGATTGACGAAAAACAATTGGGATCGGGCCAAATCCACAGAGAGGAAGCTTCGTCCATGGCCCATGAGACCTCCCCAACATTCCACGGCCATCGCTGAAACAAAATCCAGAGACAAAAGCCTGAGCAAGCTCCTCAGACTCGCTCATTCTTCATATCCTGAAGAGTTCTTCTCATGGTTTGTAGATCGGGCGTGCCATACCTACGTCCCCAAACTTAAGCTGAGTTTGTGTTTTCAGTCTTCTGTCCTCAAAGTCCTGGGCCACACTCCCTCCAGGCTGGGGCCCCTGGAGCAACACATTAGGACTGCCCCCACCCAATCCATGGGAATTCTGCCCATTCCATTGTCAAAAATCGTACAAATTAGGAGAACCCTCCAAAGTCCCTGAGGCCATCCCAATAGTGTAGGTCGCCCGGGACAAAAAAGGGCGGTTGATACCGGCTGAGCATCTACCTGCACTCATCTACCTCCACTCATACCAAGAAGATTGAACCAGACAGGACCCGAGGCCATTATCGGATCCATTGCTTTGGTTTACAGGCATGTCTCCTCAAAAGCCTGGATTCCAATACCAGCAGAGGGGATTTCCTGAGGCACTCATCAGAACAAATCTCGTCTCCACAAGGAAACTTGTGCAAGGTAGCTAAGCCAAAGCTTAGGAGAATACTTCAGGGTCCCGGTGCCACCTCCCCATTCCAAGGCCCTCATGGACACAAACACACGTTAGGACCCATCCTCTGGAAAGTGCATTTCAACTCAGCCACCCCGGTTGCTCCCGCAGATCCATTAGATCTAAACTGTCTTGTTGCTAGGAGACAATTGGAAGGCGAGGCGGACTTCCCAGGCATCCATCCTCGAACGGTGCTCTGGAGTCATTCCATATGGGATGTCCTGGAGCTGTCCAACAGGTCTCAATTGTCCCGCAGAAGGAATCCTTGAAGGGGACATCCCACATCTCCCAACGTGGAAAACCTCCATGGCCTCGAGATTCCGCTCCCTTCATGAAGGGGCCGTCATGCACAGAAACTCCAACCTGAGCCAACGTCGGATCCTCGACCTGACTTCCGATGCATGAGATATTGGTTCAGATCTGCAGGGGGTACCTGCCGTGCCCTCACCCTGAATCCGAAGTCTAGCTTGTGTTCTCAGACTTCCATCCTCACTCTCCTGGCCCCGAAGCCCTCAAGTTTGGCAATTCCGGACCGACAATGAAGCACTCTGCCTGCCCTCTAGAAAAAATATATTGCCTAATGAGCAGCCCAGGAGCTTAAATGAGGATAAACCTACACGGCACTCGAATGTACCCAAATTATATAGTCTAACCTGGGCAATAATGCACTGTCTGACACAACCTGAGCCCGGACCTGCTGACCAACACCCAGACAGCTGACCGCAGGTTGAGCACATCAGAACCGCCATGGCCTTAAGTCATCATCTTTTCCCTACCTCAGTTTTCAGGCTTCAGAACCTATACCTTATCTCCAATCACTGCCCACGGGTGACTGTGATGCAGAAATCAGAACTCTTCCTGACCCATGGCAAGAAACCTTGTGGTTGGCATGTTGTCCAACGTTCAGTGTAGGAGAAACCAGCATTTACCCTGAGGCCCCGCCCATTCTTGAGTGCGACGAGAGCATAAACACGCATTGTGACCTCAGCGTGAGTCCTGTCCTCTAGTAAGTCCTCTCAGTGGCTGGACCATTAGATGTCATAATGGCCTTGACATGTCCCTAGTCCCCAAATTTAACCAGATTTCTGGTTGTCAACTCGCCCCACCCCAGGGCTCTACTCTGGAATCCCTCATTTGGTGGGACATCTGAGGTTGAAAAACAAAATGAAACAAATCGACAACAACAAAAAAACGGACTTCTTCCATCCCCAGAATGACCCCAAACTCTTTGGACGGGACCGAACCCCCATAGAGTAAGACTCGTCCATTTCCCATGAAGTCACCCGGCAATTTCACGACCATGAGTGACACGATATCCAGAGACAAAATCTTGAGCAAGAGCCTCACACTCGCCGTTTTTTCATATCCCGAAGTGTTCTCCTCATGGTCTGTAGATCAGTCCTGCCATACCTATGACCCAAAACATAAGCCGAGATTGTGTTTTCAGGCAACTGTCCAAACAGCTCTGGCCTACACACGCTACAGGCTCAGGGCCCTGGAGCCAAACCTGAGGACTGTACTTGCCCTCTCCAAGGGAATTGTATGTGCCCATTCCAATGGCCACAACCCTACTAGTAGGATAACCTCCAAAGTCCCTGAGGCCATCCCAATAGTTGTGGCTTCCCAGGACAAACAGGGGCAATCTGAGCCCATCTGAGCCCCTACCTGCACTCAGACCCGTAGACTGATGTCCCCAGAGGTAAAAAGGAACGAACAGGCCCCTTAGGCACTAATCGGATCCATTGCTTTGGTTTCCAGGCATCTCTCCTCAGAGGCCTGGATTTCAATACCAGCATATGGCTGTTTCTTGACTCACCCATCATAACAAATCTCTTCTACACATGGGAAACATGCACGTTGGAGCTGTGTCAAAGCCTCTGTTTAGGAGAACCCTTCAGGGCCCCAGGGCCACCGCTTTATTCCAAGGTCTCCATAGACACAAAAACATATTAGGACACATCCACAGGAGAGTCCATTTCAACTCAGCCTCCTCGGTTGCCCCCCACATCCAGCAGATCTAACCTGTCTTGTTGCTTGGAGACCATTGGAATGCGAGGTGGGCTACCCAGCCATCCATCCTTAGAACCCTGCTCGGAATCGTAGGCCTAGAGCCAACCAACAGGTTTCAATTGTCCTGCAGAAGAATCTTTGCAGTTTGGAGCTTCTCACAACTCCCATCGTGGGAAAACCCCCATGTCCTCGTGATCCAACCCCCTTCAAGAAAGGGCCATCAGGGCAGAAAGTCCAACCTGAGCGATCGTCTGATCCTTGCCCTGACTTCAGATGCACGAGATCTCTATTGAGGTCTGTAGATTGTGCCTGCCATATCCTCACCCAGAAACCTAGGCCTAGCTTGGGTTCACAGACTCCGTCCTCAGACTACTGGCCCACAAGCCCGCCAGTTGGGCAATCCAGAACTACAATGCCGCACTCTGCCTGCCCTACAGAAGTAAAACATTGCCCTCAGGGCTACCCCGAAACCGCAAATGAGGATCAACCTGCACGCCATTCGGCTGTACCCCAAACATATAGGCTGACCTGGGCACTATTTCCCCTTCTGACCCAGCCTGAGCCTGGACCTCCTGGTCCCACCCAGACAGCTGGCCGCACACTGAGCACATCGGACCCGCCATGGCCTTAGGTCGTCATCTCTTCCCAACTGCGGTTTTCAGGCTCCAGAACCTAGACCTTATCTCCAACCACTGCCCAGGGTTGAGAATGATGCAGAAATCAGAACTCTTTCCTTATGGCAAGAAACCTTGTGGTTGGCATGTTGTCCAACGTTCAGTGTAGTTGAAACAAGCGTGGCCCATGAGGCCCAGCCCATGCTTGCGGGCCACATTGGTCACAAACACACATTGTGACCCTCAGCCTGAGCCCAGTCCTCAGGTAAGGCCTCTCAGGGCCTATATGAAGAGACAGCATATTGGGCTTGCCATGCCGCTAGGCCCCAATTTTTAACCATAGTTCGGGTTGTCCCTTCACTCTTCCCCAGGGCTCTGCTTTGGAATTCCTCTTTTGGTGGGACACCTGAGGTAACAAACCTGAAAGGAGTCCTCCCATCTTACAGATTGACGAAAAACAATTGGGATCGGGCCAAATCCACAGAGAGGAAGATTCGTCCATGGCCCATAAGACCTCCCAAACATTCCACGGCCATCGCTGAAACAAAAGTCAGAGACAAATGCCTGAGCAAGCGCCTCAGACTCGCTCATTCTTCATATCCTGAAGAGTTCTTCTCATGGTTTGTAGATCGGGCGTGCCATACCTACGTCCCCAAAGTTAAGCTGAGTTTGTGTTTTCAGTCTCCTGTCCTCAAAGTCCTGGGCCACACTCCCTCCAGGCTGGGGCCCCTGGAGCCACACATTAGGACTGCCCCCACCCAATCCATGGGAATTCTGCCCATTCCATTGTCAAAAATCGTACAAATTAGGAGAACCCTCCAAAGTCCCTGAGGCCATCCCAATAGTGTAGGTCGCCCGGGGCAAAAAAGGGCGGTTGATACCGGCTGAGCATCTACCTGCACTCATCTACCTCCACTCATACCAAGAAGATTGAACCAGACAGGACCCGAGGCCATTATCGGATCCATTGCTTTGGTTTACAGGCATGTCTCCTCAAAAGCCTGGATTCCAATACCAGCAGAGGGGATTTCCTGAGGCACTCATCAGAACAAATCTCGTCTCCACAAGGAAACTTGTGCAAGGTAGCTAAGCCAAAGCTTAGGAGAATACTTCAGGGTCCCGGTGCCACCTCCCCATTCCAAGGCCCTCATGGACACAAACACACGTTAGGACCCATCCTCTGGAAAGTGCATTTCAACTCAGCCACCCCGGTTGCTCCCGCAGATCCATTAGATCTAAACTGTCTTGTTGCTAGGAGACAATTGGAAGGCGAGGCGGACTTCCCAGGCATCCATCCTCGAACGGTGCTCTGGAGTCATTCCATATGGGATGTCCTGGAGCTGTCCAACAGGTCTCAATTGTCCCGCAGAAGGAATCCTTGAAGGGGACATCCCACATCTCCCAACGTGGAAAACCTCCATGGCCTCGAGATTCCGCTCCCTTCATGAAGGGGCCGTCATGCACAGAAACTCCAACCTGAGCCAACGTCGGATCCTCGACCTGACTTCCGATGCATGAGATATTGGTTCAGATCTGCAGGGGGTACCTGCCGTGCCCTCACCCTGAATCCGAAGTCTAGCTTGTGTTCTCAGACTTCCATCCTCACTCTCCTGGCCCCGAAGCCCTCAAGTTTGGCAATTCCGGACCGACAATGAAGCACTCTGCCTGCCCTCTAGAAAAAATATATTGCCTAATGAGCAGCCCAGGAGCTTAAATGAGGATAAACCTACACGGCACTCGAATGTACCCAAATTATATAGTCTAACCTGGGCAATAATGCACTGTCTGACACAACCTGAGCCCGGACCTGCTGACCAACACCCAGACAGCTGACCGCAGGTTGAGCACATCAGAACCGCCATGGCCTTAAGTCATCATCTTTTCCCTACCTCAGTTTTCAGGCTTCAGAACCTATACCTTATCTCCAATCACTGCCCACGGGTGACTGTGATGCAGAAATCAGAACTCTTCCTGACCCATGGCAAGAAACCTTGTGGTTGGCATGTTGTCCAACGTTCAGTGTAGGAGAAACCAGCATTTACCCTGAGGCCCCGCCCATTCTTGAGTGCGACGAGAGCATAAACACGCATTGTGACCTCAGCGTGAGTCCTGTCCTCTAGTAAGTCCTCTCAGTGGCTGGACCATTAGATGTCATAATGGCCTTGACATGTCCCTAGTCCCCAAATTTAACCAGATTTCTGGTTGTCCACTCGCCCCACCCCAGGGCTCTACTCTGGAATCCCTCATTTGGTGGGACATCTGAGGTTGAAAAACAAAATGAAACAAATCGACAACAACAAAAAAACGGACTTCTTCCATCCCCAGAATGACCCCAAACTCTTTGGACGGGACCGAACCCCCATAGAGTAAGACTCGTCCATTTCCCATGAAGTCACCCGGCAATTTCACGACCATGAGTGACACGATATCCAGAGACAAAATCTTGAGCAAGAGCCTCACACTCGCCGTTTTTTCATATCCCGAAGTGTTCTCCTCATGGTCTGTAGATCAGTCCTGCCATACCTATGACCCAAAACATAAGCCGAGATTGTGTTTTCAGGCAACTGTCCAAACAGCTCTGGCCTACACACGCTACAGGCTCAGGGCCCTGGAGCCAAACCTGAGGACTGTACTTGCCCTCTCCAAGGGAATTGTATGTGCCCATTCCAATGGCCACAACCCTACTAGTAGGATAACCTCCAAAGTCCCTGAGGCCATCCCAATAGTTGTGGCTTCCCAGGACAAACAGGGGCAATCTGAGCCCATCTGAGCCCCTACCTGCACTCAGACCCGTAGACTGATGTCCCCAGAGGTAAAAAGGAACGAACAGGCCCCTTAGGCACTAATCGGATCCATTGCTTTGGTTTCCAGGCATCTCTCCTCAGAGGCCTGGATTTCAATACCAGCATATGGCTGTTTCTTGACTCACCCATCATAACAAATCTCTTCTACACATGGGAAACATGCACGTTGGAGCTGTGTCAAAGCCTCTGTTTAGGAGAACCCTTCAGGGCCCCAGGGCCACCGCTTCATTCCAAGGTCTCCATAGACACAAAAACATATTAGGACACATCCACAGGAGAGTCCATTTCAACTCAGCCTCCTCGGTTGCCCCCCACATCCAGCAGATCTAACCTGTCTTGTTGCTTGGAGACCATTGGAATGCGAGGTGGGCTACCCAGCCATCCATCCTTAGAACCCTGCTCGGAATCGTAGGCCTAGAGCCAACCAACAGGTTTCAATTGTCCTGCAGAAGAATCTTTGCAGTTTGGAGCTTCTCACAACTCCCATCGTGGGAAAACCCCCATGTCCTCGTGATCCAACCCCCTTCAAGAAAGGGCCATCAGGGCAGAAAGTCCAACCTGAGCGATCGTCTGATCCTTGCCCTGACTTCAGATGCACGAGATCTCGATTGAGGTCTGTAGATTGTGCCTGCCATATCCTCACCCAGAAACCTAGGCCTAGCTTGGGTTCACAGACTCCGTCCTCAGACTACTGGCCCACAAGCCCGCCAGTTGGGCAATCCAGAACTACAATGCCGCACTCTGCCTGCCCTACAGAAGTAAAACATTGCCCTCAGGGCTACCCCGAAACCGCAAATGAGGATCAACCTGCACGCCATTCGGCTGTACCCCAAACATATAGGCTGACCTGGGCACTATTTCCCCTTCTGACCCAGCCTGAGCCTGGACCTCCTGGTCCCACCCAGACAGCTGGCCGCACACTGAGCACATCGGACCCGCCATGGCCTTAGGTCGTCATCTCTTCCCAACTGCGGTTTTCAGGCTCCAGAACCTAGACCTTATCTCCAACCACTGCCCAGGGTTGAGAATGATGCAGAAATCAGAACTCTTTCCTTATGGCAAGAAACCTTGTGGTTGGCATGTTGTCCAACGTTCAGTGTAGTTGAAACAAGCGTGGCCCATGAGGCCCAGCCCATGCTTGCGGGCCACATTGGTCACAAACACACATTGTGACCCTCAGCCTGAGCCCAGTCCTCAGGTAAGGCCTCTCAGGGCCTATATGAAGAGACAGCATATTGGGCTTGCCATGCCGCTAGGCCCCAATTTTTAACCATAGTTCGGGTTGTCCCTTCACTCTTCCCCAGGGCTCTGCTTTGGAATTCCTCTTTTGGTGGGACACCTGAGGTAACAAACCTGAAAGGAGTCCTCCCATCTTACAGATTGACGAAAAACAATTGGGATCGGGCCAAATCCACAGAGAGGAAGATTCGTCCATGGCCCATAAGACCTCCCAAACATTCCACGGCCATCGCTGAAACAAAAGTCAGAGACAAATGCCTGAGCAAGCGCCTCAGACTCGCTCATTCTTCATATCCTGAAGAGTTCTTCTCATGGTTTGTAGATCGGGCGTGCCATACCTACGTCCCCAAAGTTAAGCTGAGTTTGTGTTTTCAGTCTCCTGTCCTCAAAGTCCTGGGCCACACTCCCTCCAGGCTGGGGCCCCTGGAGCCACACATTAGGACTGCCCCCACCCAATCCATGGGAATTCTGCCCATTCCATTGTCAAAAATCGTACAAATTAGGAGAACCCTCCAAAGTCCCTGAGGCCATCCCAATAGTGTAGGTCGCCCGGGGCAAAAAAGGGCGGTTGATACCGGCTGAGCATCTACCTCCACTCATCTACCTCCACTCATACCAAGAAGATTGAACCAGACAGGACCCGAGGCCATTATCGGATCCATTGCTTTGGTTTACAGGCATGTCTCCTCAAAAGCCTGGATTCCAATACCAGCAGAGGGGATTTCCTGAGGCACTCATCAGAACAAATCTCGTCTCCACAAGGAAACTTGTGCATGGGAGCTAAGCCAAAGCTAAGGAGAATACTTCAGGGTCCCGGTGCCACCTCCCCATTCCAAGGCCCTCATGGACACAAACACACGTTAGGACCCATCCTCTGGAAAGTGCATTTCAACTCAGCCACCCTGGTTGCTCCCGCAGATCCATTAGATCTAAACTGTCTTGTTGCTAGGAGACAATTGGAAGGCGAGGCGGACTTCCCAGGCATCCATCCTCGAACGGTGCTCTGGAGTCATTCCATATGGGATGTCCTGGAGCTGTCCAACAGGTCTCAATTGTCCCGCAGAAGGAATCCTTGAAGGGGGCATCCCACATCTCCCAACGTGGAAAACCTCCATGGCCTCGAGATTCCGCTCCCTTCATGAAGGGGCCGTCATGCACAGAAACTCCAACCTGAGCCAACGTCGGATCCTCGCCCTGACTTCATATGCATGAGATATTGGTTCAGATCTGCAGGGGGTACCTGCCGTGCCCTCACCCTGAATCCGAAGACTAGCTTGTGTTCTCAGACTTCCGTCCTTACTCTCCTGGCCCCGAAGCCCTCAAGTTTGGCAATTCCGGACCGACAATGAAGCACTCTGCCATGTCCTCTAGAAAAAATATATTGCCTAATGAGCAGCCCAGGCAGCTTAAATGAGGATAGACCTACACGGCACTCGAATGTACCCAAATTATATAGTCTAACCTGGGCACTAATGCACTGTCTGACACAACCTGAGCCCGGACCTGCTGACCAACACCCAGACAGCTGACCGCACTCTGAGCACATCAGACCCGCCATGGCCTTAGGTCATCATCTCTTCCCTTCCTCAGTTTTCAGGCTTCAGAACCTAGACCTTATCTCCAATCACTGCCCACGGGTGACTGTGATGCAGAAATCAGAACTCTTCCTGACCCATGGCAAGAAACCTTGTGGTTGGCATGTTGTCCAACGTTCAGTGTAGGAGAAACCAGTATTCACCCTGAGGCCCCGCCCATTCTTGAGTGCGACGAGAGCATATACACGCATTGTGACCTCAGCGTGAGTCCTGTCCTCTAGTAAGTCCTCTCAGTGGCTGGACCATTGGATGTCATAATGGGCTTGACATGTCCCTAGTCCCCAATTTTTAACCAGATTTCTGGTTGTCCAGTCGCCCCACCCCAGGGCTCTACTCTGGAATCCCTCATTTGGTGGGACATCTGAGGTTGAAAAACAAAATGAAACAAATCGACAACAACAAAAAAACGGACTTCTTCCATCCCCAGAATGACCCCAAACTCTTTGGACGGGACCGAACCCCCAGAGAGTAAGACTCGTCCATTTCCCATGAAGTCACCCGGCAATTTCACGACCATGAGTGACACGATATCCAGAGACAAAAACTTGAGTAAGAGCCTCACACTCGCTCTTTTTTCATATCCCGAAGTGTTCTCCTCATGGTCTGTAGATCAGTCCTGCCATACCTATGACCCAAAACATAAGCCGAGTTTGTGTTTTCAGACAACTGTCCAAACAGCTCTGGCCTACACACCCTACAGGCTCAGGGCCCTGGAGCCAAACCTGAGGACTGTACTTGCCCTCACCAGGGGAATTGTATGTGCCCATTCCAATGGCCACAACCCTACTAATAGGATAACCTCCAAAGTCCCTGAGGCCATCCCAATAGTTGTGGCTTCCCAGGACAAACAGGGGCAATCTGAGCCCATCTGAGCACCTACCTGCACTCAGACCCGTAGACTGATGTCCCCAGAGGTAAAAAGGAACGAACAGGCCCCTAGGCACTAATCGGATCCATTGCTTTGGTTTCCAGGCATCTCTCCTCAGAGGCCTGGATTTCAATACCAGCATATGGCTGTTTCTTGACTCACCCATCAGAACAAATCTCATCTACACATGGGAAACATGCACGTTGGAGCTGTGTCAAAGCCTCTGTTTAGGAGAACCCTTCAGGGCCCCAGGGCCACCGCTTCATTCCAAGGTCTCCATAGACACAAAAACATATTAGGACACATCTACAGGAGAGTCCATTTCAACTCAGCCTCCTCGGTTGCCCCCCACATCCAGCAGATCTAACCTGTCTTGTTGCTTGGAGACCATTGGAATGCGAGGTGGGCTACCCAGCCATCCATCCTTAGAACCCTGCTCGGAATCGTTGGCCTGGAGCCAACCAACAGGTCTCAATTGTCCTGCAGAAGATCTTTGCAGTTTGGAGCATCTCACAACTCCCATTGTGGGAAAACCCCCATGTCCTCGTGATCCAACCCCCTTCAAGAAAGGGCCATCAGGGCAGAAAGTCCAACCTGAGCGATCGTCTGATCCTTGCCCTGAATTCAGATGCACGAGATCTCGATTGAGGTCTGTAGATTGTGCCTGCCATATCCTCACCCAGAAACCTAGGCCTAGCTTGGGTTCTCAGACTCCGTCCTAAGACTACTGGCCCACAAGCCCTCCAGTTGGGCAATCCAGAACTACAATGCCGCACACTGCCTGCCCTACAGAAGTCAAATATTGCCCTCAGGGCTACCCCGAAACCGCAAATGAGGATCAACCTGCACGCCATTCGGCTGTACCCCAAACATATAGGCTGACCTGGGCACTATTTCCTCTTCTGACCCAGCCTGAGCCTGGACCTCCTGGTCCCACCCAGACAGCTGGCCGCACACTGAGCACATCGGACCCGCCATGGCCTTAGGTCGTCATCTCTTCCCAACTGCGGTTTTCAGGCTCCAGAACCTAGACCTTATCTCCAACCACTGCCCAGGGTTGAAAATGATGCAGAAATCAGAACTCTTTCCCCATGGCAAGAAACCTTGTGGTTGGCATGTTGTCCAACGTTCAGTGAAGTTGAAACAAGCGTGGCCCATGAGGCCCAGCCCATGCTTGCGGGCCACATTGGTCACAAACACACATTGTGACCCTCAGCCTGAGCCCAGTCCTCAGGTAAGGCATCTCAGGGCCTATATGAAGAGACAGCATATTGGGCTTGCCATGCCCCTAGGCCCCAATTTTTAACCATAGTTCGGGGTGTCCCTTCACTCTTCCCCAGGGCTCTGCTTTGGAATTCCTCTTTTGGTGGGACAACTGAGGTAACAAACCTGAACGGAGTCCTCCCATCCCACAGATTGACGAAAAACAATTGGGATCGGGCCAAATCCACAGAGAGGAAGCTTCGTCCATGGCCCATGAGACCTCCCCAACATTCCACGGCCATCGCTGAAACAAAATCCAGAGACAAAAGCCTGAGCAAGCTCCTCAGACTCGCTCATTCTTCATATCCTGAAGAGTTCTTCTCATGGTTTGTAGATCGGGCGTGCCATACCTACGTCCCCAAACTTAAGCTGAGTTTGTGTTTTCAGTCTTCTGTCCTCAAAGTCCTGGGCCACACTCCCTCCAGGCTGGGGCCCCTGGAGCAACACATTAGGACTGCCCCCACCCAATCCATGGGAATTCTGCCCATTCCATTGTCAAAAATCGTACAAATTAGGAGAACCCTCCAAAGTCCCTGAGGCCATCCCAATAGTGTAGGTCGCCCGGGACAAAAAAGGGCGGTTGATACCGGCTGAGCATCTACCTGCACTCATCTACCTCCACTCATACCAAGAAGATTGAACCAGACAGGACCCGAGGCCATTATCGGATCCATTGCTTTGGTTTACAGGCATGTCTCCTCAAAAGCCTGGATTCCAATACCAGCAGAGGGGATTTCCTGAGGCACTCATCAGAACAAATCTCGTCTCCACAAGGAAACTTGTGCAAGGTAGCTAAGCCAAAGCTTAGGAGAATACTTCAGGGTCCCGGTGCCACCTCCCCATTCCAAGGCCCTCATGGACACAAACACACGTTAGGACCCATCCTCTGGAAAGTGCATTTCAACTCAGCCACCCCGGTTGCTCCCGCAGATCCATTAGATCTAAACTGTCTTGTTGCTAGGAGACAATTGGAAGGCGAGGCGGACTTCCCAGGCATCCATCCTCGAACGGTGCTCTGGAGTCATTCCATATGGGATGTCCTGGAGCTGTCCAACAGGTCTCAATTGTCCCGCAGAAGGAATCCTTGAAGGGGACATCCCACATCTCCCAACGTGGAAAACCTCCATGGCCTCGAGATTCCGCTCCCTTCATGAAGGGGCCGTCATGCACAGAAACTCCAACCTGAGCCAACGTCGGATCCTCGACCTGACTTCCGATGCATGAGATATTGGTTCAGATCTGCAGGGGGTACCTGCCGTGCCCTCACCCTGAATCCGAAGTCTAGCTTGTGTTCTCAGACATCCGTCCTCACTCTCCTGGCCCCAAAGCCCTCAAGTTTGGCCATTCCGGACCGACAATGAAGCACTCTGCCTGCCCTCTAGAAAAAATATATTGCCTAATGAGCAGCCCAGGCAGCTTAAATGAGGATAAACCTACACGGCACTCGGTAGGCACACGGTACCCAAATTATATAGTCTAACCTGGGCACTAATGCACTATCTGACACAACCTGAGCCCGGACCTGTTGACCAACACCCAGACAGCTGACCGCACGCTGAGCACATCAGACCCGCCATGGCCTTAGGTCATCATCTCTTCCCTACCTCAGTTTTCAGGCTTCAGAACCTAGACCTTATCTCCAATCACTGCCCACGGGTGACTGTGATGCAGAAATCAGAACTCTTCCTGACCCATGGCAAGAAACCTTGTGGTTGGCATGTTGTCCAACGTTCAGTGTAGGAGAAACCAGCATTCACCCTGAGGCCCCGCCCATTCTTGAGTGCGACGAGAGCATAAACACGCATTGTGACCTCAGCGTGAGTCCTGTCCTCTAGTAAGTCCTCTCAGTGGCTGGACCATTAGATGTCATAATGGCCTTGACATGTCCCTAGTCCCCAAATTTAACTAGATTTCTGGTTGTCCAGTCGCCCCACCCCAGGGCTCTACTCTGGAATCCCTCATTTGGTGGGACATCTGAGGTTGAAAAACAAAATGAAACAAATCGACAACAACAAAAAAACGGGCCTCTTCCATACCCAGAATGTCCCCAAACTCTTTGGACGGGACCGAACCCCCAGAGAGTAAGACTCGTCCATTTCCCATGAAGTCACCCGGCAATTTCACGACCATGAGTGACACGATATCCAGAGACAAAAACTTGAGCAAGAGCCTCACACTCGCCCTTTTTACATATCCCGAAGTGTTCTCCTCATGGTCCGTAGATCAGTCCTGCCATACCTATGACCCAAAACATAAGCCGAGTTTGTGTTTTCAGACAACTGTCCAAACAGCTCTGGCCTACACACCCTACAGGCTCAGGGCCCTGGAGCCAAACCTGAGGACTGTACTTGCCCTCTCCAAGGGAATTGTATGTGCCCATTCCAATGGCCAAAACCCTACTAGTAGGATAACCTCCAAAGTCCCTGAGGCCATCCCAATAGTTGTGGCTTCCCAGGACAAACAGGGGCAATCTGAGCCCATCTGAGCACCTACCTGCACTCAGATACGTAGACTGATGTCCCCAGAGGTAAAAAGGAACGAACAGGCCCCTTAGGCACTAATCGGATCCATTGCTTTGGTTTCCAGGCATCTCTCCTCAGAGGCCTGGATTTCAATACCAGCATATGGCTGTTTCTTGACTCACCCATCAGAACAAATCTCTTCTACACATGGGAAACATGCACGTTGGAGCTGTGTCAAAGCCTCTGTTTAGGAGAACCCTTCAAGGCCCCAGGGCCACCGCTTCATTCCAAGGTCTCTATAGACACAAAAACATATTAGGACACATCCACAGGAGAGTCCATTTCAACTCAGCCTCCTCGGTTGCCCCCCACATCCAGCAGATCTAACCTGTCTTGTTGCTTGGAGACCATTGGAATGCGAGGTGGGCTACCCGCCATCCATCCTTAGAACCCTGCTCGGAATCGTTGGCCTAGAGCCAACCAACAGGTCTCAATTGTCCTGCAGAAGAATCTTTGCAGTTTGGAGCTTCTCACAACTCCCATCGTGGGAAAACCCCCATGTCCTCGTGATCCAACCCCCTTCAAGAAAGGGCCATCAGGGCAGAAAGTCCAACCTGAGCGATAGTCTGATCCTTGCCCTGACTTCAGATGCACGAGATCTCGATTGAGGTCTGTAGATTGTGCCTGCCATATCTTCACCCAGAAACCTAGGCCTAGCTTGGGTTCTCAGACTCCGTCCTCAGACTACTGGCCCACAAGCCCTCCAGTTTGGCAATCCAGAACTACAATGCCGCACTCTGCCTGCCCTACAGAAGTAAAACATTGCCCTCAGGGCTACCCCGAAA
The DNA here is from genome assembly GCF_964662115.1 of Mustela nivalis. Taxonomy (NCBI): domain Eukaryota; kingdom Metazoa; phylum Chordata; class Mammalia; order Carnivora; family Mustelidae; genus Mustela; species Mustela nivalis. The sequence continues at coordinate 110,789 of NW_028136515.1, forward strand.
CCGCAAATGAGGATCAACCTGCACGCCATTCGGCTGTACCCCAAACATATAGGCTGACCTGGGCACTATTTCCCCTTCTGACCCAGCCTGAGCCTGGACCTCCTGGTCCCACCCAGACAGCTGGCCGCACACTGAGCACATCGGACCCGCCATGGCCTTAGGTCGTCATCTCTTCCCAACTGCGGTTTTCAGGCTCCAGAACCTAGACCTTATCTCCAACCACTGCCCAGGGTTGAGAATGATGCAGAAATCAGAACTCTTTCCTTATGGCAAGAAACCTTGTGGTTGGCATGTTGTCCAACGTTCAGTGTATTTGAAACAAGCGTGGCCCATGAGGCCCAGCCCATGCTTGCGGGCCACATTGGTCACAAACACACATTGTGACCCTCAGCCTGAGCCAAGTCCTCAGGTAAGGCCTCTCAGGGCCTATATGAAGAGACAGCATATTGGGCTTGCCATGCCCCTAGGCCCCAATTTTTAACCATAGTTCGGGTTGTCCCTTCACTCTTCCCCAGGGCTCTGCTTTGGAATTCCTCTTTTGGTGGGACACCTGAGGTAACAAACCTGAAAGGAGTCCTCCCATCCCAGAGATTAACGAAAAACAATTGGGATCGGTCCAAATCCACAGAGAGGAAGATTCGTCCATGGCACATGAGACCACCCCAACATTCCACGGCCATCGCTGAAACAAAAGTCAGAGACAAATGCCTGAGCAAGCGCCTCAGACTCGCTCATTCTTCATATCCTGAAGAGTTCTTCTCATGGTTTGTAGATCGTGCGTGCCATACCTACGTCCCCAAACTTAAGCTGAGTTTGTGTTTTCAGTCTTCTGTCCTCAAAGCCCTGGGCCACACTCCCTCCAGGCTGGGTCCCTGGAGCCACACATTAGGACTGCCCCCACCCAATCCATGGGAATTCTGCCCATTCCATTGTCAAAAATCGTACAAATTAGGAGAACCCTCCAAAGTCCCTGAGGCCATCCCAATAGTGTAGGTCGCCCGGGACAAAAAAGGGCGGTTGATACCGGCTGAGCATCTACCTCCACTCATCTACCTCCACTCATACCAAGAAGATTGAACCAGACAGGACCCGAGGCCATTATCGGATCCATTGCTTTGGTTTACAGGCATGTCTCCTCAAAAGCCTGGATTCCAATACCAGCAGAGGGGATTTCCTGAGGCACCCATCTGAACAAATCTCGTCTCCACAAGGAAACTTGTGCATGGGAGCTAAGCCAAAGTTAAGGAGAATACTTCAGGGTCCCGGTGCCACCTCCCCATTCCAAGGCCCTCATGGACACAAACACACGTTAGGACCCATCCTCTGGAAAGTGCATTTCAACTCAGCCACCCCGGTTGCTCCCGCAGATCCATTAGATCTAAACTGTCTTGTTGCTAGGAGACAATTGGAAGGCGAGGCGGACTTCCCAGGCATCCATCCTCGAACGGTGCTCTGGAGTCATTCCATATGGGATGTCCTGGAGCTGTCCAACAGGTCTCAATTGTCCCGCAGAAGGAATCCTTGAAGGGGGCATCCCACATCTCCCAACGTGGAAAACCTCCATGGCCTCGAGATTCCGCTCCCTTCATGAAGGGGCCGTCATGCACAGAAACTCCAACCTGAGCCAACATCAGATCCTCGCCCTGACTTCAGATGCATGAGATATTGGTTCAGATCTGCAGGGGGTACCTGCCGTGCCCTCACCCTGAATCCGAAGACTAGCTGTGTTCTCAGACTTCCGTCCTTACTCTCCTGGCCCCGAAGCCCTCAAGTTTGGCAATTCCGGACCGACAATGAAGCACTCTGCCATGTCTTCTAGAAAAAATATATTGCCTAATGAGCAGCCCAGGCAGCTTAAATGAGGATAAACCTACACGGCACTCGAATGTACCCAAATTATATAGTCTAACCTGGGCACTAATGCACTGTCTGACACAACCTGAGCCCGGACCTGCTGACCAACACCCAGACAGCTGACCGCACGCTGAGCACATCAGACCCGCCATGGCCTTAGGTCATCATCTCTTCCCTACCTCAGTTTTCAGGCTTCAGAACCTAGACCTTATCTCCAATCACTGCCCACGGGTGACTGTGATGCAGAAATCAGAACTCTTCCTGACCCATGGCAAGAAACCTTGTGGTTGGCATGTTGTCCAACGTTCAGTGTAGGAGAAAACAGCCTTCACCCTTAGGCCCCGCCCATTCTTGAGTGCGACGAGAGCATAAACACGCATTGTGACCTCAGCGTGAGTCCTGTCCTCTAGTAAGTCCTCTCAGTGGCTGGACCATTAGATGTCATAATGGGCTTGACATGTCCCTAGTCCCCATGTTTTATCCAGACTTCTAGTTGTCCAGTCGCCCCACCCCAGGGCTCTACTCTGGAATCCCTCATTTGGTGGGACATCTGAGGTTGAAAAACAAAATGAAACAAATCGACAACAACAAAAAAACGGACTTCTTCCATCCCCAGAATGACCGCAAACTCTTTGGACGGGACCGAACCCCCAGAGAGTAAGACTCGTCCATTTCCCATGAAGTCACCCGGCAATTTCACGACCATGAGTGACACGATATCCAGAGACAAAAACTTGAGCAAGAGCCTCACACTCGCCCTTTTTTCATATCCCGAAGTGTTCTCCTCATGGTCTGTAGATCAGTCCTGCCATACCTATGACCCAAAACATAAGCCGAGTTTGTGTTTTCAGACAACTGTCCAAACAGCTCTGGCCTACACACCCTACAGGCTCAGGGCCCTGGAGCCAAACCTGAGGACTGTACTTGCCCTCTCCAAGGGAATTGTATGTGCCCATTCCAATGGCCACAACTCTACTAGTAGGATAACCTCCAAAGTCCCTGAGGCCATCCCAATAGTTGTGGCTTCCCAGGACAAACAGGGGCAATCTGAGCCCATCTGAGCACCTACCTGCACTCAGACCCGTAGACTGATGTCCCTAGAGGTAAAAAGGAACGAACAGGCCCCTAGGCACTAATCGGATCCATTGCTTTGGTTTCCAGGCATCTCTCCTCAGAGGCCTGGATTTCAATACCAGCATATGGCTGTTTCTTGACTCACCCATCAGAACAAATCTCATCTACACATGGGAAACATGCACGTTGGAGCTGTGTCAAAGCCTCTGTTTAGGAGAACCCTTCAGGGCCCCAGGGCCACCGCTTCATTCCAAGGTCTCCATAGACACAAAAACATATTAGGACACATCCACAGGAGAGTCCATTTCAACGCAGCCTCCTCGGTTGCCCCCCACATCCAGCACATCTAACCTGTCTTGTTGCTTGGAGACCATTGGAATGCGAGGTGGGCTACCCAGCCATCCATCCTTAGAACCCTGCTCGGAATTGTTGGCCTGGAGCAAAACAACAGGTCTCAATTGTCCTGCAGAAGAATCTTTGCAGTTTGGAGCTTCTCACAACTCCCATCGTGCGAAAACCCCCATGTCCTCTTGATCCAACCCCCTTCAAGAAAGGGCCATCAGGGCAGAAAGTCCAACCTGAGCGATCGTCTGATCCTTGCCCTGACTTCAGATGCACGAGATCTCTATTGAGGTCTGTAGATTGTGCCTGCCATATCCTCACCCAGAAACCTAGGCCTAGCTTGGGTTCTCAGACTCCGTCCTCAGACTACTGGCCCACAAGCCCGCCAGTTGGGCAATCCAGAACTACAATGCCGCACTCTGCCTGCCCTACAGAAGTAAAACATTGCCCTCAGGGCTACCCCGAAACCGCAAATGAGGATCAACCTGCACGCCATTCGGCTGTACCCCAAACATATAGGCTGATCTGGGCACTATTTCCCCTTCTGACCCAGCCTGAGCCTGGACCTCCTGGTCCCACCCAGACAGCTGGCCGCACACTGAGCACATCGGACCCGCCATGGTTTTAGGTCGTCATCTCTTCCCAACTGCGGTTTTCAGGCTCCAGAACCTAGACCTTATCTCCAACCACTGCCCAGGGTTGAAAATGATGCAGAAATCAGAACTCTTTCCCCATGGCAAGAAACCTTGTGGTTGGCATGTTGTCCAACGTTCAGTGTAGTTGAAACAAGCGTGGCCCATGAGGCCCAGCCCATGCTTGCGGGCCACATTGGTCACAAACACACATTGTGACCCTCAGCCTGAGCCCAGTCCTCAGGTAAGGCCTCTCAGGGCCTATATGAAGAGACAGCATATTGGGCTTGCCATGCCCCTAGGCCCCAATTTTTAACCAAAGTTCGGGTTGTCCCTTCACTCTTCCCCAGGGCTCTGCTTTGGAATTCCTCTTTTGGTGGGACACCTGAGGTAACAAACCTGAAAGGAGTCCTCCCATCCCACAGATTGACGAAAAACAATTGGGATCGGGCCAAATCCACAGAGAGGAAGCTTCGTCCATGGCCCATGAGACCTCCCCAACATTCCACGGCCATCGCTGAAACAAAATCCAGAGACAAAAGCCTGAGCAAGCTCCTCAGACTCGCTCATTCTTCATATCCTGAAGAGTTCTTCTCATGGTTTGTAGATCGGGCGTGCCATACCTACGTCCCCAAACTTAAGCTGAGTTTGTGTTTTCAGTCTTCTGTCCTCAAAGTCCTGGGCCACACTCCCTCCAGGCTGGGGCCCCTGGAGCCACACATTAGGACTGCCCCCACCCAATCCATGGGAATTCTGCCCATTCCATTGTCAAAAATCGTACAAATTAGGAGAACCCTCCAAAGTCTTGAGGCCATCCCAATAGTGTAGGTCGCCCGGGACAAAAAAGGGCGGTTGATACCGGCTGAGCATCTACCTCCACTCATCTACCTCCACTCATACCAAGAAGATTGAACCAGACAGGACCCAAGGCCATTATCGGATCCATTGCTTTGGTTTACAGGCATGTCTCCTCAAAAGCCTGGATTCCAATACCAGCAGAGGGGATTTCCTGAGGCACTCATCAGAACAAATCTCGTCTCCACAAGGAAACTTGTGCATGGTAGCTAAGCCAAAGCTTAGGAGAATACTTCAGGGTCCCGGTGCCACCTCCCCATTCCAAGGCCCTCATGGACACAAACACACGTTAGGACCCATCCTCTGGAAAGTGCATTTCAACTCAGCCACCCCGGTTGCTCCCGCAGATCCATTAGATCTAAACTGTCTTGTTGCTAGGAGACAATTGGAAGGCGAGGCGGACTTCCCAGGCATCCATCCTCGAACGGTGCTCTGGAGTCATTCCATATGGGATGTCCTGGAGCTGTCCAACAGGTCTCAATTGTCCCGCAGAAGGAATCCTTGAAAGGGACATCCCACATCTCCCAACGTGGAAAACCTCCATGGCCTCGAGATTCCGCTCCCTTCATGAAGGGGCCGTCATGCACAGAAACTCCAACCTGAGCCAACGTCGGATCCTCGCCCTGACTTCCGATGCATGAGATTTTGGTTCAGATCTGCAGGGGGTACCTGCCGTGCCCTCACCCTGAATCCGAAGTCTAGCTTGTGTTCTCAGACTTCCGTCCTTACTCTCCTGGCCCCGAAGCCCTCAAGTTTGGCAATTCCGGACCGACAATGAAGCACTCTGCCTGCCCTCTAGAAAAAATATATTGCCTAATGAGCAGCCCAGGAAGCTTAAATGAGGATAAACCTACACGGCACTCGAATGTACCCAAATTATATAGTCTAACCTGGGCACTAATGCACTGTCTGACACAACCTGAGCCCGGACCTGCTGACCAACACCCAGACAGCTGACCGCACGCTGAGCACATCAGACCCGCCATGGCCTTAGGTCATCATCTCTTCCCTTCCTCAGTTTTCAGGCTTCAGAACCTAGACCTTATCTCCAATCACTGCCCACGGGTGACTGTGATGCAGAAATCAGAACTCTTCCTGACCCATGGCAAGAAACCTTGTGGTTGGCATGTTGTCCACCGTTCAGTGTAGGAGAAAACAGCATTCACCCTGAGGCCCCTCCCATTCTTGCGTGCGACGAGAGCATAAACACGCATTGTGACCTCAGCGTGAGTCCTGTCCTCTAGTAAGTCCTCTCAGTGGCTGGACCATTAGATGTCATAATGGGCTTGACATATCCCTAGTCCCCAATTTTAACCAGATTTCTGGTTGTCCAGTCGCCCCACCCCAGGGCTCTACTCTGAAATCCCTCATTTGGTGGGACATCTGAGGTTGAAAAACAAAATGAAACAAATCGACAACAACAAAAAAACGGACTTCTTCCATCCCCAGAATGACCCCAAACTCTTTGGACGGGACCGAACCCCCAGAGAGTAAGACTCGTCCATTTCCCATGAAGTCACCCGGCAATTTCACGACCATGAGTGACACGATATCCAGACACAAAATCTTGAGCAAGAGCCTCACACTCGCCCTTTTTTCATATCCCGAAGTGTTCTCCTCATGGTCTGTAGATCAGTCCTGCCATACCTATGACCCAAAACATAAGCCGAGTTTGTGTTTTCAGACAACTGTCCAAACAGCTCTGGCCTACACACCCTACAGGCTCAGGGCCCTGGAGCCAAACCTGAGGACTGTACTTGCCCTCTCCAAGGGAATTGTATGTGCCCATTCCAATGGCCACAACCCTACTAGTAGGATAACCTCCAAAGTCCCTGAGGCCATCCCAATAGTTGAGGCTTCCCAGGACAAACAGGGGCAATCTGAGTCCATCTGAGCACCTACCTGCACTCAGACCAGTAGACTGATGTCCCCAGAGGTAAAAAGGAACGAACATGACCCTAGGCACTAATCGGATCCATTGCTTTGGTTTCCAGGCATCTCTCCTCAGAGGCCTGGATTTCAATACCAGCATATGGCTGTTTCTTGACTCACCCATCAGAACAAATCTCATCTACACATGGGAAACATGCACGTTGGAGCTGTGTCAAAGCCTCTGTTTAGGAGAACCCTTCAGGGCCCCAGGGCCACCGCTTCATTCCAAGGTCTCCATAGACACAAAAACATATTAGGACACATCCACAGGAGAGTCCATTTCAACGCAGCCTCCTCGGTTGCCCCCCACATCCAGCACATCTAACCTGTCTTGTTGCTTGGAGACCATTGGAATGCGAGGTGGGCTACCCAGCCATCCATCCTTAGAACCCTGCTCGGAATTGTTGGCCTGGAGCCAAACAACAGGTCTCAATTGTCCTGCAGAAGAATCTTTGCAGTTTGGAGCTTCTCACAACTCCCATCGTGCGAAAACCCCCATGTCCTCTTGATCCAACCCCCTTCAAGAAAGGGCCATCAGGGCAGAAAGTCCAACCTGAGCGATCGTCTGATCCTTGCCCTGACTTCAGATGCACGAGATCTCTATTGAGGTCTGTAGATTGTGCCTGCCATATCCTCACCCAGAAACCTAGGCCTAGCTTGGGTTCTCAGACTCCGTCCTCAGACTACTGGCCCCCAAGCCCTCCAGTTGGGCAATCCAGAACTGCAATGCCGCACTCTGCCTGCCCTACAGAAGTAAAACATTGCCCTCAGGGCTACCCCGAAACCGCAAATGAGGATCAACCTGCACGCCATTCGGCTGTACCCCAAACATATAGGCTGATCTGGGCACTATTTCCCCTTCTGACCCAGCCTGAGCCTGGACCTCCTGGTCCCACCCAGACAGCTGGCCGCACACTGAGCACATCGGACCCGCCATGGTTTTAGGTCGTCATCTCTTCCCAACTGCGGTTTTCAGGCTCCAGAACCTAGACCTTATCTCCAACCACTGCCCAGGGTTGAAAATGATGCAGAAATCAGAACTCTTTCCCCATGGCAAGAAACCTTGTGGTTGGCATGTTGTCCAACGTTCAGTGTAGTTGAAACAAGCGTGGCCCATGAGGCCCAGCCCATGCTTGCGGGCCACATTGGTCACAAACACACATTGTGACCCTCAGCCTGAGCCCAGTCCTCAGGTAAGGCCTCTCAGGGCCTATATGAAGAGACAGCATATTGGGCTTGCCATGCCCCTAGGCCCCAATTTTTAACCATAGTTCGGGTTGTCCCTTCACTCTTCCCCAGGGCTCTGCTTTGGAATTCCTCTTTTGGTGGGACACCTGAGGTAACAAACCTGAAAGCAGTCCTCCCATCCCACAGATTGACGAAAAACAATTGGGATCGGGCCAAATCCACAGAGAGGAAGATTCGTCCATGGCCCATGAGACCTCCCCAACCTTCCACGGCCATCGCTGAAACCAAATCCAGAGACAAAAGCCTGAGCAAGCTCCTCAGACTCGCTCATTCTTCATATCTTGAAGAGTTCTTCTCATGGTTTGTAGATCGGGCGTGCCATACCTACATCCCAAACTTAAGCTGAGTTTGTGTTTTCAGTCTTCTGTCCTCAAAGTCCTGGGCCACACTCCCTCCAGGCTGGGGCCCCTGGAGCCACACATTAGGACTGCCCCCACCCAATCCATGGGAATTCTGCCCATTCCATTGTCAAAAGTCGTACAAATTAGGAGAACCCTCCAAAGTCCCTGAGGCCATCCCAATAGTGTAGGTCGCCCGGGACAAAAAAGGGCGGTTGATACCGGCTGAGCATCTACCTCCACTCATCTACCTCCACTCATACCAAGAAGATTGAACCAGACAGGACCCGAGGCCATTATCGGATCCATTGCTTTGGTTTACAGGCATGTCTCCTCAAAAGCCTGGATTCCAATACCAGCAGAGGGGATTTCCTGAGGCACCCATCAGAACAAATCTCGTCTCCACAAGGAAACTTGTGCATGGGAGCTATGCCAAAGCTTAGGAGAATACTTCAGGGTCCCGGTGCCACCTCCCCATTCCAAGGCCCTCATGGACACAAACACACGTTAGGACCCATCCTCTGGAAAGTGCATTTCAACTCAGCCACCCCGGTTGCTCCCGCAGATCCATTAGATCTAAACTGTCTTGTTGCTAGGAGACAATTGGAAGGCGTGGAAGACTTCCCAGGCCTCCACCCTGGAACGGTGCTCTGGAGTCATTCCATATGGGATGTCCTGGAGCTGTCCAACAGGTCTCAATTGTCCCGCAGAAGGAATCCTTGAAGGGGACATCCCACATCTCCCAACGTGGAAAACCTCCATGGCCTCGAGATTCCGCTCCCTTCATGAAGGGGCCGTCATGCACAGAAACTCCAACCTGAGCCAACGTCGGATCCTCGCCCTGACTTCCGATGCATGAAATATTGGTTCAGATCTGCAGGGGGTACCTGCCGTGCCCTCACCCTGAATCCGAAGTCTAGCTTGTGTTCTCAGACATCCGTCCTCACTCTCCTGGCCCCAAAGCCCTCAAGTTTGGCAATTCCGGACCGACAATGAAGCACTCTGCCTGCCCTCTAGAAAAAATATATTGCCTAATGAGCAGCCCAGGCAGCTTAAATGAGGATAAACCTACACGGCACTCGGTAGGCACACGGTACCCAAATTATATAGTCTAACCTGGGCACTAATGCACTATCTGACACAACCTGAGCCCGGACCTGTTGACCAACACCCAGACAGCTGACCGCACGCTGAGCACATCAGACCCGCCATGGCCTTAGGTCATCATCTGTTCCCTACCTCAGTTTTCAGGCTTCAGAACCTAGACCTTATCTCCAATCACTGCCCACGGGTGACTGTGATGCAGAAATCAGAACTCTTCCTGACCCATGGCAAGAAACCTTGTGGTTGGCATGTTGTCCAACGTTCAGTGTAGGAGAAAACAGCATTCACCCTGAGGCCCCGCCCATTCTTGAGTGCGACGAGAGCATAAACACGCATTGTGACCTCAGCGTGAGTCCTGTCCTCTAGTAAGTCCTCTCAGTGGCTGGACCATTAGATGTCATAATGGCCTTGACATGTCCCTAGTCCCCAAATTTAACTAGATTTCTGGTTGTCCAGTCGCCCCACCCCAGGGCTCTACTCTGGAATCCCTCATTTGGTGGGACATCTGAGGTTGAAAAACAAAATGAAACAAATCGACAACAACAAAAAAACGGGCCTCTTCCATACCCAGAATGTCCCCAAACTCTTTGGACGGGACCGAACCCCCATAGAGTAAGACTCGTCCATTTCCCATGAAGTCACCCGGCAATTTCAGGACCATGAGTGACACGATATCCAGAGACAAAAACTTGAGCAAGAGCCTCACACTAACCCTTTTTTCATATCCCGAAGTGTTCTCCTCATGGTCTGTAGATCAGTCCTGCCATACCTATGACCCAAAACATAAGCCGAGTTTGTGTTTTCAGACAACTGTCCAAACAGCTCTGGCCTACACACCCTACAGGCTCAGGGCCCTGGAGCCAAACCTGAGGACTGTACTTGCCCTCTCCAAGGGAATTGTATGTGCCCATTCCAATGGCCACAACCCTACTAGTAGGATAACCTCCAAAGTCCCTGAGGCCATCCCAATAGTTGTGGCTTCCCAGGACAAACAGGGGCAATCTGAGCCCATCTGAGCACCTACCTGCACTCAGACCCGTAGACTGATGTCCCCAGAGGTTAAAAGGAACGAACAGGCCCCTTAGGCACTAATCGGATCCATTGCTTTGGTTTCCAGGCATCTCTCCTCAGAGGCCTGGATTTCAATACCAGCATATGGCTGTTTCTTGACTCACCCATCAGAACAAATCTCTTCTACACATGGAAACATGCACGTTGGAGCTGTGTCAAAGCCTCTGTTTAGAAGAACACTTCAAGGCCCCAGGGCCACCGCTTCATTCCAAGGTCTCCATAGACACAAAAACATATTAGGACACATCCACAGGAGAGTCCATTTCAACTCAGCCTCCTCGGTTGCCCACCACATCCAGCAGATCTAACCTGTCTTGTTGCTTGGAGACCATTGGAATGCGAGGTGGGCTACCCGCCATCCATCCTTAGAACCCTGCTCGGAATCGTTGGCCTAGAGCCAACCAACAGGTCTCAATTGTCCTGCAGAAGAATCTTTGCAGTTTGGAGCTTCTCACAACTCCCATCGTGCGAAAACCCCCATGTCCTCGTGATCCAACCCCCTTCAAGAAAGGGCCATCAGGGCAGAAAGTCCAACCTGAGCGATCGTCTGATCCTTGCGCTGACTTCAGATGCACGAGATCTCGATTGAGGTCTGTAGATTGTGCCTGCCATATCCTCACCCAGAAACCTAGGCCTAGTTTGGGTTTTCAGACTCCGTCCTCAGACTACTGGCCCACAAGCCCGCCAGTTGGGCAATCCAGAACTACAATGCCGCACTCTGCCTGCCCTACAGAAGTAAAACATTGCCCTCAGGGCTACCCCGAAACCGCAAATGAGGATCAACCTGCACGCCATTCGGCTGTACCCCAAACATATAGGCTGACCTGGGCACTATTTCCCCTTCTGAACCAGCCTGAGCCTGGACCTCCTGGTCCCACCCAGACAGCTGGCCGCACACTGAGCACATCGGACCCGCCATGGCCTTAGGTCGTCATCTCTTCCCAACTGCGGTTTTCAGGCTCCAGAACCTAGACCTTATCTCCAACCACTGCCCAGGGTTGAAAATGATGCAGAAATCAGAACTCTTTCCCCATGGCAAGAAACCTTGTGGTTGGCATGTTGTCCAACGTTCAGTGTAGTTGAAACAAGCGTGGCCCATGAGGCCCAGCCCATGCTTGCGGGCCACATTGGTCACAAACACACATTGTGACCCTCAGCCTGAGCCCAGTCCTCAGGTAAGGCCTCTCAGGGCCTATATGAAGAGACAGCATATTGGGCTTGCCATGCCCCTAGGCCCCAATTTTTAACCATAGTTCGGGTTGTCCCTTCACTCTTCCCCAGGGCTCCTCTTTGGAATTCCTCTTTTGGTGGGACACCTGAGGTAACAAACCTGAAAGGAGTCCTCCCATCCCACAGATTAACGAAAAACAATTGGGATCGGGCCAAATCCACAGAGAGGAAGCTTCGTCCATGGCCCATGAGACCTCCCCAACATTCCACGGCCATCGCTGAAACAAAATCCAGAGACAAAAGCCTGAGCAAGCTCCTCAGACTCGCTCATTCTTCATATCCTGAAGAGTTCTTCTCATGGTTTGTAGATCGGGCGTGCCATACCTACGTCCCCAAACTTAAGCTGAGTTTGTGTTTTCAGTCTTCTGTCCTCAAAGTCCTGGGCCACACTCCCTCCAGGCTGGGGCCCCTGGAGCCACACATTAGGACTGCCCCCACCCAATCCATGGGAATTCTGCCCATTCCATTGTCAAAAATCGTACAAATTAGGAGAACCCTCCAAAGTCTTGAGGCCATCCCAATAGTGTAGGTCGCCCGGGACAAAAAATGGGCGGTTGATACCGGCTGAGCATCTACCTCCACTCATCTACCTCCACTCATACCAAGAAGATTGAACCAGACAGGACCCAAGGCCATTATCGGATCCATTGCTTTGGTTTACAGGCATGTCTCCTCAAAAGCCTGGATTCCAATACCAGCAGAGGGGATTTCCTGAGGCACTCATCAGAACAAATCTCGTCTCCACAAGGAAACTTGTGCATGGTAGCTAAGCCAAAGCTTAGGAGAATACTTCAGGGTCCCGGTGCCACCTCCCCATTCCAAGGCCCTCATGGACACAAACACACGTTAGGACCCATCCTCTGGAAAGTGCATTTCAACTCAGCCACCCCGGTTGCTCCCGCAGATCCATTAGATCTAAACTGTCTTGTTGCTAGGAGACAATTGGAAGGCGAGGCGGACTTCCCAGGCATCCATCCTCGAACGGTGCTCTGGAGTCATTCCATATGGGATGTCCTGGAGCTGTCCAACAGGTCTCAATTGTCCCGCAGAAGGAATCCTTGAAAGGGACATCCCACATCTCCCAACGTGGAAAACCTCCATGGCCTCGAGATTCCGCTCCCTTCATGAAGGGGCCGTCATGCACAGAAACTCCAACCTGAGCCAACGTCGGATCCTCGCCCTGACTTCCGATGCATGAGATTTTGGTTCAGATCTGCAGGGGGTACCTGCCGTGCCCTCACCCTGAATCCGAAGTCTAGCTTGTGTTCTCAGACTTCCGTCCTTACTCTCCTGGCCCCGAAGCCCTCAAGTTTGGCAATTCCGGACCGACAATGAAGCACTCTGCCTGCCCTCTAGAAAAAATATATTGCCTAATGAGCAGCCCAGGAAGCTTAAATGAGGATAAACCTACACGGCACTCGAATGTACCCAAATTATATAGTCTAACCTGGGCACTGATGCACTGTCTGACACAACCTGAGCCCGGACCTGCTGACCAACACCCAGACAGCTGACCGCACGCTGAGCACATCAGACCCGCCATGGCCTTAGGTCATCATCTCTTCCCTTCCTCAGTTTTCAGGCTTCAGAACCTAGACCTTATCTCCAATCACTGCCCACGGGTGACTGTGATGCAGAAATCAGAACTCTTCCTGACCCATGGCAAGAAACCTTGTGGTTGGCATGTTGTCCACCGTTCAGTGTAGGAGAAAACAGCATTCACCCTGAGGCCCCTCCCATTCTTGCGTGCGACGAGAGCATAAACACGCATTGTGACCTCAGCGTGAGTCCTGTCCTCTAGTAAGTCCTCTCAGTGGCTGGACCATTAGATGTCATAATGGGCTTGACATATCCCTAGTCCCCAATTTTAACCAGATTTCTGGTTGTCCAGTCGCCCCACCCCAGGGCTCTACTCTGGAATCCCTCATTTGGTGGGACATCTGAGGTTGAAAAACAAAACGAAACAAATCGACAACAACAAAAAAACGGACTTCTTCCATCCCCAGAATGACCCCAAACTCTTTGGACGGGACCGAACCCCCAGAGAGTAAGACTCGTCCATTTCCCATGAAGTCACCCGGCAATTTCACGACCATGAGTGACACGATATCCAGACACAAAATCTTGAGCAAGAGCCTCACACTCGCCCTTTTTTCATATCCCGAAGTGTTCTCCTCATGGTCTGTAGATCAGTCCTGCCATACCTATGACCCAAAACATAAGCCGAGTTTGTGTTTTCAGACAACTGTCCAAACAGCTCTGGCCTACACACCCTACAGGCTCAGGGCCCTGGAGCCAAACCTGAGGACTGTACTTGCCCTCTCCAAGGGAATTGTATGTGCCCATTCCAATGGCCACAACCCTACTAGTAGGATAACCTCCAAAGTCCCTGAGGCCATCCCAATAGTTGAGGCTTCCCAGGACAAACAGGGGCAATCTGAGTCCATCTGAGCACCTACCTGCACTCAGAACCGTAGACTGATGTCCCCAGAGGTAAAAAGGAACGAACATGACCCTAGGCACTAATCGGATCCATTGCTTTGGTTTCCAGGCATCTCTCCTCAGAGGCCTGGATTTCAATACCAGCATATGGCTCTTTCTTTACTCACCCATCAGAACAAATCTCATCTATACATGGGAAACATGCACGTTGGAGCTGTGTCAAAGCCTCTGTTTAGGAGAACCCTTCAGGGCCCCAAGGCCACCGCTTCATTCCAAGGTCTCCATAGACACAAAAACATATTAGGACACATCCACAGGAGAGTCCATTTCAACTCAGCCTCCTCGGTTGCCCACCACATCCAGCAGATCTAACCTGTCTTGTTGCTTGGAGACCATTGGAATGCGAGGTGGGTTACCCAGCCATCCATCCTTAGAACCCTGCTCGGAATCGTTGGCCTGGAGCCAACCAACAGGTCTCAATTGTCCTGCAGAAGAATCTTTGCAGTTTGGAGCTTCTCACAACTCCCATCGTGCGAAAACCCCCATGTCCTCGTGATCCAACCCCCTTCAAGAAAGGGCCATTAGGGCAGAAAGTCCAACCTGAGCGATCGTCTGATCCTTGCCCTGACTTCAGATGCACGAGATCTCGATTGAGGTCTGTAGATTGTGCCTGCCATATCCTCACCCAGAAACCTAGGCCTAGCTTGGGTTCTCAGACTCCGTGCTCAGACTACTGGCCCACAAGACCTCCAGTTTGGCAATCCAGAACTACAATGCCGCACTCTGCCTGCCCTACAGAAGTAAAACATTGCCCTCAGGGCTACCCCGAAACCGCAAATGAGGATCAACCTGCACGCCATTCGGCTGTACCCCAAACATATAGGCTGACCTGGGCACTATTTCCCCTTCTGACCCAGCCTGAGCCTGGACCTCCTGGTCCCACCCAGACAGCTGGCCGCACACTGAGCACATCGGACCCGCCATGGCCTTAGGTCGTCATCTCTTCCCAACTGCGGTTTTCAGGCTCCAGAACCTAGACCTTATCTCCAACCACTGCCCAGGGTTGAAAATGATGCAGAAATCAGAACTCTTTCCCCATGGCAAGAAACCTTGTGGTTGGCATGTTGTCCAACGTTCAGTGTAGTTGAAACAAGCGTTGCCCATGAGGCCCAGCCCATGCTTGCGGGCCACATTGGTCACAAACACACATTGTGACCCTCAGCCTGAGCCCAGTCCTCAGGTAAGGCCTCTCAGGGCCTATATGAAGAGACAGCATATTGGGCTTGCCATGCCCCTAGGCCCCAATTTTTAACCATAGTTCGGGTTGTCCCTTCACTCTTCCCCAGGGCTCTGCTTTGGAATTCCTCTTTTGGTGGGACACCTGAGGTAACAAACCTGAAAGCAGTCCTCCCATCCCACAGATTGACGAAAAACAATTGGGATCGGGCCAAATCCACAGAGAGGAAGATTCGTCCATGGCCCATGAGACCTCCCCAACCTTCCACGGCCATCGCTGAAACAAAATCCAGAGACAAAAGCCTGAGCAAGCTCCTCAGACTCGCTCATTCTTCATATCCTGAAGAGTTCTTCTCATGGTTTGTAGATCGGGCGTGCCATACCTACGTCCCAAACTTAAGCTGAGTTTGTGTTTTCAGTCTTCTGTCCTCAAAGTCCTGGGCCACACTCCCTCCAGGCTGGGGCCCCTGGAGCCACACATTAGGACTGCCCCCACCCAATCCATGGGAATTCTGCCCATTCCATTGTCAAAAGTCGTACAAATTAGGAGAACCCTCCAAAGTCCCTGAGGCCATCCCAATAGTGTAGGTCGCCCGGGACAAAAAAGGCGGTTGATACCGGCTGAGCATCTACCTCCACTCATCTACCTCCACTCATACCAAGAAGATTGAACCAGACAGGACCCGAGGCCATTATCGGATCCATTGCTTTGGTTTACAGGCATGTCTCCTCAAAAGCCTGGATTCCAATACCAGCAGAGGGGATTTCCTGAGGCACCCATCAGAACAAATCTCATCTCCACAAGGAAACTTGTGCATGGGAGCTATGCCAAAGCTTAGGAGAATACTTCAGGGTCCCGGTGCCACCTCCCCATTCCAAGGCCCTCATGGACACAAACACACGTTAGGACCCATCCTCTGGAAAGTGCATTTCAACTCAGCCACCCCGGTTGCTCCCGCAGATCCATTAGATCTAAACTGTCTTGTTGCTAGGAGACAATTGGAAGGCGTGGAAGACTTCCCAGGCCTCCACCCTGGAACGGTGCTCTGGAGTCATTCCATATGGGATGTCCTGGAGCTGTCCAACAGGTCTCAATTGTCCCGCAGAAGGAATCCTTGAAGGGGACATCCCACATCTCCCAACGTGGAAAACCTCCATGGCCTCGAGATTCCGCTCCCTTCATGAAGGGGCCGTCATGCACAGAAACTCCAACCTGAGCCAACGTCGGATCCTCGCCCTGACTTCCATGCATGAGATATTGGTTCAGATCTGCAGGGGGTACCTGCCGTGCCCTCACCCTGAATCCGAAGTCTAGCTTGTGTTCTCAGACATCCGTCCTCACTCTCCTGGCCCCAAAGCCCTCAAGTTTGGCAATTCCGGACCGACAATGAAGCACTCTGCCTGCCCTCTAGAAAAAATATATTGCCTAATGAGCAGCCCAGGCAGCTTAAATGAGGATAAACCTACACGGCACTCGGTAGGCACACGGTACCCAAATTATATAGTCTAACCTGGGCACTAATGCACTATCTGACACAACCTGAGCCCGGACCTGTTGACCAACACCCAGACAGCTGACCGCACGCTGAGCACATCAGACCCGCCATGGCCTTAGGTCATCATCTGTTCCCTACCTCAGTTTTCAGGCTTCAGAACCTAGACCTTATCTCCAATCACTGCCCACGGGTGACTGTGATGCAGAAATCAGAACTCTTCCTGACCCATGGCAAGAAACCTTGTGGTTGGCATGTTGTCCAACGTTCAGTGTAGGAGAAAACAGCATTCACCCTGAGGCCCCGCCCATTCTTGAGTGCGACGAGAGCATAAACACGCATTGTGACCTCAGCGTGAGTCCTGTCCTCTAGTAAGTCCTCTCAGTGGCTGGACCATTAGATGTCATAATGGCCTTGACATGTCCCTAGTCCCCAAATTTAACTAGATTTCTGGTTGTCCAGTCGCCCCACCCCAGGGCTCTACTCTGGAATCCCTCATTTGGTGGGACATCTGAGGTTGAAAAACAAAATGAAACAAATCGACAACAACAAAAAAACGGGCCTCTTCCATACCCCGAATGTCCCCAAACTCTTTGGACGGGACCGAACCCCCATAGAGTAAGACTCGTCCATTTCCCATGAAGTCACCCGGCAATTTCAGGACCATGAGTGACACGATATCCAGAGACAAAAACTTGAGCAAGAGCCTCACACTCGCCCTTTTTTCATATCCCGAAGTGTTCTCCTCATGGTCTGTAGATCAGTCCTGCCATACCTATGACCCAAAACATAAGCCGAGTTTGTGTTTTCAGACAACTGTCCAAACAGCTCTGGCCTACACACCCTACAGGCTCAGGGCCCTGGAGCCAAACCTGAGGACTGTACTTGCCCTCTCCAAGGGAATTGTATGTGCCCATTCCAATGGCCACAACCCTACTAGTAGGATAACCTCCAAAGTCCCTGAGGCCATCCCAATAGTTGTGGCTTCCCAGGACAAACAGGGGCAATCTGAGCCCATCTGAGCACCTACCTGCACTCAGACCCGTAGACTGATGTCCCCAGAGGTTAAAAGGAACGAACAGGCCCCTTAGGCACTAATCGGATCCATTGCTTTGGTTTCCAGGCATCTCTCCTCAGAGGCCTGGATTTCAATACCAGCATATGGCTGTTTCTTGACTCACCCATCAGAACAAATCTCTTCTACACATGGAAACATGCACGTTGGAGCTGTGTCAAAGCCTCTGTTTAGGAGAACACTTCAAGGCCCCAGGGCCACCGCTTCATTCCAAGGTCTCCATAGACACAAAAACATATTAGGACACATCCACAGGAGAGTCCATTTCAACTCAGCCTCCTCGGTTGCCCACCACATCCAGCAGATCTAACCTGTCTTGTTGCTTGGAGACCATTGGAATGCGAGGTGGGCTACCCGCCATCCATCCTTAGAACCCTGCTCGGAATCGTTGGCCTAGAGCCAACCAACAGGTCTCAATTGTCCTGCAGAAGAATCTTTGCAGTTTGGAGCTTCTCACAACTCCCATCGTGCGAAAACCCCCATGTCCTCGTGATCCAACCCCCTTCAAGAAAGGGCCATCAGGGCAGAAAGTCCAACCTGAGCGATCGTCTGATCCTTGCGCTGACTTCAGATGCACGAGATCTCGATTGAGGTCTGTAGATTGTGCCTGCCATATCCTCACCCAGAAACCTAGGCCTAGTTTGGGTTTTCAGACTCCGTCCTCAGACTACTGGCCCACAAGCCCGCCAGTTGGGCAATCCAGAACTACAATGCCGCACTCTGCCTGCCCTACAGAAGTAAAACATTGCCCTCAGGGCTACCCCGAAACCGCAAATGAGGATCAACCTGCACGCCATTCGGCTGTACCCCAAACATATAGGCTGACCTGGGCACTATTTCCCCTTCTGACCCAGCCTGAGCCTGGACCTCCTGGTCCCACCCAGACAGCTGGCCGCACACTGAGCACATCGGACCCGCCATGGCCTTAGGTCGTCATCTCTTCCCAACTGCGGTTTTCAGGCTCCAGAACCTAGACCTTATCTCCAACCACTGCCCAGGGTTGAGAATGATGCAGAAATCAGAACTCTTTCCTTATGGCAAGAAACCTTGTGGTTGGCATGTTGTCCAACGTTCAGTGTATTTGAAACAAGCGTGGCCCATGAGGCCCAGCCCATGCTTGCGGGCCACATTGGTCACAAACACACATTGTGACCCTCAGCCTGAGCCCAGTCCTCAGGTAAGGCATCTCAGGGCCTATATGAAGAGACAGCATATTGGGCTTGCCATGCCCCTAGGCCCCAATTTTTAACCATAGTTCGGGTTGTCCCTTCACTCTTCCCCAGGGCTCTGCTTTGGAATTCCTCTTTTGGTGGGACACCTGAGGTAACAAACCGAAAGGAGTCCTCCCATCCCAGAGATTAATGAAAAACAATTGGGATCGGGCCAAATCCACAGAGAGGAAGATTCGTCCATGGCCCATGAGACCACCCCAACATTCCACGGCCATCGCTGAAACAAAAGTCAGAGACAAATGCCTGAGCAAGCGCCTCAGACTCGCTCATTCTTCATATCCTGAAGAGTTCTTCTCATGGTTTGTAGATCGTGCGTGCCATACCTACGTCCCCAAACTTAAGCTGAGTTTGTGTTTTCAGTCTTCTGTCCTCAAAGTCCTGGGCCACACTCCCTCCAGGCTGGGGCCCCTGGAGCCACACATTAGGACTGCCCCCACCCAATCCATGGGAATTCTGCCCATTCCATTGTCAAAAATCGTACAAATTAGGAGAACCCTCCAAAGTCCCTGAGGCCATCCCAATAGTGTAGGTCGCCCGGGACAAAAAAGGGCGGTTGATACCGGCTGAGCATCTACCTCCACTCATCTACCTCCACTCATACCAAGAAGATTGAACCAGACAGGACCCGAGGCCATTATCGGATCCATTGCTTTGGTTGACAGGCATGTCTCCTCAAAAGCCTGGATTCCAATACCAGCAGAGGGGATTTCCTGAGGCACCCATCCGAACAAATCTCGTCTCCACAAGGAAACTTGTGCATGGGAGCTAAGCCAAAGTTAAGCAGAATACTTCAGGGTCCCGGTGCCACCTCCCCATTCCAAGGCCCTCATGGACACAAACACACGTTAGGACCCATCCTCTGGAAAGTGCATTTCAACTCAGCCACCCCGGTTGCTCCCGCAGATCCATTAGATCTAAACTGTTTTGTTGCTAGGAGACAATTGGAAGGCGAGGCGGACTTCCCAGGCATCCATCCTCGAACGGTGCTCTGGAGTCATTCCATATGGGATGTCCTGGAGCTGTCCAACAGGTCTCAATTGTCCCGCAGAAGGAATCCTTGAAGGGGGCATCCCACATCTCCCAACGTGGAAAACCTCCATGGCCTCGAGATTCCGCTCCCTTCATGAAGGGGCCGTCATGCACAGAAACTCCAACCTGAGCCAACATCGGATCCTCGCCCTGACTTCAGATGCATGAGATATTGGTTCAGATCTGCAGGGGGTACCTGCCGTGCCCTCACCCTGAATCCGAACACTAGCTTGTGTTCTCAGACTTCCGTCCTTACTCTCCTGGCCCCGAAGCCCTCAAGTTTGGCAATTCCGGACCGACAATGAAGCACTCTGCCATGTCTTCTAGAAAAAATATATTGCCTAATGAGCAGCCCAGGCAGCTTAAATGAGGATAAACCTACACGGCACTCGAATGTACCCAAATTATATAGTCTAACCTGGGCACTAATGCACTGTCTGACACAACCTGAGCCCGGACCTGCTGACCAACACCCAGACAGCTGACCGGACGCTGAGCACATCAGACCCGCCATGGCCTTAGGTCATCATCTCTTCCCTACCTCAGTTTTCAGGCTTCAGAACCTAGACCTTATCTCCAATCACTGCCCACGGGTGACTGTGATGCAGAAATCAGAACTCTTCCTGACCCATGGCAAGAAACCTTGTGGTTGGCATGTTGTCCAACGTTCAGTGTAGGAGAAAACAGCCTTCACCCTGAGGCCCCGCCCATTCTTGAGTGCGACGAGAGCATAAACACGCATTGTGACCTCAGCGTGAGTCCTGTCCTCTAGTAAGTCCTCTCAGTGGCTGGACCATTAGATGTCATAATGGGCTTGACATGTCCCTAGTCCCCAAGTTTTATCCAGACTTCTAGTTGTCCAGTCGCCCCACCCCAGGGCTCTACTCTGGAATCCCTCATTTGGTGGGACATCTGAGGTTGAAAAACAAAATGAAACAAATCGACAACAACAAAAAAACGGACTTCTTCCATCCCCAGAATGACCGCAAACTCTTTGGACGGGACCGAACCCCCAGAGAGTAAGACTCGTCCATTTCCCATGAAGTCACCCGGCAATTTCACGACCATGAGTGACACGATATCCAGAGACAAAAACTTGAGCAAGAGCCTCACACTCGCCCATTTTTCATATCCCGAAGTGTTCTCCTCATGGTCTGTAGATCAGTCCTGCCATACCTATGACCCAAAACATAAGCCGAGTTTGTGTTTTCAGACAACTGTCCAAACAGCTCTGGCCTACACACCCTACAGGCTCAGGGCCCTGGAGCCAAACCTGAGGACTGTACTTGCCCTCTCCAAGGGAATTGTATGTGCCCATTCCAATGGCCACAACTCCACTAGTAGGATAACCTCCAAAGTCCCTGAGGCCATCCCAATAGTTGTGGCTTCCAAGGACAAACAGGGGCAATCTGAGCCCATCTGAGCACCTACCTGCACTCAGACCCGTAGCCTGATGTCCCCAGAGGTAAAAAGGAACGAACAGGCCCCTAGGCACTAATCGGATCCATTGCTTTGGTTTCCAGGCATCTCTCCTCAGAGGCCTGGATTTCAATACCAGCATATGGCTGTTTCTTGACTCACCCATCAGAACAAATCTCATCTACACATGGGAAACATGCACGTTGGAGCTGTGTCAAAGCCTCTGTTCAGGAGAACCCTTCAGGGCCCCAGGGCCACCGCTTCATTCCAAGGTCTCTATAGACACAAAAACATATTAGGACACATCCACAGGAGAGTCCATTTCAACGCAGCCTCCTCGGTTGCCCCCCACATCCAGCAGATCTAACCTGTCTTGTTGCTTGGAGACCATTGGAATGCGAGGTGGGCTACCCAGCCATCCATCCTTAGAACCCTGCTCGGAATTGTTGGCCTGGAGCCAAACAACAGGTCTCAATTGTCCTGCAGAAGAATCTTTGCAGTTTGGAGCTTCTCACAACTCCCATCGTGTGAAAACCCCCATGTCCTCGTGATCCAACCCCCTTCAAGAAAGGGCCATCAGGGCAGAAAGTCCGACCTGAGCGATCGTCTGATCCTTGCCCTGACTTCAGATGCACGAGATCTCGATTGAGGTCTCTAGATTGTGCCTGCCATATCCTCACCCAGAAACCTAGGCCTAGCTTGGGTTCTCAGACTCCGTCCTCAGACTACTGGCCCCCAAGCCCTCCAGTTTGGCAATCCAGAACTACAATGCCGCACTCTGCCTGCCCTACAGAAGTAAAACATTGCCCTCAGGGCTACCCCGAAACCGCAAATGAGGATCAACCTGCACGCCATTCGGCTGTACCCCAAACATATAGGCTGATCTGGGCACTATTTCCCCTTCTGACCCATCCTGAGCCTGGACCTCCTGGTCCCACCCAGACAGCTGGCCGCACACTGAGCACATCGGACCCGCCATGGCCTTAGGTCGTCATCTCTTCCCAACTGCGGTTTTCAGGCTCCAGAACCTAGACCTTATCTCCAACCACTGCCCAGGGTTGAGAATGATGCAGAAATCAGAACTCTTTCCTTATGGCAAGAAACCTTGTGGTTGGCATGTTGTCCAACGTTCAGTGTAGTTGAAACAAGCGTGGCCCATGAGGCCCAGCCCATGCTTGCGGGCCACATTGGTCACAAACACACATTGTGACCCTCAGCCTGAGCCCAGTCCTCAGGTAAGGCATCTCAGGGCCTATATGAAGAGACAGCATATTGGGCTTGCCATGCCCCTAGGCCCCAATTTTTAACCATAGTTCGGGTTGTCCCTTCACTCTTACCCAGGGCTCTGCTTTGGAATTCCTCTTTTGGTGGGACACCTGAGGTAACAAACCTGAAAGGAGTCCTCCCATCCCACAGATTAACGAAAAACAATTGGGATCGGGCAAATCCACAGAGAGGAAGATTCGACCATGGCCCATGAGACCACCCCAACATTCCACGGCCATCGCTGAAACAAAAGTCAGAGACAAATGCCTGAGCAAGCGCCTCAGACTCGCTCATTCTTCATATCCTGAAGAGTTCTTCTCATGGTTTGTAGATCGTGCGTGCCATACCTACGTCCCCAAACTTAAGCTGAGTTTGTGTTTTCAGTCTTCTGTCCTCAAAGTCCTGGGCCACACTCCCTCCAGGCTGGGGCCCCTGGAGCCACACATTAGGACTGCCCCCACCCAATCCATGGGAATTCTGCCCATTCCATTGTCAAAAATCGTACAAATTAGGAGAACCCTCCAAAGTCCCTGAGGCCATCCCAATAGTGTAGGTCGCCCGGGACAAAAAAGGGCGGTTGATACCGGCTGAGCATCTACCTCCACTCATCTACCTCCACTCATACCAAGAAGATTGAACCAGACAGGACCCGAGGCCATTATCGGATCCATTGCTTTGGTTTAAAGGCATGTCTCCTCAAAAGCCTGGATTCCAATACCAGCAGAGGGGATTTCCTGAGGCACCCATCCGAACAAATCTCGTCTCCACAAGGAAACTTGTGCATGGGAGCTATGCCAAAGCTTAGGAGAATACTTCAGGGTCCCGGTGCCACCTCCCCATTCCAAGGCCCTCATGGACACAAACACACATTAGGACCCATCCTCTGGAAAGTGCATTTCAACTCAGCCACCCCGGTTGCTCCCGCAGATACATTAGATCTAAACTGTCTTGTTGCTAGGAGACAATTGGAAGGCGAGGCGGACTTCCCAGGCATCCATCCTCTTACGGTGCTCTGGAGTCATTCCATATGGGATGCCCTGGAGATGTCCAACAGGTCTCAATTGTCCCGCAGAAGGAATCCTTGAAGGGGGCATCCCACATCTCCCAACGTGGAAAACCTCCATGGCCTCGAGATTCCGCTCCCTTCATGAAGGGGCCGTCATGCACAGAAACTCAAACCTGAGCCAACGTCGGATCCTCGCCCTGACTTCCGATGCATGAGATATTGGTTCAGATCTGCAGGGGGTACCTGACGTGCCCTCACCCTGAATCCGAAGTCTAGCTTGTGTTCTCAGACTTCCGTCCTCACTCTCCTGGCCCCGAAGCCCTCATGTTTGGTAATTCCGGACCGACAATGAATCACTCTGCCTGCCCTCTAGAAAAAATATATTGCCTAAAGAGCTGACCAGGCAGCTTAAATGAAGATAAACCTACACGGCACTCGAATGTACCCAAATTATATAGTCTAACCTGGGCACTAATGCACTGTCTGACACAACCTGAGCCCGGACCTGCTGACCAACACCCAGACAGCTGACCGCACCCTGAGCACATCAGACCCGTCATGGCCTTAGGTCATCATCTTTTCCCTACATCAGTTTTCAGGCTTCAGAACCTAGACCTTATCTCCAATCACTGCCCACGGGTGACTGTGATGCAGAAATCAGAACTCTTCCTGACCCATGGCAAGAAACCTTGTGGTTGGCATGTTGTCCAACGTTCAGTGTAGGAGAAAACAGCATTCACCCTGAGGCCCCGCCCAATCTTGAGTGTGACGAGAGCATAAACACGCATTGTGACCTCAGCGTGAGTCCTGTCCTCTAGTAAGTCCTCTCAGTGGCTGGAAGATTAGATGTCATAATGGGCTTGACATGTCCCTAGTCCCCAATTTTTAACCAGATTTCTGGTTGTCCAGTCGCCCCACCCCAGGGCTCTACTCTGGAATCCCTCATTTGGTGGGACATCTGAGGTTGAAAAACAAAATGAAACAAATCGACAACAACAACAAAAAAACGGACTACTTCCATCCCCAGAATGACCCCAAACTCTTTGGACGGGACCGAACCCCCAGAGAGTAAGACTCGTCCATTTCCCATGAAGTCACCCGGCAATTTCACGACCATTAGTGACACGATATCCAGAGACAAAAACTTGAGCAAGAGCCTCACACTCGCCCTTTTTTCATATCCCGAAGTGTTCTCCTCATGGTCTGTAGATCAGTCCTGCCATACCTATGACCCAAAACATAAGCCGAGTTTGTGTTTTCAGACAACTGTCCAAACAGCTCTGGCCTACACACCCTACAGGCTCAGGGCCCTAGACCAAACCTGAGGACTGTACTTGCCCTCTCCAAGGGAATTGTGTGTGCCCATTCCAATGGCCACAACCCTACTAATAGGATAACCTCCAAAGTCCCTGAGGCCATCCCAATAGTTGTGGCTTCCCAGGACAAACAGGGGCAATCTGAGCCCATCTGAGCACCTACCTGCACTCAGACCCATAGACTGATGTCCCCAGAAGTAAAAACGAATGAACAGGCCCCTAGGCACTAATCGGATCCATTGCTTTGGTTTCCAGGCATCTCTCCTCAGAGGCCTGGATTTCAATACCAGCATATGGCTGTTTCTTGACTCACCCATCAGAACAAATCTCATCTACCCATGGGAAACTTCCACGTTGGAGCTGTGTCAAAGCCTCTGTTTAGGAGAACCCTTCAGGGCCCCAGGGCCACCGCTTCATTCCAAGATCTCCATAGACACAAATACATATTAGGACACATCCACAGGAGAGTCCATTTCAACACAGCCTCCTCGGTTGACCCCCACATCCAGCAGATCTAACCTGTCTTGTTGCTTGGAGACAATTGGAATGCGAGGTGGGCTACCCAGCCATCCATCCTTAGAACCCTGCTCGGAATCATTGGCCTGGAGCCAACCAACAGGTCTCAATTGTCCTGCAGAAGAATCTTTGCAGTTTGGAGCTTCTCACAACTCCCATCGTGGGAAAACCCCCATGTCCTCGTGATCCAAACCCCTTCAAGAAAGGGCCATCAAGGCAGAAAGTCCAACCGGAGCGATCGTCTGATCCTTGCCCTGACTTCAGATGCACGAGATCTCTATTGAAGTCTGTAGATTGTGCCTGCCATATCCTCACCCAGAAACCTAGGCCAAGCTTGGGTTCTCAGACTCCGTCCTCAGACTACTGGCCCACAAGCCCTCCAGTTTGGCAATCCAGAACTACAATGCCGCACTCTGCCTGCCCTACAGAAGTAAAACATTGCCCTCAGGGCTACACCGAAACCCCAAATGGGGATCAACCTGCACGCCAATCGGCTGTACCCCAAACATATAGGCTGACCTGGGCACTATTTCCCCTTCTGACCCAGCCTGAGCCTGGACCACCTGATCCCACCCAGACAGCTGGCCGCACACTGAGCACATCGGACCCGCCATGGCCTTAGGTCGTCATCTCTTCCCAACTGCGGTTATCAGGGTCCAGAACCTAGACCTTATCACCAACCACTGCCCAGGTTTGAAAATGATGCAGAAATCAGAACTCTTTCCCCATGGCAAGAAACCTTGTGGTTGTCATGTTGTCCAACGTTCAGTGTAGTTGAAACAAGCGTGGCCCATGAGGCCCAGCCCATGATTGCGGGCCACATTGGTCACAAACACACATTGTGACCCTCAGCCTGAGCCCAGTCCTCAGGTAAGGCCTCTCAGGGCCTATATGAAGAGACAGCATATTGGGCTTGCCATGCCCCTAGGCCCCAATTTTTAACCATAGTTCGGGGTGTCCCTTCACTCTTCCCCAGGGCTCTGCTTTGGAATTCCTCTTTTGGTGGGACACCTGAGGTAACAAACATGAACGGAGTCCTCCCATCCCACAGATTGACGAAAAACAATTGGGATCGGGCCAAATCCACAGAGAGGAAGATTCGTCCATGGCCCATGAGACTTCCCCAACATTCCACGGCCAACGCTGAAACAAAATCCTGAGACAAAAGCCTGAGCAAGCGCCTCAGACTCGCTCATTCTTCATATCCTGAAGAGTTCTTTTCATGGTTTGTAGATCGGGCGTGCCATTCCTACGTCCCCAAACTTAAGCTGAGTTTGTGTTTTCAGTCTTCTGTCCTCAAAGTCCTGGGCCACACTCCCTCCAGGCTGGGGCCCCTGGAGCCACACATTAGGACTGCCCCCACCCAATCCATGGGAATTCTGCCCATTCCATTGTCAAAAATCGTACAAATTAGGAGAACCCTCCAAAGTCCCTGAGGCCATCCCAATAGTGTAGGTCGCCCGGGACAAAAAAGGGCGGTTGATACCGGCTGAGCATCTACCTCCACTCATCTACCTCCACTCATACCAAGAAGATTGAACCAGACAGGACCCGAGGCCATTATCGGATCCATTGCTTTGGTTTACAGGCATGTCTCCTCAAAAGCCTGGATTCCAATACCAGCAGAGGGGATTTCCTGAGGCACCCATCAGAACAAATCTCGTCTCCACAAGGAAACTTGTGCATGGGAGCTATGCCAAAGCTTAGGAGAATACTTCAGGGTCCCGGTGCCACCTCCCCATTCCAAGGCCCACATGGACACAAACACACATTAGGACCCATCCTCTGGAAAGTGCATTTCAACTCAGCCGCCCCGTTTGCTCCCGCAGATCCATTAGATCTAAACTGTCTTGTTGCTAGGAGACAATTGGAAGGCGAGGCGGACTTCCCAGGCATCCATCCTCGAACGGTGCCCTGGAGTCATTCCAAATGGGATGTCCTGGAGCTGTCCAACAGGTCTCAATTGTCCCGCAGAAGGAATCCTTGAAGGGGGCATCCCACATCTCCCAACGTGGAAAACCTCCATGGCCTCGAGATTCCGCTCCCTTCATGACGGGGCCGTCATGCACAGAAACTCCAACCTGAGCCAATGTCGGATCCTCGCCCTGACTTCAGATGCATGAGATATTGGTTCAGATCTGCAGGGGGTACCTGCCGTGCCCTCACCCTGAATCCGAAGTCTAGCTTGTGTCTCAGACTTCCGTCCTCACTATCCTGGCCCCGAAGCCCTCAAGTTTGGCAATTCCGGACCGACAATGAAGCACTCTGCCTCCCCTTTAGAAAAAATATATTGCCTAATGAGCTGACCAGGCAGCTTAAATGAAGATAAACCTACACGGCACTCGAATGTACCCAAATAATATAGTCTAACCTGGGCACTAATGCACTGTCTGACACAACCTGAGCCCGGACCTGCTGACCGCACCAGACAGCTGACCGCACCCTGAGCACATCAGACCCGCCATGGCCTTAGGTCATCATCTCTTCCCTACCTCAGTTTTCAGGCTTCAGAACCTAGACCTTATCTCCAATCACTGCCCACGGGTGACTGTGATGCAGAAATCAGAACTCTTCCTGACCCATGGCAAGAAACCTTGTGGTTGGCATGTTGTCCAACGTTCAGTGTAGGAGAAAACAGCATTCACCCTGAGGCCCCACCCATTCTTGAGTGTGACGAGAGCATAAACACGCATTGTGACCTCAGCGTGAGTCCTGTCCTCTAGTAAGTCCTCTCAGTGGCTGGATCATTAGATGTCATAATGGGCTTGACATGTCCCTAGTCCCCAATTTTTAACCAGATTTCTGGTTGTCCAGTCGCCCCACCCTAGGGCACTACTCTGGAATCCCTCATTTGGTGGGACATCTGAGGTTGAAAAACAAAATGAAACAAATCGACAACAACAAAAAAACGGACTTCTTCCATCCCCAGAATGACCGCAAACTCTTTCGACGGGACCGAACCCCCAGAGAGTAAGACTCGTCCATTTCCCATGAAGTCACTCGGCAATTTCACGACCATGAGTGACACGATATCCAGAGACAAAAACTTGAGCAAGAGCCTCACACTCGCCCTTTTTTCATATCCCGAATGTTCTCCTCATGGTCCGTAGATCATTCCTGCCATAACTATGACCCCAAACATAAGCCGAGTTTGTGTTTTCAGACAACTGTCCAAACAGCTCTGGCCTACACACCCTACAGGCTCAGGGCCCTGGAGCCAAACCTGAGGACTGTACTTGCCCTCTCCAAGGCAATTGTATGTGCCCATTCCAATGGCCACAACCCTATTAATAGGATAACCTCCAAAGTCCCTGAGGCCATCCCAATAGTTGTGGCTTCCCAGGACAAACAGGGGCAATCTGAGCCCATCTGAGCACCTACCTGCACTCAGACCCGTAGACTGATGTCCCCAGAGGTAAAAAGGAACGAACAGGCCCCAAGGCACAAATCGGATACATTGCTTTGGTTTCCAGGCATCTCTCCTCAGAGGCCTGCATTTCATACCAGCATATGGCTGTTTCTTGACTCACCCATCAGAACAAATCTCATCTACACATGGGAAACATGCACGTTGGAGCTGTGTCAAAGCCTCTGTTTAGGAGAACCCTTCAGGACCCCAGGGCCACCGCCTCATTCCAAGGTCTCCATAGACACAAAAACATATTAGGACACATCCACAGGAGAGTCCATTTCAACTCAGCCTCCTCGGTTGCCCCCCACATCCAGCAGATCTAACCTGTCTTGTTGCTTGGAGACCATTGGAATGCGAGGTGGGCTACCCAGCCATCCATCCTTAGAACCCTGCTCGGAATCGTTGGCCTGGAGCCAACCAACAGGTCTCAATTGTCCTGCAGAAGAATCTTTGCAGTTTGGAGCTTCTCACAACTCCCATCGTGGGAAAACGCCCATGTCCTCGTGATCCAACCCCCTTCAAGAAAGGGCCATCAGGGCAGAAAGACCAACCTGAGCGATCGTCTGATCCTTGCCCTGACTTCAGATGCACGAGATCTCTATTGAGGTCTGTAGATTGTGCCTGCCATATCCTCACCCAGAAACCTAGGCCTAGCTTGGGTTCTCAGACTCCGTCCTCAGACTACTGGCCCACAAGCCCTCCAGTTTGGCAATCCAGAACTACAATGCCGCACTCTGCCTGCCCTACAGAAGTAAAACATTGCCCTCAAGGCTACCCCGAAACCCCAAATGAGGATCCACCTGCACGCCATTCGGCTGTACCCCAAACATATAGGCTGACCTGGGCACTATTTCCCCTTCTGACCCAGCCTGAGCCTGGACCTCCTGGTCCCACCCAGACAGCTGGCCGCACACTGAGCACATCGGACCCGCCATGGCCTTAGGTCGTCATCTCTTCCCAACTGCGGTTTTCAGGCTCCAGAACCTAGACCTTATCTCCAACCACTGCCCAGGTTTGAAAAATATGCAGAAATCAGAACTCTTTCCCCATGGCAAGAAACCTTGTGCTTGGCATGTTGTCCAACGTTCAGTGTAGTTGAAACAAGCATGGCCCATGAGGCCCAGCCCATGATTGCGGGCCACATTGGTCACAAACACACATTGTGACCCTCAGCCTGAGCCCAGTCCTCAGGTAAGGCCTCTCAAAGCCTATATGAAGCGACAGCATATTGGGCTTGCCATGCCCCTAGGCCCCAATTTTTAACCATAGTTCGGGTTGTCCCTTCACTCTTCCCCAGGGATCTGCTTTGGAATTCCTCTTTTGGTGGGACACCTGAGGTAACAAACCTGAACGGAGTCCTCCCATCCCACAGATTGACGAAAAACTATTGGGATCGGTCCAAATCCACAGAGAGGAAGATTCGTGCATGGCCCATGAGACCTCCCCAACATTCCACGGCCATCGCTGAAACAAAATCCAGAGACAAAAGCCTGAGCAAGCGCCTCATAATCGCTCATTCTTCATATCCTGAAGAGTTCTTCTCATGGTTTGTAGATCGGGCGTGCCATACCTACGTCCCCAAACTTAAGCTGAGTTTGTGTTTTCAGTCTTCTGTCCTCAAAGTCCTGGGCCACACTCCCTCCAAGCTGGGGCCCCTGGAGCCACACATTAGGACTGCCCCCACCAATCCATGGGAATTCTGCCCATTCCATTGTCAAAAATCGTACAAATTAGGAGAACCCTCCAAAGTCCCTGAGGCCAACCCAATAGTGTACGTCACCAAAAAAACAAGGGCTGTCTGACACCAGCTAATAATCGACCTCCACTCATACAATAGATGGATGTCCCCAGAGAAGAAGATTGAAACAGACAGGACTCTAGGCCATAATAGGCCCAGTGCTTTGGGTTACAAGCATGTGTCCTCAAAAGCCTGATTCCAATACGAGCATAGGTGTTTTCCTGAGGCACCCATCAGAACTCATCTCGTCTCCACAAGGAAACCTGTGCATTGGAGCTATGTCCAGAGCTTAGGAGAGTACTTCAGGGTCCCGGTGCCACCGCCCCATTCCAAGGCCCTCATGGACACAAAAACACATTAGGACCCATCCTCAGGAAAGTCCATTTCAACTCAGCCACCCCGGTTGCTCTGGCAGAGCCATCAGATCTAAACTGTCTTGTTGCTAGGAGACAATTGGAATGCGAGGCGCTTCCCAGGCACCCATTCGCGAACGGTGCTCTGGAGTCATTCCATATGGAATGTCCTGGAGCTGTCCAACAGGTCTCAATTGTCCCGCAGAAGGAATCCTTGAAGGGGGCATCCCACAACTCCCAACGTGGGAAAACCTCAATGGCCCCGAGATTCCCCTCCCTTCATGAAGCGGCCGTCATGCACAGAAACTCCAACCAGAGCCAACGGCTGATCCTCGCCCTGACTTCAGATGCATGAGAAATTGGTTCAGATCTGCAGGGGGTACCTGCCGTGCCCTCACCGTGAAACCCAAGTCTAGCTTGTCTTCTCAGACTTCCGTCCTCACAATCCTGGCCCCGAAGGCGTCAAGTTTGGCAATTCCAGACACACAATGCAGCACTCTGCCTGCCCTCTAGAAAAAAAAGTATTGGCTCATGGGCTGCCCAGGCACCTTAAATGAGGATAAACCTACACAGCACTCGACGTTACCCAAATTATATAGTCTAACCTGGGCACTAATGCACTGTCGAACACAACCTGAGCCCGGACATCATGACCAACACCCAGAAAGCTGACCGCACACTGAGCACATAAAAACCGCCATGGCCTTAGGTCATCATCTCTTCCCTACCTCCGTTTTCAGGCTTCAGAACCGAGACCTTATCTCCAATCACTGCCCAGGGGTGAGTGTGATGCAGAAATCAGAACTCCTCCTTACCCATGGCAAGAACCCTTGTGGTTGGCACGTTGTCCAACGTTCAGTGTAGGAGAAACCAGCATTCACCCTGAGGCCCCGCCCATTCTTGCGTGCGACGAGGGCATACATACGCATTGTGACCCTCAGCATGAGTCCTGTCCTCTAGTAAGTCCTCTCAGTGGCTGGACCATTAGATGTCATAATGGGCTTGACATGTCCCTAGGCCCCAATTTTTAACCAGATTTCTGATTGTCCAGTCGCCCCTCCCCAGGGTTCCAGTCTGGAATCCCTCATTTGGTGGGACACCTGAGGTTAAAAAAGAAAACAACAACAACAACAAAAAAAAACGGACTTCTTCCAGCCCACAAAATGACCCCAAACTCTTTGGACGGGGCCAAACCACCAGAGAGTAAGACTCGTCCATTTCCCATGAAGTCACCCAGAAATTCCACGACCATGAGTGGCACGATATCCAGAGACAAAAACTTGAGCAGGAGCCTCACACTCGCCCTTCTTTAAATCCCGAAGAGTTCTCCTCATGGTCTGTAGGTCAGTCCTGCCATACCTACGACCCGAAACATAAGCCGAGTTTGTGTTTTCAGACAACTGACCAAACAGCCCTGGCCTACACAATCTACAGGCTCAGGCCCCTGGAGCCAAAACTGAGAACTGTACTTGCCCTCTCCAAGGGAATTGTGTGTGCCCATTCCAATGGCCACAACCCTACTAATAGGATAAACCTCCAAAGTCCCTGATCCATCTCAATAGTGGTGGCTTCCCAGGAAAAATAGGGGCATTCTGAGCCCAACTGAGCACCTACCTGCACTCAGACCCATAGACAGATGTCCCCAGAGGTAAAAAGGAAAGAACAGGCCCCTAGCACTAATCAGATCCATTGCTTTGGTTTCCAGGCATCTCTCCTCAGAGGCCTGGATATCAAAACAGCACATAGCTGTTTCTTGACTCACCCATCAGAAAACATCTCATCTACACATGGGAAACTTGCACGTTGGAGCTGTGTCAAAGCCTCTGCTTAAAAGAACCCTTTAGGGCCCCAGTGCCACCGCTTCATTCCAAGGTCTCCATAGACACAAAAGCACATGAGGACCCATCCCCAGGGGTGTCCATTTCAACTCAGCGTCCTCGGTTGCTCCCCACAGATCCAGGAGATCTAACCTGTCTTGTTGCTAGGAGGCAATTGGAATGCGAGGCGGGCTCCCTGCATCCATCCGCGAACGGTGCTCTGGAGTCATTCCATATGGGATGTCCTGGAGCTGTCCAACAGGTCTCAATTGTCCCGCAGAAGGAATCCTTGAAGGGGGCATCCCACAACTCCCAACGTGGGAAAACCTCAATGGCCCCGAGATTCCTCTCCCTTCATGAAGCGGACGTCATGCACAGAAACTCCAACCTGAGCCAACGTCTGATCCTCGCCCTGACTTCAGATGCATGAGATATTGGTTCAGATCTGCAGGGGGTACCTGCCGTGCCCTCACCCTGAAACCAAGTCTAGCTTGTCTTCTCAGACTTCCGTCCTCACACTCCTGGCCACGATGCCCTCAAATTTGGCAATTCCGGACCCACAATGCAGCACTCTGCCTGCCCTCTAGAAAAAAAATTGTTGCATCAGGAGCTGCCCAGGCAGCTTAAATGAGGATAAACCTACACAGCACTCTACGTTACCCAATTAGATAGTCTAACCTGGGCACTAATGCACTGTCGAACACAACCTGAGCCCGGACCTCCTGACCAATACACAGAAAGCTGACCGCACACTGAGCACATAAAAACCGCCATGGCCTTAGGTCATCATCTCTTCCCTACCTCCGTTTTCAGGCTTCAGAACCGAGACCTTATCTCCAATCACTGCACAGCGGTGTGTCTGATGCAGAAATCAGAACTCTTCCTGACCCATGGCAAGAACCCTTGTGGTTGGCACGTTGTCCAACGTTCAGTGTAGGAGAAACCAGCACTCACCCTGAGGCCCCGCCCATTCTTGAGTGCGACGAGGGCATACATACGCATTGTGACCCTCAGCATGAGTCCTGTCCTCTAGTAAGTCCTCTCAGTGGCTGGACCATTAGATGTCATAATGGGCTTGACATGTCCCTAGGCCCCAATTTTTAACCAGATTTCTGATTGTCCAGTCGCCCCTCCCCAGGCTTTTACTTTGGAATCCCTCATTTGGTGGGACACCTGAGGTTAAAAAAGGAAACAACAACAACAACAACAACAACAACAACAACAACAACAAAACGGACTTCTTGCAGCCCACAGAATGACCCCAAACTCTTTGGACAGGGCCAAACCACAAGAGAGTACGACTCGTCGATTTCCCATGAAGTCACCCAGAAATTCCACGACCATGAGTGACACGATATCCAGAGACAAAAACTTGAGCAGGAGCCTCACACTCGCCCTTTTTTCAAATCCCGAAGAGTTCTCCTCATGATCTGTAGGTCCGTCCTGCAATACCTAAGACCGAAACATAAGCCGAGTTTGTGTTTTCAGACAACTGTCCAAACAGCCCTGGCCTACACAACCTACAGGCTCAGGCCTCTGGAGCCAAACCTGAGGACTGTACATGCCCTCTCCAAGGGAATTGTGTGTGCCCATTCCAATGGCCACAACCCTTCGAATAGGATAAACCTCCAAAGTCCCTGATCCATCTCAATAGTGGTGGCTTCCCAGGAAAAACAGGGGCAATCTGAGCCCAACTGAGCACCTACCTGCACTCAGACCCATAGACAGATGTCCCCAGAGGTAAAAAGGAAAGAACAGGCCCCTAGGCACTAATCAGATCCATTGATTTGGTTTCCAGGAATCTCTCCTCAGACGCCTGGATATCAAAACAACATATAGCTGTTTCTTGACTCACCCAACAGAAAACATCTCATCTACACATGGGAAACTTGCACGTTGGAGCTATGTCAAAGCCTCTGTTTAAAAGAACCCTTTAGGGCCCCAGTGCCACCGCTTCATTCCAAGGTCTCCATAGACACAAAAGCACATTAGGACACGTCCCCAGGGGTATCCATTTCAACTCAGCGTCCTCGGTTGCTCCCCACAGATCCAGGAGATCTAACCTGTCTTTTTTCTAGGAGAAAATTGGAATGCGAGG
Organism: Mustela nivalis; assembly: GCF_964662115.1. NCBI lineage: Eukaryota > Metazoa > Chordata > Mammalia > Carnivora > Mustelidae > Mustela > Mustela nivalis. The sequence goes on from NW_028136515.1 coordinate 145,917, forward strand.
ATGGCTACCCAGCCATCCATCCTTAGAACCCTGCTCAGAATCATTGGCCTGGACCCAAACAACAGGTCTCAATTGTCCTGCAGAAGACTCTCTGCAGTTTGGAGCTTCTCACAACTCCCATCGTGGGAAAACCCCCATGGCCTCGTGGTGCACCCCATTCATGAAGGGGCCATCAGGGACAGAAACTCCAATCTGAGCGATCGTCTGATCCTCGCCCTGACTTCAGATGCACGAGATCTCGATTCAGGTCTGTACATTCTGCCTGCCATGGCCTCACCCAGTAACCTAAGCCTAGCTTGTGTTCTCAGACTTTGGTCGTCAGACTACTGCCCCACAAGCCCTCCAGTTTGGCAATCCAGAACTACAATGCAGCACCCTGCCCGCCCTCCAGAATAAAAACATTGCCCTCTGGGGCTACCAGTAACCCCAAATGAGGATCAACCTGAACCGACCTTGGCTGTACCCCAAATACATAGGCTGACCAGGGCACTAATGCCCTTTCTGACACAGCCTGAGCCTGGACCCCTCTGGCCCCTCCCAGACAGCTGGCCGCACACTGAGCACATCGAGCCGCCGTGGCCTTAGGTCGTCATCCCTTCCCAACCTCGGTTTTCAGGTTTCAGAACCTAGACCTTATCTCCAATCACTGCACAGGGTTGATGGTGATGCAGAAATCAGAACTCCTTCCCCATGGCAAGAAACCTTGTGGTTGGCATGTTGACCAACGTTCAGTTGTGTTGAAACCAGTGTGGCCCATGATGCCCTGCCCATGCTCGCCGGCCACTTTGGTCACAAATGCACATTGTGACCCTCAGGCTGAGCCCAGTCCTCAAGTAAGGCCAGTCAGTGGCTGGATGAAGAGATAACATATTGGGCTTGCCATGGCCCTAGGCCCCAATTTTTAACCATAGTTCGGGTTGTCCCTTCAGTCTTCCCCACGGCTTTGCTTTGGAATTCCAATTTAGGTGGGACACCTGAGGTAACAAAACTGAAATGAGTACATCCATCCCACAGATTGACGACAAGCAATTGGGAATTGGGCCAAATCCTCAGAGAGGAAGATTCGTCCATGGCCCATGAGGCCTCCCCGACATTGCACGGCCATTGCTGATACAAAATCCAGAGACAAAAGCCTGAGCAAGCGCCTCAGAATCGCACTTTCTTCATATCCTGAAGAGTTCTTCTCATGGTTTGTAGATCGGGCCTGCCATACCTACGTCCCCAAACCTAAGCTGAGTTTGTGTTTTCAGACTTCTGTCCTCAAAGTCTTGGGCCACACTCCCTCCAGGCTGGGTTTCTGGAGCCACACATTAGGACTGTGCCTACCAATCCATGGGAATTCTGCCCATTCCATGGTCCAAAATCATACAAATTAGGAGAAACCTCCAAAGTCCCTGAGGCCATCCCAATAGTGTAGGTCACCCGGAACAAACAAGGGATGTCTGACAACAGCTGATAATCGACCTCCACTCATACCATTGATGGATGTCCCCAGAGAAGAAGATTGAAACAGACAGGACCCTAGGCCATAATAGGATCCAGTGCTTTGGGTTACAAGCATGTGTCCTCAAAAGCCTGATTCCAATACGAGCATAGGGGTTTTCCTGAGGCACCCATCAGAACTCATCTCGTCTCCACAAGGAAACCTGTGCATGGGAGCCATGTCCACAGCTTAGCAGAGTACTTCAGTGTCCCAGTGCCACCGCCACATTCCAAGGCCCTCATGGATACAAAAACACATTAGGACCCATCCTCAGGAAAGTCCATTTCAACTCAGCCACCCCTGTTGCTCCGGCAGAGCCATCAGATCTAAACTGTCTTGCTATTAGGTGACAATTGGAATGCGAGGCAGGCTTCCCAGGCATCCATCCGCGAACGGAGCTCTGGAGTCATTCCATATTGGATGTCCTGGAGCTGTCCAACAGGTCTTAATTGTCCCGCAGAAGGAATCCTTGAAGGGGGCATCCCACAACTCCCAACGTGGGAAAACCTCAATGGCCTCGAGATTCCGCTCCCTTCATGAAGCGGCCGTCATGCACAGAAACTCCAACCAGAGCCAACGGCTGATCCTCGCCCTGACTTCAGATGCATGAGATATTGGTTCAGATCGGCAGGGGGTACCTGCCGTGCCCTGTCCCTGAAACCCAAGTCTAGCTTGTCTTCTCAGACTTCCGTCCTCACACTCCTGGCCCCGAAGCCCTCAAGTGTGGCAATTCCGGACCTACAATGCAGCACCCTGCCTGCCCTCTAGAAAAAAAATGATTGCCTCATGAGCTGCCCAGGCACCTTAAATGAGGAAAACCTACACAGCACTCGACTTTACCCAAATTATATAGTCTAACCTGGGCACTAATGCACTGTCGAACACAACCTGAGCCCGGACCTCCTGACAAACACCCAGAAAGCTGAACGCACACTGAGCACATAAAACGCGCCATGGCCTTAGGTATCATCTCTTCCCTACCTCAGTTTTCAGGCTTCAGAACCGAGACCTTATCTCCAATCACTGCCCAGGGGTGAGTGTGATGCAGAAATCAGAACTCCTCCTTACCCATGGCAAGAAACCTTGTGGTTGGCACGTTGTCCAACGTTCAGTGTAGGAGAAACCAGCATTCACCCTCAGGCCCCGCCCATTCTTGAGTGCGACGAGGGCATACACACGCATTGTGACACTCAGCATGAGTCCTGTCCTCTAGTAGGTCCTCCCAGTGGCTGGACCATTAGATGTCATAATGGGCTTGTCATGTCACTAGGCCCCAATTTTTAACCAGATTTCTGATTGTCCAGTCTCCCCTCCCCAGGGCTCTATTCTGGAATCCCTCATTTGGTGGGACACCTGAGGTTAAAAAAGAAAACAACAACAACAAAAAAAAAAAAACGGACTTCTTCCAGCCCACAAAATGACCCCAAACTCTTTGGACGGGGCCAAACCACCAGAGAGTAAGACTCGTCCATTTCCCATGAAGTCACCCAGAAATTCCACGACCATGAGTGGCACGATATCCAGAGACAAAAACTTGAGCAGGAGCCTCAACTCGCCCTTCTTTCAAATCCCGAAGAGTTCTCCTCATGGTCTGTAGGTCAGTCCTGCCATACCTACGACCCGAAACATAAGCCGAGTTTGTGTTTTCAGACAACTGTCCAAACAGCCCTGGCCTACACAATCTACAGGCTCAGGCCCCTGGAGCAAAAACTGAGAACTGTACTTGCCCTCTCCAAGGGAATTGTGTGTGCCCATTCCAATGGCCACAACCCTACTAATAGGATAAACCTCCAAAGTCCCTGATCCATCTCAATAGTGGTGGCTTCCCAGGAAAAATAGGGGCAATCTGAGCCCAACTGAGCACCTACCTGCACTCAGACCCATAGACAGATGTCCCCAGAGGTAAAAAGGAAAGAACAGTCCCCTAGCACTAATCAGATCCATTGCTTTGGTTTCCAGGCATCTCTCCTCAGAGGCCTGGATATCAAAACAGCACATAGCTGTTTCTTGACTCACCCATCAGAAAACATCTCATCTACACATGGGAAACTTGCACGTTGGAGCTGTGTCAAAGCCTCTGCTTAAAAGAACCCTTTAGGGCCCCAGTTCCACCGCTTCATTCCAAGGTCTCCATAGACACAAAAGCACATTAGGACACATCCCCAGGGGTGTCCATTTCAAATAAGCGTCCTCGGTTGCTCCCCACAGATCCAGCAAATCTAACCTGTCTTGTTGCTAGGAGGCAATTGGAATGCGAGGTGGGCTACCCAGCCATCCATCCTTAGAACCCTGCTCAGAATCATTGGCCTGGACCCAAACAACAGGTCTCAATTGTCCTGCAGAAGACTCTCTGCAGTTTGGAGCTTCTCACAACTCCCATCGTGGGAAAACCCCCATGGCCTCGTGATGCACCCCATTCATGAAGGGGCCATCAGGGTCAGAAACTCCAACCAGAGCGATCGTCTGATCCTCGCCCTGACTTCAGATGCACGAGATCTCGATTCAGGTTTGTACATTCTGCCTGCCATGGCCTCACCCAGTAACCTAAGCCTAGCTTGTGTTCTCAGACTTTGGTCGTCAGACTACTGCCCCACAAGCCCTCCAGTTTGGCAATCCAGAACTACAATGCAGCACCCTGCCCGCCCTCCAGAAGAAAAACATTGCCCTCTGGGGCTACCCAGTAACCCCAAATGAGGATCAAACTGCACCGACCTTGGCTGTACCCCAAATACATAGGCTGACCAGGGCACTAATGCCCTTTCTGACACAGCCTGAGCCTGGACCCCCTGGCCCCTCCCAGACAGCTGGCCGCACACTGAGCACATCGAGCCGTCGTGGCCTTAGGTCGTCATTCCTTCCCAACCTCGGTTTTCAGGTTTCAGAACCTAGACCTTATCTCCAGTCACTGCCCAGGGTTGAAGGTGATGCAGAAATCAGAACTCCTTCCCCATGGCAAGAAACCTTGTGGTTGGCATGTTGTCCAACGTTCAGTGTAGTTGAAACCAGTGTGGCCCATGATGCCCTGCCCATGCTCGCCGGCCACTTTGGTCACAAACGCACATTGTGACCCTCAGGTTGAGCCCAGTCCTCAAGTAAGGCCAGTCAGTGGCTGGATGAAGAGATAACATATTGGGCTTCCCATGCCCCTAGGCCCCAATTTTTAACCATAGTTCGGGTTGTCCCTTCAGTCTTCCCCACGGCTATGCTTTGGAATTCCAATTTATGTGGGACACCTGAGGTAACAAAACTGAAATGAGTCCACCCATCCCACATATTGACGTAAAGCAATTGGGAATCGGGCCAAATCCTCAGAGAAGAAGATTCGTCCATGGCCCATGAGGCCTCCCCGACATTCCACGGCCATCGCTGATACAAAATCCAGAGACAAAAGCCTGAGCAAGCGCCTCAGACTCCCACTTTCTTCATATCCTGAAGAGTTCTTCTCATGGTTTGTAGATCGGGCCTGCCATACCTACGTCCCCAAACCTAAGCTGAGTTTGTGTTTTCAGACTTCTGTCCTCAAAGTCTTGGGCCACACTCCCTCCAGGCTGGGTCCCTGGAGCCACACATTAGGACTGTGCCTACCAATCCATGGGAATTCTGCCCATTCCATGGTCCAAAATCGTACAAATTAGGAGAAACCTCCAAAGTCCCTGAGGCCATCCCAATAGTATAGGTCTCCCAGAACAAACCAGGGCTGTCTGACACCAGCTGATAATCGACCTCCACTCATACCATAGATGGATGTCCCCAGAGAAGAAATTGAACCAGACAGGACCCTAGGCTATAATAGGATCCATTGCTTTGGGTTACAGGCATGTGTCCTCAAAAGCCTGATTCCAATACGTGCATAGGGGTTTTCCTGAGGCACCCATCAGAACTCATCTCGTCTCCACAAGGAAACCTGTGCATGGGAGCCATGTCCAAAGCTTAGGAGAGTACTTCAGGTTCCCGGTGCCACCGCCCTATTCCAAGGCCCTCATGGACACAAAAACACATTAGGACCCATCCTCAGGAAAGTCCATTTCAACTCAGCCACCCCTGTTGCTCCGGCAGAGCCATCAGATCTAAACTGTCTTGTTGCTAGGAGAGAATTGGAATGCGAGGCGGGCTCCCTGCATCCATCCGCGAACGGTGCTCTGGAGTCATTCCATATGGGATGTCCTGGAGCTGTCCAACAGGTCTCAATTGTCCCGCAGAAGGAATCCTTGAAGGGGGCATCCCACAACTCCCAACGTGGGAAAACCTCAATGGCCCCGAGATTCCTCTCCCTTCATGAAGCGGACGTCATGCACAGAAACTCCAACCTGAGCCAACGTCTGATCCTCGCCCTGACTTCAGATGCATGAGATATTGGTTCAGATCTGCAGGGGGTACCTGCCGTGCCCTCACCCTGAAACCAAGTCTAGCTTGTCTTCTCAGACTTCCGTCCTCACACTCCTGGCCACGATGCCCTCAAATTTGGCAATTCCGGACCCACAATGCAGCACTCTGCCTGCCCTCTAGAAAAAAAATTGTTGCATCAGGAGCTGCCCAGGCAGCTTAAATGAGGATAAACCTACACAGCACTCTACGTTACCCAAATTATATAGTCTAACCTGGGCACTAATGCACTGTCGAACACAACCTGAGCCCGGACATCATGACCAACACCCAGAAAGCTGACCGCACACTGAGCACATAAAAACCGCCATGGCCTTAGGTCATCATCTCTTCCCTACCTCCGTTTTCAGGCTTCAGAACCGAGACCTTATCTCCAATCACTGCCCAGGGGTGAGTGTGATGCAGAAATCAGAACTCCTCCTTACCCATGGCAAGAACCCTTGATGTTGGCACGTTGTCCAACGTTCAGTGTAGGAGAAACCAGCATTCACCCTGAGGCCCCGCCCATTCTTGAGTGCGACGAGGGCATACATACGCATTGTGACCCTCAGCATGAGTCCTGTCCTCTAGTAAGTCCTCTCAGTGGCTGGACCATTAGATGTCATAATGGGCTTGACATGTCCCTAGGCCCCAATTTTTAACCAGATTTCTGATTGTCCAGTCGCCCCTCCCCAGGCCTTTACTTTGGAATCCCTCATTTGGTGGGACACCTGAGGTTAAAAAAGAAAACAACAACAACAACAACAACAACAACAACAACAACAACAACAAAACGGACTTCTTGCAGCCCACAGAATGACCCCAAACTCTTTGGACAGGGCCAAACCACCAGAGAGTACGACTCGTCGATTTCCCATGAAGTCACCCAGAAATTCCACGACCATGAGTGACACGATATCCAGAGACAAAAACTTGAGCAGGAGCCTCACACTCGCCCTTTTTTCAAATCCTGAAGAGTTCTCCTCATGATCTGTAGGTCCGTCCTGCAATACCTAAGACCGAAACATAAGCCGAGTTTGTGTTTTCAGACAACTGTCCAAACAGCCCTGGCCTACACAACCTACAGGCTCAGGCCTCTGGAGCCAAACCTGAGGACTGTACTTGCCCTCTCCAAGGGAATTGTGTGTGCCCATTCCAATGGCCACAACCCTTCGAATAGGATAAACCTCCAAAGTCCCTGATCCATCTCAATAGTGGTGGCTTCCCAGGAAAAACAGGGGCAATCTGAGCCCAACTGAGCACCTACCTGCACTCAGACCCATAGACAGATGTCCCCAGAGGTAAAAAGGAAAGAACAGGCCCCTAGGCACTAATCAGATCCATTGATTTGGTTTCCAGGAATCTCTCCTCAGACGCCTGGATATCAAAACAACATATAGCTGTTTCTTGACTCACCCAACAGAAAACATCTCATCTACACATGGGAAACTTGCACGTTGGAGCTATGTCAAAGCCTCTGTTTAAAAGAACCCTTTAGGGCCCCAGTGCCACCGCTTCATTCCAAGGTCTCCATAGACACAAAAGCACATTAGGACACGTCCCCAGGGGTATCCATTTCAACTCAGCGTCATCGGTTGCTCCCCACAGATCCAGGAGATCTAACCTGTCTTGTTTCTAGGAGAAAATTGGAATGCGAGGATGGCTACCCAGCCATCCATCCTTAGAACCGTGCTCAGAATCATTGGCCTGGAGCCAAACAACAGGTCTCAATTGTCCTGCAGAAGACTCTCTGCAGTTTGGAGCTTCTCACAACTCCCATCGTGGGAAAACCCCCATGGCCTCGTGATGCACCCCATTCATGAAGGGGCCATCAGGGTCAGAAACTCCAACCAGAGCGATCGTCTGATCCTCGCCCTGACTTCAGATGCACGAGATCTCGATTCAGGTTTGTACATTCTGCCTGCCATGGCCTCACCCAGTAACCTAAGCCTAGCTTGTGTTCTCAGACTTTGGTCGTCAGACTACTGCCCCACAAGCCCTCCAGTTTGGCAATCCAGAACTACAATGCAGCACCCTGCCCGCCCTCCAGAATAAAAACATTGCCCTCTGGGGCTACCCAGTAACCCCAAATGAGGATCAACCTGAACCGACCTTGGCTGTACCCCAAATACATAGGCTGACCAGGGCACTAATGCCCTTTCTGACACAGCCTGAGCCTGGACCCCCTGGCCCCTCCCAGACAGCTGGCCGCACACTGAGCACATCGAGCCGCCGTGGCCTTAGGTCGTCATCCCTTCCCAACCTCGGTTTTCAGGTTTCAGAACCTAGACCTTATCTCCAATCACTGCACAGGGTTGATGGTGATGCAGAAATCAGAACTCCTTCCCCATGGCAAGAAACCTTGTGGTTGGCATGTTGTCCAACGTTCAGTTGTGTTGAAACCAGTGTGGCTCATGATGCCCTACCCATGCTCGCCTGCCACTTTGGTCACAAATGCACATTGTGACCCTCAGGCTGAGCCCAGTCCTCAAGTAAGGCCAGTCAGTGGCTGGATGAAGAGATAACATATTGGGCTTGCCATGGCCCTAGGCCCCAATTTTTAACCATAGTTCGGGTTGTCCCTTCAGTCTTCCCCACGGCTTTGCTTTGGAATTCCAATTTAGGTGGGACACCTGAGGTAACAAAACTGAAATGAGTACACCCATCCCACAGATTGACGACAAGCAATTGGGAATTGGGCCAAATCCTCAGAGAGGAAGATTCGTCCATGGCCCATGAGGCCTCCCCGACATTCCACGGCCATTGCTGATACAAAATCCAGAGACAAAAGCCTGAGCAAGCGCCTCAGAATCGCACTTTCTTCAAATCCTGAAGAGTTCTTCTCATGGTTTGTAAATCGGGCCTGCCATACCTACGTCCCCAAACCTAAGCTGAGTTTGTGTTTTCAGACTTCTGTCCTCAAAGTCTTGGGCCACACTCCCTCCAGGCTGGGTTTCTGGAGCCACACATTAGGACTGTGCCTACCAATCCATGGGAATTCTGCCCATTCCATGGTCCAAAATCATACAAATTAGGAGAAACCTCCAAAGTCCCTGAGGCCATCTCAATAGTGTAGGTCACCCGGAACAAACAAGGGATGTCTGACAACAGCTGATAATCGACCTCCACTCATACCATTGATGGATGTCCCCAGAGAAGAAGATTGAAACAGACAGGACCCTAGGCCATAATAGGATCCAGTGCTTTGGGTTACAAGCATGTGTCCTCAAAAGCCTGATTCCAATACGAGCATAGGTGTTTTCCTGAGGCACCCATCAGAACTCATCTCGTCTCCACAAGGAAACCTGTGCATGGGAGCCATGTCCACAGTTTAGCAGAGTACTTCAGTGTCCCGGTGCCACCGCCACATTCCAAGGCCCTCATGGATACAAAAACACATTAGGACCCATCCTCAGGAAAGTCCATTTCAACTCAGCCACCCCTGTTGCTCCGGCAGAGCCATCAGATCTAAACTGTCTTGCTATTAGGTGACAATTGGAATGCGAGGCAGGCTTCCCAGGCATCCATCCGCGAACGGTGCTCTGGAGTCATTCCATATCGGATGCCCTGGAGCTGTCCAACAGGTCTTAATTGTCCCGCAGAAGGAATCCTTGAAGGGGGCATCCCACAACTCCCAACGTGGGAAAACCTCAATGGCCTCGAGATTCCGCTCCCTTCAAAAAGCGGCCGTCATGCACAGAAACTCCAACCAGAGCCAACGGCTGATCCTCGCCCTGACTTCAGATGCATGAGATATTGGTTCAGATCGGCAGGGGGTACCTGCCGTGCCCTGTCCCTGAAACCCAAGTCTAGCTTGTCTTCTCAGACCTCCGTCCTCACACTCCTGGCCCCGAAGCCCTCAAGTGTGGCAATTCCGGACCTACAATGCAGCACCCTGCCTGCCCTCTAGAAAAAAAATGATTGCCTCATGAGCTGCCCAGGCACCTTAAATGAGGAAAAGCCTACACAGCACTCGACTTTACACAAATTATATAGTCTAACCTGGGCACTAATGCACTGTCGAACACAACCTGAGCCCGGACCTCCTGACAAACACCCAGAAAGCTGACCGCACATTGAGCACATAAAACCCGCCATGGCCTTAGGTCTTCATCTCTTTCCTACCTCAGTTTTCAGGCTTCAGAACCGAGACCTTATCTCCAATCACTGCCCAGGGGTGAGTGTGATGCAGAAATCAGAACTCCTCCTTACCCATGGCAAGAACCCTTGATGTTGGCACGTTGTCCAACGTTCAGTGTAGGAGAAACCAGCATTCACCCTGAGGCCCCGCCCATTCTTGAGTGCGACGAGGGCATACACACGCATTGTGACCCTCAGCATGAGTCCTGTCCTCTAGTAAGTCCTCTCAGTGGTGGACCATTAGATGTCATAATGGGCTTGACATATCCCTAGGCCCCAATTTTTAACCAGATTTCTGATTGTCCAGTCGCCCCTCCCCAGGGCTCTACTCTGGAATCCCTTATTTGGTGGGACACCTGAGGTTAAAAAAGAAAACAACAACAACAACAACAACAACAACAACAACAACAAAAACGGACTTCCTCCAGCCCACAGAATGACCCCAAACTCTTTGGACGGGCCAAACCACCAGAGAGTAAGACTCCTCCATTTCCCATGAAGTCACCGGCAATTTCACGACCATGAGTGACACGATATCCAGAGATAAAAACTTGAGCAGGAGCCTCACACTCGCCCTTCTTTCAAATCCCGAAGAGTTCTCCTCATGGTCTGTAGATCAGTCCTGCCATACCTATGACCCGAAACATAAGACGAGTTTGTGTTTTCAGACAACTGTCCAAACAGCCCTGGCCTACACAACCTACAGGCTCAGGCCCCTGGCGCCAAACCTGAGGACTGTACTTGCCCTCTCCAAGGGAATTGTGTGTGCCCATTCCAATGGCCACAACCCTTCTAATAGGATAAACCTCCAAATTCCCTGATCCATCTCAATAGTGGTGGCTTCCCAGGAAAAACAGGGGCAATCTGAGCCCAACTGAGCCGGTACCTGCACTCAGACCCATAGACAGATGTCCCCAGAGGTAAAAAGGAAAGAACAGGCCCCTAGGCACTAATCAGATCCATTGCTTTGGTTTCCAGGCATCTCTGCTCAGAGGACTGGATTTCAAAAGCAGCTCCAGCTGTTTCTTGACTCACCGATCAGAAAACATCTCATCTACACATGGGAAACTTGCACGTTGGAGCTGTGTCAAAGCCTCTGTTTAGGAGAACCCTTTAGGGCGCCAGTGCCACCGCTTCATTCCAAGGTCTCCATAGACACAAAAGCACATTAGTACCCATCCCCAGGGTTGTCCATTTCAACTCAGCGTCCTCGGTTGCTCCCCACAGATCCAGGAGATCTAACCTGTCTTGTTGCTAGGAGGCAATTGGAATGCGAGGTGGGATACCCCGCCATCCATCCTTAGAACCCTGCTCAGAATCATTGGCCTGGAGCCAAACAACAGGTCTCAATTGTCCTGCAGAAGACTCTCTGCAGTTTGGAGCCTCTCACAACTCCCATCGTGGGAAAACCCCCATGGCCTCACGATGCCCCCCCATTCATGAAGGGGCCATCAGGGACAGAAACTCCAACCTGAGCGATCGTCTGATCCTCGCCCTGACTTCAGATTCACGAGATCTCGATTCAGGTCTGTAGATTGTGCCTGCCATGGACTCACCCAGAATCCTAAGCCTAGCTTGTGTTCTCAGACTTTTGTCGTCAGACTACTGGCCCACAAGCCCTCCAGTTTGGCAATCCAGAACTACAACGCTGCACTCTGACTGCCCTCCAGAAGAAAAACATTGTCCTCTGGGGCTACCCAGTAACCCCAAATGAGGATCAACCTGCACCGACCATGGCTGTAACCCAAATACATAGGCTGACCAGGACACTGATGCCCTTTCTGACACAGCCTGAGCCTGGACCTCTTGGCAACTCCCAGACAGCTGGCCGCACACTGAGCACTTCGAGCCGCCGTGGCCTTAGGTCGTCAACCCTTCCGAACCACGGTTTTCAGGTTTCAGAACCTAGACCTTATCTCCTATCACTGCCCAGTGTTGAAGGTGATGCAGAAATCAGAACTCCTTCCCCATGGCAAGAAACCTTGTGGTTGGCATGTTGTCCAACGTTCAGTGTAGTTGAAACCAATGTGGCCCATGATGCCCCGCCCATGCTCGCGGGCCACATTGGTCACAAACCCACATTGTGACCCTCAGGCTGAGCCCAGTCCTCAAGTAAGGCCACTCAGTGGCTGGATGAAGAGATAACATATTGGGCTTGCCATGCCCCTAGGCCCCAATTTTTAACCATAGTTCGGGTTGTCCCTTCAGTCTTCCACACGGCTTTGCTTTGGAATTCCTCTTTTGGTGGGACACCTGAGGTAACAAACCTGAAAGGAGACCCCCCATCCCACAGATTGACGAAAAGCAATTGGGAATCGGGCCAAATCCTCAGAGAGGAAGATTCGTCCATGGCCCATGAGGCCTCCCCGACATTCCACGGCCATCGCTGATACAAAATCCAGAGACAAAAGCCTGAGCAAGCGCCTCAGACTCCCACTTTCTTCATATCCAAAAGAGTTCTTCTCATGGTTCGTAGATCGGGCCTGCCATACCTACGTCCCCAAACCTAAGCTGAGTTTGTGTTTTCAGACTTCTGTCCTCAAAGTCTTGGGCCACACTCGCTCCAGGCTGGGTCCCTGGAGACACACATTAGGACTGTGCCTACCAATCCATGGGAATTCTGCCCATTCCATGGTCCAAAATCGTACAAATTAGGAGAAAGCTCCAAAGTCCCTGAGGCCATCCCAATAGTGTAGGTCTCCCAGAACAAACAAGGACTGTCTGACACCAGCTGATAATCGACCTCCACTCATACCATAGATGGATGTCCCCAGCGAAGAAATTGAACCAGACAGGACACTAGGCTATAATAGGATCCATTGATTTGGGTTACAGGCATGTGTCCTCAAAAGCCTGATTCCATTACGAGCATAGGGGTTTTCCTGAGGCACCCATCAGAACTCATCTCGTCTCCCAAGGAACCTGTGCATGGGAGCCATGTCCAAAGCTTAGGAGAGTACTTCAGGGTCCCGGTGCCACCGCCCCATTCCAAGGCCCTCATGGACACAAAAACACATTAGGACCCATCCTCGGGAAAGTCCATTTCAACTCAGCCACCTCGGTTGCTCCGGCAGAGCCATCAGATCTAAACTGTCCTGTTGCTAGGAGAGAATTGGAATGCGAGGCGGGCTTCCCAGGCATCCATCCACGAACGGTGCTCTGGAGTCATCCATATGGGATGTCCTGGAGCTGTCCAACAGGTCTCAATTGTCCCGCAGAAGGAATCCTTGAAGGGGGCATCCCACAACTCCCAACGTGGGAAAACCTCAATGGCCCCGAGATTCTGCTCCCTTCATGAAGCGGCCATCATGCACAGAAACTCCAACCTGAGCCAACGTCTGATCCTCGCCCTGACTTCAGATGCATGAGATATTGGTACAGATCTGCAGGGGGTACCTCCTGTGCCCTCACCCTGAAACCCAAGTCTAGCTTGTCTTCTCAGACTTCCGTCCTCACACTCCTGGCCCCGATGCCCTCAAGTTTGGCAATTCCCAACCCACAATGCAGCACTCTGCCTGCCCTCTAGAAAAAAAATTTTTGCCTCATGAGCTGCCCAGGCAGCTTACATGAGGATAAACCTACACAGCACTCGACGTTACCCAAATTATATAGTCTAACCTGGGCACTAATGCACTGTCGAACACAGCCTGAACCCGGACCTCCTGACCAATACCCAGAATGCTGACCGCACACTGAGCACATAAAACCCGCCATGGCCTTATGTCATAATCTCTTCCCTACCTCCGTTTTCAGGCTTCAGAACCGAGACCTTATCTCCAATCACTGCCCAGGGGTGAGTCTGATGCAGAAATCAGAACTCCTCCTTACCCATGGCAAGAACCCTTGTGGTTGGCACGTTGTCCAACGTTCAGTTAGGAGAAACCAGCATTCACCCTGAGGCCCCGCCCATTCTTGCGTGCGACGAGGGCATACATACGCATTGTGACCCTCAGCATGAGTCCTGTCCTCTAGTAAGTCCAATCAGTGGCTGGAGCATTAGATGTCATAATGGGCTTGACATGTCCCTAGGCCCCAATTTTTAACCAGAATTCTGATTGTCCAGTCGCCCCTCCCCAGGCCTTTACTCTGGAATCTCTCATTTGGTGGGACACCTGAGGTTAAAAAAGAAAACAACAACAACAACAACAACAACAACAACAACAAAAACGGACTTCTTGCAGCCCACAGAATGACCCCAAACTCTTTGGACGGGGCCAAACCACCAGAGAGTAAGACTCGTCCATTTCCCATGAAGTCACCCAGAAATTCCACGACCATGAGTGACACGATATCCAGAGACAAAAGCTTGAGCAGGAGCCTCACAATCGCCCTTTTTTCAAATCCCGTAGAGTTCTCCTCATGATCTGTAGGTCAGTCCTGCAATACCTATGACCGAAACATAAGCCGAGTTTGTGTTTTCAGACAACTGTCCAAACAGCCCTGGGCTACACAACCTACAGGCTCAGGCCCCTGGAGCCAAACCTGAGGACTGTACTTGCCCTCTCCAAGGGAATTGTGTGTGCCCATTCCAATGGCCACAACCCTTCGAATAGGATAAACCTCCAAAGTCCCTGATCCATCTCAATAGTGGTGGCTTCCCAGGAAAAACAGGGGCAATCTGAGCCCAACTGAGCACCTGCCTGCACTCAGACCCATAGACAGATGTCTCCAGAGGTAAAAAGGAAAGAACAGGCCCCTAGGCACTAATCAGATCCATTGTTTGGTTTCCAGGCATCTCTCCTCAGAGGCCTGGATATCAAAACAGCATATATCTGTTTCTTGACTCACCCATCAGAAAACATCTCATCTACACATGGGAAACTTGCACGTTGGAGCTGTGTCAAAGCCTCTGTTTAGGAGAACCCTTTAGGGCCCCAGTGCCACCGCTTCATTCCAAGGTCTCCATAGACACAAAAGCACATTAGGACCCATCCCCAGGGGTGTCCATTTCAACTCAGCGTCCTCGGTTGCTCCCCACAGATCCAGGAGATCTAACCTGTCTTGTTGCTAGGAGACAATTGGAATGCGAAGTGGGCTACCCAGCCATCCATCCTTAGAACCCTGCTCAGAATCTTTGGTCTGGAGCCAAACAACAGGTCTCAATTGTCCTGCAGAAGACTCTCTGCAGTTTGGAGCTTCTCACAACTCCCAACGTTGGAAAACCCCCATGGCCTCGTGATGCCCTCCCATTCATGAAGGGGCCATCAGGGACAGAAACTCCAACCCTAGCGATCATCTGATCCTCGCCCTGACTTCAGATGCACGAGATCTCGATTCAGGTCTGTAGATTGTGCCTGCCATGGCCTCACCCAGAAACCTAAGCCTAGCTTGTGTTCTCAGACTTTTGTCGTCAGACTACTGGCCCACAAGCCCTCCAGTTTGGCAATCCAGAACTACAATGCAGCACTCTGCCTGCCCTCCAGAAGAAAAACATTGTCCTCTGGGTCTACCCAGTAACCCCAAATGAGGATCAACCTGCACCGACATTGGCTGTACCCCAAATACATAGGCTGACCAGGGCACTAATGCCCTTTCTGACACAGCCTAAGCCTGGACGCCCTCAGACAGCTGGCCGCACACTGAGCACATCGAGTCGCAGTGGCCTTAGGTCGTCATCTCTTCCCAACCTCGTTTTTCAGGTTTCAGAACCTAGACCTTATCTCCAATCACTGCGCAGGGTTGAAGGTGATGCAGAAATCAGAACTCCTTCCCCATGGCAAGAAACCTTGTGGTTGGCATGTTGTCCAACGTTCAGTGTAGTTGAAACCAGTGTGGCCCATGAGGCCCAGCCCATGCTCGCGGGCCACATTGGTTACAAACACACATTGTGACCCTCAGGCTGAGACCAGTCCTCAAGTAAGGCCACTCAGTGGCTGGATGAAGAGATAGCATATTGGGCTTGCCATGCACCTAGGCCCCAATTTTTAACCATAGTTCGGGTTGTCCCTTCAGTATTCCCCACGGCTTTGCTTAGGAATTCCTCTTTTGGTGGGATACCTGAGGTAACAACCCTGAAAGGAGACCTCCCATCCCACAGATTGACGAAAAGCAATTGGGAATCGGGCCAAATCCTCAGAGAGGAAGATTCGGCCATGGCCCATTAGGCCTCCCGGCCATTCCATGGCCATCGCTGATACAAAATCCAGAGACAAAAGCCTGAGCAAGCGCCTCAGACTCGCACTTTCTTCATATCCTGAAGAGTTCTTCTCATGGTTTGTAGATCGGGCCTGCCATACCTGCGTCCCCAAACCTAAGCTGAATTTGTGTTCTCAGACTTCTGTCCTCAAAGTCTTCGGCCACACACACTCCAGTCTGGGCCCCTGCAGCCACACATTAGGACAGTGCCTACCAATCAATGGGAATTCTGCCCATTCCATGGTCCAAAATCGTACAACTTAGGAGAAACCTCCAAATTCCCTGAGGCCATCCCAATAGTGTAGGTCGCCGGGAACAAACAAGGGCTGTCTGACACCAGCTGATAATCGACCTCCACTCATACCATAGATGGATGTCCCCAGAGAAGAAGATTGAACCAGACAGGACCCTAGGCCATAATAGGATCCATTGCTTTGGGTTACAGGCATGTGTCCTCAAAAGCCTGATTCCAATACGAGCATAGGGGTTTTCCTGAGGCACCCATCAGAACTCATCTCGTCTCCACAAGGAAACCTGTGCATGGGAGCCATGTCCAAAGCTTAGGAGAGTACTTCAGGGTCCCGGAGCCACCGCCCCATTCCAAGGCCCTCATGGACACAAAAACACATTAGGACCCATCCTCAGGAAAGTCCATTTCAACTCAGCCACCCCGGTTGCTCCAGCAGAGCCATCAGGTCTAAACTCCCTTGTTGCTAGGAGACAAATGGAATGCGAGGCGGGCTTCCCAGGCATCCATCCACGAACGGTGCTCTGGAGTCATTCCATATGGGATGTCGTGAAGCTGTCCAACAGGTCTCAAATGTCGCGAAGAAGGAATCCTTGAAGGGGGCATCCCACAACACCCAACGTGGGAAAACCTCAATGGCCCCGAGATTCCTATCCCTTCATGAAGCCGACGTCAGGCACAGATACTCCAACCAGAGCCAACGGCTGATCCTCGCCCTGACTTCAGATGCATGAGATATTGGTTCAGATCTGCAGGGGGTACCTGCCGTGCCCTCGCCCTGAAACCCAAGTCTAGCTTGTCTTCTCAGACTTCCGTCCTCATACTCCTGGCCCCGAAGCCCTCAATTTTGGCAATTCCGGACACACAATGCAGCACTCTGCCTGCCCTCTAGAAAAAAAATTATTGCCTCATGAGCTGCCCAAGCACCTTAAATGAGGAAAAACCTACACTGCATTCGACTTTACCCAAATTATATAGTCTAACCTGGGCACTAATGCACTGTCGAACACAACCTGAGCCCGGACCTCCTGACCAACACCCAGAAAGATGACCGCACACTGAGCACATAAAACCCGCCATGGCCTTAGGTCATCATCTCTTCCCTACCTCAGTTTTCAGGCTTCAGAACCGAGACCTTATCTCCAATCACTGCCCAGGGGTGAGTGTGATGCAGAAATCAGAACTCCTCCTTACCCATGGCAAGAACCCTTGTGGTTGGTACGTTGTCCAACGTTCAGTGTAGGAGAAACCAGCATTCACCCTGAGGCCCCGCCCATTCTTGCGTGCGTCGAGGGCATACATACGCATTGTGACCCTCAGCATGAGTCCTGTCCTCTAGTAAGTCCTCTCAGTGGCTGGACCATTAGATGTCATAATGGGCTTGACATGTCCCTAGGCCCCAATTTTTAACCAGATTTTTGATTGTCCTGTCGCCCCTCGCCAGGGCTCTACTCTGGAATCCCTCATTTGGTGGGACACCTGAGGTAATAAAGAAAACAACAACAACAACAACAACAAAAAACGGACTTCTTCCAGCCCACAGATTGACCCCAAACTCTTTGGACGGGGCCAAACCACCAGAGAGTAAGACTCGTCCATTTCCCATGAAGTCACCCAGAAATTCCACGACCAAGAGTGACACGATATCCAGAGACAAAAACTTGAGCAAGAGCCTCACACTCGCCCTTTTTTCAAATCCCGTAGAGTTCTCCTCATGGTCTGTAGGTCAGTCCTGCCATACCTATGACCCGAAACATAAGCCGAGTTTGTGTTTTCAGACAACTGTCCAAACAGCCCTGGCCTACACAACCTACAGGCTCAGGCCCCTGGAGCCAAACCTGAGGACTGTACTTGCCCTCTCCAAGGGAATTGTGTGTGCCCATTCCAATGACCACAACACTTCTAATAGGATAAACCTCCAAAGTCCCTGATCCATCTCAATAGTGGTGGCTCTCCAGGAAAAACAGGGGCAATCTGAGCCCAACTGAGCACCTACCTGCACTCAGACCCATAGACAGATGTCTCCAGAGGTAAAAAGGAAAGAACAGGCCCCTAGGCACTAATCAGATCCATTGCTTTGGTTTCCAGGCATCTCTCCTCAGAGGCCTGGATATCAAAACAGCATATAGCTGTTTCTTGACGCACCCATCAGAAAACATCTCATCTACACATGGGAAACTTGCACGTTGGAGCTGTGTCAAAGCCTCTGTTTAGGAGAACCCTTTAGGTCCCCAGTGCCACCGCTTCATTCCAAGGTCTCCATAGACACAAAAGCACATTAGGACCCATCCCCAGGGGTGTCCATTTCAACTCAGGGTCCTGGGTTGCTCCCCACAGATCCAGGAGATCTAACCTGTCTTGTTGCTAGGAGACAATTGGAATGCGAGGTGGGCTACCCAGCCATCCATCCTTAGAACCCTGCTCTGAATCATTGGCCTGGACCCAAGCAACAGGTCTCAATTGTCCTGCAGAAGACTCTCTGCAGTTTGGAGCTTCTCACAACTCCCACCGTGGGAAAACCCCCATGGCCTCGTGATGCCACCCCATTCATGAAGGGGCCATCAGGGTCAGAAACTCCAACCAGAGCGATCGTCTGATCCTCGCCCTGACTTCAGATGCACGAGATCTCGATTCAGGTCTGTAGATTGTGCCTGCCATGGCCTCAACCAGAAACCTAAGCCTAGCATGTGTTCTCAGACTTTGGTCGTCACACTACTGGCCCACAAGCCCTCCAGTTTGGCAATCCAGATCTACAATGCAGCACCCTGCCCGCCCTCCATAAGAAAAACATTGTCCTCTGGGGCTACCCAGTAACCCCAAATGAGGATCAACCTGCACCGACATTGGCTGTACCCCAAATACATAGGCTGACCAGGGCACTAATGCCCTTTTTGACACAGCCTGAGCTTGGACCCCCTGGCCCCTCCCAGACAGCTGGCCGCACACTGAGCACATCGAGCCGCCGTGGCCTTAGGTCGTCATCTTTTCCCAACCTCGGTTTTCTGGTTTCAGAACCTAGACCTTATCTCCAATCACTGCCCAGGGTTGAAGGTGATGCAGAAATCAGAACTCCTTCCCCATGGCAAAAAACCTTGTGGTTGGCATGTTGTCCAACGTTCAGGGTAGTTGAAACCAGTGTGGCCCATGAGGCCCCGCCCATGCTCGCCGGCCACATTGGTCACAAACGCACATTGTGACCCTCAGGCTGAGCCCAGTCCTCAAGTAAGGCCACTCAGTGGCTGGATGAAGAGATAGCATATTTGGATTGCCATGCCCTTAGGCCCCAATTTTTAACCATAGTTGGGTTGTCCCTTCAGTCTTCCCCACGGCTTTGCTTTGGAATCCTTCTTTGGTGGGACACCTGAGTTTACAAAACTGAAATGAGTCCTCCCATCCCACAGATTGACGAAAAGCAATTGGGAATCGGGCCAAATCCTCAAAGAGGAAGATTGGTCCATTGCCCATGAGGACTCCCCGACATTCCACGGCCATCGCTGATACAAAATCCAGAGACAAAAGCCTGAGCAAGCGCCTCCGACTCGCACTTTCTTCATATCCTGAAGAGTTCTTCTCATGGTTTGTAGATCGGGCCTGCCATAACTACGTCCCCAAACCTAAGCTGAGTTTGTGTTTTCAGACTTCTGTCCTCAAAGTCTTGGGCCACACACCCTCCAGGCTGGCACCCGGAGACATATATTAGGACTGTGCCTACCAATCCATGGGAAATCTGCCCATTCCATGGTCCAAAATCATACAAATTAGGAGAAACCTCCAAAGTCCCTGAGGCCATCCCAATAGTGTAGGTCGCTCGGAACAAACAAGGGCTGTCTGACACCAGCTGATAATCGACCTCCACTCATACCATAGATGGATGTCCCCAGAGAAGAAGATTGAACCAGACAGGACCCTAGGCCATAATAGGATCCATTGCTTTGGGTTACAGGCATGTGTCCTCAAAAGCCTGATTCCAATACGAGCATAGGGGTTTTCCTGAGGCACCCATCAGAACTCATCTCGTCTCCACAAGGTAACCTGTGCATGGGAGCCATGTCCAAACCTTAGGAGAGTACTTCAGGGTCCCGGTGCCACTGCCCCATTCCAAGGCCCTCATGGACACAAAAACACATTAGGACCCATCCTCAGGAAAGTCCATTTCAAGTCAGCCACCCCGGTTGCTCCGGCAGAGCCATCAGATCTGAACTGTCTTGTTGCTAGGAGACAATTGGAATGCGAGGCGGGCTTCCCAGGCATCCATCCGCGAACGGTGCTCTGGAGTCATCCATATGGGATGTCCTGGAGCTGTCCAACAGGTCTCAATTGTCCCGCAGAAGGAATCCTTGAAGGGGGCATCCCACAACTCCCAACGTGGGAAAACCTCAATGGCCCCGAGATTCGGCTCCCTTCATGAAGCGGCCGTCATGCACAGAAACTCCAACCTGAGCCAACGTCTGATCCTCGCCCTGACTTCAGATGCATGAGATATTAGTTCAGATCTGCAGGGGGTACCTACCATGCCCTCAACCTGAAACCCAAGTCTAGCTTGTCTTCTCAGACTTCCGTCCTCACACTCCTGGCCCCGAAGCCCTCAAGGTTGGCAATTCCGGACCCACAATGCAGCACTCTGCCTGCCCTCTAGAAAAAAAATTATTGCCTCATGAGCTGCCCAGGCACCTTATATGAGGATAAACCTACACAGCACTCGACGTTACCCAATTATATAGTCTAACCTGGGCACTAATGCACTGTCGAACACAACCTGAGCCCGGACCTCCTGACCAACACCCAGAAAGATGACCGCACACTGAGCACATAAAACCCGCCATGGCCTTAGGTCATCATCTCTTCCCTACCTCCGTTTTCAGGCTTCAGAACCGAGACCTTATCTCCAATCACTGCCCGGGGTGAGTGTGATGCAGAAATCAGAACTCCTCCTTACCCATGGCAAGAACCCTTGTGGTGGAACGTTGTCCAACGTTCAGTGTAGGAGAAACCAGCATTCACCCTGAGGCCCCGCCCATTCCTGCGTGCGACGAGGGCATACATAGGCATTGTGACCCTCAGCATGAGTCCTGTCCTCTAGTAAGTCCTTTCAGTGGCTGGACCATTAGATGTCATAATGGGCTTGACATGTCGCTAGGCCCCAATTTTTAACCAGATTTCTGATTGTCCAGTCGCCCCTCCCCAGGGCTCTACTCTGGAATCCCTCATTTGGTGGGACACCTGAGGTTAAAAAAGAAAACAACAACAACAACAACAACAACAACAACAAAAAACGAAATTCTTCCAGCCCACAGATTGACCCCAAACTCTTTGGACGGGGCCAAACAACCAGAGAGTAAGACTCGTCCATTTCCCATGAAGTCACCCAGAAATTCCACGACCATGAGTGACATGATATCCAGAGACAAAAACTTGAGCAAGAGCCTCACACTCGCCCTTTTTTCTAATCCCGAAGAGTTCTCCTCATGGTCTGTAGGTCAGTCCTGCCATACCTATGACCCGAAACATAAGCCGAGTTTGTGTTTTCAGACAACTGTCCAAACAGCCCTGGCCTACAAAACCTACAGGCTCAGGCTCCTGGAGCCAAACCTCAGGACTATACTTGCCCTCTCCAGGGAATTGTGTGTGCCCATTCCAATGGCCACAACCCTTCTAATAGGATAAACCTCCAAAGTCCCTAATCCATCTCAATAGTGGTGGCTTCCCAGGAAAAACAGGGGCAATCTGAGCCCAACTGAGCACCTACCTGCACTCAGACCCATAGACAGATGTCTCCAGAGGTAAAAAGGAAAGAACAGGCCCCTAGGCACAAATCAGATCCATTGCTTTGGTTTCCAGGCATCTCTCCTCAGAGGCCTGGATATCAAAACAGCATATAGCTGTTTCTTGACGCACCCATCAGAAAACATCTCATCTACACATGGGAAACTTGCACGTTGGAGCTGTGTCGAAGCCTCTGTTTAGGAGAACCCTTTAGGGCCCCAGTGCCACCGCTTCATTCCAAGGTCTCCATAGACACAAAAGCACATTAGGACCCATCCCCAGTGGTGTCCATTTCAACTCAGCGTCCTCGGTTGCTCCACACAGATCCAGGAGATCTAACCTGTCTTGTTGCTAGGAGACAATTGGAATGCGAGGTGGGCTACCCAGCCATCCATCCTTAGAACCCTGCTCAGAATCATTGGCCTGGACCCAAGCAATAGGTCTCAATTGTCCTGCAGAAGACTCTCTGCAGTTTGGAGCTTCTCACAACTCCCACCGTGGGAAAACCCCCATGGCCTCGTGATGCCCCCCCATTCATGAAGGGGCCATCAGGGATAGAAACTCCAACCTGAGCGATCGTCTGATCCTCGCCCTGAATTCAGATGCACGAGACCTCGATTCAGGTCTGTAGATTGTGCCTGCCATGGCCTCACCCAGAAACCTAAGCCTAGCTTGTGTTCTCAGACTTTGGTCGTGAGACTACTGGCCCACAAGCCCTCCAGTTTGGCAATCCAGATCTACAATGCAGCATCCTGCCCGCCCTCCATAAGAAAAACATTGTCCTCTGGGGCTACCCAGTAACCCCAAATGAGGATCAACCTGCACCGACATTGGCTGTACCCCAAATACATAGGCTGACCAGGGCACTAATGCGCTTTCTGACACAGCCTGAGCCTGGACCCCCTGGCCCCTCCCAGACAGCTGGCCGCACACTGAGCACATCAGCCGCCGTGGCCTTAGGTCGTCATCTTTTCCCAACCTCGGTTTTTAGGTTTCAGAACCTAGACCTTATCTCCAATCACTGCCCAGGGTTGAAGGTGATGCAGAAATCAGAACTCCTTCCCCATGGCAAAAAACCTTGTGGTTGGCATGTTGTCCAACGTTCAGTGTAGTTGAAACCAGTGTGGCCCATGAGGCCCCGCCCATGCTCGCCGGCTACATTGGTCACAAACGTACATTGTGACCCTCAGGCTGAGCCCAGTCCTCAAGTAAGGCCACTCAGTGGCTGGATGAAGAGATAGCATATTTGGCTTGCCATGCCCCTAGGCCCCAATTTTTAACCATAGTTCGGGTTGTCCCTTCAGTCTTCCCCACGGCTTTGCTTTGGAATTCCTTCTTTGGTGGGACACCTGAGGTAACAAAACTGAAATGAGTCCTCCCATCCCACAGATTGACGAAAAGCAATTGGGAATCGGGCCAAATCCTCAGAGTGGAAGATTGGTCCATGGCCCATGAGGCCTCCCCGACATTCCATGGCCATCGCTGATACAAAATCCAGAGACAAAAGCCTGAGCAAGCGCCTCAGACTCGCACTTTCTTCATATCCTGAAGAGTTCTTCTCATGGTTTGTAGATCGGGCCTGCCATAACTACGTCCACAAACCTAAGCTGAGTTTGTGTTTTCAGACTTCTGTCCTCAAAGTCTTGGGCCACACACCCTCCAGGCTGGGCCCCTGGAGACATATATTAGGACTGTGCCTACCAATCCATGGGAATTCTGCACATTCCATGGTCCAAAATCATACAAATTAGGAGAAACCTCCAAAGTCCCTGAGGCCATCCCAATAGTGTAGGTCGCTCGGAACAAACAAGGGCTGTCTGACACCAGCTGATAATCGACCTCCACTCATACCATAGATGGATGTCCCCAGAGAAGAAGATTGAACCAGACAGGACCCTAGGCCATAATAGGATCCATTGCTTTGGGTTACAGGCATGTGTCCTCAAAAGCCTGATTCCAATACGAGCATAGGGTTTTTCCTGAGGCACCCATCAGAACTCATCTCGTCTCCACAAGGAAACCTGTGCATGGGAGCCATGTCCAAAGCTTAGGAGAGTACTTCAGGGTCCCGGTGCCACTGCCCCATTCCAAGGCCCTCATGGACACAAAAACACATTAGGACCCATCCTCAGGAAAGTCCATTTCAAGTCAGCCACCCCGGTTGCTCCGGCAGAGCCATCAGATCTGAACTGTCTTGTTGCTAGGAGACAATTGGAATGCGAGGCGGGCTTCCCAGGCATCCATCCGCGAACGGTGCTCTGGAGTCATCCATATGGGATGTCCTGGAGCTGTCCAACAGGTCTCAATTGTCCCGCAGAAGGAATCCTTGAAGGGGGCATCCCACAACTCCCAACGTGGGAAAACCTCAATGGCCCCGAGATTCCGCTCCCTTCATGAAGCGGCCGTCATGCACAGAAACTCCAACCTGAGCCAACGTCTGATCCTCGCCCAGACTTCAGATGCATGAGATATTGGTTCAGATCTGCAGGGGGTACCTACCATGCCCTCAACCTGAAACCCAAGTCTAGCTTGTCTTCTCAGACTTCCGTCCTCACACTCCTGGCCCCGAAGCCCTCAAGGTTGGCAATTCCGGACCCACAATGCAGCACTCTGCCTGCCCTCTAGAAAAAAAATTATTGCCTCATGAGCTGCCCAGGCACCTTATATGAGGATAAACCTACACAGCACTAGACGTTACCCAAATTATATAGTCTAACCTGGGCACTAATGCCCTGTCGAACACAACCTGAGCCCGGACCTCCTGACCAACACCCAGAAAGATGACCGCACACTGAGCACATAAAACACGCCATGGCCTTAGGTCATCATCTCTTCCCTACCTCCGTTTTCAGGCTTCAGAACCGAGACCTTATCTCCAATCACTGCCCAGGGGTGAGTGTGATGCAGAAATCAGAACTCCTCCTTACCCATGGCAAGAACCCTTGTGGTTGGCACGTTGTCCAACGTTCAGTGTAGGAGAAACCAGCATTCACCCTGAGGCCCCGCCCATTCTTGCGTGCGACGAGGGCATACATACTCATTGTGACCCTCAGCATGAGTCCTGTCCTCTAGTAAGTCCTCTCAGTGGCTGGACCATTAGATGTCATAATGGGCTTGACATGTCCCTAGGCCCCAATTTTTAACCAGATTTCTGATTGTCCAGTCGCCCCTCCCCAGGGCTCTACTAAGGAATCCCTCATTTGGTGGGACACCTGAGGTTAAAAAAGAAAACAACAACAACAACAAAAAAAAAAAACGGACTTCTTCAAGCCCACAGATTGAGCCCAAACTCTTTGGACGGGGCCAAACCACCAGAGAGTAAGACTCGTCCATTTCCCATGAAGTCACCCAGAAATTCCACGATCATGAGTGACACGATATCCAGAGACAAAAACTTGAGCAGGAGCCTCACACTCGCCCTTTTTTCAAATCCCGAAGAGTTCTCCTCATGGTCTGTAGGTCAGTCCTGCCATACCTATGACCCGAAACATAAGCCGAGTTTGTGTTTTCAGACAACTGTCCAAACAGCCCTGGCCTACAAAACCTACAGGCTCAGGCTCCTGGAGCCAAACCTCAGGACTATACTTGCCCTCTCCAGGGAATTGTGTGTGCCCATTCCAATGGCCACAACCCTTCTAATAGGATAAACCTCCAAAGTCCCTAATCCATCTCAATAGTGGTGGCTTCCCAGGAAAAACAGGGGCAATCTGAGCCCAACTGAGCACCTACCTGCACTCAGACCCATAGACAGATGTCTCCAGAGGTAAAAAGGAAAGAACAGGCCCCTAGGCACAAATCAGATCCATTGCTTTGGTTTCCAGGCATCTCTCCTCAGAGGCCTGGATATCAAAACAGCATATAGCTGTTTCTTGACGCACCCATCAGAAAACATCTCATCTACACATGGGAAACTTGCACGTTGGAGCTGTGTCGAAGCCTCTGTTTAGGAGAACCCTTTAGGGCCCCAGTGCCACCGCTTCATTCCAAGGTCTCCATAGACACAAAAGCACATTAGGACCCATCCCCAGTGGTGTCCATTTCAACTCAGCGTCCTCGGTTGCTCCACACAGATCCAGGAGATCTAACCTGTCTTGTTGCTAGGAGACAATTGGAATGCGAGGTGGGCTACCCAGCCATCCATCCTTAGAACCCTGCTCAGAATCATTGGCCTGGACCCAAGCAATAGGTCTCAATTGTCCTGCAGAAGACTCTCTGCAGTTTGGAGCTTCTCACAACTCCCACCGTGGGAAAACCCCCATGGCCTCGTGATGCCCCCCCATTCATGAAGGGGCCATCAGGGATAGAAACTCCAACCTGAGCGATCGTCTGATCCTCGCCCTGAATTCAGATGCACGAGACCTCGATTCAGGTCTGTAGATTGTGCCTGCCATGGCCTCACCCAGAAACCTAAGCCTAGCTTGTGTTCTCAGACTTTGGTCGTGAGACTACTGGCCCACAAGCCCTCCAGTTTGGCAATCCAGATCTACAATGCAGCATCCTGCCCGCCCTCCATAAGAAAAACATTGTCCTCTGGGGCTACCCAGTAACCCCAAATGAGGATCAACCTGCACCGACATTGGCTGTACCCCAAATACATAGGCTGACCAGGGCACTAATGCGCTTTCTGACACAGCCTGAGCCTGGACCCCCTGGCCCCTCCCAGACAGCTGGCCGCACACTGAGCACATCAGCCGCCGTGGCCTTAGGTCGTCATCTTTTCCCAACCTCGGTTTTTAGGTTTCAGAACCTAGACCTTATCTCCAATTACTGCCCAGGGTTGAAGGTGATGCAGAAATCAGAACTCCTTCCCCATGGCAAAAAACCTTGTGGTTGGCATGTTGTCCAACGTTCAGTGTAGTTGAAACCAGTGTGGCCCATGAGGCCCCGCCCATGCTCGCCGGCTACATTGGTCACAAACGTACATTGTGACCCTCAGGCTGAGCCCAGTCCTCAAGTAAGGCCACTCAGTGGCTGGATGAAGAGATAGCATATTTGGCTTGCCATGCCCCTAGGCCCCAATTTTTAACCATAGTTCGGGTTGTCCCTTCAGTCTTCCCCACGGCTTTGCTTTGGAATTCCTTCTTTGGTGGGACACCTGAGGTAACAAAACTGAAATGAGTCCTCCCATCCCACAGATTGACGAAAAGCAATTGGGAATCGGGCCAAATCCTCAGAGTGGAAGATTGGTCCATGGCCCATGAGGCCTCCCCGACATTCCATGGCCATCGCTGATACAAAATCCAGAGACAAAAGCCTGAGCAAGCGCCTCAGACTCGCACTTTCTTCATATCCTGAAGAGTTCTTCTCATGGTTTGTAGATCGGGCCTGCCATAACTACGTCCACAAACCTAAGCTGAGTTTGTGTTTTCAGACTTCTGTCCTCAAAGTCTTGGGCCACACACCCTCCAGGCTGGGCCCCTGGAGACATATATTAGGACTGTGCCTACCAATCCATGGGAATTCTGCACATTCCATGGTCCAAAATCATACAAATTAGGAGAAACCTCCAAAGTCCCTGAGGCCATCCCAATAGTGTAGGTCGCTCGGAACAAACAAGGGCTGTCTGACACCAGCTGATAATCGACCTCCACTCATACCATAGATGGATGTCCCCAGAGAAGAAGATTGAACCAGACAGGACCCTAGGCCATAATAGGATCCATTGCTTTGGGTTACAGGCATGTGTCCTCAAAAGCCTGATTCCAATACGAGCATAGGGTTTTTCCTGAGGCACCCATCAGAACTCATCTCGTCTCCACAAGGAAACCTGTGCATGGGAGCCATGTCCAAAGCTTAGGAGAGTACTTCAGGGTCCCGGTGCCACTGCCCCATTCCAAGGCCCTCATGGACACAAAAACACATTAGGACCCATCCTCAGGAAAGTCCATTTCAAGTCAGCCACCCCGGTTGCTCCGGCAGAGCCATCAGATCTGAACTGTCTTGTTGCTAGGAGACAATTGGAATGCGAGGCGGGCTTCCCAGGCATCCATCCGCGAACGGTGCTCTGGAGTCATCCATATGGGATGTCCTGGAGCTGTCCAACAGGTCTCAATTGTCCCGCAGAAGGAATCCTTGAAGGGGGCATCCCACAACTCCCAACGTGGGAAAACCTCAATGGCCCCGAGATTCCGCTCCCTTCATGAAGCGGCCGTCATGCACAGAAACTCCAACCTGAGCCAACGTCTGATCCTCGCCCAGACTTCAGATGCATGAGATATTGGTTCAGATCTGCAGGGGGTACCTACCATGCCCTCAACCTGAAACCCAAGTCTAGCTTGTCTTCTCAGACTTCCGTCCTCACACTCCTGGCCCCGAAGCCCTCAAGGTTGGCAATTCCGGACCCACAATGCAGCACTCTGCCTGCCCTCTAGAAAAAAAATTATTGCCTCATGAGCTGCCCAGGCACCTTATATGAGGATAAACCTACACAGCACTAGACGTTACCCAAATTATATAGTCTAACCTGGGCACTAATGCCCTGTCGAACACAACCTGAGCCCGGACCTCCTGACCAACACCCAGAAAGATGACCGCACACTGAGCACATAAAACACGCCATGGCCTTAGGTCATCATCTCTTCCCTACCTCCGTTTTCAGGCTTCAGAACCGAGACCTTATCTCCAATCACTGCCCAGGGGTGAGTGTGATGCAGAAATCAGAACTCCTCCTTACCCATGGCAAGAACCCTTGTGGTTGGCACGTTGTCCAACGTTCAGTGTAGGAGAACCAGCATTCACCCTGAGGCCCCGCCCATTCTTGCGTGCGACGAGGGCATACATACTCATTGTGACCCTCAGCATGAGTCCTGTCCTCTAGTAAGTCCTCTCAGTGGCTGGACCATTAGATGTCATAATGGGCTTGACATGTCCCTAGGCCCCAATTTTTAACCAGATTTCTGATTGTCCAGTCGCCCCTCCCCAGGGCTCTACTAAGGAATCCCTCATTTGGTGGGACACCTGAGGTTAAAAAAGAAAACAACAACAACAACAAAAAAAAAAACGGACTTCTTCAAGCCCACAGATTGAGCCCAAACTCTTTGGACGGGGCCAAACCACCAGAGAGTAAGACTCGTCCATTTCCCATGAAGTCACCCAGAAATTCCACGATCATGAGTGACACGATATCCAGAGACAAAAACTTGAGCAGGAGCCTCACACTCGCCCTTTTTTCAAATCCCGAAGAGTTCTCCTCATGGTCTGTAGGTCAGTCCTGCCATACCTATGACTCGAAACATAAGCCGAGTTTGTGATTTCAGACAACTGTCCAAACAGCCCTGGCCTACACAACCTACAGGCTCAGGCCCCTGGAGCCAAACCTGAGGACTATACTTGCCCTCTCCAAGGGAATTGTGTGTGCCCATTCCAATGGCCACAACCCTTCTAATAGGATAAACCTCCAAAGTCCCCAATCCATCTCAATAGTGGTGGCTTCCCATGAAAAACAGGGGCAATCTGAGCCCAACTGAGCACCTACCTGCACTCAGACCCATAGACAGATGTCTCCAGAGGTAAAAAGGAAAGAACAGGCCCCTAGGCACTAATCAGATCCATTGCTTTGGTTTCCAGGCATCTCTCCTCAGAGGCCTGGATATCAAAACAGCATATAGCTGTTTCTTGACTCACCCATCAGAAAACATCTCATCTACACATGGGAAACTTGCACGTTGGAGCTGTGTCAAAGCCTCTGTTTAGGAGAACCCTTTAGGGCCCCAGTGCCACCGCTTCATTCCAAGGTCTCCATAGACACAAAAGCACATAAGGACCCATCCCCAGGGGTGTCCATTTCAACTCAGCGTCCTCGGTTGCTCCCCACAGATCCAAAAGATCTAACCTGTCTTGTTGCTAGGAGACAATTGGAATGCGAGGTGGGCTACCCAGCCATCCATCCTTAGAACCCTGCTCAGAATCATTGGCCTGGACCCAAGCAACAGGTCTCAATTGTCCTGCAGAAGACTCTCTGCAGTTTGGAGCTTCTCACAACTCCCATCGTGGGAAAACCCCCATGGCCTCGTGATGCCCTCCCATTCATGAAGGGGCCATCAGGGACAGAAACTCCAACCTGAGCGATCGTCAGATCCTCGCCCTGACTTCAGATGCACGAGATCTCGATTCAGGTCTGTAGATTGTGCCTGCCATGGCCTCACCCAGAAACCTAAGCCTAGCTTGTGTTCTCAGACTTTGGTCGTCAGACTACTGGCCCACAAGCCCTCCAGTTTGGCAATCCAGATCTACAATGCAGCACCCTGCCCGCCCTCCATAAGAAAAACATTGTCCTCTGGGGCTACCCAGTAACCCCAAATGAGGATCAACCTGCACCGACATTGGCTGTACCCCAAATACATAGGCTGACCAGGTCACTAATGCGCTTTCTGACACAGCCTAAGCCTGGACCCACTGGCCCCTCCCAGACAGCTGGCCGCACACTGAGCACATCGAGCCGCCGTGGCCTTAGGTCGTCATCTTTTCCCAACCTCGGTTTTCAGGTTTCAGAACCTAGACCTTATCTCCAATCACTGCCCAGGGTTGAAGGTGATGCAGAAATCAGAACTCCTTCCCCATGGCAAAAAACCTTGTGGTTGGCATGTTGTCCAACGTTCAGTGTAGTTGAAACCAATGCGAGGCGGGCTTCCCAGGCATCCATCCGCGAACGGTGCTCTGGAGACATTCCATATGAGATGTCCTGGAGCTGTCCAACAAATCTCAATTGTCCCGCAGAAGGAATCCTTGAAGGGGGCATCCCACAACTCCCAACGTGGGAAAACCTCAATGGCCTCGAGATTCCGCTCCCTTCATGAAGCGGCCGTCATGCACAGAAACTCCAACCTGAGCCAAAGTCTGATCCTCGCCCTGACTTCAGATGCATGAGATATTGGTTCAGATCTGCAGCGAGTACCTGCCGTGCCCTAGGCCTGAAGCCAAAGTCTAGCTCGTCTTCTCAGATTCCGTCCTCACACTCCTGGCTCCTTAGCCCTCAAGTTTGACTATTCTGGACCCACAATGCAGCACTCTGCCTGCCTTCTAGAAAAAAAATTATTGCCTCATGAGCTGCCCAGGCACCTTAAATGAGGATAAACCTACACAGCACTCGACGTTACCCAAATTATATAGTCTAACCTGGGCACTAATGCACTGTCGAACACAACCTGAGCCCGGACCTCCTGACCAACACCCAGAAAGCTGACCGCACCCTGAGCACATAAAATCCGCCATGGCCTTAGATCGTAATCTATCCCCAACTGCGATTTTTCAGGCTTCAGAACCGAGACCTTATCTCCAACCACTGCCCAGGGATGAAAATGATGCAGAAATCAAAACACCTTCCCCATGGCAAGAGACCTTGTGATTGGCATGTTGTCCAAGGTCCAGTGTAGTTGAAACCAGTTTGGCCCATGAGTCACCGCCCATGCTCGCGTGCCACGTTGGTCACAAACACACACTGTGACCCTCACCCTGAGCCCAGCCTTCAAGTAAGGCCTCTCAGTGGCTGGATGAAGAGACAGCTTATTGTGCCTGCATTGCCCCTAGGCCCCAATTTTTAACCATAGTTTGGGTTATCCCTTCACTCTTCCCCAGGGCTCTGCTTTGGAATTCCTCTTTTGTTCAGACACCTGAGGTAAAAAACCTGAGGGGAGACCTCCCATCACACAGATTGACGAAAAACAATTGGGATAGGGCCAAATCCACAGAGAGGAAGATTCGTCCATGGCCCATGAGTTCTCCCCACATTACACGGCCATCGTTGATATAAAATCCAAATGCAAAAGCCTGAGCAAGTTCCTCAGAATCGCTCTTTCTTCATATCCTGAAGATTTCTTCTCATGATTTGTAGATTGGGCCTGATATACCTACATCCCCAAACCTAAGCTGAGTTTGTGCTTTCAGACTTCTGTCCTCAAAGTCCTGGGCCACATACCCTCAGGCTGGGGCCCCTGAAGCCTCACATTAGGACTGTGCCTACCCAATCCATGGGAATTCTGCCCATTCCATTGTCCAAAATCGTACAAATTAGGAGAACTCTCCAAAGTCCCCGAGTCCATCCCAATAGTGTAGTTCTCCAGGGACAAACAAGGGAGGTAAGACACCAGGTGAGCATCTACCTCCACTCATTCCATAGATGAATATCCCCAGAGAAGAAGAATGAAGAAGACAGGACCCTAGGCCATAATCGAATACATTGCTTTGGTTTACAAACATGTCTCTTCAAAAGTCTGGATTCCAATACCAGCATAATGGGTTTCCTGAGGCACTCATCAGAACAAATCTCCTCTCCACAAGGAAACTTGTGCATGGGAGCTATGTCAAAAGCTTAGGAGAATACTTCAGGGTCCCAGTGCCACCGCCCCATTTCAAGGCCCTCATGGACACAAACACACATTAGGGCCCATCCTCAGGAAAGTCCATTTCAACTCAGCCACCCCAGTTGCTCCCGCAGAGGGATCCGATCTAACCTGTATTGTGGCTAGTAGACAATTGGATTGCGAGGCGGGCTTCCTTGGCATCCATTCTCCAAGGGTGCTCTGGTCATTCCATATGGGATGTCCTGGAGCTGCCCAACAGGTCTCAATTGTCACACAGAAGGAATCATTGAAGGGGGCATACAGCCACTCCCACGTCGAAAAACCTCCATGGCCTTGAGATTCCGCTCCGTTCATGAAGGGGCAGTCATGCACAGAAACTCCAACCTGAGCCAACGTCTGATCTCGCCGTGACTTCAGATGCTTGAGAATATGGTTGCGACTGCAGGGGGTACCAGCCGTTCCCTCGGCCTGAAACTGAAGTCTAGCTTGTGTTCTCTGACTTCTGTCCTCACACTCCTGGCCCAGAAGCCAAAAAGTTTGGCAATTCCGGACCCTCAATGCAGCACTCTGCCAGCCCTCTAGAAAAAATATCTTGCCTAATTAGGAGCCCAGGAACCTCAAATGAGGATAAACCTACACGGCACTCGACTGTACCCAAATTATATAGTCTAACCTGGGTACTAATGCACTGTCTGACACAACCTGAGCCAGAACCTCCTGACCAAATCCCAGGCAGCTGACCGCACACTGAGCATATCAGACGCGCCATCGCCTTAGGTCGTCATCTCTTGCCAACTGCGATTTTTCAGGCTTCAGAACCTATACCTTATGTCCAATCACTGCTCACGATTGAAAATGATGCAGAAATCAGAACACCTTCCCCATGGCAAGAGACCTTGTGATTGCCATGTTGTCCAAGGTCCAGTGTAGTGGAAACCAGTTTGGCCCATGAGGCCCCGCCCATGCTCGCGGGCCACATTTGTCACAAACACACATTTGACCCTCAGCCTGAGCCCAGTCCTCAAGTAAGGCCGCTCAGTGGCTGGATGAAGAGACAGCTCATTGGGCCTGCCATGCCCCTAGGCCCCAATTTTTAACCATAGTTTGGGTTGTCCCTTCACTCTTCCCCAGGGCTCTGCTTTGGAATTCTTCTTTTGTTCGGACACCTGAGGTAATGAACATGAAAGGAGACCTCCCATCCCACAGATTGACGAAAAATAATTGGGACCGGGTGAAATCCACAGAGAGGAAGTTTCGTCCATGGCCCATGAGGCCTCCCCACATTCCATGGCCATCATTGATATAAAACCCAGAGACAAAAGCCTGAGCAAGTGCCTCAGACTCGCTCTTTCGTCATATCCTGAAGAGTTCTTCTCATGGTTTGTAGATTGGGCCTGCCATACCTACGTCCCCAAACATAAGGTGAGTTTGTGTTTTCAGACTTCTGTCCTCAAAGTCCTGGGCCACACAGCCTCCAGGCTGGGGCCCCTGGAGCCACACATTCGGACTGTGCCTACCCAATCCATGGGTATTCTGCCCATTCCATTGTCCAAAATCTTACAAATTGGGAGAACTCTCCAAAGTCCCCGAGGCAATCCCAATAGTGTAGGTCTCCAGGGACAAACAAGGGTGGTCTGACACCAGGTGAGCATCTACCTCAACTCATTCCATAGATGAATATCCCCAGAGAAGAAGAATGAACAAGACAGGACCCTAGGCCATAATCGAATACATTGCTTTGGTTTACAGGCATGTCTCTTTAAAAGTCTGGATTCCAATACCAGCATAATGGGTTTCCTGAGGCACCCATCAGAACAAATCTCCTCTCCACAAGGAAACTTGTGCATGGGAGCTATGTCAAAAGCTTAGGAGAATACTTCAGTGTCCCAGTGCCACCGCCCCATTTCAAGGCCCTCATGGACACAAACACACATTAGGGCATATCCTCAGGAAAGTCCATTTCAACTCATCACCCCGGTTGCTCCCGCAGAGGGATCCGATCTCAACTGTATTGTGGCTAGTAGACAATTGGATTGCGAGGCGGGCTTGCCTGGCATCCATCCTCCAACGGTGCTCTGGAGTCATTCCATATGGGATGTCCTGGAGCTGCCCAACTGGTCTCAATTGTCACACAGAAGGAAACATTGAAGGGGGCATCCCACAACTCCCACGTCGGAAAACCTCCATGGCCTTGAGATTCTGCTCCTTTCATGAAGGGGAAGTCATGCAGAGAAACTCCAACCTGAGCCAACGTCTGATCCTCGCCGTGACTTCAGATGCTTGAGATTTTGATTGCGACTGCAGGGAGTACAAGCCGTGCCCTCGGCCTGAAACTCAAGTCTAGTTTGTGTTCTCAGACTTCTGTCCTCACACTTCTGGCCCAGAAGCCCAAAAGTTTGGCAATTCCGGACCCACAATGCAGCACTCTGCCTGCCCTCTAGAAAAAATATCTTGCCTAATGAGGTGCCCAGGCACCGCAAATGAGGATAAACCTATACGGCACTCGACTGTACCCAAATTATATAGTCTAACCTGGGCACTAATACACTGTCTGACACAACTTGAGTCAGAACCTCCTGACCAACACCCAGGCAGCTGACCGCACACTGAGCATATCAGACGCGCCATCGCCTTAGGTCGTCATCTCTTCACAACTGCGGTTTTTAGGCTTCAG
The DNA here is from genome assembly GCF_964662115.1 of Mustela nivalis. Lineage (NCBI taxonomy): Eukaryota > Metazoa > Chordata > Mammalia > Carnivora > Mustelidae > Mustela > Mustela nivalis. Next base: position 181,019 of record NW_028136515.1, read on the forward strand.
AACCTATACCTTATGTCCAATCACTGCTCACGATTGAAAATGATGCAGAAATCAGAACACCTTCCCCATGGCAAGAGACCTTGTGATTGCCATGTTGTCCAAGGTCCAGTGTAGTGGAAACCAGTTTGGCCCATGAGGCCCCGCCCATGCTCGCGGGCCACATTTGTCACAAACACACATTTGACCCTCAGCCTGAGCCCAGTCCTCAAGTAAGGCCGCTCAGTGGCTGGATGAAGAGACAGCTCATTGGGCCTGCCATGCCCCTAGGCCCCAATTTTTAACCATAGTTTGGGTTGTCCCTTCACTCTTCCCCAGGGCTCTGCTTTGGAATTCTTCTTTTGTTCGGACACCTGAGGTAATGAACATGAAAGGAGACCTCCCATCCCACAGATTGACGAAAAATAATTGGGACCGGGTGAAATCCACAGAGAGGAAGTTTCGTCCATGGCCCATGAGGCCTCCCCACATTCCATGGCCATCATTGATATAAAACCCAGAGACAAAAGCCTGAGCAAGTGCCTCAGACTCGCTCTTTCGTCATATCCTGAAGAGTTCTTCTCATGGTTTGTAGATTGGGCCTGCCATACCTACGTCCCCAAACATAAGGTGAGTTTGTGTTTTCAGACTTCTGTCCTCAAAGTCCTGGGCCACACAGCCTCCAGGCTGGGGCCCCTGGAGCCACACATTCGGACTGTGCCTACCCAATCCATGGGTATTCTGCCCATTCCATTGTCCAAAATCTTACAAATTGGGAGAACTCTCCAAAGTCCCCGAGGCAATCCCAATAGTGTAGGTCTCCAGGGACAAACAAGGGTGGTCTGACACCAGGTGAGCATCTACCTCAACTCATTCCATAGATGAATATCCCCAGAGAAGAAGAATGAACAAGACAGGACCCTAGGCCATAATCGAATACATTGCTTTGGTTTACAGGCATGTCTCTTTAAAAGTCTGGATTCCAATACCAGCATAATGGGTTTCCTGAGGCACCCATCAGAACAAATCTCCTCTCCACAAGGAAACTTGTGCATGGGAGCTATGTCAAAAGCTTAGGAGAATACTTCAGTGTCCCAGTGCCACCGCCCCATTTCAAGGCCCTCATGGACACAAACACACATTAGGGCATATCCTCAGGAAAGTCCATTTCAACTCATCACCCCGGTTGCTCCCGCAGAGGGATCCGATCTCAACTGTATTGTGGCTAGTAGACAATTGGATTGCGAGGCGGGCTTGCCTGGCATCCATCCTCCAACGGTGCTCTGGAGTCATTCCATATGGGATGTCCTGGAGCTGCCCAACTGGTCTCAATTGTCACACAGAAGGAAACATTGAAGGGGGCATCCCACAACTCCCACGTCGGAAAACCTCCATGGCCTTGAGATTCTGCTCCTTTCATGAAGGGGAAGTCATGCAGAGAAACTCCAACCTGAGCCAACGTCTGATCCTCGCCGTGACTTCAGATGCTTGAGATTTTGATTGCGACTGCAGGGAGTACAAGCCGTGCCCTCGGCCTGAAACTCAAGTCTAGTTTGTGTTCTCAGACTTCTGTCCTCACACTTCTGGCCCAGAAGCCCAAAAGTTTGGCAATTCCGGACCCACAATGCAGCACTCTGCCTGCCCTCTAGAAAAAATATCTTGCCTAATGAGGTGCCCAGGCACCGCAAATGAGGATAAACCTATACGGCACTCGACTGTACCCAAATTATATAGTCTAACCTGGGCACTAATACACTGTCTGACACAACTTGAGTCAGAACCTCCTGACCAACACCCAGGCAGCTGACCGCACACTGAGCATATCAGACGCGCCATCGCCTTAGGTCGTCATCTCTTCACAACTGCGGTTTTTCAGGCTTCAGAACCTATACCTTATGTCCAATCACTGCTCACGATTGAAAATGATGCAGAAATCAGAACACCTTCCCCATGGCAAGAGACCTTGTGATTGCCATGTTGTCCAAGGTCCAGTGTAGTGGAAACCAGTTTGGCCCATGAGGCCCCGCCCATGCTCGCGGGCCACATTTGTCACAAACACACATTTGACCCTCAGCCTGAGCCCAGTCCTCAAGTAAGGCCGCTCAGTGGCTGGATGAAGAGACAGCTCATTGGGCCTGCCATGCCCCTAGGCCCCAATTTTTAACCATAGTTTGGGTTGTCCCTTCACTCTTCCCCAGGGCTCTGCTTTGGAATTCTTCTTTTGTTCGGACACCTGAGGTAATAAACCTGAAGGAGACCCCCATCCCACAGATTGACGAAAAATAATTGGGACCGGGCCAAATCCACAGAGAGGAAGATTCTTCCATGGCCCATGATGCCTCCCCACATTCCACGGCCAACATTGATATAAAACCCAGAGACAAAAGCCTGAGCAAGTGCCTCTGACTCGCTCTTTCTTCATATCCTGAAGAGTTCTTCTCATGATTTGTAGATTGGGCCTGCCATACCTACGTCCCCAAACATAAGGTGAGTTTGTGTTTTCAGACTTCTGTCCTCAAAGTCCTGGGCCACACACCCTCCAGGCTGGGGCCCCTGGAGCCACACATTCGGACTGTGCCTACACAATCCATGGAAATTCTGCCCATTCCATTGTCCAAAATCTTACAAATTGGGAGAACTCTCCAAGGTCCCTGAGGCAATCCCAATAGTGTAGGTCTCCAGGGACAAACAAGGGTGGTCTGACACCAGGTGAGCATCTACCTCCACTCATTCCATAGACGGATATCCCCAGAGAAGAAGATTGAACCAGACAGGGTCCTAGGCAATAATCGGATCCATTGCTTTGGTTTACAGGCATGTCTCCTCAAGAGCCTGGATTCCAAGACCAGCATAAGGGTTTTCCTGAGGCACCCATCAGAACAAATCTCCTCTCCACAAGGAAACTTGTGCATGGGAGCTATGTCAAAAGCTTAGGAGAATACTTCAGGGTCCTGGTACCACCGCCCCATTCCAAGGCCCTCATGGACACAAACACACTTAAGGCCCCATCCTCAGGAAAGTCCATTTCAACTCAGCCACCACGGTTTCTCCCGCAGAGCCATCCGATCTCAACTGTATTGTTGCTAGGAGACAATTGGATTGCGAGGCGGGCTTCCCAGGCATCCATCCCCAAAGGTGCTCTGGAGTCATTCCATATTAGATGTCCTGGAGCTGCCCAACAGGTCTCAATTGTCCAACAGATGGAATCCTTGAAGGGGGCATCACACAACTCACAACGTGGGAAAAGCTCCATGGCCTTGAGGTTCCACTTCTTTCATGAAGGGGCAGTCATGCACAGAAACTACAACCTGAGCCAACGTCTGATCCTCGCCATGAATCAGATGCTTGTGATATTGTTTCCGATCTGCAGGGGGTACCTACCGTGCCCTCGGTCTGAAGCCCAAGTCTAGCTTGTGTTCTCAGACTTCTGTCCTCACATTCCTGGCCCAGAAATCCTCCATTTTGGCAATTCCGGATTCACAATGCAGCACTCAGCCTGCCCTCTAGAAAAAATATCTTGCCTAATGAGGTGCTTAGGCACCTCAAATGAGGATAAACCTGCAGGGCACTCGACTGTACCCAAATTATATAGTCTCACTTGGGCACTAGTGCACTGTCTGACACATCCTGAGCCAGAACCTCCTGACCAACACCCAGGCAGTTGACCGCACACTGAGCATATCAGACGCGCCATCGCCTTAGATCGTCATCTCTTCCCAACTGCGATTTTTCAGGCTTCAGAACCTAGACCTTATCTCCAACCACTGCCCAGGGTTGAAAATGATGCAGAAATCAAAACACCTTCCCCATGGCAAGAGACCTTGTGATTGGCATGTTGTCCAAGGTCCAGTGTAGTTGAAACCAGTGTGGCCCATGAGGCCCCGCCCATGCTCACGTGCCACGTTGGTCACAAACACACACTGTGACCCTCAGGTTGAGCCCTGCCCTCAAGTAAGGCCTCTCAGTGGCTGGATGTAGAGACAGCTTATTTTGCATGCCATGCCCCTAGGCCCCAATTTTTAACCATAGTTTGGGTTTTCCCTTCACTCTTCCCCAGGGCTCTGCTTTGGAATTCCTCTTTTGTTCAGACACCTGAGGTAATAAACCTGAAAGGAGACTTCCCATCCCACAGATTGACGAAAAACAATTGGGATCGGGCCAAATCCACAGAGAGGAAGATTCGTCCATGACCCATGAGTCCACCCCACATTCCACGGCCATCGTTGATATAAAATCAAAATGCAAAAGCCTGAGCAAGTGCCTCAGAATCGCTCTTTCTTCATATCCTGAAGATTTCTTCTCATGATTTGTAGATTGGGCCTGCCATACCTACATCCCCAAACCTAGGCTGAATTTGTGTTTACAGACTTCTGTCCTCAAAGACCTAAACCACACACCCTCAGGTAGGGGCCCCTGAAGCCACACATTAGGACTGTGCCTACCCAATCCATGGGAATTCTGCCCATTCCATTGTCCAAAATCGTTCAAATTAGGAGAACTCTCCAAAGTCCCCGAGGCCATCCCAATAGTGTAGGTCTCCGGGGACAAACAAGGACGGTCTAACACCAGGTGAGCATCTACCTCCACTCATTCCATAGATGAATATCCCCAGAGAAGAAGAATGAACAAGACAGGACCCTAGGCCATAATCGAATACATTGCTTTGGTTTACAGGCATGTCTCTTCAAAAGTCTGGATTCCAATACCAGCATAATGGGTTTCCTGAGGCACCCATCAGAACAAATCTCCTCTCCACAAGGAAACTTGTGCATGGGAGCTATGTTAAAAGCTTAGGAGAATACTTCAGGGTCCCAGTGCGACCGCCCCATTTCAAGGCCCTCATGGACACAAAAACACATTAGGGCCCATCTTCAGGAAAGTCCATTTCAACTCAGCCACACAGGTTGCTCCCGCAGAGGGATCCGATCTCAACTGTATTGTGGCTAGTAGACAATTGGATTGCGAGGCCGGCTTCCCTGACATCCATCCTCCAAGGGTGCTCTGGAGTCATTCCATATTGGATGTTCTGGAGCTGCCAAACAGGTCTCAATTGTCAAACAGAAGGATTCATTGAAGGGGGCATCCCACCACTCCCACGTCGGAAAACCTCCATGGCCTTGAGATTCCGCTCCGTTCATGAAGGGGTAGTCATGCACAGAAACTACAACCTGAGCCAACGTCTGATCCTCGCCGTGACTTCAGATGCTTGAGATTTTGGTTGCAACTGCAGGGGGTACCAGCCGTGCCCTCGGCCTGAAACTCAAGTCTAGCTTGTGTTCTCAGACTTCTGTCCTCACACTCCTGGCCCAGAAGCCCAAAAGTTTGACAATTCCGGACCCACAATGCAGCACTCTGCCTGCCCTCTAGAAAAAATATCTTGCCTAATGAGGTGCCCAGGCACCTCAAATGAGGATAAACCTACAGGGCACTCGACTGTACCCAAATTATATAGTCTAACCTGGGCACTAATACAGTGTCTGACACAACCTGAGTCAGAACCTCCTGACCAACACCCAGGCAGCTGACCGCACACTGAGCATATCAGACGCGCCATCGCCTTAGGTCGTCATCTCTAACCAACTACGATTTTTCAGGCTTCAGAACCTATACCTTATGTCCAATCACTGCTCACGATTGAAAATGATACAGAAATCAGAACACCTTCCCCATGGCAAGAGACCTTGTAATTGGCATGTTGTGCAAGGTCCAGTGTAGTTGAAACAAGTTTGGCCCATGAGGCCCCACCCATGTTCGCGGGCCACAATTGTCACAAACACACATTTGACCCTCAGCCTGAGCCCAGTCTCAAGTAAGGCCTCTCAGTGGCTGGATGTAGAGACAGCTTATTGGGCCTGCCAAGCCCCTATGCCGCAATTTTTAACCATAGTTTGGGTTTTCCATTCACTCTTCCCCAGGGCTCTGCTTTGGAATTCCTCTTTTGTTCGGACACCTGAGGTAATAAACCTGAAAGGAGACCTCCCATCCCACAGATTGACGAAAAAAATTGGGACCGCCCCAATCCACAGAAAGGAAGATTCGTCCATGGCCCATGATGCCTCCCCACATTCCACGGCCATCGTTGATATAAAATCCAGAGACAAAAGCCTGAGCAAGTGCCTCAGACTCGCTCTTTCTTCATATCCTGAAGAGTTCTTCTCATGGTTTGTAGATTGGGCCTGCCATACCTACGTCCCCAAACATAAGGTGAGTTTGTGTTTTCAGACTTCTGTCCTCAAATTCCCGGGCCACACAGCCTCCAGTCTGGGGCCCCTGGAGCCACACATTCGGACTGTGCCTACCCAATCCATGGGAATTCTGCCCATTCCATTGTCCAAAATCTTACAAATTGGGAGAACTCTCCAAAGTCCCCGAGGCAATCCCAATAGTGTAGGTCTCCAGGGACAAACAAGGGTGGTCTGACACCAGGTGAGTATCTACCTCCAATCATTCCATAGATGAATATCCCCAGAGAAGGAGAATGAACAAGACAGGACCCTAGGCCATAATCGAATACATTGCTTTGTTTTACAGGCATGTCTCTTCAAAATTCTGGATTCCAATTCCAGCATAATGGGTTTCCTGAGGCACACATCAGAACAAATCTCCTCTCCACAAGGAAACTTGTGCATGGGAGCTATGTCAAAAGCTTAGGAGAATACTTCAGGGTCCCGGGGCCACCGCCCCATTCCAAGGTCCTCATGGACACAAACACACATTAGGGCCCATCCTCAGGAAAGTCCATTTCAACTCATCCACCCCGGTTGCTCCCGCAGAGGGATCCGATCTCAACTGTATTGTGGCTAGTAGACAATTGGATTGTGAGGCGGGCTTGCCTGGCATCCATCCTCCAACGGTGCTCTGGAGTCATTCCATATGGGATGTCCTGGAGCTGCCCAACAGGGCTTAAGTGTCACACAGAAGGAATCATTGAAGGGGGCATCCCACCACTCCCAACGTCGGAAACCTCCATGGCCTTGAGATTCCGCTCCTTTCATGAAGGCGCAGTCATGCACAGAAACTCCAACCTGAGCCAACGACTGATCCTCGCCGTGACTTCAGATGCTTGAGATTTTGGTTGCGACTGCAGGGGGTACCAGCCGTGCCCTCGGCCTGAAACTCAAGTCTAGCTCGTGTTCTCAAACTTCTGTCCTCACACTCCTGTCCCAGAAGCCCTCAAGTTTGGCAATTCCGGAACCACAATGCAGCACTCTGCCTGCCCTCTAGAAAAAATATCTTGCCTAATGAGGTGCCCAGGCACCTCAAATGAGGATAAACCTACAGGGAACTCGACTGTACCCAAATTATATAGTCTAACTTGGGCACTAGTGCACTGTATGACACAACCTGAGCCAGAACCTCCTGACCAACACCCAGGCAGTTGACCGCACACTGAGCATATCAGATGCGCCATCGCCTTAGATTGTCATCTCTTCCCAACTGCGATTTTTCAGGCTTCAGAACCTAGACCTTATCTCCAACCACTGCCCAGGGTTGAAAATGATGCAGAAATCAAAACACCTTCCCCATGGCAAGAGACCTTGTGATTGGCATGTTGTCCAAGGTCCAGTGTAGTTGAAACCAGTGTGGCCCATGAGGCCCCGCCCATGCTCGCGTGCCACGTTGGTCACAAACACACACTGTGACCCTCAGCCTGAGCCCAGGCCTCAAGTAAGGCCTCTCAGTGGCTGGATGAAGAGACAGCTTATTGTGCCTGCCATGCCCCTAGGCCCCAATTTTTAACCATAGTTTGGGTTTTCCCTTCACTCTTCCCCAGGGCTCTGCTTTGGAATTCCTCTTTTGTTCAGACACCTGAGGTAATAAACCTGAAAGGAGAAATCCCATCCCACAGATTGACGAAAAACATTGGGATCGGGCCAAATCCACAGAGAGAAAGATTCGTCCATGGCCCATGAGTCCTCCCCCATTCCACGGCCATCGTTGATATAAAATCCAAATGCAAAAGCCTGAGCAAGTGCCTCAGAATCGCTCTTTCTTCATATCCTGAAGATTTCTTCTCATGATTTGTAGATTGGGCCTGCCATACCTACATCCCCAAACCTAAGCTGAGTTTGTATTTTCAGACTTCTGTCCTCAAAGTCCTGGGCCACACACCCTCATGCTGGGGCCTCTGAAGCCACACATTAGGACTGTGCCTACCCAATCCATGGGAATTCTGCCCATTCCATTGTCCAAAATCGTACAAATTAGGAGAACTCTCCAAAGTCCCTGAGGCCAAACCAATAGTGTAGGTCTCCGGGGACAAACAAGGGCGGTAAGACACCAGGTGAGCATCTACCTCCACTCATTCCATAGATGAATATCCCCAGACAAGAAGAATGAACAAGACAGGACCCTAGGCCATAATCGAATACATTGCATTGGTTTACAGGCATGTCTCTTCAAAAGTCTGGATTCCAATACCAGCATAATGGGTTTCCTGAGGCACCCATCAGAACAAATCTCCTCTCCACAAGGAAACTTGTGCATGGGAGCTATGTCAAAAGCTTAGGAGAATACTTCAGGGTCCCAGTGCCACCGCCCCATTTCAAGGCCCTCATGGACACAAACACACATTAGGGCCCATCCTCAGGAAAGTCCATTTCAACTCATCCACCCCGGTTGCTCCCGCAGAGGGATCCGATCTCAACTGTATTGTGGCTAGTAGACAATTGGATTGCAAGGCGGGCTTCCCTGACATCCATCCTCCAAGGGTGCTCTGGAGTCATTCCATATGGGATGTCCTGGGCTGCCCAACTGGTCTCAATTGTCCCGCAGAAGGAATCCTTGAAGGGGGCATCACACAACTCCCAACGTGGGAAAAGCTCCATGGCTTCGAGATTCCGCTCCTTTCATGAAGGGGCAGTCATGCACAGAAACTACAACCTGAGCCAACGTCTGATCCTCGCCGTGACTTCAGATGCTTGAGATATGGTTTCCGATCTGCAGGGGGTACCAGCCGTGCCCTCGGCCTGAAGCCCAAGTCTATCTTGTGTTCTCAGACTTCTGTCCTCAAACTCCTGGCCCGGAAGTCCTCCATTTTGGCAATTCCGGACCCACAAGGCAGCACTCTGCCTGCCCTCTAGAAAAAATATCTTGCCTAATGACGTGCCCAGGCACCTCAAATGAGGATAAACCTACAGGGAACTCGACTGTACCCAAATTATATAGTCTAACTTGGGCACTAGTGCACTGTCTGACACAACCTCAGCCAGAACCCCCTGACCAACACCCAGGCAGCTGACCGTACACTGAGCATACCAGACGCGCCATCGCCTTAGGTCGTCATCTCTTCCCAACTGCGATTTTTCAGGCTTCAGAACCTGTACCTTATGTCCAATCACTGCTCACGTTTGAAAATGATGCAGAAATCAGAACACCTTCCCCATGGCAAGAGACCTTGTGATTGGCATGTTGTCCAAGGTCCAGTGTAGTTGAAACCAGTTTGGCCCATGAGGCCCCACCCATGTTCGCGGGCCACAATTGTCACAAACACACATTTGACCCTCAGCCTGAGCCCAGTCTCAAGTAAGGCCGCTCAGTGGCTGGATGAGGAGACAGCTTATTGGGCCTGCCAAGCCCCTATGCCGCAATTTTTAACCATAGTTTGGGTTTTCCATTCACTCTTCCCCAGGGCTCTGCTTTGGAATTCCTCTTTTGTTCGGACACCTGAGGTAATAAACCTGAAAGGAGACCTCCCATCCCACAGATTGACGAAAAAAATTGGGACCGCCCCAATCCACAGAAAGGAAGATTCGTCCATGGCCCATGATGACTCCCCACATTCCACGGCCATCGTTGATATAAAATCCAGAGACAAAAGCCTGAGCAAGTGCCTCAGACTCGCTCTTTCTTCATATCCTGAAGAGTTCTTCTCATGGTTTGTAGATTGGGCCTGCCATACCTACGTCCCCAAACATAAGGTGAGTTTGTGTTTTCAGACTTCTGTCCTCAAAATCCTGGGCCACACAGCCTCCAGGCTGGGGCCCCTGGAGCCACACATTCGGACTGTGCCTACCCAATCCATGGGAATTCTGCCCATTCCATTGTCCAAAATCTTACAAATTGGGAGAACTCTCCAAAGTCCCCGAGGCAATCCCAATAGTGTAGGTCTCCAGGGACAAACAAGGGTGGTCTGACACCAGGTGAGCATCTACCTCCAATCATTCCATAGATGAATATCCCCAGAGAAGGAGAATGAACAAGACAGGACCCTAGGCCATAATCGAATACATTGCTTTGTTTTACAGGCATGTCTCTTCAAAATTCTGGATTCCAATTCCAGCATAATGGGTTTCCTGAGGCACACATCAGAACAAATCTCCTCTCCACAAGGAAACTTGTGCATGGGAGCTATGTCAAAAGCTTAGGAGAATACTTCAGGGTCCCGGGGCCACCGCCCCATTCCAAGGTCCTCATGGACACAAACACACATTAGGGCCCATCCTCAGGAAAGTCCATTTCAACTCATCCACCCCGGTTGCTCCCGCAGAGGGATCCGATCTCAACTGTATTGTGGCTAGTAGACAATTGGATTGTGAGGCGGGCTTGCCTGGCATCCATCCTCCAACGGTGCTCTGGAGTCATTCCATATGGGATGTCCTGGAGCTGCCCAACAGGGCTTAAGTGTCACACAGAAGGAATCATTGAAGGGGGCATCCCACCACTCCCAACGTCGGAAACCTCCATGGCCTTGAGATTCCGCTCCTTTCATGAAGGCACAGTCATGCACAGAAACTCCAACCTGAGCCAACGACTGATCCTCGCCGTGACTTCAGATGCTTGAGATTTTGGTTGCGACTGCAGGGGGTACCAGCCGTGCCCTCGGCCTGAAACTCAAGTCTAGCTCGTGTTCTCAACTTCTGTCCTCACACTCCTGTCCCAGAAGCCCTCAAGTTTGGCAATTCCGGAACCACAATGCAGCACTCTGCCTGCCCTCTAGAAAAAATATCTTGCCTAATGAGGTGCCCAGGCACCTCAAATGAGGATAAACCTACAGGGAACTCGACTGTACCCAAATTATATAGTCTAACTTGGGCACTAGTGCACTGTATGACACAACCTGAGCCAGAACCTCCTGACCAACACCCAGGCAGTTGACCGCACACTGAGCATATCAGATGCGCCATCGCCTTAGATTGTCATCTCTTCCCAACTGCGATTTTTCAGGCTTCAGAACCTAGACCTTATCTCCAACCACTGCCCAGGGTTGAAAATGATGCATAAATCAAAACACCTTCCCCATGGCAAGAGACCTTGTGATTGGCATGTTGTCCAAGGTCCAGTGTAGTTGAAACCAGTGTGGCCCATGAGGCCCCGCCCATGCTCGCGTGCCACGTTGGTCACAAACACACACTGTGACCCTCAGCCTGAGCCCAGGCCTCAAGTAAGGCCTCTCAGTGGCTGGATGAAGAGACAGCTTATTGTGCCTGCCATGCCCCTAGGCCCCAATTTTTAACCATAGTTTGGGTTTTCCCTTCACTCTTCCCCAGGGCTCTGCTTTGGAATTCCTCTTTTGTTCAGACACCTGAGGTAATAAACCTGAAAGGAGAAATCCCATCCCACAGATTGACGAAAAACAATTGGGATCGGGCCAAATCCACAGAGAGGAAGATTCGTCCATGGCCCATGAGTCCTCCCCCATTCCACGGCCATCGTTGATATAAAATCAAAATGCAAAAGCCTGAGCAAGTGCCTCAGAATCGCTCTTTCTTCATATCCTGAAGATTTCTTCTCATGATTTGTAGATTGGGCCTGCCATACCTACATCCCCAAACCTAAGCTGAGTTTGTGTTTTCAGACTTCTGTCCTCAAAGTCCTGGGCCACACACCCTCATGCTGGGGCCTCTGAAGCCACACATTAGGACTGTGCCTACCCAATCCATGGGAATTCTGCCCATTCCATTGTCCAAAATCGTACAAATTAGGAGAACTCTCCAAAGTCCCTGAGGCCAAACCAATAGTGTAGGTCTCCGGGGACAAACAAGGGCGGTAAGACACCAGGTGAGCATCTACCTCCACTCATTCCATAGATGAATATCCCCAGACAAGAAGAATGAACAAGACAGGACCCTAGGCCATAATCGAATACATTGCATTGGTTTACAGGCATGTCTCTTCAAAAGTCTGGATTCCAATACCAGCATAATGGGTTTCCTGAGGCACCCATCAGAACAAATCTCCTCTCCACAAGGAAACTTGTGCATGGGAGCTATGTCAAAAGCTTAGGAGAATACTTCAGGGTCCCGGGGCCACCGCCCCATTCCAAGGTCCTCATGGACACAAACACACATTAGGGCCCATCCTCAGGAAAGTCCATTTCAACTCATCCACCCCGGTTGCTCCCGCAGAGGGATCCGATCTCAACTGTATTGTGGCTAGTAGACAATTGGATTGTGAGGCGGGCTTGCCTGGCATCCATCCTCCAACGGTGCTCTGGAGTCATTCCATATGGGATGTCCTGGAGCTGCCCAACAGGGCTTAAGTGTCACACAGAAGGAATCATTGAAGGGGGCATCCCACCACTCCCAACGTCGGAAACCTCCATGGCCTTGAGATTCCGCTCCTTTCATGAAGGCACAGTCATGCACAGAAACTCCAACCTGAGCCAACGACTGATCCTCGCCGTGACTTCAGATGCTTGAGATTTTGGTTGCGACTGCAGGGGGTACCAGCCGTGCCCTCGGCCTGAAACTCAAGTCTAGCTCGTGTTCTCAACTTCTGTCCTCACACTCCTGTCCCAGAAGCCCTCAAGTTTGGCAATTCCGGAACCACAATGCAGCACTCTGCCTGCCCTCTAGAAAAAATATCTTGCCTAATGAGGTGCCCAGGCACCTCAAATGAGGATAAACCTACAGGGAACTCGACTGTACCCAAATTATATAGTCTAACTTGGGCACTAGTGCACTGTATGACACAACCTGAGCCAGAACCTCCTGACCAACACCCAGGCAGTTGACCGCACACTGAGCATATCAGATGCGCCATCGCCTTAGATTGTCATCTCTTCCCAACTGCGATTTTTCAGGCTTCAGAACCTAGACCTTATCTCCAACCACTGCCCAGGGTTGAAAATGATGCATAAATCAAAACACCTTCCCCATGGCAAGAGACCTTGTGATTGGCATGTTGTCCAAGGTCCAGTGTAGTTGAAACCAGTGTGGCCCATGAGGCCCCGCCCATGCTCGCGTGCCACGTTGGTCACAAACACACACTGTGACCCTCAGCCTGAGCCCAGGCCTCAAGTAAGGCCTCTCAGTGGCTGGATGAAGAGACAGCTTATTGTGCCTGCCATGCCCCTAGGCCCCAATTTTTAACCATAGTTTGGGTTTTCCCTTCACTCTTCCCCAGGGCTCTGCTTTGGAATTCCTCTTTTGTTCAGACACCTGAGGTAATAAACCTGAAAGGAGAAATCCCATCCCACAGATTGACGAAAAACAATTGGGATCGGGCCAAATCCACAGAGAGGAAGATTCGTCCATGGCCCATGAGTCCTCCCCCATTCCACGGCCATCGTTGATATAAAATCCAAATGCAAAAGCCTGAGCAAGTGCCTCAGAATCGCTCTTTCTTCATATCCTGAAGATTTCTTCTCATGATTTGTAGATTGGGCCTGCCATACCTACATCCCCAAACCTAAGCTGAGTTTGTGTTTTCAGACTTCTGTCCTCAAAGTCCTGGGCCACACACCCTCATGCTGGGGCCTCTGAAGCCACACATTAGGACTGTGCCTACCCAATCCATGGGAATTCTGCCCATTCCATTGTCCAAAATCGTACAAATTAGGAGAACTCTCCAAAGTCCCTGAGGCCAAACCAATAGTGTAGGTCTCCGGGGACAAACAAGGGCGGTAAGACACCAGGTGAGCATCTACCTCCACTCATTCCATAGATGAATATCCCCAGACAAGAAGAATGAACAAGACAGGACCCTAGGCCATAATCGAATACATTGCATTGGTTTACAGGCATGTCTCTTCAAAAGTCTGGATTCTAATACCAGCATAATGGGTTTCCTGAGGCACCCATCAGAACAAATCTCCTCTCCACAAGGAAACTTGTGCATGGGAGCTATGTCAAAAGCTTAGGAGAATACTTCAGGGTCCCAGTGCCACCGCCCCATTTCAAGGCCCTCATGGACACAAACACACATTAGGGCCCATCCTCAGGAAAGTCCATTTCAACTCATCCACCCCGGTTGCTCCCGCAGAGGGATCCGATCTCAACTGTATTGTGGCTAGTAGACAATTGGATTGCAAGGCGGGCTTCCCTGACATCCATCCTCCAAGGGTGCTCTGGAGTCATTCCATATGGGATGTCCTGGGCTGCCCAACTGGTCTCAATTGTCCCGCAGAAGGAATCCTTGAAGGGGGCATCACACAACTCCCAACGTGGGAAAAGCTCCATGGCTTCGAGATTCCGCTCCTTTCATGAAGGGGCAGTCATGCACAGAAACTACAACCTGAGCCAACGTCTGATCCTCGCCGTGACTTCAGATGCTTGAGATATGGTTTCCGATCTGCAGGGGGTACCAGCCGTGCCCTCGGCCTGAAGCCCAAGTCTATCTTGTGTTCTCAGACTTCTGTCCTCAAACTCCTGGCCCGGAAGTCCTCCATTTTGGCAATTCCGGACCCACAAGGCAGCACTCTGCCTGCCCTCTAGAAAAAATATCTTGCCTAATGACGTGCCCAGGCACCTCAAATGAGGATAAACCTACAGGGAACTCGACTGTACCCAAATTATATAGTCTAACTTGGGCACTAGTGCACTGTCTGACACAACCTCAGCCAGAACCCCCTGACCAACACCCAGGCAGCTGACCGTACACTGAGCATACCAGACGCGCCATCGCCTTAGGTCGTCATCTCTTCCCAACTGCGATTTTTCAGGCTTCAGAACCTGTACCTTATGTCCAATCACTGCTCACGTTTGAAAATGATGCAGAAATCAGAACACCTTCCCCATGGCAAGAGACCTTGTGATTGGCATGTTGTCCAAGGTCCAGTGTAGTTGAAACCAGTTTGGCCCATGAGGCCCCACCCATGTTCGCGGGCCACAATTGTCACAAACACACATTTGACCCTCAGCCTGAGCCCAGTCTCAAGTAAGGCCGCTCAGTGGCTGGATGAGGAGACAGCTTATTGGGCCTGCCAAGCCCCTATGCCGCAATTTTTAACCATAGTTTGGGTTTTCCATTCACTCTTCCCCAGGGCTCTGCTTTGGAATTCCTCTTTTGTTCGGACACCTGAGGTAATAAACCTGAAAGTAGACCTCCCATCCCACAGATTGACGAAAAAAATTGGGACCGCCCCAATCCACAGAAAGGAAGATTCGTCCATGGCCCATGATGCCTCCCCACATTCCACGGCCATCGTTGATATAAAATCCAGAGACAAAAGCCTGAGCAAGTGCCTCAGACTCGCTCTTTCTTCATATCCTGAAGAGTTCTTCTCATGGTTTGTAGATTGGGCCTGCCATACCTACGTCCCCAAACATAAGGTGAGTTTGTGTTTTCAGACTTCTGTCCTCAAAGTCCTGGGCCACACAGCCTCCAGGCTGGGGCCCCTGGAGCCACACATTCGGACTGTGCCTACCCAATCCATGGGTATTCTGCCCATTCCATTGTCCAAAATCTTACAAATTGGGAGAACTCTCCAAAGTCCCCGAGGCAATCCCAATAGTGTAGGTCTCCAGGGACAAACAAGGGTGGTCTGACACCAGGTGAGCATCTACCTCCAATCATTCCATAGATGAATATCCCCAGAGAAGGAGAATGAACAAGACAGGACCCTAGGCCATAATCGAATACATTGCTTTGTTTTACAGGCATGTCTCTTCAAAAGTCTGGATTCCAATTCCAGCATAATGGGTTTCCTGAGGCACACATCAGAACAAATATCCTCTCCACAAGGAAACTTGTGCATGGGAGCTATGTCAAAAGCTTAGGAGAATACTTCAGGGTCCCGGGGCCACCGCCCCATTCCAAGGTCTTCATGGACACAAACACACATTAGGGCCCATCCTCAGGAAAGTCCATTTCAACTCATCCACCCCGGTTGCTCCCGCAGAGGGATCCGAATTCAACTGTATTGTGGCTAGTAGACAATTGGATTGTGAGGCGGGCTTGCCTGGCATCCATCCTCCAACGGTGCTCTGGAGTCATTCCATATGGGATGTCCTGGAGCTGCCCAGCAGGTCTTAATTGTCACACAGAAGGAATCATTGAAGGGGGCATTCCACCACTCCCAACGTCGGAAACCTCCATGGCCTTGAGATTCCGCTCCTTTCATGAAGGCGCAGTCATGCACAGAAACTCCAACCTGAGCCAACGACTGTTCCTCGCCGTGATTTCAGATGCTTGAGATTTTGGTTGCGACTGCAGGGGGTACCAGCCGTGCCCTCGGCCTGAAATTCAAGTCTAGCTGTTGTTCTCAAACTTCTGTCCTCACACTCCTGTCCCAGAAGCCCTCAAGTTTGGCAATCCCGGACCCACAATGCAGCACTCTGCCTGCCCTCTAGAAAAAATATCTTGCCTAATGAGGTGCCCAGGCACCTCAAATGAGGATAAACCTACAGGGCACTCGACTGTACCCAAATTATATAGTCTAACTTGGGCACTAGTGCACTGTATGACACAACCTGAGCCAGAACCTCCTGACCAACACCCAGGCAGTTGACCGCACACTGAGCATATCAGATGCGCCATCGCCTTAGATTGTCATCTCTTCCCAACTGCGATTTTTCAGGCTTCAGAACCTAGACCTTATCTCCAACCACTGCCCAGGGTTGAAAATGATGCAGAAATCAAAACACCTTCCCCATGGCAAGAGACCTTGTGATTGGCATGTTGTCCAAGGTCCAGTGTAGTTGAAACCAGTGTGGCCCATGAGGCCCCGCCCATGCTCGCGTGCCACGTTGGTCACAAACACACACTGTGACCCTCAGCCTGAGCCCAGGCCTCAAGTAAGGCCGCTCAGTGGCTGGATGAAGAGACAGCTTATTGTGCCTGCCATCCCCCTAGGCCCCAATTTTTAACCATAGTTTGGGTTTTCCCTTCACTCTTCCCCAGGGCTCTGCTTTGGAATTCCTCTTTTGTTCAGACACCTGAGGTAATAAACCTGAAAGGAGAAATCCCATCCCACA
The DNA here is from genome assembly GCF_964662115.1 of Mustela nivalis. Taxonomy (NCBI): domain Eukaryota; kingdom Metazoa; phylum Chordata; class Mammalia; order Carnivora; family Mustelidae; genus Mustela; species Mustela nivalis. The sequence goes on from NW_028136515.1 coordinate 198,133, forward strand.
GATTGACGAAAAACAATTGGGATCGGGCCAAATCCACAGAGAGGAAGATTCGTCCATGGCCCATGAGTCCTCCCCCATTCCACGGCCATCGTTGATATAAAATCCAAATGCAAAAGCCTGAGCAAGTGCCTCAGAATCGCTCTTTCTTCATATCCTGAAGATTTCTTCTCATGATTTGTAGATTGGGCCTGCCATACCTACATCCCCAAACCTAAGCTGAGTTTGTGTTTTCAGACTTCTGTCCTCAAAGTCCTGGGCCACACACCCTCATGCTGGGGCCTCTGAAGCCACACATTAGGACTGTGCCTACCCAATCCATGGGAATTCTGCCCATTCCATTGTCCAAAATCGTACAAATTAGGAGAACTCTCCAAAGTCCCTGAGGCCAAACCAATAGTGTAGGTCTCCGGGGACAAACAAGGGCGGTAAGACACCAGGTGAGCATCTACCTCCACTCATTCCATAGATGAATATCCCCAGACAAGAAGAATGAACAAGACAGGACCCTAGGCCATAATCGAATACATTGCATTGGTTTACAGGCATGTCTCTTCAAAAGTCTGGATTCCAATACCAGCATAATGGGTTTCCTGAGGCACCCATCAGAACAAATCTCCTCTCCACAAGGAAACTTGTGCATGGGAGCTATGTCAAAAGCTTAGGAGAATACTTCAGGGTCCCAGTGCCACCGCCCCATTTCAAGGCCCTCATGGACACAAACACACATTAGGGCCCATCCTCAGGAAAGTCCATTTCAACTCAGCCACCCCGGTTGCTCCCGCAGAGGGATCCGATCTCAACTGTATTGTGGCTAGTAGACAATTGGATTGCAAGGCGGGCTTCCCTGACATCCATCCTCCAAGGGTGCTCTGGAGTCATTCCATATGGGATATCCTGGAGCTGCCCAACTGGTCTCAATTGTCCCGCAGAAGGAATCCTTGAAGGGGGCATCACACAACTCCCAACGTGGGAAAAGCTCCATGGCTTCGAGATTCCGCTCCTTTCATGAAGGGGCAGTCATGCACAGAAACTACAACCTGAGCCAACGTCTGATCCTCGCCGTGACTTCAGATGCTTGAGATATGGTTCCCGATCTGCAGGGGGTACCAGCCGTGCCCTCGGCCTGAAGCCCAAGTCTATCTTGTGTTCTCAGACTTCTGTCCTCAAACTCCTGGCCTGGAAGTCCTCCATTTTGGCAATTCCGGACCCACAAGGCAGCACTCTGCCTGCCCTCTAGAAAAAATATCTTGCCTAATGAGGTGCCCAGGCACCTCAAATGAGGATAAACCTACAGGGAACTCGACTGTACCCAAATTATATAGTCTAACTTGGGCACTAGTGCACTGTCTGACACAACCTCAGCCAGAACCCCCTGACCAACACCCAGGCAGCTGACCGTACACTGAGCATACCAGACGCGCCATCGCCTTAGGTCGTCATCTCTTCCCAACTGCGATTTTTCAGGCTTCAGAACCTGTACCTTATGTCCAATCACTGCTCACGTTTGAAAATGATGCAGAAATCAGAACACCTTCCCCATGGCAAGAGACCTTGTGATTGGCATGTTGTCCAAGGTCCAGTGTATTTGAAACCAGTTTGGCCCATGAGGCCCCACCCATGTTCGCGGGCCACAATTGTCACAAACACACATTTGACCCTCAGCCTGAGCCCAGTCTCAAGTAAGGCCGCTCAGTGGCTGGATGAAGAGACAGCTTATTGGGCCTGCCAAGCCCCTATGCCGCAATTTTTAACCATAGTTTGGGTTTTCCATTCACTCTTCCCCAGGGCTCTGCTTTGGAATTCCTCTTTTGTTCGGACACCTGAGGTAATAAACCTGAAAGTAGACCTCCCATCCCACAGATTGACGAAAAAAATTGGGACCGCCCCAATCCACAGAAAGGAAGATTCGTCCATGGCCCATGATGCCTCCCCACATTCCACGGCCATCGTTGATATAAAATCCAGAGACAAAAGCCTGAGCAAGTGCCTCAGACTCGCTCTTTCTTCATATCCTGAAGAGTTCTTCTCATGGTTTGTAGATTGGGCCTGCCATACCTACGTCCCCAAACATAAGGTGAGTTTGTGTTTTCAGACTTCTGTCCTCAAAGTCCTGGGCCACACAGCCTCCAGGCTGGGGCCCCTGGAGCCACACATTCGGACTGTGCCTACCCAATCCATGGGTATTCTGCCCATTCCATTGTCCAAAATCTTACAAATTGGGAGAACTCTCCAAAGTCCCCGAGGCAATCCCAATAGTGTAGGTCTCCAGGGACAAACAAGGGTGGTCTGACACCAGGTGAGCATCTACCTCCAATCATTCCATAGATGAATATCCCCAGAGAAGGAGAATGAACAAGACAGGACCCTAGGCCATAATCGAATACATTGCTTTGTTTTACAGGCATGTCTCTTCAAAATTCTGGATTCCAACTCCAGCATAATGGGTTTCCTGAGGCACACATCAGAACAAATCTCCTCTCCACAAGGAAACTTGTGCATGGGAGCTATGTCAAAAGCTTAGGAGAATACTTCAGGGTCCCGGGGCCACCGCCCCATTCCAAGGTACTCATGGACACAAACACACATTAGGGCCCATCCTCAGGAAAGTCCATTTCAACTCATCCACCCCGGTTGCTCCCGCAGAGGGATCCGATCTCAACTGTATTGTGGCTAGTAGACAATTGGATTGTGAGGCGGGCTTGCCTGGCATCCATCCTCCAACGGTGCTCTGGAGTCATTCCATATGGGATGTCCTGGAGCTGCCCAGCAGGTCTTAATTGTCACACAGAAGGAATCATTGAAGGGGGCATCCCACCACTCCCAACGTCGGAAACCTCCATGGCCTTGAGATTCCGCTCCTTTCATGAAGGCGCAGTCATGCACAGAAACTCCAACCTGAGCCAACGACTGATCCTCGCCGTGATTTCAGATGCTTGAGATTTTGGTTGCGACTGCAGGGGGTACCAGCCGTGCCCTCGGCCTGAAACTCAAGTCTAGCTCGTGTTCTCAAACTTCTGTCCTCACACTCCTGTCCCAGAAGCCCTCAAGTTTGGCAATCCCGGACCCACAATGCAGCACTCTGCCTGCCCTCTAGAAAAAATATCTTGCCTAATGAGGTGCCCAGGCACCTCAAATGAGGATAAACCTACAGGGCACTCGACTGTACCCAAATTATATAGTCTAACTTGGGCACTAGTGCACTGTATGACACAACCTGAGCCAGAACCTCCTGACCAACACCCAGGCAGTTGACCGCACACTGAGCATATCAGATGCGCCATCGCCTTAGATTGTCATCTCTTCCCAACTGCGATTTTTCAGGCTTCAGAACCTAGACCTTATCTCCAACCACTGCCCAGGGTTGAAAATGATGCAGAAATCAAAACACCTTCCCCATGGCAAGAGACCTTGTGATTGGCATGTTGTCCAAGGTCCAGTGTAGTTGAAACCAGTGTGGCCCATGAGGCCCCGCCCATGCTCGCGTGCCACGTTGGTCACAAACACACACTGTGACCCTCAGCCTGAGCCCAGGCCTCAAGTAAGGCCTCTCAGTGGCTGGATGAAGAGACAGCTTATTGTGCCTGCCATGCCCCTAGGCCCCAATTTTTAACCATAGTTTGGGTTTTCCCTTCACTCTTCCCCAGGGCTCTGCTTTGGAATTCCTCTTTTGTTCAGACACCTGAGGTAATAAACCTGAAAGGAGAAATCCCATCCCACAGATTGACGAAAAACAATTGGGATCGGGCCAAATCCACAGAGAGGAAGATTCGTCCATGGCCCATGAGTCCTCCCCCATTCCACGGCCATCGTTGATATAAAATCCAAATGCAAAAGCCTGAGCAAGTGCCTCAGAATCGCTCTTTCTTCATATCCTGAAGATTTCTTCTCATGATTTGTAGATTGGGCCTGCCATACCTACATCCCCAAACCTAAGCTGAGTTTGTGTTTTCAGACTTCTGTCCTCAAAGTCCTGGGCCACACACCCTCATGCTGGGGCCTCTGAAGCCACACATTAGGACTGTGCCTACCCAATCCATGGGAATTCTGCCCATTCCATTGTCCAAAATCGTACAAATTAGGAGAACTCACCAAAGTCCCTGAGGCCAAACCAATAGTGTAGGTCTCCGGGGACAAACAAGGGCGGTAATGCACCAGGTGAGCATCTACCTCCACTCATTCCATAGATGAATATCCCCAGACAAGAAGAATGAACAAGACAGGACCCTAGGCCATAATCGAATACATTGCATTGGTTTACAGGCATGTCTCTTCAAAAGTCTGGATTCCAATACCAGCATAATGGGTTTCCTGAGGCACCCATCAGAACAAATCTCCTCTCCACAAGGAAACTTGTGCATGGGAGCTATGTCAAAAGCTTAGGAGAATACTTCAGGGTCCCAGTGCCACCGCCCCATTTCAAGGCCCTCATGGACACAAACACACATTAGGGCCCATCCTCAGGAAAGTCCATTTCAACTCAGCCACCCCGGTTGCTCCCGCAGAGGGATCCGATCTCAACTGTATTGTGGCTAGTAGACAATTGGATTGCAAGGCGGGCTTCCCTGACATCCATCCTCCAAGGGTGCTCTGGAGTCATTCCATATGGGATGTCCTGGAGCTGCCAAATGGTCTCAATTGTCCCGCAGAAGGAATCCTTGAAGGGGGCATCACACAACTCCCAACGTGGGAAAAGCTCCATGGCTTCGAGATTCCGCTCCTTTCATGAAGGGGCAGTCATGCACAGAAACTACAACCTGAGCCAACGTCTGATCCTCGCCGTGACTTCAGATGCTTGAGATATGGTTTCCGATCTGCAGGGGGTACCAGCCGTGCCCTCGGCCTGAAGCCCAAGTCTATCTTGTGTTCTCAGACTTCTGTCCTCAAACTCCTGGCCCGGAAGTCCTCCATTTTGGCAATTCCGGACCCACAAGGCAGCACTCTGCCTGCCCTCTAGAAAAAATATCTTGCCTAATGACGTGCCCAGGCACCTCAAATGAGGATAAACCTACAGGGAACTCGACTGTACCCAAATTATATAGTCTAACTTGGGCACTAGTGCACTGTCTGACACAACCTCAGCCAGAACCCCCTGACCAACACCCAGGCAGCTGACCGTACACTGAGCATATCAGACGCGCCATCGCCTTAGGTCGTCATCTCTTCCCAACTGCGGTTTTTCAGGCTTCAGAACCTGTACCTTATGTCCAATCACTGCTCACGTTTGAAAATGATGCAGAAATCAGAACACCTTCCCCATGGCAAGAGACCTTGTGATTGGCATGTTGTCCAAGGTCCAGTGTATTTGAAACCAGTTTGGCCCATGAGGCCCCACCCATGTTCGCGGGCCACAATTGTCACAAACACACATTTGACCCTCAGCCTGAGCCCAGTCTCAAGTAAGGCCGCTCAGTGGCTGGATGAAGAGACAGCTTATTGGGCCTGCCAAGCCCCTATGCCGCAATTTTTAACCATAGTTTGGGTTTTCCATTCACTCTTCCCCAGGGCTCTGCTTTGGAATTCCTCTTTTGTTCGGACACCTGAGGTAATAAACCTGAAAGTAGACCTCCCATCCCACAGATTGACGAAAAAAATTGGGACCGCCCCAATCCACAGAAAGGAAGATTCGTCCATGGCCCATGATGCCTCCCCACATTCCACGGCCATCGTTGATATAAAATCCAGAGACAAAAGCCTGAGCAAGTGCCTCAGACTCGCTCTTTCTTCATATCCTGAAGAGTTCTTCTCATGGTTTGTAGATTGGGCCTGCCATACCTACGTCCCCAAACATAAGGTGAGTTTGTGTTTTCAGACTTCTGTCCTCAAAGTCCTGGGCCACACAGCCTCCAGGCTGGGGCCCCTGGAGCCACACATTCGGACTGTGCCTACCCAATCCATGGGTATTCTGCCCATTCCATTGTCCAAAATCTTACAAATTGGGAGAACTCTCCAAAGTCCCCGAGGCAATCCCAATAGTGTAGGTCTCCAGGGACAAACAAGGGTGGTCTGACACCAGGTGAGCATCTACCTCCAATCATTCCATAGATGCATATCCCCAGAGAAGGAGAATGAACAAAACAGGACCCTAGGCCATAATCGAATACATTGCTTTGTTTTACAGGCATGTCTCTTCAAAAGTCTGGATTCCAATTCCAGCATAATGGGTTTCCTGAGGCACACATCAGAACAAATCTCCTCTCCACAAGGAAACTTGTGCATGGGAGCTATGTCAAAAGCTTAGGAGAATACTTCAGGGTCCCGGGGCCACCGCCCCATTCCAAGGTCCTCATGGACACAAACACACATTAGGGCCCATCCTCAGGAAAGTCCATTTCAACTCATCCACCCCGGTTGCTCCCGCAGAGGGATCCGATCTCAACTGTATTGTGGCTAGTAGACAATTGGATTGTGAGGCGGGCTTGCCTGGCATCCATCCTCCAACGGTGCTCTGGAGTCATTCCATATGGGATGTCCTGGAGCTGCCCAGCAGATCTTAATTGTCACACAGAAGGAATCATTGAAGGGGGCATCCCACCACTCCCAACGTCGGAAACCTCCATGGCCTTGAGATTCCGCTCCTTTCATGAAGGCGCAGTCATGCACAGAAACTCCAACCTGAGCCAACGACTGTTCCTCGCCGTGATTTCAGATGCTTGAGATTTTGGTTGCGACTGCAGGGGGTACCAGCCGTGCCCTCGGCCTGAAACTCAAGTCTAGCTCGTGTTCTCAAACTTCTGTCCTCACACTCCTGTCCCAGAAGCCCTCAAGTTTGGCAATCCCGGACCCACAATGCAGCACTCTGCCTGCCCTCTAGAAAAAATATCTTGCCTAATGAGGTGCCCAGGCACCTCAAATGAGGATAAACCTACAGGGCACTCGACTGTACCCAAATTATATAGTCTAACTTGGGCACTAGTGCACTGTATGACACAACCTGAGCCAGAACCTCCTGACCAACACCCAGGCAGTTGACCGCACACTGAGCATATCAGATGCGCCATCGCCTTAGATTGTCATCTCTTCCCAACTGCGATTTTTCAGGCTTCAGAACCTAGACCTTATCTCCAACCACTGCCCAGGGTTGAAAATGATGCAGAAATCAAAACACCTTCCCCATGGCAAGAGACCTTGTGATTGGCATGTTGTCCAAGGTCCAGTGTAGTTGAAACCAGTGTGGCCCATGAGGCCCCGCCCATGCTCGCGTGCCACGTTGGTCACAAACACACACTGTGACCCTCAGCCTGAGCCCAGGCCTCAAGTAAGGCCTCTCAGTGGCTGGATGAAGAGACAGCTTATTGTGCCTGCCATGCCCCTAGGCCCCAATTTTTAACCATAGTTTGGGTTTTCCCTTCACTCTTCCCCAGGGCTCTGCTTTGGAATTCCTCTTTTGTTCAGACACCTGAGGTAATAAACCTGAAAGGAGAAATCCCATCCCACAGATTGACGAAAAACAATTGGGATCGGGCCAAATCCACAGAGAGGAAGATTCGTCCATGGCCCATGAGTCCTCCCCCATTCCACGGCCATCGTTGATATAAAATCCAAATGCAAAAGCCTGAGCAAGTGCCTCAGAATCGCTCTTTCTTCATATCCTGAAGATTTCTTCTCATGATTTGTAGATTGGGCCTGCCATACCTACATCCCCAAACCTAAGCTGAGTTTGTGTTTTCAGACTTCTGTCCTCAAAGTCCTGGGCCACACACCCTCATGCTGGGGCCTCTGAAGCCACACATTAGGACTGTGCCTACCCAATCCATGGGAATTCTGCCCATTCCATTGTCCAAAATCGTACAAATTAGGAGAACTCTCCAAAGTCCCTGAGGCCAAACCAATAGTGTAGGTCTCCGGGGACAAACAAGGGCGGTAAGACACCAGGTGAGCATCTACCTCCACTCATTCCATAGATGAATATCCCCAGACAAGAAGAATGAACAAGACAGGACCCTAGGCCATAATCGAATACATTGCATTGGTTTACAGGCATGTCTCTTCAAAAGTCTGGATTCCAATACCAGCATAATGGGTTTCCTGAGGCACCCATCAGAACAAATCTCCTCTCCACAAGGAAACTTGTGCATGGGAGCTATGTTAAAAGCTTAGGAGAATACTTCAGGGTCCCGGGGCCACCGCCCCATTCCAAGGTCCTCATGGACACAAACACACATTAGGGCCCATCCTCAGGAAAGTCCATTTCAACTCATCCACCCCGGTTGCTCCCGCAGAGGGATCCGATCTCAACTGTATTGTGGCTAGTAGACAATTGGATTGTGAGGCGGGCTTGCCTGGCATCCATCCTCCAACGGTGCTCTGGAGTCATTCCATATGGGATGTCCTGGAGCTGCCCAACTGGTCTCAATTGTCCCGCAGAAGGAATCCTTGAAGGGGGCATCACACAACTCCCAACGTGGGAAAAGCTCCATGGCTTCGAGATTCCGCTCCTTTCATGAAGGGGCAGTCATGCACAGAAACTACAACCTGAGCCAACGTCTGATCCTCGCCGTGACTTCAGATGCTTGAGATATGGTTTCCGATCTGCAGGGGGTACCAGACGTGCCCTCGGCCTGAAGCCCAAGTCTATCTTGTGTTCTCAGACTTCTGTCCTCAAACTCCTGGCCCGGAAGTCCTCCATTTTGGCAATTCCGGACCCACAAGGCAGCACTCTGCCTGCCCTCTAGAAAAAATATCTTGCCTAATGACGTGCCCAGGCACCTCAAATGAGGATAAACCTACAGGGAACTCGACTGTACCCAAATTATATAGTCTAACTTGGGCACTAGTGCACTGTCTGGCACAACCTCAGCCAGAACCCCCTGACCAACACCCAGGCAGCTGACCGTACACTGAGCATATCAGACGCGCCATCGCCTTAGGTCGTCATCTCTTCCCAACTGCGATTTTTCAGGCTTCAGAACCTGTACCTTATGTCCAATCACTGCTCACGTTTGAAAATGATGCAGAAATCAGAACACCTTCCCCATGGCAAGAGACCTTGTGATTGGCATGTTGTCCAAGGTCCAGTGTAGTTGAAACCAGTTTGGCCCATGAGGCCCCACCCATGTTCGCGGGCCACAATTGTCACAAACACACATTTGACCCTCAGCCTGAGCCCAGTCTCAAGTAAGGCCGCTCAGTGGCTGGATGAAGAGACAGCTTATTGGGCCTGCCAAGCCCCTATGCCGCAATTTTTAACCATAGTTTGGGTTTTCCATTCACTCTTCCCCAGGGCTCTGCTTTGGAATTCCTCTTTTGTTCGGACACCTGAGGTAATAAACCTGAAAGGAGACCTCCCATCCCACAGATTGACGAAAAAAATTGGGACCGCCCCAATCCACAGAAAGGAAGATTCGTCCATGGCCCATGATGCCTCCCCACATTCCACGGCCATCGTTGATATAAAATCCAGAGACAAAAGCCTGAGCAAGTGCCTCAGACTCGCTCTTTCTTCATATCCTGAAGAGTTCTTCTCATGGTTTGTAGATTGGGCCTGCCATACCTACGTCCCCAAACATAAGGTGAGTTTGTGTTTTCAGACTTCTGTCCTCAAAGTCCTGGGCCACACAGCCTCCAGGCTGGGGCCCCTGGAGCCACACATTCGGACTGTGCCTACCCAATCCATGGGTATTCTGCCCATTCCATTGTCCAAAATCTTACAAATTGGGAGAACTCTCCAAAGTCCCCGAGGCAATCCCAATAGTGTAGGTCTCCAGGGACAAACAAGGGTGGTCTGACACCAGGTGAGCATCTACCTCCAATCATTCCATAGATGAATATCACCAGAGAAGGAGAATGAACAAGACAGGACCCTAGGCCATAATCGAATACATTGCTTTGTTTTACAGGCATGTCTCTTCAAAAGTCTGGATTCCAATTCCAGCATAATGGGTTTCCTGAGGCACACATCAGAACAAATCTCCTCTCCACAAGGAAACTTGTGCATGGGAGCTATGTCAAAAGCTTAGGAGAATACTTCAGGGTCCCGGGGCCACCGCCCCATTCCAAGGTCCTCATGGACACAAACACACATTAGGGCCCATCCTCAGGAAAGTCCATTTCAACTCATCCACCCCGGTTGCTCCCGCAGAGGGATCCGATCTCAACTGTATTGTGGCTAGTAGACAATTGGATTGTGAGGCGGGCTTGCCTGGCATCCATCCTCCAACGGTGCTCTGGAGTCATTCCATATGAGATGTCCTGGAGCTGCCCAGCAGGTCTTAATTGTCACACAGAAGGAATCATTGAAGGGGGCATCCCACCACTCCCAACGTCGGAAACCTCCATGGCCTTGAGATTCCGCTCCTTTCATGAAGGCGCAGTCATGCACAGAAACTCCAACCTGAGCCAACGACTGATCCTCGCCGTGATTTCAGATGCTTGAGATTTTGGTTGCGACTGCAGGGGGTACCAGCCGTGCCCTCGGCCTGAAACTCAAGTCTAGCTCGTGTTCTCAAACTTCTGTCCTCACACTCCTGTCCCAGAAGCCCTCAAGTTTGGCAATCCCGGACCCACAATGCAGCACTCTGCCTGCCCTCTAGAAAAAATATCTTGCCTAATGAGGTGCCCAGGCACCTCAAATGAGGATAAACCTACAGGGCACTCGACTGTACCCAAATTATATAGTCTAACTTGGGCACTAGTGCACTGTATGACACAACCTGAGCCAGAACCTCCTGACCAACACCCAGGCAGTTGACCGCACACTGAGCATATCAGATGCGCCATCGCCTTAGATTGTCATCTCTTCCCAACTGCGATTTTTCAGGCTTCAGAACCTAGACCTTATCTCCAACCACTCCCAGGGTTGAAAATGATGCAGAAATCAAAACACCTTCCCCATGGCAAGAGACCTTGTGATTGGCATGTTGTCCAAGGTCCAGTGTAGTTGAAACCAGTGTGGCCCATGAGGCCCCGCCCATGCTCGCGTGCCACGTTGGTCACAAACACACACTGTGACCCTCAGCCTGAGCCCAGGCCTCAAGTAAGGCCTCTCAGTGGCTGGATGAAGAGACAGCTTATTGTGCCTGCCATGCCCCTAGGCCCCAATTTTTAACCATAGTTTGGGTTTTCCCTTCACTCTTCCCCAGGGCTCTGCTTTGGAATTCCTCTTTTGTTCAGACACCTGAGGTAATAAACCTGAAAGGAGAAATCCCATCCCACAGATTGACGAAAAACAATTGGGATCGGGCCAAATCCACAGAGAGGAAGATTCGTCCATGGCCCATGAGTCCTCCCCCATTCCACGGCCATCGTTGATATAAAATCCAAATGCAAAAGCCTGAGCAAGTGCCTCAGAATCGCTCTTTCTTCATATCCTGAAGATTTCTTCTCATGATTTGTAGATTGGGCCTGCCATACCTACATCCCCAAACCTAAGCTGAGTTTGTGTTTTCAGACTTCTGTCCTCAAAGTCCTGGGCCACACACCCTCATGCTGGGGCCTCTGAAGCCACACATTAGGACTGTGCCTACCCAATCCATGGGAATTCTGCCCATTCCATTGTCCAAAATCGTACAAATTAGGAGAACTCTCCAAAGTCCCTGAGGCCAAACCAATAGTGTAGGTCTCCGGGGACAAACAAGGGCGGTAAGACACCAGGTGAGCATCTACCTCCACTCATTCCATAGATGAATATCCCCAGACAAGAAGAATGAACAAGACAGGACCCTAGGCCATAATCGAATACATTGCATTGGTTTACAGGCATGTCTCTTCAAAAGTCTGGATTCCAATACCAGCATAATGGGTTTCCTGAGGCACCCATCAGAACAAATCTCCTCTCCACAAGGAAACTTGTGCATGGGAGCTATGTCAAAAGCTTAGGAGAATACTTCAGGGTCCCAGTGCCACCGCCCCATTTCAAGGCCCTCATGGACACAAACACACATTAGGGCCCATCCTCAGGAAAGTCCATTTCAACTCAGCCACCCCGGTTGCTCCCGCAGAGGGATCCGATCTCAACTGTATTGTGGCTAGTAGACAATTGGATTGCAAGGCGGGCTTCCCTGACATCCATCCTCCAAGGGTGCTCTGGAGTCATTCCATATGGGATGTCCTGGAGCTGCCCAACTGGTCTCAATTGTCCCGCAGAAGGAATCCTTGAAGGGGGCATCACACAACTCCCAACGTGGGAAAAGCTCCATGGCTTCGAGATTCCGCTCCTTTCATGAAGGGGCAGTCATGCACAGAAACTACAACCTGAGCCAACGTCTGATCCTCGCCGTGACTTCAGATGCTTGAGATATGGTTCCCGATCTGCAGGGGGTACCAGCCGTGCCCTCGGCCTGAAGCCCAAGTCTATCTTGTGTTCTCAGACTTCTGTCCTCAAACTCCTGGCCTGGAAGTCCTCCATTTTGGCAATTCCGGACCCACAAGGCAGCACTCTGCCTGCCCTCTAGAAAAAATATCTTGCCTAATGACGTGCCCAGGCACCTCAAATGAGGATAAACCTACAGGGAACTCGACTGTACCCAAATTATATAGTCTAACTTGGGCACTAGTGCACTGTCTGACACAACCTCAGCCAGAACCCCCTGACCAACACCCAGGCAGCTGACCGTACACTGAGCATATCAGACGCGCCATCGCCTTAGGTCGTCATCTCTTCCCAACTGCGATTTTTCAGGCTTCAGAACCTGTACCTTATGTCCAATCACTGCTCACGTTTGAAAATGATGCAGAAATCAGAACATCTTCCCCATGGCAAGAGACCTTGTGATTGGCATGTTGTCCAAGGTCCAGTGTAGTTGAAACCAGTTTGGCCCATGAGGCCCCACCCATGTTCGCGGGCCACAATTGTCACAAACACACATTTGACCCTCAGCCTGAGCCCAGTCTCAAGTAAGGCCGCTCAGTGGCTGGATGAAGAGACAGCTTATTGGGCCTGCCAAGCCCCTATGCCGCAATTTTTAACCATAGTTTGGGTTTTCCATTCACTCTTCCCCAGGGCTCTGCTTTGGAATTCCTCTTTTGTTCGGACACCTGAGGTAATAAACCTGAAAGGAGACCTCCCATCCCACAGATTGACGAAAAAAATTGGGACCGCCCCAATCCACAGAAAGGAAGATTCGTCCATGGCCCATGATGCCTCCCCACATTCCACGGCCATCGTTGATATAAAATCCAGAGACAAAAGCCTGAGCAAGTGCCTCAGACTCGCTCTTTCTTCATATCCTGAAGAGTTCTTCTCATGGTTTGTAGATTGGGCCTGCCATACCTACGTCCCCAAACATAAGGTGAGTTTGTGTTTTCAGACTTCTGTCCTCAAAGTCCTGGGCCACACAGCCTCCAGGCTGGGGCCCCTGGAGCCACACATTCGGACTGTGCCTACCCAATCCATGGGTATTCTGCCCATTCCATTGTCCAAAATCTTACAAATTGGGAGAACTCTCCAAAGTCCCCGAGGCAATCCCAATAGTGTAGGTCTCCAGGGACAAACAAGGGTGGTCTGACACCAGGTGAGCATCTACCTCCAATCATTCCATAGATGCATATCCCCAGAGAAGGAGAATGAACAAAACAGGACCCTAGGCCATAATCGAATACATTGCTTTGTTTTACAGGCATGTCTCTTCAAAAGTCTGGATTCCAATTCCAGCATAATGGGTTTCCTGAGGCACACATCAGAACAAATCTCCTCTCCACAAGGAAACTTGTGCATGGGAGCTATGTCAAAAGCTTAGGAGAATACTTCAGGGTCCCGGGGCCACCGCCCCATTCCAAGGTCCTCATGGACACAAACACACATTAGGGCCCATCCTCAGGAAAGTCCATTTCAACTCATCCACCCCGGTTGCTCCCGCAGAGGGATCCGATCTCAACTGTATTGTGGCTAGTAGACAATTGGATTGTGAGGCGGGCTTGCCTGGCATCCATCCTCCAACGGTGCTCTGGAGTCATTCCATATGGGATGTCCTGGAGCTGCCCAGCAGATCTTAATTGTCACACAGAAGGAATCATTGAAGGGGGCATCCCACCACTCCCAACGTCGGAAACCTCCATGGCCTTGAGATTCCGCTCCTTTCATGAAGGCGCAGTCATGCACAGAAACTCCAACCTGAGCCAACGACTGTTCCTCGCCGTGATTTCAGATGCTTGAGATTTTGGTTGCGACTGCAGGGGGTACCAGCCGTGCCCTCGGCCTGAAACTCAAGTCTAGCTCGTGTTCTCAAACTTCTGTCCTCACACTCCTGTCCCAGAAGCCCTCAAGTTTGGCAATCCCGGACCCACAATGCAGCACTCTGCCTGCCCTCTAGAAAAAATATCTTGCCTAATGAGGTGCCCAGGCACCTCAAATGAGGATAAACCTACAGGGCACTCGACTGTACCCAAATTATATAGTCTAACTTGGGCACTAGTGCACTGTATGACACAACCTGAGCCAGAACCTCCTGACCAACACCCAGGCAGTTGACCGCACACTGAGCATATCAGATGCGCCATCGCCTTAGATTGTCATCTCTTCCCAACTGCGATTTTTCAGGCTTCAGAACCTAGACCTTATCTCCAACTACTGCCCAGGGTTGAAAATGATGCAGAAATCAAAACACCTTCCCCATGGCAAGAGACCTTGTGATTGGCATGTTGTCCAAGGTCCAGTGTAGTTGAAACCAGTGTGGCCCATGAGGCCCCGCCCATGCTCGCGTGCCACGTTGGTCACAAACACACACTGTGACCCTCAGCCTGAGCCCAGGCCTCAAGTAAGGCCTCTCAGTGGCTGGATGAAGAGACAGCTTATTGTGCCTGCCATGCCCCTAGGCCCCAATTTTTAACCATAGTTTGGGTTTTCCCTTCACTCTTCCCCAGTGCTCTGCTTTGGAATTCCTCTTTTGTTCAGACACCTGAGGTAATAAACCTGAAAGGAGAAATCCCATCCCACAGATTGACGAAAAAAATTGGGACCGCCCCAATCCACAGAAAGGAAGATTCGTCCATGGCCCATGATGCCTCCCCACATTCCACGGCCATCGTTGATATAAAATCCAGAGACAAAAGCCTGAGCAAGTGCCTCAGACTCGCTCTTTCTTCATATCCTGAAGAGTTCTTCTCATGGTTTGTAGATTGGGCCTGCCATACCTACGTCCCCAAACATAAGGTGAGTTTGTGTTTTCAGACTTCTGTCCTCAAATTCCCGGGCCACACAGCCTCCAGTCTGGGGCCCCTGGAGCCACACATTCGGACTGTGCCTACCCAATCCATGGGAATTCTGCCCATTCCATTGTCCAAAATCGTACAAATTAGGAGAACTCTCCAAAGTCCCTGAGGCCAAACCAATAGTGTAGGTCTCCGGGGACAAACAAGGGCGGTAAGACACCAGGTGAGCATCTACCTCCACTCATTCCATAGATGAATATCCCCAGACAAGAAGAATGAACAAGTAGGCCATAATCGAATACATTGCATTGGTTTACAGGCATGTCTCTTCAAAAGTCTGGATTCCAATACCAGCATAATGGGTTTCCTGAGGCACCCATCAGAACAAATCTCCTCTCCACAAGGAAACTTGTGCATGGGATCTATGTCAAAAGCTTAGGAGAATACTTCAGGGTCCCAGTGCCACCGCCCCATTTCAAGGCCCTCATGGCCACAAACACACATTAGGGCCCATCCTCAGGAAAGTCCATTTCAACTCAGCCACCCCGGTTGCTCCCGCAGAGGGATCCGATCTCAACTGTATTGTGGCTAGTAGACAATTGGATTGCAAGGCGGGCTTCCCTGACATCCATCCTCCAAGGGTGCTCTGGAGTCATTCCATATGGGATGTCCTGGAGCTGCCCAACTGGTCTCAATTGTCCCGCAGAAGGAATCATTGAAGGGGGCATCACACAACTCCCAACGTGGGAAAAGCTCCATGGCTTCGAGATTCCGCTCCTTTCATGAAGGGGCAGTCATGCACAGAAACTACAACCTGAGCCAACGTCTGATCCTCGCCGTGACTTCAGATGCTTGAGATATGGTTCCCGATCTGCAGGGGGTACCCGCCGTGCCCTCGGCCTGAAGCCCAAGTCTATCTTGTGTTCTCAGACTTCTGTCCTCAAACTCCTGGCCCGGAAGTCCTCCATTTTGGCAATTCCGGACCCACAAGGCAGCACTCTGCCTGCCCTCTAGAAAAAATATCTTGCCTAATGAGGTGCCCAGGCACCTCAAATGAGGATAAACCTACAGGGAACTCGACTGTACCCAAATTATATAGTCTAACTTGGGCACTAGTGCACTGTCTGACACAACCTCAGCCAGAACCCCCTGACCAACACCCAGGCAGCTGAACGTACACTGAGCATACCAGACGCGCCATCGCCTTAGGTCGTCATCTCTTCCCAACTGCGATTTTTCAGGCTTCAGAACCTGTACCTTATGTCCAATCACTGCTCACGTTTGAAAATGATGCAGAAATCAGAACACCTTCCCCATGGCAAGAGACCTTGTGATTGGCATGTTGTCCAAGGTCCAGTGTAGTTGAAACCAGTTTGGCCCATGAGGCCCCACCCATGTTCGCGGGCCACAATTGTCACAAACACACATTTGACCCTCAGCCTGAGCCCAGTCTCAAGTAAGGCCGCTCAGTGGCTGGATGAAGAGACAGCTTATTGGGCCTGCCAAGCCCCTATGCCGCAATTTTTAACCATAGTTTGGGTTTTCCATTCACTCTTCCCCAGGGCTCTGCTTTGGAATTCCTCTTTTGTTCGGACACCTGAGGTAATAAACCTGAAAGGAGACCTCCCATCCCACAGATTGACGAAAAAAATTGGGACCGCCCCAATCCACAGAAAGGAAGATTCGTCCATGGCCCATGATGCCTCCCCACATTCCACGGCCATCGTTGATATAAAATCCAGAGACAAAAGCCTGAGCAAGTGCCTCAGACTCGCTCTTTCTTCATATCCTGAAGAGTTCTTCTCATGGTTTGTAGATTGGGCCTGCCATACCTACGTCCCCAAACATAAGGTGAGTTTGTGTTTTCAGACTTCTGTCCTCAAAGTCCTGGGCCACACAGCCTCCAGGCTGGGGCCCCTGGAGCCACACATTCGGACTGTGCCTACCCAATCCATGGGTATTCTGCCCATTCCATTGTCCAAAATCTTACAAATTGGGAGAACTCTCCAAAGTCCCCGAGGCAATCCCAATAGTGTAGGTCTCCAGGGACAAACAAGGGTGGTCTGACACCAGGTGAGCATCTACCTCCAATCATTCCATAGATGAATATCCCCAGAGAAGGAGAATGAACAAGACAGGACCCTAGGCCATAATCGAATACATTGCTTTGTTTTACAGGCATGTCTCTTCAAAAGTCTGGATTCCAATTCCAGCATAATGGGTTTCCTGAGGCACACATCAGAACAAATCTCCTCTCCACAAGGAAACTTGTGCATGGGAGCTATGTCAAAAGCTTAGGAGAATACTTCAGGGTCCCGGGGCCACCGCCCCATTCCAAGGTCCTCATGGACACAAACACACATTAGGGCCCATCCTCAGGAAAGTCCATTTCAACTCATCCACCCCGGTTGCTCCCGCAGAGGGATCCGATCTCAACTGTATTGTGGCTAGTAGACAATTGGATTGTGAGGCGGGCTTGCCTGGCATCCATCCTCCAACGGTGCTCTGGAGTCATTCCATATGGGATGTCCTGGAGCTGCCCAGCAGGTCTTAATTGTCACACAGAAGGAATCATTGAAGGGGGCATCCCACCACTCCCAACGTCGGAAACCTCCATGGCCTTGAGATTCCGCTCCTTTCATGAAGGCGCAGTCATGCACAGAAACTCCAACCTGAGCCAACGACTGATCCTCGCCGTGATTTCAGATGCTTGAGATTTTGGTTGCGACTGCAGGGGGTACCAGCCGTGCCCTCGGCCTGAAACTCAAGTCTAGCTCGTGTTCTCAAACTTCTGTCCTCACACTCCTGTCCCAGAAGCCCTCAAGTTTGGCAATCCCGGACCCACAATGCAGCACTCTGCCTGCCCTCTAGAAAAAATATCTTGCCTAATGAGGTGCCCAGGCACCTCAAATGAGGATAAACCTACAGGGCACTCGACTGTACCCAAATTATATAGTCTAACTTGGGCACTAGTGCACTGTATGACACAACCTGAGCCAGAACCTCCTGACCAACACCCAGGCAGTTGACCGCACACTGAGCATATCAGATGCGCCATCGCCTTAGATTGTCATCTCTTCCCAACTGCGATTTTTCAGGCTTCAGAACCTAGACCTTATCTCCAACCACTGCCCAGGGTTGAAAATGATGCAGAAATCAAAACACCTTCCCCATGGCAAGAGACCTTGTGATTGGCATGTTGTCCAAGGTCCAGTGTAGTTGAAACCAGTGTGGCCCATGAGGCCCCGCCCATGCTCGCGTGCCACGTTGGTCACAAACACACACTGTGACCCTCAGCCTGAGCCCAGGCCTCAAGTAAGGCCTCTCAGTGGCTGGATGAAGAGACAGCTTATTGTGCCTGCCATGCCCCTAGGCCCCAATTTTTAACCATAGTTTGGGTTTTCCCTTCACTCTTCCCCAGGGCTCTGCTTTGGAATTCCTCTTTTGTTCAGACACCTGAGGTAATAAACCTGAAAGGAGAAATCCCATCCCACAGATTGACGAAAAACAATTGGGATCGGGCCAAATCCACAGAGAGGAAGATTCGTCCATGGCCCATGAGTCCTCCCCCATTCCACGGCCATCGTTGATATAAAATCCAAATGCAAAAGCCTGAGCAAGTGCCTCAGAATCGCTCTTTCTTCATATCCTGAAGATTTCTTCTCATGATTTGTAGATTGGGCCTGCCATACCTACATCCCCAAACCTAAGCTGAGTTTGTGTTTTCAGACTTCTGTCCTCAAAGTCCTGGGCCACACACCCTCATGCTGGGGCCTCTGAAGCCACACATTAGGACTGTGCCTACCCAATCCATGGGAATTCTGCCCATTCCATTGTCCAAAATCGTACAAATTAGGAGAACTCTCCAAAGTCCCTGAGGCCAAACCAATAGTGTAGGTCTCCGGGGACAAACAAGGGCGGTAAGACACCAGGTGAGCATCTACCTCCACTCATTCCATAGATGAATATCCCCAGACAAGAAGAATGAACAAGACAGGACCCTAGGCCATAATCGAATACATTGCATTGGTTTACAGGCATGTCTCTTCAAAAGTCTGGATTCCAATACCAGCATAATGGGTTTCCTGAGGCACCCATCAGAACAAATCTCCTCTCCACAAGGAAACTTGTGCATGGGAGCTATGTCAAAAGCTTAGGAGAATACTTCAGGGTCCCGGGGCCACCGCCCCATTCCAAGGTCCTCATGGACACAAACACACATTAGGGCCCATCCTCAGGAAAGTCCATTTCAACTCATCCACCCCGGTTGCTCCCGCAGAGGGATCCGATCTCAACTGTATTGTGGCTAGTAGACAATTGGATTGTGAGGCGGGCTTGCCTGGCATCCGTCCTCCAACGGTGCTCTGGAGTCATTCCATATGGGATGTCCTGGAGCTGCCCAACTGGTCTCAATTGTCCCGCAGAAGGAATCCTTGAAGGGGGCATCACACAACTCCCAACGTGGGAAAAGCTCCATGGCTTTGAGATTCCGCTCCTTTCATGAAGGGGCAGTCATGCACAGAAACTACAACCTGAGCCAACGTCTGATCCTCGCCGTGACTTCAGATGCTTGAGATATGGTTTCCGATCTGCAGGGGGTACCAGACGTGCCCTCGGCCTGAAGCCCAAGTCTATCTTGTGTTCTCAGACTTCTGTCCTCAAACTCCTGGCCCGGAAGTCCTCCATTTTGGCAATTCCGGACCCACAAGGCAGCACTCTGCCTGCCCTCTAGAAAAAATATCTTGCCTAATGAGGTGCCCAGGCACCTCAAATGAGGATAAACCTACAGGGAACTCGACTGTACCCAAATTATATAGTCTAACTTGGGCACTAGTGCACTGTCTGACACAACCTCAGCCAGAACCCCCTGACCAACACCCAGGCAGCTGACCGTACACTGAGCATATCAGAGGCGCCATCGCCTTAGGTCGTCATCTCTTCCCAACTGCGATTTTTCAGGCTTCAGAACCTGTACCTTATGTCCAATCACTGCTCACGTTTGAAAATGATGCAGAAATCAGAACACCTTCCCCATGGCAAGAGACCTTGTGATTGGCATGTTGTCCAAGGTCCAGTGTAGTTGAAACCAGTTTGGCCCATGAGGCCCCACCCATGTTCGCGGGCCACAATTGTCACAAACACACATTTGACCCTCAGCCTGAGCCCAGTCTCAAGTAAGGCCGCTCAGTGGCTGGATGAAGAGACAGCTTATTGGGCCTGCCAAGCCCCTATGCCGCAATTTTTAACCATAGTTTGGGTTTTCCATTCACTCTTCCCCAGGGCTCTGCTTTGGAATTCCTCTTTTGTTCGGACACCTGAGGTAATAAACCTGAAAGGAGACCTCCCATCCCACAGATTGACGAAAAAAATTGGGACCGCCCCAATCCACAGAAAGGAAGATTCGTCCATGGCCCATGATGCCTCCCCACATTCCACGGCCATCGTTGATATAAAATCCAGAGACAAAAGCCTGAGCAAGTGCCTCAGACTCGCTCTTTCTTCATATCCTGAAGAGTTCTTCTCATGGTTTGTAGATTGGGCCTGCCATACCTACGTCCCCAAACATAAGGTGAGTTTGTGTTTTCAGACTTCTGTCCTCAAAGTCCTGGGCCACACAGCCTCCAGGCTGGGGCCCCTGGAGCCACACATTCGGACTGTGCCTACCCAATCCATGGGTATTCTGCCCATTCCATTGTCCAAAATCTTACAAATTGGGAGAACTCTCCAAAGTCCCCGAGGCAATCCCAATAGTGTAGGTCTCCAGGGACAAACAAGGGTGGTCTGACACCAGGTGAGCATCTACCTCCAATCATTCCATAGATGAATATCCCCAGAGAAGGAGAATGAACAAGACAGGACCCTAGGCCATAATCGAATACATTGCTTTGTTTTACAGGCATGTCTCTTCAAAAGTCTGGATTCCAATTCCAGCATAATGGGTTTCCTGAGGCACACATCAGAACAAATCTCCTCTCCACAAGGAAACTTGTGCATGGGAGCTATGTCAAAAGCTTAGGAGAATACTTCAGGGTCCCGGGGCCACCGCCCCATTCCAAGGTCCTCATGGACACAAACACACATTAGGGCCCATCCTCAGGAAAGTCCATTTCAACTCATCCACCCCGGTTGCTCCCGCAGAGGGATCCGATCTCAACTGTATTGTGGCTAGTAGACAATTGGATTGTGAGGCGGGCTTGCCTGGCATCCATCCTCCAACGGTGCTCTGGAGTCATTCCATATGAGATGTCCTGGAGCTGCCCAGCAGGTCTTAATTGTCACACAGAAGGAATCATTGAAGGGGGCATCCCACCACTCCCAACGTCGGAAACCTCCATGGCCTTGAGATTCCGCTCCTTTCATGAAGGCGCAGTCATGCACAGAAACTCCAACCTGAGCCAACGACTGATCCTCGCCGTGATTTCAGATGCTTGAGATTTTGGTTGCGACTGCAGGGGGTACCAGCCGTGCCCTCGGCCTGAAACTCAAGTCTAGCTCGTGTTCTCAAACTTCTGTCCTCACACTCCTGTCCCAGAAGCCCTCAAGTTTGGCAATCCCGGACCCACAATGCAGCACTCTGCCTGCCCTCTAGAAAAAATATCTTGCCTAATGAGGTGCCCAGGCACCTCAAATGAGGATAAACCTACAGGGCACTCGCCTGTACCCAAATTATATAGTCTAACTTGGGCACTAGTGCACTGTATGACACAACCTGAGCCAGAACCTCCTGACCAACACCCAGGCAGTTGACCGCACACTGAGCATATCAGATGTGCCATCGCCTTAGATTGTCATCTCTTCCCAACTGCGATTTTTCAGGCTTCAGAACCTAGACCTTATCTCCAACCACTGCCCAGGGTTGAAAATGATGCAGAAATCAAAACACCTTCCCCATGGCAAGAGACCTTGTGATTGGCATGTTGTCCAAGGTCCAGTGTAGTTGAAACCAGTGTGGCCCATGAGGCCCCGCCCATGCTCGCGTGCCACGTTGGTCACAAACACACACTGTGACCCTCAGCCTGAGCCCAGGCCTCAAGTAAGGCCTCTCAGTGGCTGGATGAAGAGACAGCTTATTGTGCCTGCCATGCCCCTAGGCCCCAATTTTTAACCATAGTTTGGGTTTTCCCTTCACTCTTCCCCAGGGCTCTGCTTTGGAATTCCTCTTTTGTTCAGACACCTGAGGTAATAAACCTGAAAGGAGAAAACCCATCCCACAGATTGACGAAAAACAATTGGGATCGGGCCAAATCCACAGAGAGGAAGATTCGTCCATGGCCCATGAGTCCTCCCCCATTCCACGGCCATCGTTGATATAAAATCCAAATGCAAAAGCCTGAGCAAGTGCCTCAGAATCGCTCTTTCTTCATATCCTGAAGATTTCTTCTCATGATTTGTAGATTGGGCCTGCCATACCTACATCCCCAAACCTAAGCTGAGTTTGTGTTTTCAGACTTCTGTCCTCAAAGTCCTGGGCCACACACCCTCATGCTGGGGCCTCTGAAGCCACACATTAGGACTGTGCCTACCCAATCCATGGGAATTCTGCCCATTCCATTGTCCAAAATCGTACAAATTAGGAGAACTCTCCAAAGTCCCTGAGGCCAAACCAATAGTGTAGGTCTCCGGGGACAAACAAGGGCGGTAAGACACCAGGTGAGCATCTACCTCCACTCATTCCATAGATGAATATCCCCAGACAAGAAGAATGAACAAGACAGGACCCTAGGCCATAATCGAATACATTGCATTGGTTTACAGGCATGTCTCTTCAAAAGTCTGGATTCCAATACCAGCATAATGGGTTTCCTGAGGCACCCATCAGAACAAATCTCCTCTCCACAAGGAAACTTGTGCATGGGAGCTATGTCAAAAGCTTAGGAGAATACTTCAGGGTCCCAGTGCCACCGCCCCATTTCAAGGCCCTCATGGACACAAACACACATTAGGGCCCATCCTCAGGAAAGTCCATTTCAACTCAGCCACCCCGGTTGCTCCCGCAGAGGGATCCGATCTCAACTGTATTGTGGCTAGTAGACAATTGGATTGCAAGGCGGGCTTCCCTGACATCCATCCTCCAAGGGTGCTCTGGAGTCATTCCATATGGGATGTCCTGGAGCTGCCCAACTGGTCTCAATTGTCCCGCAGAAGGAATCCTTGAAGGGGGCATCACACAACTCCCAACGTGGGAAAAGCTCCATGGCTTCGAGATTCCGCTCCTTTCATGAAGGGGCAGTCATGCACAGAAACTACAACCTGAGCCAACGTCTGATCCTCGCCGTGACTTCAGATGCTTGAGATATGGTTCCCGATCTGCAGGGGGTACCAGCCGTGCCCTCGGCCTGAAGCCCAAGTCTATCTTGTGTTCTCAGACTTCTGTCCTCAAACTCCTGGCCTGGAAGTCCTCCATTTTGGCAATTCCGGACCCACAAGGCAGCACTCTGCCTGCCCTCTAGAAAAAATATCTTGCCTAATGAGGTGCCCAGGCACCTCAAATGAGGATAAACCTACAGGGAACTCGACTGTACCCAAATTATATAGTCTAACTTGGGCACTAGTGCACTGTCTGACACAACCTCAGCCAGAACCCCCTGACCAACACCCAGGCAGCTGACCGTACACTGAGCATACCAGACGCGCCATCGCCTTAGGTCGTCATCTCTTCCCAACTGCGATTTTTCAGGCTTCAGAACCTGTACCTTATGTCCAATCACTGCTCACGTTTGAAAATGATGCAGAAATCAGAACACCTTCCCCATGGCAAGAGACCTTGTGATTGGCATGTTGTCCAAGGTCCAGTGTATTTGAAACCAGTTTGGCCCATGAGGCCCCACCCATGTTCGCGGGCCACAATTGTCACAAACACACATTTGACCCTCAGCCTGAGCCCAGTCTCAAGTAAGGCCGCTCAGTGGCTGGATGAAGAGACAGCTTATTGGGCCTGCCAAGCCCCTATGCCGCAATTTTTAACCATAGTTTGGGTTTTCCATTCACTCTTCCCCAGGGCTCTGCTTTGGAATTCCTCTTTTGTTCGGACACCTGAGGTAATAAACCTGAAAGTAGACCTCCCATCCCACAGATTGACGAAAAAAATTGGGACCGCCCCAATCCACAGAAAGGAAGATTCGTCCATGGCCCATGATGCCTCCCCACATTCCACGGCCATCGTTGATATAAAATCCAGAGACAAAAGCCTGAGCAAGTGCCTCAGACTCGCTCTTTCTTCATATCCTGAAGAGTTCTTCTCATGGTTTGTAGATTGGGCCTGCCATACCTACGTCCCCAAACATAAGGTGAGTTTGTGTTTTCAGACTTCTGTCCTCAAAGTCCTGGGCCACACAGCCTCCAGGCTGGGGCCCCTGGAGCCACACATTCGGACTGTGCCTACCCAATCCATGGGTATTCTGCCCATTCCATTGTCCAAAATCTTACAAATTGGGAGAACTCTCCAAAGTCCCCGAGGCAATCCCAATAGTGTAGGTCTCCAGGGACAAACAAGGGTGGTCTGACACCAGGTGAGCATCTACCTCCAATCATTCCATAGATGAATATCCCCAGAGAAGGAGAATGAACAAGACAGGACCCTAGGCCATAATCGAATACATTGCTTTGTTTTACAGGCATGTCTCTTCAAAATTCTGGATTCCAACTCCAGCATAATGGGTTTCCTGAGGCACACATCAGAACAAATCTCCTCTCCACAAGGAAACTTGTGCATGGGAGCTATGTCAAAAGCTTAGGAGAATACTTCAGGGTCCCGGGGCCACCGCCCCATTCCAAGGTCCTCATGGACACAAACACACATTAGGGCCCATCCTCAGGAAAGTCCATTTCAACTCATCCACCCCGGTTGCTCCCGCAGAGGGATCCGATCTCAACTGTATTGTGGCTAGTAGACAATTGGATTGTGAGGCGGGCTTGCCTGGCATCCATCCTCCAACGGTGCTCTGGAGTCATTCCATATGGGATGTCCTGGAGCTGCCCAGCAGGTCTTAATTGTCACACAGAAGGAATCATTGAAGGGGGCATCCCACCACTCCCAACGTCGGAAACCTCCATGGCCTTGAGATTCCGCTCCTTTCATGAAGGCGCAGTCATGCACAGAAACTCCAACCTGAGCCAACGACTGATCCTCGCCGTGATTTCAGATGCTTGAGATTTTGGTTGCGACTGCAGGGGGTACCAGCCGTGCCCTCGGCCTGAAACTCAAGTCTAGCTCGTGTTCTCAAACTTCTGTCCTCACACTCCTGTCCCAGAAGCCCTCAAGTTTGGCAATCCCGGACCCACAATGCAGCACTCTGCCTGCCCTCTAGAAAAAATATCTTGCCTAATGAGGTGCCCAGGCACCTCAAATGAGGATAAACCTACAGGGCACTCGACTGTACCCAAATTATATAGTCTAACTTGGGCACTAGTGCACTGTATGACACAACCTGAGCCAGAACCTCCTGACCAACACCCAGGCAGTTGACCGCACACTGAGCATATCAGATGCGCCATCGCCTTAGATTGTCATCTCTTCCCAACTGCGATTTTTCAGGCTTCAGAACCTAGACCTTATCTCCAACCACTGCCCAGGGTTGAAAATGATGCAGAAATCAAAACACCTTCCCCATGGCAAGAGACCTTGTGATTGGCATGTTGTCCAAGGTCCAGTGTAGTTGAAACCAGTGTGGCCCATGAGGCCCCGCCCATGCTCGCGTGCCACGTTGGTCACAAACACACACTGTGACCCTCAGCCTGAGCCCAGGCCTCAAGTAAGGCCTCTCAGTGGCTGGATGAAGAGACAGCTTATTGTGCCTGCCATGCCCCTAGGCCCCAATTTTTAACCATAGTTTGGGTTTTCCCTTCACTCTTCCCCAGGGCTCTGCTTTGGAATTCCTCTTTTGTTCAGACACCTGAGGTAATAAACCTGAAAGGAGAAATCCCATCCCACAGATTGACGAAAAACAATTGGGATCGGGCCAAATCCACAGAGAGGAAGATTCGTCCATGGCCCATGAGTCCTCCCCCATTCCACGGCCATCGTTGATATAAAATCCAAATGCAAAAGCCTGAGCAAGTGCCTCAGAATCGCTCTTTCTTCATATCCTGAAGATTTCTTCTCATGATTTGTAGATTGGGCCTGCCATACCTACATCCCCAAACCTAAGCTGAGTTTGTGTTTTCAGACTTCTGTCCTCAAAGTCCTGGGCCACACACCCTCATGCTGGGGCCTCTGAAGCCACACATTAGGACTGTGCCTACCCAATCCATGGGAATTCTGCCCATTCCATTGTCCAAAATCGTACAAATTAGGAGAACTCACCAAAGTCCCTGAGGCCAAACCAATAGTGTAGGTCTCCGGGGACAAACAAGGGCGGTAATGCACCAGGTGAGCATCTACCTCCACTCATTCCATAGATGAATATCCCCAGACAAGAAGAATGAACAAGACAGGACCGTAGGCCATAATCGAATACATTGCATTGGTTTACAGGCATGTCTCTTCAAAAGTCTGGATTCCAATACCACCATAATGGGTTTCCTGAGGCACCCATCAGAACAAATCTCCTCTCCACAAGGAAACTTGTGCATGGGAGCTATGTCAAAAGCTTAGGAGAATACTTCAGGGTCCCAGTGCCACCGCCCCATTTCAAGGCCCTCATGGACACAAACACACATTAGGGCCCATCCTCAGGAAAGTCCATTTCAACTCAGCCACCCCGGTTGCTCCCGCAGAGGGATCCGATCTCAACTGTATTGTGGCTAGTAGACAATTGGATTGCAAGGCGGGCTTCCCTGACATCCATCCTCCAAGGGTGCTCTGGAGTCATTCCATATGGGATGTCCTGGAGCTGCCCAACTGGTCTCAATTTTCCCGCAGAAGGAATCCTTGAAGGGGGCATCACACAACTCCCAACGTGGGAAAAGCTCCATGGCTTCGAGATTCCGCTCCTTTCATGAAGGGGCAGTCATGCACAGAAACTACAACCTGAGCCAACGTCTGATCCTCGCCGTGACTTCAGATGCTTGAGATATGGTTCCCGATCTGCAGGGGGTACCAGCCGTGCCCGCGGCCTGAAGCCCAAGTCTATCTTGTGTTCTCAGACTTCTGTCCTCAAACTCCTGGCCCGGAAGTCCTCCATTTTGGCAATTCCGGACCCACAAGGCAGCACTCTGCCTGCCCTCTAGAAAAAATATCTTGCCTAATGAGGTGCCCAGGCACCTCAAATGAGGATAAACCTACAGGGAACTCGACTGTACCCAAATTATATAGTCTAACTTGGGCACTAGTGCACTGTCTGACACAACCTCAGCCAGAACCCCCTGACCAACACCCAGGCAGCTGACCGTACACTGAGCATACCAGACGCGCCATCGCCTTAGGTCGTCATCTCTTCCCAACTGCGATTTTTCAGGCTTCAGAACCTGTACCTTATGTCCAATCACTGCTCACGTTTGAAAATGATGCAGAAATCAGAACACCTTCCCCATGGCAAGAGACCTTGTGATTGGCATGTTGTCCAAGGTCCAGTGTAGTTGAAACCAGTTTGGCCCATGAGGCCCCACCCATGTTCACGGGCCACAATTGTCACAAACACACATTTGACCCTCAGCCTGAGCCCAGTCTCAAGTAAGGCCGCTCAGTGGCTGGATGAAGAGACAGCTTATTGGGCCTGCCAAGCCCCTATGCCGCAATTTTTAACCATAGTTTGGGCTTTCCATTCACTCTTCCCCAGGGCTCTGCTTTGGAATTCCTCTTTTGTTCGGACACCTGAGGTAATAAACCTGAAAGTAGACCTCCCATCCCACAGATTGACGAAAAAAATTGGGACCGCCCCAATCCACAGAAAGGAAGATTCGTCCATGGCCCATGATGCCTCCCCACATTCCACGGCCATCGTTGATATAAAATCCAGAGACTAAAGCCTGAGCAAGTGCCTCAGACTCGCTCTTTCTTCATATCCTGAAGAGTTCTTCTCATGGTTTGTAGATTGGGCCTGCCATACCTACGTCCCCAAACATAAGGTGAGTTTGTGTTTTCAGACTTCTGTCCTCAAAGTCCTGGGCCACACAGCCTCCAGGCTGGGGCCCCTGGAGCCACACATTCGGACTGTGCCTACCCAATCCATGGGTATTCTGCCCATTCCATTGTCCAAAATCTTACAAATTGGGAGAACTCTCCAAAGTCCCCGAGGCAATCCCAATAGTGTAGGTCTCCAGGGACAAACAAGGGTGGTCTGACACCAGGTGAGCATCTACCTCCAATCATTCCATAGATGAATATCCCCAGAGAAGGAGAATGAACAAGACAGGACCCTAGGCCATAATCGAATACATTGCTTTGTTTTACAGGCATGTCTCTTCAAAATTCTGGATTCCAACTCCAGCATAATGGGTTTCCTGAGGCACACATCAGAACAAATCTCCTCTCCACAAGGAAACTTGTGCATGGGAGCTATGTCAAAAGCTTAGGAGAATACTTCAGGGTCCCGGGGCCACCGCCCCATTCCAAGGTCCTCATGGACACAAACACACATTAGGGCCCATCCTCAGGAAAGTCCATTTCAACTCATCCACCCCGGTTGCTCCCGCAGAGGGATCTGATCTCAACTGTATTGTGGCTAGTAGACAATTGGATTGTGAGGCGGGCTTGCCTGGCATCCATCCTCCAACGGTGCTCTGGAGTCATTCCATATGGGATGTCCTGGAGCTGCCCAGCAGGTCTTAATTGTCACACAGAAGGAATCATTGAAGGGGGCATCCCACCACTCCCAACGTCGGAAACCTCCATGGCCTTGAGATTCCGCTCCTTTCATGAAGGCGCAGTCATGCACAGAAACTCCAACCTGAGCCAACGACTGATCCTCGCCGTGATTTCAGATGCTTGAGATTTTGGTTGCGACTGCAGGGGGTACCAGCCGTGCCCTCGGCCTGAAACTCAAGTCTAGCTCGTGTTCTCAAACTTCTGTCCTCACACTCCTGTCCCAGAAGCCCTCAAGTTTGGCAATCCCGGACCCACAATGCAGCACTCTGCCTGCCCTCTAGAAAAAATATCTTGCCTAATGAGGTGCCCAGGCACCTCAAATGAGGATAAACCTACAGGGCACTGGACTGTACCCAAATTATATAGTCTAACTTGGGCACTAGTGCACTGTATGACACAACCTGAGCCAGAACCTCCTGACCAACACCCAGGCAGTTGACCGCACACTGAGCATATCAGATGTGCCATCGCCTTAGATTGTCATCTCTTCCCAACTGCGATTTTTCAGGCTTCAGAACCTAGACCTTATCTCCAACCACTGCCCAGGGTTGAAAATGATGCAGAAATCAAAACACCTTCCCCATGGCAAGAGACCTTGTGATTGGCATGTTGTCCAAGGTCCAGTGTAGTTGAAACCAGTGTGGCCCATGAGGCCCCGCCCATGCTCGCGTGCCACGTTGGTCACAAACACACACTGTGACCCTCAGCCTGAGCCCAGGCCTCAAGTAAGGCCTCTCAGTGGCTGGATGAAGAGACAGCTTATTGTGCCTGCCATGCCCCTAGGCCCCAATTTTTAACCATAGTTTGGGTTTTCCCTTCACTCTTCCCCAGGGCTCTGCTTTGGAATTCCTCTTTTGTTCAGACACCTGAGGTAATAAACCTGAAAGGAGAAATCCCATCCCACAGATTGACGAAAAACAATTGGGATCGGGCCAAATCCACAGAGAGGAAGATTCGTCCATGGCCCATGAGTCCTCCCCCATTCCACGGCCATCGTTGATATAAAATCCAAATGCAAAAGCCTGAGCAAGTGCCTCAGACTCGCTCTTTCTTCATATCCTGAAGATTTCTTCTCATGATTTGTAGATTGGGCCTGCCATACCTACATCCCCAAACCTAAGCTGAGTTTGTGTTTTCAGACTTCTGTCCTCAAAGTCCTGGGCCACACACCCTCATGCTGGGGCCTCTGAAGCCACACATTAGGACTGTGCCTACCCAATCCATGGGAATTCTGCCCATTCCATTGTCCAAAATCGTACATATTAGGAGAACTCTCCAAAGTCCCTGAGGCCAAACCAATAGTGTAGGTCTCCGGGGACAAACAAGGGCGGTAAGACACCAGGTGAGCATCTACCTTCACTCATTCCATAGATGAATATCCCCAGACAAGAAGAATGAACAAGACAGGACCCTAGGCCATAATCGAATACATTGCATTGGTTTACAGGCATGTCTCTTCAAAAGTCTGGTTTCCAATACCAGCATAATGGGTTTCCTGAGGCACCCATCAGAACAAATCTCCTCTCCACAAGGAAACTTGTGCATGGGAGCTATGTCAAAAGCTTAGGAGAATACTTCAGGGTCCAGTGCCACCGCTCCATTTCAAGGCCCTCATGGACACAAACACACATTAGGGCCCATCCTCAGGAAAGTCCATTTCAACTCAGCCACCCCGGTTGCTCCCGCAGAGGGATCCGATCTCAACTGTATTGTGGCTAGTAGACAATTGGATTGTGAGGCGGGCTTCCCTGACATCCATCCTCCAAGGGTGCTCTGGAGTCATTCCATATGGGATGTCCTGGGCTGCCCAAAAGGTCTTAATTGTCACACAGAAGGAATCATTGAAGGGGGCATTCCACCACTCCCACGTCGGAAAACCTCCATGGCCTTGAGATTCCGCTCCGTTCATGATGGGGCTGTCATGCACAGAAACTGCAACCTGAGCCAACGTCTGATCCTCGCCGTGACTTCAGATGCTTGAGATATTGTTTCCGATCTGCAGGGGGTACCTACCGTGCCCTCGGCCTGAAGCCCATGTCTATCTTGTGTTCTCAGACTTCTGTCCTCAAACTCCTGGCCCGGAAGTCCTCCATTTTGGCAATTCCGGACCCACAAGGCAGCACTCTGCCTGCCCTCTAGAAAAAATATCTTGCCTAATGAGTTGCTCAGGCACCTCAAATGAGGATAAACCTACAGGGAACTCGACTGTACCCAAATTATATAGTCTAACTTGGGCACTAGTGCACTGTCTGACACAACCTCAGCCAGAACCCCCTGACCAACACCCAGGCAGCTGACCGCACACTGATCATATCAGACGCGCCATCGCTTTAGGTCGTCATCTCTTCCCAACTGCGATTTTTCAGGCTTCAGAACTTATGCCTTATGTCCAATCACTGCTCACGATTGAAAATGGTGCAGAAATCAGAACACCTTCCCCATGGCAAGAGACCTTGTGATTGGCATGTTGTCCAAGGTCCAGTGTAGTTGAAACCAGTTTGGCCCATGTGGCCCCACCCATGCTCGCGGGCCACTATTGTCACAAACACACATTTGACCCTCAGCCTGAGCCCAGTCTCAAGTAAGGCCGCTCAGTGGCTGGATGAAGAGACAGCTTATTGGGCCTGCCAAGCCCCTATGCCGCAATTTTTAACAATAGTTTGGGTTGTCCCTTCACTCTTCCCCAGGGCTCTTCTTTGGAATTCCTCTTTTGTTCGGACACCTGAGGTAATAAACCTGAAAGGAGACCTCCCATCCCACAGATTGACGAAAACAATTGGGACTGCCCCAATGCACAGAAAGGAAGATTCGTCCATGGCCCATGATGCTTCCCCACATTCCATGGCCATCGTTGATATAAAATCCAGAGACAAAAGCCTGAGCAAGTGCCTCAGACTCGCTCTTTCTTCATATCCTGAAGAGTTCTTCTCATGGTTTGTAGATTGGGCCTGCCATACCTACGTCCCCAAACATAAGGTGAGTTTGTGTTTTCAGACATCTGTCCTCAAAGTCCTGGGCCACACAGCCTCCAGGCTGGGGCCCCTGGAGCCACACATTCGGACTGTGCCTACCCAATCCATGGGTATTCTGCCCATTCCATTGTCCAAAATCTTACAAATTGGGAGAACTCTCCAAAGTCCCCGAGGCAATCCCAATAGTGTAGGTCTCCAGGGACAAACAAGGGTGGTCTGACACCAGGTGAGCATCTACCTCCAATCATTCCATAGATGAATATCCCCAGAGAAGGAGAATGAACAAGACAGGACCCTAGGCCATAATCGAATACATTGCTTTGTTTTACAGGCATGTCTCTTCAAAATTCTGGATTCCAATTCCAGCATAATGGGTTTCCTGAGGCACAAATCAGAACAAATCTCCTCTCCACAAGGAAACTTGTGCATGGGAGCTATGTCAAAAGCTTAGGAGAATACTTCAGGGTCCCGGGGCCACCGCCCCATTCCAAGGTCCTCATGGACACAAACACACATTAGGGCCCATCCTCAGGAAAGTCCATTTCAACTCATCCACCCCGGTTGCTCCCGCAGAGGGATCCGATCTCAACTGTATTGTGGCTAGTAGACAATTGGATTGTGAGGCGGGCTTGCCTGGCATCCATCCTCCAACGGTGCTCTGGAGTCATTGCATATGGGATGTCCTGGAGCTGCCCAGCAGGTCTTAATTGTCACACAGAAGGAATCATTGAGGGGCATCCCACCACTCCCAACGTCGGAAACCTCCATGGCCTTGAGATTCCGCTCCTTTCATGAAGGCGCAGTCATGCACAGAAACTCCAACCTGAGCCAACGACTGATCCTCGCCGTGAT
The DNA here is from genome assembly GCF_964662115.1 of Mustela nivalis. Classification (NCBI taxonomy): domain Eukaryota; kingdom Metazoa; phylum Chordata; class Mammalia; order Carnivora; family Mustelidae; genus Mustela; species Mustela nivalis. The sequence continues at coordinate 230,785 of NW_028136515.1, forward strand.
TTCAGATGCTTGAGATTTTGGTTGCGACTGCAGGGGGTACCAGCCGTGCCCTCGGCCTGAAACTCAAGTCTAGCTCGTGTTCTCAAACTTCTGTCCTCACACTCCTGTCCCAGAAGCCCTCAAGTTTGGCAATCCCGGACCCACAATGCAGCACTCTGCCTGCCCTCTAGAAAAAATATCTTGCCTAATGAGGTGCCCAGGCACCTCAAATGAGGATAAACCTACAGGGCACTCGACTGTACCCAAATTATATAGTCTAACTTGGGCACTAGTGCACTGTATGACACAACCTGAGCCAGAACCTCCTGACCAACACCCAGGCAGTTGACCGCACACTGAGCATATCAGATGTGCCATCGCCTTAGATTGTCATCTCTTCCCAACTGCGATTTTTCAGGCTTCAGAACCTAGACCTTATCTCCAACCACTGCCCAGGGTTGAAAATGATGCAGAAATCAAAACACCTTCCCCATGGCAAGAGACCTTGTGATTGGCATGTTGTCCAAGGTCCAGTGTAGTTGAAACCAGTGTGGCCCATGAGGCCCCGCCCATGCTCGCGTGCCACGTTGGTCACAAACACACACTGTGACCCTCAGCCTGAGCCCAGGCCTCAAGTAAGGCCTCTCAGTGGCTGGATGAAGAGACAGCTTATTGTGCCTGCCATGCCCCTAGGCCCCAATTTTTAACCATAGTTTGGGTTTTCCCTTCACTCTTCCCCAGGGCTCTGCTTTGGAATTCCTCTTTTGTTCAGACACCTGAGGTAATAAACCTGAAAGGAGAAATCCCATCCCACAGATTGACGAAAAACAATTGGGATCGGGCCAAATCCACAGAGAGGAAGATTCGTCCATGGCCCATGAGTCCTCCCCCATTCCACGGCCATCGTTGATATAAAATCCAAATGCAAAAGCCTGAGCAAGTGCCTCAGACTCGCTCTTTCTTCATATCCTGAAGATTTCTTCTCATGATTTGTAGATTGGGCCTGCCATACCTACATCCCCAAACCTAAGCTGAGTTTGTGTTTTCAGACTTCTGTCCTCAAAGTCCTGGGCCACACACCCTCATGCTGGGGCCTCTGAAGCCACACATTAGGACTGTGCCTACCCAATCCATGGGAATTCTGCCCATTCAATTGTCAAAAATCGTACAAATTAGGAGAACTCTCTAAAGTCCCTGAGGCCAAACCAATAGTGTAGGTCTCCGGGGACAAACAAGGGCGGTAAGACACCAGGTGAGCATCTACCTCCACTCATTCCATAGATGAATATCCCCAGAGAAGAAGAATGAACAAGACAGGACCCTAGGCCATAATCGAATACATTGCATTGGTTTACAGGCATGTCTCTTCAAAAGTCTGGATTCCAATACCAGCATAATGGGTTTCCTGAGGCACCCATCAGAACAAATCTCCTCTCCACAAGGATACTTGTGCATGGGAGCTATGTCAAAAGCTTAGGAGAATACTTCAGGGTCCCAGTGCCACCGCCCCATTTCAAGGCCCTCATGGACACAAACACACATTAGTGCCCATCCTCAGGAAAGTCCATTTCAACTCAGCCACCCCGGCTGCTCTCGCAGAGGGATCCGATCTCAACTGTATTGTGGCTAGTAGACAATTGGATTGTGAGGCGGGCTTCCCTGGCATCCATTCTCCAAGGGTGCTCTGGAGTCATTCCATATGGGATGTCCTGGGCTGCCCAACAGGTCTGAATTGTCACACAGAAGGAATCATTGAAGGGGGCATCCCACCACTCCCACGTCGGAAAACCTCCATGGCCTTGAGATTCCGCTCCGTTCATGAAGGGGCGGTCATGCACAGAAACTGCAACCTGAGCCAACGTCTGATCCTCGCCGTGACTTCAGATGCTTGAGATATTGTTTCCGATCTGCAGGGGGTACCTACCGTGCCCTCGAACTGAAGCCCATGTCTATCTTGTGTTCTCAGACTTCTGTCCTCAAACTCCTGGCCCGGAAGTCCTCCATTTTGGCAATTCCGGACCCACAAGGCAGCACTCTGCCTGCCCTCTAGAAAAAATATCTTGCCTAATGAGGGGCCCAGGCACCTCAAATGAGGATAAACCTACAGGGAACTCGACTGTACCCAAATTATATAGTCTAACTTGGGCATTAGTGCACTGTCTGACACAACCTCAGCCAGAACCCCCTGACCAACACCGAGGCAGCTGACCGCACACTGAGCATATCAGACGCGCCATCGCTTTAGGTCGTCATCTCTTCCCAACTGCGATTTTTCAGGCTTCAGAACTTATACCTTATGTCCAATCACTGCTCACGATTGAAAAGGGTGCAGAAATCAGAACACCTTCCCCATGGCAAGAGACCTTGTGATTGGCATGTTGTCCAAGGTCCAGTGTAGTTGAAACCAGTTTGGCCCATGAGGCCCCACCCATGCTCGCGGGCCACTATTGTCACAAACACACATTTGACCCTCAGCCTGAGCCCAGTCTCAAGTAAGGCCGCTCAGTGACTGGATGAAGAGACAGCTTATTGGGCCTGCCAAGCCCCTAGTTCCCAATTTTTAACAATAGTTTGGGTTGTCCCTTCACTCTTCCCCAGGGCTCTGCTTTGGAATTCCTCTTTTGTTCGGACACCTGAGGTAATAAACCTGAAAGGAGACCTCCCATCCCACAGATTGACGAAAACAATTGGGACAGCCCCAATGCACAGAAAGGAAGATTCGTCCATGGCCCATGATGCTTCCCCACATTCCACGGCCATCGTTGATATAAAATCCAGAGACAAAAGCCTGAGCAAGTGCCTCAGACTCGCTCTTTCTTCATATCCTGAAGAGTTCTGCTCATGGTGTGTAGATTGGGCCTGCCATACCTACGTCCCCAAACATAAGGTGAGTTTGTGTTTTCAGACTTCTGTCCTCAAAGTCCTGGGCCACACAGCCTCCAGGCTGGGTCCCCTGGAGCCACACATTCGGACTGTGCCTACCCAATCAATAGGAATTCTGACCATATCATTTTCCAAAATCTTACAAATTTGGAGAACTCTCCAAAGTCCCCGAGGCAAAACCAATAGTTTAGGTCTCCTGGGACAAACAAGGTGGTCTGACACCAGGTGAGCATCTACCTCCACTCATTCCATAGACGGATATCCCCAGAGAATAAGATTGAACCAGACAGGATCCTAGGCAATAGTCGGATCCATTGCTTTGGTTTACAGGCATGTCTCCTCAAGAGCCTGGATTCCAAGACCAGCATAAGGGTTTTCCTGAGGCACCCATCAGAACAAATCTCCTCTCCACAAGGAAACTTGTGCATGGGAGCCTTGTCAAAAGCTTAGGAGAATACTTCAGGGTCCCGGTGCCACCGCACCATTCCAAGGCCCTCATGGACACAAACACACATTAGGCCCCATCCTCAGGAAAGTCCATTTCAACTCAGCCACCCCGTTAGCTCTTGCAGAGCCATCCGATCTCAACTGTATTGTTGCTAGGAGACAATTGGAATGCGAGGTGGGCTTCCCAGGCATCCATCCTCAAACGGTGCTTTGGAGGCATTCCATATGGGATGTCCTGGGGCTGCCTAACAGGTCTTGATTTTACTGCAGAAGGAATCTTTGAAGGGGGCATCACACAACTCCCAACGTGGGAAAAGCTCCATGGCCTTGAGATTCCGCTCCTTTCATGAAGGGGCAGTCATGCACAGAAACTACAACCTGAGCCAACGTCTGATCCTCGCCGTGACTTCAGATGCTTGAGATATTTTTTCCGATCTGCAGGGGGTAACTACCGTGCCCTAGGCCTGAAGCCCAAGTCTAGCTTGTTTTCTCAGACTTCTGTCCTCAAACTCTTGGCCCAGAAGTCCTCCATTTTGGCAATTGCGGACCCACAACGCAGCACTCTGCCTGCCCTCTAGAAAAAATATCTTGCCTAATGAGGTGCCCAGGCACCTCAAATGAGGATAAACCTACAGGGCACTCGACTGTACCCAAATTATATAGTCTAACTTGGGCACTAGTGCACTGTCTGACACAACCTGAGCCAGAACCTCCTGACCAACACCCAGGCAACTGACCGCACACTGAGCATATCAGATGCGCCATCGCATTAGATCGTCATCTCTTCCCAAATGCGATTTTTCAGGCTTCAGAACCTAGACCTTATCTCCAAACACTGCTCAAGATTGAAAATGATGCAGAAATCAGAACACTTTCGCATGGCAAGAGACCTTGGGATTGGCATGTTGTCCAAGGTCCAGTGTAGTTGTAACCAGGGTGGCCCATGAGGCCCCGCCCATGCTCGAGGGCCACAATTGTCACAAACACACCTTTGACCCTCAGCCTGAGCCCAATCCTCAAGTAAGGCCTCTCAGTGGCTGGATGAAGAGACAGCTTATTGGGCCTGCCATGCCGCTAGGCCCCAATTTTTAACCATAGTTTGAGTTGTCCCTTCACTCTTCCCCAGGGCTCTGCTTTGGAATTCCACTTTTGTTCGGACACCTGAGGTAAAAACCTGAACGGAGACCTCCCAACCCACAGATAGACGAAAAATAATTTGGACCGGGCCAAATCCACAGAGAGGAAGATTCGTGCATGGCCCATGAAACCTCCCCACATTCCACGGCCATCGTTGATATAAGCCCAAAAGTTTGGCAATTCCGGACCCACAATGCAGCACTCTGCCTGCCCTCTAGAAAAAAAATGATTGCCTCAAGAGCTGGCCAGGCACCTTCAATGAGGATATACCTCCACAGCACTCGACTTTACCCAAATTATATAGTCTAACCTGGGCAATAATGCACTGTCGGACACAACCTGAGCCCGGACCTCCTGACCAGACCGCACACTGAGCACATAAGACCCGCCATGGCCTTAGGTCATCATCTCTTCCTTACCTCAGTTTTCAGGCCTCAGAACTGAGACATTATTTTCAATCACTGCCCAGAGGTGAGTGTGATGCAGAAATCAGAACACCTCCTTACCCATTGTAAGAAACCTTGTGGTTGGCATGTTGTCCAACGTTCAGTGTAGGAGAAACCAGCATTCACCCTGAGGCCCCGCCCATTCTTGAGTGCGACAAGGGCATAAACACGCATTGTGACCCTCAGCATGAGTCCTGTCCTCTAGTAAGTCCTCTCAGTGACTGGACCATCAGATGTCATAATGGGCTTGATATGTCCATAAGCCCCAATTTTTAACCAGATTTCTGATTGTCCAGTCACCCCCCCCCAGGGCTCTACTCTGGAATCCCTCATTTGGTGGGACACCTGAGGTTAAAAAGAAAACAACATAAAAAAAAAAAACGGACTTCATCCATCCCATCCCACAGAGTGACCCCATATGCTTTGGACTGGTCCAAACCACCAGGGAGTAAGACTCGTCCATTTCCAATGAAGTCACCCAGAAATTTCACGACCATGAGTGACAAGATATCCAGAGACAAAAACTTGAGCTAGAGCCTCACACTCGCCCTTTTCTCAAATCCCGAAAAGTTCTCCTCATGGTCTGTAGATAAGTCCTGCCATACCTATGACCTGAAACATAAGCCAAGTTTGTGCTTTTAGACAACTGTCCAAACAGCCCTGGCCTACACAACCTACAGGCTCAGGCCCCTGGAGCCAAACCTGAGGACTGTACTTGCCCTCTCCAAGGGAACTATGTGTGCCCATTCCAATGGCCACATCCCTTCTAATAGGATAAACCTCCAAAGTCCTTGATTCATCTCATTAGTGGTGGCTTCCCAGGTCAAACAGGGGCAATGTGAGCCCATCTGAGCACCTACCTGTACTCAGACCCATAGACAGATGTCCCCAGAGGTAAAAAGGAAAGAACAGGCCCCTAGGCACTAATCATATCCATTGCTTTGGTTTCCAGGCATCTCTCCTCAGAGGCCTGGATTTCAATACCAGCATATGGCTGTTTCTTGACTAACCCCTCAGAAAACATCTCATTTACACATGGGAAACTTGCACGTTGGAGCTGTGTCAAAGCATCTGTTTAGGAGAACCCTTCAGGGCCCCAGTGCCACCAGTTCATTCCAAGGTCTCCATAGACACAAAAGCACATTAGAACACATCCATAGGAGAGTCCATTTCAACTCAGCCTCCTCGGTTGCTCCCCCAGACCCAGCAGATCTAACCTTTTTGTGTCTAGGAGACAATTGGAATGCGAGGTGGGCTACCCAGCCATGCATCCTTAAAACCCCGCTCAGAATCATTGGCCTGGAGCCAAACAACAGGTCTCAATTGTCCTGCAGAATACACTTTGCAGTTTGGAGCTTCTCACAAATCCCATAGTGGGAAAACCCCAATGGCCTCGTGATGCCCCGCCTTCGTGAAGGGGCCATCAGGGACAGAAACACCAACTTGAGCGATCGACTGATCCTCGCCCTGATCAGATGCACGAGATCTCGATTCAGGACTGTAGATTGTGCCATCGCTGATACAAAATCCAGAGACAAAAACCTGAGCAAGCGCCTCAGACACGCACTTTCTTCATATCCTGAAGAGTTCTTCTCATGGTTTGTAGATCGGGCCTGCCATACCTACGTACCCAAACCTAAGCTGAGTTTGTGTTTTCAGACTTCTGTCCTCAAAGTCCTGGGCCACACACCCTCCAGGCTGGGGCCCCTGGAGCCACACATTAGGACTGTGCCTACCAATCCATGGGAATCTGCCCATTCCATTGTCCAAAATCGTACAAATTATGAGAAAACTCCAAAGTCCCTGAGACCATCCAAATAGTGTAGGTCGCTCGGAACAAACAAGGGCTGTCTGACACCAGCTGATAATCGACCTCCACTCATACCATACATGGATGTCCCCAGAGGAGAAGATTGAACCAGACAGGACCCTAGGCCATAATAGGATCCATTGCCTTGGTTTACAGGCATGTATCCTCAAAAGCCTGATTCCAATACGAGCATAGGGGTTTTGCTGAGGCATCCATCAGAACTCATCTCGTCTCCACAAGGAAACCTGTGCATGGGAGCCATGTCCAAAGCATAGGAGAGTACTTCAGAGTCCCGGTGCCACCGCCCCATTCCAAGGTCCTCATGGACACAAAAAAACATTAGGACCAATCCTCAGGAGAGTCCATTTCATCTCAGCTACCCCGGTTGCTCCCGCAGAGCCATCAGATCTAAACTGTCTTGTTGCTAGGAGACAATTGGAATGTGAGGCGGGCTTCCCATGCATCCATCCTTGAACGGTGCTCTGGAGTCATTCCATATGGGATGTCCTGGAGCTGTCCAACAGGTCTCAATTGTCCCGCAGAAGGAATCCTTGAAGGGGGCATCCCAAAACTCCCAACGTGGGAAAACCTCAATGGCCTCGAGATTCCGCTCCTTTCATGAAGCGGCCGTCAATGCACGGAATGTCCAACCTGAGCCAACGTCTGATCCTCGCCCTGACTTCAGATGCATGAGTATTGGTTCAGATCTGCAGGGTGAACCTGCCGTGCCCTCGCCCTGAAACCCAAGTCTAGCTTGTCTTCTCAGAATTCCGTCCTCACACTCCTGGCCCCGAAGCCCTCAAGTTTGGCAATTCCGGACCCACAATGCAGCACTCTGCCTGCCCCCTAGAAAAAAATTATTGCATCATGAGCTGCACAGGCACCTTCAATGATGATAAACCTCCACAGCACACGACTTCACACAAATTATATAGTCTAACCTGGGCACTAATGCACTGTCGGACACAACCTGAGCCCGGACCTCCTGACCAACACCCGGAAAGAACAGAGCACACTGAGTACATAAGCCCTGCCATGGCCTTAGGTCATCATCTCTTCCCTACCTCAGTTTTCAGGCCTCAGAACCGAGACATTATCTCCAATCACTGCCCAGGGGTGAGTGTGATGCAGAAATCAGAACTCCTCCTTACCCATGGTAAGAAACCTTGTGGTTGGCACGTCGTCCAACGTTCAGTGTAGGAGAAACCAGCATTCACCCTGAGGCCCCGCCCAATCTTGAGTGCGACAAGGGCATAAACACGCATTGTGACCCTCAGCATGAGTCCTGTCCTCTAGTAAGTCCTCTCAGTGACTGGACCATCAGATGTCATAATGGGCTTGATATGTCCATAAGCCCCAATTTTTAACCAGATTTCTGATTGTCCAGTCACCCCCCCCCCCAGGGCTCTACTCTGGAATCCCTCATTTGGTGGGACACCTGAGGTTAAAAAGAAAACAACATAAAAAAAAAAAAAACGGACTTCATCCATCCCATCCCACAGAGTGACCCCATATGCTTTGGACTGGTCCAAACCACCAGGGAGTAAGACTCGTCCATTTCCAATGAAGTCACCCAGAAATTTCACGACCATGAGTGACAAGATATCCAGAGACAAAAACTTGAGCTAGAGCCTCACACTCGCCCTTTTCTCAAATCCCGAAAAGTTCTCCTCATGGTCTGTAGATAAGTCCTGCCATACCTATGACCTGAAACATAAGCCAAGTTTGTGCTTTTAGACAACTGTCCAAACAGCCCTGGCCTACACAACCTACAGGCTCAGGCCCCTGGAGCCAAACCTGAGGACTGTACTTGCCCTCTCCAAGGGAACTATGTGTGCCCATTCCAATGGCCACATCCCTTCTAATAGGATAAACCTCCAAAGTCCTTGATTCATCTCATTAGTGGTGGCTTCCCAGGTCAAACAGGGGCAATGTGAGCCCATCTGAGCACCTACCTGTACTCAGACCCATAGACAGATGTCCCCAGAGGTAAAAAGGAAAGAACAGGCCCCTAGGCACTAATCATATCCATTGCTTTGGTTTCCAGGCATCTCTCCTCAGAGGCCTGGATTTCAATACCAGCATATGGCTGTTTCTTGACTAACCCCTCAGAAAACATCTCATTTACACATGGGAAACTTGCACGTTGGAGCTGTGTCAAAGCATCTGTTTAGGAGAACCCTTCAGGGCCCCAGTGCCACCAGTTCATTCCAAGGTCTCCATAGACACAAAAGCACATTAGAACACATCCATAGGAGAGTCCATTTCAACTCAGCCTCCTCGGTTGCTCCCCCAGACCCAGCAGATCTAACCTTTTTGTGTCTAGGAGACAATTGGAATGCGAGGTGGGCTACCCAGCCATGCATCCTTAAAACCCCGCTCAGAATCATTGGCCTGGAGCCAAACAACAGGTCTCAATTGTCCTGCAGAATACACTTTGCAGTTTGGAGCTTCTCACAAATCCCATAGTGGGAAAACCCCAATGGCCTCGTGATGCCCCGCCTTCGTGAAGGGGCCATCAGGGACAGAAACACCAACTTGAGCGATCGACTGATCCTCGCCCTGATCAGATGCACGAGATCTCGATTCAGGACTGTAGATTGTGCCATCGCTGATACAAAATCCAGAGACAAAAACCTGAGCAAGCGCCTCAGACACGCACTTTCTTCATATCCTGAAGAGTTCTTCTCATGGTTTGTAGATCGGGCCTGCCATACCTACGTACCCAAACCTAAGCTGAGTTTGTGTTTTCAGACTTCTGTCCTCAAAGTCCTGGGCCACACACCCTCCAGGCTGGGGCCCCTGGAGCCACACATTAGGACTGTGCCTACCAATCCATGGGAATCTGCCCATTCCATTGTCCAAAATCGTACAAATTATGAGAAAACTCCAAAGTCCCTGAGACCATCCAAATAGTGTAGGTCGCTCGGAACAAACAAGGGCTGTCTGACACCAGCTGATAATCGACCTCCACTCATACCATACATGGATGTCCCCAGAGGAGAAGATTGAACCAGACAGGACCCTAGGCCATAATAGGATCCATTGCCTTGGTTTACAGGCATGTATCCTCAAAAGCCTGATTCCAATACGAGCATAGGGGTTTTGCTGAGGCATCCATCAGAACTCATCTCGTCTCCACAAGGAAACCTGTGCATGGGAGCCATGTCCAAAGCATAGGAGAGTACTTCAGAGTCCCGGTGCCACCGCCCCATTCCAAGGTCCTCATGGACACAAAAAAACATTAGGACCAATCCTCAGGAGAGTCCATTTCATCTCAGCTACCCCGGTTGCTCCCGCAGAGCCATCAGATCTAAACTGTCTTGTTGCTAGGAGACAATTGGAATGTGAGGCGGGCTTCCCATGCATCCATCCTTGAACGGTGCTCTGGAGTCATTCCATATGGGATGTCCTGGAGCTGTCCAACAGGTCTCAATTGTCCCGCAGAAGGAATCCTTGAAGGGGGCATCCCAAAACTCCCAACGTGGGAAAACCTCAATGGCCTCGAGATTCCGCTCCTTTCATGAAGCGGCCGTCAATGCACGGAATGTCCAACCTGAGCCAACGTCTGATCCTCGCCCTGACTTCAGATGCATGAGTATTGGTTCAGATCTGCAGGGTGAACCTGCCGTGCCCTCGCCCTGAAACCCAAGTCTAGCTTGTCTTCTCAGAATTCCGTCCTCACACTCCTGGCCCCGAAGCCCTCAAGTTTGGCAATTCCGGACCCACAATGCAGCACTCTGCCTGCCCCCTAGAAAAAAATTATTGCATCATGAGCTGCACAGGCACCTTCAATGATGATAAACCTCCACAGCACACGACTTCACACAAATTATATAGTCTAACCTGGGCACTAATGCACTGTCGGACACAACCTGAGCCCGGACCTCCTGACCAACACCCGGAAAGAACAGAGCACACTGAGTACATAAGCCCTGCCATGGCCTTAGGTCATCATCTCTTCCCTACCTCAGTTTTCAGGCCTCAGAACCGAGACATTATCTCCAATCACTGCCCAGGGGTGAGTGTGATGCAGAAATCAGAACTCCTCCTTACCCATGGTAAGAAACCTTGTGGTTGGCACGTCGTCCAACGTTCAGTGTAGGAGAAACCAGCATTCACCCTGAGGCCCCGCCCAATCTTGAGTGCGACAAGGGCATAAACACGCATTGTGACCCTCAGCATGAGTCCTGTCCTCTAGTAAGTCCTCTCAGTGACTGGACCATCAGATGTCATAATGGGCTTGATATGTCCCTAGGCCCCAATTTTTAACCAGATTTCTGAATGTCCAGTCACCCCCCCCAAGGGCTCTACTCAGGAATCCCTCATTAGGTGAGACACCTGAGGTTAAAAAGAAAACAACATCAAAAAAAAAAAAAAAAAAACGGGCTTCTTCCATCCCACAGAGTGACCCCAAACGCTTTGGACTGGTCCAAACCACCAGGGAGTAAGACTCGTCCATTTCCCATGAAGTCACCCAGAAATTTCACGACCATGAGTGACACGATATCCAGAGACAAAAACTTGAGCAAGAGCCTCACACTCGCCCTTTTCTCAAATCCCGAAAAGTTCTCCTCATGGTCTGTAGTTTAAGTCCTGCCATACCTATGACCTGAAACATAAGCCAAGTTTGTTGTTTCAGACAACTGTCCAAACAGCCCTGGCCTACACAACCTACAGGCTCAGGCCCCTGGAGCCAAACCTGAGGACTGTACTTGCCCTCTCCAAGGGAATTGTGTGTGCCCATTCCAATGGCCACATCCCTTCTAATACGATAAACCTCCAAAGTCCCTGATCCATCTCAATAGTGGTGGCTTCCCAAGTAAAACAGGGGCAATCTGAGCCCATCTGAGCACCTACCTGTACTCACACCAATAGACAGATGTCCCCAGAGGTAAAAAGGAAAGAACAGGCCCCTAGGCACTAATCATATCCATTGCTTTGGTTTCCAGGCATCTCTCCTCAGAGGCCTGGATTTCAAAACCAGCATATAGCTCTTTCTTGAGTCACCCATCAGAAAACATCTCATCTACCCTTGGGAAACTTGCACGTTGGAGCTGTGTCAAAGCCTCTGTTTAGAAGAACCCTTCAGGACCCCAGTGCCCCCGCTGCATTCCAAGGTCTCCATAGACACAAAAGCACATTAGGACCCATCCAAAGGAGAGTCCATTTCAACTCAGCCTCCTCGGTTGCTCCCCCGATCCAGCAGATAACCTGTCTTGTTCCTAGGAGACAATAGGAATGCGAGGTGGGCTACCCAGCCATGCATCCTTAGAACCCTGCTCAGAATCATTGGCCTGGAGGGAAAAAAAAGGACTCAAATGTCCTCAGAAGACACTTTGCAGTTTGGAGCTTCTCACAACTCCCATCGTGGGAAAACCCCCATGGCCTCGTGATGCCGCCCCTTCGTGAAGGGGCCATCAGGGACAGAAACACAAACTTCAGCGATCGTCTGATCCTCGCCCTGACTTCAGATGCAAGAGATCTCGATTCACGTCTGTAGATTGTGCCGTCGCTGATACAAAATCCAGAGACAAAAACCTGAGCAAGCGCCTCAGACTCGCACTTTCTTCATATCCTGAAGAGTTCTTCTCAAGGTTTGTAGCTCAGGCCTGCCATACCTACGTCCCCAAACCTAAGCTGAGTTTGTGTTTTCAGACTTCTGTCCTCAAAGTCCTGGGCCACACACCCTCCAGGCTGGGGCCCCTGGAGCCAAACATTAGGACTGTACCTAACAATCCATGGGAATTCTGCCCATTCCATTGTCCAAAATCGTACAAATTAGGAGAAACCTCCAAAGTCCCTGAGGCCATCCCAATAGTGTAGGTCGCCCGGAACAAACAAGGGCTGTCTGACACCAGCTGATAATCTACCTCCACTCATACCATAAATGGATGTCCCCAGAGGAGAAGATTGAACCAGACAGGACCCTAGGCCATAATAGGATCCATTGCCTTGGTTTACAGGCATGTCTCCTCAAAAGCCTGATTCCAATACGAGCATAGGGGTTTTGCTGAGGCACTCAGCAGAACTCATCTCGTCTCCACATGGAATCGTGTGCATGGGAGCCATGTCCAAAGCATAGAAGAGTACTTCAGGGTCCCGGTGCCACAGCCCCATTCCAAGGCCCTCATGGACACAAAAAAACATTAGGACCAATCCTCAGGAGAGTCCATTTCATCTCAGCCACCCCGGTTGCTCCCGCAGGGCCATCAGATCTAAACTGTCTTGTTGCTAGGAGACAATTGGAATGTGAGGCGGGCTTCCCATGCATCCATCCTTGAACGGTGCTCTGGAGTCATTCCATATGGGATGTCCTGGAGCTGTCCAACAGGTCTCAATTGTCCCGCAGAAGGAATCCTTGAAGGGGGCATCCCAAAACTCCCAACGTGGGAAAACCTCAATGGCCTCGAGATTCCGCTCCTTTCATGAAGCGGCCGTCAATGCACGGAATGTCCAACCTGAGCCAACGTCTGATCCTCGCCCTGACTTCAGATGCATGAGTATTGGTTCAGATCTGCAGGGTGAACCTGCCGTGCCCTCGCCCTGAAACCCAAGTCTAGCTTGTCTTCTCAGAATTCCGTCCTCACACTCCTGGCCCCGAAGCCCTCAAGTTTGGCAATTCCGGACCCACAATGCAGCACTCTGCCTGCCCCCTAGAAAAAAATTATTGCATCATGAGCTGCACAGGCACCTTCAATGATGATAAACCTCCACAGCACACGACTTCACACAAATTATATAGTCTAACCTGGGCACTAATGCACTGTCGGACACAACCTGAGCCCGGACCTCCTGACCAACACCCGGAAAGAACAGAGCACACTGAGTACATAAGCCCTGCCATGGCCTTAGGTCATCATCTCTTCCCTACCTCAGTTTTCAGGCCTCAGAACCGAGACATTATTTTCAATCACTGCCCAGGGGTGAGTGTGATGCAGAAATCAGAACACCTCCTTACCCATGGTAAGAAACCTTGTGGTTGGCACGTCGTCCAACGTTCAGTGTAGGAGAAACCAGCATTCACCCTGAGGCCCCGCCCAATCTTGAGTGCGACAAGGGCATAAACACTCATTGTGACCCTCAGCATGAGTCCTGTCCTCTAGTAAGTCCTCTCAGTGACTGGATCATCAGATGTCATAATGGGCTTGATATGTCCCTAGGCCCCAATTTTTAACCAGATTTCTGAATGTCCAGTCACCCCCCCCCAAGGGCTCTACTCAGGAATCCCTCATTAGGTGAGACACCTGAGGTTAAAAAGAAAACAACATCAATAAAAAAAAAAAACGGACCTCTTCCATCCCACAGAGTGACCCCAAACGCTTTGGACTGGTCCAAACCACCAGGGAGTAAGACTCGTCCATTTCCAATGAAGTCACCCAGAAATTTCACGACCATGAGTGACACGATATCCAGAGACAAAAACTTGAGCAAGAGCCTCACACTCGTCCTTTTCTCTAATCCCGAAATGTTCTCCTCATGGTCTGTAGATAAGTCCTGCCATACCTATGACCTGAAACATAAGCCATGTTTGTGTTTTCAGACAACTGTCCAAACAGCCCTGGCCTACACAACCTATAGGCTCAGGCCCCTGGACCAAACCTGAGGACTGTACTTGCCCTCTCCAAGGGAATTGTGTGTGCCCATTCCAATGGCCACATCCCTTCTAATACGATAAACCTCCAAAGTCCCTGATCCATCTCATTAGTGGTGGCTTCCCAGGTAAAACAGGGGCAATCTGAGACCATCTGAGCACCTACCTGTACTCAGACCCATAGACAGATGTCCCCAGAGGTAAAAAGGAAAGAACAGGCCCCTAGGCACTAATCATATCCATTGCTTTGGTTTCCAGGCATCTCTCCTCAGAGGCCTGGATTTCAAAACCAGCATATGGCTGTTTCTTGACTCACCCATCAGAAAACATCTCATCTACACATGGGAAACTTGCACGTTGGAGCTGTGTCAAAGCATCTGTTTAGGAGAACATTTCAGGGCCCCAGTGCCACCGCTTCATTCCAAGGTCTCCATCGACACAAAAGCACATTAGGACCCATCCATAGGAGAGTCCATTTCAACTCAGCCTCCTCGGTTGCTCCCCCAGATCCAGCAGATCTAACCTGTCTTGTGTCTAGGAGACAATTGGAATGCGAGGTGGGCTACCCAGCCATGCATCCTTAGAACCCTGCTCAGAATCATTGGCCTGGAGCCAAACAGCAGGTATCAATTGTCCTGCAGAAGACACTTTGCAGTTTGGAGCTTCTCACAAATCCCATCGTGGGAAAACCCCCATGGCCTCGTGATGCCCCCCTTTGTGAAGGGGCCATCAGGGACAGAAACACCAACTTGAGCGATCGTCTGATCCTCGCCCTGACTTCAGATGCACGAGATCTCGATTCAGGTCTGTAGATTGTGCCATCGCTGATACAAAATCCAGAGACAAAAACCTGAGCAAGCGCCTCAGACTCGCACTTTCTTCATATCCTGAAGATTTCTTCTCATGGTTTGTAGATCGGTCCTGCCATACCTACGTCCCCATCCTAAGCTGAGTTTGTGTTTTCAGACTTCTGTCCTCAAAGTCCTGGGCCACACACCCTCCAGGCTGGGGCCCCTGGAGCCACACATTAGGACTGTGCCTACCAATCCATGAGAATTCTGCGAATTCCATTGTCCAAAATCGTACAAATTAGGAGAAACCTCCAAAGTCCCTGAGGCCATCCCAATAGTGTAGGTCGCCCGGAACAAACAAGGGCTGTCTGACACCAGCTGATAATCTACCTCCACTCATACCATAAATGGATGTCCCCAGAGGAGAAGATTGAACCAGACAGGACCCTAGGCCATAATAGGATCCATTGCCTTGGTTTACAGGCATGTCTCCTCAAAAGCCTGATTCCAATACGAGCATAGGGGTTTTGCTGAGGCACTCAGCAGAACTCATCTCGTCTCCACATGGAATCCTGTGCATGGGAGCCATGTCCAAAGCATAGAAGAGTACTTCAGGGTCCCGGTGCCACAGCCCCATTCCAAGGCCCTCATGGACACAAAAACACATTAGGACCCATCCTCAGGAAAGTCCATTTCAACTCAGCCACCCCGGTTGCTCCCGCAGAGCCATCAGATCTAAACTCTCTTGTTGCTAGGAGACAATTGGAATGCGAAGCTGGCTTCCAGGCATCCATCCTCGAACGGTGCTCTGGAGTCATTCCATATGGGATGTCCTGGAGCTGTCCAACAGGTCTCAATTGTCTCGCAGAAGGAATCCTTGAAGGGGGCATCCCACAACTCCCAACGTGGGAAAACCTCAATGGCCTCGAGATTCCACTCCTTTCATGAAACGGCCATCATGCACAGAAACTCCAACCTGAGCCAACGTCTGATCCTCCCCCTGATTCAGATGCATGAGTATTGGTTCAGATCTGCAGGGGTACCTGCCGTGCCCTCGCCCTGAATCCCAAGTCTAGCTTGTCTTTTCAGACTTCCGTCCTCACACTCCTGGCCCCGAAGCCCTCATGTTTGGCAATTCCGGACCCACAATGCAGCACTCTGCCTGCCCTCTAGAAAAAAATTATTGCCTCATGAGCTGCCCAGGCACCTTCAATGAGGATAAACCTCCACAGCACTGGACTTTACCTTAAGTATATATTCTAACCTGGGCCTTAATGCACTGTCGGACACAACCTAAGCCCGGACCTCCCGACCAACACCCGGAAAGCAGACCGCACACTGAGCACATAAGACCCGCCATGGCCTTAGGTCATCATCTCTTCCCTACCTCAGTTTTCAGGCCTCAGAACCGAGACATTATCTCCAATAACTGTCCAGGGGTGAGTGTGATGCAGAAATCAGAACACCTCCTTACACACGGTAAGAAACCTTGTGGTTGGCACGTCGTCCAACGTTCAGTGTAGGAGAAACCAGCATTCACCCTGAGGCTCCGCCCATTCTTGAGTGGGACAAGGGCTTAAACACGCATTGTAACCCTCAGCATGAGTCCTGTCCTCTAGTAAGTCCTCTCAGTGACTGGACCATTAGATGTCATAATGGGCTTGATATGTCCCTAGGCGCCAATTTTTAACCAGATTTCTGAATGTCCAGTCACCCCCCCCTCCAGGGCTCTACTCAGGAATCCCTCCTTAGGTGAGACACCTGAGGTTAAAAAGAAAACAACATCAAAAAAAAAAAAAAAAACGGGCTTCTTCCATCCCACAGAGTGACCCCAAACGCTTTGGACTGGTCCAAACCACCAGGGAGTAAGACTCGTCCATTTCCCATGAAGTCACCCAGAAATTTCACGACCATGAGTGACACGATATCCAGAGACAAAAACTTGAGCAAGAGCCTCACACTCGCCCTTTTCTCAAATCCCGAAAAGTTCTCCTCATGGTCTGTAGTTTAAGTCCTGCCATACCTATGACCTGAAACATAAGCCAAGTTTGTTGTTTCAGACAACTGTCCAAACAGCCCTGGCCTACAGAACCTACAAGCTCAGGCCACTGGAGCCAAACCTGAGGACTGTACTTGCCCTCTCCAAGGGAATTGTGTGTGCCCATTCCAATGGCCACATCCCTTCTAATAGGATAAATCTCCAAAGTCCCTGATCCATCTCAATAGTGGTGGCTTCCCAAGTAAAACAGGGGCAATCTGAGCCCATCTGAGCACCTACCTGTACTCAGACCAATAGACAGATGTCCCCAGAGGTAAAAAGGAAAGAACAGGCCCCTAGGCACTAATCATATCCATTGCTTTGGTTTCCAGGCATCTCTCCTCAGAGGCCTGGATTTCAAAACCAGCATATAGCTCTTTCTTGAGTCACCCATCAGAAAACATCTCATCTACCCTTGGGAAACTTGCACGTTGGAGCTGTGTCAAAGCCTCTGTTTAGAAGAACCCTTCAGGGCCCCAGTGCCCCCGCTGCATTCCAAGGTCTCCATAGACACAAAAGCACATTAGGACCCATCCAAAGGAGAGTCCATTTCAACTCAGCCTCCTCGGTTGCTCCCCCGATCCAGCAGATAACCTGTCTTGTTCCTAGGAGACAATAGGAATGCGAGGTGGGCTACCCAGCCATGCATCCTTAGAACCCTGCTCAGAATCATTGGCCTGGAGGGAAAAAAAAGGACTCAAATGTCCTCAGAAGACACTTTGCAGTTTGGAGCTTCTCACAAATCCCATCGTGGGAAAACCCCCATGGCCTCGTGATGCCGCCCCTTCGTGAAGGGGCCATCAGGGACAGAAACACAAACTTCAGCGATCGTCTGATCCTCGCCCTGACTTCAGATGCACGAGATCTCGATTCACGTCTGTAGATTGTGCCGTCGCTGATACAAAATCCAGAGACAAAAACCTGAGCAAGCGCCTCAGACTCGCACTTTCTTCATATCCTGAAGAGTTCTTCTCAAGGTTTGTAGCTCAGGCCTGCCATACCTACGTCCCCAAACCTAAGCTGAGTTTGTGTTTTCAGACTTCTGTCCTCAAAGTCCTGGGCCACACACCCTCCAGGCTGGGGCCCCTGGAGCCACACATTAGGACTGTACCTAACAATCCATGGGAATTCTGCCCATTCCATTGTCCAAAATCGTACAAATTAGGAGAAACCTCCAAAGTCCCTGAGGCCATCCCAATAGTGTAGGTCGCCCGGAACAAACAAGGGCTGTCTGACACCAGCTGATAATCGACCTCCACTCATACCATAAATGGATGTCCCCAGAGGAGAAGATTGAACCAGACAGGACCCTAGGCCATAATAGGATCCATTGCCTTGGTTTACAGGCATGTCTCCTCAAAAGCCTGATTCCAATACGAGCATAGGGGTTTTGCTGAGGCACCCAGCAGAACTCATCTCGTCTCCACAAGGAAACCTGTGCATGGGAGCCATGTCCAAAGCATAGGAGAGTACTTCAGAGTCCCGGTGCCACCGCCCCATTCCAAGGCCCTCATGGACACAAAAAAACATTAGGAACAATCCTCAGGAAAGTCCATTTCATCTCAGCCACCCCGGTTGCTCCCGCAGAGCCATCAGATCTAAACTGTCTTGTTGCTAGGAGACAATTGGAATGTGAGGCGGGCTTCCCATGCATCCATCCTTGAACGGTGCTCTGGAGTCATTCCATATGGGATGTCCTGGAGCTGTCCAACAGGTCTCAATTGTCCCGCAGAAGGAATCCTTGAAGGGGGCATCCCAAAACTCCCAACGTGGGAAAACCTCAATGGCCTCGAGATTCCGCTCCTTTCATGAAGCGGCCATCAATGCACGGAATGTCCAACCTGAGCCAACGTCTGATCCTCGCCCTGACTTCAGATGCATGAGTATTGGTTCAGATCTGCAGGGTGAACCTGCCGTGCCCTCGCCCTGAAACCCAAGTCTAGCTTGTCTTCTCAGAATTCCGTCCTCACACTCCTGGCCCAGAAGCCCTCAAGTTTGGCAATTCCGGACCCACAATGCAGCACTCTGCCTGCCCCCTAGAAAAAAATTATTGCATCATGAGCTGCACAGGCACCTTCAATGATGATAAACCTCCACAGCACACGACTTCACACAAATTATATAGTCTAACCTGGGCACTAATGCACTGTCGGACACAACCTGAGCCCGGACCTCCTGACCAACACCCGGAAAGAACAGAGCACACTGAGTACATAAGCCCTGCCATGGCCTTAGGTCATCATCTCTTCCCTACCTCAGTTTTCAGGCCTCAGAACCGAGACATTATCTCCAATCACTGCCCAGGGGTGAGTGTGATGCAGAAATCAGAACACCTCCTTACCCATGGTAAGAAACCTTGTGGTTGGCACGTCGTCCAACGTTCAGTGTAGGAGAAACCAGCATTCACCCTGAGGCCCCGCCCAATCTTGAGTGCGACAAGGGCATAAACACGCATTGTGACCCTCAGCATGAGTCCTGTCCTCTAGTAAGTCCTCTCAGTGACTGGACCATCAGATGTCATAATGGGCTTGATATGTCCCTAGGCCCCAATTTTTAACCAGATTTCTGAATGTCCAGTCACCCCCCCCAAGGGCTCTACTCAGGAATCCCTCATTAGGTGAGACACCTGAGGTTAAAAAGAAAACAACATCAATAAAAAAAAAAAAAACGGACCTCTTCCATCCCACAGAGTGACCCCAAACGCTTTGGACTGGTCCAAACCACCAGGGAGTAAGACTCGTCCATTTCCAATGAAGTCACCCAGAAATTTCACGACCATGAGTGACACGATATCCAGAGACAAAAACTTGAGCAAGAGCCTCACACTCGTCCTTTTCTCAAATCCCGAAAAGTTCTCCTCATGGTCTGTAGATAAGTCCTGCCATACCTATGACCTGAAACATAAGCCATGTTTGTGTTTTCAGACAACTGTCCAAACAGCCCTGGCCTACACAACCTATAGGCTCAGGCCCCTGGAGCCAAACCTGAGGACTGTACTTGCCCTCTCCAAGGGAATTGTGTGTGCCCATTCCAATGGCCACATCCCTTCTAATACGATAAACCTCCAAAGTCCCTGATCCATCTCATTAGTGGTGGCTTCCCAGGTAAAACAGGGGCAATCTGAGCCCATCTGAGCACCTACCTGTACTCAGACCCATAGACAGATGTCCCCAGAGGTAAAAAGGAAAGAACAGGCCCCTAGGCACTAATCATATCCATTGCTTTGGTTTCCAGGCATCTCTCCTCAGAGGCCTGGATTTCAATACCAGCATATGGCTGTTTCTTGACTAACCCCTCAGAAAACATCTCATTTACACATGGGAAACTTGCACGTTGGAGCTGTGTCAAAGCATCTGTTTAGGAGAACCCTTCAGGGCCCCAGTGCCACCAGTTCATTCCAAGGTCTCCATAGACACAAAAGCACATTAGAACACATCCATAGGAGAGTCCATTTCAACTCAGCCTCCTCGGTTGCTCCCCCAGACCCAGCAGATCTAACCTTTTTGTTTCTAGGAGACAATTGGAATGCGAGGTGGGCTACCCAGCCATGCATCCTTAAAACCCCGCTCAGAATCATTGGCCTGGAGCCAAACAACAGGTCTCAATTGTCCTGCAGAATACACTTTGCAGTTTGGAGCTTCTCACAAATCCCATAGTGGGAAAACCCCAATGGCCTCGTGATGCCCCGCCTTCGTGAAGGGGCCATCAGGGACAGAAACACCAACTTGAGCGATCGACTGATCCTCGCCCTGATCAGATGCACGAGATCTCGATTCAGGACTGTAGATTGTGCCATCGCTGATACAAAATCCAGAGACAAAAACCTGAGCAAGCGCCTCAGACACGCACTTTCTTCATATCCTGAAGAGTTCTTCTCATGGTTTGTAGATCGGGCCTGCCATACCTACGTACCCAAACCTAAGCTGAGTTTGTGTTTTCAGACTTCTGTCCTCAAAGTCCTGGGCCACACACCCTCCAGGCTGGGGCCCCTGGAGCCACACATTAGGACTGTGCCTACCAATCCATGGGAATCTGCCCATTCCATTGTCCAAAATCGTACAAATTATGAGAAAACTCCAAAGTCCCTGAGACCATCCAAATAGTGTAGGTCGCTCGGAACAAACAAGGGCTGTCTGACACCAGCTGATAATCGACCTCCACTCATACCATACATGGATGTCCCCAGAGGAGAAGATTGAACCAGACAGGACCCTAGGCCATAATAGGATCCATTGCCTTGGTTTACAGGCATGTATCCTCAAAAGCCTGATTCCAATACGAGCATAGGGGTTTTGCTGAGGCATCCATCAGAACTCATCTCGTCTCCACAAGGAAACCTGTGCATGGGAGCCATGTCCAAAGCATAGGAGAGTACTTCAGAGTCCCGGTGCCACCGCCCCATTCCAAGGTCCTCATGGACACAAAAAAACATTAGGACCAATCCTCAGGAGAGTCCATTTCATCTCAGCTACCCCGGTTGCTCCCGCAGAGCCATCAGATCTAAACTGTCTTGTTGCTAGGAGACAATTGGAATGTGAGGCGGGCTTCCCATGCATCCATCCTTGAACGGTGCTCTGGAGTCATTCCATATGGGATGTCCTGGAGCTGTCCAACAGGTCTCAATTGTCCCGCAGAAGGAATCCTTGAAGGGGGCATCCCAAAACTCCCAACGTGGGAAAACCTCAATGGCCTCGAGATTCCGCTCCTTTCATGAAGCGGCCGTCAATGCACGGAATGTCCAACCTGAGCCAACGTCTGATCCTCGCCCTGACTTCAGATGCATGAGTATTGGTTCAGATCTGCAGGGTGAACCTGCCGTGCCCTCGCCCTGAAACCCAAGTCTAGCTTGTCTTCTCAGAATTCCGTCCTCACACTCCTGGCCCCGAAGCCCTCAAGTTTGGCAATTCCGGACCCACAATGCAGCACTCTGCCTGCCCCCTAGAAAAAAATTATTGCATCATGAGCTGCACAGGCACCTTCAATGATGATAAACCTCCACAGCACACGACTTCACACAAATTATATAGTCTAACCTGGGCACTAATGCACTGTCGGACACAACCTGAGCCCGGACCTCCTGACCAACACCCGGAAAGAACAGAGCACACTGAGTACATAAGCCCTGCCATGGCCTTAGGTCATCATCTCTTCCCTACCTCAGTTTTCAGGCCTCAGAACCGAGACATTATCTCCAATCACTGCCCAGGGGTGAGTGTGATGCAGAAATCAGAACTCCTCCTTACCCATGGTAAGAAACCTTGTGGTTGGCACGTCGTCCAACGTTCAGTGTAGGAGAAACCAGCATTCACCCTGAGGCCCCGCCCAATCTTGAGTGCGACAAGGGCATAAACACGCATTGTGACCCTCAGCATGAGTCCTGTCCTCTAGTAAGTCCTCTCAGTGACTGGACCATCAGATGTCATAATGGGATGATATGTCCCTAGGCCCCAATTTTTAACCAGATTTCTGAATGTCCAGTCACCCCCCCCAAGGGCTCTACTCAGGAATCCCTCATTAGGTGAGACACCTGAGGTTAAAAAGAAAACAACATCAAAAAAAAAAAAAAAAACGGGCTTCTTCCATCCCACAGAGTGACCCCAAACGCTTTGGACTGGTCCAAACCACCAGGGAGTAAGACTCGTCCATTTCCCATGAAGTCACCCAGAAATTTCACGACCATGAGTGACACGATATCCAGAGACAAAAACTTGAGCAAGAGCCTCACACTCGCCCTTTTCTCAAATCCCGAAAAGTTCTCCTCATGGTCTGTAGTTTAAGTCCTGCCATACCTATGACCTGAAACATAAGCCAAGTTTGTTGTTTCAGACAACTGTCCAAACAGCCCTGGCCTACACAACCTACAGGCTCAGGCCCCTGGAGCCAAACCTGAGGACTGTACTTGCCCTCTCCAAGGGAATAGTGTGTGCCCATTCCAATGGCCACATCCCTTCTAATACGATAAACCTCCAAAGTCCCTGATCCATCTCAATAGTGGTGGCTTCCCAAGTAAAACAGGGGCAATCTGAGCCCATCTGAGCACCTACCTGTACTCACACCAATAGACAGATGTCCCCAGAGGTAAAAAGGAAAGAACAGGCCCCTAGGCACTAATCATATCCATTGCTTTGGTTTCCAGGCATCTATCCTCAGAGGCCTGGATTTCAAAACCAGCATATAGCTCTTTCTTGAGTCACCCATCAGAAAACATCTCATCTACCCTTGGGAAACTTGCACGTTGGAGCTGTGTCAAAGCCTCTGTTTAGAAGAACCCTTCAGGACCCCAGTGCCCCCGCTGCATTCCAAGGTCTCCATAGACACAAAAGCACATTAGGACCCATCCAAAGGAGAGTCCATTTCAACTCAGCCTCCTCGGTTGCTCCCCCGATCCAGCAGATAACCTGTCTTGTTCCTAGGAGACAATAGGAATGCGAGGTGGGCTACCCAGCCATGCATCCTTAGAACCCTGCTCAGAATCATTGGCCTGGAGGGAAAAAAAAGGACTCAAATGTCCTCAGAAGACACTTTGCAGTTTGGAGCTTCTCACAACTCCCATCGTGGGAAAACCCCCATGGCCTCGTGATGCCGCCCCTTCGTGAAGGGGCCATCAGGGACAGAAACACAAACTTCAGCGATCGTCTGATCCTCGCCCTGACTTCAGATGCAAGAGATCTCGATTCACGTCTGTAGATTGTGCCGTCGCTGATACAAAATCCAGAGACAAAAACCTGAGCAAGCGCCTCAGACTCGCACTTTCTTCATATCCTGAAGAGTTCTTCTCAAGGTTTGTAGCTCAGGCCTGCCATACCTACGTCCCCAAACCTAAGCTGAGTTTGTGTTTTCAGACTTCTGTCCTCAAAGTCCTGGGCCACACACCCTCCAGGCTGGGGCCCCTGGAGCCAAACATTAGGACTGTACCTAACAATCCATGGGAATTCTGCCCATTCCATTGTCCAAAATCGTACAAATTAGGAGAAACCTCCAAAGTCCCTGAGGCCATCCCAATAGTGTAGGTCGCCCAGAACAAACAAGGGCTGTCTGACACCAGCTGATAATCGACCTCCACTCATACCATAAATGGATGTCCCCAGAGGAGAAGATTGAACCAGACAGGACCCTAGGCCATAATAGGATCCATTGCCTTGGTTTACAGGCATGTATCCTCAAAAGCCTGATTCCAATACGAGCATAGGGGTTTTGCTGAGGCACCCAGCAGAACTCATCTCGTCTCCACAAGGAAACCTGTGCATGGGAGCCATGTCCAAAGCATAGGAGAGTACTTCAGAGTACCGGTGCCACCGCCCCATTCCAAGGCCCTCATGGACACAAAAAAACATTAAGACCAATCCTCAGGAGAGTCCATTTCATCTCAGCCACCCCGGTTGCTCCCGCAGAGCCATCAGATCTAAACTGTCTTGTTGCTAGGAGACAATTGGAATGTGAGGCGGGCTTCCCATGCATCCATCCTTGAACGGTGCTCTGGAGTCATTCCATATGGGATGTCCTGGAGCTGTCCAACAGGTCTCAATTGTCCCGCAGAAGGAATCCTTGAAGGGGGCATCCCAAAACTCCCAACGTGGGAAAACCTCAATGGCCTCGAGATTCCGCTCCTTTCATGAAGCGGCCGTCAATGCACGGAATGTCCAACCTGAGCCAACGTCTGATCCTCGCCCTGACTTCAGATGCATGAGTATTGGTTCAGATCTGCAGGGTGAACCTGCCGTGCCCTCGCCCTGAAACCCAAGTCTAGCTTGTCTTCTCAGAATTCCGTCCTCACACTCCTGGCCCCGAAGCCCTCAAGTTTGGCAATTCCGGACCCACAATGCAGCACTCTGCCTGCCCCCTAGAAAAAAATTATTGCATCATGAGCTGCACAGGCACCTTCAATGATGATAAACCTCCACAGCACACGACTTCACACAAATTATATAGTCTAACCTGGGCACTAATGCACTGTCGGACACAACCTGAGCCCGGACCTCCTGAACAACACCCGGAAAGAACAGAGCACACTGAGTACATAAGCCCTGCCATGGCCTTAGGTCATCATCTCTTCCCTACCTCAGTTTTCAGGCCTCAGAACCGAGACATTATTTTCAATCACTGCCCAGGGGTGAGTGTGATGCAGAAATCAGAACACCTCCTTACCCATGGTAAGAAACCTTGTGGTTGGCACGTCGTCCAACGTTCAGTGTAGGAGAAACCAGCATTCACCCTGAGGCCCCGCCCAATCTTGAGTGCGACAAGGGCATAAACACTCATTGTGACCCTCAGCATGAGTCCTGTCCTCTAGTAAGTCCTCTCAGTGACTGGATCATCAGATGTCATAATGGGCTTGATATGTCCCTAGGCCCCAATTTTTAACCAGATTTCTGAATGTCCAGTCACCCCCCCCCAAGGGCTCTACTCAGGAATCCCTCATTAGGTGAGACACCTGAGGTTAAAAAGAAAACAACATCAATAAAAAAAAAAAACGGACCTCTTCCATCCCACAGAGTGACCCCAAACGCTTTGGACTGGTCCAAACCACCAGGGAGTAAGACTCGTCCATTTCCAATGAAGTCACCCAGAAATTTCACGACCATGAGTGACACGATATCCAGAGACAAAAACTTGAGCAAGAGCCTCACACTCGTCCTTTTCTCAAATCCCGAAAAGTTCTCCTCATGGTCTGTAGATAAGTCCTGCCATACCTATGACCTGAAACATAAGCCATGTTTGTGTTTTCAGACAACTGTCCAAACAGCCCTGGCCTACACAACCTATAGGCTCAGGCCCCGGAGCCAAACCTGAGGACTGTACTTGCCCTCTCCAAGGGAATTGTGTGTGCCCATTCCAATGGCCACATCCCTTCTAATACGATAAACCTCCAAAGTCCCTGATCCATCTCATTAGTGGTGGCTTCCCAGGTAAAACAGGGGCAATCTGAGACCATCTGAGCACCTACCTGTACTCAGACCCATAGACAGATGTCCCCAGAGGTAAAAAGGAAAGAACAGGCCCCTAGGCACTAATCATATCCATTGCTTTGGTTTCCAGGCATCTCTCCTCAGAGGCCTGGATTTCAAAACCAGCATATGGCTGTTTCTTGACTCACCCATCAGAAAACATCTCATCTACACATGGGAAACTTGCACGTTGGAGCTGTGTCAAAGCATCTGTTTAGGAGAACATTTCAGGGCCCCAGTGCCACCGCTTCATTCCAAGGTCTCCATCGACACAAAAGCACATTAGGACCCATCCATAGGAGAGTCCATTTCAACTCAGCCTCCTCGGTTGCTCCCCCAGATCCAGCAGATCTAACCTGTCTTGTGTCTAGGAGACAATTGGAATGCGAGGTGGGCTACCCAGCCATGCATCCTTAGAACCCTGCTCAGAATCATTGGCCTGGAGCCAAACAGCAGGTATCAATTGTCCTGCAGAAGACACTTTGCAGTTTGGAGCTTCTCACAAATCCCATCGTGGGAAAACCCCCATGGCCTCGTGATGCCCCCCTTTGTGAAGGGGCCATCAGGGACAGAAACACCAACTTGAGCGATCGTCTGATCCTCGCCCTGACTTCAGATGCACGAGATCTCGATTCAGGTCTGTAGATTGTGCCATCGCTGATACAAAATCCAGAGACAAAAACCTGAGCAAGCGCCTCAGACTCGCACTTTCTTCATATCCTGAAGATTTCTTCTCATGGTTTGTAGATCGGTCCTGCCATACCTACGTCCCCATCCTAAGCTGAGTTTGTGTTTTCAGACTTCTGTCCTCAAAGTCCTGGGCCACACACCCTCCAGGCTGGGGCCCCTGGAGCCAAACATTAGGACTGTGCCTACCAATCCATGAGAATTCTGCGAATTCCATTGTCCAAAATCGTACAAATTAGGAGAAACCTCCAAAGTCCCTGAGGCCATCCCAATAGTGTAGGTCGCCCGGAACAAACAAGGGCTGTCTGACACCAGCTGATAATCTACCTCCACTCATACCATAAATGGATGTCCCCAGAGGAGAAGATTGAACCAGACAGGACCCTAGGCCATAATAGGATCCATTGCCTTGGTTTACAGGCATGTCTCCTCAAAAGCCTGATTCCAATACGAGCATAGGGGTTTTGCTGAGGCACTCAGCAGAACTCATCTCGTCTCCACATGGAATCCTGTGCATGGGAGCCATGTCCAAAGCATAGAAGAGTACTTCAGGGTCCCGGTGCCACCGCCCCATTCCAAGGCCCTCATGGACACAAAAACACATTAGGACCCATCCTCAGGAAAGTCCATTTCAACTCAGCCACCCCGGTTGCTCCCGCAGAGCCATCAGATCTAAACTCTCTTGTTGCTAGGAGACAATTGGAATGCGAAGCTGGCTTCCAGGCATCCATCCTCGAACGGTGCTCTGGAGTCATTCCATATGGGATGTCCTGGAGCTGTCCAACAGGTCTCAATTGTCCCGCAGAAGGAATCCTTGAAGGGGGCATCCCAAAACTCCCAACGTGGGAAAACCTCAATGGCCTCGAGATTCCGCTCCTTTCATGAAGCGGCCGTCAATGCACGGAATGTCCAACCTGAGCCAACGTCTGATCCTCGCCCTGACTTCAGATGCATGAGTATTGGTTCAGATCTGCAGGGTGAACCTGCCGTGCCCTCGCCCTGAAACCCAAGTCTAGCTTGTCTTCTCAGAATTCCGTCCTCACACTCCTGGCCCCGAAGCCCTCAAGTTTGGCAATTCCGGACCCACAATGCAGCACTCTGCCTGCCCCCTAGAAAAAAATTATTGCATCATGAGCTGCACAGGCACCTTCAATGATGATAAACCTCCACAGCACACGACTTCACACAAATTATATAGTCTAACCTGGGCACTAATGCACTGTCGGACACAACCTGAGCCCGGACCTCCTGACCAACACCCGGAAAGAACAGAGCACACTGAGTACATAAGCCCTGCCATGGCCTTAGGTCATCATCTCTTCCCTACCTCAGTTTTCAGGCCTCAGAACCGAGACATTATTTTCAATCACTGCCCAGGGGTGAGTGTGATGCAGAAATCAGAACACCTCCTTACCCATGGTAAGAAACCTTGTGGTTGGCACGTCGTCCAACGTTCAGTGTAGGAGAAACCAGCATTCACCCTGAGGCCCCGCCCAATCTTGAGTGCGACAAGGGCATAAACACTCATTGTGACCCTCAGCATGAGTCCTGTCCTCTAGTAAGTCCTCTCAGTGACTGGATCATCAGATGTCATAATGGGCTTGATATGTCCCTAGGCCCCAATTTTTAACCAGATTTCTGAATGTCCAGTCACCCCCCCCCAAGGGCTCTACTCAGGAATCCCTCATTAGGTGAGACACCTGAGGTTAAAAAGAAAACAACATCAATAAAAAAAAAAAAACGGACCTCTTCCATCCCACAGAGTGACCCCAAACGCTTTGGACTGGTCCAAACCACCAGGGAGTAAGACTCGTCCATTTCCAATGAAGTCACCCAGAAATTTCACGACCATGAGTGACACGATATCCAGAGACAAAAACTTGAGCAAGAGCCTCACACTCGTCCTTTTCTCAAATCCCGAAATGTTCTCCTCATGGTCTGTAGATAAGTCCTGCCATACCTATGACCTGAAACATAAGCCATGTTTGTGTTTTCAGACAACTGTCCAAACAGCCCTGGCCTACACAACCTATAGGCTCAGGCCCCTGGACCAAACCTGAGGACTGTACTTGCCCTCTCCAAGGGAATTGTGTGTGCCCATTCCAATGGCCACATCCCTTCTAATACGATAAACCTCCAAAGTCCCTGATCCATCTCATTAGTGGTGGCTTCCCAGGTAAAACAGGGGCAATCTGAGACCATCTGAGCACCTACCTGTACTCAGACCCATAGACAGATGTCCCCAGAGGTAAAAAGGAAAGAACAGGCCCCTAGGCACTAATCATATCCATTGCTTTGGTTTCCAGGCATCTCTCCTCAGAGGCCTGGATTTCAAAACCAGCATATGGCTGTTTCTTGACTCACCCATCAGAAAACATCTCATCTACACATGGGAAACTTGCACGTTGGAGCTGTGTCAAAGCATCTGTTTAGGAGAACATTTCAGGGCCCCAGTGCCACCGCTTCATTCCAAGGTCTCCATCGACACAAAAGCACATTAGGACCCATCCATAGGAGAGTCCATTTCAACTCAGCCTCCTCGGTTGCTCCCCCAGATCCAGCAGATCTAACCTGTCTTGTGTCTAGGAGACAATTGGAATGCGAGGTGGGCTACCCAGCCATGCATCCTTAGAACCCTGCTCAGAATCATTGGCCTGGAGCCAAACAGCAGGTATCAATTGTCCTGCAGAAGACACTTTGCAGTTTGGAGCTTCTCACAAATCCCATCGTGGGAAAACCCCCATGGCCTCGTGATGCCCCCCTTTGTGAAGGGGCCATCAGGGACAGAAACACCAACTTGAGCGATCGTCTGATCCTCGCCCTGACTTCAGATGCACGAGATCTCGATTCAGGTCTGTAGATTGTGCCATCGCTGATACAAAATCCAGAGACAAAAACCTGAGCAAGCGCCTCAGACTCGCACTTTCTTCATATCCTGAAGATTTCTTCTCATGGTTTGTAGATCGGTCCTGCCATACCTACGTCCCCATCCTAAGCTGAGTTTGTGTTTTCAGACTTCTGTCCTCAAAGTCCTGGGCCACACACCCTCCAGGCTGGGGCCCCTGGAGCCACACATTAGGACTGTGCCTACCAATCCATGAGAATTCTGCGAATTCCATTGTCCAAAATCGTACAAATTAGGAGAAACCTCCAAAGTCCCTGAGGCCATCCCAATAGTGTAGGTCGCCCGGAACAAACAAGGGCTGTCTGACACCAGCTGATAATCTACCTCCACTCATACCATAAATGGATGTCCCCAGAGGAGAAGATTGAACCAGACAGGACCCTAGGCCATAATAGGATCCATTGCCTTGGTTTACAGGCATGTCTCCTCAAAAGCCTGATTCCAATACGAGCATAGGGGTTTTGCTGAGGCACTCAGCAGAACTCATCTCGTCTCCACATGGAATCCTGTGCATGGGAGCCATGTCCAAAGCATAGAAGAGTACTTCAGGGTCCCGGTGCCACAGCCCCATTCCAAGGCCCTCATGGACACAAAAACACATTAGGACCCATCCTCAGGAAAGTCCATTTCAACTCAGCCACCCCGGTTGCTCCCGCAGAGCCATCAGATCTAAACTCTCTTGTTGCTAGGAGACAATTGGAATGCGAAGCTGGCTTCCAGGCATCCATCCTCGAACGGTGCTCTGGAGTCATTCCATATGGGATGTCCTGGAGCTGTCCAACAGGTCTCAATTGTCTCGCAGAAGGAATCCTTGAAGGGGGCATCCCACAACTCCCAACGTGGGAAAACCTCAATGGCCTCGAGATTCCACTCCTTTCATGAAACGGCCATCATGCACAGAAACTCCAACCTGAGCCAACGTCTGATCCTCCCCCTGATTCAGATGCATGAGTATTGGTTCAGATCTGCAGGGGTACCTGCCGTGCCCTCGCCCTGAATCCCAAGTCTAGCTTGTCTTTTCAGACTTCCGTCCTCACACTCCTGGCCCCGAAGCCCTCATGTTTGGCAATTCCGGACCCACAATGCAGCACTCTGCCTGCCCTCTAGAAAAAAATTATTGCCTCATGAGCTGCCCAGGCACCTTCAATGAGGATAAACCTCCACAGCACTGGACTTTACCTTAAGTATATATTCTAACCTGGGCCTTAATGCACTGTCGGACACAACCTAAGCCCGGACCTCCCGACCAACACCCGGAAAGCAGACCGCACACTGAGCACATAAGACCCGCCATGGCCTTAGGTCATCATCTCTTCCCTACCTCAGTTTTCAGGCCTCAGAACCGAGACATTATCTCCAATAACTGTCCAGGGGTGAGTGTGATGCAGAAATCAGAACACCTCCTTACACACGGTAAGAAACCTTGTGGTTGGCACGTCGTCCAACGTTCAGTGTAGGAGAAACCAGCATTCACCCTGAGGCTCCGCCCATTCTTGAGTGGGACAAGGGCTTAAACACGCATTGTAAGCCTCAGCATGAGTCCTGTCCTCTAGTAAGTCCTCTCAGTGACTGGACCATTAGATGTCATAATGGGCTTGATATGTCCCTAGGCGCCAATTTTTAACCAGATTTCTGAATGTCCAGTCACCCCCCCCTCCAGGGCTCTACTCAGGAATCCCTCATTAGGTGAGACACCTGAGGTTAAAAAGAAAACAACATCAAAAAAAAAAAAAACGGGCTTCTTCCATCCCACAGAGTGACCCCAAACGCTTTGGACTGGTCCAAACCACCAGGGAGTAAGACTCGTCCATTTCCCATGAAGTCACCCAGAAATTTCACGACCATGAGTGACACGATATCCAGAGACAAAAACTTGAGCAAGAGCCTCACACTCGCCCTTTTCTCAAATCCCGAAAAGTTCTCCTCATGGTCTGTAGTTTAAGTCCTGCCATACCTATGACCTGAAACATAAGCCAAGTTTGTTGTTTCAGACAACTGTCCAAACAGCCCTGGCCTACAGAACCTACAAGCTCAGGCCACTGGAGCCAAACCTGAGGACTGTACTTGCCCTCTCCAAGGGAATTGTGTGTGCCCATTCCAATGGCCACATCCCTTCTAATAGGATAAATCTCCAAAGTCCCTGATCCATCTCAATAGTGGTGGCTTCCCAAGTAAAACAGGGGCAATCTGAGCCCATCTGAGCACCTACCTGTACTCAGACCAATAGACAGATGTCCCCAGAGGTAAAAAGGAAAGAACAGGCCCCTAGGCACTAATCATATCCATTGCTTTGGTTTCCAGGCATCTATCCTCAGAGGCCTGGATTTCAAAACCAGCATATAGCTCTTTCTTGAGTCACCCATCAGAAAACATCTCATCTACCCTTGGGAAACTTGCACGTTGGAGCTGTGTCAAAGCCTCTGTTTAGAAGAACCCTTCAGGGCCCCAGTGCCCCCGCTGCATTCCAAGGTCTCCATAGACACAAAAGCACATTAGGACCCATCCAAAGGAGAGTCCATTTCAACTCAGCCTCCTCGGTTGCTCCCCCGATCCAGCAGATAACCTGTCTTGTTCCTAGGAGACAATAGGAATGCGAGGTGGGCTACCCAGCCATGCATCCTTAGAACCCTGCTCAGAATCATTGGCCTGGAGGGAAAAAAAAGGACTCAAATGTCCTCAGAAGACACTTTGCAGTTTGGAGCTTCTCACAAATCCCATCGTGGGAAAACCCCCATGGCCTCGTGATGCCGCCCCTTCGTGAAGGGGCCATCAGGGACAGAAACACAAACTTCAGCGATCGTCTGATCCTCGCCCTGACTTCAGATGCACGAGATCTCGATTCACGTCTGTAGATTGTGCCGTCGCTGATACAAAATCCAGAGACAAAAACCTGAGCAAGCGCCTCAGACTCGCACTTTCTTCATATCCTGAAGAGTTCTTCTCAAGGTTTGTAGCTCAGGCCTGCCATACCTACGTCCCCAAACCTAAGCTGAGTTTGTGTTTTCAGACTTCTGTCCTCAAAGTCCTGGGCCACACACCCTCCAGGCTGGGGCCCCTGGAGCCACACATTAGGACTGTACCTAACAATCCATGGGAATTCTGCCCATTCCATTGTCCAAAATCGTACAAATTAGGAGAAACCTCCAAAGTCCCTGAGGCCATCCCAATAGTGTAGGTCGCCCGGAACAAACAAGGGCTGTCTGACACCAGCTGATAATCGACCTCCACTCATACCATAAATGGATGTCCCCAGAGGAGAAGATTGAACCAGACAGGACCCTAGGCCATAATAGGATCCATTGCCTTGGTTTACAGGCATGTCTCCTCAAAAGCCTGATTCCAATACGAGCATAGGGGTTTTGCTGAGGCACCCAGCAGAACTCATCTCGTCTCCACAAGGAAACCTGTGCATGGGAGCCATGTCCAAAGCATAGGAGAGTACTTCAGAGTCCCGGTGCCACCGCCCCATTCCAAGGCCCTCATGGACACAAAAAAACATTAGGAACAATCCTCAGGAAAGTCCATTTCATCTCAGCCACCCCGGTTGCTCCCGCAGAGCCATCAGATCTAAACTGTCTTGTTGCTAGGAGACAATTGGAATGTGAGGCGGGCTTCCCATGCATCCATCCTTGAACGGTGCTCTGGAGTCATTCCATATGGGATGTCCTGGAGCTGTCCAACAGGTCTCAATTGTCCCGCAGAAGGAATCCTTGAAGGGGGCATCCCAAAACTCCCAACGTGGGAAAACCTCAATGGCCTCGAGATTCCGCTCCTTTCATGAAGCGGCCATCAATGCACGGAATGTCCAACCTGAGCCAACGTCTGATCCTCGCCCTGACTTCAGATGCATGAGTATTGGTTCAGATCTGCAGGGTGAACCTGCCGTGCCCTCGCCCTGAAACCCAAGTCTAGCTTGTCTTCTCAGAATTCCGTCCTCACACTCCTGGCCCAGAAGCCCTCAAGTTTGGCAATTCCGGACCCACAATGCAGCACTCTGCCTGCCCCCTAGAAAAAAATTATTGCATCATGAGCTGCACAGGCACCTTCAATGATGATAAACCTCCACAGCACACGACTTCACACAAATTATATAGTCTAACCTGGGCACTAATGCACTGTCGGACACAACCTGAGCCCGGACCTCCTGACCAACACCCGGAAAGAACAGAGCACACTGAGTACATAAGCCCTGCCATGGCCTTAGGTCATCATCTCTTCCCTACCTCAGTTTTCAGGCCTCAGAACCGAGACATTATCTCCAATCACTGCCCAGGGGTGAGTGTGATGCAGAAATCAGAACACCTCCTTACCCATGGTAAGAAACCTTGTGGTTGGCACGTCGTCCAACGTTCAGTGTAGGAGAAACCAGCATTCACCCTGAGGCCCCGCCCAATCTTGAGTGCGACAAGGGCATAAACACGCATTGTGACCCTCAGCATGAGTCCTGTCCTCTAGTAAGTCCTCTCAGTGACTGGACCATCAGATGTCATAATGGGCTTGATATGTCCCTAGGCCCCAATTTTTAACCAGATTTCTGAATGTCCAGTCACCCCCCCCAAGGGCTCTACTCAGGAATCCCTCATTAGGTGAGACACCTGAGGTTAAAAAGAAAACAACATCAATAAAAAAAAAAAAAACGGACCTCTTCCATCCCACAGAGTGACCCCAAACGCTTTGGACTGGTCCAAACCACCAGGGAGTAAGACTCGTCCATTTCCAATGAAGTCACCCAGAAATTTCACGACCATGAGTGACACGATATCCAGAGACAAAAACTTGAGCAAGAGCCTCACACTCGTCCTTTTCTCAAATCCCGAAAAGTTCTCCTCATGGTCTGTAGATAAGTCCTGCCATACCTATGACCTGAAACATAAGCCATGTTTGTGTTTTCAGACAACTGTCCAAACAGCCCTGGCCTACACAACCTATAGGCTCAGGCCCCTGGAGCCAAACCTGAGGACTGTACTTGCCCTCTCCAAGGGAATTGTGTGTGCCCATTCCAATGGCCACATCCCTTCTAATACGATAAACCTCCAAAGTCCCTGATCCATCTCATTAGTGGTGGCTTCCCAGGTAAAACAGGGGCAATCTGAGCCCATCTGAGCACCTACCTGTACTCAGACCCATAGACAGATGTCCCCAGAGGTAAAAAGGAAAGAACAGGCCCCTAGGCACTAATCATATCCATTGCTTTGGTTTCCAGGCATCTCTCCTCAGAGGCCTGGATTTCAAAACCAGCATATGGCTGTTTCTTGACTCACCCATCAGAAAACATCTCATCTACACATGGGAAACTTGCACGTTGGAGCTGTGTCAAAGCATCTGTTTAGGAGAACATTTCAGGGCCCCAGTGCCACCGCTTTATTCCAAGGTCTCCATCGACACAAAAGCACATTAGGACCCATCCATAGGAGAGTCCATTTCAACTCAGCCTCCTCGGTTGCTCCCCCAGATCCAGCAGATCTAACCTGTCTTGTGTCTAGGAGACAATTGGAATGCGAGGTGGGCTACCCAGCCATGCATCCTTAGAACCCTGCTCAGAATCATCGGCCTGGAGCCAAACAGCAGGTATCAATTGTCCTGCAGAAGACACTGTGCAGTTTGGAGCTTCTCACAAATCCCATCGTGGGAAAACCCCCATGGCCTCGTGATGCCCCCCCTTTGTGAAGGGGCCATCAGGGACAGAAACACCAACTTGAGCGATCGTCTGATCCTCGCCCTGACTTCAGATGCACGAGATCTCGATTCAGGTCTGTAGATTGTGCCATCGCTGATACAAAATCCAGAGACAAAAACCTGAGCCAGCGCCTCAGACTCGCACTTTCTTCATATCCTGAAGAT
Organism: Mustela nivalis; assembly: GCF_964662115.1. Taxonomy (NCBI): domain Eukaryota; kingdom Metazoa; phylum Chordata; class Mammalia; order Carnivora; family Mustelidae; genus Mustela; species Mustela nivalis. The sequence continues at coordinate 266,288 of NW_028136515.1, forward strand.
TTCTTCTCATGGTTTGTAGATCGGTCCTGACATACCTACGTCCCCATCCTAAGCTGAGTTTTTGTTTTCAGACTTCTGTCCTCAAAGTCCTGGGCCACACACCCTACAGGCTGCGGCCCCTGGAGCCACACATTAGGACTGTGCTTACCAATCCATGAGAATTCTCCCATTCCATTGTCCAAAATCGTACAAATTAGGAGAAACCTCCAAAGTCCCTGAGGCCATCCCAATAGTGTAGGTCGCCCGGAACAAACAAGGGCTGTCTGACACCAGCTGATAATCTACCTCCACTCATACCATAAATGGATGTCCCCAGAGGAGAAGATTGAACCAGACAGGACCCTAGGCCATAATAGGATCCATTGCCTTGGTTTACAGGCATGTCTCCTCAAAAGCCTGATTCCAATACGAGCATAGGGATTTTGCTGAGGCACTCAGCAGAACTCATCTCGTCTCCACATGGAATCCTGTGCATGGGAGCCATGTCCAAAGCATAGAAGAGTACTTCAGGGTCCCGGTGCCACCGCCCCATTCCAAGGCCCTCATGGACACAAAAACACATTAGGACCCATCCTCAGGAAAGTCCATTTCAACTCAGCCACCCCAGTTGCTCCCGCAGAGCCATCAGATCTAAACTGTCTTGTTGCTAGGAGACAATTGGAATGCGAAGCTGGCTTCCAGGCATCCATCCTCGAACGGTGCTCTGGAGTCATTCCATATGGGATGTCCTGGAGCTGTCCAACAGGTCTCAATTGTCTCGCAGAAGGAATCCTTGAAGGGGGCATCCCAAAACTCCCAACGTGGGAAAACCTCAATGGCCTCGAGATTCCACTCCTTTCATGAAACGGCCATCATGCACAGAAACTCCAACCTGAGCCAACGTCTGATCCTCCCCCTGATTCAGATGCATGAGTATTGGTTCAGATCTGCAGGGGTACCTGCCGTGCCCTCGCCCTGAATCCCAAGTCTAGCTTGTCTTTTCAGACTTCCGTCCTCACACTCCTGGCCCCGAAGCCCTCATGTTTGGCAATTCCGGACCCACAATGCAGCACTCTGCCTGCCCTCTAGAAAAAAATTATTGCCTCATGAGCTGCCCAGGCACCTTCAATGAGGATAAACCTCCACAGCACTGGACTTTACCCTAAGTATATATTCTAACCTGGGCCTTAATGCACTGTCGGACACAACCTAAGCCCGGACCTCCCGACCAACACCCGGAAAGCAGACCGCACACTGAGCACATAAGACCCGCCATGGCCTTAGGTCATCATCTCTTCCCTACCTCAGTTTTCAGGCCTCAGAACCGAGACATTATCTCCAATAACTGTCCAGGGGTGAGTGTGATGCAAAAATCAGAACACCTCCTTACACACGGTAAGAATCCTTGTGGTTGGCACGTCGTCCAACGTTCAGTGTAGGAGAAACCAGCATTCACCCTGAGGCCCCGCCCATTCTTGAGTGGGACAAGGGCTTAAACACGCATTGTAAGCCTCAGCATGAGTCCTGTCCTCTAGTAAGTCCTCTCAGTGACTGGACCATTAGATGTCATAATGGGCTTGATATGTCCCTAGGCGCCAATTTTTAACCAGATTTCTGAATGTCCAGTCACCCCCCCCAGGGCTCTACTCAGGAATCCGTCATTAGGTGAGACACCTGAGGTTAAAAAGAAAACAACATCAAAAAAAAAAAAAAAAAAAACGGGCTTCTTCCATCCCACAGAGTGACCCCAAACGCTTTGGACTGGTCCAAACCACCAGGGAGTAAGACTCGTCCATTTCCCATGAAGTCACCCAGAAATTTCACGACCATGAGTGACACGATATCCAGAGACAAAAACTTGAGCAAGAGCCTCACACTCGCCCTTTTCTCAAATCCCGAAAAGTTCTCCTCATGGTCTGTAGTTTGGGTCCTGCCATACCTATGACCTGAAACATAAGCCAAGTTTGTTGTTTCAGAAAACTGTCCAAACAGCCCTGGCCTACACAACCTACAGGCTCAGGCCCCTGGAGCCAAACCTGAGGACTGTACTTGCCCTCTCCAAGGGAATTGTGTGTGCCCATTCCAATGGCCACATCCCTTCTAATAGGATAAATCTCCAAAGTCCCTGATCCATCTCAATAGTGGTGGCTTCCCAAGTAAAACAGGGGCAATCTGAGCCCATCTGAGCACCTACCTGTACTCACACCAATAGACAGATGTCCCCAGAGGTAAAAAGGAAAGAACAGGCCCCTAGGCACTAATCATATCCATTGCTTTGTTTTCCAGGCATCTCTCCTCAGAGGCCTGGATTTCAAAACCAGCATATAGCTCTTTCTTGAGTCACCCATCAGAAAACATCTCATTTACCCTTGGGAAACTTGCACGTTGGAGCTGTGTCAAAGCCTCTGTTTAGAAGAACCCTTCAGGGCCCCAGTGCCCCCGCTTCATTCCAAGGTCTCCATAGACACAAAAGCACATTCGGACCCATCCAAAGGAGAGTCCATTTCAACTCAGCCTCCTCGGTTGCTCCCCCTTTCCAGCAGATAACCTGTCTTGTTCCTAGGAGACAATAGGAATGCGAGGTGGGCTACCCAGCCATGCATCCTTAGAACCCTGCTCAGAATCATTGGCCTGGAGGGAAAAAAAAGGACTCAAATGTCCTCAGAAGACACTTTGCAGTTTGGAGCTTCTCACAACTCCCATCGTGGGAAAACCCCCATGGCCTCGTGATGCCGCCCCTTCGTGAAGGGGCCATCAGGGACAGAAACACAAACTTCAGCGATCGTCTGATCCTCGCCCTGACTTCAGATGAAAGAGATCTCGATTCACGTCTGTAGATTGTGCCGTCGCTGATACAAAATCCAGAGACAAAAACCTGAGCAAGCGCCTCAGACTCGCACTTTCTTCATATCCTGAAGAGTTCTTCTCAAGGTTTGTAGCTCAGGCCTGCCATACCTACGTCCCCAAACCTAAGCTGAGTTTGTGTTTTCAGACTTCTGTCCTCAAAGTCCTGGGCCACACACCCTCCAGGCTGGGGCCCCTGGAGCCACACATTAGGACTGTACCTAACAATCCATGGGAATTCTGCCCATTCCATTGTCCAAAATCGTACAAATTAGGAGAAACCTCCAAAGTCCCTGAGGCCATCCCAATAGTGTAGGTCGCCCGGAACAAACAAGGGCTGTCTGACACCAGCTGATAATCGACCTCCACTCATACCATAAATGGATGTCCCCAGAGGAGAAGATTGAACCAGACAGGACCCTAGGCCATAATAGGATCCATTGCCTTGGTTTACAGGCATGTATCCTCAAAAGCCTGATTCCAATACGAGCATAGGGGTTTTGCTGAGGCACCCAGCAGAACTCATCTCGTCTCCACAAGGAAACCTGTGCATGGGAGCCATGTCCAAAGCATAGGAGAGTACCTCAGAGTCCCGGTGCCACCGCCCCATTCCAAGGCCCTCATGGACACAAAAAAACATTAGGACCAATCCTCAGGAGAGTCCATTTCATCTCAGCCACCCCGGTTGCTCCCGCAGAGCCATCAGATCTAAACTGTCTTGTTGCTAGGAGACAATTGGAATGTGAGGCGGGCTTCCCATGCATCCATCCTTGAACGGTGCTCTGGAGTCATTCCATATGGGATGTCCTGGAGCTGTCCAACAGGTCTCAATTGTCCCGCAGAAGGAATCCTTGAAGGGGGCATCCCAAAACTCCCAACGTGGGAAAACCTCAATGGCCTCGAGATTCCGCTCCTTTCATGAAGCGGCCGTCAATGCACGGAATGTCCAACCTGAGCCAACGTCTGATCCTCGCCCTGACTTCAGATGCATGAGTATTGGTTCAGATCTGCAGGGTGAACCTGCCGTGCCCTCGCCCTGAAACCCAAGTCTAGCTTGTCTTCTCAGAATTCCGTCCTCACACTCCTGGCCCCGAAGCCCTCAAGTTTGGCAATTCCGGACCCACAATGCAGCACTCTGCCTGCCCCCTAGAAAAAAATTATTGCATCATGAGCTGCACAGGCACCTTCAATGATGATAAACCTCCACAGCACACGACTTCACACAAATTATATAGTCTAACCTGGGCACTAATGCACTGTCGGACACAACCTGAGCCCGGACCTCCTGACCAACACCCGGAAAGAACAGAGCACACTGAGTACATAAGCCCTGCCATGGCCTTAGGTCATCATCTCTTCCCTACCTCAGTTTTCAGGCCTCAGAACCGAGACATTATTTTCAATCACTGCCCAGGGGTGAGTGTGATGCAGAAATCAGAACACCTCCTTACCCATGGTAAGAAACCTTGTGGTTGGCACGTCGTCCAACGTTCAGTGTAGGAGAAACCAGCATTCACCCTGAGGCCCCGCCCAATCTTGAGTGCGACAAGGGCATAAACACTCATTGTGACCCTCAGCATGAGTCCTGTCCTCTAGTAAGTCCTCTCAGTGACTGGACCATCAGATGTCATAATGGGCTTGATATGTCCCTAGGCCCCAATTTTTAACCAGATTTCTGAATGTCCAGTCACCCCCCCAAGGGCTCTACTCAGGAATCCCTCATTAGGTGAGACACCTGAGGTTAAAAAGAAAACAACATCAATAAAAAAAAAAAACGGACCTCTTCCATCCCACAGAGTGACCCCAAACGCTTTGGACTGGTCCAAACCACCAGGGAGTAAGACTCGTCCATTTCCAATGAAGTCACCCAGAAATTTCACGACCATGAGTGACACGATATCCAGAGACAAAAACTTGAGCAAGAGCCTCACACTCGTCCTTTTCTCAAATCCCGAAAAGTTCTCCTCATGGTCTGTAGATAAGTCCTGCCATACCTATGACCTGAAACATAAGCCATGTTTGTGTTTTCAGACAACTGTCCAAACAGCCCTGGCCTACACAACCTATAGGCTCAGGCCCCGGAGCCAAACCTGAGGACTGTACTTGCCCTCTCCAAGGGAATTGTGTGTGCCCATTCCAATGGCCACATCCCTTCTAATACGATAAACCTCCAAAGTCCCTGATCCATCTCATTAGTGGTGGCTTCCCAGGTAAAACAGGGGCAATCTGAGCCCATCTGAGCACCTACCTGTACTCAGACCCATAGACAGATGTCCCCAGAGGTAAAAAGGAAAGAACAGGCCCCTAGGCACTAATCATATCCATTGCTTTGGTTTCCAGGCATCTCTCCTCAGAGGCCTGGATTTCAAAACCAGCATATGGCTGTTTCTTGACTCACCCATCAGAAAACATCTCATCTACACATGGGAAACTTGCACGTTGGAGCTGTGTCAAAGCATCTGTTTAGGAGAACATTTCAGGGCCCCAGTGCCACCGCTTTATTCCAAGGTCTCCATCGACACAAAAGCACATTAGGACCCATCCATAGGAGAGTCCATTTCAACTCAGCCTCCTCGGTTGCTCCCCCAGATCCAGCAGATCTAACCTGTCTTGTGTCTAGGAGACAATTGGAATGCGAGGTGGGCTACCCAGCCATGCATCCTTAGAACCCTGCTCAGAATCATTGGCCTGGAGCCAAACAGCAGGTATCAATTGTCCTGCAGAAGACACTTTGCAGTTTGGAGCTTCTCACAAATCCCATCGTGGGAAAACCCCCATGGCCTCGTGATGCCCCCCTTTGTGAAGGGGCCATCAGGGACAGAAACACCAACTCGAGCGATCGTCTGATCCTCGCCCTGACTTCAGATGCACGAGATCTCGATTCAGGTCTGTAGATTGTGCCATCGCTGATACAAAATCCAGAGACAAAAACCTGAGCAAGCGCCTCAGACTCGCACTTTCTTCATATCCTGAAGATTTCTTCTCATGGTTTGTAGATCGGTCCTGCCATACCTACGTCCCCATCCTAAGCTGAGTTTGTGTTTTCAGACTTCTGTCCTCAAAGTCCTGGGCCACACACCCTCCAGGCTGGGGCCCCTGGAGCCACACATTAGGACTGTGCCTACCAATCCATGAGAATTCTGCGAATTCCATTGTCCAAAATCGTACAAATTAGGAGAAACCTCCAAAGTCCCTGAGGCCATCCCAATAGTGTAGGTCGCCCGGAACAAACAAGGGCTGTCTGACACCAGCTGATAATCTACCTCCACTCATACCATAAATGGATGTCCCCAGAGGAGAAGATTGAACCAGACAGGACCCTAGGCCATAATAGGATCCATTGCCTTGGTTTACAGGCATGTCTCCTCAAAAGCCTGATTCCAATACGAGCATAGGGGTTTTGCTGAGGCACTCAGCAGAACTCATCTCGTCTCCACATGGAATCCTGTGCATGGGAGCCATGTCCAAAGCATAGAAGAGTACTTCAGGGTCCCGGTGCCACCGCCCCATTCCAAGGCCCTCATGGACACAAAAACACATTAGGACCCATCCTCAGGAAAGTCCATTTCAACTCAGCCACCCCGGTTGCTCCCGCAGAGCCATCAGATCTAAACTGTCTTGTTGCTAGGAGACAATTGGAATGCGAAGCTGGCTTCCAGGCATCCATCCTCGAACGGTGCTCTGGAGTCATTCCATATGGGATGTCCTGGAGCTGTCCAACAGGTCTCAATTGTCTCGCAGAACGAATCCTTGAAGGGGGCATCCCAAAACTCCCAACGTGGGAAAACCTCAATGGCCTCGAGATTCCACTCCTTTCATGAAATGGCCATCATGCACAGAAACTCCAACCTGAGCCAACGTCTGATCCTCCCCCTGATTCAGATGCATGAGTATTGGTTCAGATCTGCAGGGGTACCTGCCGTGCCCTCGCCCTGAATCCCAAGTCTAGCTTGTCTTTTCAGACTTCCGTCCTCACACTCCTGGCCCCGAAGCCCTCATGTTTGGCAATTCCGGACCCACAATGCAGCACTCTCCCTGCCCTCTAGAAAAAAATTATTGCCTCATGAGCTGCCCAGGCACCTTCAATGAGGATAAACCTCCACAGCACTGGACTTTACCCTAAGTATATATTCTAACCTGGGCCTTAATGCACTGTCGGACACAACCTAAGCCCGGACCTCCCGACCAACACCCGGAAAGCAGACCGCACACTGAGCACATAAGACCCGCCATGGCCTTAGGTCATCATCTCTTCCCTACCTCAGTTTTCAGGCCTCAGAACCGAGACATTATCTCCAATAACTGTCCAGGGGTGAGTGTGATGCAGAAATCAGAACACCTCCTTACACACGGTAAGAAACCTTGTGGTTGGCACGTCGTCCAACGTTCAGTGTAGGAGAAACCAGCATTCACCCTGAGGCCCCGCCCATTCTTGAGTGGGACAAGGGCTTAAACACGCATTGTAAGCCTCAGCATGAGTCCTGTCCTCTAGTAAGTCCTCTCAGTGACTGGACCATTAGATGTCATAATGGGCTTGATATGTCCCTAGGCCACAATTTTTAACCAGATTTCTGATTGTCCAGTCACCCACCACCCCCAGGGCTCTACTCTGGAATCCCTCATTTGGGGGGACACCTGAGGTTAAAAAGAAAACAACATAAAAAAAAAAAAACAACGGACTTCTTCCATCCCACAGAGTGACCCCAAACGCTTTGGACTGGTCCAAACCACCAGGGAGTAAGAATCGTCCATTTCCCATGAAGTCACCCAGAAATTTCACAACCATGAGTGACACGATATCCAGAGACAAAAACTTGAGCAAGAGCCTCACACTCGCCCTTTTCTCAAATCCCGAAAAGATCTCCTCATGGTCTGTAGATAAGTCCTGCCATACCTATGACCTGAAAAATAAGCCAAGTTTGTATTTTCAGACAACTGTCCAAACAGCCCTGGACTTCACAACCTACAGCTCAGGCCCTTGGAGCCAAACCTGAAAAATATACTTGCCCTCTCCAAGGGAATTGTGTGTGCCCATTCCAATGACCACATCCCTTCTAATAGGATAAACCTCCAAAGTCCCTGATCCATCTCATTAGTGGTGGCTTCCCAGGTAAAACAGGGGCAATCTGAGCCCATCTGAGCTCCTACCTGTACTCAGACCCACAGACAGATGTCCCCAGAGGTAAAAAGGAAAGAACAGGCACCTAGGCACTAATCATATCAATTGCTTTGGTTTCCAGGCATCTCTCCTCAGAGGCCTGGATTTCAAAACCAGCATATGGCTGTTTCTTGACTCACCCATCAGAAAACATCTCATCTACACATGGGAAACTTGTACGTTGAAGCTGTGTCAAAGCCTCTGTTTAGGAGAACCCTTCAGGGCCCCAGTGCCACCGCTTCATTCCAAGGTCTCCATCGACACAAAAGCACATTAGGACCCATCCATAGGAGAGTCCATTTCAACTCAGACTCCTCGGTTGCTCCCCCAGATCCAGCAGATCTAACCTGTCTTGTTTCTAGGAGACAATTGGAATGTGAGGTGGGCTACCCAGCCATGCATCCTTAGAACCCTGCTCAGAATCATTGGCCTGGAGCCAAACAACAGGTCTCAATTGTCCTGCAGAAGACACTTTGAAGATTGGAGCTTCTCACAAATCCCATCGTGGGAAAACACCCATGGCCTCGTGATGCCGCCCCTTTGTGAAGGGGCCATCAAGGACAGAAACACAAACTTGAGCGATCGTCTGATCCTCGCCCTGATTTCAGATGCACGAGATCTCGATTCAGGTCTGTAGATTGTTCCATCGCTGATATATAATCCAGAGACAAAAACCTGAGCAAGCGCCTCAGACTCGCACTTTCTTCATATCCTGAAGAGTTCTTCTCATGGTTTGTAGATCGGGCCTGCCATACCTACGTCCCCATACCTAAGCTGAGTTTGTGTTTTCAGACTTCTGTCCTCAAAGTCCAGGGTCACACACCCTCCAGGCTGCGGCCCCTGGAGCCACACATTAGGACTGTGCCTACCATCCATGGGAATTCTGCCCATTCCATTGTCCAATATCGTACAAATTAGGAGAAACCTCCAAAGTCCCTGAGGCCATCCCAATGGTGTAGGTCGCCCGGAACAAACAAGGACTGTCTGACACCAGCTGATAATCTACCTCCACTCATACCATAAATGGATGTCACCAAGGAGAAGATTGAACCAGACAGGACCCTAGACCATAATAGGATCCATTGCCTTGTTTTAAAGGCATGTCTCCTCAAAAGCCTGATTCCAATACGAGCATAGGGGTTTTGCTGAGGCACCCAGCAGAACTCATCTCGTCTCCACAAGGAAACCTATGCATGGGAGCCATGTCCAAAGCATAGGAGAGTAGTTCAGGGTCCCAGTGCCACCGCCCCATTCCAAGGCCCTCATGGACACAAAAACACATTAGGACCCATCATCAGGAAAGTCCATATCAACTCCACCACTTCGGTTGCTCCCGCAGAGGGATCAGATCTAAACTGTCTTGTTGCTAGGAGACAATTGGAATGCGAGGCGGGCTTCCCAGGAATCCATCCTCGAACTGTGCTCTGGAGTCATTCCATATGGGATGTCCTGGAGCTGTCCAACAGGTCTCAATTGTCGCGCAGAAGGAATCCTTGAAGGGGGCATCCCACAACTCCCAACGTGGGAAAAACTCAATGGCCTCGAGATTCCGCTCCTTTCATGAAGCGGCCTTCATGCACGGAAACTCCAACCTGAGCCAACGTCTGATCCTCGCCCTGACTTCAGATGCATGCGTATTGTTTCAGATCTGCAGGGGGTACCTGCCGTGCCCTCGCCCTGAAACCCAAGTCTAGCTTGTCTTCTCAGACTTCCGTCCTCACACTCCTGGCACGGAAGCCCTCAAGTTTGGCAATTCCGGACCGACAATGCAGCACTCTGCCTGCCCTCTTGAAAAAAATTATTGCCTCATGAGCTGCCCAGGCACCTTCAATGAGGATAAACCTCCACAGCACTCGACTTCACCCAAATTATATAGTCTAACCTGGGCACTAATGCACTGTCGGACACTTCCTGAACCCGGACCTCCTGACCAACACCCGGAAAACAGACCGCACACTGAGCACATTAGACCCGCCATGGCCTTAGGTCATCATCTCTTTCCTACCTCAGTTTTCAGGCCTCAGAACCGATGCCTGCCCAGGGGTGAGTGTGATGCAGAAATCAGAACACCTCCTTACCCATTGTAGGAAACCTTGTGGCACGTCGTCCAACGTTCAGTGTGTAGGAGGGACCAGCATTCACCCTGAGGCCCCGCTCATTCTTGAGTGCGACTAGGGCATAAACACGCATTGTGACCCTCAGCATGAGTCCTGTCCTCTAGTAAGTCCTCTCAGTGACTGGACCATTAGATGTCATAATGGGCTTGATATGTCCCTAAGCCCCAATTTTTAACCAGATTTCTGATTGTCCAGTCACCCCCCCAGGGCTCTACTCTGGAATCCCTCATTTGGTGAGACACCTGAGGTTAAAGAGAAAACAACATAAAAAAAAAACGGACTTATTCCATCCCACAGTGTGACCCCAAACGCTTTGGACTGGTCCAAACCACCAGGGAGTAAGACTCGTCCATTTGCCATGAATTCACCCAGAAATTTCACGACCATGAGTGACACGATATCCTGAGACAAAAACTTGAGCAAGAGCCTCACATTCGCGATTCTCTCAAATCCCGAAAAGTTCTCCTCATGGTCTGTAGATAAGTCCTGCCATACCTATGACCTGAAACATAAGCCAAGTTTGTGTTTTCAGACAACTGTCCAAACAGCCCTGGCCTACACAACCTACAGTCTCAGGCCCCTGGAGCCAAACCTGAGGACTGTACTTGCCCACTCCAAGGGAATTGTGTGTGCCCATTCCAATGGCCACATCCCTTCTAAGAGGATAAACCTCCAAAGTCCCTGATCGATCTCATTAGTGGTGGCTTCCCAGGTAAAACAGGCGGCAATCTGAGCCCATCTGAGTACCTACCTGCACTCAGACCCATACACAGATGTCCCCAGAGGTAAAAAAAAAAGAACAGGCCCCTAGGCACTAATCATATCCATTGCTTTGGTTTCCAGGCATCTCTCCTCAGAGGCCTGGATTTCAAAACCAGCATATGGCTGTTTCTTGACTCACCCATCAGAAAACATCTCATCTACATTGGGAAACTTGCACGTTGGAGCTGTATCAAAGCCTCTGTTTAGGAGAACCCTTCAGGGCCCCAGTGCCACCGCTTCATTCCAAGGTCTCCATCGACACAAAAGCACATTAGGACCCATCCATAGGAGAGTCCATTTCAACTCAGCCTCCTCGATTGCTCCCCCAGATCCAGCAGATCTAACGTGTCTTGTTTCTAGGAGACAATTGGAATGCGAGGTGGGCTACCCAGCCATGCATCCTTAGAACCCTGCTCAAATCATTGGCCTAGAGCCAAACAACAGGTCTCAATTGTCCTTCAGAAGACACTTTGCAGTTTGGAGTTTCTCACAAATTTCATCGTGGGAAAACCCGCATGGCCTCGTGATGCCGCCCCTTCGGGAAGGGGCCATCAGGGACAGAAACACCAACTTGAGCGATCGTCTGATCCTCGCCCTGACATTAGATGCACAAGATCTCAATTCAGTTTTGTAGATTGTGCCATCGCTGATACAAAATCCAGAGACAAAACCTGCGCAAGTGCCTCAGACTCGCACATTCTTCATATCCTGAAGAGTTCTTCTCATGGTTTGTAGATCGGGCCTGCCATACCTACGTCCCCATACCGAAGCTGAGTTTGTGTTTTCCGACTTCTGTCCTCAAAGTCCAGGGCCACAAACCCTCCAGACTGAGGCCCCTGGAGCCACACATTAGGACTGTGCCTACCAATCCATGGGAATTCTGCCCATTCCATTGTCCAAAATCGTACAAATTAGGAGAAACCTCCAAATTCCCTGAGGCCATCCCAATAGTGTAGGTCGCCTTGAACAAACAAGGGCTGTCTGACACCAACTGATAATCTACCTCCACTCATATCATAAATGGATGTCCCCAAGGAGAAGATTGAACCAGACAGGACCCTAGGACATAATAGGATCCATTGCCTTGGTTTACAGGCATGTCTCCTCAAAAGCCTGATTCCAATACGAGCATTGGGGTTTTGCTGAGGCACCCAGCAGAACTCATCTCGTCTCCTCAAGGAAACCTGTGCATGGGAGCCATGTCCAAAGCATAGGAGAGTACTTCAGGGTCCCGGTGCCACCGCCCCATTCCAAGGCCCTCATGGACACAAAAACACATTAGGACCCATCCTCAGGAAAGTCCATTTCAACTCAGCCACCCCGGTTGCTCCCGCAGAGCCATCAGATCTAAACTGTCTTGTTGCTAGGAGACAATTGGAATGCGATGCGGGCTTCCCAGGCATCCATCTCGAACGGTGCTCTGGAGTCATTCCATATGGGATGTCCTGGAGCTGTCCAACACGTCTCAATTGTCGCGCAGAAGGAATCCTTGAAGGGGGCATCCCACAACTCCCAACGTGGGAAAAACTCAATGGCCTCGAGATTCCGCTCCATTCATGAAGCGGCCGTCATGCACGGAAACTCCAACCTGAGCCAACGTCTGATCCTCGCCCTGAATTCAGATGCATGAGTATTGGTTCAGATCTGCAGGGGGTACCTGCCGTGCCCTCGCCCTGAAACCCAAGTCTAGCTTGTCTTCTCAACTTCGGTCCTCACATTCCTGGCCCTGAAGCCTTCAAGTTTGGCAATTCCGGACCCACAATGCAGCAATCTGCCTGCCCTCTAGAAAAAAATTATTGCCTCATGAGCTTCCCAGGCACCTTCAATGAGGATAAACCTCCACAGCACTCTACTTCACCCAAATTATATAGTCTAACCTGAGCACTAATGCACTGTCGGACAAAACCTGAGCCCGGACCTCCTGATCAACACCCGGAAAACAGACCGCACACTGAGCACATAAGACCCACCATGGCCTTAGGTCATCATCTCTTCGCTATCTCAGTTTTCAGGCCTCAGAACCGAGACATTATCTCCAATCACTGCCCAGGGGTGAGTGTGATGCAGAAATCAGAACACCTCCTTACACATGGTAAGAAACCTTGTGGTTGGCACGTCGTGCAACGTTCAGTGTAGGAGAAACCAGCATTCACCTTGAGGCCCCGCCCATTCTTGAATGTGACAAGGGTATAAACACTCATTTTGACCCTCAGCATGGGTCCTTTCTTCTAGTAAGTCCTCTCAGTGACTGGACCATTAGTTGTCATAATGGGTTTGGTATGACACTAGGCCCCAATTTTTAACCAGATTTCTGATTGTCCAGTCACCCCCGCCTAGGGCTTTACTCTGGAATCCCTCATTTGGTGGGACACCTGAGGTTAAAAACAAAACAACATCAAAAAAAAAAAAAAAACGGACTTCTTCCTTTCCACAGAGTGACCCCAAACGCTTTGGACTGGGCCAAACCACCAGGGAGTAAGACTCGTCCATTTCCCATGAAGTCACCCAGAAATTTCACGACCATGAGTGACATGATATCCAGAGACAAAAACTTGAGCAAGAGCCTCACACTCGCCCTTTTATCAAATCCCAAAAAGTTCTCCTCATGGTCTGTAGATAAGTCCTGCCATACCTATGACCTGAAACATAAGCCAAGTCTGTGTTTTCAGACAACTGTCCAAACAGCCCTGGCCTACTCAACCTACAGGCTCAGGCCCCTGGAGCCAAACCTGAGGACTGTACTTGCCCTCTCCACGGGAATTGTGTGTGCCCATTCCAATGGCCACATCCCTTCTAATAGGATAAACATCCAAAGTCCCTGATCCATCTCATTATTGGTGGCTTCCCAGGTAAAACAGGGGCAATCTGATCCCTTCTGAGCACCTACCTGTACTCAGACCCATAGACAGATGTCCCCAGAGGTAAAAAGGAAAGAACAGGCCCCTAGGCACTAATCATATCCATTGCTTTGGTTTCCAGGCATCTCTCCTCAGAGGCCTGGATTTCAAAACCAGCATATGGCTGTTTCTTGACTCACCCATCAGAAAATATCTCATCTAAACATGGGAAACTTGCACGTTGGAGCTGTGTCAAAGCCTCTGTTTAGGAGAACCCTTCAGGTCCCCAGAGCCACGGCTTCATTCCAAGGTCTCCATAGAAACAAAAGCACATTAGGACCCATCCATAGGGGAGTCCATTTCAACTCACTCTCCTCGGTTGCTCCCCCAGATCCAGCAGATCTAACCTGTCTTGTTGCTAGGAGACAATTGGAATGTGAGGTGGGCTACCCAGCCATTCATCCTTAGAACCCTGCTCAGAATCATTGGCCTGGAGCCAAACAACAGGTCTCAATTGTCCTGCAGAAGACACTTTGCAGTTTGGAGCTTCTCACAAATCCCATCGTGGGAAAATCCCCATGACCTCGTGATGCCGCCCCTTCGTGAAGGGCCCATCAGGGACAGAAACACCAACTTGAGCGATCGTCTGATCCTCGCCCTGACTTCAGATGCACCTGATCTCCATTCAGGTCTGTAGATTGTGCCATCGCTGATACAAAATCCAGAGACAAAAACCTGAGCAAACACCGCAGACTCGCACTTTCTTCATATCCTGAAGAGTTCTTCTCATGGTTTGTAGATCGGGCCAGCCATACCTATGTCCCCAAAACTAGGATGAGTTTGTGTTTTCAGACTTCTGTCCACAAAGTCCTGGGCCACACATCCTCTAGTCTGGGGCCCCTGGAGCCACACATTAGGACTGTGCCTACCAATCCATGGGAATTCTGCCCATTCCATTGTCCAAAATCGAACAAATTAGGAGAAACCTCCAAAGACCCTGAGGCCATCCCAATAGCGTAGGTCGCCCGGAACTAACAAGGGCTGTCTGACACCAGCTGATAATCTACCTCCACTCATACCATAAATGGATGTCCCCAGAGGAGAAGATTGAACCAGACAGGACACTAGGCCATAATAGGATCCATTGCCTTGTTTTACAGGCATGTCTCCTCAAAAGCCTGATTCCAATACGAGCATAAGGGTTTTGCTGAGGCACCCAGCAGAACTCATCTCGTCTCCACAAGGAAACCTATGCATGGAAGCCATGTCCAAAGCATAGGAGAGTACTTCAGGGTCCCGTTGCCACCGCCCCATTCCAGGGCCATCATGGACACAAAAACACATTAGGACCCATCCTCAGGAAAGTCCATTTCAACTCAGCCACCCCGGTTGCTCCGCAGAGAAATCAGATCTAAATTGTCTTGTTGCTAGGAGACAATTGGAATGCGAGGCGGGCTTCCCAGGCATCCGCCTCGAACGGTGCTCTGGAGTCATTCCATATGGGATGTCCTGGAGCTGTCCAACAGGCCTCAATTGTCCCGCAGAAGGTATCCTTGAAGGTGGCATCCCACAACTCCCAACGTGGGAAAATCTCAATGGCCCTGAGATTCCGCTCCCTTCATGAAGCGGCCATCATGCACAGAAACTCCAACCTGAGCCAACGTCTGATCCTCGCCCTGACTTCAGATGCATGAGTATTGGTTCAGATCTGCAGGGGGTACCTGCCGTGACCTAGCCCTGAAACCAAGTCTAGCTAGTCTTCTCAGACTGCCGTCCTCACACTCCTGGCCCCGAAGCCCTCAAGTTTGGCAATTCCGGACCCAAAATGCAGCACTCTGCCTGCCCTCTAGAAAAAAATTATTGCCTCATGAGCTGCCCAGGCACCTTCAATGAGGATAAACCTCCACAGCACTCGACTTCACCCAAATTATATAGTCTAACCTGGGAACTAATGCACTGTCGGACACAACCTGAGCCCGGACTTCCCGAGCAACTCCCAGAAAGCAGACCACAAACTGAGCACATAAGACCCGCCAAGGCCGTAGGTCATCATCTCTTCCCTACCTCAGTTTTCAGGCCTCAGAAACGAGACATTATCTCCAATCACTGCTCAGGGGTGAGTGTGATGCAGAAATCGGAACACCTCCTTACCCATGGTAAGAAACCTTGTGTTTGGCACGTCGTCCAACGTTCAGTGTAGAAGAAACCAGCATTCACCCTGAGGCCCCGCCCATTCTTGAGTGCGACAAGGGCATAAACACGCATTGTGACCCTCAGCATGAGTCCTGTCCTCTAGTAAGTCCTCTCAGTGACTGGACCATTAGATGTCATAATGGGCTTGATATGTCCCTAGGTCCCAATTTTTAACCAGATTTCTGATTGTCCAGTCAACCCCCCCCCCCAGGGCTCTACTCTGGAATCCCTCATTTGGTGGGACACCTGAGGTTAAAAAGAAAACAACATCAAAAAAAAAAAATAAACGGACTTCTTCTATCCCACAGAGTGACCCCAAACGCTTTGGACTGGGCCAAACCACCAGGGAGAAAGACTCGTCCATTTCCCATGAAGTCACCCAAAAATTTCACGACCATGAGTGACAAGATATCCAGAGACAAAAACTTGAGCAAGAGCCTCACACTCGCCCTTTTCTCAAATCCCGAAATGTTCTCCTCATGGTCTGTATATAAGTCCTACCATACCTATGACCTGAAACATAAGCCAAGTTTGTGTTTTCAGACAACTGTCCAAACAGTCCTGGCCTACACAACCTACAGTCTTAGGCCCCTGGAGCCAAACCTGAGGACTGTACTTGCCCTCTCCAAGGGAATTGTGTGTGCCCATTCCAATGGCCACATTCCTTCTAATAGGATAAACCTCCAAAGTCCCTGATCCATCTCATTAGTGGTAGCTTCCCAGGTAAAACAGGGGCAATCTGAGCCCATCTGAGCACCTACCTGTACTCAGACCCATAGACAGATGTCCCCAGAGGTAAAAAGCAAAGAACAGACCCCTAGTCACTAATCATATCCATTGCTTTGGTTTCCAGGCATCTCTCCTCAGAGGCCTGGATCAAAACCAGCAAAGGCTGTTTCTTGACTCACCCATCAGAAAACATCTCATCTACACATGGGAAACTTGCACGTTGGAGCTGTTTTCAAAGGCTCTGTTTAGGAGAACACTTCAGGGCCCCAGTGCCACCGCTCTTTCCAAGGTTCCATAGACACAAAAGCACATTAGGACCCATCCACAGGAGAGTCCATTTCAACTCAGCCTCCTCGGTTTCTCCCCTGGATCCAGCAGAACTAACCTGTCTTGATGCTAGGAGACAATTGGAATGCGAGGTGGGCTACCCAGCCATCCATCCTTAGAACCCTGCTCAGAATCATTGGCTTGGAGCCAACAACAGGTCTCAATTGTCCTGCAGAAGACACTTTGCAGTTTGGAGCTTCTCACAATTCCCATTGTGGGAAAACCGCCATGGCCTCGTGATGCCCCCCTTTATGAAGGGGCTATCAGGGTCAGAGACTCCAACCTGAGCGATCGTCTGATCCTCGCCCTGACTTCAGATGCACGAGATCTCTATTCAGTTCTGTAGATTGTGCCTGCCATATCCTCACCCAGAAACTGAAGCCTAGCTAGTGTTCTCAGACTTCTGTCCTCAGACTACTGACCCAGAAGCCCTCCATTTTGTCAATCCAGAACTACAAAGCAGCACTCTGCCTGCCCTCCAGAAGAAAAACATTGCCCTCTGGGGCTACCAAGTAACCCCAAGTGAGGATCAGCCTGCGCCTACCTTGGCTGTACCCCAAATACATAGGCTGACCAGGGCACTAATGCCCTTTCTGACACTGCCTGAGCCTAGACCTCCTGGCCGCACCAAGACAGCTGGCCGCACACTGAGCACATCGAGCCGCCAAGGCCTTAGGACGTCATCTCTTTCCACCTCGGTTTTCAGGCTTCAGAACCTAGACCTTATCTCTATTCACTGCCCAGACCTGAACCTAATGCAGGAATCAGAATTCCTTCCCAAGGGCAAGAAACCTTGTGGTTGGCATGTTGTCCAATGTTAAGTTTAGTTGAAACCAGTGTGGCCCATGAGGCCCCGCTCATGCTTGCTTTCCAAGCCCCCATACACACAATCCTCACCAGTGTTTGAGTTTACCAGTCGCCCAGCCCGTACCTGGGGCTCTGCTCTGGAATCCCTTTCTTGGAGAGACACATGAGTCAGAAAACACGACTCCACCCTTACCAGAAAATGACCCCAAACTCTTGGGAGCTGGGACAAATCCCCAGAGAGGGATAGTCGTTCATAGTCCCTGAGGCCACCTTTCCAATCCACGGCTATCCCGGACACAACATCCAGAGACAAAAGCCTGAAGGAACGCCTCCCATTCGCCCTTGTTTCAGAGGCCCAG
Source organism: Mustela nivalis (assembly GCF_964662115.1). Taxonomy (NCBI): domain Eukaryota; kingdom Metazoa; phylum Chordata; class Mammalia; order Carnivora; family Mustelidae; genus Mustela; species Mustela nivalis. The sequence goes on from NW_028136515.1 coordinate 284,400, forward strand.
GAGCTCCCTCTCGGGCTGTACATCCGGCCTGCCATACTCTAGGCGCCACTCATGAGCTGAGTTTGTGTTTTCAGACTTTTGTGCCCACAGCCTGGACCCACAAAACCTCCAGGCTAGGGCCTCTGGAGACACAGCGAAAGATTGTGCCTGCCCTCTCCAAGGAAATTGTGCCCAATCCATTGACCACAACCCTACAGGTTAGGGAAAAGCTCCAAGGCCCCTGAGGCCATCAATAGTGTAGGCCACCCTGGACTAAGAAGGGCTCTCTGACACCAGCGGAGCATCTATCTCCACTTAGACTCTCAGACAGTGTCCCCAGAGACAGAAGGTTGAAATGGACAGGCCCCAGGCCCTAATCTGAACTTTAGCTTTGGTTTCCATGTGTCCGTCCTCAGAAGACTGTTTTCGTAGACCAGCACACGGAGCTTTTCTGAGGCACCAAACCAAACCTCTCTTGTCTTCTCATGGGAAGCTTACTTACTGGGGATGTATCAAACCCTTCAGGTAGGAGAGTTCCGCAGGGCCAAAGAACAACCAGCACATTCCAAGGTCTCCATGGACTCAAACGCACATTATGACGCATCCTCAGGAGAGGCCATTTCAACTCAGCCCCCTGGGTAGCGTGCCCCAGAGGCACCAGATCAAACATATCTTGTGGCTAATGGCCAATGGGAATGCGAGGCATGCTGTACAGGGATCCATCCTTCGAACCCTGCTCTACAGTCCTTCCGTATCCTATGTCCTGGAGCCATGCAACAGGACTCGAATGTCCCGCAGAAGGAAACCTTGTGGTTGGGGTAACCTCCAAACTCAGCGTTGGAAAACTTTCTTGGCCTCATGAGGCCCCCGCTTCATGAAGGTGCCATCATGGCCAAAAACTCCAGCCTCAGCCAACGTCTGATCCTCAGCCTGACTTCAGATGCAGGAGATTTTGATTCAGCCTCTGCAGAGTGGGCCTGCTCTGCCCTTGGCTCCATTCCTCACCCTAGCTTGTGTTTTCAGACTTCTGTCCTCACATTCTGGGCCCACAAACCCACCCTCCTGGAAATTCTGGGGCCACAATGAAGCACTCTGCCTGCCTTCCAGGAGAAAAACATTGTCTATGGTGCTGCCCAGAACCCCAAATGAGGACCAAACAGCTTGGCCATCGGCAACACCCCAATTGCATAGGCTACCTTAAACACTGATGCTCTGTCGCAAATTGCCTGAGCCCAGACCTTCCAACAGACACCGACACAGCTGGCTGCACACCCAGCACATTGGACCAGCCACTGCCTTAGGCCACCATCCATTCCCAACCTGGGTTTTCAGTCATCGGAACCTGGACCTTATCTCCAATTCCTGCACACGGGGGAACCTGATGCACAAGTCAGAACCCCTCCTTCCCCATGGCAAGAAACCTTGCTGCTGGCAGTGAGTCAAACATTCAATGTAGGAGAAAACGGCATGACCCATGAGGCCACGCCCATGGGTGAGGGCCGCCTTGGGCACAAACACACATGGTGACCCTCAGCATGAGTACCTTATTCAAGTAAGGCCTCTCAGTGACTGGACCAAGAGCCCGCATATGTGGCTTGCCATGCCCATAAAAACCCAGGACTAACTAGATGGTGTGTATTCCAGTTGAGGGAAGCCACTGCTGTGCTCTAGAGTCCCTCTCCTGGGGGGTCCCCTGTGGCAGAATACAGTACTCTTTCCTTCCCACAGAATGAACCAAAACACTTGGGAGCTTGGACAATCCCCCGAGAGGAAGGCTCTTCCTCGGCCCCTGAAGCAACCCCTACCCTGAACGGCCACTGTGAACGCAACACCCAGAGACAAATCCTGAGCGAATGCATCCCACTTGCCCTCCTTTGATATCCAGAGGATCTCCCCTCACGGACTGGAGATCAGGCCTGCCATTACCTTGGCCCCTAGCTGAGCCAAGTTTGCTTTTTCAGACATCTGTCCCCACAGCCCGGGCAAACACAGCCTCTAGGCTGGGTCCTCTGGAGCCATACCATATGACCGTGCCTGCTCTCTCCTGGAAAACTGTGTCCATTCCTTTGGCCACACAACTCCAGAATATGAGAAACCTCAAGGACATCCCACTACTGGGAGCCTCCCTGGACACACAGGGGCATTCGGACACAAGCTGAGCAGATACCTCCACGAAAGCATGCACACAGATGTCAACAGAGATAGAAGGTTGAGCCGGCCAGGCCCTTAGGCCCTAATCTCAACTCTTGCTTTGGTTTCCAGGTGTCACTCCTCAGAGGCTTTGGTTCGAAGAACAGGATATGGGGCTTTCCTGAGGCACTGAACAGAACTCCTCTCGACTCCACATGGGAAGCTTCCTTGTTGAAGCCGTGTCAAACACCTCAGGTTGGAGAATCCTGCAGAGTCCCTGAGCCACCTCCACATTCCAAGGTCTCCCAGGCCACCAACCCACAGTAGGACTCATCTTCAGGAGAGTCCATTTCAACTCTCCCTTCTGGGTAGCTCACCCAGGAGGCCACAGATTGAGCCGGCCTTGTCCTGACTAAAGAGTGGGAATATGAGGTGGCGTTCCCAGGCATCCATGCTTAGACACCTGCTCTCGAGTCTTTCCATATGGGGCCTCCTGGAACCATCCAATAGGACTCGACATTCGTGCAGAAGGAAACCTTGAGGTTTGGAGTAGTTCACAAATCTCATCGTAGGCAAACCTCCCTGGCCTCATGACGCCCCCACACCCTTCAGGAAGAGGCCATGCTGGACAAAAACTCTAGCCTTAGGCTCGTCTCATAGTTGACATGACCTCAGAGCAGGAGATCTCGATTCAGCCTCTGCAGAGTGGGCCTGCCATGCCTTCGATCCCAAACCTCACGCTAGCTTGTTTTTTCAGACTTCCTTCCTCACACTCCTGGCAAACAAGCCCTCCGGACTAGGAACTCCAGAACCACAACCAGGCCCAGTGTCTACCCAACGGAAGAAAAACGTTTCCTTGTGGGGCTATCCAGAAAACCCAGATGAGGATCAACCTGCTCGGGCCTCAACGGTACCCGAACTGGATAGGCTGCACTGGGCACTCATGCTCTGTCTGACACAGCCTGAAGCCAGACGTCCAGACAGACAAGGAGACAGCTGGCCGCACACCCCGCACTCGGACACGCCATGGTCATATGCCGTCAACTCTTCCTAACCTTGGTTTTCAGATATCTGAACCTAGATATTATATCAATTCTCCATACAGCTGGGTATCGCATGCAAAAAACAGAACTCTTCCTTCCCCATGGCTATAAAGCTTGCTCTTGGCATGGAGTCACACCTTCAGGGTGGGAGAAACCTTCATGGCCCCTGATGCCACGCCCAAACGTGAGTGCTGCTTGGGCACAAATTCAAACAGTGACCCTCAGCATGAGCCCCATGTCAAAGAAAGGCCTGTCAGGGCCTGGACCAAGAGCCCGCATATTGACTTGCCAAGCACCTATGCACCCAATCCTCACCAGTGATTGATTTTACCAGTCGCCCAGCCCATACCTGGGTCTCTGGTCTGGAATCCCTTTCTTGGAGAGACACATGAGCCAGAAAACACGACTCCACCCTTACCAGAAAATGACCCCAAACTCTTGGGAGCTGGGACAAATCCCCAGAGAGAGATACTCGTCCACAGTCCCTGAGGCCACCCCTCCTATCCACGGCTATCCCGGACACAACATCCAGAGACAAAAGCCTGAAGGAACGCCTCCCACTCGCCCTTGTTTCAGAGGCCCAGGAGCTCCCTCTCGGGCTGTACATCCGGCCTGCCATACCCTAGGCGCCACTCATGAGCTGAGTTTGTATTTTCAGACTTCTGTGTCCACAGCCTGGTCCCACACAACCTACAGGCTAGGACTTCTGGTGCCACAGCGAAAGATTGTGCCTGCCCTCTCCAAGGAAAGTGTACCCAATCCATTGACCACAACCCCACAGGTTAGGGAAAAGCCCCAAGGCCCCTGAGGCCATCAATAGTGTAGGCCACCCTGGACTAAGAGGGGCTCTCTGACACGAGCGGTGCAACTATCTCCACTTAGACTCTCAGATATTGTCCCCAGAGACAGAAGTTTGAAATGGACAGGCCCCCAGGCCCTAATATGAACCTTAGCTTTGGTTTCCATGTGTCCGTCCTCAGAGGACTGTTTTCGTAGACCAGCACTAGGGGCTTTTCTGAGGCACCAAACAAAACCTCTCTTGTCTCCACATGGGGAGCTTTCTTACTGGGGATGTATCAAACCCTTCAGGTAGGAGAGTTCCGCAGGGCCACTGAACAACCAGCACATTACAAGGTCTTCATGGACCCAAACGCACATTATGACCCATCCTCGGGAGAGGCCATTTCAACTCAGCCCACTGGGTAGCGTGCCCCAGAGGCAGGAGATCAAACATATCTTGTCGCTCATGGTCAATGGGAAACCGAGGCATGCTGTACAGGGATCCATCCTTCGAACCCTGCTCTACAGTCCTTCCGTAGGGTATGTCCTGGAGCCATGCAACAGGACACGAATATCCCGCAGAAGAAACCTTGTGGTTTGGGGCAACCTCCAAACTCAGCGTGGGAAAACTTCCTTGGCCTCATGAGGCCCCCGCTTCATGAAGGTGCCATCATGGCCAAAAACTCCAGCCTCAGCCAACGTCTGATCCTCAGCCTGACTTCAGATGCAGGAGATTTTGATTCAGCCTCTGCAGAGTGGGCCTGCTCTGCCCTTGGCTCCATTCCTCACCCTAGCTTGTGTTTTCAGACTTCTGTCCTCACATTCTGGGCCCACAAACCCACCCTCCTGGAAATTCTGGGGCCACAATGAAGCACTCTGCCTGCCTTCCAGGAGAAAAACATTGTCTATGGTGCTGCCCAGAACCCCAAATGAGGACCAAACAGCTTGGCCATCGGCAACACCCCAATTGCATAGGCTACCTTAAACACTGATGCTCTGTCGCAAATTGCCTGAGCCCAGACCTTCCAACAGACACCGACACAGCTGGCTGCACACCCAGCACATTGGACCAGCCACTGCCTTAGGCCACCATCCATTCCCAACCTGGGTTTTCAGTCATCGGAACCTGGACCTTATCTCCAATTCCTGCACACGGGGGAACCTGATGCACAAGTCAGAACCCCTCCTTCCCCATGGCAAGAAACCTTGCTGCTGGCAGTGAGTCAAACATTCAATGTAGGAGAAAACGGCATGACCCATGAGGCCACGCCCATGGGTGAGGGCCGCCTTGGGCACAAACACACATGGTGACCCTCAGCATGAGTACCTTATTCAAGTAAGGCCTCTCAGTGACTGGACCAAGAGCCCGCATATGTGGCTTGCCATGCCCATAAAAACCCAGGACTAACTAGATGGTGTGTATTCCAGTTGAGGGAAGCCACTGCTGTGCTCTAGAGTCCCTCTCCTGGGGGGTCCCCTGTGGCAGAATACAGTACTCTTTCCTTCCCACAGAATGAACCAAAACACTTGGGAGCTTGGACAATCCCCCGAGAGGAAGGCTCTTCCTCGGCCCCTGAAGCAACCCCTACCCTGAACGGCCACTGTGAACGCAACACCCAGAGACAAATCCTGAGCGAATGCATCCCACTTGCCCTCCTTTGATATCCAGAGGATCTCCCCTCACGGACTGGAGATCAGGCCTGCCATTACCTTGGCCCCTAGCTGAGCCAAGTTTGCTTTTTCAGACATCTGTCCCCACAGCCCGGGCAAACACAGCCTCTAGGCTGGGTCCTCTGGAGCCATACCATATGACCGTGCCTGCTCTCTCCTGGAAAACTGTGTCCATTCCTTTGGCCACACAACTCCAGAATATGAGAAACCTCAAGGACATCCCACTACTGGGAGCCTCCCTGGACACACAGGGGCATTCGGACACAAGCTGAGCAGATACCTCCACGAAAGCATGCACACAGATGTCAACAGAGATAGAAGGTTGAGCCGGCCAGGCCCTTAGGCCCTAATCTCAACTCTTGCTTTGGTTTCCAGGTGTCACTCCTCAGAGGCTTTGGTTCGAAGAACAGGATATGGGGCTTTCCTGAGGCACTGAACAGAACTCCTCTCGACTCCACATGGGAAGCTTCCTTGTTGAAGCCGTGTCAAACACCTCAGGTTGGAGAATCCTGCAGAGTCCCTGAGCCACCTCCACATTCCAAGGTCTCCCAGGCCACCAACCCACAGTAGGACTCATCTTCAGGAGAGTCCATTTCAACTCTCCCTTCTGGGTAGCTCACCCAGGAGGCCACAGATTGAGCCGGCCTTGTCCTGACTAAAGAGTGGGAATATGAGGTGGCGTTCCCAGGCATCCATGCTTAGACACCTGCTCTCGAGTCTTTCCATATGGGGCCTCCTGGAACCATCCAATAGGACTCGACATTCGTGCAGAAGGAAACCTTGAGGTTTGGAGTAGTTCACAAATCTCATCGTAGGCAAACCTCCCTGGCCTCATGACGCCCCCACACCCTTCAGGAAGAGGCCATGCTGGACAAAAACTCTAGCCCTAGGCTCGTCTCATAGTTGACATGACCTCAGAGCAGGAGATCTCGATTCAGCCTCTGCAGAGTGGGCCTGCCATGCCTTCGATCCCAAACCTCACGCTAGCTTGTTTTTTCAGACTTCCTTCCTCACACTCCTGGCAAACAAGCCCTCCGGACTAGGAACTCCAGAACCACAACCAGGCCCAGTGTCTACCCAACGGAAGAAAAACGTTTCCTTGTGGGGCTATCCAGAAAACCCAGATGAGGATCAACCTGCTCGGGCCTCAACGGTACCCGAACTGGATAGGCTGCACTGGGCACTCATGCTCTGTCTGACACAGCCTGAAGCCAGACGTCCAGACAGACAAGGAGACAGCTGGCCGCACACCCCGCACTCGGACACGCCATGGTCATATGCCGTCAACTCTTCCTAACCTTGGTTTTCAGATATCTGAACCTAGATATTATATCAATTCTCCATACAGCTGGGTATCGCATGCAAAAAACAGAACTCTTCCTTCCCCATGGCTATAAAGCTTGCTCTTGGCATGGAGTCACACCTTCAGGGTGGGAGAAACCTTCATGGCCCCTGATGCCACGCCCAAACGTGAGTGCTGCTTGGGCACAAATTCAAACAGTGACCCTCAGCATGAGCCCCATGTCAAAGAAAGGCCTGTCAGGGCCTGGACCAAGAGCCCGCATATTGACTTGCCAAGCACCTATGCACCCAATCCTCACCAGTGATTGATTTTACCAGTCGCCCAGCCCATACCTGGGTCTCTGGTCTGGAATCCCTTTCTTGGAGAGACACATGAGCCAGAAAACACGACTCCACCCTTACCAGAAAATGACCCCAAACTCTTGGGAGCTGGGACAAATCCCCAGAGAGAGATACTCGTCCACAGTCCCTGAGGCCACCCCTCCTATCCACGGCTATCCCGGACACAACATCCAGAGACAAAAGCCTGAAGGAACGCCTCCCACTCGCCCTTGTTTCAGAGGCCCAGGAGCTCCCTCTCGGGCTGTACATCCGGCCTGCCATACCCTAGGCGCCACTCATGAGCTGAGTTTGTATTTTCAGACTTCTGTGTCCACAGCCTGGTCCCACACAACCTACAGGCTAGGACTTCTGGTGCCACAGCGAAAGATTGTGCCTGCCCTCTCCAAGGAAAGTGTACCCAATCCATTGACCACAACCCCACAGGTTAGGGAAAAGCCCCAAGGCCCCTGAGGCCATCAATAGTGTAGGCCACCCTGGACTAAGAGGGGCTCTCTGACACGAGCGGTGCAACTATCTCCACTTAGACTCTCAGATATTGTCCCCAGAGACAGAAGTTTGAAATGGACAGGCCCCCAGGCCCTAATATGAACCTTAGCTTTGGTTTCCATGTGTCCGTCCTCAGAGGACTGTTTTCGTAGACCAGCACTAGGGGCTTTTCTGAGGCACCAAACAAAACCTCTCTTGTCTCCACATGGGGAGCTTTCATACTGGGGATGTATCAAACCCTTCAGGTAGGAGAGTTCCGCAGGGCCACTGAACAACCAGCACATTACAAGGTCTTCATGGACCCAAACGCACATTATGACCCATCCTCGGGAGAGGCCATTTCAACTCAGCCCACTGGGTAGCGTGCCCCAGAGGCAGGAGATCAAACATATCTTGTCGCTCATGGTCAATGGGAAACCGAGGCATGCTGTACAGGGATCCATCCTTCGAACCCTGCTCTACAGTCCTTCCGTAGGGTATGTCCTGGAGCCATGCAACAGGACACGAATATCCCGCAGAAGAAACCTTGTGGTTTGGGGCAACCTCCAAACTCAGCGTGGGAAAACTTCCTTGGCCTCATGAGGCCCCCGCTTCATGAAGGTGCCATCATGGCCAAAAACTCCAGCCTCAGCCAACGTCTGATCCTCAGCCTGACTTCAGATGCAGGAGATTTCGATTCAGCCTCCGCAGAGTGGGCCTGCTCTGCCCTTGGATCCAATCCTCACCCTAGCTGGTGTTTTCAGACTTCCGTCCTCACACTCCTGGCCCACACACCCTCCCTACTGGGAATTCTGGGGCCACAATGAAGCACTCTGCCTGCCTCCCAGGAGAAAAACATTGTCTATGGTGCTGCCCAGAGATCCCAAATGAGGATCAAACTGCTTGGCCCTCGGCAACACCCCAATTGCATAGGCTACCTTAAACACTGATGCTCTGTCGCAAATTGCCTGAGCCCAGACCTTCCAACAGACACCGACACAGCTGGCTGCACACCCAGCACATTGGACCAGCCACTGCCTTGGGCCACCATCCATTCCCAATCTGGGTTTTCAGTCATCGGAACCTGGACCTTATCTCCAATTCCTGCACACGGATGAACCTGATGCACAAGTCAGAACCCCTCCTTCCCCATGGCAAGAAACCTTGCTGCTGGCAGTGAGTCAAACATTCAGTGTAGGAGAAAACGGCATGACCCATGAGGCCACGCCCATGCGTGAGGGCCGCCTTGGGCACAAACACACATGGTGACCCTCAGCATGAGTACCTTATTCAAGTAACGCCTCTCAGTGACTGGACCAAGAGCCCGCATATGTGGCTTGCCATGCCCATAGGCACCCAGGACTAACTAGATGGTGTGTATTCCAGTTGAGGGAGGCCACTGCTGTGCTCTAGAGTCCCTCTCCTGGGGGGTCCCCTGTGGCAGAAAACAGTACTCTTCCCTTCCTACCGATTGAACCGAAACACTTGGGAGCTTGGACAATCCCCCGAGAGGAAGGCTCTTCCTCGGCCCCTGAAGCAACCCCTACCCTGAACGGCCACTGTGAACGCAGCACCCAGAGACAAAAGCCTGAGCGACTGCCTCCCACTTGCCCTCCTTTGATATCCAGAGGATCTCCCCTCACGGACTGGAGACCAGGCCTGCCATTACCTTGGCCTCTAGCTGAGCCAAGTTTGCTTTTTCAGACATCTGTCCCCACAGCCCGGGCAAACACAGCCACTAGGCTGGGTCCTCTGGAGCCATACCACAGGACCGTGCCTTCTCTCTACTGGGAAACTGTGTCCATTCCTTTGGCCACACACCTCCAGAATATGAGAAATCTCAAGGCCCCCGAGGACATCCCACTACTGGGAGCCTCTCTGGACACACAGGGGCATTCGGACACAAGCTGAGCAGCTACCTCCACCAAGGCATGCACACAGATGTCAACAGAGATAGAAGGTTGAGCCGGCCAGGCCCTTAGGCCCTAATCTCAACTCTTGCTTTGGTGTCCAGGTGTCACTCCTCAGAGGCTTTGGTTCGAAGAACAGTATATGGGGCTTTCCTGAGGCACTGAACAAAACTCCTCTCGACTCCACATGGGAAGCTTCCTTGTTGGAGCCGTGTCAAACACCTCAGGTTGGAGAATCCTGCAGAGTCCCTGAGCCACCTCCACATTCCAAGGTCTCCCAGGCCACCAACCCACAGTAGGACTCATCTTCAGGAGAGTCCATTTCAACTCTCCCCTCTGGGTAGCTCACCCAGGAGCCCGCAGATTGAGCCTGACTTGTCCTGACTAAAGAGTGGGAATATGAGGTGGCATTCCCAGGCATCCATGCTTAGACACCTGCTCTCGAGTCTTCCCATATGGGACCTCCTGGAACCATCCAATAGGACTCGACAGTCGTGCAGAAGGAAACCTTGAGGTTTGGAGTAGTTCACAAATCCCATCGTAGGCAAACCTCCCTGGCGTCATGGAGCCCCCACACCCTTAAGGAAGAGGCCATGCTGGACAAAAACTGTAGCCTGAGGCACGTCTCATAGTTGACATGACCTCAGTGCAGGAGATCTCGATACAGCCTCTGCAGAGTGGGCCTGCTCTGCCCTCGGTCCCAAACCTCAGGCTAGCTTGTGTTTTCAGACTTCCTTCCTCACACTCCTGGCAAACAAGCCCTCCTGACTAGGAACTCCAGAACCACATCCCAGCCAGTGTCTGCCCAACGGAAGAACAACGTTTCCCTGTGGGGTTACCCAGAAAACCCAGATGAGGATCAACCTGCTCGGGCCTTGACGTGCCCCGAACTGGATAGGCTGCTCTGAGCACTTAAGTTCCATCTGACACAGCCTGAAGCCACACGTCCAGACAGACAAGGAGACAGCTGGCCGCACACCCAGCACTTCGGTCACGCCATGGTCTTATGCTGTCACCTCTTCCTAACCTTGGTTTTCAGATATCTGAACCTAGACATTATATCAATTCTCCACACAGCTGGGTATCGCAAGCACAAAAGAGAACTCCTCCTTCCCCATGGCTGTAAAGCTTGCTCTTGGCATGGAATCACACCTTCAGGGTGAGAGAAACCTTCATGTCCCATGATTCCACGCCCAACCGTGGGTGCAGCAGCACAAATTCACACTGTGACCCTCAGCATGAGCCCCATGTCAAAGAAAGGCCTGTCAGGGCCTGGACCAAGAGCCCACATATGGGGCTTGCCAGGCCGCTATGCACCCAATCCTCACCAGTGTTTGAGTTTTCCAGTCACCCCGCCCGTACCGCGGGATCTGCTCTCGAATCCCTTTCTTGGAGAGACACATGAGCCAGACAACACGACTCCACCCTTCACACAAAATGACCCCAAACTCTTGGGAGCTGGGACAAATCCCCAGACAGGGATACTCGTCCATAGTCCCTGAGGCCACCCGTCCAATCCACGGCTATCCCGGACACAACATCCAGAGACAAAAGCCTGAAGGAACGCCTCCCACTCGCCCTTGTTTCAGAGGCCCAGGAGCTCCCTCTTGGGCTATACATCCGGCCTGCCATACACTAGGCGCCACTCATAAGCTGAGTTTGTGTTTCCAGACATCTGTGCCCACAGCCTGGACTCACACAACCTCCAGGCTAGCCTCCATTCCAAGGCCCTCATGGACACAAACACACATTAGGCCCCATCCTCAAGAAAGTCCATTTCAACTCAGCCACCCCGGTTTCTCCCGCAGAGCCATCAGATCTCAACTGTCTAGTCCCTTCACTCTTCCCCAAGGCTCTGCTTTGGAATTCCTCTTTGTTTGGGGCACCTGAGGTATCAAACCTGAAAGGAGACCTCCCATCCCACAGATTGACGAAAAACCATTGGGACCGGGCCATATCCACAGAGAGGAAGATTCGTCCATGACCCATGAGGCCTCGCCACATTCCACGGTCATCGTTGATACAAAATCCAGAGAACAAAGCCTGAGCAAGCGCCTCAGACTCGCTCTTTCTTCATATCCTGAAGTTTTATTCTCATGGTTTGTAGATTGGGCCTGCCATACCTACGTCCCCAAACCTAAGCTGAGTTTGTGTTTTCAGACTTCTGTCCTCAAATTCCAGGGCCACACACCCTCCAGGATGGGGCCCCTGGAGCCACACATTAGGACTGTGCTTACCCCATGCATGGAAATTCTGCCCATTCCATTGTTCAATATCTACATATTAGGAGAACCCTGGAAAGTCCCCGAGGCCATCCCAAGAGTGTAGGTCTCCCGGGACAAACAAGGGCGGTCTGACACCAGCTGAGAATCTATCTCCACACATGACATAGATGGATGTCCCTAGAGAAGAAGATGGAACCAGACATGACCCTAGGCCATAATCAGATCCAAGCTTTGGTTTACAGGCATGTCTCCTCAAAAGCCTGAATTCCAATACAAGCATAGGGGGTTTCCTGAGGCACCCATCAGAACAAACCTCATCTGCACAAGGAAACTTGAGCATGGGAGCTATGTCAAAAGTTTAGGAGAATACTTCAGGGTCCCGGTGCCACCGCCCCATTCCAAGGTTCCCATGGACACAAACACACTTTAGGAACTTACCTCGGGAAAGTCCATTTCAACTCAGCCTCCCCGGTGTCTCCCGCAGAGCCATCAGATCTCAACTGTCTTGTTGTTAGGAGACAATTGAAATGCGAGGCGATCTTCCCTGGCATCCATCTTAGAACAATGCTCTGGAGTCATTCCATAGGAAATGTCCTGGAGCTGCCCAACAAGTCTCAAATGTCCCGAATAAGGAATCCTTGAAGGGGGCATCCCACTACTCCCAACGTGGGAAAACGTTAAGAGCCTTGAGACTCCGCTTCGTTCAGAAAGGGGCAGTCATGCACAAAAACTCCAACCGGAGACAACGTCTGTTCCTCGCCGTGACTTCATATGCTTGAGATATTGGTTCAGATCTGCAGGGGACACCTGCAGTTCCCTCGGCCTGAAGCCCAAGTTTAGGTTGTGTTCTCAGACTTCTGTCCTCACACTCCTAGCCCAGAAGCCCTCACGTTTGGCAATTCCGGACCCACAATGCAGCACTCTGCCTGCCCTATAGAAAAAATATCTTGCCTAATGAACTGCCCGGGCACCTCAAATAAGGATCAACCTACACGACACTCGACTGTACCCAAAATATATAGTCTAACCTGGGCACTAATGCACTGTCTGACACAACCTGAGCCCGAACCTCCTGACCAACAACTAGGCACCTGACCGCACACTGAGCACATCAGACCCACCATGGCCTTAGGTCATCATCTCTTCCCAAATGCGGTTTTCTGACTTCCGTACCTAGACCTTATCTCCAACCACTGCCCAGGGTTGAAAAGGATGCAGAAATCAGAACTCCTTCCCCATGGCAAGAGACCTTGTGATTGGCATATGGGGCCTTCCATGCCCCTAGGCCCCAAATTTTAACCATAGTTTTGGTTGTCCCCTCACTCTTCCCCAGGGCTCTGCTTTGGAATTCTTCTTTGGTTGGGACCCTGAGGTAACAAACCTGAGAGGAGACCTCCCATCCCACAGATTGAAGAAAAGCAATTGGGACCGTGCCAAATCCCAAGAGAGGAAGTGTCGTCCATGGCCCATGAGACTTCCCCACATTCCACGGCCATCGTTGACACAAAATCCAGAGACCAAAGCCTGAGCAAGCGCCTCAGACTCGCTCTTTCTTCATATCCTGAAGAGTTCTTCTCATGGCTTGTAGATTGGGCCTGCCATACCTACGTCCCCAAACCTAAGCTGATTCTGTGTTTTCCGACTTCTGTCCTCAAAGTCCTGGGCCACACACCCTCAAGGCTGGGGCCCCTGGAGCCACACATTAGGACTGTGCCTACTTCATGCATGGGAATTCTGCCCATTGCATTGTACAAAATTGTACAAATTAGGAGATCCCTCCAAAGTACCCGAGGCCATCCCAATATGTAGGTCTCTTTGGACAACAAGGGCGGTCTGACACCAGCTGAGCATCTACCTCCAATCATACCATAGATGGATGTCCCCAGAGAAGGACATGGAACCAGACAGGACCCTGCCATAATCGGATCCATTGCTTTGGTTTACAGGCATGTCTCCTAAAAATCCTGGATTCCAATACCAGCATAGGGGGTTTCCTGAGGCACCCATCAGAAAACACCTCGTCTCCACGAGGAAATTTGTGCATGGGACCTATGTCAAAATCTTAGGAGAATACTTCAGAGTCCCGGTGCCACTGCCCCATTCCAAGGACCTAATGGACACAACCACACATTAGGCCCCATGCTCAGGAGCTGTCCATTTCAAATCAGCCACCCTGGTTGCTCCCGCAGAGACATCCGATCTCCACTGTCTTGTAGCTAGGAGACAATTGGAATGCGAGGCGGGCTTCCCTGGCATCCATCCTCAAAGAGTGCTCTGGAGTCATTCCATATGGGATGTTTTGGAGCTGCCCAACAGGTCTCAATTGTCCCGCAGAAGGAATCCTTGAAGGGGGCATCCCACAACTCCCAATGAGGGAAAACCTGCTAGGCCTTGAGATTCCTTTCCGTTCATGAAGGGCAGTCATTCACAGAAACTACAACCTGAGTCAACGTCTGATCCTTGCCGTGACTTCAGATGCATGAGATATGGGTTCAGATGTGCAGGGGGTACCTGCCTTGCCCTCGGTGACGCCCAAGACTAGCTTGTGTTCTCAGACTTCTGTCCTCACACTACTGGCCCAGAAGCGCTCACGTTTGGAATTCCGGACCCACAATGCAGCACTCTGCCTGCCCTCTAGAAAAAATATCTTGCCTAATGAGCTGCCCAGGTACCTCAAATGAGGATCAACCTACCGGGCACTCCACTGTACCCAAATTATATAGTATAACCTGGGCACTAATGCACTGTCTGACACAACCTGAGCCCGAACCTCCTGACCAACAACCAGGCAGCTGACCGCACACTGAGCACATCACACCCACCATGGCCTTAGGTCATCATCTATTCCCAACTGCGGTTTTCAGGCTTCCGAACCTAGACCTTTTCTCCAACCACTGCCTATGGTTGAAAATGATGCAGAAATCAGAACTCCTTCCCCATGGCAAGAGACCTTGTGATTGGCATGTTGTCCAAAGTTCAGTGTAGTTGAAACCAGTGTGGCCCATGAGGCCCCGCCCATGCTCACGGGACACATTGGTCACAAACACACATTGTGACCCTCAGCCTGAGCCCAGTCCTCAAGTAAGGCCTCTCAGTGGCTGGATGAAGAGACAGCATATGGGGCCTGCCATGCCCCTAGGCCCCAAATTTTAACCATAGTTTGGGTTGTCCCTTCAATCTTCCCCAGGGCTCTGCTTTGCAATTCCTCTTTGGTTGGGACACCTGAGGTAACAAACCTGAAAGGAGACCTCCCGTCCCACAGATTGACGAAAACAATTGGGGCCGGGCCAAATCCCAAGAGAGGAAGTTTCGTCCATGGCCCATGAGGCTTCCCCACATTCCACGGACATCGTTGACACAAATCCAGAGACCAAAGCCTGAGCAAGCGCCTCCGACTCGCTCTTTCTTCATATCCTGAAGAGTTCTTCTCATGGCTTGTAGATTGGGCATGCCATACCTACGTCCCCAAACCTAAGCTGATTCTGTGTTTTCCGACTTCTGTCCTCAGAGTCCTGGGCCACACACACTCCAGCCTGGGGCCCCTGGAGCGACACATTAGGACTGTGCCTACTTCATGCATGGGAATTCTGCCCATTCCATAATCCAAAATTTACAAATTAGGAGATCCCTCCAAAGTCCCCAAGGCCATCCCAATATGTAGGTCTCTTTGGACAAACAAGGGCGGTCTGACACCAGCTGAGCAACTAGCTCCACTCAAAACATAGATGGATGTCCCCAAAGAAGGAGATGGAACCTGACAGGACCCTAGGCCATAATCGGATCCATTGCTTTGGTTTACAGGCATGTCTCCTCCAAAATCCTGGATTCCAATACCAGCATAGGGGGTTTCCTGAGGCACCCATCAGAAAACATCTCATCTCCATGAGGAAAGTTGTGCATGGAACCTATGTCAAAACCTTAGGAGAATACTTCAGAGTCCCGGTGCCACTGCCCCATTCCAAGGTCCTCATGGACACAAACACACATTAGGCCCCATGCTCAGGAAAGTCCATTTCAACTCAGCCACCCCGGTTGCTCCCGCAGAGCCATCCTATCTCCACTGTCTTGTTGCTAGTAGACAATTGGAATGTGAGGCGGGCTTCCATGGCATCCATCCTCCAACGGTGCTCTGGAGTCATTCCATATGGGATGTTTTGGAGCTGCCCAACAGGTCTCAATTGTGCCGCAGAAGGAATCCTTGAAGGGGGCATCCCACAACTCCCAACGTGGGAAAACCTCCATGGCCTTGGGATTCCTCTCCGTTCTTGAAGGGGCAGTCATGCACAGAAACTTCAACCTGAGCCAACGTCTGAGCCTCGCCGTGACTTCAGATGCATGAGATATTGGTTCAGATGTGCAGGGGGTACCTGCCTTGCCCTCGGCCTGAAGCCCAGGCCTAGCTTGTGTTCTCAGACTTTTGTCCTCACACTACTGAACCAGAAGCCCTCAAGTTTGGCAATTCCGGGCCCACAATGCAGCACTCTGCCTGCCCTCTAGAAAAAATATCTTGCCTAATGAGCTGCCCAGGCTCCTCAAATGAGGATCAACCTAAACGGCACTCGACTGTACCCAAATTATATAGTGTAACCTGGTCACTAATGCACTGTCTGACACAACCTGAGCCCGAACCTCCTGAACAACAACCAGGCAGCTGACCGCACACTGAGCACATCAGACCCACCATGGCCTTAGGTCATCATCTCTTCCCAACTGCGGTTTTCAGGCTTCTGAACCTAGACCTTTTCTCCAAACACTGCCAATGGTTGAAAATGATGCAGAAATCAGAACTCCTTCCCCATGCCAAGAGACCTTGTGATTGGTATGTTGTCCAAAGTTCAGTGTAGTTTAAACCAGTGTGGCCCATGAGGCCCGGCCCCTTCTCACGGGCCACATTGGTCACAAACACACATTGTGACCCTCAGCCTGAGCCCAGTCCTCAAGTAAGGCCTCTCAGTGGCTGGATGAAGAGACAGCATATGGGGCCTGCCATGCCCCTAGGCCCCAAATTTTAACCATAGTTTGGGTTGTCCATTCACTCTTCCCCAGGGCTCTGCTTTGGAATTCCTCCTGGTTGGGACACCTGAGGTAACAAACCTAAAAGGAGACCTCCCATCCCACAGATTGACGAAAAACAATTGGGACCGTTCCAAATCCACAGAGAGGAAGATTCGTCCATGGCCCATGAGGCCTCCCCACATTCCACGGCCATCGTTGACACAAAATCCAGAGACCAAAGCCTGAGCAATCGCCTCAGACTCGCTCTTTCTTCGTATTCTGAAGATTTCTTATCATGGTTTGTAGATTGGGCCAGCCATACCTAAGTCCCCAAACCTAAGCTGAGTTTGTGTTTTCAGAATTCTGTCCTCAACGTCCTGGGCCACAAACCCTCCAGGCTGGGGCCCGTGGAGCCAAACATTGGGAATGTGCCTACCCCATGCATGGGAATTCTGCCCATTCCATTGTCCAAAATTGTACCAATGAGGAGAACCCTCTAATGTCCCCGAGGCCATCCAAATATGTAGGTCTCAGTGGACAACAAGGGCGGTCTGACACCAGCTGAGTATCTACGTCCACTCATACCATAGATGGATGTCCCTAGAGAAGGATATGGTACAACACAGGACCCTAGGCCATAATCGGATCCATTGCTTTGGTTTACAGTCATGATTCCTCAAAATCCTGGTTTCCAATACCAGCATAGGGGGTTTCCTGAGGCACCCATCAGAAAACATCTCGTCTCCACGAGGAAACTTGTGCATGGGACCTATGTCAAAATCTTAGGAGAATACTTCAGAGTCCCCGTGCCACCGTTCCATTCCTAGATCCTCATGGACACAAACACACATTAGGCTCCATGCTCAGGAAAGTCCATTTCAACTCAGCCACCCCGGTTGTTCCCGCAGAGCCATCCGATCTCCACTGTCTTGTACTAGGAGACAATTGGAATGCGAGGCGGGCTTCCCTGGCATCCATCCTTGAACGGTGCTCTGGATACATTCCATATGGGATGTTTTGGAGCCGCCCAAAAGGTCTCAATTGTCCCGCAGAAGGAATCCTTGAAGGGAACATCCCACAACTCCCAACGTGGGAAAACCTCCATGGCCTTGGGATTCCTCTCCGTTCATGAAGGGGCAGTCATGCACAGAAACTACAACCCGAGCCAACGACTGAATTCGCCGTGACTTCAGATGCATGAGATATTGGTTCAGATGTGCAGGGGGTACCTGCCTTGCCCTCGGCCTGAAGCCCAAGTCTAGCTTGTGTTCTCAGACTTCTGTCCTCACACTACTGGCCCGGAAGCCCTCAAGTTTGGCAATTCCGGACCCACATTGCAGCACTCTGCCTGCTCTCTAGAAAAAATATATGCCTAATGAGCTGCCCAGGCACCTCAAATGAGGATCATCATACACGGCACTCGACTGTACCCAAATTACATAGTCTAACCTGGGCAATAATGCACTGTCTGACACAACCTGAGCCCGAACCTCCTGACCAACAACCAGGCAGCTGACCGCACACTGAGCACATCAGACCCACCATGGCCTTAGGTCATCATCTCTTCCCAACTGCGGTTTTCAGGCTTCCGAACCTAGACCTTATCTCCAACCACTGCCCAGGGTTGAAAATGATGCAGAAATCAGAACTCCTTCCCCATGGCAAGAGACCTTGTGATTGGCATGCTGTCCAAAGTTCAGTGTAGTTGAAACCAGGGTGGCCCATGAGGCCCGGCCCCTTCTCGCGGGCCACATTGGTCACAAACACACATTGTGACCCTCTGCGTGATCCCCGTCCTCAAGTAAGGCCTCTCAGAGGCTGGATAAAGAGACAGTATATGGGGCCTGCCATGCCCCTAGGACCCAAATTTTAACCATAGTTTGGGTTGACCCTTCACTCTTCCCAAGGGCTCTGCTTTGGAATTCCTCTTTGGTTGGGACACCTGAGGTTACAAACCTGAAAGGAGACCTCCCATCCCACAGATTGACGAAAAACAATTGGGACCGGGCCAAATCCACAGAGAGGAAGATTCGTCCATTGCCCATGAGGCCTCCCCTTAATCCACGGCCATCGTTGACCCAAAATCCAGAGACCAAAGCCTGAGCAAGCGCCTAAGACTCGCTCTTTCTTCGTATCCTGAAGAGTTCTTCTCATGGTTTGTAGATTGGGCCTGCCATACCTACGTCCCCCAACCTAAGCTGAGTTTGTGTTTTCAGACTTCTGTCCTCAAAGTCCTGGGCCACATACCTCCAGGCTGGGGCCCCTGGAGCCACACATTAGGACTGTCCCTACCCCATGCATGGGAATTCTGCCCATTCCATTGTCCAAAATTGTACAAATTAGGAGAACCCTCCAAAGTCCCCGAGGCCATCCCAATATGTAGGTCTCTGTGGACAAACAAGGGCGGTCCTACACCAGCTGACCATTACCTCCACCTATAACATAGATAGATGTCCCCAGAGAAGGATATGGTTCCAGACAGGACCCTAGGCCATATTCGGATCCATTGCTTTGGTTTAAAGGCATGTCTCCTCAAAATCCTGGATTCCAATACCAGCATAGGGGGTTTCCTGAGGCACCCATCAGAAAAAATCTCGTCTCCACGAGGAAACTTGTGCATGGGACCTATGTCAAAATCTTAGGAGAATACTCAGAGTCCCAGTGCCACCGACCCATTCCAAGGTCCTCAGGGACACAAACACACATTAGGCCCAATGCTCAGGAAAGTCCATATCAACTCAGCCAACCAGGATGCTCCCGCAGAGCCATCCGATCTCAACTGTCTTATTGCAAGGAGACAATTGGAATGCAAGGCAGGCTTCCCTGGAATCCATCCTCGAACGGTGCTCTGGAGTCATTCCATATGGGATGTTTTGGAGCTGCCCAACAGGTCTCAATTGTCCCGCGAAGGAATCCTTGAAGGGGGCATCCCACAACTCCCAAAGTGGGAAAACCTTCATGGCCTTGAGATTCCTCTCCGTTCTGGAAGGGGCAGTCATGCACAGAAACTCCAACCTGAGCCAACGTCTGATCCTCGCCGTGCCTTCAGATGCATGAGATATTGGTTCAGATGTGCAGGGGGTACCTGCCTTGCCCTCGGCCTGAAGCCCAAGTCTAGCTTGTGGTCTCAGACTTCTGTCCTCACTCTACTGGCCCAGAAGACCTCACGTTTGGCAATTCTGGACCCACAATGCAGCACTCTGCCTGACCTCTAGAAAAAATATCTTGCCTAAGGAACTGCACGGGCACCTCAAATAATGATCAACCTACACGGCATTCGACTGTATCCAAATTATATAGTCTAACCTAGGCACTAATTCCCTGTCTGACACAACCTGAGCCCGAAACTCCTGACTAACAACCAGGCAGCTGACCGCACACTGAGCACATCAGACCCACCATGGCCTTAGGTCATCATCTCTTCCCAACTGCGGTTTTCAGGCTTCCGAACCTAGACCTTATCTCCAACGACTGCCCAGGGTTGAAAATGATGCAGAAATCAGAACTCCTTCACCATGGCAAGAGACCTTGTGATTGGCATGTTGTCCAAAGTTCAGTGTAGATGAAACCAGTGTGGCCCATGAGGCCCCGCCCATGCTCGCAAGCCACATTGGTCACAAACACACATTGTGACCCTCAGCCTGAGCCCAGTCCTCAAGTAAGGCCTCTCAGTGGCTGGTGAAGAGACAGCATATGGGGCCTGCCATGCCCCTAGGCCCCAAATTTTAACGATAGTTTGGCTTGTCCCTTTACTCTTCCCCAGGGCTCTGGTTTGGAATTCCTCCTGGTTGGGACACCTGAGGTAACAAACCTGAAAGGAGACCTCCAATCCCACAGATTGACAAAAAACAATTGGGACCGATCCAAATCCACAGCGAGGAAGATTCGTCCATGGCCCATGAGGCCTCCCCACATTCCACGGCCATCGTTGACACAAATCCAGAGACCAAAGCCTGAGCAATCGCCTCAGACTAGCTCTTTCTTCGTATTCTGAAGATTTCTTCTCATGGTTTGTAGATTGGACCTGCCATACCTACGTCCCCAAACCTAAGCTGAGTTTGTGTTTTCAGACTTCTGTCCTCAAAGTCCTGGGCCACACACCTTCCAGGCTGGGGCCACTGGAGCCACACATTAGGACTGTGCCTACCCCATGCATGGGAATTCTGCTCAATCCATTGTCCAAAATTGTACCAATTAGGAGAACCCTCCAAAGTCCCCGAGGCCATCTCAAAATGTAGGTCTCAGTGGACAAACAAGGGCGGTCTGACACCAGCTGAGAATCTACGTCCACTCATACCATAGATGTATGTCCCCAGAGAAGGATATGGTACCAGACAGGACCCTAGGTCATAATCGGATCCATTGCTTTGGTTTACAGTCATGACTCCTCAAAATCCTGGATTCCAATACTAGCATAGGGTGTTTCCTGAGGCACCCATCAGAAAACATCTCGTCTCCACGAGGAAACTTGTGCATTGGACCTATGTCAAAATCTTAGGAGAATACTTCAGAGTCCCGGTGCCACCGCTCCATTCCTAGGTCCTCATGGACACAAACACACATTAGGCCCCATGCTCAGGAGCTGTCCATTTCAAATCAGCCACCACGGTTGCTCTCGCAGAGCCATCCGATCTCCACTGTCTTGTTGCTAGGGGACAATTTGAATGCGAGGAGGGCTTCCCTAACATCCATCCTCGAACGGTGCTCTGGAGTCATTCCATATAGGATGTCCTGGACCTGCCCAACAGGTCGCAATTGTCTTGCAGAAGGAATCCTTGAAGGGGACATCTCACAACTCCCAACGTGGGAAAACCTCCATGGCCTTGAGATTCCTCTCCGTTCATGAAGGGGCAGTCATGCACAGAAACTTCAACCTGAGCCAACGTCTGAGCCTCGCCGTGACTTCAGATGCATGAATATTGGCTCAGATGTGCATGGGGTACCTGCTTTGCCCTCGGCCTGTTTCCCAAGTCTAGCTTGTGTTCTCAGACTTCTGTCCTCACACTACTGGCCCAGAAGCCCTCACGTTTGGCAATTCCGGACCCACAATGCAGCACTCTGCCTGCTCTCTAGAAAAAATATCTTGCCTAATGAGCTGCCCAGGCACCTCAAATGAGGATCATCATACACGGCACTCGACTGTACCCAAATTACATAGTCTAACCTGGGCAATAATGCACTGTCTGACACAACCTGAGCCCGAACCTTCTGACCAACAACCAGGCAGCTGACCGCACACTGAGCACATCAGACCCACCATGGCCTTAAGTCATCATCTCTTCCCAACTGCGGGTTTCAGGCTTCCGAACCTAGACCTTATCTCCAACCACTGCCCAGGGTTGAAAATGATGCAGAAATCAGAACTCCTTCCCCATGGCAAGAGACCTTGTGATTGGCATATTGTCCAAAGTTCAGTGTAGATGAAACCAGTGTGGCCCATGAGGCACCGCTCATGCTCCCGAGCCACATTGGTCACAAACATACATTGTGACCCTCAGCCTGAACCCAGTCCTCAAGTAAGGCCTCTCAGTGGTTGGTGAAGAGACAGCATATGGGGCCTGCCATGACCCTAGGCCCCAATTTTTAACCATAGTTCGGGGTGTCCCTTCACTCTTCCCCAGGGCTCTGCTTTGGAATTCCTCTTTGGATGGGACACCAGAGGTTACAAACCTGAAAGGAGACCTCCCATCCCACAGATTGAAGAAAAACAATTGGGATCGGTCCAAATCCACAGAGGAAGATTCGTCCATGTCCCATGAGGTCTCCCCACATTCCACGGCCATCGTTGACACAAAATCCAGAGACCAAAGCCTGAGCAAGCGCCTCAGACTCGCTCTTTCTTCATATCATGAAGAGTTCTTCTCATGGTTTGTAGATTGGGCCTGCCATACCTACGTCCCCTAACCTAAGCTGAGTCTGTGTTTTCAGACTTCTGTCCTCAAAGTCCTGGGCCACACACCCTCTAGGCTGGGGCCCCTGGCGCCACACATTAAGATTGTACCTACCCCATGCATAGTAATTCTGCCCATTCCATTTTCCAAAATTGTACAAATTAGGAGAACCCTCCAAAGTAACCGAGGCGATCCCAATATGTAGGCCTCAGTGGACAAACAATGGCGGTCTGACACCAGCTGAGCATCTACCTCCACTCATACCATAGATGGATGCCCCAGTGAAGGATATGGTACCAGAAAGGACCCTAGGCCATAATCGGTTCCATTGCTTTAATTTACAGGCATGTCTCCTCAAAATCCTGGATTCCAATACCAGCATAGGGGGTTTCCTGAGGCACCCATCAGAAAAAATGTCGTCTCCACGAGGAAACTTGTGCATGGGACCTATGTCAAAATCTTAGGAGAATACTTCAGAGTCCCGGTGCCACCGCCCCATTCCAAGGTCCTCATGGACACAAACACACATTAGGCCCCATGCTCAGGAACGTCCATTTCAACTCAGCAATCCCGGTTGCTCACGCAGAGCCATCGGATCTCAACTGTCTTGTTGCTAGGAGACAATTGGAATGCGAGGCGGACTTCCCTTGCGTCCATCCTCGAACGGTGCTCTGGAGTCATTCCATATGGGATGTTTTGGAGCTGCCCAACAGGTCTCAATTGTCCCGCAGAAGGAATCCTTGAAGGGGGCATTCCACAACTCCCAACGTGGGAAAACCTCCATGGCCTTGAGATTCCTCTCCGTTCATGAAGGGGCAGTCATGCACAGAAACTACAACCCGAGCCAACGACTGAATATCGCCGTGACTTCAGATGCATGAGATATTGGTTCAGATGTGCAGGGGGTACCTGCCTTGCCCTCGGCCTGAAGCCCAAGTCTAGCTTGTGTTCTCAGACTTCTGTCCTCACACTACTGGCCCAGAAGCCCTCAAGTTTGGCAATTCCGGACCCACAATGCAGCACTCTTCCTGCCCTCTAGAAAAAATATCATGCCTAATGAGCTGCCCAGGCACCTCAAATGAGGATCAAACTACACGGCACTCGACTGTACCCAAATTGTAGAGTCTAACCTCGGCACAAATGCACTGTCTGACACAACCTAAGCCCGAACCTCCTGACCAACATCCAGGCAGCTGACCGCACACTGAGCACATCAGAACCACCATGGCCTTAGGTCATCATCTCTTCCCAACTGCGGTTTCAGGCTTCCGAACCTAGACCTTATCTCCAACCACTGCCCAGGGTTGAAAATGATGCAGAAATCAGAACTCCTTCCCCATGGCAAGAGACCTTGTGATTGGCATGTTGTCCAAAGTTCAGTGTAGTTGAAACCACTGTGGCCCATGAGGCACCGCTCATGCTCCCGAGCCACATTGGTCACAAACATACATTGTGACCCTCAGCCTGAACCCAGTCCTCAAGTAAGGCCTCTCAGTGGCTGGATGAAGAGACGGCATATGGGGCCTGCCATGCCCCTAGGCCCCAAAATTTAACCATAGTTTGGGTTGTCCCTTCACTCTTCCCCAGGGCTCTGCTTTGGAATTCCTCTTTGGTTGGGACACCTGAGGTAACAAACCTGAAAGGAGACCTCCCATCCCACAGATTGACGAAAAACAATTGGGACTGGGCCAAATCCACAGAGAGGAATATTCGTCCATTGCCCATGAGGCCTCCCCCCATTCCACGGCCATCGTTGACACAAAATCCAGAGACCAAAGCCTGAGCAAGCGCCTCAGACTCTCTCTATCTTCAAATCCTGAAGAGTTCTTCTCATGGTTTGTAGATTGGGCCTGCCATACCTACGTCCCCAAACCTAAGCTGAGTTTGTGTTTTCAGACTTCTGTCCTTAAAGTCCTGGCCACACACCCTCCAAGCTGGGGCCCCTGGAGCCACACATTAGGACTGTGCCTACCTCATGCATGGGAATTCTGCCCATTCCATTGTCCAAAATTGTACAAATTAGGTGAACCCTCCAAAATCCCCGAGGCCATCCCAATATCTAGGTCTCTTTGGACAAACAAGGGCGGTCTGACACCAGCTTAGCATCTACCTCGACTCATACTATAGATGGATGTCCCCAGTGAAGGATATGGTACCAGAAAGGACCCTAGGTCATAATCGGATCCATTGCTTTGGTTTACAGGCATGTCTCCTCAAAATCCTGGATTCCAATACCAGCATAGGGGGTTTCCTGAGGCACCCATCAGAAAAAATCTCGTCTCCACGTGGAAACTTGTGCATGGGACCTATGTCAAAAATTTAGGAGAATACTTCAGAGTCCCGGTGCCACCGCCCCATTCCAAGGTCCTCATGGACACAAACACATATTAGGCCCCATGCTCAGGAAAGTCCATTTCAACTCAGCCACCCCGGTTGCTCCCGCAGAGCCGTCCTATCTCCACTGTCTTGTTGCTAGGAGACAATTGGAATGCGAGGCGGACTTTCCTGGCATCCATCCTCGAACGGTGCTCTGGAGTCATTCCATATGGGATGTTTTGGAGCTGCCCAACATGTCTCAATTGTCCCGCAGAAGGAATCCTTGAAGGGGGCATCCCACAACTCCCAACGTGGGAAAACCTCCATGGCCTTGAGATACCTCTCTGTTCATGAAGGGGCAGTCATGCACAGAAACTACAACCCGAGCCAACGACTGAATTCGCCGTGACTTCAGATGCATGAGATATTGGTTCAGATGTGCAGGGGGTACCTGCCTTGCCCTCGGCCTGAAGCCCAAGTCTAGCTTGTGTTCTCAGACTTCTGTCCTCACACTACTGGCCCAGAAGCCCTCACGTTTGGCAATTCCGGACCCACAATGCAGCACTCTGCCTGCTCTCTAGAAAAAATATCGTGCCTAATGAGCTGCCCAGGCACCTCAAATGAGGATCAAACTACATGGTACTCGACTGTACCCAAATTGTAGAGTTTAACCTGGGCACAAATGCACTGTCTGACACAACCTGAGCCCGAACCCCCTGACCAACATCCAGGCAGCTGACCGCACACTGAGCACATCAGAACCACCATGGCCTTAGGTCATCATCTCTTCCCAACTGCGGTTTCAGGCTTCCGAACCTAGACCTTATCTCCAACCACTGCCCAGGGTTGAAAATGATGCAGAAATCAGAACTCCTTCCCCATGGCAAGAGACCTTGTGATTGGCATGTTGAGCAAAGTTCAGCGTAGTTGAAACCAGTGTGGCCAATGAGGCCCTGCCCATGCTCGCGAGCCACATTGGTCACAAACACACATTGTGACCCTCAGCCTGAACCCAGTCCTCAAGTAAGGCCTCTCAGTGGCTGGATGAAGAGACAGCATATGGGGCCTGCCATGCCCCTAGGCCCCAAATTTTAACCATATTTTGGGTTGTCCCTTCACTCTTCCCCAGGGCTCTGCTTTGGAATTACTCTTTGGTTGGGACACCTGAGGTTACAAACCTGAAAGGAGACCTCCCATCCCACAGATTGACAAAAAACAACTGGGACCAGGCCAAATCCCAAGAGATGAAGATTCGTCCATGGCCCATTAGGCCTCCCCTCATTCCACGACCATCGTTGACACAAAATCCAGAGACCAAAGCCTGAGCAAGCGCCTCAGACTCGCTCTTTCTTCATATCCTGAAGAGTTCTTCTCATGGTTTGTAGATTGGGCCTGCCATTCCTGCGTCCCCAAACCTAAGCTGAGTTGGTGTTTTCAGACTTCTGTCCTCAAAGTCTTGGGCCACACACCCTTTAAGTTAGGGCCACTGGAGCCACACATTAGGACTGTGCCTACCCCATGCATGGGAATTCTGCCCATTCCATTGTCCAAAATTGTACAAATTAGGAGAACCCTCCAAAGTCCTCGAAGCCATCCCAATATGTAGATCTCTGTGGACAAACAACTGCGGTCTGACACCAGCTGAGCATCTACCTGCACTCATACCATAGATGGATGTCCCAAGAGAAGGAGATGGAACCAACAGGACCCTAGGCCATAATCGGATCCATTGCTTTGGTTTACAGGCATGTCTCCTCAAAATCCTGGATTCCAATACCAGCAAAGGGGGTTTCCTGAGGCACTTATCAGAAAAATCTCATCTCCACGAGGAAACTTGTGCATGGGTCCTATGTCAAAATATTAGGAGAATATTTCAGAGTCCCGGTGGCACCGCCCCATCCCAAGGTCCTCTTGGACACAAACACATATTAGTCCCCATGCTCAGGGAAGTTGATTTCAACTCAGCCACCCCAGTTGCTCCCGCAGACCCATCCGATCTCAACTGTCTTGTTGCTAGGAGACAATTGGAGTGCGAGGTGGGCTTCCCTGGCATCCATCCTCCAACGGTGCTCTGGAGTCATTCCATATGGGATGTTTTGGAGCTGCCCAACAGGTCTCAATTGTCCCGCAGAAGGAATCCGTGAAGGGGGCATCCCACAACTCCCAACCTGGGAAAACCTCCATGGCCTTGAGATTCCTTTCCGTTCAAGAAGGGACAGTCATGCACAGAAACTGCTACCTGAGCCAACGTCTGATCCTTGCCATGACCTAAGATCATGAGATATTGGTTCAGATGTGCAGGGGGTACCTGCCTTACCCTCGACCTGAAGCCCAAGTCTAGCTTGTGTTCTCAGACTTCTGTCCTCACACTACTGGCCCAGAAGCCCTCAAGTTTGGCAATTCTGGACCCACAATGCAGCACTCTGCCTGCCCTCTAGAAAAAATATCTTGCCTAATGAGCTGCCCAGGCACCTCAAATGAGGATCAACCTACACGGCACTCGACTGTACCCAAATTATATAGTCTAACCTTGGCACAGATGCACTGTCTGACACAACCTGAGCCCGAACCTCCTGACCAACAACCAGGTAGCTGACCGCACACTGAGCACATCATACCCACCATGGCCTTAGGTCATCATCTCTTCCCAACTGCGGTTTTCAGGCTTCTGAACCTAGACCTTATCTCCAACCACTGCCCAGGGTTGAAAATGATGCAGAAATCAGAAATCCTTACCCATGGCAAGAGACCTTGTGATTGGCATGTTGTCCAAAGTTCAGTGTAGTTGAAACCAGTGTGGCCCATGAGGCCCCGCCCATGCTCGCAAGCCACATTGGTCACAAACACACATTGTGACCCTCAGCCTAAGCCCAGTCCTCAAGTAAGGCGTCTCAGTGACTGGATGAAGAGACAGCATATGGGGCCTGCCATGCCCCTAGGCCCCAAATTTTAACCATAGTTTGGGTTGTCCCTTCACTCTTCCCCAGGGCTCTGCTTTGGAATTCCTCTTTGGTTGGGACACCTGAGGTAACAAACCTGAAGGGAGACCTCCCATCCCACAGATTGACGAAAAACAATTGGGACCGGGCCAAATCCACAGAGAGGAAGATTCGTCCATGGCCCATGTGGCCTCCCCACATTCCACGGCCATCGTAGACACAAAATCAAGAGACCAAAGCCTGAGCAAGAGCCTCAGACTCGCTCTTTCTAAATATCCTGAAGAGTTCTTCTCATGGTTGTAGATTGGGCCTCCCATACCTATGTCCCCAAACCTAAGCTGAGTTGGTGTTTTCAGACTTCTGTCCTCAAAGTCTTGGGCCACACACCCTTTATGCTAGGGCCACTGGAGCCACACATTAGGACTGTGCCTACCCCATGCATGGGAATTCTGCCAATTCCATTGTCCAAAATTGTACAAATTAGGAGAACCCTCCATAGTCCCCGAGGCCAACCCAATATGTACGTCTCTTTTACAAACAAAGGCAGTCTGACACCAGCTGAGCATCTACCTCCACTCTTACCATAGATGGATGACCCAGAGATGGAGATGGAACCAGACAGGACCCTAGGCCATAATAGGATCCATTGCTTTTGTTTACAGGATGTCTCCTCAAAACCTGGATTCCAATACCAGCATAGGGTGTTTCCTGAGGCACCATCAGAAAAAATCTCGTCTCCACGAGGAAACTTGTGCATGGGACCTATGTCAAAATATTAGGAGAATACCTCAGAGTCCCGGTGCCACCACCCCATTCCAAGGTTCTCATAGACACACACATATTAGGCCCCATGCTCAGGAAATTCCATTTCAACTCAGCCACCCCGGTTGCTCTCGCAGAGCCATCCGTTCTCAACTGTCTTGTTGCTAGGAGACAATAGGAATGCGAGGCGTGCTTCCCTGGCATCCATCCTCGAACGGTGTTGTGGAGTCATTCCATATGGGATGTTTTGGAGCTGCCCAACAGGTCTCAATTGTCCCACATACGGAATCCTTGAAGGGGGCATCCCACAACTCCCAACGTGGGAAAACCTCCATGACCTTGAGATTCCTCTCCGTTCATGAACGGGCAGTCATGCACAGAAACTCCAACCTGAGCCAACGTCTGATCCTCGCCCTGACTTCAGATGAATGAGATATTGTTTCAGATGTGCAGGGGGTACCTGCCTTGCCCTCGGCCTGAAGCCCAAGTGTAGCTTGTGGTCTCAGACTTCTGTCCTCACACTCCTGGCCACGATGCCCTCAAGTTTGGCAATTCCGGACCCACTATGCAGCACTCTGCCTGCCCTCTAGAAAAAAAAATTGTTGCACCAGGACCTGCCCAGGCAGCTTAAATGAGGATAAACCTACACAGCACTCGACGTTACCCAATTAGATAGTCTAACCTGGGCACTAATGCACTGTCGAACACAACCTGAGCCCGGACCTCCTGACCAATACCCAGAAAGCTGACCGCACACTGAGCACATAAAAACCGCCATGGCCTTAGGTCATCATCTCTTCCCTACCTCCGTTTTCAGG
Organism: Mustela nivalis; assembly: GCF_964662115.1. Classification (NCBI taxonomy): domain Eukaryota; kingdom Metazoa; phylum Chordata; class Mammalia; order Carnivora; family Mustelidae; genus Mustela; species Mustela nivalis. Next base: position 313,968 of record NW_028136515.1, read on the forward strand.
CTTCAGAACCGAGACCTTATCTCCAATCACTGCACAGCGGTGTGTCTGATGCAGAAATCAGAACTCTTCCTGACCCATGGCAAGAATCCTTGTGGTTGGCACGTTGTCCAACGTTCAGTGTAGGAGAAACCAGCATTCACCCTGAGGTCCCGCCCATTCTTGAGTGCAACGAGGGCATACATACGCATTGTGACCCTCAGCATGAGTCCTGTCCTCTAGTAAGTCCTCTCAGTGGCTGGACCATTAGATGTCATAATGGGCTTGACATGTCCCTAGGCCCCAATTTTTAACCAGATTTCTGATTGTCCAGTCGCCCCTCCCCAGGCCTTTACTCTGGAATCCCTCATTTGGTGGGACACCTGAGTTTAAAAAAGAAAACAACAACAACAACAACAACAACAACAACAACAAAACGGAATTCTTGCAGCCCACAGAATGACCCCAAACTCGTTGGACGGGGCCAAACCACCAGAGAGTACGACTCGTCGATTTCCCATGAAGTCACCCAGAAATTCCACGACCATGAGTGACACGATATCCAGAGACAAAAACTTGAGCAGGAGCCTCACACTCGCCCTTTTTTCAAATCCCGAAGAGTTCTCCTCATGATCTGTAGGTCCGTCCTGCAATACCTAAGACCGAAACATAAGCCGAGTTTGTGTTTTCAGACAACTGTCCAAACAGCCCTGGCCTACACAACCTACAGGCTCAGGCCTCTGGAGCCAAACCTGAGGACTGTACTTGCCCTTTCCAAGGGAATTGTGTGTGCCCATTCCAATGGCCACAACCCTTCGAATAGGATAAACCTCCAAAGTCCCTGATCCATCTCAATAGTGGTGGCTTCCCAGGAAAAACAGGGGCAATCTGAGCCCAACTGAGCACCTACCTGCACTCAGACCCATAGACAGATTTCCCCAGAGGTAAAAAGGAAAGAACAGGCCCCTAGGCACTAATCAGATCCATTGATTTGGTTTCCAGGAATCTCTCCTCAGACGCCTGGATATCAAAACAGCATATAGCTGTTTCTTGACTCACCCAACAGAAAACATCTCATCTACACATGGGAAACTTGCACGTTGGAGCTATGTCAAAGCCTCTGTTTAAAATAACCCTTTAGGGCCCCAGTGCCACCGCTTCATTCCAAGGTCTCCATAGACACAAAAGCACATTAGGACACGTCCCCAGGGGTATCCATTTCAACTCAGCGTCCTCGGTTGCTCCCCACAGATCCAGCAGATCTAACCTTTTTGTGTCTAGGAGACAATTGGAATGCGAGGTGGGCTACCCAGCCATGCATCCTTAGAACCCTGCTCAGAATCTTTGGTCTGGAGCCAAACAACAGGTCTCAATTGTCCTGCAGAAGACTCTCTGCAGTTTGGAGCTTCTCACAACTCCCATCGTGGGAAAACCCCCATGGCCTCGTGGTGCACCCCATTCATGAAGGGGCCATCAGGGTCAGAAACTCCAATCTGAGCGATCGTCTGATCCTCGCCCTGACTTCAGATGCACGAGATCTCGATTCAGGTCTGTACATTCTGCCTGCCATGGCCTCACCCAGTTATCTAAGCCTAGCTTGTGTTTTCAGACTTTGGTCGTCAGACTACTGCCCCACAAGCCCTCCAGTTTGGCAATCCAGAACTACAATGCAGCACCCTGCCCGCCCTCCAGAATAAAAACATTGCCCTCTGGGGCTACCCAGTAACCCCAAATGAGGATCAACCTGAACCGACCTTGGCTGTACCCCAAATACATTGGCTGACCAGGGCACTAATGCCCTTTCTGACACAGGCTGAGCCTGGACCCCTCTGGCCCCTCCCAGACAGCTGGCCGCACACTGAGCACATCGAGCCGCCGTGGCCTTAGGTCGTCATCCCTTCCCAACCTCGGTTTTCAGGTTTCAGAACCTAGACCTTATCTCCAATCACTGCCCAGGGTTGATGGTGATGCAGAAATCAGAACTCCTTCCCCATGGCAAGAAACCTTGTGGTTGGCATGTTGTCCAACGTTCAGTTGTGTTGAAACCAGTGTGGCCCATGATGCCCTGCCCATGCTCGCCGGCCACTTTGGTCACAAATGCACATTGTGACCCTCAGGCTGAGCCCAGTCCTCAAGTAAGGCCAGTCAGTGGCTGGATGAAGAGATAACATATTGGGCTTGCCATGCCCCTAGGCCCCAATTTTTAACCATAGTTCGGGTTGTCCCTTCAGTCTTCCCCACGGCTTTGCTTTGGAATTCCAATTTAGGTGGGACACCTGAGGTAACAAAACTGAAATGAGTACACCCATCCCACAGATTGACGACAAGCAATTGGGAATTGGGCCAAATCCTCAGAGAGGAAGATTCGTCCATGGCCCATGAGGCCTCCCCGACATTGCACGGCCATCGCTGATACAAAATCCAGAGACAAAAGCCTGAGCAAGCGCCTCAGAATCGCACTTTCTTCATATCCTGAAGAGTTCTTCTCATGGTTTGTAGATCGGGCCTGCCATACCTACGTCCCCAAACCTAAGCTGAGTTTGTGTTTTCAGACTTCTGTCCTCAAAGTCTTGGGCCACACTCCCTCCAGGCTGGGTTTCTGGAGCCACACATTAGGACTGTGCCTACCAATCCATGGGAATTCTTCCCATTCCATGGTCCAAAATCATACAAATTAGGAGAAACCTCCAAAGTCCCTGAGGCCATCCCAATAGTGTAGGTCACCCGGAACAAACAAGGGATGTCTGACAACAGCTGATAATCGACCTCCACTCATACCATAGATGGATGTCCCCAGAGAAGAAGATTGAAACAGACAGGACCCTAGGCCATAATAGGATCCAGTGCTTTGGGTTACAAGCATGTGTCCTCAAAAGCCAGATTCCAATACGAGCATAGGTGTTTTCCTGAGGCACCCATCAGAACTCATCTCGTCTCCACAAGGAAACCTGTGCATGGGAGCCATGTCCACAGCTTAGCAGAGTACTTCAGTGTCCCGGTGCCACCGCCCCATTCCAAGGCCCTCATGGATACAAAAACACATTAGGACCCATCCTCAGGAAAGTCCATTTCAACTCAGCCACCCCTGTTGCTCCGGCAGAGCCATCAGATCTAAACTGTCTTGCTATTAGGTGACAATTGGAATGCGAGGCGGGCTTCCCAGGCATCCATCTACAAACGGTGCTCTGGAGTCATTCCATATCGGATGTCCTGGAGCTGTCCAACAGGTCTCAATTGTCCCGCAGAAGGAATCCTTGAAGGGGGAATCCCACAACTCCCAACGTGGGAAAACCTCAATGGCCTCGAGATTCCGCTCCCTTAATGAAGCGGCCGTCATGCACAGAAACTCCAACCAGAGCCAATGGCTGACCTCGCCCTGACTTCAGATGCATGAGATATTGGTTCAGATCGGCAGGGGGTACCTGCCGTGCCCTGTCCCTGAAACCCAAGTCTAGCTTGTCTTCTCAGACTTCCGTCCTCACACTCCTAGCCCCGAAGCCCTCAAGTGTGGCAATTCCGGACCTACAATGCAGCACGCTGCCTGCCCTCTAGAAAAAAAATGACTGCCTCATGAGCTGCCCAGGCACCTTAAATGAGGAAAAACCTACACAGCACTCGACGTTACCCAATTATATAGTCTAACCTGGGCACTAATGCACTGTCGAACACAACCTGAGCCCGGACCTCCTGACCAACACCCAGAAAGCTGACCGCACATTGAGCACATAAAACCCGCCATGGCCTTAGGTCTTCATCTCTTTCCTACCTCAGTTTTCAGGCTTCAGAACCGAGACCTTATCAGCAATCACTGCCCAGCGGTGAGTGTGATGCAGAAATCAGAACTCCTCCTTACCCATGGCATGAACCCTTGTGGTTGGCACGTTGTCCAACGTTCAGTGTAGGAGAAATCAGCATTCACCCTGAGGCCCCGCCCATTCTTGAGTGCGACAAGTGCATACACATGCATTGTGGCCCTCAGCATGAGTCCTGTCCTCTAGTAAGTCCTCTCAGTGGCTGGACCATTAGATGTCATAATGGGCTTGACATGTCCCTAGGCCCCAATGTTTAACCAGATTTCTGATTGTCCAGTCGCCCCTCCCCAGGGCTCTACTCTGGAATCCCTCATTTGGTGGGACACTTGAGGTTAAAAACAACAATAATAACAACAACAACAACAAAAACGGACTTCCTCCAGCCCACAGAATGACCCCAAACTCTTTGGACGGGCCAAACCACCAGAGAGTAAGACTCCTCCATTTCCCATGAAGTCACCCGGCAATTTCACGACCATGAGTGACACGATATCCAGAGACAAAAACTTGAACAGGAGCCTCACACTCGCCCTTCTTTCAAATCCCGAAGAGTTCTCCTCATGGTCTGTAGGTCAGTCCTGCCATACCTATGACCCAAAACATAAGCCGAGTTTGTGTTTTCAGACAACTGTCCAAACAGCCCTCGCCTACACAACCTACAGGCTCAGGCCCCTGGAGCCAAACCTGAGGACTGTACTTGCCCTCTCCAAGGGAATTGTGTGTGCCCATTCCAATGGCCACAACCCTTCTAATAGGATAAACCTCCAAAGTCCCTGATCCATCTCAATAGTGGTGGCTTCCCAGGAAAAACAGGGGCAATCTGAGCCCAACTGAGCACCTACCTGCACTCAGACCCATAGACAGATGTCCCCAGAGGTAAAAAGGAAAGAACAGGCCCCTAGGCACTAATCAGATCCATTGCTTTGGTTTCCAGGCATCTCTCCTCAGAGGACTGGATTTCAAAAGCAGCTCTAGCTGTTTCTTGACTCACCGATCAGAAAACATCTCATCTACACATGGGAAACTTGCACGTTGGAGCTGTGTCAAAGCCTCTGTTTAGGAGAACCCTTTAGGGCGCCAGTGCCACCGCTTCATTCCAAGGTCTCCATAGACACAAAAGCACATTAGGACCCATCCCCAGGGTTGTCCATTTCAACTCAGCGTCCTCGGTTGCTCCCCACAGATCCAGGAGATCTAACCTGACTTGTTGCTAGGAGGCAATTGGAATGCGAGGTGGGATACCCAGCCATCCATCCTTAGAACCCTGCTCAGAATCATTGGCCTGGAGCCAAACAACAGGTCTCAATTGTCCTGCAGAAGACTCTCTGCAGTTTGGAGCTTCTCACAACTCCCATCGTGGGAAAACCCCCATGGCCTCGCGATGCCCCCCCATTCATGAAGGGGCCATCAGGGACAGAAACTCCAACCTGAGCGATCGTCTGATCCTCGCCCTGAATTCAGATTCACGAGATCTCGATTCAGGTCTGTAGATTGTGCCTGCCATGGCCTCACCCAGAAACCTAAGCCTAGCTTGTGTTCTCAGACTTTTGTCGTCAGACTACTGGCCCACAAGCCCTCCAGTTTGGCAATCCAGAACTACAACGCAGCACTCTGACTGCCCTCCAGAAGAAAAACATTGTCCTCTGGGGCTACCCAGTAACCCCAAATGAGGATCAACCTGCACCGAACATGGCTGTAACCCAAATACATAGGCTGACCAGGACACTGATGCCCTTTCTGACACAGCCTGAGCCTGGACCTCTTGGCAACTCCCAGACAACTGGCCGCACACTGAGCACTTCGAGGCGCCGTGGCCTTAGGTCGTCATATATTCCCAACCTCGGTTTTCAGGTTTCAGAACCTAGACCTTATCTCCAACCACTGAGCAGGGTTGAAGGTGATGTAGAAATCAGAACTCCTTCGCCATGGCAAGAAACCTTGGGGTTGGCATGTTGTCCAACGTTCAGTGTAGTTGAAACCAATGTGGCCCATGAGGCCCCGCCCATGCTCGCAGGCCACATCGGTCACAAACACACATTGTGACCCTCAGGCTGAGTCCAGTCTTCAAGTAAGGCCACTCAGTGGCTGGATGAAGAGATAGCATATTGGGCTTGCCATGCCCCTAGGCCCCAATTTTTAACCATAGTTCGGGTTGTCCCTTCAGTCTTCCCCACAGCTTTGCTTTGGAATTCCTCTTTTGGTGGGATACCTGAGGTAACAAACCTGAAAGGAGACATCTCATCCCACAGATTGACGAAAAGCAATTGGGAATCGGGCCAAATCCTCAGAAAGGAGGATTCGTCCATGGCCCATGAGGCCTCCCCGACATTCCACGGCTATCGCTGATACAAAATCCAGAGACAAAAGCCTGAGCAAGCGCCTCAGACTCGCACTTTCTTCATATCCTGAAGAGTTCTTCTCATGGTTTGTAGAGCCGGCCTGCCATACCTACGTCACCAAACCTAAGCTGAGTTTGTGTTTTCAAATTCTGTCCTCAAAGTCTTGGGCCACACACCCTCCAGGCTGGGCCCCTGGAGCCACACATTAGGACTGTGCCTACCAATCCATGGGAATTCTGCCCATTCCATGGTCCAAAATCGTACAAATTAGGAGAAACCTCCAAAGTCCCTGAGGCCATCCCAATAGTGTAGGTCACCCGGAACAAACAAGGGCTGTCTGACACCAGCTGATAATCGACCTCCACTCATACCATAGATGGATGTCCCTAGAGAAGAAGATTGAACCAGACAGGACCCTAGTCCATAATAGGATCCATTGCTTTGGGTTACAGGCATGTGTCCTCAAAAGCCTGATTCCAATACGAGCATAGGGGTTTTCCTGAGGCACCCATCAGAACTCATCTCGTCTCCACAAGGAAACCTGTGCATGGGAGCCATGTCCAAAGCTTAGGAGAGTACTTCAGGGTCCCGGTTCCACCGCCCCATTCCAAGGACCTCATGGACACAAAAACACATTAGGACCCATTCAGGAAAGTCCATTTCAACTCAGCCACCCCGGTTGCTCCCGCAGAGCCATCAGATCTAAACTGTCTTGTTGCTAGGAGACAATTGGAATGCGAGGCGGGCTTCCCAGGCATCAATCCGCGAACGTTGCTCTGGAGTCATTCCATATCGGATGTCCTGGAGCTTTCCAACAGGTCAATTGTCCCGTAGAAGGATTCCTTGAAGGGGGCATCCCACAACTCCCAACGTGGGAAAACCTCAATGTCCCCAAGATTCCGCTCCCATCATGAAGCTGCCGTCATGCACAGAAACTCCAACCTGAGCCAACGGCTGATCCTCGCCCTGACTTCAGATGCATGAGATATTGGTTCAGATCTGCAGGGGGTACCTGCCGTGCCCTGGCCCTGAAACCCAAGTCTAGCTTGTCTTCTCAGACTTTCGTCCTCACACTCCTGGACCCAAATCCCTCAAGTTTGGCAATTCCGGACCGACAATGCAGCACTCTGCCTGCCCTCTAGAAAAAAAATTATTGCCTCATGAGCTGCCCAGTCACCTTCAATGAGGATAAACCTACACAGCACTCGACGTTACCCAAATTACATAGTCTATCCTGGGCACTAATCCACTGTCGAACACAACCTGAGCCCGGACCTCCTGACCAACACCCAGAAAGCTGACCGCACACTGAGCACATAAAACCCGCCATGGCCTTAGGTCATCATCTCGTCCCTACCTCCGTTTACAGGCTTCAGAACTGAGACCTTATCACCAATCACTGCCCAGGGGTGAGTGTGATGCAGAAATCAGAACACCTCCTTACCCATGGCAAGAACCCATGTGGTTGGCACGTTGTCCAATGTTCAGTGTAGGAGAAACCAGCATTCACACTGAGGCCCCGCCCATTCTTGAGTGCGACGAAGGCATACACACGCATTGTGACCCTCAGCATGAGTCCTGTCCTCTAGTAAGTCCTCTCAGTGGCTGGAACATTAGATGTCATAATGGGCTTGACATGTCCCTAGGCCCCAATTTTTAACCAGATTTCTGATTGTCCAGTCGCCCCACCCCAGGGCTCTACTCTGGAATCCCTCATATGTTGGGACACCTGAGGTTAAAAAAGAAAACAACAACAACAACAACAACAAAAAAAAAACGGACTTCTTCCAGCCCACAGATTGACCCCAAACTCTTTGGACGGGGCCAAACCACCAGAGAGTAAGACTCGTCCATTTCCCATGAAGTCACCCAGAAATTCCACGACCATGAGTGACACTATATCCAGAGACAAAAACTTGAGCAGGAGCCTCACACTCGCCCTTCTTTCAAATCCCGAAGAGTTCTCCTCATGGTCTGTAGGTCAGTCCTGCCATACCTATGACCCGAAACATAAGCCGAGTTTGTGTTTTCAGACAACTGTCCAAACAGCCCTGGGCTACACAACCTACCGGCTCAGACCCCTGGAGCCAAACCTGAGGACTGTACTTGCCCTCTCCAAGGGAATTGTGTGTGCCCATTCCAATGGCCACAACCCTTCTAATAGGATAAACCTCCAAAGTCCCTGATCCATCTCAATAGTGGTGGCTTCCCAGGAAAAACAGGGGCAATCTGAGCCCAACTGAGCACCTACCTGCACTCAGACCCATAGACAGATGTCTCCAGAGGTAAAAAAGGAAAGAACAGGCCCCTAGGCACTAATCAGATCCATTGCTTTGGTTTCCAGGCATCTCTCCTCAGAGGCCTGGATATCAAAACAGCATATAGCTGTTTCTTGACTCACCCATCAGAAAACATCTCATCTACACATGGGAAACTTGCACGTTGGAGCTGTGTCAAAGACTCTGTTTAGGAGAACCCTTTAGGGCCCCAGTGCCACCGCTTCATTCCAAGGTCTCCATCGACACAAAAGCACATTAGGACCCATCCCCAGAGGTGGCCATTTCAACTCAGCGTCCTCGGTTGCTCCCCACAGATCCAGCAGATCTAACCTGTCTTATTGCTAGGAGACAATTGGAATGCGAGGTGGGCTACCCAGCCATCCATCCTTAGAACCCTGCTCAGAATCATTGGCCTGGAGCCAAACAACAGGTCTCAATTGTCCTGCAGAAGACTCTATGCAGTTTGCAGCTTCTCACAACTTCCATCGTGGGAAAACCCCCATGGCCTCGTGATGCTCCCCCATTCATGAAGGGGCCATCAGGGACAGAAACTCCAACCTGAGCGATCGTCTGATCCTCGCCCTGACTTCAGATGCACGAGATCTCGATTCAGGTATGTAGATTGAGCCTGCCATGGCCTCACCCAGAAACCTAAGCCTAGCTTGTGTTCTCAGACTTTGGTCGTCAGACTACTGGCCCACAAGTCCTTCAGTTTGGCAATCCGGAACTACAATGCAGCACTCTGCCTGCCCTCCAGAAGAAAAACATTTTCCCTGGGGATACCCAGTAACCCCAAATGAGGATCAACCTGCACCTACCTTGGCTGTACCCCAAATACATAGGCTAACCAGGGCACTAATGCCCTTTCTGACACAGCCTGAGCCTGGACCCCCTGGCCCCTCCCAGACAGCTGGCCGCACACTGAGCACATCGAGCCGCCGTGGCCTTAGGTCGTCATCCCTTCCGAACCTCGATTTTCAGGTTTCAGAACCTAGACCTTATCTCCTATCACTGCCCAGTGTTGAAGGTGATGCAGAAATCAGAACTCCTTCCCCATGGCAAGAAACCTTGTGGTTGGCATGTTGTCCAACGTTCAGTGTAGTTGAAACCAATGTGGCCCATGAGGCCCCGCCCATGCTCGCGGGCCACATTGGTCACAAACCCACATTGTGACACTCAGGCTGAGCCCAGTCCTCAAGTAAGGCCACTCAGTGGCTGGATGAAGAGAAACATATTGGGCTTTCCATGCCCCTAGGCCCCAATTTTTAACCATAGTTCGGGTTGTCCCTTCAGTCTTCCACACGGCTTTGTTTTGGAATTCCTCTTTTGGTGGGACACCTGAGGTAACAAACCTGAAAGGAGACCCCCCATCCCACAGATTGACGAGAAGCAATTGGGAATCGGGCCAAATCCTCAGAGAGGAAGATTCGTCCATGGCCCATGAGGCCTCCCCGACATTCCACGGCCATCGCTGATACAAAATCCAGAGACAAAAGCCTGAGCAAGCGCCTCAGACTCCCATTTTCTTCATATCCTGAAGAGTTCTTCTCATGGTTTGTAGATCGGGCCTGTCATACCTACGACCCCAAACCTAAGCTGAGTTTGTGTTTTCAGACTTCTGTCCTCAAAGTCTTGGGCCACACTCCCTCCAGGCTGGGACCCTGGAGACACACATTAGGACTGTGCCTACCAATCCATGGGAATTCTGCCCATTCCATGGTCCAAAATCGTACAAATTAGGAGAAACCTCCAAAGTCCCTGAGGCCATCCCAATAGTGTAGGTCTCCCAGAACAAACAAGGACTGTCTGACACCAGCTGATAATCGACCTGCACTCATACCATAGATGGATGTCCCCAGAGAAGAAATTGAACCAGACAGGACCCTAGGCTATAATAGGATCCATTGCTTTGGGTTACAGGCATGTGTCCTCAAAAGCCTGATTCCATTACGAGCATAGGGGTTTTCCTGAGGCACCCATCAGAACTCATCTCGTCTCCCAAGGAACCTGTGCATGGGAGCCATGTCCAAAGCTTAGGAGAGTACTTCAGGGTCCCGGTGCCACCGCCCCATTCCAAGGCCCTCATGGACACAAAAACACATTAGGACCCATTCAGGAAAGTCCATTTCAACTCAGCCACCCCGGTTGCTCCGGCAGAGCCATCAGATCTAAACTGTCTTGTTGCTAGGAGAGAATTGGAATGCGAGGCGGGCTTCCCAGGCATCCATCCACGAACGGTGCTCTGGAGTCATCCATATGGGATGTCCTGGAGCTGTCCAACAGGTCTCAATTGTCCCGCAGAAGGAATCCTTGAAGGGGGCATCCCACAACTCCCAACGTGGGAAAACCTCAATGGCCCCGAGATTCTGCTCCCTTCATGAAGCGGCCATCATGCACAGAAACTCCAACCTGAGCCAACGTCTGATCCTCGCCCTGACTTCAGATGCATGAGATATTGGTACAGATCTGCAGGGGGTACCTGCCGTGCCCTCACCCTGAAACCCAAGTCTAGCTTGTCTTCTCAGACTTCCGTCCTCACACTCCTGGCCCCGATGCCCTCAAGTTTGGCAATTCCCAACCCACAATGCAGCACTCTGCCTGCCCTCTAGAAAAAAAATTGTTGCCTCATGAGCTGCCCAGGCAGCTTACATGAGGATAAACCTACACAGCACTCGACGTTACCCAAATTATATAATCTAACCTGGGCACTAATGCACTGTCGAACACAACCTGAGCCCGGACCTCCTGACCAATACCCAGAATGCTGACCGCACACTGAGCACATAAAACCCGCCATGGCCTTATGTCATCATCTCTTCCCTACCTCCGTTTTCAGGCTTCAGAACCGAGAGCTTATCTCCAATCACTGCCCAGGGGTGAGTCTGATGCAGAAATCAGAACTCCTCCTTACCCATGGCAAGAACCCTTGTGGTTCGCACGTTGTCCAACGTTCAGTGTAGGAGAAACCAGCATTCAACCTGAGGCCCCGCCCATTCTTGCGTGCGACGAGGGCATACATACGCATTGTGACCCTCAGCATGAGTCCTGTCCTGTATTAAGTCCTCTCAGTGGCTGGACCATAGATGTCATAATGGGCTTGACATGTCCCTAGGCCCCAATTTTTAACCAGATTTCTGATTGTCCAGTCGCCCCCCCCAGGCCTTTACTCTGGAATCCCTCATTTGGTGGGACACCTGAGGTTAAAAAAGAAAACAACAACAACAACAACAACAACAACAAAAACGGACTTCTTGCAGCCCACAGAATGACCCCAAACTCTTTGGACGGGGCCAAACCACCAGAGAGTAAGACTCGTCGATTTCCCATGAAGTCACCCAGAAATTCCACGTCCATGAGTGACACGATATCCAGAGACAAAAACTTGAGCAGGAGCCTCACACTCGCCCTTTTTTCAAATCCCGAAGAGTTCTCCTCATGATCTGTAGGTCAGTCCTGCAATACCTATGACCGAAACATAAGCCGAGTTTGTGTTTTCAGACAACTGTCCAAACAGCCCTGGGCTACACAACCTACAGGCTCAGGCCCCTGGAGCCAAACCTGAGGACTGTACTTGCCCTCTCCAAGGGAATTGTGTGTGCCCATTCCAATGGCCACAACCCTTCGAATAGGATAAACCTCCAAAGTCCCTGATCCATCTCAATAGTGGTGGCTTCCCAGGAAAAACAGGGGCAATCTGAGCCCAACTGAGCACCTACCTGCACTCAGACCCATAGACAGATGTCTCCAGAGGTAAAAAGGAAAGAACAGGCCCCTAGGCACTAATCAGATCCATTGTTTGGTTTCCAAGCTTCTCTCCTCAGAGGCCTGGATATCAAAACAGCATATAGCTGTTTCTTGACTCACCCATCAGAAAACATCTCATCTACACATGGGAAACTTGCACGTTGGAGCTGTGTCAAAGCCTCTGTTTAGGAGAACCCTTTAGGGCCCCAGTGCCACCGCTTCATTCCAAGGTCTCCATAGACACAAAAGCACATTAGTACCCATCCACAGGGGTGTCGATTACAACTCAGCGTCCTCGGTTGCTCCCCACAGATCCAGGAGATCTAACCTGTCTTGTTGCTAGGAGACAATTGGAATGCGAAGTGGGCTACCCAGCCATCCATCCTTAGAACCCTGCTCAGAATCTTTGGTCTGGAGCCAAACAACAGGTCTCAATTGTCCTGCAGAAGACTCTCTGCAGTTTGGAGCTTCTCACAACTCCCAACGTTGGAAAACCCCCATGGCCTCGTGATGCCCTCCCATTCATGAAGGGGCCATCAGGGACAGAAACTCCAACCTGAGCGATCGTCTGATCCTCGCCCTGACTTCAGATACACGAGATCTCGATTCAGGTCTGTAGATTGTGCCTGCCATGGCCTCACCCAGAAACCTAAGCCTAGCTTGTGTTCTCAGACTTTTGTCGTCAGACTACTGGCCCACAAGCCCTCCAGTTTGGCAATCCAGAACTACAATGCAGCACTCTGCCTGCCCTCCAGAAGAAAAACATTGTCCTCTGGGTCTACCCAGTAACCCCAAATGAGGATCAACCTGCACCGACATTTTCTGTACCCCAAATACATAGGCTGACCAGGGCACTAATGCCCTTTCTGACACAGCCTGAGCCTGGACCCTCTGGCCCCTCCCAGACAGCTGGCTGCACACTGAGCACATCGAGCCACCGTGGCCTTAGGTCGTCATCTTTTCCCAACCTCGGTTTTCAGGTTTCAGAACCTAGACCTTATCTCCAATCACTGCCCAGGGTTGAAGGTGATGCAGAAATCAAAACTCCTTCCCCATGGCAAGAAACCTTGTGGTTGGCATGTTGTCCAACGTTCAGTGTAGTTGAAACCAGTGTGGCCCATGAGGCCCCGCCCAGGCTAGCCGGCCACATTGGTCACAAACGCACATTGTGACCCTCAGGCTGAGCCCAGTCCTCAAGTAAGGCCACTCAGTGGCTGGATGAAGAGATAGCATATTGGGCTTGCCATGCCCCTAGGCCCCAATTTTTAACCATAGTTCGGGTTGTCCCTTCAGTCTTCCCCACGGCTTTGCTTTAGAATTCCTCTTTTGGTGGGACACCTGAGGTAACAAAACTGAAATGAGTCCTCCCATCCCACAGATTGATGAAAACAATTGGGAATCGGGCAAAATCCTCAGAGAGGAAGATTCGTCCATGGCCCATGAGGCCTCCCCGTCATTCCCCGGCCCTCGCTGATACAAAATCCAGAGACAAAAGCCTGAGCAAGCGCCTCAGACTCGCACTTTCTTCATATCCTGAAGAGTTCTTCTCATGGTTTGTAGATCGGGCCTGCCATACCTACGTCCCCAAACCTAAGCTGAGTTTGTGTTTTCAGACTTCTGTCTTCAAAGTCTTGGGCCACACACCCTCCAGGCTGGGCCCCTGGAGACACACATTAGGACTGTGCCTACCAATCCATGGGAATTCTGCCCATTCCATGGTCCAAAATCGTACAAATTAGGAGAAACCTCCAAAGTCCCTGAGGCCATCCCAATAGTGTAGGTCGCCCGGAACAAAGAAGGGCTGTCTGACACCAGCTGATAATCGACCTCCACTCATACCATAGATGGATGTCCCCAGAGAAGAAGATTGAACCAGACAGGACCCTAGGCCATAATAGGATCCATTGCTTTGGGCTACAGGCATGTGTTTTCAAAATCCTGATTCCAATACGAGCATAGGGGTTTTCCTGAGGCACCCATCAGAACTCATCTCGTCTCCACAAGGAAACCTGTGCATGGGAGCCATGTCCAAAGCTTAGGAGAGTACTTCAGGGTCCCGGTGCCACTGCCCCATTCCAAGGCCCTCATGGACACAAAAACACATTAGGACCCATCCTCAGGAAAGTCCATTTCAACTCAGCCACCCCGGTTGCTCCGGCAGAGCCAGCAGATCTAAACTGTCTTGTTGCTAGGAGACAATTGGAATGCGAGGCGGGCTTCCCAGGCATCCATCCGCGAACGGTGCTCAGGAGTCATTCCATATGGGATGTCCTGGAGCTGTCCAACAGGTCTCAATTGTCCCGCAGAATGAATACTTGAAGGGGGCATCCCACAACTCCCAACGTGGGAAAACCTCAATGGCCCCGAGATTCTGCTCCCTTCATGAAGCGGCCGTCATGCACAGAAACTCCAGCCTGAGCCAAGGTCTGATCCTCGCCCTGACTTCAGATGAATGAGATATTGGTTCAGATCTGCAGGGGGTACCTGCCGTGCCCTCACCCTGAAACCCAAGTCTAGCTTGTCTTCTCAGACTTCCGTCCTCACACTCCTGGCCCCGAAGCCCTCAAGTTTGGCAATTCCGGACCCACAATGCAGCACTCTGCCTGCCCTCTAGGAAAAAAATTATTGCCTCATGAGCTGCCCAGGCATCTTAAATGAGGATAAACCTACACAGCACTCGACGTTACCCAAATTATATAGTCTAACCTGGGCACTAATGCACTGTCGAACACAACCTGAGCCCGGACCTCCTGACCAACACCCAGAAAGCTGACCGCACACTGAGCACATAAAAGCCGCCATGGCCTTAGGTCATCATCTCTTCCCTACCTCCGTTTTCAGGCTTCAGAACCGAGACCTTACCTCCAATCACTGCCCAGCGGTGAGTGTGATGCAGAAATCAGAACTCCTCCTTACCCATAACAAGAACCCTTGTGGTTGGCACGTTGTCCAACGTTCAGTGTAGGAGAAACCAGCATTCACCCAGAGGCCCCGCCCATTCTTGCGTGCGACGAGGGCATACATACGCATTGTGACCCTCAGCATGAGTCCTGTCCTCTATTAAGTCCTCTCAGTGGCTGGACCATAGATGTCATAATGGGCTTGACATGTCCCTAGGCCCCAATTTTTAACCAGATTTCTGATTGTCCAGTCGCCGCTCCCCAGGGCTCTACTCTGGAATCCCTCATTTGGTGGGACACCTGAGGTTAAAAAAGAAAACAACAACAACAACAACAACAACAACAACAACAACAAAAACAAAACAGACTTCTTCCAGCCCACAGATTGACCCCAAGTCTTTGGACGAGGCCAAACCACCAGAGAGTAAGACTCGTCCATTTCCCATGAAGTCACCCAGAAATTCCACGACCATGAGTGACACGATATCCAGAGACAAAAACTTGAGCAGGAGCCTCACACTCGCCCTTTTTTCAAATCCCGAAGAGTTCTCCTCATGGTCTGTAGGTCAGTCCTGCCATACCTATGACCCGAAACATAAGCCGAGTTTGTGTTTTCAGACAACTGTCCAAACAGCCCTGGCCTACACAACCTACCGGCTCAGACCCCTGGAGCCAAACCTGAGGACTGTACTTGCCCTCTCCAAGGGAATTGTGTGTGCCCATTCCAATGGCCACAACCCTTCTAATAGGATAAACCTCCAATGTCCCTGATCCATCTCAATAGTGGTGGCTTCCCAGGAAAAACAGGGGCAATCTGAGCCCAACTGAGCACCTACCTGCACTCAGACCCATAGACAGATGTCTCCAGAGGTAAAAAAGGAAAGAACAGGCCCCTAGGCACTAATCAGATCCATTGCTTTGGTTTCCAGGCATCTCTCCTCAGAGGCCTAGATATCAAAACAGCATATAGCTGTTTCTTGACTCACCCATCAGAAAACATCTCATCTACACATGGGAAACTTGCACGTTGGAGCTGTGTCAAAGCCACTGTTTAGGAGAACCCTTTAGGGCCCCAGTGCCACCGCTTCATTCCAAGGTCTCCATAGACACAAAAGCTCATTAGGACCCATCCCCAGGGGTGTCCATTTCAACTCAGCGTCCTCGGTTGCTCCCCACAGATCCAGGAGATCTAACCTGTCTTGTTGCTAGGAGACAATTGGAATGCGAGGTGGGCTACCCAGCCATCCATCCTTAGAACCCTGCTCAGAATCATTGGCCTGGAGCCAAACAACAGGTCTCAATTGTCCTGCAGAAGACTCTCTGCAGTTTGGAGCTTCTCACAACTCCCATCGTGGGAAAACCCCCATGTCCTCGTGATGCCCCCCCATTCATGAAGGGGCCATCAGGGACAGAAACTCCAACCTGAGCGATCGTCTGATCCTTGCCCTGACTTCAGATGCACGAGATCTCGATTCAGGTGTGTAGATTGTGCCTGCCATGGCCTCACCCAGAAACCTAAGCCTAGCTTGTGTTCTCAGACTTTTGTCGTCAGACTACTGGCCCACAAGCCCTCCAGTTTGGCAATCCAGAACTACAATGCAGCACCCTGCCCGCCCTCCAGAAGAAAAACATATTCCTCTGGGGCTACCCAGTAACCCCAAATGAGGATCAACCTGCACCGACCTTGGCTGTACCCCAAATACATAGGCTGACCAGGGCACTAATGCCCTTTCTGACACAGCCTGAGCCTGGACCCCCTGGCCCCTCCCAGACAGCTGGCTGCACACTGAGCACATCGAGCCACCGTGGCCTTAGGACGTCATCTTTTCCCAACCTCGGTTTTCAGGTTTCAGAACCTAGACCTTATCTCCAATCACTGCCCAGGGTTGAAGGTGATGCAGAAATCAGAACTCCTTCCCCATGGCAAGAAACCTTGTGGTTGGCATGTTGTCCAACGTTCAGTGTAGTTGAAACCAGTGTGGCCCATGAGGCCCCGCCCATGCTAGCCGGCCACATTGGTCACAAACGCACATTGTGACCCTCAGGCTGAGCCCAGTCCTCAAGTAAGGCCACTCAGTGGCTGGATGAAGAGATAGCATATTGGGCTTGCCATGCCCCTAGGCCCCAATTTTTAACCATAGTTCGGGTTTTCCCTTCAGTCTTCCCCACGGCTTTGCTTTGGAATTCCTCTTTTGGTGGGACACCTGAGGTAACAAAACTGAAATGAGTCCTCCCATCCCACAGATTGACGAAAAGCAATTGGGAATCGGGCCAAATCCTCACAGAGGAAGATTCGTCCATGGCCCATGAGGCCTCCCCGACATTCCACGGCCATCGCTGATACAAAATCCAGAGACAAAAGCCTGAGCAAGCGCCTCAGACTCGCACTTTCTTCATATCCTGATGAGTTCTTCTCATGGTTTGTAGATCGGGCCTGCCATACCTACGTCCCCAAACCTAAGCTCAGTTTGTGTTTTCAGACTTCTGTCTTCAAAGTCTTGGGCCACACACCCTCCAGG
Source organism: Mustela nivalis (assembly GCF_964662115.1). NCBI lineage: Eukaryota > Metazoa > Chordata > Mammalia > Carnivora > Mustelidae > Mustela > Mustela nivalis. The sequence continues at coordinate 331,537 of NW_028136515.1, forward strand.
CTGGGCCCCTGGAGACACACATTAGGACTGTGCCTACCAATCCATGGGAATTCTGCCCATTCCATGGTCCAAAATCGTACAAATTAGGAGAAACCTCCAAAGTCCCTGAGGCCATCCCAATAGTGTAGGTCGCCCGGAACAAACAAGGGCTGTCTGACACCAGCTGATAATCGACCTCCACTCATACCATAGATGGATGTCCCCAGAGAAGATGATTGAACCAGACCGGACCCTAGGCCATAATAGGATCCATTGCTTTGGGTTACAGGCATGTGTCCTCAAAAGCCTGATTCCAATTCGAGCATAGGGGTTTTCCTGAGGCACCCATCAGAACTCATCTCGTCTCCACAAGGAAACCTGTGCATGGGAGCCATGTCCAAAGCTTAGGAGAGTACTTCAGGGTCCCGGTGCCACTGCCCCATTCCAAGGCCCTCAGGGACACAAAAACACATTAGGACCCATCCTCAGGAAAGTCCATTTCAACTCAGCCACCCCGGTTGCTCCGGCAGAGCCATGAGGTCTAAACTGTCTTGTTGCTAGGAAACAATTGGAATGCGAGGCGGGCTTCCCAGGCATCCATCCGCGAACGGTGCTCTGGAGTCATTCCATATGGGATGTCCTGGAGCTGTCCAACAGGTCTCAATTGTCCCGCAGAAGGAATCCTTGAAGGGGGCATCCCACAACTCCCAACGTGGGAAAACCTCAATGGCCCCGAGATTCCGCTCCCTTCATGAAGCGGCCGTCATGCACAGAAACTCCAACCTGAGCCAACGTCTGATCCTCGCCCTGACTTCAGATGCATGAGATATTGGTTCAGATCTGCAGGGGGTACCTGCCGTGCCCTCACCCTGAAACCCAAGTCTAGCTTGTCTTCTCAGACTTCTGTCCTCACACTCCTGGCCCCGAAGCCCTCAAGGTTGGCAATTCCGGACCCACAATGCAGCACTCTGCCTGCCCTCTAGGAAAAAAATTATTGCCTCATGAGCTGCCCAGGCATCTTAAATGAGGATAAACCTACACAGCACTCGACGTTACCCAAATTATATAGTCTAACCTGGGCACTAATGCACTGTCGAACACAACCTGAGCCCGGACCTCCTGACCAACACCCAGAAAGCTGACCGCACACTGAGCACATAAAACCCGCCATGGCCTTAGGTCATCATCTCTTCCCTACCTCCGTTTTCAGGCTTCAGAACCGAGACCTTATCTTCAATCACTGCCCAGGGGTGAGTGTGATGCAGAAATCAGAACTCCTCCTTACCCATGGCAAGAACCCTTGTGGTTGGCACGTTGTCCAACGTTCAGTGTAGGAGAAACCAGCATTCACACTGAGGCCCCGCCCATTCTTTCGTGCGACGAGGGCATACATACGCATTGTGACCCTCAGCATGAGTCCAGTCCTCTAGTAAGTCCTCTCAGTGGCTTGTCCATTAGATGTCATAATGGGCTTGACATGTCCCTAGGCCCCAATTTTTAACCAGATTTCTGATTGTCCAGTCGCTGCTCCCCAGGTCTCTACTCTGGAATCCCTCATTTGGTGGGACACCTGAGATTAAAAAAGAAAACAACAACAACAACAACAACAACAACAACAACAAAACAGACTTCTTCCAGCTCACAGATTGACCCCAAGTCTTTGGACGGGGCCAAACCACCAGAGAGTAAGACTCGTCCATTTCCCATGAAGTCACCCAGAAATTCCACGACCATGAGTGACACGATATCCAGAGACAAAAACTTGAGCAGGAGCCTCACACTCGCCCTTTTTTCAAATCCCGAAGAGTTCTCCTCATGGTCTGTAGGTCAGTCCTGCCATACCTATGACCCGAAACATAAGCCGAGTTTGTGTTTTCAGACAACTGTCCAAACAGCCCTGGCCTACACAACCTACCGGCTCAGGCCCCTGGAGCCAAACCTGAGGACTGTACTTGCCCTCTCCAAGGGAATTGTGTGTGCCAATTCCAATGGCCACAACCCTTCTAATAGGATAAACCTCCAAAGTCCCTGATCCATCTCAATAGTGGTGGCTTTCCAGGAAAAACAGGGGCAATCTGAGCCCAACTGAGCACCTACCTGCACTCAGACCCATAGACAGATGTCTCCAGAGGTAAAAAAGGAAAGAACAGGCCCCTAGGCACTAATCAGATCCATTGCTTTGGTTTCCAGGCATCTCTCCTCAGAGGCCTGGATATCAAAACAGCATATAGCTGTTTCTTGACTCACCCATCAGAAAACATCTCATCTACACATGGGAAACTTGCACGTTGGAGCTGTGTCAAAGCTTCTGTTTAGGAGAACCCTTTAGGGCCCCAGTGCCACCGCTTCATTCCAAGGTCTCCATAGACACAAAAGCACATTAGGACCCATCCCCAGGGGTGTCCATTTCAACTCAGCGTCCTCGGTTGCTCCCCACAGATCCAGGAGATCTAACCTGTCTTGTTGCTAGGAGACAATTGGAATGCGAGGTGGGCTACCCAGCCATCCATCCTTAGAACCCTGCTCAGAATCATTGGCCTGGACCCAAACAACAGGTCTCAATTGTCCTGCAGAAGACTCTCTGCAGTTTGGAGCTTCTAACAACTCCCATCGTGGGAAAACCCCCATGGCCTCGTGATGCCCCCCCATTCATGAAGGGGCCATCAGGGACAGAAACTCCAACCTGAGCGATCGTCTGATCCTCGCCATGACTTCAGATGCACGAGATCTCGATTCAGGTCTGTAGATTGTGCTGCCGTGGCCTCACCCAGAAACCTAAGCCTAGCTTGTGTTCTCAGACTTTGGTCGTCAGACTACTGGCCCACAAGCCCTCCAGTTTGGCAATCCAGAACTACAATGCAGCACCCTGCCCGCCTTCCAGAAGAAAAACATTGTCCTCTGGGGCTACCCAGTAACCCCAAATGTGGATCAACCTGTACCGACCTTGGCTGTACCCCAAATACATAGGCTGACCAGGGCACTAATGCCCTTTCTGACACAGCCTGAGCCTGGACACCCTGGCCCCTCCCAGACAGCTGGCCGCACACTGAGCACATCGAGCCGCCGTGGCCTTAGTTCGTCATATATTCCCAACCTCGGTTTTCAGGTTTCAGAACCTAGACCTTATCTCCAATCACTGCCCAGGGTTGAAGGTGATGCAGAAATCAGAACTCCTTCCCCATGGCAAGAAACCTTGTGGTTGGCATGTTGTCCAACGTTCAGTGTAGTTGAAACCAGTGTGGCCCATGAGGCCCCGCCCATGCTAGCCGGCCACATTGGTCACAAACGCACATTGTGACCCTCAGGCTGAGCCCAGTCCTCAAGTAAGGCCACTCAGTGGCTGGATGAAGAGATAGCATATTGGGCTTGCCATGCCCCTAGGCCCCAATTTTTAACCATAGTTCGGGTTGTCCCTTCAGTCTTCCCCACGGCTTTGCTTTGGAATTCCTCTTTTGGTGGGACACCAGAGGTAACAAAACTGAAATGAGTCCTCCCATCCCACAGATTGACGAAAAGCAATTGGGAATCGGGCCATATCCTCAGAGAGGAAGATTCGTCCATGGCCCATGAGGCCTCCCCGACATTCCACGGCCATCGCTGATACAAAATCCAGAGACAAAAGCCTGAGCAAGCGCCTCAGACTCGCACTTTCTTCATATCCTGAAGAGTTCTTCTCATGGTTTGTAGATTGGGCCTGCCATAAGTACGTCCCCAAACCTAAGATGAGTTTGTGTTTTCAGACTTCTGTTTTCAAAGTCTTGGGCCACACACCCTACAGGCTGGGCCCCTGGAGACACACATTAGGATTGTGCCTACCAATCCATGGGAATTCTGCCCATTCCATGGTCCAAAATCGTACAAATTAGGAGAAACCTCCAAAGTCCCTGAGGCCATCCCAATAGTGTAGGTCTCCCGGAACAAACAAGGGCTGTCTGACACCAGCTGATAATCGACCTCCACTCATACCATAGATGGATGTCCCCAAAGAAGAAGATTGAACCAGACAAGACACTAGGCCATAATAGGATCCATTGTTTTGGGTTATAGGCATGTGTCCTCAAAAGCCTGATTCCAATACGAGCATAGGGGTTTTCCTGAGGCACCCATCAGAACTCACCTCGTCTCCACAAGGAAACCTGTGAATGGGAGCCATGTCCAAAGCTTAGGAGAGTACTTCAGGGTCCCGGTCCCACCACCCATTCCAAGGCCCTCATGGACACAAAAACACATTAGGACCCATCCTCAGAAAAGTCCATTTCAACTCAGCCATCCCGGTTGCTCCGGCAGAGCCATCAGATCTAAACTGTCTTGTTGCTAGGAGACAATTGGAATGCGAGGCGGGCTTCCCAGGCACCCATCCGCGAACGGTGCTCTGGAGTCATTCCATATGGGATGTCCTGGAGCTGTCCAACAGGTCTCAATTGTCCCGCAGAAGGAATCCTTGAAGGGGGCATCCCACAAATCCCAACGTGGGAAAACCTAAATGGCCCCGAGATTCCGCTCCCTTCATGAAGCGGTCGTCATGCACAGAAACTCCAACCTGAGCCAACGTCTGATCCTCGCCCTGACTTCAGATGCATGAGATATTGGTTCAGATCTGCAGGGGGTACCTGCCGTGCCCTCACCCTGAAACCCAAGTCTAGCTTGTCTTCTCAGAATTCCGTCCTCACACTCCTGGCCCCGAAGCCCTCAAGGTTGTCAATTCCGGACCCACAATGCAGCACTCTGCCTGCCCTATAGGAAAAAAATTATTGCCTCATGAGCTGCCCAGGCACCTTAAATGACGATAAAACTACACAGCACTCGACGTTACCCAAATTATATAGTCTAACCTGGGCCCTAATGCACTGTCGAACACAACCTGAGCCTGGACCTCCTGACCAACACCCAGAAAGCTGACCGCACACTGAGCACATAAAAGCCGCCATGGCCTTAGGTCATCATCTCTTCCCTACCTCCGTTTTCAGGCTTCAGAACCGAGACCTTATCTCCAATCACTGCCCTGGGGTGAGTGTGATGCAGAAATCAGAACTCCTCCTTACCCATGGCAAGAACCCTTGTGGTTGGCACGTTGTCCAACGTTCAGTGTAGGAGAAACCAGCATTCACCCTGAGGCCCCGCCCATTCTTGCGTGCGACGAGGGCATACATACGCATTGTGACCCTCAGCATGAGTCCAGTCCTCTAGTAAGTCCTCTCAGTGGCTGGAACATAAGATGTCATAATGGGCTTGACATGTCCCTAGGCCCCAATTTTTAACCAGATTTCTGATTGTCCAGTCGCCCCTCCCCAGGGCTCTACTCTGGAATCCCTCATTTGGTGGGACAAGTGAGGTTAAAAAAGAAAACAACAACAACAACAACAACAACAACAACAACAACAAAACAGACTTCTTCCAGCCCACAGATTGACCCCAAGTCTTTGGACGAGGCCAAACCACCAGAGAGTAAGACTCGTCCATTTCCCATGAAGTCACCCAGAAATTCCACGACCATGAGTGTCACGATATCCAGAGACAAAAACTTGAGCAGGAGCCTCACACTCGCCCTTTTTTCAAATCCCAAAGAGTTCTCCTCATGGTCTGTAGGTCAGTCCTGCCATACCTATGACCCGAAACATAAGCCGAGTTTGTGTTTTCAGACAACTGTCCAAACATCCCTGGCCTACACAACCTACCGGCTCAGGCCCCTGGAGCCAAACCTGAGGACTGTACTTGCCCTCTCCAAGGGAATTGTGTGTGCCCATTCCAAATGCCACAACCCTTCTAATAGGATAAACCTCCAAAGTCCCTGATCCATCTCAATAGTGGTGGCTTCCCAGGAAAAACAGGGGCAATCTGAGCCCAACTGAGCACCTACCTGCACTCAGACCCATAGACAGATGTCTCCAGAGGTAAAAAAGGAAAGAACAGGCCCCTAGGCACTAATAAGATCCATTGCTTTGGTTTCCAGGCATCTCTCCTCAGAGGCCTGGATATCAAAACAGCATATAGCTGTTTCTTGACTCACCCATCAGAAAACATCTCATCTACACATGGGAAACTTGCACGTTGGAGCTGTGTCAAAGCCTCTGTTTAGGAGAACCCTTTAGGGCCCCAGTGCCACCGCTTCATTCCAAGGTCTCCATAGACACAAAAGCACATTAGGACCCATCCCCAGGGGTGTCCATTTCAACTCAGCGTCCTCGGTTGCTCCCCACAGATCCAGGAGATCTAAACTGTCTTGTTGCTAGGAGACAATTGGAATGCGAGGTGGGCTACCCAGCCATCCATCCTTAGAACCCTGCTCAGAATCATTGGCCTGGACCCAAACAACAGGTCTCAATTGTCCTGCAGAAGACTCTCTGCAGTTTGGAGCTTCTCACAACTCCCATCGTGGGAAAACCCCCATGGCCTCGTGATGCCCCCCCATTCATGAAGGGGCCATCAGGGACAGAAACTCCAACCTGAGCGATCGTCTGATCCTCGCCCTGACTTCAGATGCACGAGATCTCGATTCAGGTCTGTAGATTGTGCCTGCCGTGGCCTCACCCAGAAACCTAAGCCTAGCTTGTGTTCTCAGACTTTGGTCGTCAGACTACTGGCCCACAAGCCCTCCAGTTTGGCAATCCAGAACTACAATGCAGCACCCTGCCCGCCCTCCAGAAGAAAAACATTGTCCTCTGGGGCTACCCAGTAACCCCAAATGAGGATCAACCTGCACCGACCTTGGCTGTACCCCAAATACATAGGCTGACCAGGGCACTAATGCCTTTTCTGACACAGCCTGAGCCTGGACCCCCTGGCCCCTCACAGACAGCTGGCCGCACACTGAGCACATCGAGCCGCCGTGGCCTTAGGTCGTCATCTTTCCCAACCTCGGTTTTCAGGTTTCAGAACCTAGACCTTATCTCCAATCACTGCCCAGGGTTGAAGGTGATGCAGAAATCAGAACTCCTTCCCCATGGCAAGAAACCTTGTGGTTGGCATGTTGTCCAACGTTCAGTGTAGTTGAAACCAGTGTGGCCCATGAGGCCCCGCCCATGCTAGCCGGCCACATTGGTCACAAACGCACATTGTGACCCTCAGGCTCAGCCCAGTCCTCAAGTAAGGCCACTCAGAGGCTGGATGAAGAGATAGCATATTGGGCTTGCCATGCCCCTAGGCCCCAATTTTTAACCATAGTTCGGGTTGTCCCTTCAGTCTTCCCCACGGCTTTGCTTTGGAATTCCTCTTTTGGTGGGACACCTGAGGTAACAAAACTGAAATGAGTCCTCCCATCCCACAGATTGACGAAAAGCAATTGGGAATCGGGCCAAATCCTCAGAGAGGAAGATTCGTCCATGGCCCATGAGGCCTCCCCGACATTCCACGGCCATCGCTGATACAAAATCCAGAGACAAAAGCCTGAGCAAGCGCCTCAGACTCGCACTTTCTTCATATCCTGAAGAGTTCTTCACATGGTTTGTAGATCGGGCCTGCGATACGTACGTCCCCAAACCTAAGCTGAGTTTGTGTTTTCAGACTTCTGTCCTCAAAGTCTTGGGCCACACACCCTCCAGGCTAGAACCCGGGAGACACACATTAGGACTGGGACTACCAATCCATGGGAATTCTGCCCAATCCATGGTCCAAAATCTTACAAATTAGGAGAAACCTCTAAAGTCCCTGAGGCCATCCCAATAGTGTAGGTCGCCCGAAAAAAAAGTGCTCTCTGACCCCAGCTGATAATCGACCTACACTCATACCATAGATAGATGTCCCCAGAGAAGAAGATTGAACCAGAAAGGACCGTAGGCCATAATAGGATCCATTGATTTGGGTTACAGGCATGTGTCCTCAAAAGCCTGATTCCAATACGAGCATAGGGGTTTTCCTGAGGCACCCATCAGAACTCATCTCGTCTCCACAAGGAAACCTGTGCATGGGAGCCATGTCCAAAGCTTAGGAGAGTACTTCAGGGTCCCGGTGCCACCGACCCATTCCAAGGCCCTCATGGACACAAAAACACATTAGGACCCATCCTCAGGAAAGTCCATTTCAACTCAGCCATCCCGGTTGCTCCGGCAGAGCCATCAGATCTAAACTGTGTTGTTGCTAGGAGACAATTGGAATGCGAGGCGGGCTTCCCAGGCATCCATCCACGAATGGTGCTCTGGAGTCATTCCATATGGGATGCCCTGGAGCTGTCCAACAGGTCTCAATTGTCCCGCAGAAGGAATCCTTGAAGGGGGCATCCCACAACTCACAACGTGGGAAAACCTCAATGGCCCCGAGATTCCGCTCCCTTCATGAAGCGGCCGTCATGCACAGAAACTCCAAACTGAGCCAACGTCTGATCCTTGCCCTGACTTCAGATGCATGAGATATTGGTTCAGATCTGCAGGGGGTACCTTCCGTGCCCTCACCCTGAAACCCAAGTCTAGCTTGTCTTCTCAGACTTCCGTCCTCACACTCCTGGCCCCGAAGCCCTCTAGTTTTTCAATTCCGGACCCACAATGCAGCACTCTGCCTGCCCTCTAGAAAAAAAATTATTGCCTCATGAGCTGCCCAGGCACCTTAAATGAGGATAAACCTACACAGCACTCGACGTTACCCAAATTATATAGTCTAACCTGGGCACTAATGCACTGTCGAACACAACCTGAGCCCGGACCTCCTGACCAACACCCAGAAAGCTGACCGCACACTGAGCACATAAAACCCGCCATGGCCTTAGGTCATCATCTCTTCCCTACCTCCGTTTTCAGGCTTCAGAACCGAGACCTTATCTCCAATCACTGCCCAGGGGTGAGTGTGATGCAGAAATCAGAACTCCTCCTTGCCCATGGCAAGAACCCTTGTGGTTGGCACGTTGTCCAACGTTCAGTGTAGGAGAAACCAGCATTCACACTGAGGCCCCGCCCATTCTTGCGTGCGACTAGGGCATACATACGCATTGTGACCCTCAGCATGAGTCCTGTCCTCTAGTAAGTCCTCTCAGTGGCTGGACCATTAGATGTCATAATGGGCTTGACATGTCCCTAGACCCCAATTTTTAACCAGATTTCTGACTGTCCAGTCGCCCCTCCCCAGGGCTCTACTCTGGAATCCCTCATTTGGTGGGACACCTGAGGTTAAAAAAGAAAACAACAACAACAACAACAACAACAAAAAAACGGACTTCTTCCAGCCCATAGATTGACCCCAAACTCTTTGGACGGGGCCAAACCACCAGAGAGTAAGAATCGTCCATTTCCCATGAAGTCACCCAGAAATTCCACGACCATGAGTGTCACGATATCCAGAGACAAAAACTTGAGCAGGAGCCTCACACTCGCCCTTTTTTCAAATTCCGAAGAGTTCTCCTCATGGTCTGTAGGTCAGTCCTGCCATACCTATGACCCGAAACATAAGCCGAGTTTGTGTTTTCAGACAACTGTCCAAACAGCCCTGGCCTACACAACCTTCAGGCTCAGGCCCCTGGAGCCAAACCTGAGGACTATACTTGCCCTCTCCAAGGGAATTGTGTGTGCCCATTCCAATGGCCACAACCCTTCAAATAGGATAAACCTCCAAAGTCCCTGATCCATCTCAATAGTGTTGGCTTCCCAGGAAAAACAGGGGAAATCTGAGCCCAACTGCGCACCTACCTGCACTCAGACCCATAGACAGATGTCTCCAGAGGTAAAAAGGAAAGAACAGGCCCCTAGGCACTAATCAGATCCATTGCTTTGGTTTCCAGGCATCTCTCCTCAGAGGCCTGGATTTCAAAAGCAGCATATAGCTGTTTCTTGACTCACCCATCAGAAAACATCTCATCTACACATGGGAAACTTGCACGTTGGAGCTGTGTCAAAGCCTCTGTTTAGGAGAACCCTTTAGGGCCCCAGTGCCACCGCTTCATTCCAAGGTCTCCATAGACACAAAAGCACATTAGGACCCATCCCCAGGGGTGTCCATTTCAACTCAGCGTCCTCGGTTGGTCCCCACAGATCCAGGAGATCTATCCTGTCTTGTTGCTAGGAGACAATTGGAATGCGAGGTGGGCTACCCATCCATCCATCCTTAGAACCCTGCTCAGAATCATTGGCCTGGACCCAAACAACAGGTCTCAATTGTTCTGCAGAACACTCTCTGCAGTTTGGAGCTTCTCACAACTCCCATCGTGGGAAAACTCCCATGGCCTCGTGATGCCCCCCCATTCATGAAGGGGCCATCAGGGACAGAAACTCCAACCTGAGCGATCGTCTGATCCTCACCCTGACTTCAGATGCACGAGATCTCGATTAAGGTCTGTATATTGTGCCTGCCATGGCCTCACCCAGAAACCTAAGCCTAGCTTGTGTTCTCAGACTTTGGTCGTCAGACTACTGGCCCACAAGCCCTCCAGTTTGGCAATCCAGAAATACAATGCAGCACCCTGCCCGCCCTCCAGAAGAAAAACATTGTCCTCTGGGGCTACCCAGTAACCCCAAATGAGGATCAACCTGCACCGACTTTGGCTGTACCCCAAATACATAGGCTGACCAGGGCGCTAATGCCCTTTCTGACACAGGCTTAGCCTGGACCCCTGGCCCCTCCCAGACAGCTGGCCGCACACTGAGCACATCGAGCCACTGTGGACTTAGGTCCTCATCTCTACCCAACATCGGTTTTCAGGTTTCAGAACCTAGACCTTATCTCCAATCACTGACCAGGGTTGAAGGTGATGCAGAAATCAGAACTCCTTCCCCATGGCAAGAAACCTTGTGGTTGGCATGTTGTCCAATGTTCAGTGTAGTTGAAACCAGTGTGGCCCATGAGGCCCCGCCCATGCTCGCCGGCCACATTGGTCACAAACGCACATTGTGACCCTCAGGCTCAGCCCAGTCCTCAAGTAAGGCCACTCAGAGGCTGGATGAAGAGATAGCATATTGGGCTTGCCATGCCCCTAGGCCCCAATTTTTAACCATAGTTCGGGTTGTCCCTTCAGTCTTCCCCACGGCTTTGCTTTGGAATTCCTCTTTTGGTGGGACACCTGAGGTAACAAAACTGAAATGAGTCCTCCCATCCCACAGATTGACGAAAAGCAATTGGGAATCGGGCCAAATCCTCAGAGAGGAAGATTCGTCCATGGCCCATGAGGCCTCCCCGACATTCCACGGCCATCGCTGATACAAAATCCAGAGACAAAAGCCTGAGCAAGCGCCTCAGACTCGCACTTTCTTCATATCCTGAAGAGTTCTTCACATGGTTTGTAGATCGGGCCTGCGATACGTACGTCCCCAAACCTAAGCTGAGTTTGTGTTTTCAGACTTCTGTCCTCAAAGTCTTGGGCCACACACCCTCCAGGCTAGAACCCGGGAGACACACATTAGGACTGGGACTACCAATCCATGGGAATTCTGCCCAATCCATGGTCCAAAATCTTACAAATTAGGAGAAACCTCTAAAGTCCCTGAGGCCATCCCAATAGTGTAGGTCGCCCGAAAAAAAAGTGCTCTCTGACCCCAGCTGATAATCGACCTACACTCATACCATAGATAGATGTCCCCAGAGAAGAAGATTGAACCAGAAAGGACCGTAGGCCATAATAGGATCCATTGATTTGGGTTACAGGCATGTGTCCTCAAAAGCCTGATTCCAATACGAGCATAGGGGTTTTCCTGAGGCACCCATCAGAACTCATCTCGTCTCCACAAGGAAACCTGTGCATGGGAGCCATGTCCAAAGCTTAGGAGAGTACTTCAGGGTCCCGGTGCCACCGACCCATTCCAAGGCCCTCATGGACACAAAAACACATTAGGACCCATCCTCAGGAAAGTCCATTTCAACTCAGCCATCCCGGTTGCTCCGGCAGAGCCATCAGATCTAAACTGTGTTGTTGCTAGGAGACAATTGGAATGCGAGGCGGGCTTCCCAGGCATCCATCCACGAATGGTGCTCTGGAGTCATTCCATATGGGATGCCCTGGAGCTGTCCAACAGGTCTCAATTGTCCCGCAGAAGGAATCCTTGAAGGGGGCATCCCACAACTCACAACGTGGGAAAACCTCAATGGCCCCGAGATTCCGCTCCCTTCATGAAGCGGCCGTCATGCACAGAAACTCCAAACTGAGCCAACGTCTGATCCTTGCCCTGACTTCAGATGCATGAGATATTGGTTCAGATCTGCAGGGGGTACCTTCCGTGCCCTCACCCTGAAACCCAAGTCTAGCTTGTCTTCTCAGACTTCCGTCCTCACACTCCTGGCCCCGAAGCCCTCTAGTTTTTCAATTCCGGACCCACAATGCAGCACTCTGCCTGCCCTCTAGAAAAAAAATTATTGCCTCATGAGCTGCCCAGGCACCTTAAATGAGGATAAACCTACACAGCACTCGACGTTACCCAAATTATATAGTCTAACCTGGGCACTAATGCACTGTCGAACACAACCTGAGCCCGGACCTCCTGACCAACACCCAGAAAGCTGACCGCACACTGAGCACATAAAACCCGCCATGGCCTTAGGTCATCATCTCTTCCCTACCTCCGTTTTCAGGCTTCAGAACCGAGACCTTATCTCCAATCACTGCCCAGGGGTGAGTGTGATGCAGAAATCAGAACTCCTCCTTGCCCATGGCAAGAACCCTTGTGGTTGGCACGTTGTCCAACGTTCAGTGTAGGAGAAACCAGCATTCACACTGAGGCCCCGCCCATTCTTGCGTGCGACTAGGGCATACATACGCATTGTGACCCTCAGCATGAGTCCTGTCCTCTAGTAAGTCCTCTCAGTGGCTGGACCATTAGATGTCATAATGGGCTTGACATGTCCCTAGACCCCAATTTTTAACCAGATTTCTGACTGTCCAGTCGCCCCTCCCCAGGGCTCTACTCTGGAATCCCTCATTTGGTGGGACACCTGAGGTTAAAAAAGAAAACAACAACAACAACAACAACAACAAAAAAACGGACTTCTTCCAGCCCATAGATTGACCCCAAACTCTTTGGACGGGGCCAAACCACCAGAGAGTAAGAATCGTCCATTTCCCATGAAGTCACCCAGAAATTCCACGACCATGAGTGTCACGATATCCAGAGACAAAAACTTGAGCAGGAGCCTCACACTCGCCCTTTTTTCAAATTCCGAAGAGTTCTCCTCATGGTCTGTAGGTCAGTCCTGCCATACCTATGACCCGAAACATAAGCCGAGTTTGTGTTTTCAGACAACTGTCCAAACAGCCCTGGCCTACACAACCTTCAGGCTCAGGCCCCTGGAGCCAAACCTGAGGACTATACTTGCCCTCTCCAAGGGAATTGTGTGTGCCCATTCCAATGGCCACAACCCTTCAAATAGGATAAACCTCCAAAGTCCCTGATCCATCTCAATAGTGTTGGCTTCCCAGGAAAAACAGGGGAAATCTGAGCCCAACTGCGCACCTACCTGCACTCAGACCCATAGACAGATGTCTCCAGAGGTAAAAAGGAAAGAACAGGCCCCTAGGCACTAATCAGATCCATTGCTTTGGTTTCCAGGCATCTCTCCTCAGAGGCCTGGATTTCAAAAGCAGCATATAGCTGTTTCTTGACTCACCCATCAGAAAACATCTCATCTACACATGGGAAACTTGCACGTTGGAGCTGTGTCAAAGCCTCTGTTTAGGAGAACCCTTTAGGGCCCCAGTGCCACCGCTTCATTCCAAGGTCTCCATAGACACAAAAGCACATTAGGACCCATCCCCAGGGGTGTCCATTTCAACTCAGCGTCCTCGGTTGGTCCCCACAGATCCAGGAGATCTATCCTGTCTTGTTGCTAGGAGACAATTGGAATGCGAGGTGGGCTACCCATCCATCCATCCTTAGAACCCTGCTCAGAATCATTGGCCTGGACCCAAACAACAGGTCTCAATTGTTCTGCAGAACACTCTCTGCAGTTTGGAGCTTCTCACAACTCCCATCGTGGGAAAACTCCCATGGCCTCGTGATGCCCCCCCATTCATGAAGGGGCCATCAGGGACAGAAACTCCAACCTGAGCGATCGTCTGATCCTCGCCCTGACTTCAGATGCACGAGATCTCGATTAAGGTCTGTATATTGTGCCTGCCATGGCCTCACCCAGAAACCTAAGCCTAGCTTGTGTTCTCAGACTTTGGTCGTCAGACTACTGGCCCACAAGCCCTCCAGTTTGGCAATCCAGAAATACAATGCAGCACCCTGCCCGCCCTCCAGAAGAAAAACATTGTCCTCTGGGGCTACCCAGTAACCCCAAATGAGGATCAACCTGCACCGACTTTGGCTGTACCCCAAATACATAGGCTGACCAGGGCGCTAATGCCCTTTCTGACACAGGCTTAGCCTGGACCCCTGGCCCCTCCCAGACAGCTGGCCGCACACTGAGCACATCGAGCCACTGTGGACTTAGGTCCTCATCTCTACCCAACATCGGTTTTCAGGTTTCAGAACCTAGACCTTATCTCCAATCACTGACCAGGGTTGAAGGTGATGCAGAAATCAGAACTCCTTCCCCATGGCAAGAAACCTTGTGGTTGGCATGTTGTCCAACGTTCAGTGTAGTTGAAACCAGTGTGGCCCATGAGGCCCCGCCCATGCTCGCCGGCCACATTGGTCACAAACGCACATTGTGACCCTCAGGCTCAGCCCAGTCCTCAAGTAAGGCCACTCAGAGGCTGGATGAAGAGATAGCATATTGGGCTTGCCATGCCCCTAGGCCCCAATTTTTAACCATAGTTCGGGTTGTCCCTTCAGTCTTCCCCACGGCTTTGCTTTGGAATTCCTCTTTTGGTGGGACACCTGAGGTAACAAAACTGAAATGAGTCGTCCCATCCCACAGATTGACGAAAAGCAATTGGTAATCGGGCCAAATCCTCAGAGAGGAAGATTCGTCCATGGCCCATGAGGCCTCCCCGACATTCCTCGGCCATCGCTGATACAAAATCCAGAGACAAAAGCCTGAGCAAGCGCCTCAGACTCGCACTTTCTTCATATCCTGAAGAGTTCTTCACATGGTTTGTAGATCGGGCCTGCGATACGTACGTCCCCAAACCTAAGCTGAGTTTGTGTTTTCAGACTTCTGTCCTCAAAGTCTTGGGCCACACACCCTCCAGGCTAGAACCCGGGAGACACACATTAGGACTGGGACTACCAATCCATGGGAATTCTGCCCAATCCATGGTCCAAAATCTTACAAATTAGGAGAAACCTCTAAAGTCCCTGAGGCCATCCCAATAGTGTAGGTCGCCCGAAAAAAAAGTGCTCTCTGACCCCAGCTGATAATCGACCTACACTCATACCATAGATAGATGTCCCCAGAGAAGAAGATTGAACCAGAAAGGACCGTAGGCCATAATAGGATCCATTGATTTGGGTTACAGGCATGTGTCCTCAAAAGCCTGATTCCAATACGAGCATAGGGGTTTTCCTGAGGCACCCATCAGAACTCATCTCGTCTCCACAAGGAAACCTGTGCATGGGAGCCATGTCCAAAGCTTAGGAGAGTACTTCAGGGTCCCGGTGCCACCGACCCATTCCAAGGCCCTCATGGACACAAAAACACATTAGGACCCATCCTCAGGAAAGTCCATTTCAACTCAGCCATCCCGGTTGCTCCGGCAGAGCCATCAGATCTAAACTGTGTTGTTGCTAGGAGACAATTGGAATGCGAGGCGGGCTTCCCAGGCATCCATCCACGAATGGTGCTCTGGAGTCATTCCATATGGGATGCCCTGGAGCTGTCCAACAGGTCTCAATTGTCCCGCAGAAGGAATCCTTGAAGGGGGCATCCCACAACTCACAACGTGGGAAAACCTCAATGGCCCCGAGATTCCGCTCCCTTCATGAAGCGGCCGTCATGCACAGAAACTCCAAACTGAGCCAACGTCTGATCCTTGCCCTGACTTCAGATGCATGAGATATTGGTTCAGATCTGCAGGGGGTACCTTCCGTGCCCTCACCCTGAAACCCAAGTCTAGCTTGTCTTCTCAGACTTCCGTCCTCACACTCCTGGCCCCGAAGCCCTCTAGTTTTTCAATTCCGGACCCACAATGCAGCACTCTGCCTGCCCTCTAGAAAAAAAATTATTGCCTCATGAGCTGCCCAGGCACCTTAAATGAGGATAAACCTACACAGCACTCGACGTTACCCAAATTATATAGTCTAACCTGGGCACTAATGCACTGTCGAACACAACCTGAGCCCGGACCTCCTGACCAACACCCAGAAAGCTGACCGCACACTGAGCACATAAAACCCGCCATGGCCTTAGGTCATCATCTCTTCCCTACCTCCGTTTTCAGGCTTCAGAACCGAGACCTTATCTCCAATCACTGCCCAGGGGTGAGTGTGATGCAGAAATCAGAACTCCTCCTTGCCCATGGCAAGAACCCTTGTGGTTGGCACGTTGTCCAACGTTCAGTGTAGGAGAAACCAGCATTCACACTGAGGCCCCGCCCATTCTTGCGTGCGACTAGGGCATACATACGCATTGTGACCCTCAGCATGAGTCCTGTCCTCTAGTAAGTCCTCTCAGTGGCTGGACCATTAGATGTCATAATGGGCTTGACATGTCCCTAGACCCCAATTTTTAACCAGATTTCTGACTGTCCAGTCGCCCCTCCCCAGGGCTCTACTCTGGAATCCCTCATTTGGTGGGACACCTGAGGTTAAAAAAGAAAACAACAACAACAACAACAACAACAAAAAAACGGACTTCTTCCAGCCCATAGATTGACCCCAAACTCTTTGGACGGGGCCAAACCACCAGAGAGTAAGAATCGTCCATTTCCCATGAAGTCACCCAGAAATTCCACGACCATGAGTGTCACGATATCCAGAGACAAAAACTTGAGCAGGAGCCTCACACTCGCCCTTTTTTCAAATTCCGAAGAGTTCTCCTCATGGTCTGTAGGTCAGTCCTGCCATACCTATGACCCGAAACATAAGCCGAGTTTGTGTTTTCAGACAACTGTCCAAACAGCCCTGGCCTACACAACCTTCAGGCTCAGGCCCCTGGAGCCAAACCTGAGGACTATACTTGCCCTCTCCAAGGGAATTGTGTGTGCCCATTCCAATGGCCACAACCCTTCAAATAGGATAAACCTCCAAAGTCCCTGATCCATCTCAATAGTGTTGGCTTCCCAGGAAAAACAGGGGAAATCTGAGCCCAACTGCGCACCTACCTGCACTCAGACCCATAGACAGATGTCTCCAGAGGTAAAAAGGAAAGAACAGGCCCCTAGGCACTAATCAGATCCATTGCTTTGGTTTCCAGGCATCTCTCCTCAGAGGCCTGGATTTCAAAAGCAGCATATAGCTGTTTCTTGACTCACCCATCAGAAAACATCTCATCTACACATGGGAAACTTGCACGTTGGAGCTGTGTCAAAGCCTCTGTTTAGGAGAACCCTTTAGGGCCCCAGTGCCACCGCTTCATTCCAAGGTCTCCATAGACACAAAAGCACATTAGGACCCATCCCCAGGGGTGTCCATTTCAACTCAGCGTCCTCGGTTGGTCCCCACAGATCCAGGAGATCTATCCTGTCTTGTTGCTAGGAGACAATTGGAATGCGAGGTGGGCTACCCATCCATCCATCCTTAGAACCCTGCTCAGAATCATTGGCCTGGACCCAAACAACAGGTCTCAATTGTTCTGCAGAACACTCTCTGCAGTTTGGAGCTTCTCACAACTCCCATCGTGGGAAAACTCCCATGGCCTCGTGATGCCCCCCCATTCATGAAGGGGCCATCAGGGACAGAAACTCCAACCTGAGCGATCGTCTGATCCTCGCCCTGACTTCAGATGCACGAGATCTCGATTAAGGTCTGTATATTGTGCCTGCCATGGCCTCACCCAGAAACCTAAGCCTAGCTTGTGTTCTCAGACTTTGGTCGTCAGACTACTGGCCCACAAGCCCTCCAGTTTGGCAATCCAGAAATACAATGCAGCACCCTGCCCGCCCTCCAGAAGAAAAACATTGTCCTCTGGGGCTACCCAGTAACCCCAAATGAGGATCAACCTGCACCGACTTTGGCTGTACCCCAAATACATAGGCTGACCAGGGCGCTAATGCCCTTTCTGACACAGGCTTAGCCTGGACCCCTGGCCCCTCCCAGACAGCTGGCCGCACACTGAGCACATCGAGCCACTGTGGACTTAGGTCCTCATCTCTACCCAACATCGGTTTTCAGGTTTCAGAACCTAGACCTTATCTCCAATCACTGACCAGGGTTGAAGGTGATGCAGAAATCAGAACTCCTTCCCCATGGCAAGAAACTTTGTGGTTGGCATGTTGTCCAACGTTCAGTGTAGTTGAAACCAGTGTGGCCCATGAGGCCCCGCCCATGCTCGCCGGCCACATTGGTCACAAACGCACATTGTGACCCTCAGGCTCAGCCCAGTCCTCAAGTAAGGCCACTCAGTGGCTGGATGAAGAGATAGCATATTGGGCTTGCCTTGCCCCTAGGCCCCAATTTTTAACCATAGTTCGGGTTGTCCCTTCAGACTTCCCCACGGCTTTGCTTTGGAATTCCTCTTTTGGTGGGAAACCTGAGGAAACAAGACTGAAATGAGTCGTCCCATCCCACAGATTGACGAAAAGCAATTGGGAATCGGGCCAAATCCTCAGAGAGGAAGATTCGTCCATGGCCCATGAGGTCTCCCCGACATTCCACGGCCATCGCTGATACAAAATCCAGAGACAAAAGCCTGAGCAAGCGCCTCAGACTCGCACTTTCTTCATTTCCTGAAGAGTTCTTCACATGGTTTGTAGATCGGGCCTGCCATACGTACGTCCCCAAACCTAAGCTGAGTTTGTGTTTTCAGACTTCTGTCCTCAAAGTCTTGGGCCACACACCCTCCAGGCTGGACCCCGGGAGACACACATTAGGACTGGGACTACCAATCCATGGGAAATCTGCCCATTCCATGGTCCAAAATCATACAAATTAGGAGAAACCTCCAAAGTCCCTGAGGCCATCCCAATAGTGTAGGTCGCCTGGAAAAAAATTGCTCTCTGACACCAGCTGATAATCGACCTCCACTCATACCATAGATGGATGTCCCCAGAGAAGAAGATTGAACCAGAAAGGACTGTAGGCCATAATAGGATCCATTGATTTGGGTTACAGGCATGTGTCCTCAAAAGCCTGATTCCAATACGAGCATAGGGGTTTTCCTGAGGCACCCATCAGAACTCATCTCGTCTCCACAAGGAAACCTGTGCATGGGAGCCATGTCCAAAGCTTAGGAGAGTACTTCAGGGTCCCGGTGCCACCGCCCCATTCCAAGGCCCTCATGGACACAAAAACACATTAGGACCCATCCTCAGGAAAGTCCATTTCAACTCAGCCATCCCGGTTGCTCCGGCAGAGCCATCAGATCTAAACTGTGTTGTTGCTAGGAGACAATTGGAATGCGAGGCGGGCTTCCCAGGCATCCATCCGCGAATGGTGCTCTGGAGTCATTCCATATGGGATGTCCTGGAGCTGTCCAACAGGTCTCAATTGTCCCGCAGAAGGAATCCTTGAAGGGGGCATCCCACAACTCCCAACGTGGGAAAACCTCAATGGCCCAGAGATTCTGCTCCCTTCATGAAGCGGCCGTCATGCACAGAAACTCCAAACTGAGCCAACGTCTGATCCTTGCCCTGACTTCAGATGCATGAGATATTGGTTCAGATCTGCAGGGGGTACCTTCCGTGCCCTCACCCTGAAACCCAAGTCTAGCTTGTCTTCTCAGACTTCCGTCCTCACACTCCTGGCCCCGAAGCCCTCTAGTTTTTGAATTCCGGACCCACAATGCAGCACTCTGCCTGCCCTCTAGAAAAAAAATTATTGCCTCATGAGCTGCCCAGGCACCTTAAATGAGGATAAACCTACACAGCACTCGACGTTACCCAAATTATATAGTCTAACCTAGGCACTAATGCACTGTCGAACACAACCTGAGCCCGGACCTCCTGACCAACACCCAGAAAGCTGACCGCACACTGAGCACATAAAACCCGCCATGGCCTTAGGTCATCATCTCTTCCCTACCTCCGTTTTCAGGCTTCAGAACCGAGACCTTATCTCCAATCACTGCCCAGGGGTGAGTGTGATGCAGAAATCAGAACTCCTCCTTACCCATGGCAAGAACCCTTGTGGTTGGCACGTTGTCCAACGTTCAGTGTAGGAGAAACCAGCATTCACACTGAGGCCCCGCCCATTCTTGCGTGCAACTAGGGCATACATACGCATTGTGACCCTCAGCATGAGTCCTGTCCTCTAGTAAGTCCTCTCAGTGGCTGGACCATTAGATGTCATAATGGGCTTGACATGTCCCTAGACCCCAATTTTTAACCAGATTTCTGACTGTCCAGTCGCCCCTCCCCAGGGCTCTACTCTGGAATCCCTCATTTGGTGGGACACCTGAGGTTAAAAAAGAAAACAACAACAACAACAACAACAAAAAAAAACGGACTTCTTCCAGCCCATAGATTGACCCCAAACTCTTTGGACGGGGCCAAACCACCAGAGAGTAAGAATCGTCCATTTCCCATGAAGTCACCCAGAAATTCCACGACCATGAGTGTCACGATATCCAGAGACAAAAACTTGAGCAGGAGCCTCACACTCGCCCTTTTTTCAAATTCCGAAGAGTTCTCCTCATGGTCTGTAGGTCAGTCCTGCCATACCTATGACCCGAAACATAAGCCGAGTTTGTGTTTTCAGACAACTGTCCAAACAGCCCTGGCCTACACAACCTTCAGGCTCAGGCCCCTGGAGCCAAACCTGAGGACTATACTTGCCCTCTCCAAGGGAATTGTGTGTGCCCATTCCAATGGCCACAACCCTTCAAATAGGATAAACCTCCAAAGTCCCTGATCCATCTCAATAGTGTTGGCTTCCCAGGAAAAACAGGGGAAATCTGAGCCCAACTGCGCACCTACCTGCACTCAGACCCATAGACAGATGTCTCCAGAGGTAAAAAGGAAAGAACAGGCCCCTAGGCACTAATCAGATCCATTGCTTTGGTTTCCAGGCATCTCTCCTCAGAGGCCTGGATTTCAAAAGCAGCATATAGCTGTTTCTTGACTCACCCATCAGAAAACATCTCATCTACACATGGGAAACTTGCACGTTGGAGCTGTGTCAAAGCCTCTGTTTAGGAGAACCCTTTAGGGCCCCAGTGCCACCGCTTCATTCCAAGGTCTCCATAGACACAAAAGCACATTAGGACCCATCCCCAGGGGTGTCCATTTCAACTCAGCGTCCTCGGTTGGTCCCCACAGATCCAGGAGATCTATCCTGTCTTGTTGCTAGGAGACAATTGGAATGCGAGGTGGGCTACCCATCCATCCATCCTTAGAACCCTGCTCAGAATCATTGGCCTGGACCCAAACAACAGGTCTCAATTGTTCTGCAGAACACTCTCTGCAGTTTGGAGCTTCTCACAACTCCCATCGTGGGAAAACTCCCATGGCCTCGTGATGCCCCCCCATTCATGAAGGGGCCATCAGGGACAGAAACTCCAACCTGAGCGATCGTCTGATCCTCGCCCTGACTTCAGATGCACGAGATCTCGATTAAGGTCTGTATATTGTGCCTGCCATGGCCTCACCCAGAAACCTAAGCCTAGCTTGTGTTCTCAGACTTTGGTCGTCAGACTACTGGCCCACAAGCCCTCCAGTTTGGCAATCCAGAAATACAATGCAGCACCCTGCCCGCCCTCCAGAAGAAAAACATTGTCCTCTGGGGCTACCCAGTAACCCCCAATGAGGATCAACCTGCACCGACTTTGGCTGTACCCCAAATACATAGGCTGACCAGGGCGCTAATGCCCTTTCTGACACAGGCTTAGCCTGGACCCCTGGCCCCTCCCAGACAGCTGGCCGCACACTGAGCACATCGAGCCACTGTGGACTTAGGTCCTCATCTCTACCCAACATCGGTTTTCAGGTTTCAGAACCTAGACCTTATCTCCAATCACTGACCAGGGTTGAAGGTGATGCAGAAATCAGAACTCCTTCCCCATGGCAAGAAACTTTGTGGTTGGCATGTTGTCCAACGTTCAGTGTAGTTGAAACCAGTGTGGCCCATGAGGCCCCGCCCATGCTCGCCGGCCACATTGGTCACAAACGCACATTGTGACCCTCAGGCTCAGCCCAGTCCTCAAGTAAGGCCACTCAGTGGCTGGATGAAGAGATAGCATCTTGGGCTTGCCTTGCCCCTAGG
Organism: Mustela nivalis; assembly: GCF_964662115.1. NCBI lineage: Eukaryota > Metazoa > Chordata > Mammalia > Carnivora > Mustelidae > Mustela > Mustela nivalis. The sequence continues at coordinate 353,661 of NW_028136515.1, forward strand.
CCCCAATTTTTAACCATAGTTCGGGTTGTCCCTTCAGTCTTCCCCACGGCTTTGCTTTGGAATTCCTCTTTTGGTGGGAAACCTGAGGAAACAAGACTGAAATGAGTCGTCCCATCCCACAGATTGACGAAAAGCAATTGGGAATCGGGCCAAATCCTCAGAGAGGAAGATTCGTCCATGGCCCATGAGGCCTCCCCGACATTCCACGGCCATCGCTGATACAAAATCCAGAGACAAAAGCCTGAGCAAGCGCCTCAGACTCGCACTTTCTTCATTTCCTGAAGAGTTCTTCACATGGTTTGTAGATCGGGCCTGCCATACGTACGTCCCCAAACCTAAGCTGAGTTTGTGTTTTCAGACTTCTGTCCTCAAAGTCTTGGGCCACACACCCTCCAGGCTGGAACCCGGGAGACACACATTAGGACTGGGACTACCAATCCATGGGAATTCTGCCCATTCCATGGTCCAAAATCATACAAATTAGGAGAAACCTCCAAAGTCCCTAGAGGCCATCCTAATAGTGTAGGTCGCCTGGAAAAAAATTGCTCTCTGACACCAGCTGATAATCGACCTCCACTCATACCATAGATGGATGTCCCCAGAGAAGAAGATTGAACCAGAAAGGACTGTAGGCCATAATAGGATCCATTGATTTGGGTTACAGGCATGTGTCCTCAAAAGCCTGATTCCAATACGAGCATAGGGGTTTTCCTGAGGCACCCATCAGAACTCATCTCGTCTCCACAAGGAAACCTGTGCATGGGAGCCATGTCCAAAGCTTAGGAGAGTACTTCAGGGTCCCGGTGCCACCGCCCCATTCCAAGGCCCTCATGGACACAAAAACACATTAGGACCCATCCTCAGGAAAGTCCATTTCAACTCAGCCATCCCGGTTGCTCCGGCAGAGCCATCAGATCTAAACTGTGTTGTTGCTAGGAGACAATTGGAATGCGAGGCAGGCTTCCCAGGCATCCATCCGCGAATGGTGCTCTGGAGTCATTCCATATGGGATGTCCTGGAGCTGTCCAACAGGTCTCAATTGTCCCGCAGAAGGAATCCTTGAAGGGGGCATCCCACAACTCCCAACGTGGGAAAACCTCAATGGCCCCGAGATTCCGCTCCCTTCATGAAGCGGCCGTCATGCACAGAAACTCCAAACTGAGCCAACGTCTGATCCTTGCCCTGACTTCAGATGCATGAGATATTGGTTCAGATCTGCAGGGGGTACCTTCCGTGCCCTCACCCTGAAACCCAAGTCTAGCTTGTCTTCTCAGACTTCCGTCCTCACACTCCTGGCCCCGAAGCCCTCTAGTTTTTCAATTCCAGACCCACAATGCAGCACTCTGCCTGCCCTCTAGAAAAAAAATTATTGCCTCATGAGCTGCCCAGGCACCTTAAATGAGGATAAACCTACACAGCACTCGACGTTACCCAAATTATATAGTCTAACCTGGGCACTAATGCACTGTCGAACACAACCTGAGCCCGGACCTCCTGACCAACACCCAGAAAGCTGACCGCACACTGAGCACATAAAACCCGCCATGGCCTTAGGTCATCATCTCTTCCCTACCTCCGTTTTCAGGCTTCAGAACCGAGACCTTATCTCCAATCACTGCCCAGGGGTGAGTGTGATGCAGAAATCAGAACTCATCCTTACCCATGGCAAGAACCCTTGTGGTTGGCACGTTGTCCAACGTTCAGTGTAGGAGAAACCAGCATTCACACTGAGGCCCCGCCCATTCTTGCATGCGACTAGGGCATACATACGCATTGTGACCCTCAGCATGAGTCCTGTCCTCTAGTAAGTCCTCTCAGTGGCTGGACCATTAGATGTCATAATGGGCTTGACATGTCCCTAGACCCCAATTTTTAACCAGATTTCTGACTGTCCAGTCGCCCCTCCCCAGGGCTCTACTCTGGAATCCCTCATTTGGTGGGACACCTGAGGTTAAAAAAGAAAACAACAACAACAACAACAAAAAAAAAAAACGGACTTCTTCCAGCCCATAGATTGACCCCAAACTCTTTGGACGGGGCCAAACCACCAGAGAGTAAGAATCGTCCATTTCCCATGAAGTCACCCAGAAATTCCACGACCATGAGTGTCACGATATCCAGAGACAAAAACTTGAGCAGGAGCCTCACACTCGCCCTTTTTTCAAATTCCGAAGAGTTCTCCTCATGGTCTGTAGGTCAGTCCTGCCATACCTATGACCCGAAACATAAGCCGAGTTTGTGTTTTCAGACAACTGTCCAAACAGCCCTGGCCTACACAACCTTCAGGCTCAGGCCCCTGGAGCCAAACCTGAGGACTATACTTGCCCTCTCCAAGGGAATTGTGTGTGCCCATTCCAATGGCCACAACCCTTCAAATAGGATAAACCTCCAAAGTCCCTGATCCATCTCAATAGTGTTGGCTTCCCAGGAAAAACAGGGGAAATCTGAGCCCAACTGCGCACCTACCTGCACTCAGACCCATAGACAGATGTCTCCAGAGGTAAAAAGGAAAGAACAGGCCCCTAGGCACTAATCAGATCCATTGCTTTGGTTTCCAGGCATCTCTCCTCAGAGGCCTGGATTTCAAAAGCAGCATATAGCTGTTTCTTGACTCACCCATCAGAAAACATCTCATCTACACATGGGAAACTTGCACGTTGGAGCTGTGTCAAAGCCTCTGTTTAGGAGAACCCTTTAGGGCCCCAGTGCCACCGCTTCATTCCAAGGTCTCCATAGACACAAAAGCACATTAGGACCCATCCCCAGGGGTGTCCATTTCAACTCAGCGTCCTCGGTTGGTCCCCACAGATCCAGGAGATCTATCCTGTCTTGTTGCTAGGAGACAATTGGAATGCGAGGTGGGCTACCCATCCATCCATCCTTAGAACCCTGCTCAGAATCATTGGCCTGGACCCAAACAACAGGTCTCAATTGTTCTGCAGAACACTCTCTGCAGTTTGGAGCTTCTCACAACTCCCATCGTGGGAAAACTCCCATGGCCTCGTGATGCCCCCCCATTCATGAAGGGGCCATCAGGGACAGAAACTCCAACCTGAGCGATCGTCTGATCCTCGCCCTGACTTCAGATGCACGAGATCTCGATTAAGGTCTGTATATTGTGCCTGCCATGGCCTCACCCAGAAACCTAAGCCTAGCTTGTGTTCTCAGACTTTGGTCGTCAGACTACTGGCCCACAAGCCCTCCAGTTTGGCAATCCAGAAATACAATGCAGCACCCTGCCCGCCCTCCAGAAGAAAAACATTGTCCTCTGGGGCTACCCAGTAACCCCCAATGAGGATCAACCTGCACCGACTTTGGCTGTACCCCAAATACATAGGCTGACCAGGGCGCTAATGCCCTTTCTGACACAGGCTTAGCCTGGACCCCTGGCCCCTCCCAGACAGCTGGCCGCACACTGAGCACATCGAGCCACTGTGGACTTAGGTCCTCATCTCTACCCAACATCGGTTTTCAGGTTTCAGAACCTAGACCTTATCTCCAATCACTGACCAGGGTTGAAGGTGATGCAGAAATCAGAACTCCTTCCCCATGGCAAGAAACTTTGTGGTTGGCATGTTGTCCAACGTTCAGTGTAGTTGAAACCAGTGTGGCCCATGAGGCCCCGCCCATGCTCGCCGGCCACATTGGTCACAAACGCACATTGTGACCCTCAGGCTGAGCCCAGTCCTCAAGTAAGGCCACTCAGTGGCTGGATGAAGAGATAGCATCTTGGGCTTGCCTTGCCCCTAGGCCCCAATTTTTAACCATAGTTCGGGTTGTCCCTTCAGTCTTCCCCACGGCTTTGCTTTGGAATTCCTCTTTTGGTGGGAAACCTGAGGAAACAAGCCTGAAATGAGTCGTCCCATCCCACAGATTGACGAAAAGCAATTGGGAATCGGGCCAAATCCTCAGAGAGGAAGATTCGTCCATGGCCCATGAGGCCTCCCCGACATTCCACGGCCATCGCTGATACAAAATCCAGAGACTAAAGCCTGAGCAAGCGCCTCAGACTCGCACTTTCTTCATTTCCTGAAGAGTTCTTCACATGGTTTGTAGATCGGGCCTGCCATACGTACGTCCCCAAACCTAAGCTGAGTTTGTGTTTTCAGACTTCTGTCCTCAAAGTCTTGGGCCACACACCCTCCAGGCTGGAACCCGGGAGACACACATTAGGACTGGGACTACCAATCCATGGGAATTCTGCCCATTCCATGGTCCAAAATCATACAAATTAGGAGAAACCTCCAAAGTCCCTAGAGGCCATCCTAATAGTGTAGGTCGCCTGGAAAAAAATTGCTCTCTGACACCAGCTGATAATCGACCTCCACTCATACCATAGATGGATGTCCCCAGAGAAGAAGATTGAACCAGAAAGGACTGTAGGCCATAATAGGATCCATTGATTTGGGTTACAGGCATGTGTCCTCAAAAGCCTGATTCCAATACGAGCATAGGGGTTTTCCTGAGGCACCCATCAGAACTCATCTCGTCTCCACAAGGAAACCTGTGCATGGGAGCCATGTCCAAAGCTTAGGAGAGTACTTCAGGGTCCCGGTGCCACCGCCCCATTCCAAGGCCCTCATGGACACAAAAACACATTAGGACCCATCCTCAGGAAAGTCCATTTCAACTCAGCCATCCCGGTTGCTCCGGCAGAGCCATCAGATCTAAACTGTGTTGTTGCTAGGAGACAATTGGAATGCGAGGCAGGCTTCCCAGGCATCCATCCGCGAATGGTGCTCTGGAGTCATTCCATATGGGATGTCCTGGAGCTGTCCAACAGGTCTCAATTGTCCCGCAGAAGGAATCCTTGAAGGGGGCATCCCACAACTCCCAACGTGGGAAAACCTCAATGGCCCCGAGATTCCGCTCCCTTCATGAAGCGGCCGTCATGCACAGAAACTCCAAACTGAGCCAACGTCTGATCCTTGCCCTGACTTCAGATGCATGAGATATTGGTTCAGATCTGCAGGGGGTACCTTCCGTGCCCTCACCCTGAAACCCAAGTCTAGCTTGTCTTCTCAGACTTCCGTCCTCACACTCCTGGCCCCGAAGCCCTCTAGTTTTTCAATTCCAGACCCACAATGCAGCACTCTGCCTGCCCTCTAGAAAAAAAATTATTGCCTCATGAGCTGCCCAGGCACCTTAAATGAGGATAAACCTACACAGCACTCGACGTTACCCAAATTATATAGTCTAACCTGGGCACTAATGCACTGTCGAACACAACCTGAGCCCGGACCTCCTGACCAACACCCAGAAAGCTGACCGCACACTGAGCACATAAAACCCGCCATGGCCTTAGGTCATCATCTCTTCCCTACCTCAGTTTTCAGGCTTCAGAACCGAGACCTTATCTCCAATCACTGCCCAGGGGTGAGTGTGATGCAGAAATCAGAACTCATCCTTACCCATGGCAAGAACCCTTGTGGTTGGCACGTTGTCCAACGTTCAGTGTAGGAGAAACCAGCATTCACACTGAGGCCCCGCCCATTCTTGCATGCGACTAGGGCATACATACGCATTGTGACCCTCAGCATGAGTCCTGTCCTCTAGTAAGTCCTCTCAGTGGCTGGACCATTAGATGTCATAATGGGCTTGACATGTCCCTAGACCCCAATTTTTAACCAGATTTCTGACTGTCCAGTCGCCCCTCCCCAGGGCTCTACTCTGGAATCCCTCATTTGGTGGGACACCTGAGGTTAAAAAAGAAAACAACAACAACAACAACAACAAAAAAAAACGGACTTCTTCCAGCCCATAGATTGACCCCAAACTCTTTGGACGGGGCCAAACCACCAGAGAGTAAGAATCGTCCATTTCCCATGAAGTCACCCAGAAATTCCACGACCATGAGTGTCACGATATCCAGAGACAAAAACTTGAGCAGGAGCCTCACACTCGCCCTTTTTTCAAATTCCGAAGAGTTCTCCTCATGGTCTGTAGGTCAGTCCTGCCATACCTATGACCCGAAACATAAGCCGAGTTTGTGTTTTCAGACAACTGTCCAAACAGCCCTGGCCTACACAACCTTCAGGCTCAGGCCCCTGGAGCCAAACCTGAGGACTATACTTGCCCTCTCCAAGGGAATTGTGTGTGCCCATTCCAATGGCCACAACCCTTCAAATAGGATAAACCTCCAAAGTCCCTGATCCATCTCAATAGTGTTGGCTTCCCAGGAAAAACAGGGGAAATCTGAGCCCAACTGCGCACCTACCTGCACTCAGACCCATAGACAGATGTCTCCAGAGGTAAAAAGGAAAGAACAGGCCCCTAGGCACTAATCAGATCCATTGCTTTGGTTTCCAGGCATCTCTCCTCAGAGGCCTGGATTTCAAAAGCAGCATATAGCTGTTTCTTGACTCACCCATCAGAAAACATCTCATCTACACATGGGAAACTTGCACGTTGGAGCTGTGTCAAAGCCTCTGTTTAGGAGAACCCTTTAGGGCCCCAGTGCCACCGCTTCATTCCAAGGTCTCCATAGACACAAAAGCACATTAGGACCCATCCCCAGGGGTGTCCATTTCAACTCAGCGTCCTCGGTTGGTCCCCACAGATCCAGGAGATCTATCCTGTCTTGTTGCTAGGAGACAATTGGAATGCGAGGTGGGCTACCCATCCATCCATCCTTAGAACCCTGCTCAGAATCATTGGCCTGGACCCAAACAACAGGTCTCAATTGTTCTGCAGAACACTCTCTGCAGTTTGGAGCTTCTCACAACTCCCATCGTGGGAAAACTCCCATGGCCTCGTGATGCCCCCCCATTCATGAAGGGGCCATCAGGGACAGAAACTCCAACCTGAGCGATCGTCAGATCCTCGCCCTGACTTCAGATGCACGAGATCTCGATTAAGGTCTGTATATTGTGCCTGCCATGGCCTCACCCAGAAACCTAAGCCTAGCTTGTGTTCTCAGACTTTGGTCGTCAGACTACTGGCCCACAAGCCCTCCAGTTTGGCAATCCAGAAATACAATGCAGCACCCTGCCCGCCCTCCAGAAGAAAAACATTGTCCTCTGGGGCTACCCAGTAACCCCAAATGAGGATCAACCTGCACCGACTTTGGCTGTACCCCAAATACATAGGCTGACCAGGGCGCTAATGCCCTTTCTGACACAGGCTTAGCCTGGACCCCTGGCCCCTCCCAGACAGCTGGCCGCACACTGAGCACATCGAGCCACTGTGGACTTAGGTCCTCATCTCTACCCAACATCGGTTTTCAGGTTTCAGAACCTAGACCTTATCTCCAATCACTGACCAGGGTTGAAGGTGATGCAGAAATCAGAACTCCTTCCCCATGGCAAGAAACTTTGTGGTTGGCATGTTGTCCAACGTTCAGTGTAGTTGAAACCAGTGTGGCCCATGAGGCCCCGCCCATGCTCGCCGGCCACATTGGTCACAAACGCACATTGTGACCCTCAGGCTTAGCCCAGTCCTCAAGTAAGGCCACTCAGTGGCTGGATGAAGAGATAGCATATTGGGCTTGCCTTGCCCCTAGGCCCCAATTTTTAACCATAGTTCGGGTTGTCCCTTCAGTCTTCCCCACGGCTTTGCTTTGGAATTCCTCTTTTGGTGGGATACCTGAGGAAACAAGACTGAAATGAGTCGTCCCATCCCACAGATTGACGAAAAGCAATTGGGAATCGGGCCAAATCCTCAGAGAGGAAGATTCGTCCATGGCCCATGAGGCCTCCCCGACATTCCACGGCCATCCCTGATACAAAATCCAGAGACTAAAGCCTGAGCAAGCGCCTCAGATTCGCACTTTCTTCATTTCCTGAAGAGTTCTTCACATGGTTTGTAGATCGGGCCTGCCATACGTACGTCCCCAAACCTAAGCTGAGTTTGTGTTTTCAGACTTCTGTCCTCAAAGTCTTGGGCCACACACCCTCCAGGCTGGAACCCGGGAGACACACATTAGGACTGGGACTACCAATCCATGGGAATTCTGCCCATTCCATGGTCCAAAATCATACAAATTAGGAGAAACCTCCAAAGTCCCTGAGGCCATCCTAATAGTGTAGGTCGCCTGGAAAAAAATTGCTCTCTGACACCAGCTGATAATCGACCTCCACTCATACCATAGATGGATGTCCCCAGAGAAGAAGATTGAACCAGAAAGGACTGTAGGCCATAATAGGATCCATTGATTTGGGTTACAGGCATGTGTCCTCAAAAGCCTGATTCCAATACGAGCATAGGGGTTTTCCTGAGGCACCCATCAGAACTCATCTCGTCTCCACAAGGAAACCTGTGCATGGGAGCCATGTCCAAAGCTTAGGAGAGTACTTCAGGGTCCCGGTGCCACCGCCCCATTCCAAGGCCCTCATGGACACAAAAACACATTAGGACCCATCCTCAGGAAAGTCCATTTCAACTCAGCCATCCCGGTTGCTCCGGCAGAGCCATCAGATCTGAACTGTGTTGTTGCTAGGAGACAATTGGAATGCGAGGCGGGCTTCCCAGGTATCCATCCGCGAATGGTGCTCTGGAGTCATTCCATATGGGATGTCCTGGAGCTGTCCAACAGGTCTCAATTGTCCCGCAGAAGGAATCCTTGAATGGGGCATCCCACAACTCCCAACGTGGGAAAACCTCAATGGCCCCGAGATTCCGCTCCCTTCATGAAGCGGCCGTCATGCACAGAAACTCCAAACTGAGCCAACGTCTGATCCTTGCCCTGACTTCAGATGCATGAGATATTGGTTCAGATCTGCAGGGGGTACCTTCCGTGCCCTCACCCTGAAACCCAAGTCTAGCTTGTCTTCTCAGACTTCCGTCCTCACACTCCTGGCCCCGAAGCCCTCTAGTTTTTCAATTCCGGACCCACAATGCAGCACTCTGCCTACCCTCTAGAAATAAAATTATTGCCTCATGAGCTGCCCAGGCACCTTAAATGAGGATAAACCTACACAGCACTCGACGTTACCCAAATTATATAGTCTAACCTGGGCACTAATGCACTGTCGAACACAACCTGAGCCCGGACCTCCTGACCAACACCCAGAAAGCTGACCGCACACTGAGCACATAAAACCCGCCATGGCCTTAGGTCATCATCTCTTCCCTACCTCCGTTTTCAGGCTTCAGAACCGAGACCTTATCTCCAATCACTGCCCAGGGGTGAGTGTGATGCAGAAATCAGAACTCCTCCTTACCCATGGCAAGAACCCTTGTGGTTGGCACGTTGTCCAACGTTCAGTGTAGGAGAAACCAGCATTCACACTGAGGCCCCGCCCATTCTTGCGTGCGACTAGGGCATACATACGCATTGTGACCATCAGCATGAGTCCTGTCCTCTAGTAAATCCTCTCAGTGGCTGGACCATTAGATGTCATAATGGGCTTGACATGTCCCTAGACCCCAATTTTTACCAGATTTCTGACTGTCTAGTCGCCCCTCCCCAGGGCTCTACTCTGGAATCCCTCATTTGGTGGGACACCTGAGGTTAAAAAAGAAAACAACAACAACAACAACAAAAAAACGGACTTCTTCCAGCCCATAGATTGACCCCAAACTCTTTGGACGGGGCCAAACCACCAGAGAGTAAGAATCGTCCATTTCCCATGAAGTCACCCAGAAATTCCACGACCATGAGTGTCACGATATCCAGAGACAAAAACTTGAGCAGGAGCCTCACACTCGCCCTTTTTTCAAATTCCGAAGAGTTCTCCTCATGGTCTGTAGGTCAGTCCTGCCATACCTATGACCCGAAACATAAGCCGAGTTTGTGTTTTCAGACAACTGTCCAAACAGCCCTGGCCTACACAACCTTCAGGCTCAGGCCCCTGGAGCCAAACCTGAGGACTATACTTGCCCTCTCCAAGGGAATTGTGTGTGCCCATTCCAATGGCCACAACCCTTCAAATAGGATAAACCTCCAAAGTCCCTGATCCATCTCAATAGTGTTGGCTTCCTAGGAAAAACAGGGGAAATCTGAGCCCAACTGCGCACCTACCTGCACTCAGACCCATAGACAGAGGTCTCCAGAGGTAAAAAGGAAAGAACAGGCCCCTAGGCACTAATCAGATCCATTGCTTTGGTTTCCAGGCATCTCTCCTCAGACGCCTGGATTTCAAAAGCAGCATATAGCTGTTTCTTGACTCACCCATCAGAAAACATCTCATCTACACATGGGAAACTTGCACGTTGGAGCTGTGTCAAAGCCTCTGTTTAGGAGAACCCTTTAGGGCCCCAGTGCCACCGCTTCATTCCAAGGTCTCCATAGACACAAAAGCACATTAGGACCCATCCCCAGGGGTGTCCATTTCAACTCAGCGTCCTCGGTTGGTCCCCACAGATCCAGGAGATCTATCCTGTCTTGTTGCTAGGAGACAATTGGAATGCGAGGTGGGCTACCCATCCATCCATCCTTAGAACCCTGCTCAGAATCATTGGCCTGGACCCAAACAACAGGTCTCAATTGTTCTGCAGAACACTCTCTGCAGTTTGGAGCTTCTCACAACTCCCATCGTGGGAAAACTCCCATGGCCTCGTGATGCCCCCCCATTCATGAAGGGGCCATCAGGGACAGAAACTCCAACCTGAGCGATCGTCTGATCCTCGCCCTGACTTCAGATGCACGAGATCTCGATTCAGGTCTGTAGATTGTGCCTGCCATGGCCTCACCCAGAAACCTAAGCCTAGCTTGTGTTCTCAGACTTTGGTCGTCAGACTACTGGCCCACAAGCCCTCCAGTTTGGCAATCCAGAAATACAATGCAGCACCCTGCCCGCCCTCCAGAAGAAAAACATTGTCCTCTGGGGCTACCCAGTAACCCCCAATGAGGATCAACCTGCACCGACTTTGGCTGTACCCCAAATACATAGGCTGACCAGGGCGCTTATGCCCTTTCTGACACTGGCTTAGCCTGGACCCCTGGCCCCTCCCAGACAGCTGGCCGCACACTGGGCACATCGAGCCACTGTGGACTTAGCTCCTCATCTCTACCCAACATCGGTTTTCAGGTTTCAGAACCTAGACCTTATCTGCAATCACTGACCAGGGTTGAAGGTGATGCAGAAATCAGAACTCCTTCCCCATGGCAAGAAACTTTGTGGTTGGCATGTTGTCCAACGTTCAGTGTAGTTGAAACCAGTGTGGCCCATGAGGCCCCGCCCATGCTCGCCGGCCACATTGGTCACAAACGCACATTGTGACCCTCAGGCTTAGCCCAGTCCTCAAGTAAGGCCACTCAGTGGCTGGATGAAGAGATAGCATATTGGGCTTGCCTTGCCCCTAGGCCCCAATTTTTAACCATAGTTCGGGTTGTCCCTTCAGTCTTCCCCACGGCTTTGCTTTGGAATTCCTCTTTTGGTGGGAAACCTGAGGAAACAAGACTGAAATGAGTCGTCCCATCCCACAGATTGACGAAAAGCAATTGGGAATCGGGCCAAATCCTCAGAGAGGAAGATTCGTCCATGGCCCATGAGGCCTCCCCGACATTCCACGGCCATCCCTGATACAAAATCCAGAGACTAAAGCCTGAGCAAGCGCCTCAGATTCGCACTTTCTTCATTTCCTGAAGAGTTCTTCACATGGTTTGTAGATCGGGCCTGCCATACGTACGTCCCCAAACCTAAGCTGAGTTTGTGTTTTCAGACTTCTGTCCTCAAAGTCTTGGGCCACACACCCTCCAGGCTGGAACCCGGGAGACACACATTAGGACTGGGACTACCAATCCATGGGAATTCTGCCCATTCCATGGTCCAAAATCATACAAATTAGGAGAAACCTCCAAAGTCCCTGAGGCCATCCTAATAGTGTAGGTCGCCTGGAAAAAAATTGCTCTCTGACACCAGCTGATAATCGACCTCCACTCATACCATAGATGGATGTCCCCAGAGAAGAAGATTGAACCAGAAAGGACTGTAGGCCATAATAGGATCCATTGATTTGGGTTACAGGCATGTGTCCTCAAAAGCCTGATTCCAATACGAGCATAGGGGTTTTCCTGAGGCACCCATCAGAACTCATCTCGTCTCCACAAGGAAACCTGTGCATGGGAGCCATGTCCAAAGCTTAGGAGAGTACTTCAGGGTCCCGGTGCCACCGCCCCATTCCAAGGCCCTCATGGACACAAAAACACATTAGGACCCATCCTCAGGAAAGTCCATTTCAACTCAGCCATCCCGGTTGCTCCGGCAGAGCCATCAGATCTGAACTGTGTTGTTGCTAGGAGACAATTGGAATGCGAGGCGGGCTTCCCAGGTATCCATCCGCGAATGGTGCTCTGGAGTCATTCCATATGGGATGTCCTGGAGCTGTCCAACAGGTCTCAATTGTCCCGCAGAAGGAATCCTTGAATGGGGCATCCCACAACTCCCAACGTGGGAAAACCTCAATGGCCCCGAGATTCCGCTCCCTTCATGAAGCGGCCGTCATGCACAGAAACTCCAAACTGAGCCAACGTCTGATCCTTGCCCTGACTTCAGATGCATGAGATATTGGTTCAGATCTGCAGGGGGTACCTTCCGTGCCCTCACCCTGAAACCCAAGTCTAGCTTGTCTTCTCAGACTTCCGTCCTCACACTCCTGGCCCCGAAGCCCTCTAGTTTTTCAATTCCGGACCCACAATGCAGCACTCTGCCTACCCTCTAGAAATAAAATTATTGCCTCATGAGCTGCCCAGGCACCTTAAATGAGGATAAACCTACACAGCACTCGACGTTACCCAAATTATATAGTCTAACCTGGGCACTAATGCACTGTCGAACACAACCTGAGCCCGGACCTCCTGACCAACACCCAGAAAGCTGACCGCACACTGAGCACATAAAACCCGCCATGGCCTTAGGTCATCATCTCTTCCCTACCTCCGTTTTCAGGCTTCAGAACCGAGACCTTATCTCCAATCACTGCCCAGGGGTGAGTGTGATGCAGAAATCAGAACTCCTCCTTACCCATGGCAAGAACCCTTGTGGTTGGCACGTTGTCCAACGTTCAGTGTAGGAGAAACCAGCATTCACACTGAGGCCCCGCCCATTCTTGCGTGCGACTAGGGCATACATACGCATTGTGACCATCAGCATGAGTCCTGTCCTCTAGTAAATCCTCTCAGTGGCTGGACCATTAGATGTCATAATGGGCTTGACATGTCCCTAGACCCCAATTTTTACCAGATTTCTGACTGTCTAGTCGCCCCTCCCCAGGGCTCTACTCTGGAATCCCTCATTTGGTGGGACACCTGAGGTTAAAAAAGAAAACAACAACAACAACAACAAAAAAACGGACTTCTTCCAGCCCATAGATTGACCCCAAACTCTTTGGACGGGGCCAAACCACCAGAGAGTAAGAATCGTCCATTTCCCATGAAGTCACCCAGAAATTCCACGACCATGAGTGTCACGATATCCAGAGACAAAAACTTGAGCAGGAGCCTCACACTCGCCCTTTTTTCAAATTCCGAAGAGTTCTCCTCATGGTCTGTAGGTCAGTCCTGCCATACCTATGACCCGAAACATAAGCCGAGTTTGTGTTTTCAGACAACTGTCCAAACAGCCCTGGCCTACACAACCTTCAGGCTCAGGCCCCTGGAGCCAAACCTGAGGACTATACTTGCCCTCTCCAAGGGAATTGTGTGTGCCCATTCCAATGGCCACAACCCTTCAAATAGGATAAACCTCCAAAGTCCCTGATCCATCTCAATAGTGTTGGCTTCCTAGGAAAAACAGGGGAAATCTGAGCCCAACTGCGCACCTACCTGCACTCAGACCCATAGACAGAGGTCTCCAGAGGTAAAAAGGAAAGAACAGGCCCCTAGGCACTAATCAGATCCATTGCTTTGGTTTCCAGGCATCTCTCCTCAGACGCCTGGATTTCAAAAGCAGCATATAGCTGTTTCTTGACTCACCCATCAGAAAACATCTCATCTACACATGGGAAACTTGCACGTTGGAGCTGTGTCAAAGCCTCTGTTTAGGAGAACCCTTTAGGGCCCCAGTGCCACCGCTTCATTCCAAGGTCTCCATAGACACAAAAGCACATTAGGACCCATCCCCAGGGGTGTCCATTTCAACTCAGCGTCCTCGGTTGGTCCCCACAGATCCAGGAGATCTATCCTGTCTTGTTGCTAGGAGACAATTGGAATGCGAGGTGGGCTACCCATCCATCCATCCTTAGAACCCTGCTCAGAATCATTGGCCTGGACCCAAACAACAGGTCTCAATTGTTCTGCAGAACACTCTCTGCAGTTTGGAGCTTCTCACAACTCCCATCGTGGGAAAACTCCCATGGCCTCGTGATGCCCCCCCATTCATGAAGGGGCCATCAGGGACAGAAACTCCAACCTGAGCGATCGTCTGATCCTCGCCCTGACTTCAGATGCACGAGATCTCGATTCAGGTCTGTAGATTGTGCCTGCCATGGCCTCACCCAGAAACCTAAGCCTAGCTTGTGTTCTCAGACTTTGGTCGTCAGACTACTGGCCCACAAGCCCTCCAGTTTGGCAATCCAGAAATACAATGCAGCACCCTGCCCGCCCTCCAGAAGAAAAACATTGTCCTCTGGGGCTACCCAGTAACCCCCAATGAGGATCAACCTGCACCGACTTTGGCTGTACCCCAAATACATAGGCTGACCAGGGCGCTTATGCCCTTTCTGACACTGGCTTAGCCTGGACCCCTGGCCCCTCCCAGACAGCTGGCCGCACACTGGGCACATCGAGCCACTGTGGACTTAGCTCCTCATCTCTACCCAACATCGGTTTTCAGGTTTCAGAACCTAGACCTTATCTGCAATCACTGACCAGGGTTGAAGGTGATGCAGAAATCAGAACTCCATCCCCATGGCAAGAAACTTTGTGGTTGGCATGTTGTCCAACGTTCAGTGTAGTTGAAACCAGTGTGGCCCATGAGGCCCTGCCCATGCTCGCCGGCCACATTGGTCACAAACGCACATTGTGACCCTGAGGCTCAGCCCAGTCCTCAAGTAAGGCCACTCAGTGGCTGGATGAAGAGATAGCATATTGGGCTTGCCTTGCCCCTAGGCCCCAATTTTTAACCATAGTTCGGGTTGTCTCTTCAGTCTTCCCCACGGCTTTGCTTTTGAATTCCTCTTTTGGTGGGAAACCTGAGGAAACAAGACTGAAATGAGTCGTCCCATCCCACAGATTGACGAAAAGCAATTGGGAATCGGGCCAAATCCTCAGAGAGGAAGATTCGTCCATGGCCCATGAGGCCTCCCCGACATTCCACGGCCATCGCTGATACAAAATCCAGAGACTAAAGCCTGAGCAAGCGCCTCAGACTCGCACTTTCTTCATTTCCAGAAGAGTTCTTCACATGGTTTGTAGATCGGGCCTGCCATACGTACGTCCCCAAACCTAAGCTGAGTTTGTGTTTTCAGACATCTGTCCTCAAAGTCTTGGGCCACACACCCTCCAGGCTGGACCCCGGGAGACACACATTAGGACTGGGACTACCAATCCATGGGAATTCTGCCCATTCCATGGTCCAAAATCATACAAATTAGGAGAAACCTCCAAAGTCCCTGAGGCCATCCCAATAGTGTAGGTCGCCCGGAACAAACAAGGGCTGTCTGACACCAGCTGATAATCGATCTCCACTCATACCATAGATGGATGTCCCCAGAGAAGAAGATTGAACCAGACAGGACCTAGGCCATAATAGGATCCATTGATTTGGGTTACAGGCATGTGTCCTCAAAAGCCTGATTCCATTACGAGCATAGGGGTTTTCCTGAGGCACCCATCAGAACTCATCTCGTCTCCACAAGGAAACCTGTGCATGGGAGCCATGTCCAAAGCTTAGGAGAGTACTTCAGGGTCCCGGTGCCACGGCACCATTCCAAGGCCCTCATGGACACAAAAACACATTAGGACCCATCCTCAGGAAAGTCCATTTCAACTCAGCCACCCCGGTTGCTCCGGCAGAGCCATCAGATCTAAACTGTCTTGTTGCTAGGAGACAATTGGAATGCGAGGCGGGCTTCCCAGGCATCCATCCGCGAACGGTGCTCTGGAGTCATTCCATAAGGGATGTCCTGGAGCTGTCCAACAGGTCTCAATTGTCCCGCAGAAGGAATCCTTGAAGGGGGCATCTCACAGCTCCCAACGTTTGAAAACCTCAATGGCCCCGAGATTCCGCTCCCTTCATGAAGCGGCCCTCATGCACAGAAACTCCAACCTGAGCCAACGTCTGATCCTCGCCCTGACTTCAGATGCATGAGATATTTGTTCAGATCTGCAGGGGGTACCTGCCATGCCCTCACCCTGAAACACAAGTCTAGCTTGTCTTCTCAGACTTCCGTCCTCACACTCCTAGCCCCGAAGCCCTCTAGTTTGTCAATTCCGGACCCACAATGCAGCACTCTGCCTGCCCTCTAGAAAAAAAATTATTGCCTCATGAGCTGCCCAGGCATCTTAAATGAGGATAAACCTACACAGCACTCGACGTTATCCAAATTATATAGTCTAACCTGGGCACTAATGCACTGTCGAACACAACCTGAGCCCGGACCGCCTGACCAACACCCCGAAAGCTGACCGCACACTGAGCACATAAAACCCGCCATGGCCTTAGGTCATCATCTCTTCCCTACCTCAGTTTTCAGGCTTCAGAACCGAGACCTTATCTCCAATCACTGCCCAGGGGTGAGTGTGATGCAGATATCAGAACTCCTCCTTACCCATGGCAAGAACCCTTGTGGTTCGCACGTTGTCCAACGTTCATTGTAGGAGAAACCAGCATTCACCCTGAGGCCCCGCCCATTCTTGCGTGCGACGTGGGCATACATACGCATTGTGACCCTCAGCATGAGTCCTGTCCTCTAGTAAGTCCTCTCAGTGGCTGGACCATTAGATGTTATAATGGGCTTGACATGTCCCTAGGCCCCATTTTTAACCAGATTTCTGATTGTCCAGTCGCCCCACCCCAGGGCTCTACTCTGGAATCCCTCATTTGGAGGGACACCTGAGGTTAAAAAAGAAAACAACAACAACAACAACAACAACAAAAAATGGACTTCTTCCAGCCCATAATTGACCCCAAACTCTTTGGACGGGGCCAAACCACCAGAGAGTAAGACTCGTCCATTTCCCATGAAGTCACCCAGAAATTCCACGACCATGAGTGACACGATATCCAGAGACAAAAACTTGAGCAGGAGCCTCACACTCGCCCTTTTTTCAAATCGAAGAGTTCTCCTCATGGTCTGTAGGTCAGTCCTGCCATTCCTATGACCCCAAACATAAGCCGAGTTTGTGTTTTCAGACAACTGTCCAAACAGCCCTGGCCTACACAGCCTACAGGCTCAGGCCCCTGGAGCCAAACCTGAGGACTATACTTGCCCTCTCCAAGGGAATTGTGTGTGCCCATTCCAATGGCCACAACCCTTCTAATAGGATAAACCTCCATAGTCCCTGATCCATCTCAATAGTGTTGGCTTCCCAGGAAATACAGGGGCAATCTGAGCCCAACTGAGCACCTACCTGCACTCAGACCCATAGACAGATATCTCCAGAGGTAAAAAGGAAAGAACAGGCCCCTAGGCACTAATCAGATCCATTGCTTTGGTGTCCCAGCATCTCTCCTCAGAGGCCTAGATTTCAAAACAGCATATAGCTGTTTCTTGACTCACCCATCAGAAAACATCTCATCTACACATGGGAAAGTTGCAAGTTGGAGCTGTGTCAAAGCCTCTGTTTAGGAGAACCCTTTAGGGCCCCAGTGCCACCGCTTCATTCAAGGTCTCCATAGACACAAAAGCACATTAGGACCCATCCCCAGGGGTGTCCATTTCAACTCAGCGTCCTCTGTTGCTCCCCACAGATCCAGGAGATCTATCCTGTCTTGTTGCTAGGAGACAATTGGAATGCGAGGTGGGCTACCCAGCCATCCATCCTTAGAACCCTGCTCAGAATCATTGGCCTGGACCCATACAACAGGTCTCAATTGTTCTGCAGAAGACTCTCTGCAGTTTGGAGCTTCTCACAACTCCCATCGTGGGAAAACCCCCATGGCCTCGTGATGCCCCCCCATTCATGAAGAGGCCATCAGGGACAGAAACTCCAACCTGAGCGATCGTCTGATCCTCGCCCTGACTTCAGATGCACGAGATCTCGATTCAGGTCTGTAGATTATGCCTGCCATGGCCTCACCCAGAAACCTAAGACTAGCTTGTGTTCTCAGACTTTGGTCGTCAGACTACTGGCCCACAAGCCCTCCAGTTTGGCAATCCAGATCTAAAATGCAGCACCCTTCCCGCCCTCCAGAAGAAAAAACATTGTCCTCCGGGACTACCCAGTAACCCCAAATGAGGATCAACCTGCACCGACTTTGGCTGTACCCCAAATACATAGGCTGACCAGGGCGCTAATGCCCTTTCTGACACAGGCTGAGCCTGTACCCCTTGCCCCTCCCAGACAGCTGGCCGCACACTGAGCACATCGAGCCGCCTTGGCCTTAGGTCGTCACCTCTTCCCAACCTCGGTTTTCAGGTTTCAGAACTTAGACCTTATCTCCAATCACTGCCCAGGGTTGAAGGTGATGCAGAAATCAGAACTCCTTCCCCATGGCAAGAAACCTTGTGGTTGGCATGTTGTCCAACGTTCAGTGTAGTTGAAACCAGTGTGGCCCATGAAGCCTCGCCCATGCTCGCCGGCCTCATTGGTCACAAACGCACATTGTGACCCTCAGGCTCAGCCCAGTCCTCAAGTAAGGCCACTCAGTGGCTGGATGAAGGGATAGCATATTGGGCTTGCCATTCCCCTAGACCCAACTTTTAACCATAGTTCGGGTTGTCCCTTCAGTCTTCCCCACGGCTTTACTTTGGAATTCCTCTTTTGGTGGGACACCTGAGGTAACAAAACTGAAATGAGTCGTCCCATCCCACAGATTGACGAAAAGCAATTGGTAATCGGGCCAAATCCTCAGAGAGGAAGATTCGTCCATGGCCCATGAGGCCTCCCCGACATTCCACGTCCATCGCTGATACAAAATCCAGAGACAAAAGCCTGAGCAAGCGCCTTAGACTCACACTTTCTTCATATCCTGAAAAGTTCTTCTCATGGTTTGTAGATCGGGCCTGCCATACCTACGTCCCCAAACCTAAGCTGAGTTTGTGTTTTCAGACTTCTGTCCTCAAAGTCTTAGGCCACACACCCTCCCGGCTGGGCCCCTGGAGACACACATTAGGACCAGGACTACCAATCCATGGGAATTCTGCCCATTCCATGGTCCAAAATCATACAAATTAGGAGAAACCTCCAAAGTCCCTGAGGCCATCCCAATAGTATAGGTCGCCCGGAACAAACAAGGGCTGTCTGACACCAGCTGATAATCGACCTCCACTCATACCATAGATGGATGTCCCCAGAGAAGAAGATTGAACCAGAAAGGACCCTAGGCCATAATAGGATCCATTGCTTTGGGTTACAGGCATGTGTCCTCAAAAGCCTGATTCCAATACGAGCATAGGTGTTTTCCTGAGGCACCCATCAGAACTCATCTCGTCTCCACAAGGAAACCTGTGCATGGGAGCCATGTCCAAAGCTTAGGAGAGTACTTCAGGGTCCCGGTGCCACTGCCCCATTCCAAGGCCCTCATGGACACAAAAACACATTAGGACCCATCCTCAGGAAAGTCCATTTCAACTCAGCCACCCCGGTTGTTCCGGCAGAGCCATCAGATGTAAACTGTCTTGTTGCTAGGAGACAATTGGAATGCGAGGCGGGCTTCCCAGGCATCCATCCGCGAACGGTGCTCTGGAGTCATTCCATAAGGGATGTCCTGGAGCTGTCCAACAGGTCTCAATTGTCTTGCAGAAGGAATCCTTGAAGGGGGCATCCCACAACTCCCAAAGTGGGAAAACCTCAATGGACCCGAGATTCCGCTCCCTTCATGAAGCGGCCGTCATGCACAGAATAGCCAACCTGAGCCAACGTCTGATCCTCGCCCTGACTTCAGATGCATGAGATATTGGTTCAGATCTGCAGGGGGTACCTGCCATGCCCTCACCCTGAAACACAAGTCTAACTTGTCTTCTCAGACTTCCGTCCTCACACTCCTAGCCCCGAAGCCCTCTAGTTTGTCAATTCCTGACCCACAATGCAGCACTCTGCCTGCCCTCTAGAAAAAAAATTATTGCCTCATGAGCTGCCCAGGCACCTTAAATGAGGATAAACCTACACAGCACTCGACGTTACCCAAATTATATAGTCTAACCTGGGCACTAATGCACTGTCGAACACAACCTGAGCCCGGACCGCCTGACCAACACCCCGAAAGCTGACCGCACACGGAGCACATAAAACCCGCCATGGCCTTAGGTCATCATCTCTTCCCTACCTCCGTTTTCAGGCTTCAGAACCGAGACCTTATTTCCAATCACTGCCCAGGGGTGAGTGTGATGCAGATATCAGAACTCCTCCTTACCCATGGCAAGAACCCTTGTGGTTGGCACGTTGTCCAACGTTCAGTGTAGGAGAAACCAGCATTCACCCTGAGGCCCCGCCCATTCTTGCGTGCGACGAGGGCATAAATACGCATTGTGACCCTCAGCATGAGTCCTGTCTCTAGTAAGTCCTCTCAGTGGCTGGACCATTAGATGTTATAATGGGCTTGACATGTCCCTAGGCCCCAATTTTTAACCAGATTTCTGATTGTCCAGTCGCCCCTCCCCAGGGCTCTACTCTGGAATCCCTCATTTGGTGGGACACCTGAGGTTAAAAAAGAAAACAACAACAACAACAAAAAAAAAAACGGACTTCTTCCAGCCCATAGATAGACCCCAAACTCTTTGGACGGGGCCAAACCACCAGAGAGTAAGACTCGTCCATTTCCCATGAAGTCACCCAGAAATTCCACGACCATGAGTGACACGATATCCAGAGACAAAACCTTGAGCAGGAGCCTCACACTCGCCCTTTTTTCAAATTCCGAAGAGTTCTCCTCATGGTCTGTAGGTCAGTCCTGCCATACCTATGACCCGAAACATAAGCCGAGTTTGTGTTTTCAGACAACTGTGCAAACAGCCCTGGCCTACACAACCTACAGGCTCAGGCCCCTGGAGCCAAACCTGAGGACTATACTTGCCCTCTCCAAGGGAATTGTGTGTGCCCATTCCAATGGCCACAACCCTTCTAATAGGATAAACCTCCAAAGTCCCTGATCCATCTCAATAGTGGTGGCTTCCCAGGAAAAACAGGGGCAATCTGAGCCCAACTGAGCACCTACCTGCACTCACACCCATAGACAGATGTCTCCAGAGGTAAAAAGTAAAGAACAGGCCCCTAGGAACTAATCAGATCCATTGCTTTGGTTTCCCGTCATCTCTCCTCAGAGGCCTGGATTTCAAAACAGCATATAGCTGTTTCTTGACTCACCCATCAGAAAACATCTCATCTACACATGGGAAACTTGCACGTTGGAGCTGTGTCAAAGCCTCTGTTTAGGAGAACCCTTTAGGGCCCCAGTGCCACAGCTTCATTCCAAGGTCTCCATAGACACAAAAGCACATTAGGACCCATCCCCAGGGGTGTCCATTTCAACTCAGCGTCCTCTGTTGCTCCCCACAGATCCAGGAGATCTAACCTTTCTTGTTGCTAGGAGACAATTGGAATGCGAGGTGGGCTACCCAGCCATCCATCCTTAGAACCCTGCTCAGAATCATTGGCCTGGACCCATACAACAGGTCTCAATTGTTCTGCAGAAGACACTCTGCAGTTTGGAGGTTCTCACAACTCCCATCGTGGGAAAACCCCCATGGCCTCGTGATGCCCCCCCATTCATGAAGAGGCCATCAGGGACAGAAACTCCAACCTGAGCGATCGTCTGATCCTCGCCCTGACTTCAGATGCACGAGATCTCGATTCAGGTCTGTAGATTGTGCCTGCCATGGCCTCACCGAGAAATCTAAGCCTAGCTTGTGTTCTCAGACTTTGGTCGTCAGACTACTGGCCTACAAGCCCTCCAGTTTGACAATCCAGATCTAAAATGCAGCACCCTTCCCGCCCTCCAGAAGAAAAAACATTGTCCTCTGGGGCTACCAGGTAACCCCAAATGAGGATCAACCTGCACCGACTTTGGCTGTACCCCAAATACATAGGCTGACCAGGGCGCTAATGCCCTTTCTGACACAGGCTGAGCCTGGACCCCTTGCCCCTCCCAGGCAGCTGGCCGCACACTGAGCACATCGAGCCACCTTGGCCTTAGGTCGTAATCTCTTCCCAACCTCGGTTTTCAGGTTTCAGAACTTAGACCTTATCTCCAATCACTGCCCAGGGTTGAAGGTGATGCAGAAATCAGAACTCCTTCCCCATGGCAAGAAACCTTGTGGTTGGCATGTTGTCCAACGTTCAGTGTAGTTGAAAGAAGTGTGGCCCATGAGGCCCCGCCAATGCTCGCCGGCCACATTGGTCACAAACGCACATTGTGACCCTCAGGCTGAGCCAGGTCCTCAAGTAAGGCCACTCAGTGGCTGGATGAAGAGATAGCATATTGGGCTTGCCATGCCCCTAGGCCCCAATTTTTAACCATAGTTCGGGTTGTCCCTTCAGTCTTCCCCCACGGCTTTACTTTGGAATTCCTCTTTTGGTGGGACACCTGAGGTAACAAAACTGAAATGAGTCGTCCCATCCCACAGATTGACGAAAAGCAATTGGTAATCGGGCCAAATCCTCAGAGAGGAAGATTCGTCCATGGCCCATGAGGCCTCCCCGACATTCCACGTCCATCGCTGATACAAAATCCAGAGACAAAAGCCTGAGCAAGCGCCTCAGACTCGCACTTTCTTCATATCCTGAAGAGTTCTTCTCATGGTTTGTAGATCGGGCCTGCCATACCTACGTCCCCAAACCTAAGCTGAGTTTGTGTTTTCAGACTTCTGTCCTCAAAGTCTTAGGCCACACATCCTCCCGGCAGGGCCCCTGGAGACACACATTAGGACTAGGACTACCAATCGATGGGAATTCTGCCCATTCCATGGTCCAAAATCATACAAATTAGGAGAAACCTCCAAAGTCCCTGAGGCCATCCCAATAGTGTAGGTCGCCCGGAACAAACAAGGGCTGTCAGACACCAGCTGATAATCGACCTCCACTCATACCATAAATGGATGTCCCCAGAGGAGAAGATTGAACCAGAAAGGACCGTAGGCCATAATAGGATCCATTGCTTTGGGTTACAGGCATGTGTCCTCAAAAGCCTGATTCCAATACGAGCATAGGGGTTTTCCTGAGGCACCCATCAGAACTCATCTCGTCTCCACAAGGAAACCTGTGCATGGGAGCCATGTCCAAAGCTTAGGAGAGTACTTCAGGGTCCCGGTGCCACTGCCCCATTCCAAGGCCCTCATGGACACAAAAACACATTAGGACCCATCCTCAGGAAAGTCCATTTCAACTCAGCCACCCCGGTTGCTCCGGCAGAGCCATCAGATGTAAACTGTCTTGTTGCTAGGAGACAATTGGAATGCGAGGCGGGCTTCCCAGGCATCCATCCGCGAACGGTGCTCTGGAGTCATTCCATAAGGGATGTCCTGGAGCTGTCCAACAGGTCTCAATTGTCTTGCAGAAGGAATCCTTGAAGGGGGCATCCCACAACTCCCAAAGTGGGAAAACCTCAATGGACCCGAGATTCCGCTCCCTTCATGAAGCGGCCGTCATGCACAGAATAGCCAACCTGAGCCAACGTCTGATCCTCGCCCTGACTTCAGATGCATGAGATATTGGTTCAGATCTGCAGGGGGTACCTGCCATGCCCTCACCCTGAAACACAAGTCTAACTTGTCTTCTCAGACTTCCGTCCTCACACTCCTAGCCCCGAAGCCCTCTAGTTTGTCAATTCCTGACCCACAATGCAGCACTCTGCCTGCCCTCTAGAAAAAAAATTATTGCCTCATGAGCTGCCCAGGCACCTTAAATGAGGATAAACCTACACAGCACTCGACGTTACCCAAATTATATAGTCTAACCTGGGCACTAATGCACTGTCGAACACAACCTGAGCCCGGACCGCCTGACCAACACCCCGAAAGCTGACCGCACACGGAGCACATAAAACCCGCCATGGCCTTAGGTCATCATCTCTTCCCTACCTCCGTTTTCAGGCTTCAGAACCGAGACCTTATTTCCAATCACTGCCCAGGGGTGAGTGTGATGCAGATATCAGAACTCCTCCTTACCCATGGCAAGAACCCTTGTGGTTGGCACGTTGTCCAACGTTCAGTGTAGGAGAAACCAGCATTCACCCTGAGGCCCCGCCCATTCTTGTGTGCGATGAGGGCATACATACGCATTGTGACCCTCAGCATGAGTCCTGTTCTCTAGTAAGTCCTCTCAGTGGCTGGACCATTAGATGTCATAATGGGCTTGACATGTCCCTAGGCCCCAATTTTCAACCAGATTTCTGATTGTCCAGTCGCCCCTCCCCAGGGGTCTACTCTGGAATACCTCATTTGGTGGGACACCTGAGGTTAAAAAAGAAAACAAAACAAAAAAAAAAAACGGACTTCTTCCAGCCCACAGATTGACCCTAAGCTCTTTGGACGGGGCCAAACTGCCAGAGAGTAAGACTCGTCCATTTCCCATGAAGTCACCCAGAAATTCCACGACCATGTGTGACACGATATCCAGTGACAAAAACTTGAGCAGGAGCCTCACACTCGCCCTTCTTTCAAATCCCGAAGAGTTCTCCTCATGGTCTGTAGGTCAGTCCTGCAATACCTATGACCCGAAACATAAGCCGAGTTTGTGTTGTCAGACAACTGTCCAAACAGCCCTGGCCTACACAACCTACAGGCTCAGGCCCCTGGAGCCAAACCTGAGAACTGTACTTGCCCTCTCTAAGGGAATTGTGTGTGCCCATTCCAATGGCCACAACCCTTCGAATAGGATAAACCTCCAAAGTCCATGATCCATCTCAATAGTGGTGGCTTCCCAGGAAAAACAGGGGCAATCTGAGCCCAACTGAGCACCTACCTGCACTCAGACCCATAGACAGTTGTCCCCAGAGGTAAAAAGGAAAGAACAGGGCCCTAGGCACTAATCAGATCCATTGCTTTGGTTTCCAGGCATCTCTCCTGAGAGGCCTGGATTTCAAAACAGCATCTAGCTGTTTCTTGACTCACCCATCAGAAAACATCTCATCTACACGAAAAACTTGCACGTTGGAGCTGTGTCAAAGCCTCTGTTTAGAAGAATTCTTTAGGGCCCCAGTGCCACCGCTTCATTCCAAGGTCTCCATAGACACAAAAGCACATTACGACCCATCCCCAGGGGTTTCCATTTCAACTAGCCTCCTCCATTGCTTCTCAAAGATCAAGGAGATCTAACCTTTCTTGTTGCTAGGAGACAATTGGAATGCGAGTTGGGCTACCCAGCCATCCATCCTTAGAACCCTGCTCAGAATCATTGGAATGGAGCCAAACAACAGGTCTCAGTTGTCCTGCAGAAGACTCTCTGCAGTTTGGAGCTTCTCACAACTCCCATCGTGAAAAACCCCCATGGCCTCGTGATGCCCCCCCATTCATGAGGGGCCATCAGGGACAGAAACTCCAACCTGAGCGATCGTCTGATCCTATCCCTGACTTATCCTCATGGTCTGTAGATCAGTCCTGCCATACCTATGACCCGAAACATAAGCCGAGTTTGTGTTTTCAGACAGCTGACCAAACAGCTCTGGCAGACACACCCTACAGGCTCAGGGCCCTGGAGCCGAACCTGAGGACTGTACTTGCCCTCTACAAGAGAATTGTATGTGCCCATTCCAATGGCCAAAGCCCTACTAATAGTATAAACCTCCAAAGTCCCTGAGGCCATCCCAATAGTTGTGGCTTCCCAGGACAAACATGGGCAATCTGAGCCCATCGGAGCACCTACCTGCACTCAGACCCGTAGACTGATGTCCCCAGAGGTAAAAAGGAACGAACAGGACCCTAGGCACTAATCGGATCCATTGTTTTGGTTTCCAGGCATCTCTCCTCCGAGGCCTGGATTTCAATACCAGCATATGGCTGTTTCTAGACTCACCCATCAGAACAAATCTCATCTACACATGGGAAACATGCACGTTGGAGCTGTTTCAAAGCCTCTGTTTAGGATAATGCTTCAGGGCCCCAGTGCCCCCACTTCATTCCTAGGTCTCCATAGACACAAAAACATATTAGGACACATCCACAGGAGAGTCCATTTCAACTCAGCCTCCTCGGTTGTTCCCCCACATCCAGCAGATCTAACCTGTCTTGTTGCTTGGAGACAATTGGAATGCGAGGAGGTCTACCCAGCCATCCATCCTTAGAACCCTGCTTGGAATCGTTGGCCTGGAGGCAACCAACAGGTCTCAATTGTCCTGCAGAAGAATCTTTGCAGTTGGGATCTTCTCACAACTCCCATCGTGGGAAAACACTTATGGCCTCGTGATCCACCCCCCCTTCAAGAAGGGACAGAAAGTCCAACAGGAGCAATCGCCTGTCTTTGCCCTGACTTCAGATGCATGAGATCTCGATTGAGGTCTGTAGATTGTGCCTGCCATATTCTCACCCATAAACATAGGCCTAGTTTGGGTTCTCAGACTTCCGTCCTCAGACTACTAGCCCACAAGCCCTCCAGTTTGGCAAACCAGAACTACAATGCTGCACTCTGCCTGCCCTTCAGAAGAAAAACATTGCCCTCTGGGGCTACCCAGAATCCCCAAATGAGGATCAACTTGCACGCCATTCGGCTGTACCCCAAATATGTAGGCTGACCTGGGCACTATTGCCCTTTATGACCCAGACTGAGCGTGGACCTCCTGGCCCCACCCAGACAGCTGGCCGCATACTGAGCACATCAGACCCGCCATTGCCTTGTGTCGTCATCTTTTCTCATCCTCGGTCCAGGCTTCAGAACCTAGACCTGATCTCCAATCACTGCCCTGGTTTGAAAATGATGCATAAAACAGAACTCTTTTCCCATGGCAAGAAACCTTGTGGTTGGCATGTTGTCCAACGTTCAGTGTAGTTGAAACCAGTGTGGCCCATGAGGCCCCGCCCATGCTTGCGGGCCACATTGGTCACAAACACACATTGTGACCCTCAGCCTGAGCCCAGTCCTCAGGTAATGCCTCTGAGTGGCTGGATCCAGAGACGGCCATCGCTGATACAAAATCCAAAGACAAAAGCCTGAGAAAGCCCTTTAGACTCGCTCATTCTTCGTATCCAGAAGAGTTCTTCTCATGGTTTGTAGATTGGGCGTGCCATACCTAAGTTCCCAATCCTAAGCTGAGTTTGTGTTTTCAGACTTCTGTCCTTAAAGTCCTGGGCCACACTCCCTCCAGCTGGGGCCCCTGGAGCCACACATTAGGAATGCGCCCACCCAATCCTTGGGAATTCTGCCCATTCCATTATCAAAAATCGTACAAATCAGGAGAACCCTCCAAAGTCCCTGAGGCCATCCCTCTACTGTAGGTCGCCCGGGACAAAAAAAAAAAAAAAAAAAAAAAAAACGGTTTATACCAGCTGAGCATCTACCTCCACTCATACCAGAGATCTTTGTCCCCAGAGAAGAAGATTGAACCAGACAGGACCTGAGGCATTATCGGATCCATTGCTTTGGTTTACAGGCATGTCTCCTCAAACCCTGGATTCCAATACCAGCAGAGGGGATTTCCTGAGGCACACATCAGAACAAAACTGGTCTCCACAAGGAAACTTGTGCATGGGAGCTATGTCCAAAGCTTAGGAGAATACTTCAGGGCCCCGGTGCCACCGCCCCATTCCAAGGCCCTCATGGACACAAACACACATTAGGACCCATCCTCAGGAATGTCCATTTCAACTCAGGCACCCCGGTTGCTCCCGCAGATCCATTAGATCTAAACTGTCTTGTTGCTAGGAGACAATTGGAATGTGAGGCAGACTTCCCAGGCATCCATCCTCAAACGGTGCTCAGGAGTCGTTCCATATGGGATGTCCTGGAGCTGTCCAATAGGTCTCAATTGTCCCGCAGAAGGAATCCTTGAAGGGGGCATCCCACATCTCCCAACGTGGAAAAACTCCATGGCCTCGAGATTAGGCCCCCTTCATGAAGGGACGTCATGCACAGAAACTCCAACCTGAGCCAACGTCTGATCCTCGCCCTCACTTCAGATGCATGAGATATTGGTTCAGATCTGCAGGGGGTACCTGCCGTGCCCTCACCCTGAATCCGAAGTCTAGCTTTTGTTCTCAGACTTCCGTCCTCACTCTCCTGGACCCCAAGCCCTCAAGTACGGCAATTCCTGACCAACAATGAAGCACTCTGCCTGCCCTCTAGACAAATATATTGCCTAATGAGCTGCCCAGGCAGCTTAAATGAGGATCAACATACACGGCACTCGAATGTACCCAAATTATATAGTCTAACCTGGGCACGAATGCACTGTCTGACACAACCTGAGCCCGGACCTCCTGACCAACACCCAGACAGCTGACCGCACACTGAGCACCTCAGTCCCGCCATGGCCTTAGGTCATCATTTCTTCCCTACCTCAGTTTTCAGGCTTCGGGGCCGAGTCCTTATCTCCAATCCATGTTCAGGGGTGAGTGTGATGCAGAAATCAGAACTCCTCCTTACCCATGGCAAGAAACCTTGCGGTTGGCATGTTGTCCAACGTTCAGTGTAGGAGAAAACAGCATTCACCCTTAGGCCCCGCCCATTCTTGAGTGCGACGAGTGCTTAAACACGCATTGTGACCTCAGCTGAGTCCTGTCCTCTAGTAAGTACTCTCAGTGGCTGGATCATTAGATATCATAATGGGCTTGACATTTCCCTAGGCCCCAATTTTTAACCAGATTTCTGGTTGTCCAGTCGCCACTCCCCAGGGCTCTACTCTGGAATCCCTCATTTGGTGGGACATCTGAGGTTGAAAAACAAAACAAAACAAAACAACAACAACAACAAAACAGACTTCTTCCATCCCCAGAATGACCCCAAACTCTTTCGACGGGGCCGAAATACCAGAGAGTAAGACTCGTCCCTTTCCCATTGAGTCACCCGGAAATTTCACGACCAAGAGTGACACGATATCCAGAGACAAAAACTTGAGCAAGAGCCTCACACTCGACCTCTTTTCATATCGCGAAGGCTTCTCCTCATGGTCTGTATATCAGTCCTGCAATACCTATGACCCGAAACATAAGCCGAGTTTGTGTTTTCAGACAGCTGACCAAACAGCTCTGGCCTACACACCCTACAGGCTCAGGCCCCTGGAGCCAAACCTGAGGACTGTACTTGCCCTCTACAAGAGAATTGTATGTGCCCATTCCAATGGCCAAAGCCCTACTAAAAGTATAAACCTCCAAAGTCCCTGAGGCCATCCCAATAGTTGTGGCTTCCCAGGATAAACAGGGGTAATCTGAGCCCATCTGAGCACCTACCTGCACTCAGACCCGTAGACTGATGTCCCCAGAGGTAAAAAGGAACGAACAGGCCCCTAGGCACTAATCGGATCCATTGTTTTGGTTTCCAGGCATCTCTCCTCCGAGGCCTGGATTTCAATACCAGCATATGGCTGTTTTTTGACTCACCCATCAGAACAAATCTCATCTACACATGGGAAACATGCACATTGGAGCTGTTTCAAAGCCTCTGTTTAGGATAATCCTTCAGGGCCACAGTGCCCCCGCTTCATTCCTAGGTCTCCATAGACACAAAAACATATTAGGACACATCCACAGGAGATTCCTTTCAACTCAGCCTCCTCGGTTGCCCCCCACATCCAGCAGATCTAACCTGTCTTGTTGCTTGGAGACCATTGGAATGCGAGGTGGGCTACCCAGCCATCCATCCTTAGAACCCTGCTCAGAATCATTGGCCTGGAGCCAACCAACAGGTCTCAATTGTCCTGCAGAAGAATCTTTGCAGCTGGTAGCTTCTCACAACTCCCATCGTGGGAAAACACCCATGGCCTCGTGATCCAACACCCCCTTCCAGAAGGGGCCATCAGGGACAGAAAGTCCAACAGGAGCGATCGTCTGACCTTTGCCCTGACTTCAGATGCACGAGGTCTCGATTGAGGTCTGTAGATTGTGCCTTCCATATCCTCACCCAGAAACCTAGGCCTAGCTTGGGTTCCTAGACTTCCGTCCTCAGACTACTGGCCCACAAGCCCTCCAGTTTGGCAAACCAGAACTACAATGCTGCACTCTGCCTGCCCCCCAGAAGAAAAACCTTGCCCTCTGGGGCTACCCAGAATCCCCAAATGAGGATCAACTTGCACGCCATTCGGCTGTACCCCAAATTTGTAGGCTGACCTGGGCACTATTTCCCTTTCTGACCCAGCCTGAGCCTGGACCTCCTGGCCCCACCCAGACAGCTGGCAGCACACTGAGCACATTAAACCCATCATGGCCTTAGGTCGTCATCTCATCTCAACCTCGGTTTCCAGGCTTCAGAACCTAGAACTGATCTCCAATCACTGCCCTGGTTTGAAAATGATGCATAAATCAGAACTCTTTTCCCATGCAAGAAACCTTGTGGTTGGCATGTTGTCCAACCTTCAGTGTAGTTGAAACCAGTGGCCCATCAGGGCCCGCCCATGATTGCGGGCCATATTGGTCACAAACACACATTGTGACCCTCAGCCTGAGCCCAGTCCTCAGGTAAGGCCTCTCAGAGGCTGGATGCAGAGACAGCATATTGGGCTTGCCATGCCCCTAGCCCCAATTTTTATCCATAGTTCGGGATGTCAATTCACTCTTCCCCAGAGCTCTGCTTTGGAATTCCTCTTTTGGTGGGACACCTGAGTTAACAAACCTGAAAGTAGTCCTCCCATCCCACAGATTGACGAAAAGCAACTGGGATCACGCCAAATACACAGAGAGGAAGATTCGTCCACGGCCCATGAGGACTCCCCAACATTCCACGGCCATCGCTGAAACAAAATCCAGAGACAAAAGCCAGAGCAAGCGCCTCAGACTCGCTCATTCTTCATTTCCTGAAGAGTTCTTCTCATGGTTTGTAGATCGGGCGTGCCTGACCTAAGTCCCCAAACCTAAGCTGAGTTTGTCTTTTCAGTCTTCTGTCCTCAAAGTCCTGGGCCACACTCCCTCCAGCTGGGGCCCCTGGAGCCACACATTAGGACTGCCCCCACCCAATCCATGGGAAATCTGCCCATTCCATTGTCAAAAATCGTTCAAATTAGGAGAACCCTCCAAAGTCCCTGAGGCCATCCCTATAGTGTAGGTCGCCCGGGACAAAAAAAAAAAAAAAAAAAAGTTGATACCAGCTGAGCATCTACCTCCACTCATACCAGAGATGGATATCCCCAGAGAAGAAGATTGAACCAGACACAACCTGAGGTATATCGGATCCATTGCTTTGGTTTACAGGCATGTCTCCTCAAAAGCCTGGATTCCAATACCAGCAGAGGGGATTTCCTGAGGCACCCATCAGAACAAATCTCGTCTCCACAAGGAAACTTGTGCATGGGAGCTATGTCCAAAGCTTAGGAGAATACTTCAGGGTCCCGGTGCCACTGCCCCATTCCATAGCCCACATGGACACAAACACACATTAGGACCCATCCTCAGGAAAGTCCATTTCAACTCAGCCACCCCGGTTGCTCCCGCAAATCCATTAGATCTAAACTGTCTTGTTGCTAGGAGACAATTGGAATGTGAGGGGGACTTCCCAGGCATCCATCCTCGAACGGTGCTCAAGGGTCGTTCCATATGGGATGTCCTGGAGCTGTCCAATATGTCTCAATTGTCCCGGAGAAGGAATCCTTGAAGGTGGCATCCCACATCTCCCAACGTGGAAAACCTCCATGGCCTCGAGATTCCGCTCCATTCATGAAGGGGCCGTCATGCACAGAAACTCCAACCTGAGCCAACGTCTGATCCTCGCCCTGACTTCCGATGCATGAGATATTGCTTCAGATCTGCAGGGGGTACCTGCCGTGCCCTCACCCTGAATCCGAAGACTAACTTGTGTTCTCAGACTTCCGTCCTCACTCTCCTGGCCCCGAAGCCCTCAAGTTTGGCAATTCCGGACCGACAATGAAGCACTCTGCCTGCCCTCTAGAAAAAATATATTGCCTAATGAGCTGCCCAGGCAGCTTAAATGAGGTTAAACCTACACGGCATTCGAATGTACCCAAATTATATAGTCTAACCTGGGCACTAATGCACTGTCTGACACAACCTGAGCCCGGACCTGCTGACCAACACCAAGAGAGCTGACCGCACTGTGAGCACATCAGACCCGCCATGGCCTTAGGTCATCATCTCTTCCCTACCTCAGTTTTCAGGCTTCAGAAACTAGACCTTATCTCCAATCACTGCCCACGGGTGACTGTGATGCAGAAATCAGAACTCTTCCTGACCCATGGCAAGAAACCTTGTGGTTGGCATGTTGTCCAACGTTCAGTGTAGGAGAAAACAGCATTCACCCTGAGGCCCCGCCCATTCTTGAGTCCGACGAGAGCATAAACACGCATTGTGACTTCAGCGTGAGTCCTGTCCTCTAGTAAGTCCTCTCAGTGGCTGGACCATTAGATGTCATAATGGCCTTGACATGTCTGAAGGCCCCAATTTTTTACCAGATTTCTGGTTGTCCAGTCGCCCCTCCCCAGGTCTCTACTCTGGAATCCCTCATTTGGTGGGACATCTGAGGTTGAAAAACAAAATGAAACAAATCAACCACAACAAAAAAATGGACTTCTTCCATCCCCAGAATGACCCCAAACTCTTTGGACGGGACCGAAACCCCAGAGAGTAAGACTCGTCCATTTCCCATGAAGTCACCCGGCAATTTCACGACCATGAGTGACACGATACCCAGAGACAAAAAACTTGAGCAAGAGCCTCTCACTCGCCCTTTTTTCATATCCCGAAGTGTTCTCCTCATGGTCTGTAGATCAGTCCTGCCATACCTATGACCCAAAACATAAGCCGAGTTTGTGTTTTCAGACAACTGTCCAAACAGCTCTGGCCTACACACCCTACAGGCTCAGGGCCATGGAGCCAAACCTGAGGACTGTACTTGCCCTCTCCAAGGGAATTGTATGTGCCCATTCCAATGGCCACAACCCCACTAATAGGATAACCTCCAAAGTCCCTGTGGCCATCCCAAGAGTTGTGGCTTCCCAGGACAAAAAGGGGCAAACTGAGCCCATCTGAGCACCTACCTGCACTCAGACCCGTAGACTGATGTCCCCAGAGGTAAAAAGGAACGAACAGGCCCCTAGGCACTAATCGGATCCATTGCTTTGGTTTCCAGGCATCTCTCCTCAGAGGCCTGGATTTCAATACCAGCATATGGCTGTTTCTTGACTCACCCATCAAAACAAATCTCATCTACACATGGGAAACATGCACGTTGGAGCTGTGTCAAAGCCTCTGTTTAGGGGAACCCTTCAGGGCCCCAGGGCCACCGCTTCATTCCAAGGTCTCCATAGACACAAAAACATATTAGGACACATCCACAGGAGAATCCATTTCAACTCATCCTCCTCGGTTGCCCCCCACATCCAGCAGATCTAACCTGTCTTGTTGCTTGGAAACAATTGGAATGCGAGGTGGGCTACCCAGCCATCCATCCTTAGAACCCTGCTCAGAATCGTTGGCCTGGAGCCAACCAACAGGTCTCAATTGTCCTGCAGAAGAATCTTTGCAGCTGGTAGCTTCTCACAACTCCCATCGTGGGAAAACACCCATGGCCTCGTGATCCAACCCCCCCTTCCAGAAGGGGCCATCAGGGACAGAAAGTCCAACATGAGCGATCGTCTGACCTTTGCCCTGACTTCAGATGCACGAGGTCTCGATTGAGGTCTGTAGATTGTGCCTGCCATATCCTCACCCAGAAACCTAGGCCTAGCTTGGGTTCTCAGTCTTCCGTCCTCAGACTACTGGCCCACAAGCCCTCCAGTTTGGCAAACCAGAACTACAATGCTGCACTCTGCCTGCCCCCCAGAAGAAAAACCTTGCCCTCTGGGGCTACCCAGAATCCTCAAATGAGGATCAACTTGCACGCCATTCGGCTGTACCCCAAATTTGTAGGCTGACCTGGGCACTATTACCCTTTCTGACCCAGCCTGAGCCTGGACCTCCTGGCCCCACCCAGACAGCTGGCAGCACACTGAGCACATTAAACCCATCATGGCCTTAGGTCGTCATCTCATCTCAACCTCGGTTTCCAGGCTTCAGAACCTAGACCTGATCTCCATCACTGCCCTGGTTTGAAAATGATGCATAAATCAGAACTCCTTCCCCATGGCAAGAAACCTTGTGGTTGGCATGTAGTCCAACGTTCAGTGTAGTTGAAACCAGTGTGGCCCATGAGGCCCCGCCCATGCTAGCGGGCCACATTGGTCACAAACACACATTGTGACCCTCAGCCTGAGCCCAGTCCTCAGGTAAGGCCTCTGGATGGCTGGATGCAGAGACAGCATATTGGGCTTGCCATGCCCCTAGGCCCCAATTTTTATCCATAGTTCGGGTTGTCCCTTCACTCTGCCCCAGAGCTCTGCTTTGGAATTCTTCTTTTGGTGGGACACCTGAGGTAACAAAACTGAAAGGAGTCCTCCCATCCCACAGATTGACGAAAAGCAATTGGGATCACGCCAAATCCACAGAAAGGAAGATTCGTCCACGGCCCATGAGGACTCCCCAACATTCCATGGCCATCGTTGATACAAAATCCAGAGACAATAGCCTGAGCAAGGGCCTCAGACTCGCTCATTCTTCATATCCTGAAGAGTTCTTCTCATGGTTTGTAGATCGGGCGTGCCATACCTAAGTCCCCACACCTAAGATGAGTTTGTGTTTTCAGACTTCTGTCCTCAAAGTCCTGGGCCACACTCCCTCCAGCTGGGGCCCCTGGAGCCACACATTAGGACTGTGCCCACCCAATCCATGGGAATTCTGCCCATTCCATTGTCAAAAATCGTACAAATTAGGAGAACCCTCCAAAGTCCCTGAGGCCATCCAAATAGTGTAGGTCGCCCGGGACAAAAAAGGGCGGTTGATACCGGCTGAGCATCTACCTCCACTCATCTACCTCCACTCATACCAAGAAGATTGAACCAGACAGGACCCGAGGCCATTATCGGATCCATTGCTTTGGTTTACAGGCATGTCTCCTCAAAAGCCTGGATTCCAATACCAGCAGAGGGGATTTCCTGAGGCACCCATCAGAACAAATCTCGTCTCCACAAGGAAACTTGTGCATGGGAGCTATGTCCAAAGCTTAGGAGAATACTTCAGGGTCCCGGTGCCACCGCATCATTCCAAGGCCCTCATGGACACAAACACACATTAGGACCCATCCTCAGGAAAGTCCATTTCAACTCAGCCACCCCGGTTTCTCCCGCATATCCATTAGATCTAAACTGTCTTGATGCGAGGAGACAATTGGAATGTGAGGCGGACTTCCCAGGCATCCATCCTCGAACGGTGCTCAGGAGTCGTTCCATAAGGGATGTCCTGGAGCTGTCCAATAGGTCTCAATTGTCTCGCAGAAGGAATCCTTGAAGGGGGCATCCCACATCTCCCAACGTGGAAAACCTCCATGGCCTCGAGATTCCGCTCCCTTCATGAAGGGGCCGTCATGCACAGAAACTCCAACCTGAGCCAACGTCGGATCCTCGCCCTGACTTCAGATGCATGAGATATTGGTTCAAATCTGCCGGGGGTACCTGCCATGCCCTCACCCTGAATCCGAAGTCTAACTTGTGTTCTCAGACTTCCGTCCTCACTCTCCTGGCCCCCAAGCCCTCAAGTTTGGCAATTCCGGACCAACAATGAAGCACTCTGCCTGCCCTCTAGCAAAAATATATTGCCTAATGAGATGCCCAGGCAGCTTAAATGAAGATCAACCTACCCGGAACGCGAATGTACCCAAATTATATAGTCTAACCTGGGCAAGAATGCACTGTCTGACACAACCGGAGCCCGGACCTCCTGACCAACACCCAGACAGCTGACCGCACACTGAGCACATCAGACCCGCCATGGCCTTAGGTCATCATCTCTTCCCTACTCAGTTTTCAGGCTTCGGGGCATAGTCCTTATATCCAGTCCATGTCAAGAAGTGAGTGTGATGCAGAAATCAGAACTCCTCCTTACCCATGGCAAGAAACCTTGTGGTTGGCATGTTGTCCAACGTTCAGTGTAGTTGAAACCAGTGTGGCCCATGAGGCCCCGCCCATGCTAGCGGGCCACATTGGTCACAAACACACATTGTGACCCTCAGCCTGAGCCCAGTCCTCAGGTAAGGCCTCTGGATGGCTGGATGCAGAGACAGCATATTGGACTTGCCATGCCCCTAGGCCCCAATTTTTATCCATAGTTCGGGTTGTCCCTTCACTCTGCCCCAGAGCTCTGCTTTGGAATTCCTCTTTTGGTGGGACACCTGAGGTAACAAAACTGAAAGGAGTCCTCCCATCCCACAGATTGACGAAAAGCAATTGGGATCACGCCAAATCCACAGAGAGGAAGATTCGTCCACGGCCCATGAGGACTCCCAAACATTCCACAGCCATCGTTGATACAAAATCCAGAGACAATAGCCTGAGCAAGGGCCTCAGACTCGCTCATTCTTCATATCCTGAAGATTTCTTCTCATGGTTTGTAGATCGGCCGTGCCATACCTAAGTCCCCACACCTAAGCTGAGTTTGTGTTTTCAGATTTCTGTCCTCAAAGTCCTGGGCCACACTCCCTCCAGCTGGGGCCCCTGGAGCCACACATTAGGACTGCCCCCACCCAATCCATGGGAATTCTGCCCATTCCATTGTCAAAAATCGTACAAATTAGGAGAACCCTCCAAAGTCCCTGAGGCCATCCCATTAGTGTAGGTCGCCCGGGACAAAAAAAAAAAAAAAACGGTTGAAAACAGCTGAGCATTTACCTTACTCATACCATAGGTGGATGTCCCCAGAGATGAAGATGGAACCAGACAGGACCTGAGGCATTATCAGATCCATTGCTTTGGTTTACAGGCATGTCTCCTCAAAAGCCTGGATTCCAATACCTGCAGAGGGGATTTCCTGAGGCACCCATCAGAACAAATCTCGTCTCCACAAGGAAACTTGTGCATGGGAGCTATGTCCAAAGCTTAGGAGAATACTTCAGGGTCCCGGTGCCACTGCCCCATTCCATAGCCCACATGGACACAAACACACATTAGGACCCATCCTCAGGAAAGTCCATTTCAACTCAGCCACCCCGGTTGCTCCCGCAGATCCATTAGATCTAAACTGTCTTGTTGCTAGGAGACAATTGGAATGTGAGGGGGACTTCCCAGGCATCCATCCTCGAACGGTGCTCAAGGGTCGTTCCATATGGGATGTCCTGGAGCTGTCCAATATGTCTCAATTGTCCCGCAGATGGAATCCTTGAAGGTGGCATCCCACATCTCCCAACGTGGAAAACCTCCATGGCCTCCAGATTCCGCTCCATTCATGAAGGGGCCGTCATGCACAGAAACTCCAACCTGAGCCAACGTCTGATCCTCGCCCTGACTTCCGATGCATGAGATATTGCTTCAGATCTGCAGGGGGTACCTGCCATGCCCTCACCCTGAATCCGAAGTCTAACTTGTGTTCTCAGACTTCCGTCCTCACTCTCCTGGCCCCCAAGCCCTCAAGTTTGGCAATTCCGGACCGACAATGAAGCACTCTGCCTGCCCTCTAGCAAAAATATATTGCCTAATGAGATGCCCAGGCAGCTTAAATGAAGATCAACCTACCCGGAACGCGAATGTACCCAAATTATATAGTCTAACCTGGGCAAGAATGCACTGTCTGACACAACCGGAGCCCGGACCTCCTGACCAACACCCAGACAGCTGACCGCACACTGAGCACATAGGACCCGCCATGGCCTTAGGTCATCATCTCTTCCCTACCTCAGTTTTCAGGCTTCGGGGCATAGTCCTTATATCCAGTCCATGTCAAGAAGTGAGTGTGATGCAGAAATCAGAACTCCTCCTTACCCATGGCAAGAAACCTTGTGGTTGGCATGTTGTCCAACGTTCAGTGTAGTTGAAACCAGTGTGGCCCATGAGGCCCCGCCCATGCTAGCGGGCCACATTGGTCACAAACACACATTGTGACCCTCAGCCTGAGCCCAGTCCTCAGGTAAGGCCTCTGGATGGCTGGATGCAGAGACAGCATATTGGGCTTGCCATGCACCTAGGCCCCAATTTTTATCCATAGTTCGGGTTGTCCCTTCACTCTGCCCCAGAGCTCTGCTTTGGAATTCCTCTTTTGGTGGGACACCTGAGGTAACAAAACTGAAAGGAGTCCTCCCATCCCACAGATTGACGAAAAGCAATTGGGATCACGCCAAATCCACAGAGAGGAAGATTCGTCCACGGCCCATGAGGACTCCCAAACATTCCACAGCCATCGTTGTTACAAAATCCAGAGACAATAGCCTGAGCAAGGGCCTCAGACTCGCTCATTCTTCATATCCTGAAGAGTTCTTCTCATGGTTTGTAGATCGGGCGTGCCTGACCTAAGTCCCCACACCTAAGCTGAGTTTGTGTTTTCAGACTTCTGTCCTCAAAGTCCTGGGCCACACTCCCTCCAGCTGGGGCCCCTGGAGCCACACATTAGGACTGCGCCCACCCAATCCATGGGAATTCTGCCCATTCCATTGTCAAAAATCGTACAAATTAGGAGAACCCTCCAAAGTCCCTGAGGCCATCCCATTAGTGTAGGTCGCCCGGGACAAAAAAAAAAAAAAAAACGGTTGAAAACAGCTGAGCATTTACCTCCACTCATACCATAGATGGATGTCTTCAGAGATGAAGATGGAACCAGACAGGACCTGAGGCATTATCAGATCCATTGCTTTGGTTTACAGGCATGTCTCCTCAAAAGCCTGGATTCCAGTACCAGCAGAGGGGATTTCCTGAGGCACCCATCAGAACAAATCTCGTCTCCACAAGGAAACTTGTGCATGGGAGCTATGTCCAAAGCTTAGGAGAATACTTCAGGGTCCCGGTGCCACTGCCCCATTCCAAGGCCCTCATGGACACAAACACACGTTAGGACCCATCCTCTGGAAAGTGCATTTCAACTCAGCCACCCCGGTTGCTCCCGCAGATCCATTAGATCTAAACTGTCTTATAGCTAGGAGACAATTGGAAGGCGAGGCGGACTTCCCAGGCATCCATCCTGGAACGGTGCTCTGGAGTCATTCCATAAGGGATGAACTGGAGCTGTCCAACAGGTCTCAATTGTCCCGCAGAAGGAATCCTTGAAGGGGGCATCCCACATCTCCCAACGTGGAAAACCTCCAAAGCCTCGAGATTCCGCTCCATTCATGAAGGGGCCGTCATGCACAGAAACTCCAACCTTAGCCAACGTCTGATCCTCGCCCTGACTTCCGATGCATGAGATATTGCTTCAGATCTGCAAGGGGTACCTGCCGTGCCCTCACCCTGAATCCGAAGACTAACTTGTGTTCTCAGACTTCCGTCCTCACTCTCCTGGCCCCGAAGCCCTCAAGTTTGGCAATTCCGGACCGACAATGAAGCACTCTGCCTGCCCTCTAGCAAAAATATATTGCCTAATGAGCTGCCCAGGCAGCTTAAATGAGGTTAAACCTACACGGCATTCAAATGTACCCAAATTATATAGTCTAACCTGGGCACTAATGCACTGTCTGACACAACCTGAGCCCGGACCTGCTGACCAACACCAAGAGAGCTGACCGCACTCTGAGCACATCAGACCCGCCATGGCCTTAGGTCATCATCTCTTCCCTACCTCAGTTTTCAGGCTGCAGAACCTAGACCTTATCTCCAATCACTGCCCACGGGTGACTGTGATGCAGAAATCAGAACTCTTCCTGACCCATGGCAAGAAACCTTGTGGTTGGCATGTTGTCCAACGTTCAGTGTAGGAGAAAACAGCATTCACCCTGAGGCCCCGCCCATTCTTGAGTGCGACGAGAGCATAAACACGCATTGTGACTTCAGCGTGAGTCCTGTCCTCTAGTAAGTCCTCTCAGTGGCTGGACCATTAGATGTCATAATGGCCTTGACATGTCCGAAGGCCCCAATTTTTAACCAGATTTCTGGTTGTCCAGTCGCCCCTCCCCAGGGCTCTACTCTGGAATCCCTCATTTGGTGGGACATCTGAGGTTGAAAAACAAAATGAAACAAATCAACCACAACAAAAAAATGGACTTCTTCCATCCCCAGAATGACCCCAAACTCTTTGGACGGGACCGAACCCCCAGAGAGTAAGACTCGTCCATTTCCCATGAAGTCACCCGGCAATTTCACGACCATGAGTGACACGATACCCAGAGACAAAAAACTTGAGCAAGAGCCTCTCACTCGCCCTTTTTTCATATCCCGAAGTGTTCTCCTCATGGTCTGTAGATCAGTCCTGCCATACCTATGACCCAAAACATAAGCCGAGTTTGTGTTTTCAGACAACTGTCCAAACAGCTCTGGCCTACACACCCTACAGGCTCAGGGCCCTGGAGCCAAACCTGAGGACTGTACTTGCCCTCTCCAAGGGAATTGTATGTGCCCATTCCAATGGCCACAACCCCACTAATAGGATAACCTCCAAAGTCCCTGAGGCCATCCCAAGTGTTGTGGCTTCCCAGGACAAAAAGGGGCAATCTGAGCCCATCTGAGAACCTACCTGCACTCAGACCCGTAGACTGATGTCCCCAGAGGTAAAAAGGAACGAACAGGCCCCTAGGCACTAATCGGATCCATTGCTTTGGTTTCCAGGCATCTCTCCTCAGAGGCCTGGATTTCAATACCAGCATATGGCTGTTTCTTGACTCACCCATCAGAACAAATCTCATCTACACATGGGAAACATGCACGTTGGAGCTGTGTAAAAGCCTATGTTTAGGGGAACCCTTCAGGGCCCCAGGGCCACCGCTTCATTCCAAGGTCTCCATAGACACAAAAACATATTAGGACACATCCACAGGAGAGTCCATTTCAACTCAGCCTCCTCGGTTGCCCCCCACATCCAGCAGATCTAACCTGTCTTGTTGCTTGGAGACAATTGGAATGCGAGGTGGGCTACCCAGCCATCCATCCTTAGAACCCTGCTAGGAATCGTGGGCCTGGAGCCAACCAACAGGTCTCAATTGTTCTGCCGAAGAATCTTTGCAAATTGGAGCTTCTCACAACTCCCATCGTGGGAAAACCCCCATGTCCTCGTGATCCAACCCCCTTCAAAAAAGGGCCATCAGGGCAGAAAGTCCAACCTGAGCGATCGTCTGATCCTTGCCCTGACTTCAGATGCACGAGATCTCGTTTGAGGTCTGTAGATTGTGCCTGCCATATCCTCACCCAGAAACCTAGGCCTAGCTTGGGTTCTCAGACTCCGTCCTCAGACTACTGGCCCACAAGCCCTCCAGTTGGGCAATCCAGAACTACAATGCCGCACTCTGCCTGCCCTACAGAAGTAAAACATTGCCCTCAGGGCTACCCCGAAACCGCAAATGAGGATCAACCTGAACGCCATTCGGCTGTACCCCAAACATATAGGCTGACCTGGGCACTATTTCCCCTTCTGACCCAGCCTGAGTCTGGACCTCCTGGTCCCACCCAGACAGCTGGCCGCACACTGAGCACATCGGACCCGCCATGGTCTTAGGTCGTCATCTCTTCCCAACTGCGGTTTTCAGGCTCCAGAACCTAGACCTTATCTCCAACCACTTCCCAGGGTTGACAATGATGCAGAAATCAGAACTCTTTCCCCATGGCAAGAAACCTTGTGGTTGGCATGTTGTCCAACGTTCAGTGAGGTTGAAACAAGCGTGGCCCATGAGGCCCAGCCCATGCTTGCGGGCCACATTGGTCACAAACACACATTGTGACCCTCAGCCTGAGCCCAGTCCTCAGGTAAGGCCTCTCAGGGCCTATATGAAGAGACAGCATATTGGGCTTGCCATGCCCCTAGGCCCCAATTTTTAACCATAGTTCGGGGTGTCCCTTCACTCTTCCCCAGGGCTCTGCTTTGGAATTCCTCTTTTGGTGGGACACCTGAGGTAACAAACCTGAAAGGAGTCCTCCCATCCCACAGATTGACAAAAAACAATTGGGATCGGGCCAAATCCACAGAGAGGAAGATTCGTACATGGCCTATGATATCTCCCCAACATTCCACGGCCATCGCTGAAACAAAATCCAGAGACAAAAGCCAAAGCAAGCGCCTCAGACTCGCACTTTCTTCATATCCTGAAGAGTTCTTCTCATGGTTTGTAGATCGGGCGTGCCATACCTACGTCCCCAAACTTAAGCTGAGTTTCTGTTTTCAGTCTTCTGTCCTCAAAGTCCTGGGCCACACTCCCTCCAGGCTGGGGCACCTGGAGCCACACATAAGGACTGCCCCCACGCAATACATGGGAATTCTGCCCATTCAATTTTCAAAAATCGTACAAATTAG
Source organism: Mustela nivalis (assembly GCF_964662115.1). Lineage (NCBI taxonomy): Eukaryota > Metazoa > Chordata > Mammalia > Carnivora > Mustelidae > Mustela > Mustela nivalis. The sequence continues at coordinate 396,015 of NW_028136515.1, forward strand.
GAGAACCCTCCAAAGTCCCTGAGGCCATCCCAATAGTGTAGGTCGCCCGGGACAAAAAAGGGCGGTTGATACCGGCTGAGCATCTACCTCCACTCATCTACCTCCCCTCATACCAAGAAGATTGAACCAGACAGGACCCGAGGCCATTATCGGATCCATTGCTTTGGTTTACAGGCATGTCTCCTCAAAAGCCTGGATTCAAATACCAGCAGAGGGGATTTCCTGAGGCACCCTTCAGAACAAATATCGTCTCCACAAGGAAACTTGTGCATGGGAGCTATGCCAAAGCTTAGGAGAAAACTTCAGGGTCCCGGTACCACCTCCCCATTCCAAGGCCCTCATGGACACAAACACACGTTAGGACCCATCCTCTGGAAAGTGCATTTCAACTCAGCCACCCCGGGTGCTCCCGCAGATCCATTAGGTCTAAACTGTCTTGTTGCTAGGAGACAATTGGAAGGCGAGGCGGACTTCCCAGGCATCCATCCTCGAACGGTGCTCTGGAGTCATTCCATATGGGATGTCCTGCAGCTGTCCAACAGGTCTCAATTGTCCCGCAGAAGGAATCCTTGAAGAGGCCATCCCACATCTCCCAACGTGGAAAACCTCCATGGCCTCGAGATTCCGCTACCTTCATGAAGGGGCCGTCATGCACAGAAACTCCAACCTGAGCCAACGTCGGATCCTCGCCCTGACTTCAGATGCATGAGATATTGGTTCAGATCTGCAGGGGGTACCTGCCGTGCCCTCACCCTGAATCCGAAGTCTAGCTTGTGTTCTCAGACTTCCGTCCTCACTCTCCTGGCCCCGAAGCCCTCAAGTTTGGCAATTCCGGACCGACAATGAAGCACTCTGCCTACCCTCTAGAAAAAATATATTCCCTAATGAGCGCCCAGGCAGCTTAAATAAGGATAAACCTAAACGGCACTCGAAGGTACCCAAATTATATAGTTTAACAGGGCACTAATGCACTGTCTGACACAACCTGAGCCCGGACCTGCTGACGAACACCCAGACAGCTGACCGCACGCTGAGCACATCAGACCCGCCATGGCCTTAGGTCATCATCTCTTCCCTACCTCAGTTTTCAGGCTGTAGAACCTAGACCTTATCTCCAATCTCTGCCCACGGGTGACTGTGATGCAGAAATCAGAACTCTTCCTGACCCATGGCAAGAAAACTTGTGGTTGGCATGTTGTCCAACGTTCAGTGTAGGAGAAAACAGCATTCACCCTGAGGCCCCGCCCATTCTTGAGTGCGACGAGAGCATAAACACACATGTGACCTCAGCGTGTGTCCAGTACTCTAGTAAGTCCTCTCAGTGGATGGACCATTAGATGTCATAATGGGCTTGACATGTCCCTAGTCCCCAATTTTTAACCAGATTTCTGGTTGTCCTGTCGCCCCACCCCAGGGCTCTACTCTGGAATCCCTCATTTGGTGGGACATCTGAGGTTGAAAAACAAAATGAAACAAATCGACAACAACAACAAAAAAACGGACTTCTTCCATCCCCAGAATGACCCCAAACTCTTTGGACGGGACTGAACCCCCAGAGAGTAAGACTCGTCCATTTCCCATGAAGTCACCCGGCAATTTCACGACCATGAGTGACACGATATCCAGAGACAAAAACTTGAGCAAGAGCCTCACACTCGCCCTTTTTTCATATCCCGAAGTGTTCTCCTCATGGTCTGTAGATCAGTCCTGCCATACCTATGACCCAAAACATAAGCCGAGTTTGTGTTTTCAGACAACTGTCCAAACAGCTCTGGCCTACACACCCTACATGCTCAGGGCCCTGGAGCCAAACCTGAGGACTGTACTTGCCCTCTCCAAGGGAATTGTATGTGCCCATTCCAATGGCCACAACCCTACTAGTAGGATAACCTCCAAAGTCCCTGAGGCCATCCCAATATTTGTGGCTTCCCAGGACAAAAAGGGGCAATCTTAGCCCATCTGAGCACCTACCTGCACTCAGACCCGTAGACTGATGTCCCCAGAGGTAAAAAGGAACGAACAGGCCCCTAGGCACTAATCGGATTCATTGCTTTGGATTCCAGGCTTCTCTCCTCAGAGGCCTGGATTTAAATACCAGCATATGGCTGTTTCTTGACTCACCCATCAGAACAAATCTCATCTACACATGGGAAACATGCACGTTGGAGCTGTGTCAAAGCCTCTGTTTAGGAGAACCCTTCAGGGCCCCAGGGCCACCGCTTCATTCCAAGGTCTCCATAGACACAAAAACATATTAGGACACATCCACAGGAGAGTCCATTTCAACTCAGCCTCCTCGGTTGCCCCCAACATCCAGCAGATCTTACCTGTCTTGTTGCTTGGAGACCATTGGAATGTGAGGTGGGCTACCCAGCCATCCATCCTAGAACCCTGCTCGGAATCGTGGGCCTGGAGCCAACCAACAGGTCTCAATTGTCCTGCAGAAGAATCTTTGCAGTTTGGAGCTTCTCACAACTCCCATCGTGGGAAAACCCCCATGTCCTCGTGAAACAACCCCATTCAAGAAACGGCCATCAGGGCAGAAAGTCCAACCTAAGCGATCGTCTGATCCTTGCCCTGACTTCAGATGCACGAGATCTCTATTGAGGTCTGTAGATTGTGCCTGCCATATCCTCACCCAGAAACCTAGGCCTAGCTTAGGTTCTCAGACTCCGTCCTCAGACTACTGGCCCACAAGCCCTCCAGTTGGGCAATCCAGAACTACAATGCCGCACTCTGCCTGCCCTACAGAAGTAAAACATTGCCCTCAGAGCTACCCCGATACCCCAAATGAGGATCCACCTGCACGACATTCGGCTGTACCCCAACATATAGGCTGACCTGGGCACTATTTCCCCTTCTAACCCAGCCTGAGCCTGGACCTCCTGGTCCCACCCAGACACCTGGCCGCACACTGAGCACATTGGTCCCGCCATGGCCTTAGGTCGTCATCTCTTCCAAACTGCGGTTTTCTGGCTCCAGAACCTAGACCTTATCTCCAACCACTGCCCAGGGTTGAAAATGATGCAGAAATCGAAACTCTTTCCCCAAGGAAGAAACCTTATGGTTGGCATGTTGTCCAACGTTCAGTGTAGTTGAAACAAGCGTGGCCCATGAGGCCCAGCCCATGCTTGCGGGCCACATTGGTCACAAACACACATTGTGACAATCAGCCTGAGCCCAGTCCTCAGGTAAGGCCTCTCAGGGCCTATATGAAGAGACAGCATATTGGGCTTGCCATGCCCCTAGGCCCCAATTTTTAACCATAGTTCGGGGTGTCCCTTCACTCTTCCCCAGGGCTCTGCTTTGGAATTCCTCTTTTGGTGGGACACCTGAGGTAACAAACCTGAAAGGAGTCCTCCCATCCCACGATTGACGAAAAACAATTGGCATCGGGCCAAATCCACAGAGTGGGAGATTCGCCCATGGCCATGAGACCTCCGCAACATTCCACGGCCATCGCTGAAACAAAATCCAGAGACAAAAGCCTGAGCAAGCGTCTCAGACTCGCTCATTCTTCATATCCTGAAGAGTTCTTCTCATGGTTTGTAGATCGGGCGTGCCATACCTACGTCCCCAAACTTAAGCTGAGTTTGTGTTTTCAGTCTTCTGTCCTCAAAGTCCTGGGCCACACTCCCTCCAGGCTGGGGCCCTTGGAGCCACACATTAGGACTGCCCCCACCCAATCCATGGGAATTCTGTCCATTCCATTGTCAAAAATCGTACAAATTAGGAGAACCCTCCAAAGTCCCTGAGGCCATCCCAATAGTGTAGGTCGATCGGGACAAAAAAGGGCGGTTGATACCGGCTGAGCATATACCTCCACTCATCTAACTCCACTCATACCAAGAAGATTGAACCAGACAGGACCCGAGGCCATTATCGGATCCATTGCTTTGGTTTACAGGCATGTCTCCTCAAAAGTCTGGATTCCAATACCAGCAGAGGGGATTTCCTGAGGCACCCATCAGAACAAATCTCGTCTCCACAAGGAAACTTGTGCATGGGAGCTATGCCAAAGCTTAGGAGAATACTTCAGGGTCCCGGTGCCACCTCCCCATTCCAAGGCCCTCATGGACACAAACATACGTTAGGACCCATCTTCTGGAAAGTGCATTTCAACTCAGCCACCCCGGTTGCTCCCGCAGATCCATTAGATCTAAACTGTCTTGTTGCTAGGAGACAATTGGAAGGTGAGGCAACTTCCCAGGCATCCATCCTCGAATGGTGCTCTGGAGTCATTCCATATGGGATGTCCTGGAGCTGTCCAACAGGTCTCAATTGTCCTGCAGAAGGAATCCTTGAAGGTGGCATCCCACATCTCCCAACGTGGAAAACCTCCATGGCCTCGAGATTCCGCTCCCTTCATGAAGGGGCCGTCATACACAGAAACTCCAACCTGAGCCAACGTCGGATCCTCGCCCTGACTTCAGATGCATGAGATATTGGTACAGATCTGCAGGGGGTACCTGCCGTGCCCTCACCATGAATCCGAAGTCTAGCTTGTGTTCTCAGACTTCCGTCCTCACTCTCCTGGCCCCGAAGCCCTCAAGTTTGGCAATTCCGGACCGACAATGAAGCACTCTGCCTGCCCTCTAGCAAAAATATATTGCCTAATGAGCTGCCCAGGCAGCTTAAATGAGGTTAAACCTACACGGCATTCGAATGTACCCAAATTATATAGTCTAACCTGGGCACTAATGCACTGTCTGACACAACCTGAGCCCGGACCTGCTGACCAACACCAAGAGAGCTGACCGCACTCTGAGCACATCAGACCCGCCATGGCCTTAGGTCATCATCTCTTCCCTACCTCAGTTTTCAGGCTGCAGAACCTAGACCTTATCTCCAATCACTGCCCACGGGTGACTGTGATGCAGAAATCAGAACTCTTCCTGACCCATGGCAAGAAACCTTGTGGTTGGCATGTTGTCCAACGTTCAGTGTAGGAGAAAACAGCATTCACCCTGAGGCCCCGCCCATTCTTGAGTGCGACGAGAGCATAAACACGCATTGTGACTTCAGCGTGAGTCCTGTCCTCTAGTAAGTCCTCTCAGTGGCTGGACCATTAGATGTCATAATGGCCTTGACATGTCCGAAGGCCCCAATTTTTAACCAGATTTCTGGTTGTCCAGTCGCCCCTCCCCAGGGCTCTACTCTGGAATCCCTCATTTGGTGGGACATCTGAGGTTGAAAAACAAAATGAAACAAATCAACCACAACAAAAAAATGGACTTCTTCCATCCCCAGAATGACCCCAAACTCTTTGGACGGGACCGAACCCCCAGAGAGTAAGACTCGTCCATTTCCCATGAAGTCACCCGGCAATTTCACGACCATGAGTGACACGATACCCAGAGACAAAAAACTTGAGCAAGAGCCTCTCACTCGCCCTTTTTTCATATCCCGAAGTGTTCTCCTCATGGTCTGTAGATCAGTCCTGCCATACCTATGACCCAAAACATAAGCCGAGTTTGTGTTTTCAGACAACTGTCCAAACAGCTCTGGCCTACACACCCTACAGGCTCAGGGCCCTGGAGCCAAACCTGAGGACTGTACTTGCCCTCTCCAAGGGAATTGTATGTGCCCATTCCAATGGCCACAACCCCACTAATAGGATAACCTCCAAAGTCCCTGAGGCCATCCCAAGTGTTGTGGCTTCCCAGGACAAAAAGGGGCAATCTGAGCCCATCTGAGAACCTACCTGCACTCAGACCCGTAGACTGATGTCCCCAGAGGTAAAAAGGAACGAACAGGCCCCTAGGCACTAATCGGATCCATTGCTTTGGTTTCCAGGCATCTCTCCTCAGAGGCCTGGATTTCAATACCAGCATATGGCTGTTTCTTGACTCACCCATCAGAACAAATCTCATCTACACATGGGAAACATGCACGTTGGAGCTGTGTAAAAGCCTATGTTTAGGGGAACCCTTCAGGGCCCCAGGGCCACCGCTTCATTCCAAGGTCTCCATAGACACAAAAACATATTAGGACACATCCACAGGAGAGTCCATTTCAACTCAGCCTCCTCGGTTGCCCCCCACATCCAGCAGATCTAACCTGTCTTGTTGCTTGGAGACAATTGGAATGCGAGGTGGGCTACCCAGCCATCCATCCTTAGAACCCTGCTAGGAATCGTGGGCCTGGAGCCAACCAACAGGTCTCAATTGTTCTGCCGAAGAATCTTTGCAAATTGGAGCTTCTCACAACTCCCATCGTGGGAAAACCCCCATGTCCTCGTGATCCAACCCCCTTCAAAAAAGGGCCATCAGGGCAGAAAGTCCAACCTGAGCGATCGTCTGATCCTTGCCCTGACTTCAGATGCACGAGATCTCGTTTGAGGTCTGTAGATTGTGCCTGCCATATCCTCACCCAGAAACCTAGGCCTAGCTTGGGTTCTCAGACTCCGTCCTCAGACTACTGGCCCACAAGCCCTCCAGTTGGGCAATCCAGAACTACAATGCCGCACTCTGCCTGCCCTACAGAAGTAAAACATTGCCCTCAGGGCTACCCCGAAACCGCAAATGAGGATCAACCTGAACGCCATTCGACTGTACCCCAAACATATAGGCTGACCTGGGCACTATTTCCCCTTCTGACCCAGCCTGAGTCTGGACCTCCTGGTCCCACCCAGACAGCTGGCCGCACACTGAGCACATCGGACCCGCCATGGTCTTAGGTCGTCATCTCTTCCCAACTGCGGTTTTCAGGCTCCAGAACCTAGACCTTATCTCCAACCACTTCCCAGGGTTGACAATGATGCAGAAATCAGAACTCTTTCCCCATGGCAAGAAACCTTGTGGTTGGCATGTTGTCCAACGTTCAGTGAGGTTGAAACAAGCGTGGCCCATGAGGCCCAGCCCATGCTTGCGGGCCACATTGGTCACAAACACACATTGTGACCCTCAGCCTGAGCCCAGTCCTCAGGTAAGGCCTCTCAGGGCCTATATGAAGAGACAGCATATTGGGCTTGCCATGCCCCTAGGCCCCAATTTTTAACCATAGTTCGGGGTGTCCCTTCACTCTTCCCCAGGGCTCTGCTTTGGAATTCCTCTTTTGGTGGGACACCTGAGGTAACAAACCTGAAAGGAGTCCTCCCATCCCACAGATTGACAAAAAACAATTGGGATCGGGCCAAATCCACAGAGAGGAAGATTCGTACATGGCCTATGATATCTCCCCAACATTCCACGGCCATCGCTGAAACAAAATCCAGAGACAAAAGCCAAAGCAAGCGCCTCAGACTCGCACTTTCTTCATATCCTGAAGAGTTCTTCTCATGGTTTGTAGATCGGGCGTGCCATACCTACGTCCCCAAACTTAAGCTGAGTTTCTGTTTTCAGTCTTCTGTCCTCAAAGTCCTGGGCCACACTCCCTCCAGGCTGGGGCACCTGGAGCCACACATAAGGACTGCCCCCACGCAATACATGGGAATTCTGCCCATTCAATTTTCAAAAATCGTACAAATTAGGAGAACCCTCCAAAGTCCCTGAGGCCATCCCAATAGTGTAGGTCGCCCGGGACAAAAAAGGGCGGTTGATACCGGCTGAGCATCTACCTCCACTCATCTACCTCCCCTCATACCAAGAAGATTGAACCAGACAGGACCCGAGGCCATTATCGGATCCATTGCTTTGGTTTACAGGCATGTCTCCTCAAAAGCCTGGATTCAAATACCAGCAGAGGGGATTTCCTGAGGCACCCTTCAGAACAAATATCGTCTCCACAAGGAAACTTGTGCATGGGAGCTATGCCAAAGCTTAGGAGAAAACTTCAGGGTCCCGGTACCACCTCCCCATTCCAAGGCCCTCATGGACACAAACACACGTTAGGACCCATCCTCTGGAAAGTGCATTTCAACTCAGCCACCCCGGGTGCTCCCGCAGATCCATTAGGTCTAAACTGTCTTGTTGCTAGGAGACAATTGGAAGGCGAGGCGGACTTCCCAGGCATCCATCCTCGAACGGTGCTCTGGAGTCATTCCATATGGGATGTCCTGCAGCTGTCCAACAGGTCTCAATTGTCCCGCAGAAGGAATCCTTGAAGAGGCCATCCCACATCTCCCAACGTGGAAAACCTCCATGGCCTCGAGATTCCGCTACCTTCATGAAGGGGCCGTCATGCACAGAAACTCCAACCTGAGCCAACGTCGGATCCTCGCCCTGACTTCAGATGCATGAGATATTGGTTCAGATCTGCAGGGGGTACCTGCCGTGCCCTCACCCTGAATCCGAAGTCTAGCTTGTGTTCTCAGACTTCCGTCCTCACTCTCCTGGCCCCGAAGCCCTCAAGTTTGGCAATTCCGGACCGACAATGAAGCACTCTGCCTACCCTCTAGAAAAAATATATTCCCTAATGAGCGCCCAGGCAGCTTAAATAAGGATAAACCTAAACGGCACTCGAAGGTACCCAAATTATATAGTTTAACAGGGCACTAATGCACTGTCTGACACAACCTGAGCCCGGACCTGCTGACGAACACCCAGACAGCTGACCGCACGCTGAGCACATCAGACCCGCCATGGCCTTAGGTCATCATCTCTTCCCTACCTCAGTTTTCAGGCTGTAGAACCTAGACCTTATCTCCAATCTCTGCCCACGGGTGACTGTGATGCAGAAATCAGAACTCTTCCTGACCCATGGCAAGAAACCTTGTGGTTGGCATGTTGTCCAACGTTCAGTGTAGGAGAAAACAGCATTCACCCTGAGGCCCCGCCCATTCTTGAGTGCGACGAGAGCATAAACACACATGTGACCTCAGCGTGTGTCCAGTACTCTAGTAAGTCCTCTCAGTGGATGGACCATTAGATGTCATAATGGGCTTGACATGTCCCTAGTCCCCAATTTTTAACCAGATTTCTGGTTGTCCTGTCGCCCCACCCCAGGGCTCTACTCTGGAGTCCCTCATTTGGTGGGACATCTGAGGTTGAAAAACAAAATGAAACAAATCGACAACAACAACAAAAAAACGGACTTCTTCCATCCCCAGAATGACCCCAAACTCTTTGGAGGGGACTGAACCCCCAGAGAGTAAGACTCGTCCATTTCCCATGAAGTCACCCGGCAATTTCACGACCATGAGTGACACGATATCCAGAGACAAAAACTTGAGCAAGAGCCTCACACTCGCCCTTTTTTCATATCACGAAGTGTTCTCCTCATGGTCTGTAGATCAGTCCTGCCATACCTATGACCCAAAACATAAGCCGAGTTTGTGTTTTCAGACAACTGTCCAAACAGCTCTGGCCTACACACCCTACATGCTCAGGGCCCTGGAGCCAAACCTGAGGACTGTACTTGCCCTCTCCAAGGGAATTGTATGTGCCCATTCCAATGGCCACAACCCTACTAGTAGGATAACCTCCAAAGTCCCTGAGGCCATCCCAATATTTGCGGCTTCCCAGGACAAAAAGGGGCAATCTGAGCCCATCTGAGCACCTACCTGCACTCAGACCCGTAGACTGATGTCCCCAGAGGTAAAAAGGAACGAACAGGCCCCTAGGCACTAATCGGATTCATTGCTTTGGATTCCAGGCTTCTCTCCTCAGAGGCCTGGATTTAAATACCAGCATATGGCTGTTTCTTGACTCACCCATCAGAACAAATCTCATCTACACATGGGAAACATGCACGTTGGAGCTGTGTCAAAGCCTCTGTTTAGGAGAACCCTTCAGGGCCCCAGGGCCACCGCTTCATTCCAAGGTCTCCATAGACACAAAAACATATTAGGACACATCCACAGGAGAGTCCATTTCAACTCAGCCTCCTCGGTTGCCCCCAACATCCAGCAGATCTTACCTGTCTTGTTGCTTGGAGACCATTGGAATGTGAGGTGGGCTACCCAGCCATCCATCCTAGAACCCTGCTCGGAATCGTGGGCCTGGAGCCAACCAACAGGTCTCAATTGTCCTGCAGAAGAATCTTTGCAGTTTGGAGCTTCTCACAACTCCCATCGTGGGAAAACCCCCATGTCCTCGTGAAACAACCCCATTCAAGAAACGGCCATCAGGGCAGAAAGTCCAACCTAAGCGATCGTCTGATCCTTGCCCTGACTTCAGATGCACGAGATCTCTATTGAGGTCTGTAGATTGTGCCTGCCATATCCTCACCCAGAAACCTAGGCCTAGCTTAGGTTCTCAGACTCCGTCCTCAGACTACTGGCCCACAAGCCCTCCAGTTGGGCAATCCAGAACTACAATGCCGCACTCTGCCTGCCATACAGAAGTAAAACATTGCCCTCAGAGCTACCCCGATACCCCAAATGAGGATCCACCTGCACGACATTCGGCTGTACCCCAACATATAGGCTGACCTGGGCACTATTTCCCCTTCTGACCCAGCCTGAGCCTGGACCTCCTGGTCCCACCCAGACACCTGGCCGCACACTGAGCACATTGGTCCCGCCATGGCCTTAGGTCGTCATCTCTTCCAAACTGCGGTTTTCTGGCTCCAGAACCTAGACCTTATCTCCAACCACTGCCCAGGGTTGAAAATGATGCAGAAATCAGAACTCTTTCCCCATGGAAGAAACCTTATGGTTGGCATGTTGTCCAACGTTCAGTGTAGTTGAAACAAGCGTGGCCCATGAGGCCCAGCCCATGCTTGCGGGCCACATTGGTCACAAACACACATTGTGACAATCAGCCTGAGCCCAGTCCTCAGGTAAGGCCTCTCAGGGCCTATATGAAGAGACAGCATATTGGGCTTGCCATGCCCCTAGGCCCCAATTTTTAACCATAGTTCGGGGTGTCCCTTCACTCTTCCCCAGGGCTCTGCTTTGGAATTCCTCTTTTGGTGGGACACCTGAGGTAACAAACCTGAAAGGAGTCCTCCCATCCCACGATTGACGAAAAACAATTGGCATCGGGCCAAATCCACAGAGTGGGAGATTCGCCCATGGCCCATGAGACCTCCGCAACATTCCACGGCCATCGCTGAAACAAAATCCAGAGACAAAAGCCTGAGCAAGCGTCTCAGACTCGCTCATTCTTCATATCCTGAAGAGTTCTTCTCATGGTTTGTAGATCGGGCGTGCCATACCTACGTCCCCAAACTTAAGCTGAGTTTGTGTTTTCAGTCTTCTGTCCTCAAAGTCCTGGGCCACACTCCCTCCAGGCTGGGGCCCTTGGAGCCACACATTAGGACTGCCCCCACCCAATCCATGGGAATTCTGTCCATTCCATTGTCAAAAATCGTACAAATTAGGAGAACCCTCCAAAGTCCCTGAGGCCATCCCAATAGTGTAGGTCGATCGGGACAAAAAAGGGCGGTTGATACCGGCTGAGCATATACCTCCACTCATCTAACTCCACTCATACCAAGAAGATTGAACCAGACAGGACCCGAGGCCATTATCGGATCCATTGCTTTGGTTTACAGGCATGTCTCCTCAAAAGTCTGGATTCCAATACCAGCAGAGGGGATTTCCTGAGGCACCCATCAGAACAAATCTCGTCTCCACAAGGAAACTTGTGCATGGGAGCTATGCCAAAGCTTAGGAGAATACTTCAGGGTCCCGGTGCCACCTCCCCATTCCAAGGCCCTCATGGACACAAACATACGTTAGGACCCATCTTCTGGAAAGTGCATTTCAACTCAGCCACCCCGGTTGCTCCCGCAGATCCATTAGATCTAAACTGTCTTGTTGCTAGGAGACAATTGGAAGGTGAGGCAACTTCCCAGGCATCCATCCTCGAATGGTGCTCTGGAGTCATTCCATATGGGATGTCCTGGAGCTGTCCAACAGGTCTCAATTGTCCTGCATTAGGAATCCTTGAAGGTGGCATCCCACATCTCCCAACGTGGAAAACCTCCATGGCCTCGAGATTCCGCTCCCTTCATGAAGGGGCCGTCATACACAGAAACTCCAACCTGAGCCAACGTCGGATCCTCGCCCTGACTTCAGATGCATGAGATATTGGTACAGATCTGCAGGGGGTACCTGCCGTGCCCTCACCATGAATCCGAAGTCTAGCTTGTGTTCTCAGACTTCCGTCCTCACTCTCCTGGCCCCGAAGCCCTCAAGTTTGGCAATTCCGGACCGACAATGAAGCACTCTGCCTGCCCTCTAGCAAAAATATATTGCCTAATGAGCTGCCCAGGCAGCTTAAATGAGGTTAAACCTACACGGCATTCGAATGTACCCAAATTATATAGTCTAACCTGGGCACTAATGCACTGTCTGACACAACCTGAGCCCGGACCTGCTGACCAACACCAAGAGAGCTGACCGCACTCTGAGCACATCAGACCCGCCATGGCCTTAGGTCATCATCTCTTCCCTACCTCAGTTTTCAGGCTGCAGAACCTAGACCTTATCTCCAATCACTGCCCACGGGTGACTGTGATGCAGAAATCAGAACTCTTCCTGACCCATGGCAAGAAACCTTGTGGTTGGCATGTTGTCCAACGTTCAGTGTAGGAGAAAACAGCATTCACCCTGAGGCCCCGCCCATTCTTGAGTGCGACGAGAGCATAAACACGCATTGTGACTTCAGCGTGAGTCCTGTCCTCTAGTAAGTCCTCTCAGTGGCTGGACCATTAGATGTCATAATGGCCTTGACATGTCCGAAGGCCCCAATTTTTAACCAGATTTCTGGTTGTCCAGTCGCCCCTCCCCAGGGCTCTACTCTGGAATCCCTCATTTGGTGGGACATCTGAGGTTGAAAAACAAAATGAAACAAATCAACCACAACAAAAAAATGGACTTCTTCGATCCCCAGAATGACCCCAAACTCTTTGGACGGGACCGAACCCCCAGAGAGTAAGACTCGTCCATTTCCCATGAAGTCACCCGGCAATTTCACGACCATGAGTGACACGATACCCAGAGACAAAAAACTTGAGCAAGAGCCTCTCACTCGCCCTTTTTTCATATCCCGAAGTGTTCTCCTCATGGTCTGTAGATCAGTCCTGCCATACCTATGACCCAAAACATAAGCCGAGTTTGTGTTTTCAGACAACTGTCCAAACAGCTCTGGCCTACACACCCTACAGGCTCAGGGCCCTGGAGCCAAACCTGAGGACTGTACTTGCCCTCTCCAAGGGAATTGTATGTGCCCATTCCAATGGCCACAACCCCACTAATAGGATAACCTCCAAAGTCCCTGAGGCCATCCCAAGTGTTGTGGCTTCCCAGGACAAAAAGGGGCAATCTGAGCCCATCTGAGAACCTACCTGCACTCAGACCCGTAGACTGATGTCCCCAGAGGTAAAAAGGAACGAACAGGCCCCTAGGCACTAATCGGATCCATTGCTTTGGTTTCCAGGCATCTCTCCTCAGAGGCCTGGATTTCAATACCAGCATATGGCTGTTTCTTGACTCACCCATCAGAACAAATCTCATCTACACATGGGAAACATGCACGTTGGAGCTGTGTAAAAGCCTATGTTTAGGGGAACCCTTCAGGGCCCCAGGGCCACCGCTTCATTCCAAGGTCTCCATAGACACAAAAACATATTAGGACACATCCACAGGAGAGTCCATTTCAACTCAGCCTCCTCGGTTGCCCCCCACATCCAGCAGATCTAACCTGTCTTGTTGCTTGGAGACAATTGGAATGCGAGGTGGGCTACCCAGCCATCCATCCTTAGAACCCTGCTAGGAATCGTGGGCCTGGAGCCAACCAACAGGTCTCAATTGTTCTGCCGAAGAATCTTTGCAAATTGGAGCTTCTCACAACTCCCATCGTGGGAAAACCCCCATGTCCTCGTGATCCAACCCCCTTCAAAAAAGGGCCATCAGGGCAGAAAGTCCAACCTGAGCGATCGTCTGATCCTTGCCCTGACTTCAGATGCACGAGATCTCGTTTGAGGTCTGTAGATTGTGCCTGCCATATCCTCACCCAGAAACCTAGGCCTAGCTTGGGTTCTCAGACTCCGTCCTCAGACTACTGGCCCACAAGCCCTCCAGTTGGGCAATCCAGAACTACAATGCCGCACTCTGCCTGCCCTACAGAAGTAAAACATTGCCCTCAGGGCTACCCCGAAACCGCAAATGAGGATCAACCTGAACACCATTCGACTGTACCCCAAACATATAGGCTGACCTGGGCACTATTTCCCCTTCTGACCCAGCCTGAGTCTGGACCTCCTGGTCCCACCCAGACAGCTGGCCGCACACTGAGCACATCGGACCCGCCATGGTCTTAGGTCGTCATCTCTTCCCAACTGCGGTTTTCAGGCTCCAGAACCTAGACCTTATCTCCAACCACTTCCCAGGGTTGACAATGATGCAGAAATCAGAACTCTTTCCCCATGGCAAGAAACCTTGTGGTTGGCATGTTGTCCAACGTTCAGTGAGGTTGAAACAAGCGTGGCCCATGAGGCCCAGCCCATGCTTGCGGGCCACATTGGTCACAAACACACATTGTGACCCTCAGCCTGAGCCCAGTCCTCAGGTAAGGCCTCTCAGGGCCTATATGAAGAGACAGCATATTGGGCTTGCCATGCCCCTAGGCCCCAATTTTTAACCATAGTTCGGGGTGTCCCTTCACTCTTCCCCAGGGCTCTGCTTTGGAATTCCTCTTTTGGTGGGACACCTGAGGTAACAAACCTGAAAGGAGTCCTCCCATCCCACAGATTGACAAAAAACAATTGGGATCGGGCCAAATCCACAGAGAGGAAGATTCGTACATGGCCTATGATATCTCCCCAACATTCCACGGCCATCGCTGAAACAAAATCCAGAGACAAAAGCCAAAGCAAGCGCCTCAGACTCGCACTTTCTTCATATCCTGAAGAGTTCTTCTCATGGTTTGTAGATCGGGCGTGCCATACCTACGTCCCCAAACTTAAGCTGAGTTTCTGTTTTCAGTCTTCTGTCCTCAAAGTCCTGGGCCACACTCCCTCCAGGCTGGGGCACCTGGAGCCACACATAAGGACTGCCCCCACGCAATACATGGGAATTCTGCCCATTCAATTTTCAAAAATCGTACAAATTAGGAGAACCCTCCAAAGTCCCTGAGGCCATCCCAATAGTGTAGGTCGCCCGGGACAAAAAAGGGCGGTTGATACCGGCTGAGCATCTACCTCCACTCATCTACCTCCCCTCATACCAAGAAGATTGAACCAGACAGGACCCGAGGCCATTATCGGATCCATTGCTTTGGTTTACAGGCATGTCTCCTCAAAAGCCTGGATTCAAATACCAGCAGAGGGGATTTCCTGAGGCACCCTTCAGAACAAATATCGTCTCCACAAGGAAACTTGTGCATGGGAGCTATGCCAAAGCTTAGGAGAAAACTTCAGGGTCCCGGTACCACCTCCCCATTCCAAGGCCCTCATGGACACAAACACACGTTAGGACCCATCCTCTGGAAAGTGCATTTCAACTCAGCCACCCCGGGTGCTCCCGCAGATCCATTAGGTCTAAACTGTCTTGTTGCTAGGAGACAATTGGAAGGCGAGGCGGACTTCCCAGGCATCCATCCTCGAACGGTGCTCTGGAGTCATTCCATATGGGATGTCCTGCAGCTGTCCAACAGGTCTCAATTGTCCCGCAGAAGGAATCCTTGAAGAGGCCATCCCACATCTCCCAACGTGGAAAACCTCCATGGCCTCGAGATTCCGCTACCTTCATGAAGGGGCCGTCATGCACAGAAACTCCAACCTGAGCCAACGTCGGATCCTCGCCCTGACTTCAGATGCATGAGATATTGGTTCAGATCTGCAGGGGGTACCTGCCGTGCCCTCACCCTGAATCCGAAGTCTAGCTCGTGTTCTCAGACTTCCGTCCTCACTCTCCTGGCCCCGAAGCCCTCAAGTTTGGCAATTCCGGACCGACAATGAAGCACTCTGCCTACCCTCTAGAAAAAATATATTCCCTAATGAGCGCCCAGGCAGCTTAAATAAGGATAAACCTAAACGGCACTCGAAGGTACCCAAATTATATAGTTTAACAGGGCACTAATGCACTGTCTGACACAACCTGAGCCCGGACCTGCTGACGAACACCCAGACAGCTGACCGCACGCTGAGCACATCAGACCCGCCATGGCCTTAGGTCATCATCTCTTCCCTACCTCAGTTTTCAGGCTGTAGAACCTAGACCTTATCTCCAATCTCTGCCCACGGGTGACTGTGATGCAGAAATCAGAACTCTTCCTGACCCATGGCAAGAAAACTTGTGGTTGGCATGTTGTCCAACGTTCAGTGTAGGAGAAAACAGCATTCACCCTGAGGCCCCGCCCATTCTTGAGTGCGACGAGAGCATAAACACACATGTGACCTCAGCGTGTGTCCAGTACTCTAGTAAGTCCTCTCAGTGGATGGACCATTAGATGTCATAATGGGCTTGACATGTCCCTAGTCCCCAATTTTTAACCAGATTTCTGGTTGTCCTGTCGCCCCACCCCAGGGCTCTACTCTGGAATCCCTCATTTGGTGGGACATCTGAGGTTGAAAAACAAAATGAAACAAATCGACAACAACAACAAAAAAACGGACTTCTTCCATCCCCAGAATGACCCCAAACTCTTTGGACGGGACTGAACCCCCAGAGAGTAAGACTCGTCCATTTCCCATGAAGTCACCCGGCAATTTCACGACCATGAGTGACACGATATCCAGAGACAAAAACTTGAGCAAGAGCCTCACACTCGCCCTTTTTTCATATCCCGAAGTGTTCTCCTCATGGTCTGTAGATCAGTCCTGCCATACCTATGACCCAAAACATAAGCCGAGTTTGTGTTTTCAGACAACTGTCCAAACAGCTCTGGCCTACACACCCTACATGCTCAGGGCCCTGGAGCCAAACCTGAGGACTGTACTTGCCCTCTCCAAGGGAATTGTATGTGCCCATTCCAATGGCCACAACCCTACTAGTAGGATAACCTCCAAAGTCCCTGAGGCCATCCCAATATTTGCGGCTTCCCAGGACAAAAAGGGGCAATCTGAGCCCATCTGAGCACCTACCTGCACTCAGACCCGTAGACTGATGTCCCCAGAGGTAAAAAGGAACGAATAGGCCCCTAGGCACTAATCGGATTCATTGCTTTGGATTCCAGGCTTCTCTCCTCAGAGGCCTGGATTTAAATACCAGCATATGGCTGTTTCTTGACTCACCCATCAGAACAAATCTCATCTACACATGGGAAACATGCACGTTGGAGCTGTGTCAAAGCCTCTGTTTAGGAGAACCCTTCAGGGCCCCAGGGCCACCGCTTCATTCCAAGGTCTCCATAGACACAAAAACATATTAGGACACATCCACAGGAGAGTCCATTTCAACTCAGCCTCCTCGGTTGCCCCCAACATCCAGCAGATCTTACCTGTCTTGTTGCTTGGAGACCATTGGAATGTGAGGTGGGCTACCCAGCCATCCATCCTAGAACCCTGCTCGGAATCGTGGGCCTGGAGCCAACCAACAGGTCTCAATTGTCCTGCAGAAGAATCTTTGCAGTTTGGAGCTTCTCACAACTCCCATCGTGGGAAAACCCCCATGTCCTCGTGAAACAACCCCATTCAAGAAACGGCCATCAGGGCAGAAAGTCCAACCTAAGCGATCGTCTGATCCTTGCCCTGACTTCAGATGCACGAGATCTCTATTGAGGTCTGTAGATTGTGCCTGCCATATCCTCACCCAGAAACCTAGGCCTAGCTTAGGTTCTCAGACTCCGTCCTCAGACTACTGGCCCACAAGCCCTCCAGTTGGGCAATCCAGAACTACAATGCCGCACTCTGCCTGCCCTACAGAAGTAAAACATTGCCCTCAGAGCTACCCCGATACCCCAAATGAGGATCCACCTGCACGACATTCGGCTGTACCCCAACATATAGGCTGACCTGGGCACTATTTCCCCTTCTGACCCAGCCTGAGCCTGGACCTCCTGGTCCCACCCAGACACCTGGCCGCACACTGAGCACATTGGTCCCGCCATGGCCTTAGGTCGTCATCTCTTCCAAACTGCGGTTTTCTGGCTCCAGAACCTAGACCTTATCTCCAACCACTGCCCAGGGTTGAAAATGATGCAGAAATCAGAACTCTTTCCCCATGGAAGAAACCTTATGGTTGGCATGTTGTCCAACGTTCAGTGTAGTTGAAACAAGCGTGGCCCATGAGGCCCAGCCCATGCTTGCGGGCCACATTGGTCACAAACACACATTGTGACAATCAGCCTGAGCCCAGTCCTCAGGTAAGGCCTCTCAGGGCCTATATGAAGAGACAGCATATTGGGCTTGCCATGCCCCTAGGCCCCAATTTTTAACCATAGTTCGGGGTGTCCCTTCACTCTTCCCCAGGGCTCTGCTTTGGAATTCCTCTTTTGGTGGGACACCTGAGGTAACAAACCTGAAAGGAGTCCTCCCATCCCACGATTGACGAAAAACAATTGGCATCGGGCCAAATCCACAGAGTGGGAGATTCGCCCATGGCCCATGAGACCTCCGCAACATTCCACGGCCATCGCTGAAACAAAATCCAGAGACAAAAGCCTGAGCAAGCGTCTCAGACTCGCTCATTCTTCATATCCTGAAGAGTTCTTCTCATGGTTTGTAGATCGGGCGTGCCATACCTACGTCCCCAAACTTAAGCTGAGTTTGTGTTTTCAGTCTTCTGTCCTCAAAGTCCTGGGCCACACTCCCTCCAGGCTGGGGCCCTTGGAGCCACACATTAGGACTGCCCCCACCCAATCCATGGGAATTCTGTCCATTCCATTGTCAAAAATCGTACAAATTAGGAGAACCCTCCAAAGTCCCTGAGGCCATCCCAATAGTGTAGGTCGATCGGGACAAAAAAGGGCGGTTGATACCGGCTGAGCATATACCTCCACTCATCTAACTCCACTCATACCAAGAAGATTGAACCAGACAGGACCCGAGGCCATTATCGGATCCATTGCTTTGGTTTACAGGCATGTCTCCTCAAAAGTCTGGATTCCAATACCAGCAGAGGGGATTTCCTGAGGCACCCATCAGAACAAATCTCGTCTCCACAAGGAAACTTGTGCATGGGAGCTATGCCAAAGCTTAGGAGAATACTTCAGGGTCCCGGTGCCACCTCCCCATTCCAAGGCCCTCATGGACACAAACATACGTTAGGACCCATCTTCTGGAAAGTGCATTTCAACTCAGCAACCCCGGTTGCTCCCGCAGATCCATTAGATCTAAACTGTCTTGTTGCTAGGAGACAATTGGAAGGTGAGGCAACTTCCCAGGCATCCATCCTCGAATGGTGCTCTGGAGTCATTCCATATGGGATGTCCTGGAGCTGTCCAACAGGTCTCAATTGTCCTGCAGAAGGAATCCTTGAAGAGGCCATCCCACATCTCCCAACGTGGAAAACCTCCATGGCCTCGAGATTCCGCTCCCTTCATGAAGGGGCCGTCATACACAGAAACTCCAACCTGAGCCAACGTCGGATCCTCGCCCTGACTTCAGATGCATGAGATATTGGTACAGATCTGCAGGGGGTACCTGCCGTGCCCTCACCATGAATCCGAAGTCTAGCTTGTGTTCTCAGACTTCCGTCCTCACTCTCCTGGCCCCGAAGCCCTCAAGTTTGGCAATTCCGGACCGACAATGAAGCACTCTGCCTGCCCTCTAGAAAAAATATATTGCCTAATGAGCAGCCCAGGCAGCTTAAATGAAGATAAACCTACACGGCACTCGAATGTACCCAAATTATATAGTCTAACCTGGGCAATAATGCACTGTCTGACACAACCTGAGCCCGGACCTGCTGATCAACACCCAGACACCTGACCGCACGCTGAGCACATCAGACCCGCCATGGCCTTAGGTCATCATCTCTTCCCTACCTCAGTTTTCAGGCTTCAGAACCTAGACCTTATCTCCAATCACTGCCCACGGGTGACTGTGATGCAGAAATCAGAACTCTTCCTGACCCATGGCAAGAAACCTTGTGGTTGGCATGTTGTCCAACGTTCAGTGTAGGAGAAACAAGCATTCACCCTGAGGCCCCGCCCATTCTTGAGTGCGATGAGAGCATAAACACGCATTGTGACCTCAGCGTGAGTCCTGTCCTCTAGTAAGTCCTCTCAGTGGCTGGACCATTAGATGTCATAATGGGCTTGACATGTCCCTAGTCCCCAATTTTTAACCAGATTTCTGGTTGTCCAGTCGCCCCACCCCAGGGCTCTACTCTGGAATCCCTCATTTGGTGGGACATCTGAGGTTGAAAAACAAAATGAAACAAATCGACAACAACAACAAAAAAACGGACTTCTTCCATCCCCAGAATGACCCCAAACTCTTTGGACGGGACCGAACCCCCAGAGAGTAAGACTCGTCCATTTCCCATGATGTCACCCGGCAATTTCACGACCATGAGTGACACGATATCCAGAGACAAAAACTTGAGCAAGAGCCTCACACTCGCCCTTTTTTCATATCCCTAAGTGTGCTCCTCATGGTCTGTAGATCAGTCCTGCCATACCTATGACCCAAAACACAAGCCGAGTTTGTGCTTTCAGACAACTGTCCAAACAGCTCTGGCCTACACACCCTACAGGCTCAGGGCCCTGGGGCCAAACCTGAGGACTGTACTTGCCCTCTCCAAGGGAATTGTATGTGCCCATTCCAATGGCCACAACCCTACTAATAGGATAACCTCCAAAGTCCCTGAGGCCATCCCAATAATTGTGGCTTCCCAGGACAAACAGGGGCAATCTGAGTCCATCAGAGCACCTACCTGCACTCAGACCCGTAGACTGATGTCCCCAGAGGTAAAAAGGAACGAACAGGCCCCTAGGCACTAATCGGATCCATTGCTTTGGTTTCCAGGCATCTCTCCTCAGAGGCCTGGATTTCAATACCAGCATATGGCTGTTTCTTGACTCACCCATCAGAACAAATCTCATCTACACATGGGAAACATGCACGTTGGAGTTGTGTCAAAGCCTCTGTTTGGGAGAACCCTTCAGGGCCCCAGGGCCACCGCTTCATTCCAAGGTCTCCATAGACACAAAAACATATTAGGACACATCCACAGGAGAGTCCATTTCAACTCAGCCTCCTCTGTTGCCCCCCACATCCAGCAGATCTAACCTGTCTTGTTGCTTGGAGACCATTGGAATGCGAGGTGGGCTACCCAGCCATCCATCCTTAGAACCCTGCTCGGAATCGTTGGCCTGGAGCCAACCAACAGGTCTCAATAGTCCTGCAGAAGAATCTTTGCAGTTTGGAGCTTCTCACAACTCCCATCGTGGGAAAACCCCCATGTCCTCGTAATCCAACCCCCTTCAAAAAAGGGCCATCAGGGCAGAAAGTCCAACCTGAGGGATCGTCTGATCCTTGCCCTGACATCAGATGCACGAGATCTCGTTTGAGGTCTGTAGATTGTGCCTGCCATATCCTCACCCAGAAACCTAGGCCTAGCTTGGGTTCTCAGACTCCGTCCTCAGACTACTGGCCCACAAGCCCTCCAGTTGGGCAATCCAGAACTACAATGCCGCACTCTGCCTGCCCTACAGAAGTAAAACATTGCCCTCAGGGCTACCCCGAAACCCCAAATGAGGATCAACCTGCACGCCATTCGGCTGTACCCCAAACATATAGGCTGACCTGGGCACTATTTCCCCTTCTGACCCAGCCTGAGCCTGGACCTCCTGGTCCCACCCAGACAGCTGGCCGCACACTGAGCACATCGGACCCGCCATGGCCTTAGGTCGTCATCT
Organism: Mustela nivalis; assembly: GCF_964662115.1. Classification (NCBI taxonomy): domain Eukaryota; kingdom Metazoa; phylum Chordata; class Mammalia; order Carnivora; family Mustelidae; genus Mustela; species Mustela nivalis. The sequence continues at coordinate 417,650 of NW_028136515.1, forward strand.
CTTCCCAACTGCGGTTTTCAGGCTCCAGAACCTAGGCCTTATCTCCAACCACTGCCCAGGGTTGAAAATGATGCAGAAATCAGAACTCTTTCCCCATGGTAAGAAACCTTGTGGTTGGCATGTTGTCTAACGTTCAGTGTAGTTGAAACAAGCGTGGCCCATGAGGCCCAGCCCATGCTTGCGGGCCACATTGGTCACAAACACACATTGTGACCCTCAGCCTGAGCCCAGGCCTCAGGTAAGGCCTCTCAGGGCCTATATGAAGAGACAGCATATTGGGCTTGCCATGCCCCTAGGCCCCAATTTTTAACCATAGTTCGGGTTGTCCCTTCACTCTTCCCCAGGGCTCTGCTTTGGAATTCCTCTTTTGGTGGGACACCTGAGGTAACAAACCTGAAAGGAGTCCTCCCATCCCACAGATTGACGAAAAACAATTGGGATCGGGCCAAATCCACAGAGAGGAAGATTCGTCCATGGCCCATGAGACCTCCCCAGCATTCCACGGCCATCGCTGAAACAAAATCCAGAGACAAAAGTCTGACCAAGCGCCTCAGACTCGCTCATTCTTCATATCCTGAAGAGTTCTTCTCATGGTTTGTAGATCGGGCGTGCCATACCTACGTCCCCAAACTTAAGCTGAGTTTGTGTTTTCAGTCTTCTGTCCTCAAAGTCCTGGGCCACACTCCCTCCAGGCTGGGGCCCCTGGAGCCACACATTAGGACTGCCCCCACCCAATCCATGGGAATTCTGCCCATTCCATTGTCAAACATCGTACAAATTAGGAGAACCCTCCAAAGTCCCTGAGGCCATCCCAATAGTGTAGGTCGCCCGGGACAAAAAAGGGCGGTTGATACCGGCTGGGCATCTACCTCCACTCATTTACCTCCACTCATACCAAGAAGATTGAACCAGACAGGACCCGAGGCCATTATCGGATCCATTGCTTTGGTTTACAGGCATGTCTCCTCAAATGCCTGGATTCCAATACCAGCAGAGGGGATTTCCTGAGGCACCCATCAGAACAAATCTCGTCTCCACAAGGAAACTTGTGCATGGGAGCTAAGCCAAAGCTTAGGAGAATACTTCAGGGTCCCGGTGCCACCTCCCCATTCCAAGGCCCTCATGGACACAAACACACGTTAGGACCCATCCTCTGGAAAGTGCATTTCAACTCAGCCACCCCGGTTGCTCCCGCAGATCCATTAGGTCTAAACTGTCTTGTTGCTAGGCGACAATTGGAAGGCGAGGCGGACTTCCCAGGCATCCATCCTCGAACGGTGCTCTGGAGTCATTCCATATGGGATGTCCTGGAGCTGTCCAACAGGTCTCAATTGTCCCGCAGAAGGAATCCTTGAAGGGGGCATCCCACATCTCCCAACGTGGAAAACCTCCATGGCCTCGAGATTCCGCTCCCTTCATGAAGGGGCCGTCATGCACAGAAACTCCAACCTGAGCCAACGTGGGATCCTCGCCCTGACTTCAGATGCATGAGATATTGGTTCAGATCTGCAGGGGGTACCTGCCGTGCCCTCACCATGAATCCGAAGTCTAGCTTGTGTTCTCAGACTTCCGTCCTCACTCTCCTGGCCCCGAAGCCCTCAAGTTTGGCAATTCCGGACCGATAATGAAGCACTCTGCCTGCCCTCTAGAAAATATATATTGCCTAATGAGCAGCCCAGGCAGCTTAAATGAGGATAAACCTACACGGCACTCGAATGTACCCAACTTATATAGTCTAACCTGGGCACTAATGCACTGTCTGACACAACCTGAGCCCGGACCTGCTGACCAACACCCAGACAGCTGACCGCACGCTGAGCACATCAGACCCGCCATGGCCTTAGGTCATCATCTCTTCCCTACCTCAGTTTTCAGGCTTCAGAACCTAGACCTTATCTCCAATCACTGCCCACGCGTGACTGTGATGCAGAAATCAGAACTCTTCCTGACCCATGGCAAGAAACCTTGTGGTTGGCATGTTGTCCAACGTTCAGTGTAGGAGAATCCAGCATTCACCCTGAGGCCCCGCCCATTGTTGCGTGCGACGAGAGCATAAACACGCATTGTGACCTCAACGTGAGTCCTGTCCTCTAGTAAGTCCTCTCAGTGGCTGGACCATTAGATGTCATAATGGGCTTGACATGTCCCTAGTCCCCAATTTTTAACCAGATTTCTGGTTGTCCAGTCGCCCCACCCCAGGGCTCTACTCTGGAATCCCTCATTTGGTGGGACATCTGAGGTTGAAAAACAAAATGAAACAAATCGACAACAACAACAAAAAAACGGACTTCTTCCATCCCCAGAATGACCCCAAACTCTTTGGACGGGACCGAACCCCCAGAGAGTAAGACTCGTCCATTTCCCATGATGTCACCCGGCAATTTCACGACCATGAGTGACACGATATCCAGAGACAAAAACTTGAGCAAGAGCCTCACACTCGCCCTTTTTTCATATCCCTAAGTGTGCTCCTCATGGTCTGTAGATCAGTCCTGCCATACCTATGACCCAAAACACAAGCCGAGTTTGTGCTTTCAGACAACTGTCCAAACAGCTCTGGCCTACACACCCTACAGGCTCAGGGCCCTGGGGCCAAACCTGAGGACTGTACTTGCCCTCTCCAAGGGAATTGTATGTGCCCATTCCAATGGCCACAACCCTACTAATAGGATAACCTCCAAAGTCCCTGAGGCCATCCCAATAATTGTGGCTTCCCAGGACAAACAGGGGCAATCTGAGTCCATCAGAGCACCTACCTGCACTCAGACCCGTAGACTGATGTCCCCAGAGGTAAAAAGGAACGAACAGGCCCCTAGGCACTAATCGGATCCATTGCTTTGGTTTCCAGGCATCTCTCCTCAGAGGCCTGGATTTCAATACCAGCATATGGCTGTTTCTTGACTCACCCATCAGAACAAATCTCATCTACACATGGGAAACATGCACGTTGGAGTTGTGTCAAAGCCTCTGTTTGGGAGAACCCTTCAGGGCCCCAGGGCCACCGCTTCATTCCAAGGTCTCCATAGACACAAAAACATATTAGGACACATCCACAGGAGAGTCCATTTCAACTCAGCCTCCTCTGTTGCCCCCCACATCCAGCAGATCTAACCTGTCTTGTTGCTTGGAGACCATTGGAATGCGAGGTGGGCTACCCAGCCATCCATCCTTAGAACCCTGCTCGGAATCGTTGGCCTGGAGCCAACCAACAGGTCTCAATAGTCCTGCAGAAGAATCTTTGCAGTTTGGAGCTTCTCACAACTCCCATCGTGGGAAAACCCCCATGTCCTCGTAATCCAACCCCCTTCAAAAAAGGGCCATCAGGGCAGAAAGTCCAACCTGAGGGATCGTCTGATCCTTGCCCTGACATCAGATGCACGAGATCTCGTTTGAGGTCTGTAGATTGTGCCTGCCATATCCTCACCCAGAAACCTAGGCCTAGCTTGGGTTCTCAGACTCCGTCCTCAGACTACTGGCCCACAAGCCCTCCAGTTGGGCAATCCAGAACTACAATGCCGCACTCTGCCTGCCCTACAGAAGTAAAATATTGCCCTCAGGGCTACCCCGAAACCCCAAATGAGGATCAACCTGCACGCCATTCGGCTGTACCCCAAACATATAGGCTGACCTGGGCACTATTTCCCCTTCTGACCCAGCCTGAGCCTGGACCTCCTGGTCCCACCCAGACAGCTGGCCGCACACTGAGCACATCGGACCCGCCATGGCCTTAGGTCGTCATCTCTTCCCAACTGCGGTTTTCAGGCTCCAGAACCTAGACCTTATCTCCAACCACTGCCCAGGGTTGAAAATGATGCAGAAATCAGAACTCTTTCCCCATGGTAAGAAACCTTGTGGTTGGCATGTTGTCTAACGTTCAGTGTAGTTGAAACAAGCGTGGCCCATGAGGCCCAGCCCATGCTTGCGGGCCACATTGGTCACAAACACACATTGTGACCCTCAGCCTGAGCCCAGGCCTCAGGTAAGGCCTCTCAGGGCCTATATGAAGAGACAGCATATTGGGCTTGCCATGCCCCTAGGCCCCAATTTTTAACCATAGTTCGGGTTGTCCCTTCACTCTTCCCCAGGGCTCTGCTTTGGAATTCCTCTTTTGGTGGGACACCTGAGGTAACAAACCTGAAAGGAGTCCTCCCATCCCACAGATTGACGAAAAACAATTGGGATCGGGCCAAATCCACAGAGAGGAAGATTCGTCCATGGCCCATGAGACCTCCCCAGCATTCCACGGCCATCGCTGAAACAAAATCCAGAGACAAAAGTCTGACCAAGCGCCTCAGACTCGCTCATTCTTCATATCCTGAAGAGTTCTTCTCATGGTTTGTAGATCGGGCGTGCCATACCTACGTCCCCAAACTTAAGCTGAGTTTGTGTTTTCAGTCTTCTGTCCTCAAAGTCATGGGCCACACTCCCTCCAGGCTGGGGCCCCTGGAGCCACACATTAGGACTGCCCCCACCCAATCCATGGGAATTCTGCCCATTCCATTGTCAAACATCGTACAAATTAGGAGAACCCTCCAAAGTCCCTGAGGCCATCCCAATAGTGTAGGTCGCCCGGGACAAAAAAGGGCGGTTGATACCGGCTGGGCATCTACCTCCACTCATTTACCTCCACTCATACCAAGAAGATTGAACCAGACAGGACCCGAGGCCATTATCGGATCCATTGCTTTGGTTTACAGGCATGTCTCCTCAAATGCCTGGATTCCAATACCAGCAGAGGGGATTTCCTGAGGCACCCATCAGAACAAATCTCGTCTCCACAAGGAAACTTGTGCATGGGAGCTAAGCCAAAGCTTAGGAGAATACTTCAGGGTCCCGGTGCCACCTCCCCATTCCAAGGCCCTCATGGACACAAACACACGTTAGGACCCATCCTCTGGAAAGTGCATTTCAACTCAGCCACCCCGGTTGCTCCCGCAGATCCATTAGGTCTAAACTGTCTTGTTGCTAGGCGACAATTGGAAGGCGAGGCGGACTTCCCAGGCATCCATCCTCGAACGGTGCTCTGGAGTCATTCCATATGGGATGTCCTGGAGCTGTCCAACAGGTCTCAATTGTCCCGCAGAAGGAATCCTTGAAGGGGGCATCCCACATCTCCCAACGTGGAAAACCTCCATGGCCTCGAGATTCCGCTCCCTTCATGAAGGGGCCGTCATGCACAGAAACTCCAACCTGAGCCAACGTGGGATCCTCGCCCTGACTTCAGATGCATGAGATATTGGTTCAGATCTGCAGGGGGTACCTGCCGTGCCCTCACCATGAATCCGAAGTCTAGCTTGTGTTCTCAGACTTCCGTCCTCACTCTCCTGGCCCCGAAGCCCTCAAGTTTGGCAATTCCGGACCGATAATGAAGCACTCTGCCTGCCCTCTAGAAAATATATATTGCCTAATGAGCAGCCCAGGCAGCTTAAATGAGGATAAACCTACACGGCACTCGAATGTACCCAACTTATATAGTCTAACCTGGGCACTAATGCACTGTCTGACACAACCTGAGCCTGGACCTGCTGACCAACACCCAGACAGCTGACCGCACGCTGAGCACATCAGACCCGCCATGGCCTTAGGTCATCATCTCTTCCCTACCTCAGTTTTCAGGCTTCAGAACCTAGACCTTATCTCCAATCACTGCCCACGCGTGACTGTGATGCAGAAATCAGAACTCTTCCTGACCCATGGCAAGAAACCTTGTGGTTGGCATGTTGTCCAACGTTCAGTGTAGGAGAATCCAGCATTCACCCTGAGGCCCCGCCCATTGTTGCGTGCGACGAGAGCATAAACACGCATTGTGACCTCAACGTGAGTCCTGTCCTCTAGTAAGTCCTCTCAGTGGCTGGACCATTAGATGTCATAATGGGCTTGACATGTCCCTAGTCCCCAATTTTTAACCAGATTTCTGGTTGTCCAGTCGCCCCACCCCAGGGCTCTACTCTGGAATCCCTCATTTGGTGGGACATCTGAGGTTGAAAAACAAAATGAAACAAATCGACAACAACAAAAAAACGGTCTTCTTCCATCCCCAGAATGACCCCAAACTCTTTGGCCGGGACCGAACCCCCAGAGAGTAAGACTCGTCCATTTCCCATGAAGTCACCCGGCAATTTCACGACCATGAGTGACACGATATCCAGAGACGAAAACTTGAGCAAGAGCCTCACACTCGCCCTTTTTTCATATCCCGAAGTGTTCTCCTCATGGTCTGTATATCAGTCCTGCCATACCTATGACCCAAAACATAAGCCGAGTTTGTGTTTTCAGACAACTGTCCAAACAGCTCTGGCCTACACACCCAACAGGCTCAGGGCCCTGGAGCCAAACCTGAGGACTGTACTTGCCCTCTCCAAGGGAATTGTATGTGCCCATTCCAATGGCCACAACCCTACTAGTAGGATAACCTCCAAAGTCCCTGAGGCCATCCCAATAGTTGTGGCTTCCCAGGACAAACAGGGGCAATCTGAGCCCATCTGAGCACCTACCTGCACTCAGACCCGTAGACTGATGTCCCCAGAGGTAAAAAGGAACGAACAGGCCCCTAGGCACTAATCGGATCCATTGCTTTGGTTTCCAGGCATCTCTCCTCAGAGGCCTGGATTTCAATACCAACATATGGCTGTTTCTTGACTCACCCATCAGAACAAATCTCATCTACACATGGGAAACATGCACGTTGGAGCTGTGTCAAAGCCTCTGTTTAGGAGAACCCTTCAGGGCCCCAGGGCCACCGCTTCATTCCAAGGTCTCCATAGACACAAAAACATATTAGGACACATCCACAGGAGAGTCCATTTCAACTCAGCCTCCTCGGTTGCCCCCCACATCCAGCAGATCTAACCTCTCTTGTTGCTTGGAGACAATTGGAATGCGAGGTGGGCTACCCAGCCATCCATCCTTAGAACCCTGCTCGGAATCGTGGGCCTGGAGCCAACCAACAGGTCTCAATTGTCCTGCAGAAGAATCTTTGCAGTTTGGAGCTTCTCACAACTCCCATCGTGGGAAAACCCCCATGTCCTCGTGATCCAACCCCCTTCAAGAAAGGGCCATCAGGGCAGAAAGTCCAACCTGAGCGATCGTCTGATCCTTGCCCTGACTTCAGATGCACGAGATCTTGATTGAGGTCTGTAGATTGTGCCTGCCATATCCTCACCCAGAAACCTAGGCCTAGCTTGGGTTCTCAGACTCCGTCCTCAGACTACTGGCCCACAAGCCCTCCAGTTGGGCAATCCAGAACTACAATGCCGCACTCTGCCTGCCCTACAGAAGTAAAACATTGCCCTCAGGGCTACCCCGAAACCGCAAATGAGGATCAACCTGCACGCCATTCGGCTGTACCCCAAACATATAGGTTGACCTGGGCACTATTTCCCCTTCTGACCCAGCCTGAGCCTGGACCTCCTGGTCCCACCCAGACAGCTGGCCGCACACTGAGCACATCGGACCCGCCATGGCCTTAGGTCGTCATCTCTTCCCAACTGCGGTTTTCAGGCTCCAGAACCTAGACCATATCTCCAACCACTGCCCAGGGTTGAAAATGATGCAGAAATCAGAACTCTTTCCCCATGGCAAGAAACCTTGTGGTTGGCATGTTGTCCAACGTTCAGTGTAGGAGAAACAAGCGGGGCCCAGGAGGCCCAGCCCATGCTTGCGGGCCACATTGCTCACAAACACACATTGTGACCCTCAGCCTGAGCCCAGTCCTCAGGTAAGGCCTCTCAGGGCCTATATGAAGAGACAGCATATTGGGCTTGCCATGCCCCTAGGCCGCAATTTTTAACCATAGTTCGGGTTGTCCCTTCACTCTTCCCCAGGGCTCTGCTTTGGAATTCCTCTTTTGGTGGGACACCTGAGGTAACAAACCTGAAAGGAGTCCTCCCTTCCCACATATTGACGAAAAACATTTGGGATCTGGCCAAATCCACAGAGAGGAAGATTCGTCCATGGCCCATGAGACCTCCCCAACATTCCACGGCCATCGCTGAAACAAAATCCAGAGACAAAAGCCTGAGCAAGCGCCTCAGACTCGCTCATTCTTCATATCCTGAAGAGTTCTTCTCATGGTTTGTAGATCGGGCGTGCCATAACTACGTCCCCAAACTTAAGCTGAGTTTGTGTTTTTAGTCTTCTGTCCTAAAGTCCTGGGCCACACTCCCTCCAGGCTGGGGCCCCTGGAGCCACACATTAGGACTGCCCCCACCCAATCCATGGGAATTCTGCCCATTCCATTGTCAAAAATCGTACAAATTAGGAGAACCCTCCAAAGTCCCTGAGGCCATCCCAATAGTGTCGGTCGCACGGGACAAAAAAGGGCGGTTGATACCGGCTGAGCATCTACCTCCACTCATCTACCTCCACTCATACCAAGAAGATTGAACCAGACAGGACCCGATCCATTATCGGATCCATTGCTTTGGTTTACAGGCATGTCTCCTCAGACTCCTGGATTCCCATACCAGCAGAGGGGATTTCCTGAGGCACCCATCAGAACAAATCTCGTCTCCACAAGGAAACTTGTGCATGGGAGCTAAGCCAATGCTTAGGAGAATACTTCAGGGTCCCGGTGCCACCTCCCCATTCCCAGGCCCTCATGGACACAAACACACGTTAGGACCCATTCTCTGGAAAGTGCATTTCAACTCAGCCACCCCGGTTGCTCCCGCAGATCCATTATATCTAAACTCTCTTGTTGCTAGGAGACAATTGGAAGGCGAGGCGGACTTCCCAGGCATCCATCCTGGAACAGTGATCTGGAGTCATTCCATATGAGCTGTCCTGGAGCTGTCCATCAAGTCTCAATTGTCCCGCAGAAGGAATCCTTGAAGGGGGCATCCCACATCTCCCAACGTGGAAAACCTCCATGGCCTCGAGATTCCGCTCCCTTCATGAAGGGGCCGTCATGCACAGAAACTCCAACCTGAGCCAACGTCGGATCCTCGCCCTGACTTCAGATGCATGAGATATTGGTTCAGATCTGCAGGAGGTACCTGCCGTGCCCTCACCCTGAATCCGAAGTCTAGCTTGTGTTCTCAGACTTCCGTCCTCACTCTCCTGGCCCCGAAGCCCTCAAGTTTGGCAATTCCGGACCGACAATGAAGCACTCTGCCTGCCCTCTAGAAAAAATATATTGCCTAATGAGCAGCCCAGGCAGCTTAAATGAGGATAAACCTACACGGCACTCGAATGTACCCAAATTATATAGTCTAACCTGGGCACTAATGCACTGTCTGACACAACCTGAGCCCGGACCTGCTGACCAACACCCAGACAGCTGACCGCACGCTGAGCACATCAGACCCTCCATGGCCTTAGGTCATCATCTCTTCCCTACCTCAGTTTTCAGGCTTCAGAACCTAGACCTTATCTCCAATCACTGCCCACGGGTGACTGTGATGCAGAAATCAGAACTCTTCCTGACCCATGGCAAGAAACCTTGTGGTTGGCATGTTGTCCAACGTTCAGCGTAGGAGAGACCAGCATTCACCCTGAGGCCCCGTCCATTCTTGAGTGCGACGAGAGCATAAACACGCATTGTGACCTCAGCGTGAGTCCTGTCCTCTAGTAAGTCCTCTCAGTGGCTGGACCATTAGATGTCATAATGGGCTTGACATGTCCCTAGTCCCCAATTTTTAACCAGATTTCTGGTTGTCCAGTCGCCCCACCCCAGGGCTCTACTCTGGAATCCCTCATTTGGTGGGACATCTGAGGTTGAAAAACAAAATGAAACAAATCGACAACAACAAAAAAACGGACTTCTTCCATCCTCAGAATGACCCCAAACTCTTTGGACGGGACCGAACCCCCAGAGAGTATGACTCGTCCATTTCCCATGAAGTCACCCGGCAATTTCACGACCATGAGTGACACGATATCCAGAGACAAAAACGTGAGCAAGAGCCTCACACTCGCCCTTTTTTCATATCCCGAAGTGTTCTCCTCATGGTATGTAGATCAGTCCTGCCATACCTATGACCCAAAACATAAGCCGAGTTTGTGTTTTCAGACAACTGTCCAAACAGCTCTGGCCTACACACCCTACAGGCTCAGGGCCCTGGAGCCAAACCTGAGGACTGTACTTGCCCTTTCCAAGGGAATTGTATGTGCCCATTCCAATGGCCACAACCCTACTAGTAGGATAACCTCCAAAGTCCCTGAGGCCATCCCAATAGTTGTGGCTTCCCAGGACAAACAGGGGCAATCTGAGCCCATCTGAGCACCTACCTGCACTCAGACCCGTAGACTGATGTCCCCAGAGGTAAAAAGGAACGAACAGGCCCCTAGGCACTAATCGGATCCATTGCTTTGGTTTCCAGGCATCTCTCCTCAGAGGCCTGGATTTCAATACCAACATATGGCTGTTTCTTGACTCACCCATTAGAACAAATCTCATCTACACATGGGAAACATGCACGTTGTAGCTGTGTTAAAGCCTCTGTTTGCGAGAACCCTTCAGGGCCCCAGGGCCACCGCTTCATTCCAAGGTCTCCATAGACACAAAAACATATTAGGACACATCCACAGGAGAGTCCATTTCAACTCAGCCTCCTCGTTTGCCCCCCACATCCAGCAGATCTAACCTGTCTTGTTGCTTGGAGACAATTGGAATGCGAGGTGTGCTACCCAGCAATCCATCCTTAGAACCCTGCTCGGAATCGTGGGCCTGGAGCCAACCAACAGGTCTCAATTGTCCTGCAGAAGAATCTTTGCAGTTTGGAGCTTCTCACAACTCCCATCGTGGGAAAACCCCCATGTCCTCGTGATCCAACCCCCTTCAAGAAAGGGCCATCAGGGCAGAAAGTCCAACCTGAGTGATCGTCTGATCCTTGCTCTGACTTCAGATGCACGAGATCTTGATTGAGGTCTGTAGATTGTGCCTGCCATATCCTCACCCAGAAACCTAGGCCTAGCTTGGGTTCTCAGACTCCGTCCTCAGACTACTGGCCCACAAGCCCTCCAGTTGGGCAATCCAGAACTACAATGCCGCACTCTGCCTGCCCTACAGAAGTAAAACATTGCCCTCAGGGCTACCCCGAAACCGCAAATGAGGATCAACCTGCACGCCATTCGGCTGTACCCCAAACATATAGGCTGACCTGGGCACTATTTCCCCTTCTGACCCAGCCTGAGCCTGGACCTCCTGGTCCCACCCAGATAGCTGGCCGCACACTGAGCACATCGGACCCGCCATGGCCTTAGGTGGTCATCTCTTCCCAACTGCGGTTTTCAGGCTCCAGAACCTAGACCTTATCACCAAACACTGCCCAGGTCTGAAAATGATGCAGAAATCAGAACTCTTTCCCCATGGCAAGAAACCTTGTGCTTGGCATGTTGTCCAACGTTCAGTGTAGTTGAAACAAGCGTGGCCCATGAGGCCGAGCCCATGCTTGCGGGCCACATTGGTCACAAACACACATTGTGACCCTCAGCCTGAGCCCAGTCCTCAGGTAAGGCCTCTCAGGGCCTATATGAAGAGTCAGCATATTGGGCTTGCCATGCCCCTAGGCCCCAATTTTTAAACATAGTTCGGGTTGTCCCTTCACACTTCCCCAGGGCTCTGCTTTGGAATTCCTCTTTTGGTGGGACACCTGAGGTAACAAACCTGAAAGGAGTCCTCCCATCCCACAGATTGACGAAAAACAATTGGGATCCGGCCAAATCCACAGAGAGGAAGATTCGTCCATGGCCCATGAGACCTCCCCAACATTCCACGGCCATCGCTGAAACAAAAGTCAGAGACAAAATCCTGAGCAACCTCCTCAGACTCGCTCATTCTTCATATCCTGAAGAGTTCTTCTCATGGTTTGTAGATCGGGCGTGCCATACCTACGTCCCCAAACTTAAGCTGAGTTTGTGTTTTCAGTCTTCTGTCCTCAAAGTCCTGGGCCACACTCCCTCCAGGCTGGGGCCCCTGGAGCCACACATTAGGACTGCCCCCACCCAATCCATGGGAATTCTGCCCATTCCATTGTCAAACATCGTACAAATTAGGAGAACCCTCCAAAGTCCCTGAGGCCATCCCAATAGTGTAGGTCGCCCGGGACAAAAAAGGGCGGTTGATACCAGCTGGGCATCTACCTCCACTCATCTACCTCCACTCATACCAAGAAGATTGAACCAGACAGGACCCGAGGCCATTATCGGATCCATTGCTTTGGTTTACAGGCATGTCTCCTCAAATGCCTGGATTCCAATACCAGCAGAGGGGATTTCCTGAGGCACCCATCAGAACAAATCTCGTCTCCACAAGGAAACTTGTGCATGGGAGCTAAGCCAAAGCTTAGGAGAATACTTCAGGGTCCCGGTGCCACCTCCCCATTCCAAGGCCCTCATGGACACAAACACACGTTAGGACCCATCCTCTGGAAAGTGCATTTCAACTCAGCCACCCCGATTGCTCCCGCAGATCCATTAGGTCTAAACTGTCTTGTTGCTAGGCGACAATTGGAAGGCGAGGCGGACTTCCCAGGCATCCATTCTCGAAAGGTGCTCTGGAGTCATTCCATATGGGATGTCCTGGAGCTGTCCAACAGGTCTCAATTGTCCCGCAGAAGGAATCCTTGAAGGGGGCATCCCACATCTCCCAACGTGGAAAACCTCCATGGCCTCGAGATTCCGCTCCCTTCATGAAGGGGCCGTCATGCACAGAAACTCCAACCTGAGCCAACGTGGAATCCTCGCCCTGACTTCAGATGCATGAGATATTGGTTCAGATCTGCAGGAGGTACCTGCCGTGCCCTCACCCTGAATCCGAAGTCTAGCTTGTGTTCTCAGACTTCCGTCCTCACTCTCCTGGCCCCGAAGCCCTCAAGTTTGGCAATTCCGGACCGACAATGAAGCACTCTGCCTGCCCTCTAGAAAAAATTGATTGCCTAATGAGCAGCCCAGGCAGCTTAAATGAGGATAAACCTACACGGCACTCGAATGTACCCAAATTATATAGTCTAACCTGGGCACTAATGCACTGTCTGACACAACCTGAGCCCGGACATGCTGACCAACACCCAGACAGCTGACCGCACGCTGAGCACATCAGACCCTCCATGGCCTTAGGTCATCATCTCTTCCCTACCTCAGTTTTCAGGCTTCAGAACCTAGACCTTATCTCCAATCACTGCCCACGGGTGACTGTGATGCAGAAATCAGAACTCTTCCTGACCCATGGCAAGAAACCTTGTGGTTGGCATGTTGTCCAACGTTCAGCGTAGGAGAGACCAGCATTCACCCTGAGGCCCCGTCCATTCTTGAGTGCGACGAGAGCATAAACACGCATTGTGACCTCAGCGTGAGTCCTGTCCTCTAGTAAGTCCTCTCAGTGGCTGGACCATTAGATGTCATAATGGGCTTGACATGTCCCTAGTCCCCAATTTTTAACCAGATTTCTGGTTGTCCAGTCGCCCCACCCCAGGGCTCTACTCTGGAATCCCTCATTTGGTGGGACATCTGAGGTTGAAAAACAAAATGAAACAAATCGACAACAACAAAAAAACGGACTTCTTCCATCCTCAGAATGACCCCAAACTCTTTGGACGGGACCGAACCCCCAGAGAGTATGACTCGTCCATTTCCCATGAAGTCACCCGGCAATTTCACGACCATGAGTGACACGATATCCAGAGACAAAAACGTGAGCAAGAGCCTCACACTCGCCCTTTTTTCATATCCCGAAGTGTTCTCCTCATGGTATGTAGATCAGTCCTGCCATACCTATGACCCAAAACATAAGCCGAGTTTGTGTTTTCAGACAACTGTCCAAACAGCTCTGGCCTACACACCCTACAGGCTCAGGGCCCTGGAGCCAAACCTGAGGACTGTACTTGCCCTTTCCAAGGGAATTGTATGTGCCCATTCCAATGGCCACAACCCTACTAGTAGGATAACCTCCAAAGTCCCTGAGGCCATCCCAATAGTTGTGGCTTCCCAGGACAAACAGGGGCAATCTGAGCCCATCTGAGCACCTACCTGCACTCAGACCCGTAGTCTGATGTCCCCAGAGGTAAAAAGGAACGAACAGGCCCCTAGGCACTAATCGGATCCATTGCTTTGGTTTCCAGGCATCTCTCCTCAGAGGCCTGGATTTCAATACCAACATATGGCTGTTTCTTGACTCACCCATTAGAACAAATCTCATCTACACATGGGAAACATGCACGTTGTAGCTGTGTTAAAGCCTCTGTTTGGGAGAACCCTTCAGGGCCCCAGGGCCACCGCTTCATTCCAAGGTCTCCATAGACACAAAAACATATTAGGACACATCCACAGGAGAGTCCATTTCAACTCAGCCTCCTCGGTTGCCCCCCACATCCAGCAGAACTAACCTGTCTTGTTGCTTGGAGACAATTGGAATGCGAGGTGGGCTACCCAGCAATCCATCCTTAGAACCCTGCTCGGAATCGTGGGCCTGGAGCCAACCAACAGGTCTCAATTGTCCTGCAGAAGAATCTTTGCAGTTTGGAGCTTCTCACAACTCCCATCGTGGGAAAACCCCCATGTCCTCGTGATCCAACCCCCTTCAAGAAAGGGCCATCAGGGCAGAAAGTCCAACCTGAGTGATCGTCTGATCCTTGCTCTGACTTCAGATGCACGAGATCTTGATTGAGGTCTGTAGATTGTGCCTGCCATATCCTCACCCAGAAACCTAGGCCTAGCTTGGGTTCTCAGACTCCGTCCTCAGACTACTGGCCCACAAGCCCTCCAGTTGGGCAATCCAGAACTACAATGCCGCACTCTGCCTGCCCTACAGAAGTAAAACATTGCCCTCAGGGCTACCCCGAAACCGCAAATGAGGATCAACCTGCACGCCATTCGGCTGTACCCCAAACATATAGGCTGACCTGGGCACTATTTCCCCTTCTGACCCAGCCTGAGCCTGGACCTCCTGGTCCCACCCAGATAGCTGGCCGCACACTGAGCACATCGGACCCGCCATGGCCTTAGGTGGTCATCTCTTCCCAACTGCGGTTTTCAGGCTCCAGAACCTAGACCTTATCACCAAACACTGCCCAGGTCTGAAAATGATGCAGAAATCAGAACTCTTTCCCCATGGCAAGAAACCTTGTGCTTGGCATGTTGTCCAACGTTCAGTGTAGTTGAAACAAGCGTGGCCCATGAGGCCGAGCCCATGCTTGCGGGCCACATTGGTCACAAACACACATTGTGACCCTCAGCCTGAGCCCAGTCCTCAGGTAAGGCCTCTCAGGGCCTATATGAAGAGACAGCATATTGGGCTTGCCATGCCCCTAGGCCCCAATTTTTAACCATAGTTCGGGTTGTCCCTTCACACTTCCCCAGGGCTCTGCTTTGGAATTCCTCTTTTGGTGGGACACCTGAGGTAACAAACCTGAAAGGAGTCCTCCCATCCCACAGATTGACGAAAAACAATTGGGATCCGGCCAAATCCACAGAGAGGAAGATTCGTCCATGGCCCATGAGACCTCCCCAACATTCCACGGCCATCGCTGAAACAAAAGTCAGAGACAAAATCCTGAGCAACCTCCTCAGACTCGCTCATTCTTCATATCCTGAAGAGTTCTTCTCATGGTTTGTAGATCGGGCGTGCCATACCTACGTCCCCAAACTTAAGCTGAGTTTGTGTTTTCAGTCTTCTGTCCTCAAAGTCCTGGGCCACACTCCCTCCAGGCTGGGGCCCCTGGAGCCACACATTAGGACTGCCCCCACCCAATCCATGGGAATTCTGCCCATTCCATTGTCAAACATCGTACAAATTAGGAGAACCCTCCAAAGTCCCTGAGGCCATCCCAATAGTGTAGGTCGCCCGGGACAAAAAAGGGCGGTTGATACCAGCTGGGCATCTACCTCCACTCATCTACCTCCACTCATACCAAGAAGATTGAACCAGACAGGACCCGAGGCCATTATCGGATCCATTGCTTTGGTTTACAGGCATGTCTCCTCAAATGCCTGGATTCCAATACCAGCAGAGGGGATTTCCTGAGGCACCCATCAGAACAAATCTCGTCTCCACAAGGAAACTTGTGCATGGGAGCTAAGCCAAAGCTTAGGAGAATACTTCAGGGTCCCGGTGCCACCTCCCCATTCCAAGGCCCTCATGGACACAAACACACGTTAGGACCCATCCTCTGGAAAGTGCATTTCAACTCAGCCACCCCGATTGCTCCCGCAGATCCATTAGGTCTAAACTGTCTTGTTGCTAGGCGACAATTGGAAGGCGAGGCGGACTTCCCAGGCATCCATTCTCGAAAGGTGCTCTGGAGTCATTCCATATGGGATGTCCTGGAGCTGTACAACAGGTCTCAATTGTCCCGCAGAAGGAATCCTTGAAGGGGGCATCCCACATCTCCCAACGTGGAAAACCTCCATGGCCTCGAGATTCCGCTCCCTTCATGAAGGGGCCGTCATGCACAGAAACTCCAACCTGAGCCAACGTGGGATCCTCGCCCTGACTTCAGATGCATGAGATATTGGTTCAGATCTGCAGGGGGTACCTGCCGTGCCATCACCCTGAATCCGAAGTCTAGCTTGTGTTCTCAGACTTCCGTCCTCACTCTCCTGGCCCCGAAGCCCTCAAGTTTGGCAATTCCGGACCGACAATGAAGCACTCTGCCTGCCCTCTAGAAAATATATATTGTCTAATGAGCAGCCCAGGCAGCTTAAATGAGGATAAACCTACACGGCACTCGAATGTACCCAACTTATATAGTCTAACCTGGGCAATAATGCACTGTCTGACACAACCTGAGCCCGGACCTGCTGACCAACACCCAGACAGCTGACCGCACGCTGAGCACATCAGACCCGCCATGGCCTTAGGTCATCATCTCTTCCCTACCTCAGTTTTCAGGCTTCAGAACCTAGACCTTATCTCCAATCACTGCCCACGCGTGACTGTGATGCAGAAATCAGAACTCTTCCTGACCCATGGCAAGAAACCTTGTGGTTGGCATGTTGTCCAACGTTCAGTGTAGGAGAATCCAGCATTCACCCTGAGGCCCCGCCCATTGTTGCGTGCGACGAGAGCATAAACACGCATTGTGACATCAACGTGAGTCCTGTCCTCTAGTAAGTCCTCTCAGTGGCTGGACCATTAGATGTCATAATGGGCTTGACATGTCCCTAGTCCCAATTTTTAACCAGATTTCTGGTTGTCCAGTCGCCCCACCCCAGGGCTCTACTCTGGAATCCCTCATTTGGTGGGACATCTGAGGTTGAAAAACAAAATGAAACAAATCGACAACAACAAAAAAACGGTCTTCTTCCATCCCCAGAATGACCCCAAACTCTTTGGACGGGACCGAACCCCCAGAGAGTAAGACTCGTCCATTTCCCATGAAGTCACCCGGCAATTTCACGACCATGAGTGACACGATATCTAGAGACGAAAACTTGAGCAAGAGCCTCACACTCGCCCTTTTTTCATATCCCGAAGTGTTCTCCTCATGGTCTGTAGATCAGTCCTGCCATACCTATGACCCAAAACATAAGCCGAGTTTGTGTTTTCAGACAACTGTCCAAACAGCTCTGGCCTACACACCCTACAGGCTCAGGGCCCTGGAGCCAAACCTGAGGACTGTACTTGCCCTCTCCAAGGGAATTGTATGTGCCCATTCCAATGGCCACAACCCTACTAGTAGTATAACCTCCAAAGTCCCTGAGGTCATCCCAATAGTTGTGGCTTCCCAGGACAAAAAGGAGCAATCTGAGCCCATCTGAGCACCTACCTGCACTCAGACCCGTAGACTGATGTCCCCAGAGGTAAAAAGGAACGAACAGGCCCCTAGGCACTAATCGGATCCATTGCTTTGGTTTCCAGGCATCTCTCCTCAGAGGCCTGGATTTCAATACCAACATATGGCTGTTTCTTGACTCACCCATCAGAACAAATCTCATCTACACATGGGAAACATGCACGTTGGAGCTGTGTCAAAGCCTCTGTTTAGAAGAACTCTTCAGGGCCCCAGGGCCACCGCTTCATTCCAAGGTCTCCATAGACACAAAAACATATTAGGACACATCCACAGGAGAGTCCATTTCAACTCAGCCTCCTCGGTTGCCCCCCACATCCAGCAGATCTAACCTGTCTTGTTGCTTGGAGACAATTGGAATGCGAGGTGGGCTACCCAGCCATCCATCCTTAGAACCCTGCTCGGAGTCGTTGGCCTGGAGCCAACCAACAGGTCTCAATTGTCCTGCAGAAGAATCTTTGCAGTTTGGAGCTTCTCACAACTCCCATCGTGGGAAAACCCCCATGTCCTCGTGATCCAACCCCCTTCAAGAAAGGGCCATCAGGGCAGAAAGTCCAACCTGAGCGATCGTCTGATCCTTGCCCTGACTTCAGATGCACGAGATCTTGATTGAGGTCTGTAGATTGTGCCTGCCATATCCTCACCCAGAAACCTAGGCCTAGCTTGGGTTCTCAGACTCCGTCCTCAGACTACTGGCCCACAAGCCCTCCAGTTGGGCAATCCAGAACTACAATGCCGCACTCTGCCTGCCCTACAGAAGTAAAACATTGCCCTCAGGGCTACCCGAAACCGCAAATGAGGATCAACCTGCACGCCATTCGGCTGTACCCCAAACATATAGGCTGACCTGGGCACTATTTCCCCTTCTGACCCAGCCTGAGCCTGGACCTCCTGGTCCCACCCAGACAGCTGGCCGCACACTGAGCACATCGGACCCGCCATGGCCTTAGGTCGTAATCTCTTCCCAACTGCGGTTTTCAGGCTCCAGAACCTAGACCTTATCTCCAACCACTGCCCAGGGTTGAAAATGATGCAGAAATCAGAACTCTTTCCCCATGGCAAGAAACCTTGTGGTTGGCATATTGTCCAACGTTCAGTGTAGTTGAAACAAGCGTGGCCCATGAGGCCCAGCCAATGCTTGCGGGCCACATTGCTCACAAACACACATTGTGACCCTCAGCCTGAGCCCAGTCCTCAGGTAAGGCCTCTCAGCGCCTATATGAAGAGACAGCATATTGGGCTTGCCATGCCCCTAGGCCGCAATTTTTTACCATAGTTCGGGTTGTCCCTTCACTCTTCCCCAGGGCTCTGCTTTGGAATTCCTCTTTTGGTGGGACACCTGAGGTAACAAACCTGAAAGGAGTCCTACCATCCCACATATTGACGAAAAACAATTGGGATCTGGCCAAATCCACAGAGAGGAAGATTCGTCCATGGCCCATGAGACCTCCCCAACATTCCACGGCCATCGCTGAAACAAAATCCAGAGACAAAAGCCTGAGCAAGCGCCTCAGACTCGCTCATTCTTCATATCCTGAAGAGTTCTTCTCATGGTTTGTAGATCGGGCGTGCCATACCTACGTCCCCAAACTTAAGCTGAGTTTGTGTTTTCAGTCTTCTGTCCTCAAAGTCCTGGGCCACACTCCCTCCAGGCTGGGGCCCCTGGAGCCACACATTAGGACTGCCCCCACCCAATCCATGGCAATTCTGCCCATTCCATTGTCAAAAATCGTACAAATTAGGAGAACCCTCCAAAGTCCCTGAGGCCATCCCAATAGTGTCGGTCGCCCGGGACAAAAAAGGGTGGTTGATACCGGCTGGGCATCTACCTCCACTCATCTACCTCCACTCATACCAAGAAGATTGAACCAGACAGGACCCGAGGCCATTATCGGATCCATTGCTTTGGTTTACAGGCATGTCTCCTCAGACTCCTGGATTCCAATACCAGCAGAGGGGATTTCCTGAGGCACCCATCAGAACAAATCTCGTCTCCACAAGGAAACTTGGGCATGGGAGCTAAGCCAAAGCTTAGGAGAATACTTCAGGGTCCCGGTGCCACCTCCCCATTCCCAGGCCCTCATGGACACAAACACACGTTAGGACCCATTCTCTGGAAAGTGCATTTCAACTCAGCCACCCCGGTTGCTCCCGCAGATCCATTATATCTAAACTGTGTTGTTGCTAGGAGACAATTGGAAGGCGAGGCGGACTTCCCAGGCATCCATCCTCGAACAGTGATCTGGAGTCATTCCATATGGGCTGTCCTGGAGCTGTCCATCAGGTCTCAATTGTCCCGCAGAAGGAATCCTTGAAGGGGGCATCCAACATCTCCCAACGTGGAAAACCTCCATGGCCTCGAGATTCCGCTCCCTTCATGAAGGGGCTGTCATGCACAGAAACTCCAACCTGAGCCAACGTGGGATCCTCGCCCTGACTTCAGATGCATGAGATATTGGTTTAGATCTGGAGGGGGTACCTGCCGTGCCCTCACCCTGAATCCGAAGTCTAGCTTGTGTTCTCAGACTTCCGTCCTCACTCTCCTGGCCCCGAAGCCCTCAAGTTTGGCAATTCCGGACCGACAATGAAGCACTCTGCCTGCCCTCTAGAAAAAATTGATTGCCTAATGAGCAGCCCAGGCAGCTTAAATGAGGATAAACCTACACGGCACTCGAATGTACCCAAATTATATAGTCTAACCTGGGCACTAATGCACTGTCTGACACAACCTGAGCCCGGACCTGCTGAACAACACCCAGACAGCTGACCGCACGCTGAGCACATCAGACCCGCCATGGCCTTAGGTCATCATCTCTTCCCTACCTCAGTTTTCAGGCTTCAGAACCTAGACCTTATCTCCAATCACTGCCCACGGGTGACTGTGATGCAGAAATCAGAACTCTTCCTGACCCATGGCAAGAAAACTTGTGGTTGGCATGTTGTCCAACGTTCAGTGTAGGAGAAACCAGCATTCACCCTGAGGCCCCGTCCATTCTTGAGTGCGACGAGAGCATAAACACGCATTGTCACCTCAGCGTGAGTCCTGTCCTCTAGTAAGTCCTCTCAGTGGCTGGACCATTAGATGTCATAATGGGCTTGATATGTCCCCAGTCCCCAATTTTTAACCAGATTCCTGGTTGTTCAGTCGCCCCACCCCAGGGCTCTACTCTGGAATCCCTCATTTGGTGGGACATCTGAGGTTGAAAAACAAAATGAAACAAATCGACAACAACAAAAAACCGGACTTCTTCCATCCCCAGAATGACCCCAAACTCTTTGGACGGGACCGAACCCCCAGAGATTATGACTCGTCCATTTCCCATGAAGTCACCCGGCAATTTCACGACCATGAGTGACACGATATCCAGAGACAAAAACTTGAGCAAGAGCCTCACACTCGCCCTTTTTTCATATCCCGAAGTGTTCTCCTCATGGTCTGTAGATCAGTCCTGCCATACCTATGACCCAAAACATAAGCCGAGTTTGTGTTTTCAGACAACTGTCCAAACAGCTCTGGCCTACACACCCTACAGGCTCAGGGCCCTGGAGCCAAACCTGAGGACTGTACTTGCCCTCTCCAAGGGAATTGTATGTGCCCATTCCAATGGCCACAACTCTACTAGTAGGATAACCTCCAAAGTCCCTGAGGCCATCCCAATAGTTGTGGCTTCCCAGGACAAACAGGGGCAATCTGAGCCCATCTGAGCACCTACCTGCACTCAGACCCGTAGACTGATGTCCCCAGAGGTAAATAGGAACGAACAGGCCCCTAGGCACTAATCGGATCCATTGCTTTGGTTTCCAGGCATCTCTCCTCAGAGGCCTGGATTTCAATACCAACATATGGCTGTTTCTTGACTCACCCATTAGAACAAATCTCATCTACACATGGGAAACATGCACGTTGGAGCTGTGTCAAAGCCTCTGTTTGGGAGAACCCTTCAGGGCCCCAGGGCCACCGCTTCATTCCATGGTCTCCATAGACACAAAAACATATTAGGACACATCCACAGGAGAGTCCATTTCAACTCAGCCTCCTCGTTTGCCCCCCACATCCAGCAGATCTAACCTCTCTTGTTGCTTGGAGACAATTGGAATGCGAGGTGGGCTACCCAGCCATCCATCCTTAGAACCCTGCTCAGAGTCGTTGGCCTGGAGCCAACCAACAGGTCTCAATTGTCCTGCAGAAGAATCTTTGCAGTTTGGAGCTTCTCACAACTCCCATCGTGGGAAAACCCCCATGTCCTCGTGATCCAACCCCCTTCAAGAAAGGGCCATCAGGGCAGAAAGTCCAACCTGAGCGATCGTCTGATCCTTGCCCTGACTTCAGATGCACGAGATCTCTATTGAGGTCTGTAGATTGTGCCTGCCATATGCTCACCCAGACACCTAGGCCTAGCTTGGTTTCTCAGACTCCGTCCTCAGACTACTGCCCCACAAGCCCTCCAGTTTGGCAATCGAGAACTACAATGCCGCACTCTGCCTGCCCTATAGATGTAAAATATTGCCCTCAGGACTACCCCGAAACCCCAAATGAGGATCAACCTGCACGCCATTCGGCTGTACCCCAAACATATAGGCTGACCTGGGGACTATTTCCCCTTCTGACCCAGCCTGAGCCTGGACCTCCTGGTCCCACCCAGACAGCTGGCCGCACACTGAGCACATCGGACCCGCCATGGCCTTAGGTCGTCATCTCTTCCCAACTGTGGTTTTCAGGCTCCAGAACCTAGACCTTATCTCCAACCACTGCCCAGGGTTGAAAATGATGCAGAAATCAGAACTCTTTCCCCATGGCAAGAAACCTTGTGCTTGGCATGTTGTCCAACGTTCAGTATAGTTGAAACAAGCGTGGCCCATGAGGCCCAGCCCATGCTTGCGGGCCACATTGGTCACAAACACACATTGTGACCCTCAGCCTGAGCCCAGTCCTCAGGTAAGGCCTCTCAGGGCCTATGTGAAGAGACAGCATATTGGGCTTGCTATGCCCCTAGGCCCCAATTTTTTAACCATAGTTCGGGTTGTCCCTTCACTCTTCCCCAGGGCTCTGCTTTGGAATCCCTCTTTTGGTGGGACACCTGAGATAACAAACCTGAAAGGAGTCCTCCCATCCCACAGATTGACGAAAAACAATTGGGATCGGGCCAAATCCACAGAGAGGAAGATTCGTCCATGGCCCATGAGACCTCCCCAACATTCCACGGCCATCGCTGAAACAAAATCCAGAGACAAAAGCCTGAGCAAGCGCCTCAGACTCGCTCATTCTTCATATCCTGAAGAGTTCTTCTCATGGTTTGTAGATCGGGCGTGCCATACCTACGTCCCCAAACTTAAGCTGAGTTTGTGTTTTCAGTCTTCTGTCCTCAAAGTCCTGGGCCACACTCCCTCCAGGCTGGGGCCCCTGGAGCCACACATTAGGACTGCCCCCACCCAATCCATGGCAATTCTGCCCATTCCATTGTCAAAAATCGTACAAATTAGGAGAACCCTCCAAAGTCCCTGAGGCCATTCCAATAGTGTAGGTCGCCCGGGACAAAAAATGGGTGGTTGATACCGGCTGAGCATCTACCTCCACTCATCTACCTCCATTCATACCAAGGAGATTGAACCAGACAGGACCCGAGGCCATTATCGAATCCATTGCTTTGGTTTACAGGCATGTCTCCTCAAAAGCCTGGATTCCAATACCAGCAGAGGGGATTTCCTGAGGCACTCATCAGAACAAATCTCGTCTCCACAAGGAAACTTGTGCATGGTAGCTAAGCCAAAGCTTAGGAGAATACTTCAGGGTCCCGGTGCCACCTCCCCATTCCAAGGTCCTCATGGACACAAATACACGTTAGGACCCATCCTCTGGAAAGTGCATTTCAACTCAGCCACCCCTGTTGCTCCCGCAGATCCATTAGATCTAAACTGTCTTGTGCTAGGAGACAATTGGAAGGCGAGGCGGACTTCCCTGGCATTCATTCTGGAACGGTGCTCTGGAGTCATTCCATATGGGATGTCCTGGAGCTGTCCAACAGGTCTCAATTGTCCCGCAGAAGGAATCCTTGAAGGGGGCATCCCACATCTCCCAACGTGGAAAACCTCCATGGCCTCGAGATTCCGCTCCCTTCATGAAGGGGCCGTCATGCACAGAAACTCCAACCTGAGCCAATGTCGGATCCTCGCCCTGACTTCAGATGCATGAGATATTGGTTCAGATCTGCAGGAGGTACCTGCCGTGCCCTCACCCTGAATCCGAAGTCTAGCTTGTGTTCTCAGACTTCCGTCCTCACTCTCCTGACCCCGAAGCCCTCAAGTTTGGCAATTCCGGACCGACAATGAAGCACTCTGCCTGCCCTCTAGAAAAAATATATTGCCTAATGAGCAGCCCAGGTAGCTTAAATGAGGATAAACCTAAACGGCACTCGAATGTACCCAAATGATATAGTCTAACCTGGGCACTAATGCACTGTCTGACACAACCTGAGCCCGGACCTGCTGACCAACACCCAGACAGCTGACCGCACGCTGAGCACATCAGACCCGCCATGGCCTTAGGTCATCATCTCTTCCCTACCTCAGTTTTCAGGCTTCAGAACCTAGACCTTATCTCCAATCACTGCCCACGGGTGACTGTGATGCAGAAATCAGAACTCTTCCTAACCCATGGCAAGAAACCTTGTGGTTCGCATGTTGTCCAACGTTCAGTGTAGGAGAAACCAGCATTCACCCTGAGGCCCCGCCCATTCTTGAGTGCGACGAGAGCATAAACACGCATAGTGACCTCAGCGTGAGTCCTGTCCTCTAGTAAGTCCTCTCAGTGGCTGGACCATTAGATGTCATAATGGGCTTGACATGTCCCTTGTCCCCAATTTTTAACCAGATTTCTGGTTGTCCAGTCGCCCCACCCCAGGGCTCTACTCTGGAATCCCTCATTTGGTGGGACATCTGAGGTTGAAAAACAAAATGAAACAAATCGACAACAACAAAAAAACGGACTTCTTCCATCCCCAGAATGACCCCAAACTCTTTGGACGGGACCGAACCCCCAGAGAGTATGACTCGTCCATTTCCCATGAAGTCACCCGGCAATTTCACGACCATGAGTGACACGATATCCAGAGACAAAAACTTGAGCAAGAGCCTCACACTCGCCCTTTTTTCATATCCCGAAGTGTTCTCCTCATGGTCTGTAGATCAGTCCTGCCATACCTATGACCCAAAACATAAGCCGAGTTTGTGTTTGCAGACAACTGTCCAAACAGCTCTGGCCTACACACCCTACAGGCTCAGGGCCCTGGAGCCAAACCTGAGGACTGTACTTGCCCTCTCCAAGGGAATTGTATGTGCCCATTCCAATGGCCACAACCCTACTAGTAGGATAACCTCCAAAGTCCCTGAGGCCATCCCAATAGTTGTGGCTTCCCAGGACAAACAGGGGCAATCTGAGCCCATCTGAGCACCTACCTGCACTCAGACCCGTAGACTGATGTCCCCAGAGGTAAAAAGGAACGAACAGGCCCATAGGCACTAATCGGATCCATTGCTTTGGTTTCCAGGCATCTCTCCTCAGAGGCCTGGATTTCAATACCAACATATGGCTGTTTCTTGACTCACCCATTAGAACAAATCTCATCTACACATGGGAAACATGCACGTTGGAGCTGTGTCAAAGCCTCTGTTTGGGAGAACCCTTCAGGGCCCCAGGGCCACCGCTTCATTCCAAGGTCTCCATAGACACAAAAACATATTAGGACACATCCACAGGAGAGTCCATTTCAACTCAGCCTCCTCGGTTGCCCCCCACATCCAGCAGATCTAACCTGTCTTGTTGTTTGGAGACAATTGGAATGCGAGGTGGGCTACCCAGCCATCCATCCTTAGAACCCTGCTCGGAGTCGTTGGCCTGGAGCCAACCAACAGGTCTCAATTGTCCTGCAGAAGAATCTTTGCAGTTTGGAGCTTCTAACAACTCCCATCGTGGGAAAACCCCCATGTCCTCGTGATCCAACCCCCTTCAAGAAAGGGCCATCAGGGCAGAAAGTCCAACCTGAGCGATCGTCTGATCCTTGCCCTGACTTCAGATGCACGAGATCTCTATTGAGGTCTGTAGATTGTGCCTGCCATATGCTCACCCAGACACCTAGGCCTAGCTTGGTTTCTCAGACTCCGTCCTCAGACTACTGCCCCACAAGCCCTCCAGTTTGGCAATCGAGAACTACAATGCCGCACTCTGCCTGCCCTATAGATGTAAAATATTGCCCTCAGGACTACCCCGAAACCCCAAATGAGGATCAACCTGCACGCCATTCGGCTGTACCCCAAACATATAGGCTGACCTGGGCACTATTTCCCCTTCTGACCCAGCCTGAGCCTGGACCTCCTGGTCCCACCCAGACAGCTGGCCGCACACTGAGCACATCGGACCCGCCATGGCCTTAGGTCGTCATCTCTTCCCAACTGTGGTTTTCAGGCTCCAGAACCTAGACCTTATCTCCAACCACTGCCCAGGGTTGAAAATGATGCAGAAATCAGAACTCTTTCCCCATGGCAAGAAACCTTGTGCTTGGCATGTTGTCCAACGTTCAGTATAGTTGAAACAAGCGTGGCCCATGAGGCCCAGCCCATGCTTGCGGGCCACATTGGTCACAAACACACATTGTGACCCTCAGCCTGAGCCCAGTCCTCAGGTAAGGCCTCTCAGGGCCTATGTGAAGAGACAGCATATTGGGCTTGCTATGCCCCTAGGCCCCAATTTTTTAACCATAGTTCGGGTTGTCCCTTCACTCTTCCCCAGGGCTCTGCTTTGGAATCCCTCTTTTGGTGGGACACCTGAGATAACAAACCTGAAAGGAGTCCTCCCATCCCACAGATTGACGAAAAACAATTGGGATCGGGCCAAATCCACAGAGAGGAAGATTCGTCCATGGCCCATGAGACCTCCCCAACATTCCACGGCCATCGCTGAAACAAAATCCAGAGACAAAAGCCTGAGCAAGCGCCTCAGACTCGCTCATTCTTCATATCCTGAAGAGTTCTTCTCATGGTTTGTAGATCGGGCGTGCCATACCTACGTCCCCAAACTTAAGCTGAGTTTGTGTTTTCAGTCTTCTGTCCTCAAAGTCCTGGGCCACACTCCCTCCAGGCTGGGGCCCCTGGAGCCACACATTAGGACTGCCCCCACCCAATCCATGGCAATTCTGCCCATTCCATTGTCAAAAATCGTACAAATTAGGAGAACCCTCCAAAGTCCCTGAGGCCATCCCAATAGTGTAGGTCGCCCGGGACAAAAAATGGGTGGTTGATACCGGCTGAGCATCTACCTCCACTCATCTACCTCCATTCATACCAAGGAGATTGAACCAGACAGGACCCGAGGCCATTATCAAATCCATTGCTTTGGTTTACAGGCATGTCTCCTCAAAAGCCTGGATTCCAATACCAGCAGAGGGGATTTCCTGAGGCACTCATCAGAACAAATCTCGTCTCCACAAGGAAACTTGTGCATGGTAGCTAAGCCAAAGCTTAGGAGAATACTTCAGGGTCCCGGTGCCACCTCCCCATTCCAAGGTCCTCATGGACACAAATACACGTTAGGACCCATCCTCTGGAAAGTGCATTTCAACTCAGCCACCCCTGTTGCTCCCGCAGATCCATTAGATCTAAACTGTCTTGTGCTAGGAGACAATTGGAAGGCGAGGCGGACTTCCCTGGCATTCATTCTGGAACGGTGCTCTGGAGTCATTCCATATGGGATGTCATGGAGCTGTACAACAGGTCTCAATTGTCCCGCAGAAGGAATTCTTGAAGGGAACATCCCACATCTCCCAACGTGGAAAACCTCCATGGCCTCGAGATTCCGCTCCCTTCATGAAGGGGCCGTCATGCACAGAAACTCCAACCTGAGCCAACGTCGGATCCTCGCCCTGACTTCAGATGCATGAGATATTGGTTCAGATCTGCAGGAGGTACCTGCCGTGCCCTCACCCTGAATCCGAAGTCTAGCTTGTGTTCTCAGACTTCCGTCCTCACTCTCCTGGCCCCGAAGCCCTCATGTTTGGCAATTCCGGACCGACAATGAAGCACTCTGCCTGCCCTCTAGAAAAAATATGTTGCCTAATGAGCAGCCCAGGTAGCTTAAATGAGGATAAACCTAAACGGCACTCGAATGTACCCAAATTATATAGTCTAACCTGGGCACTAATGCACTGTCTGACACAACCTGAGCCCGGACCTGCTGACCAACACCCAGACAGCTGACCGCACGCTGAGCACATCAGACCCGCCATGGCCTTAGGTCATCATCTCTTCCCTACCTCAGTTTTCAGGCTTCAGAACCTAGACCTTATCTCCAATCACTGCCCACGGGTGACTGTGATGCAGAAATCAGAACTCTTCCTATCCCATGGCAAGAAACCTTGTGGTTCGCATGTTGTCCAACGTTCAGTGTAGGAGAAACCAGCATTCACCCTGAGGCCCCGCCCATTCTTGAGTGCGACGAGAGCATAAACACGCATTGTGACCTCAGCGTGAGTCCTGTCCTCTAGTAAGTCCTCTCAGTGGCTGGACCATTAGATGTCATTATGGGCTTGACATGTCCCTTGTCCCCAATTTTTAACCAGATTTCTGGTTGTCCAGTCGCCCCACCCCAGGGCTCTACTCTGGAATCCCTCATTTGGTGGGACATCTGAGGTTGAAAAACAAAATGAAACAAATCGACAACAACAAAAAAACGGACTTCTTCCATCCCCAGAATGACCCCAAACTCTTTGGACGGGACCGAACCCCCAGAGAGTATGACTCGTCCATTTCCCATGAAGTCACCCGGCAATTTCACGACCATGAGTGACACGATATCCAGAGACAAAAACTTGAGCAAGAGCCTCACACTCGCCCTTTTTTCATATCCCGAAGTGTTCTCCTCATGGTCTGTAGATCAGTCCTGCCATACCTATGACCCAAAACATAAGCTGAGTTTGTGTTTTCAGACAACTGTCCAAACAGCTCTGGCCTACACACCCTACAGGCTCAGGGCCCTAAAGCCAAACCTGAGGACTGTACTTGCCCTCTCCAAGGGAATTGTATGTGCCCATTCCAATGGCCAAAACCCTACTAGTAGGATAACCTCCAAAGTCCCTGAGGCCATCCCAATAGTTGTGGCTTCCCAGGACAAACAGGGGCAATCTGAGCCCATCTGAGCACCTACCTGCACTCAGACCCGTAGACTGATGTCCCCAGAGGTAAAAAGGAACGAACAGGCCCCTAGGCACTAATCGGATCCATTGCTTTGGTTTCCAGGCATCTCTCCTCAGAGGCCTGGATTTCAATACCAGCATATGGCTGTTTCTTGACTCACCCATCAGAACAAATCTCATCTACACATGGGAAACATGCACGTTGTAGCTGTGTCAAAGCCTCTGTTTAGGAGAACCCTTCAGGGCCCAAGGGCCACCGCTTCATTCCAAGGTCTCCATAGACACAAAAACATATTAGGACACATCCACAGGAGAGTCCATTTCAACTCAGCCTCCTCGGTTGCCCCCCACATCCAGCAGATCTAACCTGTCTTGTTGCTTGGAGACAATTGGAATGCGAGGTGAGCTACCCAGCCATCCATCCTTAGAACCCTGCTCGTAGTCGTTGGCCTGGTGCCAACCAACAGGTCTCAATTGTCCTGCAGAAGAATCTTTGCAGTTTGGAGCTTCTCAAAACTCCCATCGTGGGAAAACCCCCATGTCCTCGTGATCCAACCCCCTTCAAGAAAGGGCCATCAGGGCAGAAAGTCCAACCTGAGCGATCGTCTGATCCTTGCCCTGACTTCAGATGCACGAGATCTCTATTGAGGTCTGTAGATTGTGCCTGCCATATGCTCACCCAGACACCTAGGCCTAGCTTGGGTTCTCAGACTCCGTCCTCAGACTACTGCCCCACAAGCCCTCCAGTTTGGCAATCGAGAACTACAATGCCGCACTCTGCCTGCCCTATAGATGTAAAATATTGCCCTCAGGGCTACCCCGAAACCCCAAATGAGAATCAACCTGCACGCCATTCGGCTGTACCCCAAACATATAGGCTGACCTGGGCACTATTTCCCCTTCTGACCCAGCCTGAGCCTGGACCTCCTGGTCCCACCCAGACAGCTGGCCGCACACTGAGCACATCGGACCCGCCATGGCCTTAGGTCGTCATCTCTTCCCAACTGCGGTTTTCAGGCTCCAGAACCTAGACCTTATCTCCAACCACTGCCCAGGGTTGAAAATGATGCAGAAATCAGAACTCTTTCCCCATGGCAAGAAACCTTGTGCTTGGCATGTTGTCCAACGTTCAGTATAGTTGAAACAAGCGTGGCCCATGAGGCCCAGCCCATGCTTGCGGGCCACATTGGTCACAAACACACATTGTGACCCTCAGCCTGAGCCCAGTCCTCAGGTAAGGCCTCTCAGGGCCTATGTGAAGAGACAGCATATTGGGCTTGCTATGCCCCTAGGCCCCAATTTTTTAACCATAGTTCGGGTTGTCCCTTCACTCTTCCCCAGGGCTCTGCTTTGGAATCCCTCTTTTGGTGGGACACCTGAGATAACAAACCTGAAAGGAGTCCTCCCATCCCACAGATTGACGAAAAACAATTGGGATCGGGCCAAATCCACAGAGAGGAAGATTCGTCCATGGCCCATGAGACCTCCCCAACATTCCACGGCCATCGCTGAAACAAAATCCAGAGACAAAAGCCTGAGCAAGCGCCTCAGACTCGCTCATTCTTCATATCCTGAAGAGTTCTTCTCATGGTTTGTAGATCGGGCGTGCCATACCTACGTCCCCAAACTTAAGCTGAGTTTGTGTTTTCAGTCTTCTGTCCTCAAAGTCCTGGGCCACACTCCCTCCAGGCTGGGGCCCCTGGAGCCACACATTAGGACTGCCCCCACCCAATCCATGGCAATTCTGCCCATTCCATTGTCAAAAATCGTACAAATTAGGAGAACCCTCCAAAGTCCCTGAGGCCATCCCAATAGTGTAGGTCGCCCGGGACAAAAAATGGGTGGTTGATACCGGCTGAGCATCTACCTCCACTCATCTACCTCCATTCATACCAAGGAGATTGAACCAGACAGGACCCGAGGCCATTATCAAATCCATTGCTTTGGTTTACAGGCATGTCTCCTCAAAAGCCTGGATTCCAATACCAGCAGAGGGGATTTCCTGAGGCACTCATCAGAACAAATCTCGTCTCCACAAGGAAACTTTTGCATGGTAGCTAAGCCAAAGCTTAGGAGAATACTTCAGGGTCCCGGTGCCACCTCCCCATTCCAAGGTCCTCATGGACACAAATACACGTTAGGACCCATCCTCTGGAAAGTGCATTTCAACTCAGCCACCCCTGTTGCTCCCGCAGATCCATTAGATCTAAACTGTCTTGTGCTAGGAGACAATTGGAAGGCGAGGCGGACTTCCCTGGCATTCATTCTGGAACGGTGCTCTGGAGTCATTCCATATGGGATGTCATGGAGCTGTACAACAGGTCTCAATTGTCCCGCAGAAGGAATTCTTGAAGGGAACATCCCACATCTCCCAACGTGGAAAACCTCCATAGCCTCGAGATTCCACTCCCTTCATGAAGGGGCCGTCATGCACAGAAACTCCAACCTGAGCCAATGTCGGATCCTCGCCCTGACTTCAGATGCATGAGATATTGGTTCAGATCTGCAGGAGGTACCTGCCGTGCCCTCACCCTGAATCCGAAGTCTAGCTTGTGTTCTCAGACTTCCGTCCTCACTCTCCTGGCCCCGAAGCCCTCAAGTTTGGCAATTCCGGACCGACAATGAAGCACTCTGCCTGCCCTCTAGAAAATATATATTGCCTAATGAGCAGCCCAGGCAGCTTAAATGAGGATAAACCTACACGGCACTCGAATGTACCCAAATTATATAGTCTAACCTGGGCACTAATACACTGTCTGACACAACCTGAGCCCGGACCTGCTGACCAACACCCAGACAGCTGACCGCACGCTGAGCACATCAGACCCGCCATGGCCTTAGGTCATCATCTCTTCCCTACCTCAGTTTTCAGGCTTCAGAACCTAGACCTTATCTCCAATCACTGCCCACGGGTGACTGTGATGCAGAAATCAGAACTCTTCCTATCCCATGGCAAGAAACCTTGTGGTTCGCATGTTGTCCAACGTTCAGTGTAGGAGAAACCAGCATTCACCCTGAGGCCCCGCCCATTCTTGAGTGCGACGAGAGCATAAACACGCATTGTGACCTCAGCGTGAGTCCTGTCCTCTAGTAAGTCCTCTCAGTGGCTGGACCATTAGATGTCATAATGGGCTTGACATGTCCCTTGTCCCCAATTTTTAACCAGATTTCTGGTTGTCCAGTCGCCCCACCCCAGGGCTCTACTCTGGAATCCCTCATTTGGTGGGACATCTGAGGTTGAAAAACAAAATGAAACAAATCGACAACAACAAAAAAACGGACTTCTTCCATCCCCAGAATGACCCCAAACTCTTTGGACGGGACCGAACCCCCAGAGAGTATGACTCGTCCATTTCCCATGAAGTCACCTGGCAATTTCACGACCATGAGTGACACGATATCCAGAGACAAAAACTTGAGCAAGAGCCTCACACTCGCCCTTTTTTCATATCCCGAAGTGTTCTCCTCATGGTCTGTAGATCAGTCCTGCCATACCTATGACCCAAAACATAAGCCGAGTTTGTGTTTTCAGACAACTGTCCAAACAGCTCTGGCCTACACACCCTACAGGCTCAGGGCCGTGGAGCCAAACCTGAGGACTGTACTTGCCCTCTCCAAGGGAATTGTATGTGCCCATTCCAATGGCCACAACCCTACTAGTAGGATAACCTCCAAAGTCCCTGAGGCCATCCCAATAGTTGTGGCTTCCCAGGACAAACAGGGGCATCTGAGCCCATCTGAGCACCTACCTGCACTCAGACCCGTAGACTGATGTCCCCAGAGGTAAATAGGAACGAACAGGCCCCTAGGCACTAATCGGATCCATTGCTTTGGTTTCCAGGCATCTCTCCTCAGAGGCCTGGATTTCAATACCAACATATGGCTGTTTCTTGACTCACCCATCAGAACAAATCTCATCTACACATGGGAAACATGCACGTTGGAGCTGTGTCAAAGCCTCTGTTTGGGAGAACCCTTCAGGGCCCCAGGGCCACCGCTTCATTCCATGGTCTCCATAGACACAAAAACATATTAGGACACATCCACAGGAGAGTCCATTTCAACTCAGCCTCCTCGGTTGCCCCCCACATCCAGCAGATCTAAACTGTCTTGTTGCTTGGAGACAATTGGAATGCGAGGTGGGCTACCCAGCCATCCATCCTTAGAACCCTGCTCGGAATCGTGGGCCTGGAGCCAACCAACAGGTCTCAATTTTCCTGCAGAAGAATCTTTGCAGTTTGGAGCTTCTCACAACTCCCATCGTGGGAAAACCCCCATGTCCTCGTGATCCAACCCCCTTCAAGAAAGGGACATCAGGGCAGAAAGTCCAACCTGAGCGATCGTCTGATCCTTGCCCTGACTTCAGATGCACGAGATCTTGATTGAGGTCTGTAGATTGTGCCTGCCATATCCTCACCCAGAAACCTAGGCCTAGCTTGGGTTCTCAGACTCCGTCCTCAGACTACTGGCCCACAAGACCTCCAGTTGGGCAATCCAGAACTACAATGCCACACTCTGCCTGCCCTACAGAAGTAAAACATTGCGCTCAGAGCTACCCAGAAACCGCAAATGAGGATCAACCTGCACGCCATTCGGCTGTACCCCAAACATATAGGCTGACCTGGGCACTATTTCCCCTTCTGACCCAGCCTGAGCCTGGACATCCTGGTCCCACCCAGACAGCTGGCCGCACACTGAGCACATCGGACCCGCCATGGCCTTAGGTCGTCATCTCTTCCCAACTGCGGTTTTCAGGCTCCAGAACCTAGACCTTATCTCCAACCACTGCCCAGGGTTGAAAATGATGCAGAAATCAGAACTCTTTCCCCATGGCAAGAAACCTTGTGGTTGGCATGTTGTCCAACGTTCAGTGTAGTTGAAACAAGCGTGGCCCATGAGGACCAGCCCATGCTTGCGGGCCACATTGCTCACAAACACACATTGTGACCCTCAGCCTGAGCCCAGTCCTCAGGTAAGGCCTCTCAGGGCCTATATGAAGAGACAGCATATTAGGCTTGCCATGCCCCTAGGCCCCAATTTTTAACGATAGTTCGGGTTGTCCCTTCACTCTTCCCCAGGGCTCTGCTTTGGAATTCCTCTTTTGGTGGGACACCTGAGGTAACAAACCTGAAAGGAGTCCTCCCATCCCACAGATTGACGAAAAACAATTGGGATCGGGCCAAATCCACAGAGAGGAAGATTCGTCCATGGCCCATGAGACCTCCCCAACATTCCACGGCCATCGCTGAAACAAAATCCAGAGACAAAAGCCTGAGCAAGCACCTCAGACTCGCTCATTCTTCATATCCTGAAGAGTTCTTCTCATGGTTTGTAGATCGGGCGTGCCATACCTACGTCCCCAAACTTAAGCTGAGCTTGTGTTTTCAGTCTTCTGTCCTCAAAGTCCTGGGCCACACTCCCTCCAGGCTGGGGCCCCTGGAGCCACACATTAGGACTGCCCCCACCCAATCCATGGGAATTCTGCCCATTCCATTGTCAAACATCGTACAAATTAGGAGAACCCTCCAAAGTCCCTGAGGCCATCCCAATAGTGTAGGTCGCCCGGGACAAAAAAGGGCGGTTGATACCGGCTGGGCATCTACCTCCACTCATTTACCTCCACTCATACCAAGAAGATTGAACCAGACAGGACCCGAGGCCATTATCGGATCCATTGCTTTGGTTTACAGGCATTTCTCCTCAAATGCCTGGATTCCAATACCAGCAGAGGGGATTTCCTGAGGCACCCATCAGAACAAATCTCGTCTCCACAAGGAAACTTGTGCATGGGAGCTAAGCCAAAGCTTAGGAGAATACTTCAGGGTCCCGGAGCCACCTCCCCATTCCAAGGCCCTCATGGACACAAACACACGTTAGGACCCATCCTCTGGAAAGTGCATTTCAACTCAGCCACCCCGGTTGCTCCCGCAGATCCATTAGGTCTAAACTGTCTTGTTGCTAGGCGACAATTGGAAGGCGAGGCGGACTTCCCAGGCATCCATCCTCGAACGGTGCTCTGGAGTCATTCCATATGTGATGTCCTGGATCTGCCAACAATCTCAATTGTCCCGCAGAAGGAATCCTTGAAGGGGGCATCCCACATCTCCCAACGTGGAAAACCTCCATGGCCTCGAGATTCCGCTCCCTTCATGAAAGGGCCGTCATGCACAGAAACTCCAACCTGAGCCAACGTCGGATCCTCGCCCTGACTTCAGATGCATGGGATATTGGTTCAGATCTGCAGGGGGTACCTGCCGTGCCCTCACCCTGAATCCGAAGTCTAGCTTGTGTTCTCAGACTTCCGTCCTCACTCTCCTGGCCCCGAAGCCCTCAAGTTTGGCAATTCCGGACCGACAATGAAGCACTCTGCCTGCCCTCTAGAAAATATATATTGTCTAATGAGCAGCCCAGGCAGCTTAAATGAGGATAAACCTACACGGCACTCGAATGTACCCAACTTATATAGTCTAACCTGGGCACTAATGCACTGTCTGACACAACCTGAGCCCGGACCTGCTGACCAACACCCAGACAGCTGACCGCACGCTGAGCACATCAGACCCGCCATGGCCTTTGGTCATCATCTCTTCCCTACCTCAGTTTTCAGGCTTCAGAACCTAGACCTTATGTCCAATCACTGCCCACGCGTGACTGTGATGCAGAAATCAGAACTCTTCCTGACCCATGGCAAGAAACCTTGTGGTTGGCATGTTGTCCAACGTTCAGTGTAGGAGAATCCAGCATTCACCCTGAGGCCCCGCCCATTGTTGCGTGCGACGAGAGCATAAACACGCATTGTGACCTCAACGTGAGTCCTGTCCTCTAGTAAGTCCTCTCAGTGGCTGGACCATTAGATGTCATAATGGGCTTGACATGTCCCTAGTCCCCAATTTTTAACCAGATTTCTGGTTGTCCAGTCGCCCCACCCCAGGGCTCTACTCTGGAATCCCTCATTTGGTGGGACATCTGAGGTTGAAAAACAAAATGAAACAAATCGACAACAACAAAAAAACGGACTTCTTCCATCCCCAGAATGACCCCAAACTCTTTGGACGGGACCGAACCCCCAGAGAGTATGACTCGTCCATTTCCCATGAAGTCACCCGGCAATTTCACGACCATGAGTGACACGATATCCAGAGACAAAAACTTGAGCAAGAGCCTCACACTCGCCCTTTTTTCATATCCCGAAGTGTTCTCCTCATGGTCTGTAGATCAGTCCTGCCATACCTATGACCCAAAACATAAGCCGAGTTTGTGTTTTCAGACAACTGTCCAAACAGCTCTGGCCTACACACCCTACAGGCTCAGGGCCCTGGAGCCAAACCTGAGGACTGTACTTGCCCTCTCCAAGGGAATTGTATGTGCCCATTCCAATGGCCACAACCCTACTAGTAGGATAACCTCCAAAGTCCCTGAGGCCATCCCAATAGTTGTGGCTTCCCAGGACAAACAGGGGCAATCTGAGCCCATCTGAGCACCTACCTGCACTCAGACCCGTAGACTGATGTCCCCAGAGGTAAAAAGGAACGAACAGGCCCCTAGGCACTAATCGGATCCATTGCTTTGGTTTCCAGGCATCTCTCCTCAGAGGCCTGGATTTCAATACCAGCATATGGCTGTTTCTTGACTCACCCATCAGAACAAATCTCATCTACACATGGGAAACATGCACGTTGTAGCTGTGTCAAAGCCTCTGTTTAGGAGAACCCTTCAGGGCCCAAGGGCCACCGCTTCATTCCAAGGTCTCCATAGACACAAAAACATATTAGGACACATCCACAGGAGAGTCCATTTCAACTCAGCCTCCTCGGTTGCCCCCCACTTCCAGCAGATCTAACCTGTCTTGTTGCTTGGAGACAATTGGAATGCGAGGTGAGCTACCCAGCCATCCATCCTTAGAACCCTGCTCGTAGTCGTTGGCCTGGTGCCAACCAACAGGTCTCAATTGTCCTGCAGAAGAATCTTTGCAGTTTGGAGCTTCTCAAAACTCCCATCGTGGGAAAACCCCCATGTCCTCGTGATCCAACCCCCTTCAAGAAAGGGCCATCAGGGCAGAAAGTCCAACCTGAGCGATCGTCTGATCCTTGCCCTGACTTCAGATGCACGAGATCTCTATTGAGGTCTGTAGATTGTGCCTGCCATATGCTCACCCAGACACCTAGGCCTAGCTTGGGTTCTCAGACTCCGTCCTCAGACTACTGCCCCACAAGCCCTCCAGTTTGGCAATCGAGAACTACAATGCCGCACTCTGCCTGCCCTATAGATGTAAAATATTGCCCTCAGGGCTACCCCGAAACCCCAAATGAGAATCAACCTGCACGCCATTCGGCTGTACCCCAAACATATAGGCTGACCTGGGCACTATTTCCCCTTCTGACCCAGCCTGAGCCTGGACCTCCTGGTCCCACCCAGACAGCTGGCCGCACACTGAGCACATCGGACCCGCCATGGCCTTAGGTCATCATCTCTTCCCAACTGCGGTTTTCAGGCTCCAGAACCTAGACCTTATCTCCAACCACTGCCCAGGGTTGAAAATGATGCAGAAATCAGAACTCTTTCCCCTTGGCAAGAAACCTTGTGCTTGGCATGTTGTCCAACGTTCAGTATAGTTGAAACAAGCGTGGCCCATGAGGCCCAGCCCATGCATGCGGGCCACATTGCTCACAAACACACATTGTGACCCTCAGCCTGAGCCCAGTCCTCAGGTAAGGCCTCTCAGGCCTATGTGAAGAGACAGCATATTGGGCTTGCTATGCCCCTAGGCCCCAATTTTTTAACCATAGTTCGGGTTGTCCCTTCACTCTTCCCCAGGGCTCTGCTTTGGAATCCCTCTTTTGGTGGGACACCTGAGATAACAAACCTGAAAGGAGTCCTCCCATCCCACAGATTGACGAAAAACAATTGGGATCGGGCCAAATCCACAGAGAGGAAGATTCGTCCATGGCCCATGAGACCTCCCCAACATTCCACGGCCATCGCTGAAACAAAATCCAGAGACAAAAGCCTGAGCAAGCGCGTCAGACTCGCTCATTCTTCATATCCTGAAGAGTTCTTCTCATGGTTTGTAGATCGGGCGTGCCATACCTACGTCCCCAAACTTAAGCTGAGTTTGTGTTTTTAGTCTTCTGTCCTCAAAGTCCTGGGCCACACTCCCTCCAGGCTGGGGCCCCTGGAGCCACACATTAGGACTGCCCCCACCCAATCCATGGCAATTCTGCCCATTCCATTGTCAAAAATCGTACAAATTAGGAGAACCCTCCAAAGTCCCTGAGGCCATCCCAATAGTGTAGGTCGCCCGGGACAAAAAATGGGTGGTTGATACCGGCTGAGCATCTACCTCCACTCATCTACCTCCATTCATACCAAGGAGATTGAACCAGACAGGACCCGAGGCCATTATCGAATCCATTGCTTTGGTTTACAGGCATGTCTCCTCAAAAGCCTGGATTCCAATACCAGCAGAGGGGATTTCCTGAGGCACTCATCAGAACAAATCTCGTCTCCACAAGGAAACTTGTGCATGGTAGCTAAGCCAAAGCTTAGGAGAATACTTCAGGGTCCCGGTGCCACCTCCCCATTCCAAGGTCCTCATGGACACAAATACACGTTAGGACCCATCCTCTGGAAAGTGCATTTCAACTCAGCCACCCCTGTTGCTCCCGCAGATCCATTAGATCTAAACTGTCTTGTACTAGGAGACAATTGGAAGGCGAGGCAGACTTCCCTGGCATTCATTCTGGAACGGTGCTCTGGAGTCATTCCATATGGGATGTCATGGAGCTGTACAACAGGTCTCAATTGTCCCGCAGAAGGAATTCTTGAAGGGAACATCCCACATCTCCCAACGTGGAAAACCTCCATGGCCTCGAGATTCCGCTCCCTTCATGAAGGGGCCGTCATGCACAGAAACTCCAACCTGAGCCAACGTCGGATCCTCGCCCTGACTTCAGATGCATGAGATATTGGTTCAGATCTGCAGGAGGTACCTGCCGTGCCCTCACCCTGAATCCGAAGTCTAGCTTGTGTTCTCAGACTTCCGTCCTCACTCTCCTGGCCCCGAAGCCCTCAAGTTTGGCAATTCCGGACCGACAATGAAGCACTCTGCCTGCCCTTTAGAAAATATATATTGCCTAATGAGCAGCCCAGGCAGCTTAAATGAGGATAAACCTACACGGCACTCGAATGTACCCAAATTATATAGTCTAACCTGGGCACTAATGCACTGTCTGACACAACCTGAGCCCGGACCTGCTGACCAACACCCAGACAGCTGACCGCACGCTGAGCACATCAGACCCGCCATGGCCTTAGGTCATCATCTCTTCCCTACCTCAGTTTTCAGGCTTCAGAACCTAGACCTTATCTCCAATCACTGCCCACGGGTGACTGTGATGCAGATCAGAACTCTTCCTAACCCATGGCAAGAAACCTTGTGGTTCGCATGTTGTCCAACGTTCAGTGTAGGAGAAACCAGCATTCACCCTGAGGCCCCGCCCATTCTTGAGTGCGACGAGAGCATAAACACGCATTGTGACCTCAGCGTGAGTCCTGTCCTCTAGTAAGTCCTCTCAGTGGCTGGACCATTAGATGTCATAATGGGCTTGACATGTCCCTTGTCCCCAATTTTTAACCAGATTTCTGGTTGTCCAGTCGCCCCACCCCAGGGCTCTACTCTGGAATCCCTCATTTGGTGGGACATCTGAGATTGAAAAACAAAATGAAACAAATCGACAACAACAAAAAAACGGACTTCTTCCATCCCCAGAATGACCCCAAACTCTTTGGACGGGACCGAACCCCCAGAGAGTATGACTCGTCCATTTCCCATGAAGTCACCTGGCAATTTCACGACCATGAGTGACACGATATCCAGAGACAAAAACTTGAGCAAGAGCCTCACACTCGCCCTTTTTTCATATCCCGAAGTGTTCTCCTCATGGTCTGTAGATCAGTCCTGCCATACCTATGACCCAAAACATAAGCCGAGTTTGTGTTTTCAGACAACTCTCCAAACAGCTCTGGCCTACACACCCTACAGGCTCAGGGCCCTGGAGCCAAACCTGAGGACTGTACTTGCCCTCTCCAAGGGAATTGTATGTGCCCATTCCAATGGCCACAACCCTACTAGTAGGATAACCTCCAAAGTCCCTGAGGCCATCCCAATAGTTGTGGCTTCCCAGGACAAACAGGGGCATCTGAGCCCATCTGAGCACCTACCTGCACTCAGACCCGTAGACTGATGTCCCCAGAGGTAAATAGGAACGAACAGGCCCCTAGGCACTAATCGGATCCATTGCTTTGGTTTCCAGGCATCTCTCCTCAGAGGCCTGGATTTCAATACCAACATATGGCTGTTTCTTGACTCACCCATCAGAACAAATCTCATCTACACATGGGAAACATGCACGTTGGAGCTGTGTCAAAGCCTCTGTTTGGGAGAACCCTTCAGGGCCCCAGGGCCACCGCTTCATTCCATGGTCTCCATAGACACAAAAACATATTAGGACACATCCACAGGAGAGTCCATTTCAACTCAGCCTCCTCGGTTGCCCCCCACATCCAGCAGATCTAAACTGTCTTGTTGCTTGGAGACAATTGGAATGCGAGGTGGGCTACCCAGCCATCCATCCTTAGAACCCTGCTCGGAATCGTGGGCCTGGAGCCAACCAACAGGTCTCAATTGTCCTGCAGAAGAATCTTTGCAGTTTGGAGCTTCTCACAACTCCCATCGTGGGAAAACCCCCATGTCCTCGTGATCCAACCCCCTTCAAGAAAGGGCCATCAGGGCAGAAAGTCCAACCTGAGCGATCGTCTGATCCTTGCCCTGACTTCAGATGCACGAGATCTTGATTGAGGTCTGTAGATTGTGCCTGCCATATCCTCACCCAGAAACCTAGGCCTAGCTTGGGTTCTCAGACTCCGTCCTCAGACTACTGGCCCACAAGACCTCCAGTTGGGCAATCCAGAACTACAATGCCACACTCTGCCTGCCCTACAGAAGTAAAACATTGCGCTCAGAGCTACCCAGAAACCGCAAATGAGGATCAACCTGCACGCCATTCGGCTGTACCCCAAACATATAGGCTGACCTGGGCACTATTTCCCCTTCTGACCCAGCCTGAGCCTGGACCTCCTGGTCCCACCCAGACAGCTGGCCGCACACTGAGCACATCGGACCCGCCATGGCCTTAGGTCGTCATCTCTTCCCAACTGCGGTTTTCAGGCTCCAGAACCTAGACCTTATCTCCAACCACTGCCCAGGGTTGAAAATGATGCAGAAATCAGAACTCTTTCCCCATGGCAAGAAACCTTGTGCTTGGCATGTTGTCCAACGTTCAGTGTAGTTGAAACAAGCGTGGCCCATGAGGACCAGCCCATGC
Organism: Mustela nivalis; assembly: GCF_964662115.1. NCBI lineage: Eukaryota > Metazoa > Chordata > Mammalia > Carnivora > Mustelidae > Mustela > Mustela nivalis. The sequence continues at coordinate 458,942 of NW_028136515.1, forward strand.
TTGCGGGCCACATTGCTCACAAACACACATTGTGACCCTCAGCCTGAGCCCAGTCCTCAGGTAAGGCCTCTCAGGGCCTATATGAAGAGACAGCATATTAGGCTTGCCATGCCCCTAGGCCCCAATTTTTAACGATAGTTCGGGTTGTCCCTTCACTCTTCCCCAGGGCTCTGCTTTGGAATTCCTCTTTTGGTGGGACACCTGAGGTAACAAACCTGAAAGGAGTCCTCCCATCCCACAGATTGACGAAAAACAATTGGGATCGGGCCAAATCCACAGAGAGGAAGATTCGTCCATGGCCCATGAGACCTCCCCAACATTCCACGGCCATCGCTGAAACAAAATCCAGAGACAAAAGCCTGAGCAAGCACCTCAGACTCGCTCATTCTTCATATCCTGAAGAGTTCTTCTCATGGTTTGTAGATCGGGCGTGCCATACCTACGTCCCCAAACTTAAGCTGAGGTTGTGTTTTCAGTCTTCTGTCCTCAAAGTCCTGGGCCACACTCCCTCCAGGCTGGGGCCCCTGGAGCCACACATTAGGACTGCCCCCACCCAATCCATGGGAATTCTGCCCATTCCATTGTCAAACATCGTACAAATTAGGAGAACCCTCCAAAGTCCCTGAGGCCATCCCAATAGTGTAGGTCGCCCGGGACAAAAAAGGGCGGTTGATACCGGCTGGGCATCTACCTCCACTCATTTACCTCCACTCATACCAAGAAGATTGAACCAGACAGGACCCGAGGCCATTATCGGATCCATTGCTTTGGTTTACAGGCATTTCTCCTCAAATGCCTGGATTCCAATACCAGCAGAGGGGATTTCCTGAGGCACCCATCAGAACAAATCTCGTCTCCACAAGGAAACTTGTGCATGGGAGCTAAGCCAAAGCTTAGGAGAATACTTCAGGGTCCCGGAGCCACCTCCCCATTCCAAGGCCCTCATGGACACAAACACACGTTAGGACCCATCCTCTGGAAAGTGCATTTCAACTCAGCCACCCCGGTTGCTCCCGCAGATCCATTAGGTCTAAACTGTCTTGTTGCTAGGCGACAATTGGAAGGCGAGGCGGACTTCCCAGGCATCCATCCTCGAACGGTGCTCTGGAGTCATTCCATATGGGATGTCCTGGATCTGCCAACAATCTCAATTGTCCCGCAGAAGGAATCCTTGAAGGGGGCATCCCACATCTCCCAACGTGGAAAACCTCCATGGCCTCGAGATTCCGCTCCCTTCATGAAAGGGCCGTCATGCACAGAAACTCCAACCTGAGCCAACGTCGGATCCTCGCCCTGACTTCAGATGCATGAGATATTGGTTCAGATCTGCAGGGGGTACCTGCCGTGCCCTCACCCTGAATCCGAAGTCTAGCTTGTGTTCTCAGACTTCCGTCCTCACTCTCCTGGCCCCGAAGCCCTCAAGTTTGGCAATTCCGGACCGACAATGAAGCACTCTGCCTGCGCTCTAGAAAATATATATTGTCTAATGAGCAGCCCAGGCAGCTTAAATGAGGATAAACCTACACGGCACTCGAATGTACCCAACTTATATAGTCTAACCTGGGCACTAATGCACTGTCTGACACAACCTGAGCCCGGACCTGCTGACCAACACCCAGACAGCTGACCGCACGCTGAGCACATCAGACCCGCCATGGCCTTTGGTCATCATCTCTTCCCTACCTCAGTTTTCAGGCTTCAGAACCTAGACCTTATGTCCAATCACTGCCCACGCGTGACTGTGATGCAGAAATCAGAACTCTTCCTGACCCATGGCAAGAAACCTTGTGGTTGGCATGTTGTCCAACGTTCAGTGTAGGAGAATCCAGCATTCACCCTGAGGCCCCGCCCATTGTTGCGTGCGACGAGAGCATAAACACGCATTGTGACCTCAACGTGAGTCCTGTCCTCTAGTAAGTCCTCTCAGTGGCTGGACCATTAGATGTCATAATGGGCTTGACATGTCCCTAGTCCCCAATTTTTAACCAGATTTCTGGTTGTCCAGTCGCCCCACCCCAGGGCTCTACTCTGGAATCCCTCATTTGGTGGGACATCTGAGGTTGAAAAACAAAATGAAACAAATCGACAACAACAAAAAAACGGTCTTCTTCCATCCCCAGAATGACCCCAAACTCTTTGGACGGGACCGAACCCCCAGAGAGTAAGACTCGTCCATTTCCCTGAAGTCACCCGGCAATTTCACGACCATGAGTGACACGATATCCAGAGACGAAAACTTGAGCAAGAGCCTCACACTCGCCCTTTTTTCATATCCCGAAGTGTTCTCCTCATGGTCTGTAGATCAGTCCTGCCATACCTATGACCCAAAACATAAGCCGAGTTTGTGTTTTCAGACAACTGTCCAAACAGCTCTGGCCTACACACCCTACAGGCTCAGGGCCCTGGAGCCAAACCTGAGGACTGTACTTGCCCTCTCCAAGGGAATTGTATGTGCCCATTCCAATGGCCACAACCCTACTAGTAGGATAACCTCCAAAGTCCCTGAGGCCATCCCAATAGTTGTGGCTTCCCAGGACAAACAGGGGCAATCTGAGCCCATCTGAGCACCTACCTGCACTCAGACCCGTAGACTGATGTCCCCAGAGGTAAAAAGGTACGAACAGGCCCCTAGGCACTAATAAGATCCATTGCTTTGGTTTCCAGGCATCTCTCCTCACAGGCCTGGATTTCAATACCAGCATATGGCTGTTTCTTGACTCACCCATCAGAACAAATCTCATCTACACATGGGAAACATGCACGTTGGAGCTGTGTAAAAGCCTCTGTTTAGGAGAACCCTTCAGGGCCCCAGGGCCACCGCTTCATTCCAAGGTCTCCATAGACACAAAAACATATTAGGACACATCCACAGGAGAGTCCATTTCAACTCAGCCTCCACGGTTGCCCCCCAAATCCAGCAGATCTAACCTGTCTTGTTGCTTGGAGACCATTGGAATGCGAGGTGGGCTACCCAGGCATCCATCCTTAGAACCCTGCTCGGAATCGTTGGCCTGGAGCCAACCAACAGGTCTCAGTTGTCCTGCAGAAGAATCTTTGCAGTTTGGAGCTTCTCACAACTCCCATCGTGGGAAAACCCCCATGTCCTCGTGATCCAACCCCCTTCAAGAAAGGGCCATCAGGGCAGAAAGTCCAAGCTGAGCGATCGTCTGATCCTTGCCCTGACTTCAGATGCACGAGATCTCGATTGAGGTCTGTAGATTGTGCCTGCCATATCCTCACCCAGAAACCTAGGCCTAGCTTGGGTTTTCAGACTCCGTCCTCAGACTACTGGCCCACAAGCCCTCCAGTTTGGCAATCCAGAACTACAATGCCGCACTCTGCCTGCCATACAGAAGTAAAACATTGCCCTCATTGCTACCCCGAAACCCCAAATGAAAATCAACCTGCACGCCATTCGGCTGTACCCCAAACATATAGGCTGACCTGGGCACTATTTCCCCTTCTGACCCAGCCTGAGCCTGGACCTCCTGGTCCCACCCAGACAGCTGGCCGCACACTGAGCACATCGGACCCGCCATGGCCTTAGGTCGTCATCTCTTCCCAACTCCGGTTTTCAGGCTCCAGAACCTAGACCTTATCTCCAACCACTGCCCAGGGTTGAAAATGATGCAGAAATCAGAACTCTTTCCCCATGGCAAGAAACCTTGTGGTTGGCATGTTGTCCAACGTTCAGTGTAGTTGAAACAAGCGTGGCCCATGAGGCCCAGCCCATGCTTGCGGGCCACATTGGTCACAAACACACATTGTGACCCTCAGCCTGAGCCCAGTCCTCAGGTAAGGCCTCTCAGGGCCTATATGAAGAGACAGCATATTGGGCTTGCCATGCCCCAAGGCCCCAATTTTTAACCATAGTTCGGGTTGTCCCTTCACTCTTCCCCAGGGCTCTGCTTTGGAATTCCTCTTTTGGTGGGACACCTGAGGTAACAAACCTGAAAGGAGTCCTCCCACCCCACAGATTGACGAAAAACAATTGGGATCGGGCCAAATCCACAGAGAGGAAGATTCGTCCATGGCCCATGAGACCTCACCAACATTCCACGGCCATCGCTGAAACAAAAGTCAGAGACAAAATCCTGAGCAAGCTCCTCAGACTCGCTCATTCTTCATATCCTGAAGAGTTCTTCTCATGGTTTGTAGATCGGGCGTGCCATACCTACGTCCCCAAACTTAAGCTGAGTTTGTGTTTTCAGTCTTCTGTCCTCAAAGTCCTGGGCCACACTCCCTCCAGGCTGGGGCCCCTGGAGCCACACATTAGGACTGCCCCCACCCAATCCATGGCAATTCTGCCCATTCCATTGTCAAAAATCGTACAAATTAGGAGAACCCTCCAAAGTCCCTGAGGCCATCCCAATAGTGTAGGTCGCCCGGGACAAAAAATGGGTGGTTGATACCGGCTGAGCATCTACCTCCACTCATCTACCTCCATTCATACCAAGGAGATTGAACCAGACAGGACCCGAGGCCATTATCGAATCCATTTCTTTGGTTTACAGGCATGTCTCCTCAAAAGCCTGGATTCCAATACCAGCAGAGGGGATTTCCTGAGGCACTCATCAGAACAAATCTCGTCTCCACAAGGAAACTTATGCATGGTAGCTAAGCCAAAGCTTAGGAGAATACTTCAGGGTCCCGGTGCCACCTCCCCATTCCAAGGTCCTCATGGACACAAATACACGTTAGGACCCATCCTCTGGAAAGTGCATTTCAACTCAGCCACCCCTGTTGCTCCCGCAGATCCATTAGATCTAAAATGTCTTGTTGCTAGGAGACAATTGGAAGGCGAGGCGGACTTCCCTGGCATTCATCCTGCAACGGTGCTCTGGAGTCATTCCATATGGGATGTCATGGAGTTGTACAACAGGTCTCAATTGTCCCGCAGAAGGAATTCTTGAAGGGAACATCCCACATCTCCCAACGTGGAAAACCTCCATGGGGTCGAGATTCCGCTCCCTTCATGAAGGGGCCATCATGCACAGAAACTCCAACCTGAGCCAACGTCGGATCCTCGCCCTGACTTCAGATGCATGTGATATTGGTTCAGATCTGCAGGAGGTACCTGCCGTGCCCTCACCCTGAATCCGAAGTCTAGCTTGTGTTCTCAGACTTCCGTCCTCACTCTCCTGGCCCCGAAGCCCTCAAGTTTGGCAATTCCGGACCGACAATGAAGCACTCTGCCTGCCCTCTAGAAAAAATATATTGCCTAAAAAGCAGCCCAGGCAGCTTAAATGAGGATAAACCTACACGGCACTCGAATGTACCCAAATTATATAGTCTAACCTGGGCACTAATGCACTGTCTGACACAACCTGAGCCCGGACCTGCTGACCAACACCCAGACAGCTGACCGCACGCTGAGCACATCAGACCCGCCATGGCCTTACGTCATCATCTCTTCCCTACCTCAGTTTTCAGGCTTCAGAACCTAGACCTTATCTCCAATCACTGCCGACGGGTGACTGTGATGCAGAAATCAGAACTCTTCCTGACCCATGGCAAGAAACCTTGTGGTTGGCATGTTGTCCAACGTTCAGTGTAGGAGAAACCAGCATTCAACCTGAGGCCCAGCCCATTCTTGAGTGCGACGAGAGCATAAACACGCCTTGTAACCTCAGCGTGAGTCCTGTCCTCTAGTAAGTCCTCTCAGTGGCTGGACCATTAGATGTCATAATGGGCTTGACATGTCCCTAGTCCCCAATTTTTAACCAGATTTCCAGTTTTTAACCAGGTTGTCCAGTCGCCCCACCCCAGGGCTCTACTCTGGAATCCCTCATTTGGTGGGACATCTGAGGTTGAAAAACAAAATGAAATAAATCGACAACAACAAAAAAACGGACTTCTTCCATCCCCAGAATGACCCCAAACTCTTTGGACGGGACCGAACCCCCAGAGAGTATGACTCGTCCATTTCCCATGAAGTCACCCGGCAATTTCACGACCATGAGTGACACGATATCCAGAGACAAAAACTTGAGCAAGAGCCTCACACTCGCCCTTTTTTCATATCCCGAAGTGTTCTCCTCATGGTCTGTAGATCAGTCCTGCCATACCTATGACCCAAAACATAAGCCGAGTTTGTGTTTTCAGACAACTGTCCAAACAGCTCTGGCCTACACACCCTACAGGCTCAGGGCCCTGGAGCCAAACCTGAGGACTGTACTTGCCCTCTCCAAGGGAATTGTATGTGCCCATTCCAATGGCCACAACCCTACTAGTAGGATAACCTCCAAAGTCCCTGAGGCCATCCCAATAGTTGTGGCTTCCCAGGACAAACAGGGGCACTCTGAGCCCATCTGAGCACCTACCTGCACTCAGACCCGTAGACTGATGTCCCCAGAGGTAAAAAGGAACGAACAGGCCCCTAGGCACTAATCGGATCCATTGCTTTGGTTTCCAGGCATCTCTCCTCAGAGGCCTGGATTTCAATACCAGCATATGGCTGTTTCTTGACTCACCCATCAGAACAAATCTCATCTACACATGGGAAACATGCACGTTGGAGCTGTGTCAAAGCCTCCGTTTAGGAGAACCCTTCAGGGCCCCAGGGCCACCGCTTCATTCCAAGGTCTCCATAGAAACAAAAACATATTAGGACACATCCCCAGGAGAGTCCATTTCAACTCAGCCTCCACGGTTGCCCCCCAAATCCAGCAGATCTAACCTGTCTTGTTGCTTGGAGACCATTGGAATGCGAGGTGGGCTATCCAGGCATCCATCCTTAGAACCCTGCTCGGAATCGTTGGCCTGGAGCCAACCAACAGGTCTCAATTGTCCTGCAGAAGAATCTTTGCAGTTTGGAGCTTCTCACAACTCCCATCGTGGGAAAACCCCCATGTCCTCGTGATCCAACCCCCTTCAAGAAAGGGCCATCAGGGCAGAAAGTCCAACCTGAGCGATCGTCTGATCCTTGCCCTGACTTCAGATGCACGAGATCTCGATTGAGGTCTGTAGATTGTGCCTGCCATATCCTCTCCCAGAAACCTAGGCCTAGCTTGGGTTTTCAGACTCCGTCCTCAGACTACTGGCCCACAAGCCCTCCAGTTGGGCAATCCAGAACTACAATGCCGCCATACAGAAGTAAAACATTGCCCTCATTGCTACCCTGAAACCCCAAATGAAAATCAACCTGCACGCCATTCGGCTGTACCCCAAACATATAGGCTGACCTGGGCACTATTTCCCCTTCTGACCCAGCCTGAGCCTGGACATCCTGGTCCCACCCAGACAGCTGGCCGCACACTGAGCACATCGGACCCGCCATGGCCTTAGGTCGTCATCTCTTCCCAACTGCGGTTTTCAGGCTCCAGAACCTAGACCTTATCTCCAACCACTGCCCAGGGTTGAAAATGATGCAGAAATCAGAACTCTTTCCCCATGGCAAGAAACCTTGTGCTTGGCATGTTGTCCAACGTTCAGTGTAGTTGAAACAAGCGTGGCCCATGAGGCCCAGCCCATGCTTGCGGGCCACATTGGTCACAAACACACATTGTGACCCTCAGCCTGAGCCCAGTCCTCAGGTAAGGCCTCTCAGGGCCTATATGAAGAGACAGCATATTGGGCTTGCCATGCCCCAAGGCCCCAATTTTTAACCATAGTTCGGGTTGTCCCTTCACTCTTCCCCAGGGCTCTGCTTTGGAATTCCTCTTTTGGTGGGACACCTGAGGTAACAAACCTGAAAGGAGTCCTCCCATCCCACAGATTGACGAAAAACAAGTGGGATCGGGCCAAATCCACAGAGAGGAAGATTCGTCCATGGCCCATGAGACCTCCCCAACATTCCACGGCCATCGCTGAAACAAAAGTCAGAGACAAAATCCTGAGCAAGCTCCTCAGACTCGCTCATTCTTCATACCCTGAAGAGTTCTTCTCATGGTTTGTAGATCGGGCATGCCATACCTACGTCCCCAAACTTAGAGCTGAGTTTGTGTTTTCAGTCTTCTGTCCTCAAAGTCCTGGGCCACACTCCCTCCAGGCTGGGGCCCCTGGAGCCACACATTAGGACTGCCCCCACCCAATCCATGGGAATTCTGCCCATTCCATTGTCAAAAATCGTACAAATTAGGAGAACCCTCCAAAGTCCCTGAGGCCATCCCAATAGTGTAGGTCGCCCGGGACCAAAAATGGATGGTTGATACCGGCTGAGCATCTACCTCCACTCATCTACCTCCACTCATACCAAGGAGATTGAACCAGACAGGACCCGAGGCCATTATCGGATCCATTGCTTTGGTTTACAGGCATGTCTCCTCAAAAGCCTGGATTCCAATACCAGCAGAGGGGATTTCCTGAGGCACCCATCAGAACAAATCTCGTCTCCACAAGGAAACTTGTGCATGGGAGCTAAGCCAAAGCCTAGGAGAATACTTCAGGGTCCCGGGGCCACCTCCCCATTCCAAGGCCCTCATGGACACAAACACACGTTAGGACCCATCCTCTGGAAAGTGCATTTCAACTCAGCCACCCAGGTTGCTCCCGCAGATCCATTAAATCTAAACTGTCTTGTTGCTAGGAGACAATTGGAAGGCGAGGCAGACTTCCCAGGCATCCATCCTGGTACGGTGCTCTGGAGTCATACCATATGGGATGTCCTGGAGCTGTCCAACAGGTCTCAATTATCCCACAGAAGGAATCCTTGAAGGGGGCATCCCACATCTCCCAACGTGGAAAACCTCCATGGCCTCGAGATTCCGCTCCCTTCATGAAGGGGCCGTCATGCACAGAAACTCCAACCTGAGCCAACGTCGGATCCTCGCCCTGACTTCAGATGCATGAGATATTGGTTCAGATCTGCAGGAGGTACCTGCCGTGCCCTCACCCTGAATCCGAAGTCTAGCTTGTGTTCTCAGACTTCCGTCCTCACTCTCCTGGCCCCGAAGCCCTCAAGTTTGGCAATTCCGGACCGACAATGAAGCACTCTGCCTGCCCTCTAGAAAAAATATATTGCCTAATGAGCAGCCCAGGCAGCTTAAATGAGGATAAACCTACACGGCACTCGAATGTACCCAAATTATATAGTCTAACCTGGGCACTAATGCACTGTCTGACACAACCTGAGCCCGGACCTGCTGACCAACACCCAGACAGCTGACCGCACGCTGAGCACATCAGACCCGCCATGGCCTTAGGTCATCATCTCTTCCCTACCTCAGTTTTCAGGCTTCAGAACCTAGACCTTATCTCCAATCACTGCCCACGGGTGACTGTGATGCAGAAATCAGAACTCTTCCTGACCCATGGCAAGAAACCTTGTGGTTGGCATGTTGTCCAACGTTCAGTGTAGGAGAAACCAGCATTCACCCTGAGGCCCCGCCCATTCTTGAGTGCGACGAGAGCATAAACACGCCTTGTGACCTCAGCGTGAGTCCTGTCCTCTAGTATGTCCTCTCAGTGGCTGGACCATTAGATGTCATAACGGGCTTGACATGTCCCTAGTCCCCAATTTTTAACCAGATTTCTGGTTGTCCAGTCGCCCCACCCCAGGGCTCTACTCTGGAATCCCTCATTTGGTGGGACATCTAGGTTGAAAAACATAATGAAACAAATCGACAACAACAACAAAAAAACGGACTTCTTCCATCCCCAGAATGACCCCAAACAATTTGGACGGGACCGAACCCCCAGAGAGTAAGACTCGTCCATTTCCCATGAAGTCACCCGGCACTTTAACGATCATGAGTGACACGATATCCAGAGACAAAAACTTGAGCAAGAGCCTCACACTCGCCCTTTTTTCATATCCCGAAGTGTTCTCCTTATGGTCTGTAGATCAGTCCTGCCATACCTATGACCCAAAACATAAGCCGAGTTTGTGTTTTCAGACAACTGTCCAAACAGCTCTGGCCTACACACCCTACAGGCTCAGGGCCCTGGAGCCAAACCTGAGGACTGTACTTGCCCTCTCCAAGGGAATTGTATGTGCCCATTCCAATGGCCACAACCCTACTAGTAGGATAACCTCCAAAGTCCCTGAGGCCATCCCAATAGTTGTGGCTTCCCAGGACAAACAAGGGCAATCTGAGCCCATCTGAGCACCTACCTGCACTCAGACCCGTAGACTGATATCCCCAGAGGTAAAAAGGAACGAACAGGCCCCTAGGCACTAATCGGATCCATTGCTTTGTTTTCCAGGCATCTCTCCTCAGAGGCCTGGATTTCAATACCAGCATATGGCTGTTTCTTGACTCACCCATCAGAACAAATCTCATCTACACATGGGAAACATGCACGTTGGAGCTGTGTCAAAGCCTCTGTTTAGGAGAACCCTTCAGGGTCCCAGGGCCACCGCTTCATTCCAAGGTCTCCATAGACACAAAAACATATTAGGACACATCCACAGGAGAGTCCATTTCAACTCAGCCTCCTCGGTTGCCCCCCACATCCAGCAGATCTAACTTGTCTTGTTGCTTGGAGACAATTGGAATGCGAGGTGGGCTACCCAGCCATTCATCCTTAGAACCCTGCTTGGAATCGTTGGCCTGGAGCCAACCAACAGGTCTCAATTGTCCTGCAGAAGAATCTTTGCAGTTTGGAGCTTCTCACAACTCCCATCGTGGGAAAACCCCCATGTCCTCGTGATCCAACCCCCTTCAAGAAAGGGCCATCAGGGCAGAAAGTCCAACCTGAGCGATCGTCTGATCCTTGCCCTGACTTCAGAGACACGAGATCTCGATTGAGGTCTGTAGATTGTGCCTGCCATATCCTCACCCAGAAACCTAGGCCTAGCTTGGGTTTTCAGACTCCGTCCTCAGACTACTGGCCCACAAGCCCTCCAGTTTGGCAATCCAGAACTACAATGCCGCACTCTGCCTGCCATACAGAAGTAAAACATTGCCCTCATTGCTACCCCGAAACCCCAAATGAAAATCAACCTGCACGCCATTAGGCTGTACCCCAAACATATAGGCTGACCTGGGCACTATTTCCCCTTCTGACCCAGCCTGAGCCTGGACCTCCTGGTCCCACCCAGACAGCTGGCCGCACACTGAGCACATCGGACCCGCCATGGCCTTAGGTCCTCATCTCTTCCCAACTGCGGTTTTCAGGCTCCAGAACCTAGACCTTATCTCCAACCACTGCCCAGGGTTGAAAATGATGCAGAAATCAGAACTCTTTCCCCATGGCAAGAAACCTTGTGGTTGGCATGTTGTCCAACGTTCAGTGTAGTTGAAACAAGCGTGGCCCATGAGGCCCAGCCCATGCTTGCGGGCCACATTGGTCACAAACACACATTGTGACCCTCAGCCTGAGCCCAGTCCTCAGGTAAGGCCTCTGAGGGCCTATATGAAGAGACAGCATATTGGGCTTGCCATGCCCCAAGGCCCCAATTTTTAACCATAGTTCGGGTTGTCCCTTCACTCTTCCCCAGGGCTCTGCTTTGGAATTCCTCTTTTGGTGGGACACCTGAGGTAACAAACCTGAAAGGAGTCCTCCCATCCCACAGATTGACGAAAAACAATTGGGATCGGGCCAAATCCACAGAGAGGAAGATTCGTCCATGGCCCATGAGACCTCCCCAACATTCCACGGCCATCGCTGAAACAAAATCCAGAGACAAAAGCCTGAGCAAGCTCCTCAGACTCGCTCATTCTTCATATCCTGAAGAGTTCTTCTCATGGTTTGTAGATCGGGCGTGCCATACCTACGTCCCCAAACTTAAGCTGAGTTTGTGTTTTCAGTCTTCTGTCCTCAAAGACCTGGGCCACACTCCCTCCAGGCTGGGGCCCCTGGAGCCACACATTAGGACTGCCCCCACCCAATCCATGGCAATTCTGCCCATTCCATTGTCAAAAATCGTACAAATTAGGAGAACCCTCCAAAGTCCCTGAGGCCATCCCAATAGTGTAGGTCACCCGGGACCAAAAATGGGTGGTTGATACCGGCTGAGCATCTACCTCCACTCATCTACCTCCACTCATACCAAGGAGATTGAACCAGACAGGACCCGAGGTCATTATCGGATCCATTGCTTTGGTTTACAGGCATGTCTCCTCAAAAGGCTGGATTCCAATACCAGCAGAGTGGATTTCCTGAGGCACCCATCAGAACAAATCTCGTCTCCACAAGGAAACTTGTGCATGGTAGCTAAGCCAAAGCTTAGGAGAATACTTAAGGGTCCCGGCGCCACCTCCCCATTCCAAGGCCCTCATGGACACAAACACACGTTAGGACCCATCCTCTGGAAAGTGCATTTCAACTCAGCCACCCCTGTTGCTCCCGCAGATCCATTAGATCTAAACTGTCTTGTTGCTAGGAGACAATTGGAAGGCGAGGCAGACTTCCCAGGCATCCATCCTGGAACGGTGCTCTGGAGTCATACCATATGTGATGTCCTGGAGCTGTCCAACAGGTCTCAATTGTCCCGCAGAAGGAATCCTTGAAGGGGGCATCCCACATCTCCCAACGTGGAAAACCTCCATGGCCTCTAGATTCCGCTCCCTTCATGAAGGGGCCGTCATGCACAGAAACTCCAACCTGAGCCAACGTCGGATCCTCGCCCTGACTTCAGATGCATGAGATATTGGTTCAGATCTGCAGGATGTACCTGTCGTGCCCTCACGCTGAATCCGAAGTCTAGCTTGTGTTCTCAGACATCCGTCCTCACTCTCCTGGCCCGGAAGCCCTCAAGTTTGGCAATTCCGGACCGACAATGAAGCACTCTGCCTCCCCTCTAGAAAAAATATATTGCCTAATGATCAGCCCAGGCAGCTTAAATGAGGATAAACCTACACGGCACTCGAATGTACCCAAATTATATAGTCTAACCTGGGCACTAATGCACTGTCTGACACAACCTGAGCCCGGACCTGCTGACCAACACCCAGACAGCTGACCGCACGCTGAGCACATCAGACCCGCCATGGCCTTAGGTCATCATCTCTTCCCTACCTCAGTTTTCAGGCTTCAGAACCTAGACGTTATCTCCAATCACTGCCCACGGGTGACTGTGATGCAGAAATCAGAACTCTTCCTGACCCATGGCAAGAAACCTTGCGGTTGGCATGTTGTCCAACGTTCAGTGTAGGAGAAACCAGCATTCACCCTGAGGCCCCGCCCATTCTTGAGTGCAAGGAGAGCATAAACACGCATTGTGACCTCAGCGTGAGTCCTGTCCTCTAGTAAGTCCTCTCAGTGGCTGGACCATTAGATGTCATAATGGGCTTGACATGTCCCTAGTCCCCAATTTTTAACCAGATTTCTGGTTGTCCAGTCGCCCCACCCCAGGGCTCTCCTCTGGAATCCCTCATTTGGTGGGACATCTGAGGTTGAAAAACAAAATGAAACAAATCGACAACAACAACAAAAAAACGGACTTCTTCCATCCCCAGAATGAGCCCAAACTCTTTGGACGGGACCGAACCCCCAGAGAATAAGACTCGTCCATTTCCCATGAAGTCACCTGGCCATTTCACGACCATGAGTGACACGATATCCAGAGACAATAACTTGAGCAAGAGCCTCACACTCGCCCTTTTTTCATATCCCGAAGTGTTCTCCTCATGGTCTGTAGATCAGTCCTGCCATACCTATGACCCAAAACATAAGCCGAGTTTGTGTTTTCAGACAACTGTCCAAACAGCTCTGGCCTACACACCCTACAGGCTCAGGGCCCTGGAGCCAAACCTGAGGACTGTACTTGCCCTCTCCAAGGGAATTGTATGTGCCCATTCCAATGGCCACAACCCTACTAGTAGGATAACCTCCAAAGTCCCTGAGGCCATCCCAATAGTTGTGGCTTCCCAGGACAAACAGGGGCAATCTGAGCCCATCTGAGCACCTACCTGCACTCAGACCCGTAGACTGATGTCCCCAGAGGTAAAAAGGAACGAACAGGCCCCTAGTCACTAATCGGATCCATTGCTTTGGTTTCCAGGCATCTCTCCTCAGAGGCCTGGATTTCAATACCAGCATATGGCTGTTTCTTGACTCACCCATCGGAACAAATCTCATCTACACATGGGAAACATGCACGTTGGAGCTGTGTCAAAGCCTCTGTTTAGGAGAACCCTTCAGGGCCCCAGGGCCACCGCTTCATTCCAAGGTCTCCATAGACACAAAAACATATTAGGACACATCCACAGGAGAGTCCATTTCAACTCAGCCTCCTCGGTTGCCCCCCACATACAGCAGATCTAACCTGTCTTGTTGCTTGGAGACAATTGGAATGCGAGGTGGCTACCCAGCCATCCATCCTTAGAACCCTGCTCGGAATCGTTGGCCTAGAGCCAACCGACAGGTCTCAATTGTCCTGCAAAAGAATCTTTGCAGTTTGGAGCTTCTCACAACTCCCATCATGGGAAAACCCCCATGTCCTCGTGATCCAACCCCCTTCAAGAAAGGGCCATCAGGGCAGAAAGTCCAACCTGAGCGGTCGTCTGATCCTTGCCCTGACTTCAGATGCACGAGATCTCGATTGAGGTCTGTAGATTGTGCCTGCCATATCCTCACCCAGACACCTAGGCCTAGCTTGGGTTCTCAGACTCCGTCCTCAGACTACTGGCCCACAATCCCTCCAGTTGGGCAATCCAGAACTACAATGCCGCACTCTGCCTGCCCTACAGAAGTAAAACATTGCCCTCAGGCCTACCCCGAAACCGCAAATGAGGATCATCCTGCACGCCATTCGGCTGTACCCCAAACATATAGGCTGACCTGGGCACTATTTCCCCTTCTGACCCAGCCTGAGCCTGGACCTCCTGGTCCCACCCAGACAGCTGGCCGCACACTGAGCACATCGGACCCGCCATGGCCTTAGGTCGTCATCTCTTCCCAACTGCGGTTTTCAGGCTCCAGAACCTAGACCTTATCTCCAACCACTGCCCAGGGTTGAAAATGATGCAGAAATCAGAACTCTTTCCCCATGGCAAGAAACCTTGTGCTTGGAATGTTGTCCAACATTCAGTTTTGTTGAAACAATCGTGGCCCATGAGGCCCAGCCCATGCTTGCGGGCAACATTGGTCACAAACACACATTGTGACCCTCAGCCTGAGCCCAGTCCTCAGGTAAGGCCTCTCAGGGCCTATATGAAGAGACAGCATATTGGGCTTGCCATGCCCCTAGGCCCCAATTTTTAACCATAGTTCGGGTTGTCCCTTCACTCTTCCCCAGGGCTCTGCTTTGGAATTCCTCTTTTGGTGGGACACCTGAGGTAACAAACCTGAAAGGAGTCCTCCCATCCCACAGATGGACGAAAAACAATTGGGATCGGGCCAAATCCACAGAGAGGAAGATTCGTCCATGGCCCATGAGACCTCCCCAACATCCAAGGCCATCGTTGAAACAAAAGTCAGAGACAAAAGCCTGAGCAAGCGCCTCAGACTCGCTCATTCTTCGTATCCTGAAGAGTTCTTCTCATGGTTTGTAGATCGGGCGTGCCATACCTACGTCCCCAAACTTAAGCTGAGTTTGTGTTTTCAGTCTTCTGTCCTCAAAGTCCTGGGCCACACTCCCTCCAGGCTGGGGCCCCTGGAGCCACACATTAGGACTGCCCCCACCCAATCCATGGGAATTCTGCCTGTTCCATTGTCAAAAATCGTACAAATTAGGAGAACCCTCCAAAGTCCCTGAGGCCATCCCAATAGTGTAGGTCGCCCGGGACAAAAAAGGGCGGTTGATACCGGCTGAGCATCTACCTCCACTCATCTACCTCCACTCATACCAAGAAGATTGAACTAGACAGGACCCGAGGCCATTATCGGATCCATTGCTTTGGTTTACAGGCATGTCCCTCAAAAGGCTGGATTCCCATACTAGCAGAGGGGATTTCCTGAGGCACCCATCAGAACAAATCTCATCTCCACAAGGAAACTTGTGCATGGGAGCTAAGCCAAAGCTTAGGAGAATACTTCAGGGTCCCGGCGCCACCTCCCCATTCCAAGGCCCTCATGGACACAAACACACGTTAGGACCCATCCTCTGGAAAGTGCATTTCAACTCAGCCACCCCGGTTGCTCCCGCAGATCCATTAGATCTAAACTGTCTTGTTGCTAGGAGATAATTGGACGGTGAGGCGGACTTCCAAGGCATCCATCCTCGAACGGTGCTCTGGAGTCATTCCATATGGGATGTCCTGGAGCTGTCCAACAGGTCTCAATTGTCCCGCAGAAGGAATCCTTGAAGGGGGCATCCCACATCTCCCAACGTGGAAAACCTCCATGGCCTCGAGATTCCGCTCCCTTCATGAAGGGGCCGTCATGCACAGAAACTCCAAACTGAGCCAACGTCGGATCCTCGCCCTGGCTTCAGATGCATGAGATATTGGTTCAGATCTGCAGGGGGTACCTGCCGTGCCCTCACCCTGAATCCGAAGTCTAGCTTGTGTTCTCAGACTTCCGTCCTCACTCTCCTGGCCCCGAAGCCCTCAAGTTTGGCAATTCCGGACCGACAATGAGGCACTCTGCCTGCCCTCTAGAAAAAATATATTGCCTAATGAGCAGCCCAGGCAGCTTAAATGAGGATAAACCTACACGGCACTCGAATGTACCCAAATTATATAGTCTAACCTGGGCATTAATGCACTGTCTGACACAACCTGAGCCCGGACCTGCTGACCAACACACAGACAGCTGACCGCACGCTGAGCACATCAGACCCGCCATGGCCTCAGGTCATCATCTCTTCCCTTCCTCAATTTTCAGGCTTCAGAACCTAGACCTTATCTCCAATGACTGCCCACGGTTGACTGTGATGCAGAAATCAGAACTCTTCCTGACCCATGGTAAGAAACCTTGTGGTTGGCATGTTGTCCAAAGTTCAGTGTAGGAGAAACCAGCATTCACCCTGAGGCCCCGTCCATTCTTGAGTGCGACGAGAGCATAAACACGCATTGTGACCTCAGCGTGAGTCCTGTCCTCTAGTAAGTCCTCTCAATGGCTGGACCATTAGATGTCATAATGGGCTTGACATGTCCCTAGTCCCCAATTTTTAACCAGATTTCTGGTTGTCCATTCGCCCCACCCCAGGGCTCTACTCTGGAATCCCTCATTTGCTGGGACTTCTGAGGTTGAAAAACAAAATGAAACAAATCGACAACAACAAAAAAACGGACTTCTTCCATCCCCAGAATGACCCCAAACTCTTTGGAAGGGACCGAACCCCCAGAGAGTAAGACTCGTCCATTTCCCATGAAGTCACCCGGCAATTTCACGACCATGAGTGACACGATATCCAGAGACAAAAACTTGAGCAAGAGCCTCACACTCGCCCTTTTTTCATATCCCGAAGTGTTCTCCTCATGGTCTGTAGATCAGTCCTGCCATACCTATGACCCAAAACATAAGCCGAGTTTGTGTTTTCAGACAACTGTCCAAACAGCTCTGGCCTACACACCCTACAGGCTCAGGGCCCTGGAGCCAAACCTGAGGACTGTACTTGCCCTCTCCAAGGGAATTGTATGTGCCCATTCCAATGGCCACAACCCTACTAGTAGGATAACCTCCAAAGTCCCTGAGGCCATCCCAAAAGTTGTGGCTTCCCAGGACAAACAGGGGCAATCTGAGCCCATCTGAGCACCTACCTGCACTCAGACCCGTAGACTGATGTCCCCAGAGGTAAAAAGGAACGAACAGGCCCCTAGGCACTAATCGGATACATTGCTTTGGTTTGCAGGCATCTCTCCTCAAAGGCCTGGATTTCAATACCAGCATATGGCTGTTTCTTGACTCACCCATCAGAACAAATCTCATCTACACATGGGAAACATGCACGTTTGAGCTGTGTCAAATCCTCTGTTTAGGAGAACCCTTCAGGGCCCCAGGGCCACCGCTTCATTCCAAGGTCTCCATAGACACAAAAACATATAAGGACACATCCACAGGAGAGTCCATTTCAACTCAGCCTCCTCGGTTGCCCCCCACATCCAGCAGATCTAACCTGTCTTGTTGCTTGGAGACAATTGGAATGCGAGGTGGGCTACACAGCCATCCATCTTTAGAACCCTGCTCGGAATCGTTGGCCTGGCGCCAACCAACAGGTCTCAATTGTCCTGCTGAAGAATCTTTGCAGTTTGGAGCTTCTCACAACTCCCATCGTGGGAAAACCCCCATGTCCTCGTGATCCAACCCCTTCAAGAAAGGGCCATCAGGGCAGAAAGTCCAACCTGAGCGATAGTCTGATCCTTGCCCTGACTTCAGATGCACGAGATCTCGATTGAGGTCTGTAGATTGTGCCTGCCATATCCTCACCCAGAAACCTAGGCCTAGCTTGGGTTCGCAGACTCCGTCCTCAGACTACTGGCCCACAAGCCCTCCAGTTGGGCAATCCAGAACTACAATGCCGCACTCTGCCTGCCCTACAGAAGTAAAACATTGCCCTCAGGCCTACCCCGAAACCGCAAATGAGGATCAACCTGCACGCCATTCGGCTGTACCCCAAACATATAGGCTGACCTGGGCACTATTTCCCCTTCTGACCCAGCCTGAGCCTGGACCTCCTGGTCCCACCCAGACAGCTGGCCGCACACTGAGCACATCGGACCCGCCATGGCCTTAGGTCGTCATCTCTTCCCAACTGCGGTTTTCAGGCTCCAGAACCTAGACCTTATCTCCAACCACTGCCCAGGGTTGAAAATGATGCAGAAATCAGAACTCTTTCCCCATGGCAAGAAACCTTGTGCTTGGCATTTTGTCCAACGTTCAGTTTTGTTGAAACAAGCGTGGCCCATGAGGCCCAGCCCATGCTTGCGGGCAACATTGGTCACAAACACACATTGTGACCCTCAGGCTGAGCCCAGTCCTCAGGTAAGGCCTCTCAGGGCCTATATGAAGAGACAGCATATTGGGCTTGCCATGCCCCTAGGCCCCAATTTTTAACCATAGTTCGGGTTGTCCCTTCACTCTTCCCCAGGGCTCTGCTTTGGAATTCCTCTTTTGGTGGGACACCTGAGGTAACAAACCTGAAAGGAGTCCTCCCATCCCACAGATTGACAAATAACAATTGGGATCGGGCCAAATCCACAGAGAAGAAGATTCGTCCATGGCCCATGAGACCTCCCCAACATTCCACGGCCATCACTGAAACAAAATCCAGAGACAAAAGCCTGAGCAAGCGACTCAGACTCGCTAATTCTTCATATCCTGAAGAGATCTACTCATGGTTTGTAGATCGGGCGTGCGATACCTACGTTCCCAAACTTAAGCTGAGTTTGTGTTTTCAGTCTTCTGTCCTCAAAGTCCTGGGCCACACTCCCTCCAGGCTGGGGCCCCTGGAGCCACACATTAGGACTGCCCCCACCCAATCCATGGCAATTTTGCCCATTCCATTGTCAAAAATCGTACAAATTAGGAGAACCCTCCAAAGTCCCTGTGGCCATCCAAATAGTGTTGGTCGCCCGGGACAAAAAAGGGTGGTTGATACCGGCTGAGCATCTACCTCCACTCATCTACCTCCACTCATACCAAGAAGATTGAACCAGACAGGACCCAAGACCATTATCGGATCCATTGCTTTGGTTTACAGGCATGTCTCCTCAAAAGCCTGGATTCCAATACCAGCAGAGGGGATTTCCTGAGGCACCCATCAGAACAAATCTCATCTCCACAAGGAAACTTGTGCATGGGAGCTATGCCAAAGCTTAGGAGAATACTTCAGGGTCCCGGTGCCACCTCCCCATTCCAAGGCCCTCATGGACACAAACACACGTTAGGACCCATCCTCTGGAAAGTGCATTTCAACTCAGCCACCCCGGGTGCTCCCGCAGATCCATTAGATCTAAACTGTCTTGTTGCTAGGAGACAATTGGAAGGCGAGGGGACTTCCCAGGCATTCATTCTCGAACGGTGCTCTGGAGTCATTTCGTATGGGATGTCCTGGAGCTGTCCAAAAGGTCTCAATTGTCCCGCAGAAGGAATCCTTGAAGGGGGCATCCCACATCTCCCAACGTGGAAAACCTCCATGGCCTCGAGATTCCGCTCCCTTCATGAAGGGGCCGTCATGCACAGAAACTCCAACCTGAGCCAACGTCGGATCCTCGCCTCACTTCAGATGCATGAGATATTGGTTCAGATCTGCAGGGAGTACCTGCCGTGCCCTCACCCTGAATCCGAAGTCTAGCTTGTGTTCTCAGACTTCCGTCCTCACTCTCCTGGCCCCGAAGCCCTCAAGTTTGGCAATTCCGGACAGAAAATGAAGCACTCTGCCTGCCCTCTAGAAACAATATATTGCCTAATGAGCTGCCCAGGCAGCTTAAATGAAGATAAACCTACACGGCACTCGAATGTACCCAAATTATATAGTCTAACCTGGGCACTAATGCACTGTCTGACACAACCTGAGCCCGGACCTGCTGACCAACACCCAGACAGCTGACCGCATGCTGAGCACATCAGACCCGCCATGGCCTTAGGTCATCATCTCTTCCCTACCTCAGTTTTCAGGCTTCAGGACCTAGACCTTATCTCCAATCACTGCCCACGGGTGACTGTGATGCAGAAATCAGAACTCTTCCTGACCCATGGCAAGAAACCTTGTGGTTGGCATGTTGTCCAACGTTCAGTGTAGGAGAAACCAGCATTCACCCTGAGGCCCCGCCCATTCTTGAGTGCGACGAGAGCATAAACACGCATTGTGACCTCAGCGTGAGTCCTGTCCTCTAGTAAGTCCTCTCAGTGGCTGGACCATTAGATGTCATAATGGGCTTGACATGTCCCTAGTCCCCAATTTTTAACCAGATTTCTGGTTGTCCAGTCGCCCCACCCCAGGGCTCTACTCTGGAATCCCTCATTTGGTGGGACATCTGAGGTTGAAAAACAAAATGAAACAAATCGACAACAACAACAAAAAAACGGACTTCTTCCATCCCCAGAATGAGCCCAAACTCTTTGGACGGGACCGAACCCCCAGAGAGTAAGACTCGTCCATTTCCCATGAAGTCACCCGGCAATTTCATGACCATGAGTGACACGATATCCAGAGACAAAAACTTGAGCAAGAGCCTCACACTCGCCCTTTTTTCATATCCCGAAGTGTTCTCCTCATGGTCTGTAGATCAGTCCTGCCATACCTATGACCCAAAACATAAGCCGAGTTTGTGTTTTCAGACAACTGTCCAAACAGCTCTGGCCTACAGAACCTACAGGCTCAGGGCCCTGGAGCCAAACCTGAGGACTGTACTTGCACTCTCCAAGGGAATTGTATGTGCCCATTCCAATGGCCACAACCCTACTAGTAGGATAACCTCCAAAGTCCTTGAGGCCATCCCAATAGTTGTGGCTTCCCAGGACAAACAGGGGCAATCTGAGCCCATCTGAGAACCTACCTGCACTCAGAACCGTAGACTGATGTCCCCAGAGGTAAAAAGGAACGAACAGGCCCCTAGGCACTAATCGGATCCATTGCTTTGGTTTCCAGGCATCTCTCCTCAGAGGCCTGGATTTCAATACCAGCATATGGCTGTTTTTTGACTCACCCATCAGAACAAATCTCATCTACACATGGGAAACATGCACGTTGGAGCTGTGTCAAAGCCTCTGTTTAGGAGAACCCTTCAGGGCCCCAGGGCCACCGCTTCATTCCAAGGTCTCCATAGACACAAAAACATATTAGGAGACATCCACAGGAGAGTCCATTTCAACTCAGCCTCCATGGTTGCCCCCCACATCCAGCAGATCTAACCAGTCTTGTTGCTTGGAGACAATTGGAATGCGCGGTGGGCTACCCAGCCATCCATCCTTAGAACCCTGCTCGGAATTGTTGGCCTAGAGCCAACCAACAGGTCTCAATTGTCCTGAAAAAGAATCTTTGCAGTTTGGAGCTTCTCACAACTCCCATCGTGCGAAAACCCCCATGTCCTCGTGATCCAACCCCCTTCAAGAAAGGGCCATCAGGGCAGAAAGTCCAACCTGAGCGATCGTCTGATCCTTGCCCTGATTCAGATGCACGAGATCTCGATTGAGGTCTGTAGATTGTGCCTGCCATATCCTCACCCAGACACCTAGGCCTAGCTTGGGTTCTCAGACTCCGTCCTCAGACTACTGGCCCACAAGCCCTCCAGTTGGGCAATCCAGAACTACAATGCCGCACTCTGCCTGCTCTACAGAAGTAAAACATTGCCCTCAGGGCTACCCCGAAACCGCAAATGAGGATCAACCTGCACGGCATTCGGCTGTACCCCAAACATATAGGCTGACCTGGGCACTATTTCCCCTTCTGACCCAGCCTGAGCCTGGACCTCCTGGTCCCACCCAGACAGCTGGCCGCACACTGAGCACATCGGACCCGCCATGGCCTTAGGTCGTCATCTCTTCCCAACTGCGGATTTCAGGCTCCAGAACCTAGACCTTATCTCCAACCACTGCCCAGGGTTGAAAATGATGCAGAAATCAGAACTCTTTCCCCATGGCAATAAACCTTGTGGTTGGCATATTGTCCAACGTTCAGTGTAGTTGAAACAAGCGTGGCCCATGAGGCCCAGCCCATGCTTGCGGGCAACATTGGTCACAAACACACATTGTGACCCTCAGCCTGAGCCCAGTCCTCAGGTAAGGCCTCTCAGGGCCTATATGAAGAGACAGCATATTGGGCTTGCCATGCCCCTAGGCCCCAATTTTTAACCATAGTTCGGGTTGTCCCTTCACTCTTCCCCAGGGCTCTGCTTTGGAATTCCTCTTTTGGTGGGACACCTGAGGTAACAAACCTGAAAGGAGTCCTCCCATCCCACAGATGGACGAAAAACAATTGGGATCGGGCCAAATCCACAGAGAGGAAGATTCGTCCATGGCCCATGAGACCTCCCCAACATCCAAGGCCATCGTTGAAACAAAAGTCAGAGACAAAAGCCTGAGCAAGCGCCTCAGACACGCTCATTCTTCGTATCCTGAAGAGTTCTTCTCATGGTTTGTAGATCGGGCGTGCCATACCTACGTCCCCAAACTTAAGCTGAGTTTGTGTTTTCAGTCTTCTGTCCTCAAAGTCCTGGGCCACACTCCCTCCAGGCTGGGGCCCCTGGAGCCACACATTAGGACTGCCCCCACCCAATCCATGGGAATTCTGCCTGTTCCATACTCAAAAATCGTACAAATTAGAGAACTCTCGAAAGTCCCTGAGGCCATCCCAATAGTGTAGGTCGCCCGGGACAAAAAAGGGCGGTTGATACAGGCTGAGCATCTACCTCCACTCATCTACCTCCACCCATACCAAGAAGATTGAACTAGACAGGACCCGAGGCCATTATCGGATCCATTGCTTTGGTTTACAGGCATGTCTCCTCAAAAACCTGGATTCCCATACCAGCAGAGGGGATTTCCTGAGGCACCCATCAGAACAAATCTCATCTCCACAAGGAAACTTGTGCATGGGAGCTAAGCCAAAGCTTAGGAGAATACTTCAGGGTCCCGGTGCCACCTCCCCATTCCAAGGCCCTCATGGACACAAACACACGTTAGGACCCATTCTCTACAAAGTGAATTTCAACTCAGCCACCCCGGTTGCTCCCGCAGATCCATTAGATCTAAACTGTCTTGTTGCTAGGAGACAATTGGAAAGCGAGGCGCACTTCCCAGGCATCCATCCTGGAACGGTGCTCTGGAGTCATTCCATATGGGATGTCCTGGAGCTGTCCAACAGGTCTCAATTGTCCCGCAGAAGGAATCCTTGAAGGGGACATCCCACATCTCCCAACGTGGAAAACCTCCATGGCCTCGAGTATCCGCTCCCTTCATGAAGGGGCCGTCATGCACAGAAACTCCAACCTGAGCCAACGTCGGATCCTCGCCCTGACTTCAGATGCAGGAGATATTGGTTCAGATCTGCAGGGGGTACCTGCCGTGCTTTCACCCTGAATCCGAAGTCTAGCTTGTGTTCTCAGACTTCCGTCCTCACTCTCCTGGCCCCGAAGCCCTCAAGTTTGGCAATTCCGGACCGACAATGAAGCACTCTGCCTGCCCTCTAGAAAAAATATATTGCCTAATGAGCAGCCCAGGAGCTTAAATGAGGATAAACCTACATTGCACTCGAATGTACCCAAATTATATAGTCTAACCTGGGCACTAATGCACTGTCTGACACAACCTGAGCCCGGACCTGCTGACCAACACCCAGACAGCTGACCGCACGCTGAGCACATCAGACCCGCCATGGCCTTAGGTCATCATCTCTTCCCTACCTCAGTTTTCAGGCTTCAGAACCTAGACCTTATCTCCAATCACTGCCCACGGGTGACTGTGATGCAGAAATCAGAACTCTTCCTGACCCATGGCAAGAAACCTTGTGGTTGGCATGTTGTCCAACGTTCAGTGTAGGAGAAACCAGCATTCACCCTGAGGCCCCGAACATTCTTGCGTGCGACGAGAGCATAAACACGCATTGTGACCTCATCGTGAGTCCTGTCCTCTAGTAAGTCCTCTCAGTGGCTGGACCATTAGATGTCGTAATGGGCTTGACATGTCCCTAGTCCCCAATTTTTAACCAGATTTCTGGTTGTCCTGTCGCCCCACTCCAGGGCTCTACTCTGGAATCCCTCATTTGGTGGGACATCTGAGGTTGAAAAACAAAATGAAACAAATCGACAACAACAAAAAAACGGACTTCTTCCATCCCCAGAATGACCCCAAACTCTTTGGACGGGACCGAACCCCCAGAGAGTAAGACTCGTCCATTTCCCATGAAGTCACCCGGCAATTTCACGACCATGAGTGACACGATATCCAGAGACAAAATCTTGAGCAAGAGCCTCACACTCGCCCTTTTTTCATATCCCGAAGTGTTCTCCTCATGGTCTGTAGATCAGTCCTGCCATACCTATGACCCAAAACATAAGCCGAGTTTGTGTTTTCAGACAACTGTCCAAACAGCTCTGGCCTACACACCCTACAGGCTCAGGGCCCTGGAGCCAAACCTGAGGACTGTACTTGCCCTCTCCAAGGGAATTGTATGTGCCCATTCCAATGGCCACACCCTACTAGTAGGACAACATCCAAAGTCCCTGAGGCCATCCCAATAGTTGTGGCTTCCCAGGACAAACAGGGGCAATCTGAGCCCATCGAAGCACCTACCTGCACTCAGACCCGTAGACTGATGTCCCCAGATATAAAAAGGAACGACAGGCCCCTAGGCACTAATCCGATCCATTGCTTTGGTTTCCAGGCATCTCTCCTCAGAGGCCTGGATTTCAATACCAGCATATGGCTGTTTCTTGACTCACCCATCAGAACAAATCTCATCTACACATGGGAAACATGCACGTTGGAGCTGTGTCAAAACCTCTGTTTAGGAGAACCCTTCAGGGCCCCAGGGCCACCGCTTCATTCCAAGGTCTCCATAGACACAAAAACATATTAGGACACATCCACAGGAGAGTCCATTTCAACTCAGCCTCCTCGGTTGCCCCCCACATCCAGCAGATCTAACCTGTCTTGTTGCTTGGAGACAATTGGAATGCGAGGTGGGCTACCCAGCCATCCATCCTTAGAACCCTGCTCGGAATCGTTGGCCTGGAGCCAACCAACAGGTCTCAATTGTCCTGCAGAAGAATCTTTGCAGTTTGGAGCTTCTCACAACTCCCATCGTGGGAAAACCCCCATGTCCTCGTGATCCAACCCCCTTCAAGAAAGGGCCATCAGGGCAGAAAGTCCAACCTGAGCGATCGTCTGATCCTTGCCCTGACTTCAGATGCACGAGATCTCTATTGAGGTCCGTAGATTGTGCCTGCCATATCCTCACCCAGAAACCTAGGCCTAGCTTGGGTTCTCAGACTCCGTCCTCAAACTACTGGCCCACAAGCCCTCCAGTTGGGCAATCCAGAACTACAATGCCGCACTCTGCCTGCTCTACAGAAGTAAAACATTGCCCTCAGGGCTACCCCGAAACCGCAAATGAGGATCAACCTGCACGCCATTCGGCTGTACCCCAAACATATAGGCTGACCTGGGCACTATTTCCCCTTCTGACCCAGCCTGAGCCTGGACCTCCTGGTCCCACCCAGACAGCTGGCCGCACACTGAGCACATCGGACCCGCCATGGCCTTACGTCGTCATCTCTTCCCAACTGCGGTTTTCAGGCTCCAGAACCTAGACCTTATCTCCAACCAATGCCCAGGGTTGAAAATGATGCAGAAATCAGAACTCTTTCCCCATGGCAAGAAACCTTGTGGTTGGCATGTTGTCCAACGTTCAGTGTAGTTGAAATAAGCGTGGCCCATGAGGCCCAGCCCATGCTTGCGGGCCACATTGGTCACAAACACACATTGTGACCCTCAGCCTGAGCCCAGTCCTCAGGTAAGGCCTCTCAGGGCATATATGAAGAGACAGCATATTGGGCTTGCCATGCCCCTAGGCCCCAATTTTTAACCATAGTTCGGGTTGTCCCTTCACTCTTCCTCAGGGCTCTGCTTTGGAATTCCTCTTTTGGTGGGACACCTGAGGTAACAAACCTGAAAGGAGTCCTCCCATCCCACAGATGGACGAAAAACAATTGGGATCGGGCCAAAACCACAGAGAGGAAGATTCGTCCATGGCCCATGAGACCTCCCCAATATTCCACGGCCATCGCTGAAACAAATTCAGAGACAAAAGCCTGAGCAAGAGCCTCAGACTCGCTCATTCTTCATATCCTGAAGAGTTCTTCTCATGGTTTGTAGATCGGGCGTGCCATACCTACGTCCCCAAACTTAAGCTGAGTTTGTGTTTTCAGTCTCCTGTCCTCAAAGTCCTGGGCCACACTCCCTCCAGGCTGGGGCCCCTGGAGCCACACATTAGGACTGCCCCCACCCAATCATGGGAATTCTGCCCATTCCATTGTCAAAAATCGTACAAATTAGGAGAACCCTCCAAAGTCCCTGAGGCCATCACAATAGTGTAGGTCGCCCGGGACAAAAAAGGGCGGTTGATACCGGCTGAGCATCTACCCCCACTCATCTACCTCCACTCATACCAAGAAGATTGAACCAGACAGGACCCGAGGCCATTATCGGATCCATTGCTTTGGTTTACAGGCATGTCTCCTCAAAAGCCTGGATTCCAATACCAGCAGAGGGGATTTCCTGAGGCACCCATCAGAACAAATCTCATCTCCACAAGGAAACTTGTGCATGGGAGCTATGCCAAAGCTTAGGAGAATACTTCAGGGTCCCGGTGCCACCTCCCCATTCCAAGGCCCTCATGGACACAAACACACGTTAGGACCCATCCTCTGGAAAGTGCATTTCAACTCAGCCACCCCGGTTGCTCCCGCAGATCCATTAGATCTAAACTGTCTTGTTGCTAGGAGACAATTGGAAGGTGAGGCGGACTTCCCAGGCATCCATCCTCGAACGGTGCTCTGGAGTCATTCCATATGGGATGTCCTGGAGCTGTCCAACAGGTCTCAATTGTCCCGCAGAAGGAATCCTTGAAGGGGGCATCCCACATCTCCCAACGTGGAAAACCTCCAAGGCCTCGAGATTCCGCTCCCTTCATGAAGGGGCCGTCATGCACAGAAACTCCAACCTGAGCCAACGTCGGATCCTCGCCCTGACTTCAGATGCATGAGATATTGGTTCAGATCTGCAGGGGGTACCTGCCGTGCCCTCACCCTGAATCCGAAGTCTAGCTTGTGTTCTCAGACTTCCGTCCTCACTCTCCTGGCCCCGAAGCCCTCAAGTTTGGCAATTCAGGACAGACAATGAAGCACTCTGCCTGCCCTCTAGAAAAAATATATTGCCTAATGAGCAGCCCAGGCAGCTTAAATGAGGATAAACCTACACGGCACTCGAATGTACCCAAATTATATAGTCTAACCTGGGCACTAATGCACTGTCTGACACAACCTGAGCCCGGACCTCCTGACCAACACCCAGACAGCTGACCGCACGCTGAGCACATCAGACACGCCATGGCCTTAGGTCATCATCTCTTCCCTACCTCAGTTTTCAGGCTTCAGAACCTAGACCTTATCTCCAATCACTGCCCACGGGTGACTGTGATGCAGAAATCAGAACTCTTCCAACCCATGGCAAGAAACCTTGTGGTTGGCATGTTGTCCAACGTTCAGTGTAGGAGAAAGCAGCATTCACCCTGAGGCCCCGCCCATTCTTGTGTGCGACGAGAGCATAAACACGCATTGTGACCTCAGCGTGAGTCCTGTCCTCTAGTAAGTCCTCTCAGTGGCTGGACCATTAGATGTCATAATGGGCTTGACATATCCCTAGTCCCCAATTTTTAACCAGATTTCTGGTTGTCCAGTCGCCCCACCCCAGGGCTCTACTCTGGAATCCCTCATTTGGTGGGACATCTGAGGTTGAAAAACAAAATGAAACAAATCGACAACAACAAAAAAACGGACTTCTTCCATCCCCAGAATGACCCCAAACTCTTTGGACGGGACCGAACCCCCAGAGAGTAAGACTTGTCCATTTCCCATGAAGGCACCCGGCAATTTCACGACCATGAGTGACACGATATCCAGAGACAAAAACTTGAGCAAGAGCCTCACACTCGCCCTTTTTTCATATCCCGAAGTGTTCTCCTCATGGTCTGTAGATCAGTCCTGCCATACCTATGACCCAAAACATAAGTCGAGTTTGTGTTTTCAGACAACTGTCCAAACAGCTCTGGCCTACACACCCTACAGGCTCAGGGCCCTGGAGCCAAACCTGAGGACTGTCCTTCCCTCTCCAAGGGAATTGTATGTGCCCATTCCAAGGGCCACAACCTACTAGTAGGATAACCTCCAAAGTACCTGAGGCCATCCCAATAGTTGTGGCTTCCCAGGACAAACAGGGGCAATCTGAGCCCATTTGAGCACCTACCTGCACTCAGACCCGTAGGCTGATGTCCCCAGAGGTAAAAAGGAACGAACAGGACCCTAGGCACTAATCGGATCCATTGCTTTGGTTTCCAGGCATCTCTCCTCAGAGGCCTGGATTTCAATACCAGCATATGGCTGTTTCTTGACTCACCCATCAGAACAAATCTCATCTACACATGGGAAACATGCACGTTGGAGCTGTGTCAAAGCCTCTGTTTAGGAGGACCCTTCAGGGCCCCAAGGCCACCGCTTCATTCCAAGGTCTCCATAGACACAAAAACATATTAGGACACATCCACAGGAGAGTCCATTTCAACTCAGCCTCCTCGGTTGCCCACCACTTCCAGCAGATCTAACCTGTCTTGTTGCTTGGAGACAATTGGAATGCGAGGTGGGCTACCCAGCCATCCATCCTTAGGACCCTGCTCGGAATCGTTGGCCTGGAGCCAACCAACAGGTCTCAATTGTCCTGCAGAAGAATCTTTGCAGTTTGGACCTTCTCACAACTCCCATCGTGGGAAAACCCCCATGTCCTCGTGATCCAACCCCCTTCAAGAAAGGGCCATCAGGGCAGAAAGTCCAACCTGAGCGGTCGTCTGATCCTTGCCCTGACTTCAGATGCACGAGATCTCTATTGAGGTCTGTAGATTGTGCCTGCCATATCCTCACCCAGAAACCTAGGCCTAGCTTGGGTTCTCAGACTCCGTCCTCAGACTACTGGCCCACAAGCCCTCCAGTTTGGCAATCCAGAACTACAATGCCGCACTCTGCCTGCCCTACAGAAGTAAAACATTGCCCTCAGGGCTACCCCGAAACCGCAAATGAGGATCAACCTGCACGCCATTCGGCTGTACCCCAAACATATAGGCTGACCTGGGCACTATTTCCCCTTCTGACCCAGCCTGAGCCTGGACCTCCTGGTCCCACCCAGACAGCTGGCCGCACACTGAGCACATCGGACCCGCCATGGCCTTAGGTCGTCATCTCTTCCCAACTGCGGTTCAGGCTCCAGAACCTAGACCTTATCTCCAACCATTGCCCAGGGTTGAAAATGATGCAGATCAGAACTCTTTCCTTATGGCAAGAAACCTTGTGGTTGGCATGTTGTCCAACGTTCAGTGTAGTTGAAATAAGCGTGGCCCATGAGGCCCAGCCCATGCTTGCGGGCCACATTGGTCACAAACACACATTGTGACCCTCAGCCTGAGCCCAGTCCTCAGGTAAGGCCTCTCAGGGCATATATGAAGAGACAGCATATTGGGCTTGCCATGCCCCTAGGCCCCAATTTTTAACCATAGTTCGGGTTGTCCCTTCACTCTTCCTCAGGGCTCTGCTTTGGAATTTCTCTTTTGGTGGGACACCTGAGGTATCAAACCTGAAAGGAGTCCTCCCATCCCACAGATTGACGAAAAACAATTGGGATCGGGCCAAATCCACAGAGAGGAAGATTCGTCCATGGCCCATGAGACCTCCCCAACATTCCACTGCCATCGCTGAAACAAAATCCAGAGAAAAAAGCCTGAGCAAGCTCCTCAGACTCGCTCATTCTTCATATCCTGAAGAGTTCTTCTCATGGTTTGTAGATCGGGCGTGCCATACCTACGTCCCCAAACTTAAGCTGAGTTTGTGTTTTCAGTCTTCTGTCCTTAAAGTCCTGGGCCACACTCCCTCCAGGCTGGGGCCCCTGGAGCCACACATTAGGACTGCCCCCACCCAATCCATGGGAATTCTGCCCATTCCATTGTCAAAAATCGTACAAATTAGGAGAACCCTCCAAAGTCCCTGAGGCCATCCCCATAGTGTAGGTCGCCCGGACAAAAAATGGGCGGTTGATAACGGCTGAGCATCTACCTCCACTCATCTACCTCCACTCATAACAAGAAGATTGAACCAGACAGGACCCGAGGCCATTATCGGATCCATTGCTTTGGTTTACAGGCATGTCTCCTCAAAAGCCTGGATTCCAATACCACGAGAGGGGATTTCCTGAGGCACCCATCAGAACAAATCTCGTCTCCACAAGGAAACTTGTGCATGGGAGCTAAGCCAAAGCTTAGGAGAATACTTCAGGGTCCCGGTGCCACCTCCCCATTCCAAGGCCCTCATGGACACAAACACACGTTAGGACCCATCCTCTGGAAAGTGCATTTCAACTCAGCCACCCCGGTTGCTCCCGCAGATCCATGAGATCTAAACTGTCTTGTTGCTAGGAGACAATTGGAAGGCGAGGCGGACTTCCCAGGCATCATCCTGGAACGGTGCTCTGGAGTCATTCCATATGGGATGTCCTGGAGCTGTCCAACAGGTCTCAATTGTCCTGCAGAAGGAATCCTTGAAGGGGACATCCCACATCTCCCAACGTGGAAAACCTCCATGGCCTCGAGTATCCGCTCCCTTCATGAAGGGGCCGTCATGCACAGAAACTCCAACCTGAGCCAACGTCGGATCCTCGCCCTGACTTCAGATGCATGAGATATTGGTTCAGATCTGCAGGGGGTACCTGCCGTGCTTTCACCCTGAATCCGAAGTCTAGCTTGTGTTCTCAGACTTCCGTCCTCACTCTCCTGGCCCCGAAGCCCTCAAGTTTGGCAATTCCGGACCGACAATGAAGCACTCTGCCTGACCTCTAGAAAAAATATATTGCCTAATGAGCAGCCCAGGCAGCTTAAATGAGGATAAACCTACACGGCACTCGAATGTACCCAAATTATATAGTCTAACCTGGGCACTAATGCACTGTCTGACACAACCTGAGCCCGGACTTGCTGACCAACACCCAGACAGCTGACCGCACGCTGAGCACATCAGACCCGCCATGGCCTTAGGTCATCATCTCTTCCCTACCTCAGTTTTCAGGCTTCAGAACCTAGACCTTATCTCCAATCACTGCCCACGGGTGACTGTGATGCAGAAATCAGAACTCTTCCTGACCCATGGCAAGAAACCTTGTGGTTCGCATGTTGTCCAACGTTCAGTGTAGGAGAAACCAGCATTCACCCTGAGGCCCCGCCCATTCTTGAGTGCGACGAGAGCATAAACACGCATTGTGACCTCAGCGTGAGTCCTGTCCTCTAGTAAGTCCTCTCAGTGGCTGGACCATTAGATGTCATAATGGGCTTGACATGTCCCTAGTCCCCAATTTTTAACCAGATTTCTGGTTGTCCAGTCGCGCCATCCCAGGGCTCTACTCTGGAATCCCTCATTTGGTGGGACATCTGAGGTTGAAAAACAAAATGAAACAAATCGACAACAACAAAAAAAAACGGACTTCTTCCATCCCCAGAATGACCCCAAACTCTTTGGACGGGACCGAACCCCCAGAGAGTAAGACTCGTCCATTTCCCATGATGTCACCCGGCAATTTCACGACCATGAGTGACACGATATCCAGAGACAAAAACTTGAGCAAGAGCCTCACACTCGCCCTTTTTTCATATCCCGAAGTTTTCTCCTCATGGTCTGTAGATCAGTCCTGCCATACCTATGACCCAAAACATAAGCCGAGTTTGTGTTTTCAGACAACTGTCCAAACAGCTCTGGCCTACACACCCTACAGGCTCAGGGCCCTGGAGCCAAACCTGAGGACTGTACTTGCCCTCTCCAAGGGAATTGTATGTGCCCATTCCAATGGCCACAACCCTACTAGTAGGACAACCTCCAAAGTCCCTGAGGCCATCCCAATAGTTGTGGCTTCCCAGGACAAACAGGGGCAATCTGAGCCCATCTGAGCACCTACCTGCACTCAGACCCGTAGACTGATGTCCCCAGAGGTAAAAAGGAACGAACAGGACCCTAGGCACTAATCGGATCCATTGCTTTGGTTTCCAGGCATCTCTCCTCAGAGGCCTGGATTTCAATACCAGCATATGGCTGTTTCTTGACTCACCCATCAGAACAAATCTCATCGACACATGGGAAACATGCACGTTGGAGCTGTGTCCAAGCCTCTGTTTAGGAGAACCCTTTAGGGCCCCAAGGCCACCGCTTCATTCCAAGGTCTCCATAGACACAAAAACATATTAGGACACATCCACAGGAGAGTCCATTTCAACTCAGCCTCCTCGGTTGCCCACCACATCCAGCAGATCTAACCTGTCTTGTTGCTTGGAGACCATTGGAATGCGAGGTGGGCTACTCAGCCATCCATCCTTAGGACCCTGCTCGGAATCGTTGCCCTGGAGCCAACCAACAGGTCTCAATTGTCCTGCAGTAGAATCTTTGCAGTTTGGAGCTTCTCACAACTCCCATCGTGCGAAAACCCCCATGTCCTCGTGATCAAACCCCCTTCAAGAAAGGGCCATCAGGGCAGAAAGTCCAACCTCAGCAATCGTCTGATCCTTGCCCTGACTTCAGATGCACGAGATCTCGATTGAGGTCTGTAGATTGTGCCTGCCATATCCTCACCCAGAAACCTAGGCCTTGCTTGGGTTCTCAGACTCCGTCCTCAAACTACTGGCCCACAAGCCCTCCAGTTGGGCAATCCAGAACTACAATGCCGCACTCTGCCTGCTCTACAGAAGTAAAACATTGCCCTCAGGGCTACCCCGAAACCGCAAATGAGGATCAACCTGCACGCCATTCGGCTGTACCCCAAACATATAGGCTGACCTGGGCACTATTTCCCCTTCTGACCCAGCCTGAGCCTGGACCTCCTGGTCCCACCCAGACAGCTGGCCGCACACTGAGCACATCGGACCCGCCATGGCCTTAGGTCGTCATCTCTTCCCAACTGCGGTTTTCAGGCTCCAGAACCTAGACCTTATCTCCAACCAATGCCCAGGGTTGAAAATGATGCAGAAATCAGAACTCTTTCCCCATGGCAAGAAACCTTGTGGTTGGCATGTTGTCCAACGTTCAGTGTAGTTGAAATAAGCGTGGCCCATGAGGCCCAGCCCATGCTTGCGGGCCACATTGGTCACAAACACACATTGTGACCCTCAGCCTGAGCCCAGTCCTCAGGTAAGGCCTCTCAGGGCATATATGAAGAGACAGCATATTGGGCTTGCCATGCCCCTAGGCCCCAATTTTTAACCATAGTTCGGGTTGTCCCTTCACTCTTCCTCAGGGCTCT
Source organism: Mustela nivalis (assembly GCF_964662115.1). Lineage (NCBI taxonomy): Eukaryota > Metazoa > Chordata > Mammalia > Carnivora > Mustelidae > Mustela > Mustela nivalis. The sequence goes on from NW_028136515.1 coordinate 492,746, forward strand.
GCTTTGGAATTCCTCTTTTGGTGGGACACCTGAGGTAACAAACCTGAAAGGAGTCCTCCCATCCCACAGATGGACGAAAAACAATTGGGATCGGGCCAAATCCACAGAGAGGAAGATTCGTCCATGGCCCATGAGACCTCCCCAACATTCCACGGCCATCGCTGAATCAAATTCAGAGACAAAAGCCTGAGCAAGAGCCTCAGACTCGCTCATTCTTCATATCCTGAAGAGTTCTTCTCATGGTTTGTAGATCGGGCGTGCCATACCTACGTCCCCAAACTTAAGCTGAGTTTGTGTTTTCAGTCTCCTGTCCTCAAAGTCCTGGGCCACACTCCCTCCAGGCTGGGGCCCCTGGAGCCACACATTAGGACTGCCCCCACCCAATCATGGGAATTCTGCCCATTCCATTGTCAAAAATCGTACAAATTAGGAGAACCCTCCAAAGTCCCTGAGGCCATCCCAATAGTGTAGGTCGCCCGGGACAAAAAAGGGCGGTTGATTCCGGCTGAGCATCTACCCCCACTCATCTACCTCCACTCATACCAAGAAGATTGAACCAGACAGGACCCGAGGCCATTATCGGATCCATTGCTTTGGTTTACAGGCATGTCTCCTCAAAAGCCTGCATTCCAATACCAGCAGAGGGGATTTCCTGAGGCACCCATCAGAACAAATCTCGTCTCCACAAGAAAACTTGTGCATGGGAGCTAAGCCAAAGCTAAGGAGAATACTTCAGGGTCCCGGTGCCACCTCCCCATTCCAAGGCCCTCATGGACACAAACACACGTTAGGACCCATCCTCTGGAAAGTGCATTTCAACTCAGCCACCCCGGTTGCTCCCGCAGATCCATTAGATCTAAACTGTCTTGTTGCTGGGAGACAATTGGAAGGCGAGGCGGACTTCCCAGGCATCCCTCCTCGAACGGTGCTCTGGAGTCATTCCATATGGGATGTCCTGGAGCTGTCCAACAGGTCTCAATTGTCCCGCAGAAGGAATCCTTGAAGGGGGCATCCCACATCTCCCAACGTGGAAAACCTCCATGGCCTCGAGATTCCGCTCCCTTCATGAAGGGGCCGTCATGCACAGAAACTCCAACCTGAGCCAACGTCGGATCCTCGCCCTGACTTCAGATGCATGAGATATTGGTTCAGATCTGCAGGGGGTACCTGCCGTGCCCTCACCCTGAATCCGAAGTCTAGCTTGTGTTCTCAGACTTCCGTCCTCACTCTCCTGGCCCCGAAGCCCTCAAGTTTGGCAATTCCGGACCGACAATGAAGCACTCTGCCTGCCCTCTAGAAAAAATATATTGCCTAATGAGCAGCCCAGGAGCCTAAATGAGGATAAACCTACACGGCACTCGAATGTACCGAAATTATATAGTCTAACCTGGGCACTAATGCACTGTCTGACACAACCTGAGCCCGGACCTGCTGACCAACACCCAGACAGCTGACCGCAGGTTGAGCACATCAGAACCGCCATGGCCTTAAGTCATCATCTTTTCCCTACCTCAGTTTTCAGGCTTCAGAACCTATACCTTATCTCCAATCACTGCCCACGGGTGACTGTGATGCAGAAATCAGAACTCTTCCTGACCCATGGCAAGAAACCTTGTGGTTGGCATGTTGTCCAACGTTCAGTGTAGGAGAAACCAGCATTTACCCTGAGGCCCCGCCCATTCTTGAGTGCGACGAGAGCATAAACACGCATTGTGACCTCAGCGTGAGTCCTGTCATCTAGTAAGTCCTCTCAGTGGCTGGACCATTAGATGTCATAATGGCCCTGACATGTCCCTAGTCCCCAAATTTAACCAGATTTCTGGTTGTCCACTCGCCCCACCCCAGGGCTCTACTCTGGAATCCCTCATTTGGTGGGACATCTGAGGTTGAAAAACAAAATGAAACAAATCAACAACAACAAAAAAACGGACTTCTTCCATCCCCAGAATGACCCCAAACTCTTTGGACGGGACCGAACCCCCAGAGAGTAAGACTCGTCCATTTCCCATGAAGTCACCCGGCAATTTCACGACCATGAGTGACACGATATCCAGAGACAAAATCTTGAGCAAGAGCCTCACACTCGCCGTTTTTTCATATCCTGAAGTGTTCTCCTCATGGTCTGTAGATCAGTCCTGCCATACCTATGACCCAAAACATAAGCCGAGATTGTGTTTTCAGGCAACTGTCCAAACAGCTCTGGCCTACACACCCTACAGGCTCAGGGCCCTGGAGCCAAACCTGAGGACTGTACTTGCCCTCTCCAAGGGAATTGTATGTGCCCATTCCAATGGCCACAACCCTACTAGTAGGATAACCTCCAAAGTCCCTGAGGCCATCCCAATAGTTGTGGCTTCCCAGGACAAACAGGGGCAATCTGAGCCCATCTGAGCCCCTACCTGCACTCAGACCCGTAGACTGATGTCCCCAGAGGTAAAAAGGAACGAACAGGCCCCTTAGGCACTAATCGGATCCATTGCTTTGGTTTCCAGGCATCTCTCCTCAGAGGCCTGGATTTCAATACCAGCATATGGCTGTTTCTTGACTCACCCATCATAACAAATCTCTTCTACACATGGGAAACATGCACGTTGGAGCTGTGTCAAAGCCTCTGTTTAGGAGAACCCTTCAAGGCCCCAGGGCCACCGCTTCATTCCAAGGTCTCCATAGACACAAAAACATATTAGGACACATCCACAGGAGAGTACATTTCAACTCAGCCTCCTCGGTTGCCCCCCACATCCAGCAGATCTAACCTGTCTTGTTGCTTGGAGACCATTGGAATGCGAGGTGGGCTACCCAGCCATCCATCCTTAGAACCCTGCTCGGAATCGTTGCCCTAGAGCCAACCAACAGGTCTCAATTGTCCTGCAGAAGAATCTTTGCAGGTTGGAGCTTCTCACAACTCCCATCGTGGGAAAACCCCCATGTCCTCGTGATCCAACCTCCTTCAAGAAAGGGCCATCAGGGCAGAAAGTCCAACCTGAGCGATCGTCTGATCCTTGCCCTGACTTCAGATGCACGAGATCTCGATTGAGGTCTGTAGATTGTGCCTGCCATATCCTCACTCAGAAACCTAGGCCTAGCTTGGGTTCTCAGACTCCGTCCTCAGACTACTGGCCCACAAGCCCTCCAGTTTGGCAATCCAGAACTACAATGCCGCACTCTGCCTGCCCTACAGAAGTAAAACATTGCCCTCAGGGCTACCCCGAAACCGCAAATGAGGATCAACCTGCACGCCATTCGGCTGTACCCCAAACATATAGGCTGACCTGGGCACTATTTCCCCTTCTGACCCAGCCTGAGCCTTGACCTCCTGGTCCCACCCAGACAGCTGGCCGCACACTGAGCACATCGGACCCGCCATGGCCTTAGGTCGTCATCTCTTCCCAACTGCGGTTTTCAGGCTCCAGAACCTAGACCTTATCTCCAACCACTGCCCAGGGTTGAGAATGATGCAGAAATCAGAACTCTTTCCTTATGGCAAGAAACCTTGTGGTTGGCATGTTGTCCAACGTTCAGTGTAGTTGAAACAAGCGTGGCCCATGAGGCCCAGCCCATGCTTGCGGGCCACATTGGTCACAAACACACATTGTGACCCTCAGCCTGAGCCCAGTCCTCAGGTAAGGCCTCTCAGGGCCTATATGAAGAGACAGCATATTGGGCTTGCCATGCCCCTAGGCCCCAATTTTTAACCATAGTTCGGGTTGTCCCTTCACTCTTCCCCAGGGCTCTGCTTTGGAATTCCTCTTTTGGTGGGACACCTGAGGTAACAAACCTGAAAGGAGTCCTCCCATCCCACAGATTGACGAAAAGCAATTGGGATCACGCCAAATCCACAGAGAGGAAGATTCGTCCACGGCCCATGAGGACTCCCCAACATTCCATGGCCATCGTTGATACAAAATCCAGAGACAAAAGCCTGAGCAAGCGCCTCGAACTCGCTCATTCTTCATATCCTGAAGAGTTCTTCTCATGGTTTGTAGATCGGGCGTGCCATACCTACGTCCCCAAAGTTAAGCTGAGTTTGTGTTTTCAGTCTCCTGTCCTCAAAGTCCTGGGCCACACTCCCTCCAGGCTGGGGCCCCTGGAGCCACACATTAGGACTGCCCCCACCCAATCCATGGGAATTCTGCCCATTCCATTGTCAAAAATCGTACAAATTAGGAGAACCCTCCAAAGTCCCTGAGGCCATCCCAATAGTGTAGGTCGCCCGGGACAAAAAAGGGCAGTTGATACCGGCTGAGCATCTACCTCCACTCATCTACCTCCACTCATACCAAGAAGATTGAACCAGACAGGACCCGAGGCCATTATCGGATCCATTGCTTTGGTTTACAGGCATGTCTCCTCAAAAGCCTGGATTCCAATACCAGCAGAGGGGATTTCCTGAGGCACTCATCAGAACAAATCTCGTCTCCACAAGGAAACTTGTGCATGGGAGCTAAGCCATAGCTAAGGAGAATACTTCAGGGTCCCGGTGCCACCTCCCCATTCCAAGGCCCTCATGGACACAAACACACGTTAGGACCCATCCTCTGGAAAGTGCATTTCAACTCAGCCACCCTGGTTGCTCCCGCAGATCCATTAGATCTAAACTGTCTTGTTGCTAGGAGACAATTGGAAGGCGATGCGGACTTCCCAGGCATCCATCCTCGAACGGTGCTCTGGAGTCATTCCATATGGGATGTCCTGGAGCTGTCCAACAGGTCTCAATTGTCCCGCAGAAGGAATCCTTGAAGGGGGCATCCCACATCTCCCAACGTGGAAAACCTCCATGGCCTCGAGATTCCGCTCCCTTCATGAAGGGGCCGTCATGCACAGAAACTCCAACCTGAGCCAACGTCGGATCCTCGCCCTGACTTCCGATGCATGAGATATTGGTTCAGATCTGCAGGGGGTACCTGCCGTGCCCTCACCCTGAATCCGAAGACTAGCTTGTGTTCTCAGACTTCCGTCCTTACTCTCCTGGCCCCGAAGCCCTCAAGTTTGGCAATTCCGGACCGACAATGAAGCACTCTGCCATGTCCTCTAGAAAAAATATATTGCCTAATGAGCAGCCCAGGCAGGTTAAATGAGGATAAACCTACACGGCACTCGAATGTACCCAAATTATATAGTCTAACCTGGGCACTAATGCACTGTCTGACACAACCTGAGCCCGGACCGGCTGACCAACACCCAGACAGCTGACCGCACGCTGAGCACATCAGACCCGCCATGGCCTTAGGTCATCATCTCTTCCCTACCTCAGTTTTCAGGCTTCAGAACCTAGACCTTATCTCCAATCACTGCCCACGGGTGACTGTGATGCAGAAATCAGAACTCTTCCTGACCCATGGGAAGAAACCTTGTGGTTGGCATGTTGTCCAACGTTCAGTGTAGGAGAAACCAGCATTCACCCTGAGGCCCCGCCCATTCTTGAGTGCAACGAGAGCATAAACACGCATTGTGACCTCAGCGTGAGTCCTGTCCTCTAGTAAGTCCTCTCAGTGGCTGGACCATTAGATGTTATAATGGGCTTGACATGTCCCTAGTCCCCAAGTTTTAACCAGACTTCTGGTTGTCCAGTCGCCCCACCCCAGGGCTCTACTCTGGAATCCCTCATTTGGTGGGACATCTGAGGTTGAAAAACAAAATGAAACAAATCGACAACAACAAAAAAACGGACTTCTTCCATCCCCAGAATGACCCCAAACTCTTTGGACGGGACCGAATCCCCAGAGAGTAAGACTCGTCTATTTCCCATGAAGTCACCCGGCAATTTCACGACCATGAGTGACACGATATCCAGAGACAAAAACTTGAGCAAGAGCCTCACACTCGCCCTTTTTTCATATCCCGAAGTGTTCTCCTCATGGTCTGTAGATCAGTCCTGCCATACCTATGACCCAAAACATAAGCCGAGTTTGTGTTTTCAGACAACTGTCCAAACAGCTCTGGCCTACACACCCTACAGGCACAGGGCCCTGGAGCCAAACCTGAGGACTGTACTTGCCCTCTCCAAGGGAATTGTATGTGCCCATTCCAATGGCCACAACTCTACTAGTAGGATAACCTCCAAAGTCCCTGAGGCCATCCCAATAGTTGTGGCTTCCCAGGACAAACAGGGGCAATCTGAGCCCATCTGAGCACCTACCTGCACTCAGACCCGTAGACTGATGTCCCCAGAGGTAAAAAGGAACGAACATGACCCTAGGCACTAATCGGATCCATTGCTTTGGTTTCCAGGCATCTCTCCTCAGAGGCCTGGATTTCAATACCAGCATATGGCTGTTTCTTGACTCACCCATCAGAACAAATCTCATCTACACATGGGAAACATGCACGTTGGAGCTGTGTCAAAGCCTCTGTTTAGGAGAACCCTTCAGGGCACCAGGGCCACCGCTTCATTCCAAGGTCTCCATAGACACAAAAACATATTAGGACACATCCACAGGAGAGTCCATTTCAACGCAGCCTCCTCGGTTGCCCCCCACATCCAGCAGATCTAACCTGTCTTGTTGCTTGGAGACCATTGGAATGCGAGGTGGGCTACCCAGCCATCCATCCTTAGAACCCTGCTCGGAATTGTTGGCCTGGAGCCAACCAACAGGTCTCAATTGCCCTGCAGAAGAATCTTTGCAGTTTGGAGCTTCCACAACTCCCATCGTGCGAAAACCCCCATGTCCTCGTGATCCAACCCCCTTCAAGAAAGGGCCATCAGGGCAGAAAGTCCAACCTGAGAGATCGTCTGATCCTTGCCCTGACTTCAGATGCACGAGATCTCTATTGAGGTCTGTAGATTGTGCCTGCCATATCCTCACCCAGAAACCTAGGCCTAGCTTGGGTTCTCAGACTCCGTCCTCAGACTACTGGCCCCCAAGCCCTCCAGTTAGGCAATCCAGAACTGCAATGCCGCACTCTGCCTGCCCTACAGAAGTAAAACATTGCCCTCAGGGCTACCCCGAAACCGCAAATGAGGATCAACCTGCACGCCATTCGGCTGTACCCCAAACATATAGGCTGATCTGGGCACTATTTCCCCTTCTGACCCAGCCTGAGCCTGGACCTCCTGGTCCCACCCAGACAGCTGGCCGCACACTGAGCACATCGGACCCGCCATGGTTTTAGGTCGTCATCTCTTCCCAACTGCGGTTTTCAGACTCCAGAACCTAGACCTTATCTCCAACCACTGCCCAGGGTTGAAAATGATGCAGAAATCAGAACTCTTTCCCCATGGCAAGGAACCTTGTGGTTGGCATGTAGTCCAACGTTCAGTGTAGTTGAAACAAGCGTGGCCCATGAGGCCCAACCCATGCTTGCGGGCCACATTGGTCACAAACACACATTGTAACCCTCAGCCTGAGCCCAGTCCTCAGGTAAGGCATCTCAGGGCCTATATGAAGAGACAGCATATTGGGCTTGCCATGCCCCTAGGCCCCAATTTTTAACCATAGTTCGGGTTGTCCCTTCACTCTTCCCCAGGGCTCTGCTTTGGAATTCCTCTTTTGGTGGGACACCTGAGGTAACAAACCTGAAAGGAGTCCTCCCATCCCACAGATTGACGAAAAACAATTGGGATCGGGCCAAATCCACAGAGAGGAAGATTCGTCCATGGCCCATGAGACCTCCCCAACATTCCACGGCCATCGCTGAAACAAAATCCAGAGACAAAAGCCTGAGCAAGCTCCTCAGACTCGCTCATTCTTCATATCCTGAAGAGTTCTTCTCATGGTTTGTAGATCGGGCGTGCCATACCAACGTCCCCAAACTTAAGCTGAGTTTGTGTTTTCAGTCTTCTGTCCTCAAAGTCCTGGGCCACACTCCCTCCAGGCTGGAGCCCCTGGAGCCACACATTAGGACTGCCCCCACCCAATCCATGGGAATTCTGCCCATTCCATTGTCAAAAATCGTACAATTTAGGAGAACCCTCCAAAGTTTCTGAGGCCATCCCAATAGTGTAGGTCGCCCGGGACAAAAAAGGGCGGTTGATACCGGCTGAGCATCTACCTCCACTCATCTACCTCCACTCATACCAAGAAGATTGAACCAGACAGGACCCGAGGCCATTATCGGATCCATTGCTTTGGTTTACAGGCATGTCTCCTCAAAAGCCTGCATTCCAATACCAGCAGAGGGGATTTCCTGAGGCACCCATCAGAACAAATCTCGTCTCCACAAGGAAACTTGTGTATGGGAGCTAAGCCAAAGCTTAGGAGAATACTTCAGGGTCCCGGTGCCACCTCCCCATTCCAAGGCCCTCATGGACACAAACACACGTTAGGGCCCATCCTCTGGAAAGTGCATTTCAACTCAGCCTCCCCTGTTGCTCCCGCAGATCCATTACATCTAAACTGTATTGTTGCTAGGAGACAATTGGAAGGCGAGGCGGACATCCCAGGCATCCATCCTCGAACGGTGCTCTGGAGTCATTCCATATGGGATGTCCTGGAGCTGTCCAACAGGTCTCAATTGTCCCGCAGAGGGAATCCTTGAAGGGGGCATCCCACATCTCCCAACGTGGACAACCTCCATGGCCTCGAGATTCCGCTCCCTTCATGAAGGGGCCGTCATGCACAGAAACTCCAACCTGAGCCAACGTCGGATCCTCGCCCTGACTTCAGATGCAGGAGATATTGGTTCAGATCTGCAGGGGGTACCTGCCGTGCCCTCACCCTGAATCCGAAGTCTAGCTTGTGTTCTCAGACATCCGTCCGCACTCTCCTGGCCCCGAAGCCCTCAAGTTTGGCAATTCCGGACCGACAATGAAGCTCTCTGCCTGCCCTCTAGAAAAAATATTTTGCCTAATGAGCAGCCCAGGCAGCTTAAATGAGGATAAACCTACACGGCACTCGAATGTACCCAAATTATATAGTCTAACCTGGGCACTAATGCACTGTCTGACACAACCTGAGCCCGGACCTGCTGACCAAACCCAGACAGCTGACCGCACGCTGAGCACATCAGACCCGCCATGGCCTTAGGTCATCATCTCTTCCCTTCCTCAGTTTTCAGGCTTCAGAACCTAGACCTTATCTCCAATCACTGCCCACGGGTGACTGTGATGCAGAAATCAGAACTCTTCCTGACCCATGGCAAGAAACCTTGTGGTTGGCATGTTGTCCAACGTTCAGTGTAGGAGAAACCAGCATTCACCCTGAGGCCCCGCACATTTTGAGTGCGACGAGAGCATATACACTCATTGTGACCTCAGCGTGAGTCCTGTCCTCTAGTAAGTCCTCTCAGTGGCTGGACCATTGGATGTCATAATGGGCTTGACATGTCCCTAGTCCCCAATTTTTAACCAGATTTCTGGTTGTCCAGTCGCCCCACCCCAGGGCTCTACTCTGGAATCCCTCATTTGGTGGGACATCTGAGGTTGAAAAACAAAATGAAACAAATCGACAACAACAAAAAAACGGACTTCTTCCATCCCCAGAATGACCGCAAACTCTTTGGACGGGACCGAACCCCCAGAGAGTAAGACTCGTCCATTTCCCATGAAGTCACCCGGCAATTTCACGACCATGAGTGACACGATATCCAGAGACAAAAACTTGAGCAAGAGCCTCACACTCGCTCTTTTTTCATATCCCGAAGTGTTCTCCTCATGGTCTGTAGATCAGTCCTGCCATACCTATGACCCAAAACATAAGCCGAGTTTGTGTTTTCAGACAACTGTCCAAACAGCTCTGGCCTACACACCCTACAGGCTCAGGGCCCTGGAGCCAAACCTGAGGACTGTACTTGCCCTCACCAAGGGAATTGTATGTGCCCATTCCAATGGCCACAACCCTACTAATAGGATAACCTCCAAAGTCCCTGAGGCCATCCCAATAGTTGTGGCTTCCCAGGACAAACAAGGGCAATCTGAGCCCATCTGAGCACCTACCTGCACTCAGACCCGTAGACTGATGTCCCCAGAGGTAAAAAGGAACGAACAGGCCCCTAGGGACTAATCGGATCCATTGCTTTGGTTTCCAGGCATCTCTCCTCAGAGGCCTGGATTTCAATACCAGCATATGGCTGTTTCTTGACTCACCCATCAGAACAAATCTCATCTACACATGGGAAACATGCACGTTGGAGCTGTGTCAAAGCCTCTGTTTAGGAGAACCCTTCAGGGCCCCAGGGCCACCGCTTCATTCCAAGGTCTCCATAGACACAAAAACATATTAGGACATCCACAGGAGAGTCCATTTCAACGCAGCCTCCTCGGTTGCCCCCCACATCCAGCAGATCTAACCTGTCTTGTTGCTTGGAGACAATTGGAATGCGAGGTGGGCTACCCAGCCATCCATCCTTAGAACCCTGCTCGGAATCGTTGGCCTGGAGCCAACCAACAGTTCTCAATTGTCCTGCAGAAGAATCTTTGCAGTTTGGAGCATCTCACAACTCCCATCGTGGGAAAACCCCCATGTCCTCGTGATCCAACCCCCTTCAAGAAAGGGCCATAAGGGCAGAAAGTCCAACCTGAGCGATCGTCTGATCCTTGCCCTGAATTCAGATGCACGAGATCTCGATTGAGGTCTGTAGATTGTGCCTGCCATATCCTCACCCAGAAACCTAGGCCTAGCTTGGGTTCTCAGACTCCATCCTAAGACTACTGGCCCACAAGCCCTCCAGTTAAGCAATCCAGAACTACAATGCCGCACTCTGCCTGCACTACAGAAGTCAAACATTGCCCTCAGGGCTACCCTGAAACCGCAAATGAGGATCAACCTGCACGCCATTCGGCTGTACCCCAAACATATAGGCTGACCTGGGCACTATTTCCCCTTCTGACCCAGCCTGAGCCTGGACCTCCTGGTCCCACCCAGACAGCTGGCCGCACACTGAGCACATCGGACCCGCCATGGCCTTAGGTCGTCATCTCTTCCCAACTGCGGTTTTCAGGCTCCAGAACCTAGACCTTATCTCCAACCACTGCCCAGGGTTGAGAATGATGCAGAAATCAGAACTCTTTCCTTATGGCAAGAAACCTTGTGGTTGGCTTGTTGTCCAACGTTCAGTGTAGTTGAAACAAGCGTGGCCCATGAGGCCCAGCCCATGCTTGCGGGCCACATTGGTCACAAACACACATTGTGACCCTCAGCCTGAGCCCAGTCCTCAGGTAAGGCATCTCAGGGCCTATATGAAGAGACAGCATATTGGGCTTGCCATGCCCCTAGGCCCCAATTTTTAACCATAGTTCGGGTTGTCCCTTCACTCTTCCACAAGGCTCCTCTTTGGAATTCCTCTTTTGGTGGGACACCTGATGTAACAAACCTGAAAGGAGTCCTCCCATTCCACAGATTGACGAAAAACAATTGGGATTGGGGCAAATCCACAGAGAGGAAGCTTCGTCCATGGCCCATGAGACCTCCCCAACATTCCACGGCCATCGCTGAAACAAAATCCAGAGACAAAAGCCTGAGCAAGCTCCTCAGACTCGCTCATTCTTCATATCCTGAAGTGTTCTTCTCATGGTTTGTAGATCGGGCGTGCCATACCTACGTCCCCAAAGTTAAGCTGAGTTTGTGTTTTCAGTCTTCTGTCCTCAAAGTCCTGGGCCACACTCCCTCCAGGCTGGGGCCCCTGGAGCCACACATTAGGACTGCCCCCACCCAATCCATGGGAATTCTGCCCATTCCATTGTCAAAAATCGTACAAATTAGGAGAACCCTCCAAAGTCCCTGAGGCCATCCCAATAGTGTAGGTTGCCCGGGACAAAAAAGGGCGGTTGATACCGGCTGAGCATCTACCTGCACTCTTCTACCTCCACTCATACCAAGAAGATTGAACCAGACAGGACCCGAGGCCATTATCAGATACATTGCTTTGGTTTACAGGCATGTCTCCTCAAAAGCCTGCATTCCAATACCAGCAGAGGGGATTTCCTGAGGCACTCATCAGAACAAATCTCGTCTCCACAAGGAAACTAGTGCATAGTAGCTAAGCCAAAGCTTAGGAGAATACTTCAGGGTCCCGGTGCCACCTCCCCATTCCAAGGCCCTCATGGACACAAACACACGTTAGGACCCATCCTCTGGAAAGTGCATTTCAACTCAGCCACCCCGGTTGCTCCCGCAGATCCATTAGATCTAAACTGTCTTGTTGCTAGGAGACAATTGGAAGGCGAGGCGGACTTCCCAGGCATCCATCCTGGAACGGTGCTCTGGAGTCATTCCATATGGGATGTCCTGGAGCTGTCCAACAGGTCTCAATTGTCCCGCAGAAGGAATCCTTGAAGGGGACATCCCACATCTCCCAACGTGGAAAACCTCCATGGCCTCGAGATTCCGCTCCCTTCATGAAGGGGCCGTCATGCACAGAAACTCCAACCTGAGCCAACGTCGGATCCTCGCCCTGACTTCCGATGCATGAGATATTGGTTCAGATCTGCAGGGGGTACCTGCCGTGCCCTCACCCTGAATCCGAAGTCTAGCTTGTGTTCTCAGACTTCCGTCCTTACTCTCCTGGCCCCGAAGCCCTCAAGTTTGGCAATTCCGGACCGACAATGAAGCACTCTGCCTGCCCTCTAGAAAAAATATATTGCCTAATGAGCAGCCCAGGCAGCTTAAATGAGGATAAACCTACACGGCACTCGAATGTACCCAAATTATATAGTCTAACCTGGGCACTAATGCACTGTCTGACACAACCTGAGCCCGGACTTGCTGACCAACACCCAGACAGCTGAACGCACGCTGAGCACATCAGACCCGCCATGGCCTTAGGTCATCATCTCTTCCCTTCCTCAGTTTTCAGGCTTCAGAACCTAGACCTTATCTCCAATCACTGCCCACGGGTGACTCTGATGCAGAAATCAGAACTCTTCCTGACCCATGGCAAGAAACCTTGTGGTTGGCATGTTGTCCAACGTTCAGTGTAGGAGAAACCAGCATTCACCCTGAGGCCCCGTCCATTCTTGCGTGCGACGAGAGCATAAACACGCATTGTGACCTCAGCGTGAGTCCTGTCCTCTAGGAAGTCCTCTCAGTGGCTGGACCATTAGATGTCATAATGGGCTTGACATATCCCTAGTCCCCAATTTTAACCAGATTTCTGGTTGTCCAGTCGCCCCACCCCAGGGCTCTACTCTGGAATCCCTCATTTGGTGGGACATCTGAGGTTGAAAAACAAAATGAAACAAATCGACAACAACAAAAAAACGGACTTCTTCCATCCCCAGAATGACCGCAAACTCTTTGGACGGGACCGAACCCCCAGAGAGTAAGACTCGTCCATTTCCCATGAAGTCTCCCGGCAATTTCACGACCATGAGTGACACGATATCCAGAGACAAAAACTTGAGCAAGAGCCTCACACTCGCCCTTTTTTCATATCCCGAAGTGTTCTCCTCATGGTCTGTAGATCAGTCCTGCCATACCTATGACCCAAAACATAAGCCGAGTTTGTGTTTTCAGACAACTGTCCAAACAGCTCTGGCCTACACACCCTACAGGCTCAGGGCCCTGGAGCCAAACCTGAGGACTGTACTTGCCCTCTCCAAGGGAATTGTATGTGCCCATTCCAATGGCCACAACTCTACTAGTAGGATAACCTCCAAAGTCCCTGAGGCCATCCCAATAGTTGTGGCTTCCCAGGACAAACAGGGGCAATCTGAGCCCATCTGAGCACCTACCTGCACTCAGACCCGTAGACTGATGTCCCCAGAGGTAAAAAGGAACGAACAGGCCCCTAGACACTAATCGGATCCATTGCTTTGGTTTCCAGGCATCTCTCCTCAGAGGCCTGGATTTCAATACCAGCATATGGCTGTTTCTTGACTCACCCATCAGAACAAATCTCTTCTACACATGGGAAACATGCACGTTGGAGCTGTGTCAAAGCCTCTGTTTAGGAGAACCCTTCAGGGCCCCAGGGCCACCGCTTCATTCCAAGGTCTCCATAGACACAAAAACATATTAGGACATATCCACAGGAGAGTCCATTTCAACGCAGCCTCCTCGGTTGCCCCCCACATCCAGCAGATCTAACCTGTCTTGTTGCTTGGAGACCATTGGAATGCGAGGTGGGCTACCCAGCCATCCATCCTTAGAACCCTGCTCGGAATTGTTGGCCTGGAGCCAAACAACAGGTCTCAATTGTCCTGCAGAAGAATCTTTGCAGTTTGGAGCTTCTCACAACTCCCGTCGTGCAAAAACCCCCATGTCCTCTTGATCCAACCCCCTTCAAGAAAGGGCCATCAGAGCAGAAAGTCCAACCTGAGCGATCGTCTGATCCTTGCCCTAACTTCAGATGCACGAGATCTCTATTGAGGTCTGTAGATTGTGCCTGCCATATCCTCACCCAGAAACCTAGGCCTAGCTTGGGTTCTCAGACTCCGTCCTCAGACTACTGGCCCCCAAGCCCTCCAGTTGGGCAATCCAGAACTGCAATGCTGCACTCTGCCTGCCCTACAGAAGTAAAACATTGCCCTCAGGGCTACCCCGAAACCGCAAATGAGGAACAACCTGCACGCCATTCGGCTGTACCCCAAACATATAGGCTGATCTGGGCACTATTTCCCCTTCTGACCCAGCCTGAGCCTGGACCCCCTGTCCCACCCAGACAGCTGGCCGCACACTGAGCACATCGGACCCGCCATGGTTTTAGGTCGTCATCTCTTCCCAACTGCGGTTTTCAGGCTCCAGAACCTAGACCTTATCTCCAACCACTGCCCATTGTTGAAAATGATGCAGAAATCAGAACTCTTTCCCCATGGCAAGAAACCTTGTGGTTGGCATGTTGTCCAACGTTCAGTGTAGTTGAAACAAGCGTGGCCCATGAGGCCCAGCCCATGCTTGCGGGCCACATTGGTCACAAACACACATTGTGACCCTCAGCCTGAGCCCAGTCCTCAGGTAAGGCCTCTCAGGGCCTATATGAAGAGACAGCATATTGGGCTTTCCATGCCCCTAGGCCCCAATTTTTAACCATAGTTCGGGTTGTCCCTTCACTCTTCCCCAGGGCTCTGCTTTGGAATTCCTCTTTTGGTGGGACACCTGAGGTAACAAACCTGAAAGGAGTCCTCCCATCCCACAGATTGTCGAAAAACAATTGGGATCGGGCCAAATCCACAGAGAGGAAGATTCGTCCATGGCCCATGAGACCTCCCCAACATTCCACGGCCATCGCTGAAACAAAATCCAGAGACAAAAGCCTGAGCAAGCTCCTCAGACTCGCTCATTCTTCAATCCTGAAGAGTTCTTCTCAGGGTTTGTAGATCGGGCGTGCCATACCTACGTCCCCAAACTTAAGCTGAGTTTGTGTTTTCAGTCTTCTGTCCTCAAAGTCCTGGGCCACACTCCCTCCAGGCTGGAGCCCCTGGAGCCACACATTAGGACTGCCCCCACCCAATCCATGGGAATTCTGCCCATTCCATTGTCAAAAATCGTACAAATTAGGAGAACCCTCCAAAGTCCCTGAGGCCATCCCAATAGTGTAGGTCGCCCGGGACAAAAAAGGGCGGTTGATACCGGCTGAGCATATACCTCCACTCATCTACCTCCACTCATACCAAGAAGATTGAACCAGACAGGACCCGAGGCCATTATCGGATACATTGCTTTGGTTTACAGGCATGTCTCCTCAAAAGCCTGCATTCCAATACCAGCAGAGGGGATTTCCTGAGGCACCAATCAGAACAAATCTCGTCTCCACAAGGAAACTTGTGTATGGGAGCTAAGCCAAAGCTTAGGAGAATACTTCAGGGTCCCGGTGCCACCTCCCCATTCCAAGGCCCTCATGGACACAAACACACGTTAGGACCCATCCTCTGGAAAGTGCATTTCAACTCAGCCTCCCCGGTTGCTCCCGCAGATCCATTACATCTAAACTGTATTTTTGCTAGGAGACAATTGGAAGGCGAGCCGGACATCCTAGGCATCCATCCTGGAACGGTGCTTTGGAGTCATTCCATATGGGATGTCCTGGAGCTGTCCAACAGGTCTCAATTGTCCCGCAGAGGGAATCCTTGAAGGGGGCATCCCACATCTCCCAACGTGGAAAACCTCCATGGCCTCGAGATTCCGCTCCCTTCATGAAGGGGCCGTCATGCACAGAAACTCCAACCTGAGCCAACGTCGGATCCTCGCCCTGACTTCAGATGCAGGAGATATTGGTTCAGATCTGCAGGGGGTACCTGCCGTGCCCTCACCCTGAATCCGAAGTCTAGCTTGTGTTCTCAGACTTCCGTCCTCACTCTCCTGGCCCCGAAGCCCTCAAGTTTGGCAATTCCGGACCGACAATGAAGCACTCTGCCTGCCCTCTAGAAAAAATATATTGCCTAATGAGCAGCCCAGGCAGCTTAAATGAGGATAAAGCTACACGGCACTCGAATGTACCCAAATTATATAGTCTAACCTGGGCACTAATGCACTGTCTGACACAACCTGAGCCCGGACCTGCTGACCAACACCCAGACAGCTGACCGCACGCTGAGCACATCAGACCCGCCATGGCCTTAGGTAATCATCTCTTCCCTTCCTCAGTTTTCAGGCTTCAGAACCTAGACCTTATCTCCAATCACTGCCCACGGGTGACTGTGATGCAGAAATCAGAACTCTTCCTGACCCATGGCAAGAAACCTTGTGGTTGGCATGTTGTCCAACGTTCAGTGTAGGAGAAACCAGCATTCACCCTGAGGCCCCGCCCATTTTGAGTGCGACGAGAGCATATACACGCATTGTGACCTCAGCGTGAGTCCTGTCCTCTAGTAAGTCCTCTCAGTGGCTCGACCATTGGATGTCATAATGGGCTTGACATGTCCCTAGTCCCCAATTTTTAACCAGATTTCTGGTTGTCCAGTCGCCCCACCCCAGGGCTCTACTCTGGAATCCCTCATTTGGTGGGACATCTGAGGTTGAAAAACAAAATGAAACAAATCGACAACAACAAAAAAACGGACTTCTTCCATCCCCAGAATGACCGCAAACTCTTTGGACGGGACCGAACCCCCAGAGAGTAAGACTCGTCCATTTCCCATGAAGTCACCCGGCAATTTCACGACCATGAGTGACACGATATCCAGAGACAAAAACTTGAGCAAGAGCCTCACACTCGCCCTTTTTTCATATCCCGAAGTGTTCTCCTCATGGTCTGTAGATCAGTCCTGCCATACCTATGACCCAAAACATAAGCCGAGTTTGTGTTTTCAGACAACTGTCCAAACAGCTCTGGCCTACACACCCTACAGGCTCAGGGCCCTGGAGCCAAACCTGAGGACTGTACTTGCCCTCTCCAAGGGAATTGTATGTGCCCATTCCAATATCCACAACTCTACTAGTAGGATAACCTCCAAAGTCCCTGAGGCCATCCCAATAGTTGTGGCTTCCCAGGACAAACAGGGGCAATCTGAGCCCATCTGAGCACCTACCTGCACTCAGACCCGTAGACTGATGTCCCCAGAGGTAAAAAGGAACGAACAGGCCCCTAGGCACTAATCGGATCCTCTGCTTTGGTTTCCAGGCATCTCTCCTCAGAGGCCTGGATTTCAATACCAGCATATGGCTGTTTCTTGACTCACCCATCAGAACAAATCTCTTCTACACATGGGAAACATGCACGTTGGAGCTGTGTCAAAGCCTCTGTTTAGGAGAACCCTTCAGGGCCCCAGGGCCACCGCTTCATTCCAAGGTCTCCATAGACACAAAAACATATTAGGACACATCCACAGGAGAGTCCATTTCAACGTAGCCTCCTCGGTTGCCCCCCACATCCAGCAGATCTAACCTGTCTTGTTGCTTGGAGACCATTGGAATGCGAGGTGGGCTACCCAGCCATCCATCCTTAGAACCCTGCTCGGAATTGTTGGCCTGGAGCCAAACAACAGGTCTCAATTGTCCTGCAGAAGAATCTTTGCAGTTTGGAGCTTCTCACAACTCCATCGTGGGAAAACCCCCATGTCCTCGTGATCCAACCCCCTTCAAGAAAGGGCCATAAGGGCAGAAAGTCCAACCTGAGCGATCGTCTGATCCTTGCCCTGACTTCAGATGCACGAGATCTCGATTGAGGTCTGTAGATTGTGCCTGCCATATCCTCACCCAGAAACCTAGGCCTAGCTTGGGTTCTCAGACTCCGTCCTCAGACTACTGGCCCACAAGCCCTCCAGTTGGGCAATCCAGAACTACAATGCCGCACTCTGCCTGCCCTACAGAAGTCAAACATTGCCCTCAGGGCTACCCCGAAACCGCAAATGAGGATCAACCTGCACGCCATTCGGCTGTACCCCAAACATATAGGCTGACCTGGGCACTATTTCCCCTTCTGACCCAGCCTGAGCCTGGACCTCCTGGTCCCACCCAGACAGCTTTCCGCACACTGAGCACATCGGACCCGCCATGGCCTTAGGTCATCATCTCTTCCCAACTCCGGTTTTCAGGCTCCAGAACCTAGACCTTATCTCCAACCACTGCCCAGGTTTGAAAATGATGCAGAAATCAGAACTCTTTCCCCATGGCAAGAAACCTTGTGGTTGGCATGTTGTCCAACGTTCAGTGTAGTTGAAACAAGCGTGGCCCATGAGGCCCAGCCCATGCTTGCGGGCCACATTGGTCACAAACACACATTGTGACCCTCAGCCTGAGCCCAGTCCTCAGGTAAGGCATCTCAGGGCCTATATGAAGAGACAGCATATTGCGCTTGCCATGCCCCTAGGCCCCAATTTTTAACCATAGTTCGGGTTGTCCCTTCACTCTTCCCCAGGGCTCCTCTTTGGAATTCCTCTTTTGGTGGGACACCTGAGGTAACAAACCTGAAAGGAGTCCTCCCATCCCACAGATTGACGAAAAAAAATTGGGATCGGGCCAAATCCACAGAGAGGAAGCTTCGTCCATGGCCCATGAGACCTCCCCAACATTCGACGGCCATCGCTGAAACAAAATCCAGAGACAAAAGCCTGAGCAAGCTCCTCAGACTCGCTCATTCTTCATATCCTGAAGAGTTCTTCTCATGGTTTGTAGATCGGGCGTGCCATACCTACGTCCCCAAACTTAAGCTGAGTTTGTGTTTTCAGTCTTCTGTCCTCAAAGTCCTGGGCCACACTCCCTCCAGGCTGGGGTCCCTGGAGCCACACATTAGGACTGCCCCCACCCAATCCATGGGAATTCTGCCCATTCCATTGTCAAAAATCGTACAAATTAGGAGAACCCTCCAAAGTCCCTGAGGCCATCCCAATAGTGTAGGTCGCCCGGGACAAATAAGGGCGGTTGATACCGGCTGAGCATCTACCTGCACTCATCTACCTCCACTCATACCAAGAAGATTGAACCAGACAGGACCCGAGGCCATTTTCGGATCCATTGCTTTGGTTTACAGGCATGTCTCCTCAAAAGCCTGGATTCCAATACCAGCAGAGGGGATTTCCTGAGGCACTCATCAGAACAAATCTCGTCTCCACGAGGAAACTTGTGCATGGTAGCTAAGCCAAAGCTTAGGAGAATACTTCAGGGTCCCGGTGCCACCTCCCCATTCCAAGGCCCTCATGGACACAAACACACGTTAGGACCCATCCTCTGGAAAGTGCATTTCATCTCATCCATCCCGGTTGCTCCCGCAGATCCATTAGATCTAAACTGTCTTGTTGCCAGGAGACAATTGGAAGGCGAGGCGGACTTCCCAGGCATCCATCCTCGAACGGTGCTCTGGAGTCATTCCATATGGGATGTCCTGGAGCTGTCCAACAGGTCTCAATTGTCCCGCAGAAGGAATCCTTGAAGGGGGCATCCCACATCTCCCAACGTGGAAAACCTCCATGGCCTCGAGATTCCGCTCCCTTCATGAAGGGGCCGTCATGCACAGAAACTCCAACCTGAGCCAACGTCGGATCCTCGCCCTGACTTCCGATGCATGAGATATTGGTTCAGATCTGCAGGGGGTACCTGCCGTGCCCTCACCCTGAATACGAAGTCTAGCTTGTGTTCTCAGACTTCCGTCCTCACTCTCCTGGCCCCGAAGCCCTCAAGTTTGGCAATTCCGGACCGACAATGAAGCACTCTGCCTGCCCTCTGGAAAAAATATATTGCCTAATGAGCAGCCCAGGCAGCTTAAATGAGGATAAACCTACACGGCACTCGAATGTACCCAAATTATATAGTCTAACCTGGGCACTAATGCACTGTCTGACACACCCTGAGCCCGGACCTGCTGACCAACACCCAGACAGCTGACCGTACGCTGAGCACATCAGACCCGCCATGGCCTTAGGTCATCATCTCTTCCCTTCCTCAGTTTTCAGGCTTCAGAACCTAGACCTTATCTCCAATCACTGCGCACGGGTGACTGTGATGCAGAAATCAGAACTCTTCCTGACCCATGGCAAGAAACCTTGTGGTTGGCATGTTGTCCAACGTTCAGTGTAGGAGAAACCAGCATTCACCCTGAGGCCCCGCCCATTTTGAGTGCGACGAGAGCATATACACGCATTGTGACCTCAGCGTGTGTCCTGTCCTCTAGTAAGTCCTCTCAGTGGCTGGACCATTGGATGTCATAATGGGCTTGACATGTCCCTAGTCCCCAATTTTTAACCAGATTTCTGGTTGTCCAGTCGCCCCACCCCAGGGCTCTACTCTGGAATCCCTCATTTGGTGGGACATCTGAGGTTGAAAAACAAAATGAAACAAATCGACAACAACAAAAAAACGGACTTCTTCCATCCCCAGAATGACCCCAAACTCTTTGGACGGGATCGAACCCCCAGAGAGTAAGACTCGTCCATTTCCCATGAAGTCACCCGGCAATTTCACGACCATGAGTGACACGATATCCAGAGACAAAAACTTGAGCAAGAGCCTCACACTCGCCCTTTTTTCATATCCCGAAGTGTTCTCCTCATGGTCTGTAGATCAGTCCTGCCATACCTATGACCCAAAACATAAGCCGAGTTTGTGTTTTCAGACAACTGTCCAAACAGCTCTGGCCTACACACCCTACAGGCTCAGGGCCCTGGAGCCAAACCTGAGGACTGTACTTGCCCTCACCAAGGGAATTGTATGTGCCCATTCCAATGGCCACAACCCTACTAATAGGATAACCTCCAAAGTCCCTGAGGCCATCCCAATAGTTGTGGCTTCCCAGGACAAACAGGGGCAATCTGAGCCCATCTGAGCACCAACCTGCACTCAGACCCGTAGACTGATGTCCCCAGAGGTAAAAAGGAACGAACAGGCCCCTAGGCACTAATCGGATCCATTGCTTTGGTTTCCAGGCATCTCTCCTCAGAGGCCTGCATTTCATACCAGCATATGGCTGTTTCTTGACTCACCCATCAGAACAAATCTCATCTACACATGGGAAACATGCACGTTGGAGCTGTGTCAAAGCCTCTGTTTAGGAGAATCCTTCAGGGCCCCAGGGCCACCGCTTCATTCCAAGGTCTCCATAGACACAAAAACATATTAGGACACATCCACAGGAGAGTCCATTTCAACGCAGCCTCCTCGGTTGCCCCCCACATCAAGCAGATCTAACCTGTCTTGTTGCTTGGAGACCATTGGAATGCGAGGTGGGCTACCCAGCCATCCATCCTTAGAACCCTGCTCGGAATCGTTGGCCTGGAGCCAACCAACAGGTCTCAATTGTCCTGCAGAAGAATCTTTGCAGTTTGGAGCTTCTCACAACTCCCATCGTGGGAAAACCCCCATGTCCTCGTGATCCAATCCCCTTCAAGAAAGGGCCATCAGGGCAGAAAGTCCAACCTGAGCGATCGTCTGATCCTTGCCCTGACTTCAGATGCACGAGATCTCTATTGAGGTCTGTAGATTGTGCCTGCCATATCCTCACCCAGAAACCTAGGCCTAGCTTGGGTTCTCAGACTCCGTCCTCAGACTACTGGCCCACAAGCCCTCCAGTTGGGCAATCCAGAACTACAATGCCGCACTCTGCCTGCCCTACAGAAGTAAAACATTGCCCTCAGGGCTACCCCGAAACCGCAAATGAGGATCAACCTGCACGCCATTCGGCTGTACCCCAAACATATAAGCTGACCTGGGCACTATTTCCCCTCATGACCCAGCCTGAGCCTGGACCTCCTGGTCCCACCCAGACAGCTTGCCGCACACTGAGCACATCGGACCCGCCATGGCCTTAGGTCGTCATCTCTTCCCAACTGCGGTTTTCAGGCTCCAGAACCTAGACCATATCACCAACCACTGCCCAGTTTGAAAATGATGCAGAAATCAGAACTCTTTCCCCATGGCAAGAAACCTTGTGGTTGGCATGTTGTCCAACGTTCAGTGTAGTTGAAACAAGCGTGGCCCATGAGGCCCAGCCCATGCTTGCGGCCACATTGGTCACAAACACACATTGTGACCCTCAGCCTGAGCCCAGTCCTCAGGTAAGGCCTCTCAGGGCCTATATGAAGAGACAGCATATTGGGCTTGCCATGCCCGCAGGGCCCAATCTTTAACCATAGTTCGGGTTGTCCCTTCACTCTTCCCCAGGGCTCTGCTTTGGAATTCCTCTTTTGGTGGGACACATGAGGTAACAAACCTGAAAGGAGTCCTCCCATCCCACAGATTGACGAAAAACAATTGGGATCGGGCCAAATCCACAGAGAGGAAGCTTCGTCCATGGCCCATGAGACCTCCCCAACATTCCACGGCCATCGCTGAAAGAAAAGTCAGAGACAAAAGCCTGAGCAAGCGCCTCAGACTCGCTCATTCTTCATATCCTGAAGAGTTCTTCTCATGGTTTGTATATCGGGCGTGCCATACCTACGTCCCCAAACTTAAGCTGAGTTTGTGTTTTCTGTCTTCTGTCCTCAAAGTACTGGGCCACACTCCCTCCAGGTTGGGGCCCCTGGAGCCACACATTAGGACTGCCCCGACCCAATCCATGGGAATTCTGCCCATTCCATTGTCAAAAATCGTACAAATTAGGAGAACCCTCCAAAGTCCCTGTGGCCATCCCAATAGAGTAGGTCGCCCGGGACAAAAAAGGGCGGTTGATATCGGCTGAGCATCTACCTCCACTCATTTACCTCCACTCATACCAAGAAGATTGAACCAGACAGGACCCGAGGCCATTATCGGATCCATTGCTTTGGTTTACAGGCATGTCTCCTCAAAAGCCTGGATTCCAATACCAGCAGAGGGGATTTCCTGAGGCACCCATCAGAACAAATCTCGTCTCCACAAGGAAACTTGTGCATGGGAGCTATGCCAAAGCTTAGGAGAATACTTCAGGGTCCCGGTGCCACCTCCCCATTCCAAGGCCCTCATGGACACAAACACACGTTAGGACCCATCCTCTGGAAAGTGCATTTCAACTCAGCCACCCTGGTTGCTCCCGCAGATCCATTAGATCTAAACTGTCTTGTTGCTAGGAGACAATTGGAAGGCGAGGCGGACGTCCCAGGCATTCATCCTGGAACGGTGCTCTGGAGTCATTCCATATGGGATGTCCTGGAGCTGTCCAACAGGTCTCAATTGTCCCGCAGAAGGAATCCTTGAAGGGGGCATCCCACATCTCCCAACGTGGAAAACCTCCATGGCCACGACTGCCGCTCCCTTCATGAAGGGGCCGTCATGCACAGAAACTCCAACCTGAGCCAACGTGGGATCCTCGCCCTGACTTCAGATGCATGAGATATTGGTTCAGATCTGCAGGGGGTACCTGCCGTGCCCTCACCCTGAATACGAAGTCTAGCTTGTGTTCTCAGACTACCGTCCTCACTCTACTGGCCCCAAAGCCCACAAGTTTGTCAATTCCGTACCGACAATGAAGCACTCTGACTGCCCTCTAGAAAAAATATATTGCCTAATGAGCAGCCCAGGCAGCTTAAATGAGGATAAACCTACACGGCACTCGAATGTACCCAAATTATATAGTCTAACCTGGGCACTAATGCACTGTCTGACACAACCTGAGCCCGGACCTGCTGACCAACACCCAGACAGCTGACCGCACGCTGAGCACATCAGACCCGCCATGGCCTTAGGTCATCATCTCTTCCCTACCTCAGTTTTCAGGCTTCAGAACCTAGACCTTATCTCCAATCACTGCCCACGGGTGACTGTGATGCAGAAATCAGAACTCTTCCTGACCCATGGCAAGAAACCTTGTGGTTGGCATGTTGTCCAACGTTCAGTGTAGGAGAAACCAGCATTCACCCTGAGGCCCCGCCCACTCTTGAGTGCGAGGAGAGCATATACACGCATTGTGACCTCAGCGTGAGTCCTGTCCTCTAGTAAGTCCTCTCAGTGGCTGGACCATTAGATGTCATAATGGGCTTGACATGTCCCTAGTCCCCAATTTTTAACCAGATTTCTGGTTGTCCAGTCGCCCCACCCCAGGGCTCTACTCTGGAATCCCTCATTTGGTGGGACATCTGAGGTTGAAAAACAAAATGAAACAAATCGACAACAACAACAAAAAAACGGACTTCTTCCATCCCCAGAATGACCCCAAACTCTTTGGACGGGACCGAACCCCCAGAGAGTAAGACTCGTCCATTTCCCATGAAGTCACCCGGCAATTTCACGACCATGAGTGACACGATATCCAGAGACAAAAACTTGAGCAAGAGCCTCACACTCGCCCTTTTTTCATATCCCGAAGTGTTCTCCTCATGGTCTGTAGATCAGTCCTGCCATACCTATGACCCAAAACATAAGCCGAGTTTGTGTTTTCAGACAACTGTCCAAACAGCTCTGGCCTACACACCCTACAGGCTCAGGGCCCTGGAGCCAAACCTGAGGACTGTACTTGCCCTCTCCAAGGGAATTGTATGTGCCCATTCCAATGGCCACAACCCTACTAGTAGGATAACCTCCAAAGTCCCTGAGGCCATCCCAATAGTTGTGGCTTCCCAGGACAAACAGGGGCAATCTGAGCCCATCTGAGCACCTACCTGCACTCAGACCCGTAGACTGATGTCCCCAGAGGTAAAAAGGAACGAACAGGCCCCTAGGCACTAATCGGATCCATTGCTTTGGTTTCCAGGCATCTCTCCTCAGAGGCCTGGATTTCAATACCAGCATATGGCTGTTTCTTGACTCACCCATCAGAACAAATCTCATCTACACATGGGAAACATGCACGTTGGAGCTGTGTCAAAGCCTCTGTTTAGGAGAACCCTTCAGGGCCCCAGGGCCACCGCTTCATTCCAAGGTCTCCATAGACACAAAAACATATTAGGACACATGCACAGGAGAGTCCATTTCAACGCAGCCTCCTCGGTTGCCCCCCACATCCAGCAGATCTAACCTGTCTTGTTGCTTGGAGACCATTGGAATGCGAGGTGGGCTACCCAGCCATCCATCCTTAGAACCCTGCTCGGAATCCTTGGCCTGGAGCCAACCAACAGGTCTCAATTGTCCTGCAGAAGAATCTTTGCAGTTTGGAGCTTCTCACAACTCCCATCGTGGCAAAACCCCCATGTCCTCGTGATCCAACCCCCTTCAAGAAAGGGCCATCAGGGCAGAAAGTCCAACCTGAGCGATCGTCTGATCCTTGCCCTGACTTCAGATGCACGAGATCTCTATTGAGGTCTGTAGATTGTGCCTGCCATATCCTCACCCAGAAACCTAGGCCTAGCTTGGGTTCTCAGACTCCGTCCTCAGACTACTGGCCCCCAAGCCCTCCAGTTGGGCAATCCAGAACTACAATGCCGCACTCTGCCTGCCCTACAGAAGTAAAACATTGCCCTCAGGGCTACCCCGAAACCCCAAATGAGGATCCACCTGCACGCCATTCGGCTGTACCCCAAACATATAGGCTGACCTGGGCACTATTTCCCCTTCTAACCCAGCCTGAGCCTCGACCTCCTGGTCCCACCCAGACAGCTGGCCGCACACTGAGCACATCAGACCCGCCATGGCCTTAGGTCGTCATCTCTTCCCAACTGCGGTTTTCAGGCTCCAGAACCTAGACCTTATCTCCAACCACTGCCCAGGGTTGAAAATGATGCAGAAATCAGAACTCTTTCCCCATGGCAAGAAACCTTGTGGTTGGCATGTTGTCCAACGTTCAGTGTAGTGAAATAAGCGTGGCCCATGAGGACGAGCCCATGCTTGCGGGCCACATTGGTCACAAACACACATTGTGACCCTCAGCCTGAGCCCAGTCCTCAGGTAAGGCCTCTCAGGGCCTATATGAAGAGACAGCATATTGGGCTTGCCATGCCCCTAGGCCCCAATTTTTAACCATAGTTCGGGTTGTACCTTCACTCTTCCCCAGGGCTCTGCTTTGGAATTCCTCTTTTGGTGGGACACCTGAGGTAACAAACCTGAAAGGAGTCCTCCCATCCCAAAGATTGACGAAAAACAATTGGGATCGGGCCAAATACACAGAGAGGAAGATTCGTCCATGGCCCATGAGACCTCCCCAACATTCCACGGCCATCGCTGAAACAAAATCCAGAGACAAAAGCCTGAGCAAGCGCCTCAGACTCGCTCATTCTTCATATCCTGAAGAGTTCTTCTCATGGTTTGTAGATCGGGCGTGCCATACCTAAGTCCCCAAACTTAAGCTGAGTTTGTGTTTTCAGTCTTCTGTCCTCAAAGTCCTGGGCCACACTCCCTCCAGGCTGGGGCCCCTGGATCCACACATTAGGACTGCCCCCACCCAATCCATGGGAATTCTGCCCATTCCATTGTCAAAAATCGTACAAATTAGGAGAACCCTCCAAAGTCCCTGAGGCCATCCCAATAGTGTAGGTCGCCCGGGTCAAAAAAGGGCGGTTGATACCGGCTGAGCATCTACCTCCACTCATCTACCTCCACTCATACCAAGAAGATTGAACCAGACAGGACCCGAGGCCATTATCGGATCCATTGCTTTGGTTTACAGGCATGTCTCCTCAAAAGCCTGGATTCCAATACCAGCAGAGGGGATTTCCTGAGGCACTCATCAGAACAAATCTCGTCTCCACAAGGAAACTTGTGCATGGGAGCTATGCCAAAGCTTAGGAGAATACTTCAGGGTCCCGGTGCCACCTCCCCATTCCAAGGCCCTCATGGACACAAACACACGTTAGGTCCCATCCTCTGGAAAGTGCATTTCAACTCAGCCACCCCGGTTGCTCCCGCAGATCCATTAGATCTAAACTGTCTTGTTGCTAGGAGACAATTGGAAGGCGAGGCGGACTTCCCAGGCATCCATCCTCGAACAGTGCTCTGGAGTCATTCCATATGCTTTGGTTTACAGGCATGCCTCCTCTAAAGCCTGGATTCCAATACCAGCAGAGGGGATTTCCTGAGGCACCCATCAGAACAAATCTCGTCTCCACAAGGAAACTTGTGCATGGGAGCTCTGCTAAAGCTTAGGAGAATACTTCAGGGTCCGGTGCCACCTCCCCATTCCAAGGCCCTCATGGACACAAACACACATTAGGACCCATCCTCTGGATAGTGCATTTCAACTCAGCCTCCCCGGTTGCTCCCGCAGATCCATTAGATCTAAACTGTCTTGTTGCTAGGAGATAATTGGAAGGCGAGGCGGACTTCCCAGGCCACATCCTGGAATGGTGCTCTGGAGTCATTCCAAATGGGATGTCCTGGAGCTGTCCAACAGGTCTCAATTGTCCCACAGAAGGAATCCTTGAAGGGGAAATCCCACATCTCCCAACGTGGAAAACCTCATGGCCTCGAGATTCCGCTCACTTCATGAAGGGGCCGTCATGCACAGAAACTCCAACCTGAACCAACGTCGGATCCTCGCCCTGACTTCAGATGCATGAGATATTGGTTCAGATCTGCAGGGGGTACCTGCCGTGCCCTCACCCTGAATCCGAAGTCTAGCTTGTGTTCTCAGACGTCCGTCCTCACTCTCCTGGCCCTGAAGCGCTCATGTTTGGCAATTCCGGACCAACAATGAAGCACTCTGCCTGCCCTCTGAAAAAATATATTGCCTAATGAGCTGACCAGGCAGCTTAAATGAAGATAAACCTACACGGCACTCGAATGTACCCAAATTATATAGTCTAACCTGGGCACTAATGCACTGTCTGACACAACCTGAGCCCGGACCGGCTGACCAACACCCAGACAGCTGACCGCACGTTGAGCACATCAGACCCGCCATGGCCTTAGGTCATCATCTCTTCCCTTCCTCAGTTTTCAGGCTTCAGAACCTAGACCTTATCTCCAATCACTGCCCACGGGTGACTGTGATGCAGAAATCAGAACTCTTCCTGACCCATGGCAAGAAACCTTGTGGTTGGCATGTTGTCCAACGTTCAGTGTAGGAGAAACCAGCATTCACCCTGAGGCCCCGCCCATTCTTGAGTGCGAGGAGAGCATAAACACGCATTGTGACCTCAGCGTGAGTCCTGTCCTCTAGTAAGTCCTCTCAGTGGCTGGATCATTAGATGTCATAATGGGCTTGACATGTCCCTAGTCCCCAATTTTTAACCAGATTTCTGGTTGACCAGTCGCCCCATTCGAGGGGTCTACACTGGAATCCCTCATTTGGTGGGACATCTGAGGTTGAAAAACAAAATGAAACAAATCGACAACAACAAAAAAACGGACTTCTTCCATCCCCAGAATGACCGCAAAATCTTTGGACGGGACCGAACCCCCAGAGAGTAAGACTCGTCCATTTCCCATGAAGTCACCCGGCAATTTCACGACCATGAGTGACACGATATCCAGAGACAAAAACTTGAGCAAGAGCCTCACACTCGCCCTTTTTTCATATCCCGAAGTTTTCTCCTCATGGTCCGTAGATCATTCCTGCCATACCTATGACCCAAAACATAAGCCGAGTTTGTGTTTTCAGACAACTGTCCAAACAGCTCTGGCCTGCACACCCTACAGCCTCAGGGCCCTGGAGCCAAACCTGAGGACTGTACTTGCCCTCCCCAAGTGAATTGTATGTGCCCATTCCAATGGCCACAACCCTACTAGTAGGATAACCTCCAAAGTCCCTGAGGCCATCCCAATAGTTGTGGCTTCCCAGGACAAACAGGGGCAATCTGAGCCCATCTGAGCACCTACCTGCACTCAGACCCGTAGACTGATGTCCCCAGAGGTAAAATTGAACGAACAGGCCCCTAGGCACTAATCGGATCCATTGCTGTGGTTTCCAGGCATCTCTACTCAGAGGCCTGGATTTCATACCAGCATATGGCTGTTTCTTGACTCACCCATCAGAACAAATCTCATCTACACATGGGAAACATGCACGTTGGAGCTGTGTCAAAGCCTCCGTTTAGGAGAACCCTTCAGGGCCCCAGGGCCACCGCTTCATTCCAAGGTCTCCATAGACACAAAAACATATTAGGACACATCCACAGGAGAGTCCATTTCCACTCAGCCTCCTCGGTTGCCCCCCACATCCAGCAGATCTAAACTGTCTTGTTGCTTGGAGACAGTTGGAATGCGAGGTGGGCTACCCAGCCATCCATCCTTAGAACCCTGCTCGGAATCGTTGGCCTGGAGCCAACCAACAGGTCTTAATTGTCCTGCAGAAGAATCTTTGCAGTTTGGAGCTTCTCACAACTCCCATCGTGGGAAAACCCCCATGTCCTCGTGATCCAACCCCCTTCAAGAAAGGGCCATCAGGGCAGAAAGTCCAACCTGAGCGATCGTCTGATCCTTGCCCTGACTTCAGATGCACGAGATCTCTATTGAGGTCTGTAGATTGTGCCTGCCATATCCTCACCCAGAAACCTAGGCCTAGCTTGGGTTCTCAGACTCCGTCCTCAGACTACTGGCCCACAAGCCCTCCAGTTGGGCAATCCAGAACTACAATGCCGCACTCTGCCTGCCCTACAGAAGTAAAACATTGCCCTCAGGGCTACCCCGAAACCCCAAATGAGGATCCACCTGCACGCCATTCGGCTGTACCCCAAACATATAGGCTGACCTGGGCACTATTTCCCCTTCTGACCCAGCCTGAGCCTGGACCTCCTGGTCCCACCCAGACAGCTGGCCGCACACTGAGCACATCGGACCCGCCATGGCCTTAGGTCGTCATCTCTTCCCAACTGCGGTTTTCAGGCTCCAGAACCTAGACCTTATCTCCAACCACTGCCCAGGGTTGAAAATGATGCAGAAATCAGAACTCTTTCCCCATGGAAAGAAACCTTGTGGTTGGCATGTTGTCCAACGTTCAGTGTAGTTGAAACAAGCATGGCCCATGAGGCCCAGCCTATGATTGCGGGCCACATTGGTCACAAACACACATTGTGACCCTCAGCCTGAGCACAGTCCTCAGGTAAGGCCTCTCAAAGCCTATATGAAGAGACAGCATATTCGGCTTGCCATGCCCCTAGGCCCCAATTTTTAACCATAATTCGAGGTGTCCCTTCACTCTTCCCCAGGGCTCTGCTTTGGAATTCCTCTTTTGGTGGGACACCTGAGGTAACAAACCTGAACGGAGTCCTCCCATCCCACAGATTGACGAAAAACAATTGGGATCGGGCCAAATCCACAGAGAGGAAGATTCGTACATGGCCTATGATATCTCCCCAACATTCCACGGCCATCGCTGAAACAAAATCCTGAGACAAATGCCTGAGCAAGCGCCTCAGACTCGCTCATTCTTCATATCCTGAAGAGTTCTTCTCATGGTTTGTAGATCGGTCGTGCCATACCTACGTCCCCAAACTTAAGCTGAGTTTGTGTTTTCAGTCTTCTGTCCTCAAACCTGGGCCACACTCCCTCCAGGCTGGGGCCCCTGGAGCCACACATTAGGACTGCCCTCACCCAATCCATGGGAATTCTGCCCATTCCATTGTCAAAAATCGTACAAATTAGGAGAACCCTCCAAAGTCCCTGAGACCATCCCAATAGAGTAAGTCGCCCGGGACAAAAAAGGGCGGTTGATATCGGCTGAGCATCTACCTCCACTCATCTACCTCCACTCATACCAAGAAGATTGAACCAGACAGGACCCGAGGCCATTATCACATCCATTGCTTTGGTTTACAGGCATGTCTCCTCAAAAGCCTGGATTCCAATACCAGCAGAGGGGATTTCCTGAGGCACCCATCAGAACAAATCTCGTCTCCACAAGGAAACTTGTGCATGGGAGCTATGCCAAAGCTTAGGAGAATACTTCAGGGTCCCGGTGCCACCTCCCCATTCCAAGGCCCTCATGGACACAAACACACATTAGGACCCATCCTCTGGAAAGTGCATTTCAACTCAGCCACCCCGGTTGCTCCCGCAGATACATTAGATCTAAACTGTCTTGTTGCTTGGAGACAATTGGAAGGCGAGGCGGACGTCCCAGGCATCCATCCTCGAACGGTGCTCTGGAGTCATTCCAAATGGAATGTCCTGGAGCTGTCCAACAGGTCTCAATTGTCCCGCAGAAGGAATCCTTGAAGGGGGTATCCCACATCTCCCAACGTGGAAAACCTCCATGGCCTCGAGATTCCGCTCCCTTCATGAAGGGGCCGTCATGCACAGAAACTCCAACCTGAGCCAACGTCGGATCCTCGCCCTGACTTCAGATGCATGAGATATTGGTTCAGATCTGCAGGGGGTACCTGCCGTGCCCTCACCCTGAATCCGAAGTCTAGCTTGTGTTCTCAGACTTCCGTCCTCACTCTCCTGGCCCCGAAGCCCTCATGTTTGGCAATTCCGGACCAACAATGAAGCACTCTGCCTGCCCTCTGAAAAAATATATTGCCTAATGAGCTGACCAGGCAGCTTAAATGAAGATAAACCTACACGGCACTCGAATGTACCCAAATTATATAGTCTAACCTGGGCACTAATGCACTGTCTGACACAACCTGAGCCCGGACCTGCTGACCAACACCCAGACAGCTGACCGCACCCTGAGCACATCAGACCCGTCATGGCCTTAGGTCATCATCTTTTCCCTACATCAGTTTTCAGGCTTCAGAACCTAGACCTTATCTCCAATCACTGCCCACGGTTGACTGTGATGCAGAAATCAGAACTCTTCCTGACCCATGGCAAGAAACCTTGTGGTTGGCATGTTGTCCAACGTTCAGTGTAGGAGAAAACAGCATTCACCCTGAGGCCCCGCCCATTCTTGAGTGTGACGAGAGCATAAACACGCATTGTGACCTCAGCGTGTGTCCTGTCCTCTAGTAAGTCCTCTCAGTGGCTGGAAGATTAGATGTCATAATGGGCTTGAAATGTCCCTAGTCCACAATTTTTAACCAGATTTCTGGTTGTCCAGTCGCCCCACCCCAGGGCTCTACTCTGGAATCCCTCATTTGGTGGGACATCTGAGGTTGAAAAACAAAATGAAACAAATCGACAACAACAACAAAAAAACGGACTTCTTCCATCCCCAGAATGACCGCAAACTCTTTGGACGGGACCGAACCCCCAGAGAGTAAGACTCGTCCATTTCCCATGAAGTCACCCGGCAATTTCACGACCATGAGTGACACGATATCCAGAGACAAAAACTTGAGCAAGAGCCTCACACTCGCCCTTTTTACATATCCCGAAGTGTTCTCCTCATGGTCCGTAGATCAGTCCTGCCATACCTATGACCCAAAACATAAGCCGAGTTTGTGTTTTCAGACAACTGTCCAAACAGCTCTGGCCTACACACCCTACAGGCTCAGGGCCCTGGAGCCAAACCTGAGGACTGTACTTGCCCACTCCAAGGGAATTGTATGTGCCCCTTCCAATGGCCACAACCCTACTAATAGGATAACCTCCAAAGTCCCTGAGGCCATCCCAATAGTTGTGGCTTCCCAGGACAAACAGGGGCAATCTGAGCCCATCTGAGCACCTACCTGCACTCAGACCCGTAGACTGATGTCCCCAGAGGTAAAAAGGAACGAACAGGCCTCTAGGCACTAATCGGATCCATTGCTTTGGTTTCCAGGCATCTCTCCTCAGAGGCCTGGATTTCAATACCAGCATATGGCTGTTTCTTGACTCACCCATCAGAACAAATCTCATCTACACATGGGAAACATGCACGTTGGAGCTGTGTCAAAGCCTCTGTTTAGGAGAACCCTTCAGGGCCCCAAGGCCACCGCTTCATTCCAAGGTCTCCATAGACACAAAAACATATTAGGACACATCCACAGGAGAGTCCATTTCCACTCAGCCTCCTCGGTTGCCCCCCACATCCAGCAGATCTAACCTGTCTTGTTGCTTGGAGACCATTGGAATGCGAGGTGGGCTACCCAGCCATCCATCCTTAGAACCCTGCTCGGAATCATTGGCCTGGAGCCAACCAACAGGTCTCAATTGTCCTGCAGAAGAATCTTTGCAGTTTGGAGCTTCTCACAACTCCCATCGTGGGAAAACCCCCATGTCCTCGTGATCCAACATCCTTCAAGAAAGGGCCATCAGGGCAGAAAGTCCAACCTGAGCGATCGTCTGATCCTTGCCCTGACTTCAGATGCACGAGATCTCTATTGAGGTCTGTAGATTGTGCCTGCCATATCCTCACCCAGAAACCTAGGCCTAGCTTGGGTTCTCAGACTCCGTCCTCAGACTACTGGCCCACAAGCCCTCCAGTTTGGCAATCCAGAACTACAATGCCGCACTCTGCCTGCCCTACAGAAGTAAAACATTGCCCACAGGGCTACCCGGAAACCCCAAATGAGGATCCACCTGCACGCCAATCGGCTGTACCCCAAACATATAGGCTGACCTGGGCACTATTTCCCCTTCTGACCCAGCCTGAGCCTGGACCTCCTTGTCCCACCCAGACAGCTGGCCGCACACTGAGCACATCGGATCCGCCATGGCCTTAGGTCGTCATCTCTTCCCAACTGCAGTTTTCAGGCTCCAGAACCTAGACCTTATCTCCAACCACTGCCCAGGGTTGAAAATGATGCAGAAATTAGAACTCTTTCCCCATGGCAAGAAACCATGTGCTTGGCATGTTGTCCAACGTTCAGTTTTGTTGAAACAAGCGTGGCCCATGAGGCCCAGCCCATGCATGCGGGCCACATTGGTCACAAACACACATTGTGACCCTCAGCCTGAGCCCAGTCCTCAGGTAAGGCCTCTCAGCGCCTATATGAAGAGACAGCATATTGGGCTTGCCATGCCTCTAGGACCCAATTTTTAACCATAGTTCGGGGTGTCCCTTCACTCTTCCCCAGGGCTCTGCTTTGGAAATCCTCTTTTGGTGGGACACCAGAGGTAACAAACCTGAAAGGAGTCCTCCCATCCCACAGATTGACGAAAAACTATTGGGATCGGTCCAAATCCACAGAGAGGAAGATTCGTGCATGGCCCATGAGACCTCCCCAACATTCCACGGCCATCGCTGAAACAAAATCCAGAGACAAAAGCCTGAGAAAGCGCCTCAGAATCGCTCATTCTTCATATCCTGAAGAGTTCTTCTCATGGTTTGTAGATCGGGCGTGCCATACCTACGTCCCCAAACTTAAGCTGAGTTTGTGTTTTCAGTCTTCTGTCTTCAAAGTCCTGGGCCACACTCCCTCCAAGTGGGGCCCCTGGAGCCACACATTAGGACTGCCCCCACCAATCCATGGGAATTCTGCCCATTCCATTGTCAAAAATCGTACAAATTAGGAGAACCCTCCAAAGTCCCTGAGGCCATCCCAATAGGGTACGTCACCAAAAAAACAAGGGCTGTCTGACAACAGCTAATAATCGACCTCCACTCATACAATAGATGGATGTCCCCAGAGAAGAAGATTGAAACAGACAGGACCCTAGGCCATAATAGGCCCAGTGCTTTGGGTTACAAGCATGTGTCCTCAAAACCTGATTCCAATACGAGCATAGGTGTTTTCCTGAGGCACCCATCAGAACTCATCTCGTCTCCACAAGGAAACCTGTGCATTGGAGCTATGTCCAGAGCTTAGGAGAGTACTTCAGGGTCCCGGTGCCACCGCCCCATTCCAAGGCCCTCATGGACACAAAAACACATTAGGACCCATCCTCAGGAAAGTCCATTTCAACTCAGCCACCCCTGTTGCTCCGGCAGAGCCATCAGATCTAAACTGTCTTGTTGGTAGGAGACAATTGGAATGCGCGGCGCTTCCCAGGCACCCATTCGCGAACGGTGCTCTGGAGTCATTCCATATGGGATGTCCTGGATCTGTCCAACAGTTCTCAATTGTCCCGCAGAAGGAATCCTTGAAGGGGGCATCCCACAACTCCCAACGTGGGAAAACCTCAATGGCCCCGAGATTCCGCTCCCTTCATGAAGCGGCCGTCATGCACAGAAACTCCAGCCAGAGCCAACGGCTGATCCTCGCCCTGACTTCAGATGCATGAGATATTGGTTCAGATCTGCATGGTGTACATGCCGTGCCCTCGTCCTGAAACCCAAGTCTAGCTTGTCTTCTCAGACTTGTGTCCTCACACTCCTGGCCCGAAGCCCTCATGTTTGGCAATTCCGGACCCACAATGCAGCACTCTGCCTGCCCTCCAGAAAAAAAATTATTGCCTCATGAGCTGCCCAGGCACCTTAAATGTGTATAAACCTACACAGCACTCGACTTTACCCAAATTACATAGTCTAACCTGGGCACTAATGCACTGTCGAAAACAACCTGAACCCGGACCTCCTGACCAACACCCAGAAAGCTGAACGCACATTGAGCACATAAAACGCGCCATGGCCTTAGGTATCATCTCTTCCCTACCTCCGTTTTCAGGCTTCAGAACCGAGACCTTATCTCCAATCACTGCCCAGGGGTGAGTGTGATGCAGAAATCAGAACTCCTCCTTACCCATGGCAAGAAACCTTGTGGTTGGCACGTTGTCCAACGTTCAGTGTAGGAGAAACCAGCATTCACCCTCAGGCCCCGCCCATTCTTGAGTGCGACGAGGGCATACACACGCATTGTGACACTCAGCATGAGTCCTGTCCTCTAGTAGGTCCTCTCAGTGGCTGGACCATTAGATGTCATAATGGGCTTGTCATGTCACTAGGCCCCAATTTTTAACCAGATTTCTGATTGTCCAGTCTCCCCTCCCCAGGGCTCTATTCTGGAATCCCTCATTTGGAGGGACACCTGAGGTTAAAAAAGAAAACAACAACAACAAAAACAAACAAAAAAAAAAAAAAAAAAAAAAAAACGACTTCTTCCAGCCCACAGAATGACCCCAAACTCTTTGGATGGGGCCTAACCACCAGTGAGTAAGACTCGTCCATTTCCGATGAAGTCACCCAAAAATTCCACGACCATGAGTGACACGATATCCAGAGACAAAAACTTGAGCAGGAGCCTCACACTCGCCCTTCTTTCAATCCCGAAGATTCTCCTCATGGTCTGTAGGTCAGTCCTGCCATACCTAAGACCCGAAACATAAGCCGAGTTTGTATTTTCAGACAACTGTCCAAACAGCCCTGGCCTACACAACCTACAGGCTCAGGCCCCTGGAGCCAAACCTGAGGACTGTCCTTGCCCTCTCCAAGGGAATTGTGTGTGTCCATTCCAATGGCCACAACCCTTCTAATAGGATAAACCTCCAAAGTTCCTGATCCATCTCAATAGTGGTGGCTTCCCAGGAAAAACAGGGGCAATCTGAGCCAAACTGAGCACCTACCTGCACTCAGACCCATAGACAGATGTCCCCAGAGGTAAAAAGGAAAGAACAGGCCCCTAGGCACTAATCAGATCCATTGCTTTGGTTTCCAGGCATCTCTCCTAAGAGGCCTGGATTTCAAAAGCAGCATCTAGCTGTTTCTTGACTCACCCATCAGAAAACATCTCAACTACACATGGGAAACTTGCACTTTGGAGCTGTGACAAAGCCTCTGTTTAGGAGAACCCTTTAGGGCCCCAGTGCCACCGCTTCATTCCAAGGTATTCATAGACACAAAAGCACATTAGGACCCATCCCCAGGGGTGGCCATTTCAACTCAGCGTCCTCGGTTGCTCCCCACAGATCCAGGAGATCTAACCTGTCTTGTTGCTAGGAGGCAATTGGAATGCGAGGTGGGCTACCCATCCATCCATCCTTAGAACCCTGCTCAGAATCATTGGCCTGGACCCAAACAACAGGTCTCAATTGTCCTGCAGAAGACTCTCTGCAGTTTGGAGCTTCTCACAACTCCCATCGTGGGAAAACCCCCATGGCCTCGTGATGCCCCCCCATTCATAAAGGGGCCATCAGGGACAGAAACTCCAACCTGAGCGATCGTCTGATCCTCGCCCTGACTTCAGATGCACGAGATCTCGATTCAGGTCTGTACATTCTGCCTGCCATGGCCTCACCCAGAAATCTAAGCCTAGCTTGTGTTCTCAGACTTTGGTCGTCAGACTACTGCCCCACAAGCCCTCCAGTTTGGCAATCCAGAACTACAATGCAGCACCCTGCCCGCCCTCCAGAAGAAAAACATTGCCCTCTGGGGCTACCCAGTAACCCCAAATGAGGATCAACCTGCACCGACCTTGGCTGTACCCCAAATACATAGGCTGACCAGGGCACTAATGCCCTTTCTGACACAGGCTGAGCCTGGACCCCCTGGCCCCTCCCAGACAGCTGGCCGCACACTGAGCACATCGAGCCGCCGTGGCCTTAGGTCGTCATTCCTTCCCAACCTCGGTTTTCAGGTTTCAGAACCTAGACCTTATCTCCAGTCACTGCCCAGGGTTGAAGGTGATGCAGAAATCACTCCTTCCCCATGGCAGAAACCTGTTGGTTGGCATGTTGTCCAACGTTCAGTGTAGTTGAAACCAGTGTGGCCCATGATGCCCTGCCCATGCTCGCCAACCACTTTGGTCACAAACGCACATTGTGACCCTCAGGTTGAGCCCAGTCCTCAAGTAAGGCCAGTCAGTGGCTGGATGAAGAGATAACATATTGGGCTTCCCGTGCCCCTAGGCCCCAATTTTTAACCATAGTTCGGGTTGTCCCTTCAGTCTTCCCCACGGCTTTGCTTTGGAATTCCAATTTATGTGGGACACCTGAGGTAACAAAACTGAAATGAGTCCACCCATCCCACATATTGACGTAAAGCAATTGGAAATCGGGCCAAATCCTCAGAGAAGAAGATTCGTCCATGGCCCATGAGGCCTCCCCGACATTCCACGGCCATAGCTGATACAAAATCCAGAGACAAAAGCCTGAGCAAGCGCCTCAGACTCCCACTTTCTTCATATCCTGAAGAGTTCTTCTCATGGTTTGTAGATCGGGCCTGCCATACCTACGTCCCCAAACCTAAGCTGAGTTTGTGTTTTCAGACTTCTGTCCTCAAAGTCTTGGGCCACACTCCCTCCAGGCTGGGTCCCTGGAGCCACACATTAGGACTGTGCCTACCAATCCATGGGAATTCTGCCCATTCCATGGTCCAAAATCGTACAAATTAGGAGAAACCTCCAAAGTCCCTGAGGCCATCCCAATAGTGTAGGTCTCCCAGAACAAACCAGGGCTGTCTGACACCAGCTGATAATCGACCTCCACTCATACCATAGATGGATGTCCCCAGAGAAGAAATTGAACCAGACAGGACCCTAGGCTATAATAGGATCCATTGCTTTGGGTTACAGGCATGTGTCCTCAAAAGCCTGATTCCAATACGTGCATAGGGGTTTTCCTGAGGCACCCATCAGAACTCATCTCGTCTCCACAAGGAAACCTGTGCATGGGAGCCATGTCCAAAGCTTAGGAGAGTACTTCAGGTTCCCGGTGCCACCGCCCTATTCCAAGGCCCTCATGGACACAAAAACACATTAGGACCCATCCTCAGGAAAGTCCATTTCAACTCAGCCACCCCTGTTGCTCCGGCAGAGCCATCAGATCTAAACTGTCTTGTTGCTAGGAGAGAATTGGAATGCGAGGCGGGCTCCCTGCATCCATCCGCGAACGGTGCTCTGGAGTCATTCCATATGGGATGTCCTGGAGCTGTCCAACAGGTCTCAATTGTCCCGCAGAAGGAATCCTTGAAGGGGGCATCCCACAACTCCCAACGTGGGAAAACCTCAATGGCCCCGAGATTCCTCTCCCTTCATGAACGGACGTCATGCACAGAAACTCCAACCTGAGCCAACGTCTGATCCTCGCCCTGACTTCAGATGCATGAGATATTGGTTCAGATCTGCAGGGGGTACCTGCCGTGCCCTCACCCTGAAACCAAGTCTAGCTTGTCTTCTCAGACTTCCGTCCTCACACTCCTGGCCACGATGCCCTCAAGTTTGGCAATTCCGGACCCACAATGCAGCACTCTGCCTGCCCTCTAGAAAAAAAATTGTTGCATCAGGAGCTGCCCAGGCAGCTTAAATGAGGATAAACCTACACAGCACTCTACGTTACCCAATTAGATAGTCTAACCTGGGCACTAATGCACTGTCGAACACAACCTGAGCCCGGACCTCCTGACCAATACCCAGAAAGCTGACCGCACACTGAGCACATAAAAACCGCCATGGCCTTAGGTCATCATCTCTTCCCTACCTCCGTTTTCAGGCTTCAGAACCGAGACCTTATCTCCAATCACTGCACAGCGGTGTGTCTGATGCAGAAATCAGAACTCTTCCTGACCCATGGCAAGAACCCTTGTGGTTGGCACGTTGTCCAACGTTCAGTGTAGGAGAAACCAGCATTCACCCTGAGGCCCCGCCCATTCTTGAGTGCGACGAGGGCATACATACGCATTGTGACCCTCAGCATGAGTCCTGTCCTCTAGTAAGTCCTCTCAGTGGCTGGACCATTAGATGTCATAATGGGCTTGACATGTCCCTAGGCCCCAATTTTTAACCAGATTTCTGATTGTCCAGTCGCCCCTCCCCAGGCCTTTACTTTGGAATCCCTCATTTGGTGGGACACCTGAGGTTAAAAAAGAAAACAACAACAACAACAACAACAACAACAACAACAAAACGGACTTCTTGTAGCCCACAGAATGACCCCAAACTCTTTGGACAGGGCCAAACCACCAGAGAGTACGACTCGTCGATTTCCCATGAAGTCACCCAGAAATTCCACGACCATGAGTGACACGATATCCAGAGACAAAAACTTGAGCAGGAGCCTCACACTCGCCCTTTTTTCAAATCCCGAAGAGTTCTCCTCATGATCTGTAGGTCCGTCCTGCAATACCTAAGACCGAAACATAAGCCGAGTTTGTGTTTTCAGACAACTGTCCAAACAGCCCTGGCCTACACAACCTACAGGCTCAGGCCTCTGGAGCCAAACCTGAGGACTGTACTTGCCCTCTCCAAGGGAATTGTGTGTGCCCATTCCAATGGCCACAACCCTTCGAATAGGATAAACCTCCAAAGTCCCTGATCCATCTCAATAGTGGTGGCTTCCCAGGAAAAACAGGGGCAATCTGAGCCCAACTGAGCACCTACCTGCACTCAGACCCATAGACAGATGTCCCCAGAGGTAAAAAGGAAAGAACAGGCCCCTAGGCACTAATCAGATCCATTGATTTGGTTTCCAGGAATCTCTCCTCAGACGCCTGGATATCAAAACAACATATAGCTGTTTCTTGACTCACCCAACAGAAAACATCTCATCTACACATGGGAAACTTGCACGTTGGAGCTATGTCAAAGCCTCTGTTTAAAAGAACCCTTTAGGGCCCCAGTGCCACCGCTTCATTCCAAGGTCTCCATAGACACAAAAGCACATTAGGACACGTCCCCAGGGGTATCCATTTCAACTCAGCGTCCTCGGTTGCTCCCCACAGATCCAGGAGATCTAACCTGTCTTGTTTCTAGGAGAAAATTGGAATGCGAGGATGGCTACCCAGCCATCCATCCTTAGAACCCTGCTCAGAATCATTGGCCTGGACCCAAACAACAGGTCTCAATTGTCCTGCAGAAGACTCTCTGCAGTTTGGAGCTTCTCACAACTCCCATCGTGGGAAAACCCCCATGGCCTCGTGGTGCACCCCATTCATGAAGGGGCCATCAGGGACAGAAACTCCAATCTGAGCGATCGTCTGATCCTCGCCCTGACTTCAGATGCACGAGATCTCGATTCAGGTCTGTACATTCTGCCTGCCATGGCCTCACCCAGTAACCTAAGCCTAGCTTGTTTTCTCAGACTTTGGTCGTCAGACTACTGCCCCACAAGCCCTCCAGTTTGGCAATCCAGAACTACAATGCAGCACCCTGCCCGCCCACCAGAATAAAAACATTGCCCTCTGGGGCTACCCAGTAACCCCAAATGAGGATCAACCTGAACCGACCTTGGCTGTAC
Source organism: Mustela nivalis (assembly GCF_964662115.1). NCBI lineage: Eukaryota > Metazoa > Chordata > Mammalia > Carnivora > Mustelidae > Mustela > Mustela nivalis. The sequence continues at coordinate 533,749 of NW_028136515.1, forward strand.
CCCAAATACATAGGCTGACCAGGGCACTAATGCCCTTTCTGACACAGCCTGAGCCTGGACCCCTCTGGCCCCTCCCAGACAGCTGGCCGCACACTGAGCACATCGAGCCGCCGTGGCCTTAGGTCGTCATCTCTTCCCGACCTCGGTTTTCAGGTTTCAGAACCTAGACCTTATCTCCAATCACTGCACAGGGTTGATGGTGATGCAGAAATCAGAACTCCTTCCCCATGGCAAGAAACCTTGTGGTTGGCATGTTGTCCAACGTTCAGTTGTGTTGAAACCAGTGTGGCCCATGATGCCCTGCCCATGCTCGCCGGCCACTTTGGTCACAAATGCACATTGTGACCCTCAGGCTGAGCCCAGTCCTCAAGTAAGGCCAGTCAGTGGCTGGATGAAGAGATAACATATTGGGCTTGCCATGGCCCTAGGCCCCAATTTTTAACCATAGTTCGGGTTGTCCCTTCAGTCTTCCCCACGGCTTTGCTTTGGAATTCCAATATAGGTGGGACACCTGAGTTTACAAAACTGAAATGAGTCCTCCCATCCCACAGATTGACGACAAGCAATTGGGAATTGGGCCAAATCCTCAGAGAGGAAGATTCGTCCATGGCCCATGAGGCCTCCCCGACATTGCACGGCCATTGCTGATACAAAATCCAGAGACAAAAGCCTGAGCAAGCGCCTCAGAATCGCACTTTCTTCATATCCTGAAGAGTTCTTCTCATGGTTTGTAGATCGGGCCTGCCATACCTACGTCCCCAAACCTAAGCTGAGTTTGTGTTTTCAGACTTCTGTCCTCAAAGTCTTGGGCCACACTCCCTCCAGGCTGGGTTTCTGGAGCCACACATTAGGACTGTGCCTACCAATCCATGGGAATTCTGCCCATTCCATGGTCCAAAATCATACAAATTAGGAGAAACCTCCAAAGTCCCTGAGGCCATCCCAATAGTGTAGGTCGCCCGGAACAAACAAGGGATGTCTGACAACAGCTGATAATCGACCTCCACTCATACCGTTGATGGATGTCCCCAGAGAAGAAGATTGAAACAGACAGGACCCTAGGCCGTAATAGGATCCAGTGCTTTGGGTTACAAGCATGTGTCCTCAAAAGCCTGATTCCAATACGAGCATAGGGGTTTTCCTGAGGCACCCATCAGAACTCATCTCGTCTCCACAAGGAAACCTGTGCATGGGAGCCATGTCCACAGCTTAGCAGAGTACTTCAGTGTCCCAGTGCCACCGCCACATTCCAAGGCCCTCATGGATACAAAAACACATTAGGACCCATCCTCAGGAAAGTCCATTTCAACTCAGCCACCCCTGTTGCTCCGGCAGAGCCATCAGATCTAAACTGTCTTGCTATTAGGTGACAATTGGAATGCGAGGCAGGCTTCCCAGGCATCCATCCGCGAACGGAGCTCTGGAGTCATTCCATATCGGATGTCCTGGAGCTATCCTACAGGTCTTAATTGTCCCGCAGAAGGAATCCTTGAAGGGGGCATCCCACAACTCCCAACGTGGGAAAACCTCAATGGCCTCGAGATTCCGCTCCCTTCATGAAGCGGCCGTCATGCACAGAAACTCCAACCAGAGCCAACGGCTGATCCTCGCCCTGACTTCAGATGCATGAGATATTGGTTCAGATCGGCAGGGGGTACCTGCCGTGCCCTGTCCCTGAAACCCAAGTCTAGCTTGTCTTCTCAGACTTCCGTCCTCACACTCCTGGCCCCGAAGCCCTCAAGTGTGGCAATTCCGGACCTACAATGCAGCACCCTGCCTGCCCTCTAGAAAAAAAATGATTACCTCATGAGCTGCCCAGGCACCTTAAATGAGGAAAACCTACACAGCACTCGACTTTACCCAAATTATATAGTCTAACCTGGGCACTAATGCACTGTCGAACACAACCTGAGCCCGGACCTCCTGACAAACACCCAGAAAGCTGACCGCACATTGAGCACATAAAACCCGCCATGGCCTTAGGTCTTCATCTCTTTCCTACCTCAGTTTTCAGGCTTCAGAACCGAGACCTTATCTCCAATCACTGCCCAGGGGTGAGTGTGATGCAGAAATCAGAACTCCTCCTTACCCATGGCAAGAACCCTTGTGGTTGGCACGTTGTCCAACGTTCAGTGTAGGAGAAACCAGCATTCACCCTGAGGCCCCGCCCATTCTTGAGTGCGACGAGGGCATACACACGCATTGTGACACTCAGCATGAGTCCTGTCCTCTAGTAAGTCCTCTCAGTGGCTGGACCATTAGATGTCATAATGGGCTTGACATATCCCTAGGCCCCAATTTTTAACCAGATTTCTGATTGTCCAGTCGCCCCTCCCCAGGGCTCTACTCTGGAATCCCTCATTTGGTGGGACACCTGAGGTTAAAAACAACAACAACAACAACAACAACAACAACAACAACAACAACAACAAAAACGGACTTCCTCCAGCCCACAGAATGACCCCAAACTCTTTGGACGGGCCAAACCACCAGAGAGTAAGACTCCTCCATTTCCCATGAAGTCACCCGGCAATTTCACGACCATGAGTGACACGATATCCAGAGACAAAAACTTGAGCAGGAGCCTCACACTCGCCCTTCTTTCAAATCCCGAAGAGTTCTCCTCATGGTCTGTAGGTCAGTCCTGCCATACCTATGACCCGAAACATAAGCCGAGTTTGTGTTTTCAGACAACTGTCCAAACAGCCCTGGCCTACACAACCTACAGGCTCAGGCCCCTGGCGCCAAACCTGAGGACTGTACTTGCCCTCTCCAAGGGAATTGTGTGTGCCCATTCCAATGGCCACAACCCTTCTAATAGGATAAACCTCCAAAGTCCCTGATCCATCTCAATAGTGGTGGCTTCCCAGGAAAAACAGGGGCAATCTGAGCCCAACTGAGCACCTACCTGCACTCAGACCCATAGACAGATGTCCCCAGAGGTAAAAAGGAAAGAACAGGCCCCTAGGCACTAATCAGATCCATTGCTTTGGTTTCCAGGCATCTCTCCTCAGAGGACTGGATTTCAAAAGCAGCTCCAGCTGTTTCTTGACTCACCGATCAGAAAACATCTCATCTACACATGGGAAACTTGCACGTTGGAGCTGTGTCAAAGCCTCTGTTTAGGAGAACCCTTTAGGGCGCCAGTGCCACCGCTTCATTCCAAGGTCTCCATAGACACAAAAGCACATTAGTACCCATCCCCAGGGTTGTCCATTTCAACTCAGCGTCCTCGGTTGCTCCCCACAGATCCAGGAGATCTAACCTGTCTTGTTGCTAGGAGGCAATTGGAATGCGAGGTGGGATACCCAGCCATCCATCCTTAGAACCCTGCTCAGAATCATTGGCCTGGAGCCAAACAACAGGTCTCAATTGTCCTGCAGAAGACTCTCTGCAGTTTGGAGCTTCTCACAACTCCCATCGTGGGAAAACCCCCATGGCCTCGCGATGCCCCCCCATTCATGAAGGGGCCATCAGGGACAGAAACTCCAACCTGAGCGATCGTCTGATCCTCGCCCTGACTTCAGATTCACGAGATCTCGATTCAGGTCTGTAGATTGTGCCTGCCATGGCCTCACCCAGAAACCTAAGCCTAGCTTGTGTTCTCAGACTTTTGTCGTCAGACTACTGGCCCACAAGCCCTCCAGTTTGGCAATCCAGAACTACAACGCAGCACTCTGACTGCCCTCCAGAAGAAAAACATTGTCTTCTGGGGCTACCCAGTAACCCCAAATGAGGATCAACCTGCACCGACCATGGCTGTAACCCAAATACATAGGCTGACCAGGACACTGATGCCCTTTCTGACACAGCCTGAGCCTGGACCTCTTGGCAACTCCCAGACAGCTGGCCGCACACTGAGCACATCGAGCCGCCGTGGCCTTAGGTCGTCATCCCTTCCGAACCTCGGTTTTCAGGTTTCAGAACCTAGACCTTATCTCCTATCACTGCCCAGTGTTGAAGGTGATGCAGAAATCAGAACTCCTTCCCCATGGCAAGAAACCTTGTGGTTGGCATGTTGTCCAACGTTCAGTGTAGTTGAAACCAATGTGGCCCATGATGCCCCGCCCATGCTCGCGGGCCACATTGGTCACAAACCCACATTGTGCCCCTCAGGCTGAGCCCAGTCCTCAAGTAAGGCCACTCAGTGGCTGGATGAAGAGATAACATATTGGGCTTGCCATGCCCCTAGGCCCCAATTTTTAACCATAGTTCGGGTTGTCCCTTCAGTCTTCCACACGGCTTTGCTTTGGAATTCCTCTTTTGGTGGGACACCTGAGGTAACAAACCTGAAAGGAGACCCCCCATCCCACAGATTGACGAAAAGCAATTGGGAATCGGGCCAAATCCTCAGAGAGGAAGATTCGTCCATGGCCCATGAGGCCTCCCCGACATTCCACGGCCATCGCTGATACAAAATCCAGAGACAAAAGCCTGAGCAAGCGCCTCAGACTCCCACTTTCTTCATATCCAAAAGAGTTCTTCTCATGGTTTGTAGATCGGGCCTGCCATACCTACGTCCCCAAACCTAAGCTGAGTTTGTGTTTTCAGACTTCTGTCCTCAAAGTCTTGGGCCACACTCCCTCCAGGCTGGGTCCCTGGAGACACACATTAGGACTGTGCCTACCAATCCATGGGAATTCTGCCCATTCCATGGTCCAAAATCGTACAACTTAGGAGACACCTCCAAAGTCCCTGAGGCCATCCCAATAGTGTAGGTCTCCCAGAACAAACAAGGACTGTCTGACACCAGCTGATAATCGACCTCCACTCATACCATAGATGGATGTCCCCAGAGAAGAAATTGAACCAGACAGGACACTAGGCTATAATAGGATCCATTGATTTGGGTTACAGGCATGTGTCCTCAAAAGCCTGATTCCATTACGAGCATAGGGGTTTTCCTGAGGCACCCATCAGAACTCATCTCATCTCCCAAGGAACCTGTGCATGGGAGCCATGTCCAAAGCTTAGGAGAGTACTTCAGGGTCCCGGTGCCACCGCCCCATTCCAAGGCCCTCATGGACACAAAAACACATTAGGACCCATCCTCATAAAGTCCATTTCAACTCAGCCACCTCGGTTGCTCCGGCAGAGCCATCAGATCTAAACTGTCTTGTTGCTAGGAGAGAATTGGAATGCGAGGCGGGCTTCCCAGGCATCCATCCACGAACGGTGCTCTGGAGTCATCCATATGGGATGTCCTGGAGCTGTCCAACAGGTCTCAATTGTCCCGCAGAAGGAATCCTTGAAGGGGGCATCCCACAACTCCCAACGTGGGAAAACCTCAATGGCCCCGAGATTCTGCTCCCTTCATGAAGCGGGCATCATGCACAGAAACTCCAACCTGAGCCAACGTCTGATCCTCGCCCTGACTTCAGATGCATGAGATATTGGTACAGATCTGCAGGGGGTACCTGCTGTGCCCTCACCCTGAAACCCAAGTCTAGCTTGTCTTCTCAGACTTCCGTCCTCACACTCCTGGCCCCGATGCCCTCAAGTTTGGCAATTCCCAACCCACAATGCAGCACTCTGCCTGCCCTCTAGAAAAAAAATTGTTGCCTCATGAGCTGCCCAGGCAGCTTACATGAGGATAAACCTACACAGCACTAGACGTTACCCAAATTATATAGTCTAACCTGGGCACTAATGCACTGTCGAACACAACCTGAGCCCGGACCTCCTGACCAATACCCAGAATGCTGACCGCACAAGGAGCACATAAAACCCGCCATGGCCTTATGTCATAATCTCTTCCCTACCTCCGTTTTCAGGCTTCAGAACCGAGACCTTATCTCCAATCACTGCCCAGGGGTGAGTCTGATGCAGAAATCAGAACTCCTCCTTACCCATGGCAAGAACCCTTGTGGTTGGCACGTTGTCCAACGTTCAGTGTAGGAGAAACCAGCATTCACCCTGAGGCCCCGCCCATTCTTGCGTGCGACGAGGGCATACATACGCATTGTGACCCTCAGCATGAGTCCTGTACTCTAGTAAGTCCTCTCAGTGACTGGACCATTAGATGTCATAATGGGCTTGACATGTCCCTAGGCCCCAATTTTTAACCAGATTTCTGATTGTCCAGTCGCCCCTCCCCAGGGTTCCAGTCTGGAATCCCTCATTTGGTGGGACACCTGAGGTTAAAAAAGAAAACAACAACAACAACAACAAAAAAAACGGACTTCTTCCAGCCCACAAAATGACCCCAAACTCTTTGGACGGGGCCAAACCACCAGAGAGTAAGACTCGTCCATTTCCCATGAAGTCACCCAGAAATTCCAGGACCATGAGTGGCACGATATCCAGAGACAAAAACTTGATTAGGAGCCTCAACTCGCCCTTCTTTCAAATCCCGAAGAGTTCTCCTCATGGTCTGTAGGTCAGTCCTGCCATACCTACGACCCGAAACATAAGCCGAGTTTGTGTTTTCAGACAACTGTCCAAACAGCCCTGGCCTACACAATCTACAGGTCAGGCCCCTGGAGCAAAAACTGAGAACTGTACTTGCCCTCTCCAAGGGAATTGTGTGTGCCCATTCCAATGGCCACAACCCTACTAATAGGATAAACCTCCAAAGTCCCTGATCCATCTCAATAGTGGTGGCTTCCCAGGAAAAATAGGGGCAATCTGAGCCCAACTGAGCACCTACCTGCACTCAGACCCATAGACAGATGTCCCCAGAGGTAAAAAGGAAAGGACAGGCCCCTAGCACTAATCAGATCCATTGCTTTGGTTTCCAGGCATCTCTCCTCAGAGGCCTGGATATCAAAACAGCACATAGCTGTTTCTTGACTCACCCATCAGAAAACATCTCATCTACACATGGGAAACTTGCACGTTGGAGCTGTGTCAAAGCCTCTGCTTAAAAGAACCCTTTAGGGCCCCAGTGCCACCGCTTCATTCCAAGGTCTCCATAGACACAAAAGCACATTAGGACACATCCCCAGGGGTGTCCATTTTAAATAAGCGTCCTCGGTTGCTCCCCACAGATCCAGCAAATCTAACCTGTCTTGTTGCTAGGAGGCAATTGGAATGCGAGGTGGGCTACCCAGCCATCCATCCTTAGAACCCTGCTCAGAATCATTGGCCTGGACTCAAACAACAGGTCTCAATTGTCCTGCAGAAGACTCTCTGCAGTTTGGAGCTTCTCACAACTCCCATCGTGCGAAAACCCCCATGGCCTCGTGATGCCCCCCCATTCATAAAGGGGCCATCAGGGACAGAAATTCCAACCTGAGCGATCGTCTGATCCTCGCCCTGACTTCAGATGCACGAGATCTCGATTCAGGTCTGTACATTCTGCCTGCCATGGCCTCACCCAGAAATCTAAGCCTAGCTTGTGTTCTCAGACTTTGGTCGTCAGACTACTGCCCCACAAGCCCTCCAGTTTGGCAATCCAGAACTACAATGCAGCACCCTGCCCGCCCTCCAGAAGAAAAACATTGCCCTCTGGGGCTACCCAGTAACCCCAAATGAGGATCAACCTGCACCGACCTTGGCTGTACCCCAAATACATAGGCTGACCAGGGCACTAATGCCCTTTCTGACACAGGCTGAGCCTGGACCCCCTGGCCCCTCCCAGACAGCTGGCCGCACACTGAGCACATCGAGCCGCCGTGGCCTTAGGTCGTCATTCCTTCCCAACCTCGGTTTTCAGGTTTCAGAACCTAGACCTTATCTCCAGTCACTGCCCAGGGTTGAAGGTGATGCAGAAATCAGAACTCCTTCCCCATGGCAAGAAACCTTGTGGTTGGCATGTTGTCCAACGTTCAGTGTAGTTGAAACCAGTGTGGCCCATGATGCCCTGCCCATGCTCGCCGGCCAATTTGGTCACAAACGCACATTGTGACCCTCAGGTTGAGCCCAGTCCTCAAGTAAGGCCAGTCAGTGGCTGGATGAAGAGATAACATATTGGGCTTCCCATGCCCCTAGGCCCCAATTTTTAACCATAGTTCGGGTTGTCCCTTCAGTCTTCCCCACGGCTTTGCTTTGGAATTCCAATTTATGTGGGACACCTGAGGTAACAAAACTGAAATGAGTCCACCCATCCCACATATTGACGTAAAGCAATTGGGAATCGGGCCAAATCCTCAGAGAATAAGATTCGTCCATGGCCCATGAGGCCTCCCCGACATTCCACGGCCATCGCTGATACAAAATCCAGAGACAAAAGCCTGAGCAAGCGCCTCAGACTCCCACTTTCTTCATATCCTGAAGAGTTCTTCTCATGGTTTGTAGATCGGGCCTGCCATACCTACGTCCCCAAACCTAAGCTGAGTTTGTGTTTTCAGACTTCTGTCCTCAAAGTCTTGGGCCACACTCCCTCCAGGCTGGGTCCCTGGAGCCACACATTAGGACTGTGCCTACCAATCCATGGGAATTCTGCCCATTCCATGGTCCAAAATCGTACAAATTAGGAGAAACCTCCAAAGTCCCTGAGGCCATCCCAATAGTGTAGGTCTCCCAGAACAAACCAGGGCTGTCTGACACCAGCTGATAATCGACCTCCACTCATACCATAGATGGATGTCCCCAGAGAAGAAATTGAACCAGACAGGACCCTAGGCTATAATAGGATCCATTGCTTTGGGTTACAGGCATGTGTCCTCAAAAGCCTGATTCCAATACGTGCATAGGGGTTTTCCTGAGGCACCCATCAGAACTCATCTCGTCTCCACAAGGAAACCTGTGCATGGGAGCCATGTCCAAAGCTTAGGAGAGTACTTCAGGTTCCCGGTGCCACCGCCCTATTCCAAGGCCCTCATGGACACAAAAACACATTAGGACCCATCCTCAGGAAAGTCCATTTCAACTCAGCCACCCCTGTTGCTCCGGCAGAGCCATCAGATCTAAACTGTCTTGTTGCTAGGAGAGAATTGGAATGCGAGGCGGGCTCCCTGCATCCATCCGCGAACGGTGCTCTGGAGTCATTCCATATGGGATGTCCTGGAGCTGTCCAACAGGTCTCAATTGTCCCGCAGAAGGAATCCTTGAAGGGGGCATCCCACAACTCCCAACGTGGGAAAACCTCAATGGCCCCGAGATTCCTCTCCCTTCATGAACGGACGTCATGCACAGAAACTCCAACCTGAGCCAACGTCTGATCCTCGCCCTGACTTCAGATGCATGAGATATTGGTTCAGATCTGCAGGGGGTACCTGCCGTGCCCTCACCCTGAAACCAAGTCTAGCTTGTCTTCTCAGACTTCCGTCCTCACACTCCTGGCCACGATGCCCTCAAGTTTGGCAATTCCGGACCCACAATGCAGCACTCTGCCTGCCCTCTAGAAAAAAAATTGTTGCATCAGGAGCTGCCCAGGCAGCTTAAATGAGGATAAACCTACACAGCACTCTACGTTACCCAATTAGATAGTCTAACCTGGGCACTAATGCACTGTCGAACACAACCTGAGCCCGGACCTCCTGACCAATACCCAGAAAGCTGACCGCACACTGAGCACATAAAAACTGCCATGGCCTTAGGTCATCATCTCTTCCCTACCTCCGTTTTCAGGCTTCAGAACCGAGACCTTATCTCCAATCACTGCACAGCGGTGTGTCTGATGCAGAAATCAGAACTCTTCCTGACCCATGGCAAGAACCCTTGTGGTTGGCACGTTGTCCAACGTTCAGTGTAGGAGAAACCAGCATTCACCCTGAGGCCCCGCCCATTCTTGAGTGCGAAGGGGCATACATACGCATTGTGACCCTCAGCATGAGTCCTGTCCTCTAGTAAGTCCTCTCAGTGGCTGGACCATTAGATGTCATAATGGGCTTGACATGTCCCTAGGCCCCAATTTTTAACCAGATTTCTGATTGTCCAGTCGCCCCTCCCCAGGCCTTTACTTTGGAATCCCTCATTTGGTGGGACACCTGAGGTTAAAAAAGAAAACAACAACAACAACAACAACAACAACAACAACAACAACAACAACAAAACGGACTTCTTGCAGCCCACAGAATGACCCCAAACTCTTTGGACAGGGCCAAACCACCAGAGAGTACGACTCGTCGATTTCCCATGAAGTCACCCAGAAATTCCACGACCATGAGTGACACGATATCCAGAGACAAAAACTTGAGCAGGAGCCTCACACTCGCCCTTTTTTCAAACCCCGAAGAATTCTCCTCATGATCTGTAGGTCCGTCATGCAATACCTAAGACCGAAACATAAGCCGAGTTTGTGTTCAGACAACTGTCCAAACATCCCTGGCCTACACAACCTACAGGCTCAGGCCTCTGGAGCCAAACCTGAGGACTGTACTTGCCCTCTCCAAGGGAATTGTGTGTGCCCATTCCAATGGCCACAACCCTTCGAATAGGATAAACCTCCAAAGTCCTTGATCCATCTCAATAGTGGTGGCTTCCCAGGAAAAACAGGGGCAATCTGAGCCCAACTGGGCACCTACCTGCACTCAGACCCATAGACAGATGTCCCCAGAGGTAAAAAGGAAAGAACAGGCCCCTAGGCACTAATCAGATCCATTGATTTGGTTTCCAGGAATCTCTCCTCAGACGCCTGGATATCAAAACAACATATAGCTGTTTCTTGACTCACCCAACAGAAAACATCTCATCTACACATGGGAAACTTGCACGTTGGAGCTATGTCAAAGCCTCTGTTTAAAAGAACCCTTTAGGGCCCCAGTGCCACCGCTTCATTCCAAGGTCTCCATAGACACAAAAGCACATTAGGACACGTCCCCAGGGGTATCCATTTCAACTCAGCGTCCTCGGTTGCTCCCCACAGATCCAGGAGATCTAACCTGTCTTGTTTCTAGGAGAAAATTGGAATGCGAGGATGGCTACCCAGCCATCCATCCTTAGAACCCTGCTCAGAATCATTGGCCTGGAGCCAAACAACAGGTCTCAATTGTCCTGCAGAAGACTCTCTGCAGTTTGGAGCTTCTCACAACTCCCATCGTGGGAAAACCCCCATGGCCTCGTGATGCACCCCATTAATGAAGGGGCCATCAGGGACAGAAACTCCAATCTGAGCGATCGTCTGATCCTCGCCCTGACTTCAGATGCATGAGATCTCGATTCAGGTCTGTACATTCTGCCTGCCATGGCCTCACCCAGTAACCTAAGCCTAGCTTGTGTTCTCAGACTTTGGTCGTCAGACTACTGCCCCACAAGCCCTCCAGTTTGGCAATCCAGAACTACAATGCAGCACCCTGCCCGCCCTCCAGAATAAAAACATTGCCCTCTGGGGCTACCCAGTAACCCCAAATGAGGATCAACCTGAACCGACCTTGGATGTACCCCAAATACATAGGCTGAGCAGGGCACTAATGCCCTTTCTGACACAGCCTGAGCCTGGACCCCTCTGGCCCCTCCCAGACAGCTGGCCGCACACTGAGCACATCGAGCCGCCGTGGCCTTAGGTCGTCATTCCTTCCCAACCTCGGTTTTCAGGTTTCAGAACCTAGACCTTATCTCCAATCACTGCACAGGGTTGATGGTGATGCAGAAATCAGAACTCCTTCCCCATGGCAAGAAACCTTGTGGTTGGCATGTTGTCCAACGTTCAGTTGTGTTGAAACCAGTGTGGCCCATGATGCCCTACCCATGCTCGCCGGCCACTTTGGTCACAAATGCACATTGTGACCCTCAGGCTGAGCCCAGTCCTCAAGTAAGGCCAGTCAGTGGCTGGATGAAGAGATAACATATTGGGCTTGCCATGGCCCTAGGCCCAAATTTTTAACCATAGTTCGGGTTGTCCCTTCAGTCTTCCCCACGGCTTTGCTTTGGAATTCCAATTTAGGTGGGACACCTGAGGTAACAATACTGAAATGAGTACACCCATCCCACAGATTGACGACAAGCAATTGGGAATTGGGCCAAATCCTCAGAGAGGAAGATTCGTCCATGGCCCATGAGGCCTCCCCGACATTGCACGGCCATTGCTGATACAAAATCCAGAGACAAAAGCCTGAGCAAGCGCCTCAGAATCGCACTTTCTTCAAATCCTGAAGAGTTCTTCTCATGGTTTGTAGATCGGGCCTGCCATACCTACGTCCCCAAACCTAAGCTGATTTTGTGTTTTCAGACTTCTGTCCTCAAAGTCTTGGGCCACACTCCCTCCAGGCTGGGTTTCTGGAGCCACACATTAGGAATGTGCCTACCAATCCATGGGAATTCTGCCCATTCCATGGTCCAAAATCATACAAATTAGGAGAAACCTCCAAAATCCCTGAGGCCATCCCAATAGTGTAGGTCACCCGGAACAAACAAGGGATGTCTGACAACAGCTGATAATCGACCTCCACTCATACCATTGATGGATGTCCCCAGAGAAGAAGATTGAAACAGACAGGACCCTAGGCCATAATAGGATCCAGTGCTTTGGGTTACAAGCATGTGTCTTCAAAAGCCTGATTCCAATACGAGCATAGGTGTTTTCCTGAGGCACCCATCAGAACTCATCTCGTCTCCACAAGGAAACCTGTGCATGGGAGCCATGTCCACAGCTTAGCAGAGTACTTCAGTGTCCCGGTGCCACCGCCACATTCCAAGGCCCTCATGGATACAAAAACACATTAGGACCCATCCTCAGGAAAGTCCATTTCAACTCAGCCACCCCTGTTGCTCCGGCAGAGCCATCAGATCTAAACTGTCTTGCTATTAGGTGACAATTGGAATGCGAGGCAGGCTTCCCAGGCATCCATCCGCGAACGGTGCTCTGGAGTCATTCCATATCGGATGTCCTGGAGCTGTCCAACAGGTCTTAATTGTCCCGCAGAAGGAATCCTTGAAGGGGGCATCCCACAACTCCCAACGTGGGAAAACCTCAATGGCCTCGAGATTCCGCTCCCTTCATGAAGCGGCCGTCATGCACAGAAACTCCAACCAGAGCCAACGTCTGATCCTCGCCCTGACTTCAGATGCATGAGATATTGGTTCAGATCGGCAGGGGGTACCTGCCGTGCCCTGTCCCTGAAACCCAAGTCTAGCTTGTCTTCTAAGACTTCCGTCCTCACACTCCTGGCCCCGAAGCCCTCAAGTGTGGCAATTCCGGACCTACAATGCAGCACCCTGCCTGCCCTCTAGAAAAAAAATGATTGCCTCATGAGCTGCCCAGGCACCTTAAATGAGGAAAACCTACACAGCACTCGACTTTACCCAAATTATATAGTCTAACCTGGGCACTAATGCACTGTCGAACACAACCTGAGCCCGGACCTCCTGACAAACACCCAGAAAGCTGACCGCACATTGAGCACATAAAACCCGCCATGGCCTTAGGTCTTCATCTCTTTCCTACCTCAGTTTTCAGGCTTCAGAACCGAGACCTTATCTCCAATCACTGCCCAGGGGTGAGTGTGATGCAGAAATCAGAACTCCTCCTTACCCATGGCAAGAACCCTTGAGGTTGGCACGTTGTCCAACGTTCAGTGTAGGAGAAACCAGCATTCACCCTGAGGCCCCGCCCATTCTTGAGTGCGACGAGGGCATACAGACGCATTGTGACCCTCAGCATGAGTCCTGTCCTCTAGTAAGTCCTCTCAGTGCCTGGACCATTAGATGTCATAATGGGCTTGACATATCCCTAGGCCCCAATTTTTAACCAGATTTCTGATTGTCCAGTCGCCCCTCCCCAGGGCTCTACTCTGGAATCCCTCATTTGGTGGGACACCTGAGGTTAAAAACAACAACAACAACAACAACAACAACAACAACAACAACAAAAACGGACTTCCTCCAGCCCACAGAATGACCCCAAACTCTTTGGACGGGCCAAACCACCAGAGAGTAGGACTCCTCCATTTCCCATGAAGTCACCCGGCAATTTCACGACCATGAGTGACACGATATCCAGAGACAAAAACTTGAGCAGGAGCCTCACACTCGCCCTTCTTTCAAATCCCGAAGAGTTCTCCTCATGGTCTGTAGGTCAGTCCTGCCATACCTATGACCCGAAACATAAGCCGAGTTTGTGTTTTCAGACAACTGTCCAAACAGCCCTGGCCTACACAACCTACAGGCTCAGGCCCCTGGCGCCAAACCTGAGGACTGTACTTGCCCTCTCCAAGGGAATTGTGTGTGCCCATTCCAATGGCCACAACCCTTCTAATAGGATAAACCTCCAAAGTCCCTGATCCATCTCAATAGTGGTGGCTTCCCAGGAAAAACAGGGGCAATCTGAGCCCAACTGAGCACCTACCTGCACTCAGACCCATAGACAGATGTCCCCAGAGGTAAAAAGGAAAGAACAGGCCCCTAGGCACTAATCAGATCCATTGCTTTGGTTTCCAGGCATCTCTCCTCAGAGGACTGGATTTCAAAAGCAGCTCCAGCTGTTTCTTGACTCACCGATCAGAAAACATCTCATCTACACATGGGAAACTTGCACGTTGGAGCTGTGTCAAAGCCTCTGTTTAGGAGAACCCTTTAGGGCGCCAGTGCCACCGCTTCATTCCAAGGTCTCCATAGACACAAAAGCACATTAGTACCCATCCCCAGGGTTGTCCATTTCAACTCAGCGTCCTCGGTTGCTCCCCACAGATCCAGGAGATCTAACCTGTCTTGTTGCTAGGAGGCAATTGGAATGCGAGGTGGGATACCCAGCCATCCATCCTTAGAACCCTGCTCAGAATCATTGGCCTGGAGCCAAACAACAGGTCTCAATTGTCCTGCAGAAGACTCTCTGAGGTTTGGAGCTTCTCACAACTCCCATCGTGGGAAAACCCCCATGGCCTCGCGATGCCCCCCCATTCATAAAGGGGCCATCAGGGACAGAAACTCCAACCTGAGCGATCGTCTGATCCTCGCCCTGACTTCAGATTCACGAGATCTCGCTTCAGGTCTGTAGATTGTGCCTGCCATGGCCTCACCCAGAAATCTAAGCCTAGCTTGTGTTCTCAGACTTTTGTCGTCAGACTACTGGCCCACAAGCCCTCCAGTTTGGCAATCCAGAACTACAACGCAGCACTCTGACTGCCCTCCAGAAGAAAAACATTGTCCTCTGGGGCTACCCAGTAACCCCAAATGAGGATCAACCTGCACCGACCATGGCTGTAACCCAAATACATAGGCTGACCAGGACACTGATGCCCTTTCTGACACAGCCTGAGCCTGGACCTCTTGGCAACTCCCAGACAGCTGGCCGCACACTGAGCACATCGAGCCGCCGTGGCCTTAGGTCGTCATCCCTTCCGAACCTCGGTTTTCAGGTTTCAGAACCTAGACCTTATCTCCTATCACTGCCCAGTGTTGAAGGTGATGCAGAAATCAGAACTCCTTCCCCATGGCAAGAAACTTTGTGGTTGGCATGTTGTCCAACGTTCAGTGTAGTTGAAACCAATGTGGCCCATGATGCCCCGCCCATGCTCGCGGGCCACATTGGTCACAAACCCACATTGTGACCCTCAGGCTGAGCCCAGTCCTCAAGTAAGGCCAATCAGTGGCTGGATGAAGAGATAACATATTGGGCTTGCCATGCCCCTAGGCCCCAATTTTTAACCATAGTTCGGGTTGTCCCTTCAGTCTTCCACACGGCTTTGCTTTGGAATTCCTCTTTTGGTGGGACACCTGAGGTAACAAACCTGAAAGGAGACCCCCCATCCCACAGATTGACGAAAAGCAATTGGGAATCGGGCCAAATCCTCAGAGAGGAAGATTCGTCCATGGCCCATGAGGCCTCCCCGACATTCCACGGCCATCGCTGATACAAAATCCAGAGACAAAAGCCTGAGCAAGCGCCTCAGACTCCCACTTTCTTCATATCCTGAAGAGTTCTTCTCATGGTTTGTAGATCGGGCCTGCCATACCTACGTCCCCAAACCTAAGCTGAGTTTGTGTTTTCAGACTTCTGTCCTCAAAGTCTTGGGCCACACTCCCTCCAAGCTGGGTCCCTGGAGACACACATTAGGACTGTGCCTACCAATCCATGGGAATTCTGCCCATTCCATGGTCCAAAATCGTACAAATTAGGAGAAAGCTCCAAAGTCCCTGAGGCCATCCCAATAGTGTAGGTCTCCCAGAACAAACCAGGGCTGTCTGACACCAGCTGATAATCGACCTCCACTCATACCATAGATGGATGTCCCCAGAGAAGAAATTGAACCAGACAGGACACTAGGCTATAATAGGATCCATTGATTTGGGTTACAGGCATGTGTCCTCAAAAGCCTGATTCCATTACGAGCATAGGGGTTTTCCTGAGGCACCCATCAGAACCCCTCTCGTCTCCCAAGGAACCTGTGCATGGGAGCCATGTCCAAAGCTTAGGAGAGTACCTCAGGGTGTCGGTGCCACCGCCCCATTCCAAGGCCCTCATGGACACAAAAACACATTAGGACCCATCCTCGGGAAAGTCCATTTCAACTCAGCCACCTCGGTTGCTCCGGCAGAGCCATCAGATCTAAACTGTCTTGTTGCTAGGAGAGAATTGGAATGCGAGGCGGGCTTCCCAGGCATCCATCCACGAACGGTGCTCTGGAGTCATCCATATGGGATGTCCTGGAGCTGTCCAACAGGTCTCAATTGTCCCGCAGAAGGAATCCTTGAAGGGGGCATCCCACAACTCCCAACGTGGGAAAACCTCAATGGCCCCGAGATTCTGCTCCCTTCATGAAGCGGCCATCATGCACAGAAACTCCAACCTGAGCCAACGTCTGATCCTCGCCCTGACTTCAGATGCATGAGATATTGGTACAGATCTGCAGGGGGTACCTCCTGTGCCCTCACCCTGAAACCCAAGTCTAGCTTGTCTTCTCAGACTTCCGTCCTCACACTCCTGGCCCCGATGCCCTCAAGTTTGGCAATTCCCAACCCACAATGCAGCACTCTGCCTGCCCTCTAGAAAAAAAATTGTTGCCTCATGAGCTGCCCAGGCAGCTTACATGAGGATAAACCTACACAGCACTCGACGTTACCCAAATTATATAGTCTAACCTGGGCACTAATGCACTGTCGAACACAGCCTGAGCCCGGACCTCCTGACCAATACCCAGAATGCTGACCGCACACTGAGCACATAAAACCCGCCATGGCCTTCGGTCATCATCTCTTCCCTACCTCCGTTTTCAGGCTTCAGAACCGAGACCTTATCTCCAATCACTGCCCAGGGGTGAGTCTGATGCAGAAATCAGAACTCCTCCTTACCCATGGCAAGAACCCTTGTGGTTGGCACGTTGTCCAACGTTAAGTGTAGGAGAAAACAGCATTCACCCTGAGGCCCCGCCCATTCTTGCGTGCAACGAGGGCATACATACGCATTGTGACCCTCAGCATGAGTCCTGTCCTCTAGTAAGTCCTCTCAGTGGCTGGACCATTAGATGTCATAATGGGCTTGACATGTCCCTAGGCCCCAATTTTTAACCAGATTTCTGATTGTCCAGTCGCCCCTCCCCAGGCCTTTACTCTGGAATCCCTCATTTGTTGGGACACCTGAGGTTAAAAAAGAAAACAACAACAACAACAACAACAACAAAGGACTTCTTGCAGCCCACAGAATGACCCCACACTCTTTGGACGGGGCCAAACCACCAGAGAGTAAGACTCGTCCATTTCCCATGAAGTCACCCAGAAATTCCACGACCATGAGTGACACGATATCCAGAGACAAAAACTTGAGCAGGAGCCTCACAATCGCCCTTTTTTCAAATCCCGAAGAGTTCTCCTCATGATCTGTAGGTCAGTCCTGCAATACCTATGACCGAAACATAAGCCGAGTTTGTGTTTTCAGACAACTGTCCAAACAGCCCTGGGCTACACAACCTACAGGCTCAGGCCCCTGTAGCCAAACCTGAGAACTGTACTTGCCCTCTCCAAGGGAATTGTGTGTGCCCATTCCAATGGCCACAACCCTTCGAATAGGATAAACCTCCAAAGTCCCTGATCCATCTCAATAGTGGTGGCTTCCCAGGAAAAACAGGGGCAATCTGAGCCCAACTGAGCACCTACCTGTACTCAGACCCATAGACAGATGTCCCCAGAGGTAAAAAGGAAAGAACAGGCCCCTAGGCACTAATCAGATCCATTGTTTGGTTTCCAGGCATCTCTCCTCAGAGGCCTGGATATCAAAACAGCATATAGCTGTTTCTTGACTCACCCATCAGAAAACATCTCATCTACACATGGGAAACTTGCACGTTGGAGCTGTGTCAAAGCCTCTGTTTAGGAGAACCCTTTAGGGCCCCAGTGCCACCGCTTCATTCCAAGGTCTCCATAGACAAAAGCACATTAGGACCCATCCCCAGGGGTGTCGATTTCAACTCAGCGTCCTCGGTTGCTCCCCACAGATCCAGGAGATCTAACCTGTCTTGTTGCTAGGAGACAATTGGAATGCGAAGTGGGCTACCCAGCCATCCATCCTTAGAACCCTGCTCAGAATCATTGGCCTGGAGCCAAACAACAGGTCTCAATTGTCCTGCAGAAGACTCTCTGCAGTTTGGAGCTTCTCACAACTCCCAACGTTGGAAAACCCCCATGGCCTCGTGATGCCCTCCCATTCATGAAGGGGCCATCAGGGACAGAAACTCCAACCCTAGCGATCATCTGATCCTCGCCCTGACTTCAGATGCACGAGATCTCGATTCAGGTCTGTAGATTGTGCCTGCCATGGCCTCACCCAGAAACCTAAGCCTAGCTTGTGTTCTCAGACTTTTGTCGTCAGACTACTGGCCCACAAGCCCTCCAGTTTGGCAATCCAGAACTACAATGCAGCACTCTGCCTGCCCTCCAGAAGAAAAACATTGTCCTCTGGGTCTACCCAGTAACCCCAAATGAGGATCAACCTGCACCGACATTGGCTGTACCCCAAATACATAGGCTGACCAGGGCACTAATGCCCTTTCTGACACAGCCTAAGCCTGGACGCCCTCAGACAGCTGGCCGCACACTGAGCACATCGAGTCGCAGTGGCCTTAGGTCGTCATCTCTTCCCAACCTCGTTTTTCAGGTTTCAGAACCTAGACCTTATCTCCAATCACTGCGCAGGGTTGAAGGTGATGCAGAAATCAGAACTCCTTCCCCATGGCAAGAAACCTTGTGGTTGGCATGTTGTCCAACGTTCAGTGTAGTTGAAACCAGTGTGGCCCATGAGGCCCAGCCCATGCTCGCGGGCCACAAGGTCACAAACACACATTGTGACCCTCAGGCTGAGACCAGTCCTCAAGTAAGGCCACTCAGTGGCTGGATGAAGAGATAGCATATTGGGCTTGCCATGCACCTAGGCCCCAATTTTTAACCATAGTTCGGGTTGTCCCTTCAGTATTCCCCACGGCTTTGCTTAGGAATTCCTCTTTTGGTGGGATACCTGAGGTAACAACCCTGAAAGGAGACCTCCCATCCCACAGATTGACGAAAAGCAATTGGGAATCGGGCCAAATCCTCAGAGAGGAAGATTCGGCCATGGCCCATTAGGCCTCCCCGCCATTCCATGGCCATCGCTGATACAAAATCCAGAGACAAAAGCCTGAGCAAGCGCCTCAGACTCGCACTTTCTTCATATCCTGAAGAGTTCTTCTCATGGTTTGTAGATCGGGCCTGCCATACCTGCGTCCCCAAACCTAAGCTGAATTTGTGTTCTCAGACTTCTGTCCTCAAAGTCTTCGGCCACACACCCTCCAGTCTGGGCCCCTGCAGCCACACATTAGGACAGTGCCTACCAATCCATGGGAATTCTGCCCATTCCATGGTCCAAAATCCTACAACTTAGGAGAAACCTCCAAAGTCCCTGAGGCCATCCCAATAGTGTAGGTCGCCGGGAACAAACAAGGGCTGTCTGACACCAGCTGATAATCGACCTCCACTCATACCATAGATGGATGTCCCCAGAGAAGAAGATTGAACCAGACAGGACCCTAGGCCATAATAGGATCCATTGCTTTGGGTTACAGGCATGTGTCCTCAAAAGCCTGATTCCAATACGAGCATAGGGGTTTTCCTGAGGCACCCATCAGAACTCATCTCGTCTCCACAAGGAAACCTGTGCATGGGAGCCATGTCCAAAGCTTAGGAGAGTACTTCAGGGTCCCGGAGCCACCGCCCCATTCCAAGGCCCTCATGGACACAAAAACACATTAGGACCCATCCTCAGGAAAGTCCATTTCAACTCAGCCACCCCGGTTGCTCCAGCAGAGCCATCAGGTCTAAACTCCCTTGTTGCTAGGAGACAAATGGAATGCGAGGCGGGCTTCCCAGGCATCCATCCACGAACGGTGCTCTGGAGTCATTCCATATGGGATGTCGTGAAGCTGTCCAACAGGTCTCAAATGTCCCGAAGAAGGAATCCTTGAAGGGGGCATCCCACAACACCCAACGTGGGAAAACCTCAATGGCCCCGAGATTCCTATCCCTTCATGAAGCCGACGTCAGGCACAGATACTCCAACCAGAGCCAACGGCTGATCCTCGCCCTGACTTCAGATGCATGAGATATTGGTTCAGATCTGCAGGGGGTACCTGCCGTGCCCTCGCCCTGAAACCCAAGTCTAGCTTCTCTTCTCAGACTTCCGTCCTCATACTCCTGGCCCCGAAGCCCTCAATTTTGGCAATTCCGGACACACAATGCAGCACGCTGCCTGCCCTCTAGAAAAAAAATTATTGCCTCATGAGCTGCCCAAGCACCTTAAATGAGGAAAAACCTACACTGCATTCGACTTTACCCTAATTATATAGTCTAACCTGGGCACTAATGCACTGTCGAACACAACCTGAGCCCGGACCTCCTGACCAACACCCAGAAAGATGACCGCACACTGAGCACATAAAACCCGCCATGGCCTTAGGTCATCATCTCTTCCCTACCTCAGTTTTCAGGCTTCAGAACCGAGACCTTATCTCCAATCACTGCCCAGGGGTGAGTGTGATGCAGAAATCAGAACTCCTCCTTACCCATGGCAAGAACCCTTGTGGTTGGTACGTTGTCCAACGTTCAGTGTAGGAGAAACCAGCATTCACCCTGAGGCCCCGCCCATTCTTGCGTGCGACGAGGGCATACATACGCATTGTGACCCTCAGCATGAGTAATGTCCTCTAGTAAGTCCTCTCAGTGGCTGGACCATTAGATGTCATAATGGGCTTGACATGTCCCTAGGCCCCAATTTTTAACCAGATTTTTGATTGTCCAGTCGCCCCTCGCCAGGGCTTTACTCTGGAATCCCTCATTTGGTGGGACACCTGAGGTAAAAAAGAAAACAACAACAACAACAACAAAAAACGGACATCTTCCAGCCCACAGATTGACCCCAAACTCTTTGGACGGTGCCAAACCACCAGAGAGTAAGACTCGTCCATTTCCCATGAAGTCACCCAGAAATTCCACGACCAGAGTGACAAAAGTGACCAGAGACAAAAACTTGAGCAAGAGCCTCACACACGCCCTTTTTTCAAATCCCGTAGAGTTCTCCTCATGGTCTGTAGGTCAGTCCTGCCATACCTATGACCCGAAACATAAGCCGAGTTTGTGTTTTCAGACAACTGTCCAAACAGCCCTGGCCTACACAACCTACAAGCTCAGGCCCCTGGAGCCAAACCTGAGGACTGTACTTGCCCTCTCCAAGGGAATTGTGTGTGCCCATTCCAATGACCACAACCCTTCTAATAGGATAAACCTCCAAAGTCCCTGATCCATCTCAATAGTGGTGGCTTCCCAGGAAAAACAGGGGCAATCTGAGCCCAACTGAGCACCTACCTGCACTCAGACCCATAGACAGATGTCTCCAGAGGTAAAAAGGAAAGAACAGGCCCCTAGGCACTAATCAGATCCATTGCTTTGGTTTCCAGGCATCTCTCCTCAGAGGCCTGGATATCAAAACAGCATATAGCTGTTTCTTGACGCACCCATCAGAAAACATCTCATCTACACATGGGAAAATTGCACGTTGGAGCTGTGTCAAAGCCTCTGTTTAGGAGAACCCTTTAGGTCCCCAGTGCCACCGCTTCATTCCAAGGTCTCCATAGACACAAAAGCACATTAGGACCCATCCCCAGGGGTGTCCATTTCAACTCAGGGTCCTGGGTTGCTCCCCACAGATCCAGGAGATCTAACCTGTCTTGTTGCTAGGAGACAATTGGAATGCGAGGTGGGCTACCCAGCCATCCATCCTTAGAACCCTGCTCTGAATCATTGGCCTGGACCCAAGCAACAGGTCTCAATTGTCCTGCAGAAGACTCTCTGCAGTTTGGAGCTTCTCACAACTCCCACCGTGGGAAAACCCCCATGGCCTCGTGATGCCACCCCATTCATGAAGGGGCCATCAGGGTCAGAAACTCCAACCAGAGCGATCGTCTGATCCTCGCCCTGACTTCAGATGCACGAGATCTCGATTCAGGTCTGTAGATTGTGCCTGCCATGGCCTCAACCAGAAACCTAAGCCTAGCATGTGTTCTCAGACTTTGGTCGTCACACTACTGGCCCACAAGCCCTCCAGTTTGGCAATCCAGATCTACAATGCAGCACCCTGCCCGCCCTCCATAAGAAAATCATTGTCCTCTGGGGCTACCCAGTAACCCCAAATGAGGATCAACCTGCACCGACATTGGCTGTACCCCAAATACATAGGCTGACCAGGGCACTAATGCCTTTCTGACACAGCCTGAGCTTGGACCCCCTGGCCCCTCCCAGACAGCTGGCCGCACACTGAGCACATTGAGCCGCCGTGGCCTTAGGTCGTCATCTTTTCCCAACCTCGGTTTTCTGGTTTCAGAACCTAGACCTTATCTCCAATCACTGCCCAGGGTTGAAGGTGATGCAGAAATCAGAACTCCTTCCCCATGGCAAGAAACCTTGTGGTTGGCATGTTGTCCAACGTTCAGTGTAGTTGAAACCAGTGTGGCCCATGAGGCCCCGCCCATGCTCGCCGGCGACATTGGTCACAAACGCACATTGTGACCCTCAGGCTGAGCCCAGTCCTCAAGTAAGGCCACTCAGTGGCTGGATGAACAGATAGCATATTTGGATTGCCATGCCCTTAGGCCCCAATTTTTAACCATAGTTTGGTTGTCCCTTCAGTCTTCCCCACGGCTTTGCTTTGGAATCCTTCTTTGGTGGGACACCTGAGTTTACAAAACTGAAATGAGTCCTCCCATCCCACAGATTGACGAAAAGCAATTGGGAATCGGGCCAAATCCTCAGAGAGGAAGATTGGTCCATTGCCCATGAGGCCTCCCCGACATTCCACGGCCATCGCTGATACAAAATCCAGAGACAAAAGCCTGAGCAAGCGCCTCAGACTCGCACTTTCTTCATATCCTGAAGAGTTCTTCTCATGGTTTGTAGATCGGGCCTGCCATAACTACGTCCCCAAACCTAAGCTGAGTTTGTGTTTTCAGACTTCTGTCCTCAAAGTCTTGGGCCACACACCCTCCAGGCTGGCACCCGGAGACATATATTAGGACTGTGCCTACCAATCCATGGGAAATCTGCCCATTCCATGGTCCAAAATCATACAAATTAGGAGAAACCTCCAAAGTCCCTGAGGCCATCCCAATAGTGTAGGTCGCTCGGAACAAACAAGGGCTGTCTGACACCAGCTGATAATCGACCTCCACTCATACCATAGATGGATGTCCCCAGAGAAGAAGTTGAACCAGACAGGACCCTAGGCCATAATAGGATCCATTGCTTTGGGTTACAGGCATGTGTCCTCAAAAGCCTGATTCCAATACGAGCATAGGGGTTTTCCTGAGGCACCCATCAGAACTCATCTCGTCTCCACAAGGTAACCTGTGCATGGGAGCCATGTCCAAAGCTTAGGAGAGTACTTCAGGGTCCCGGTGCCACTGCCCCATTCCAAGGCCCTCATGGACACAAAAACACATTAGGACCCATCCTCAGGAAAGTCCATTTCAACTCAGCCACCCCGGTTGCTCCGGCAGAGCCATCAGATCTGAACTGTCTTGTTGCTAGGAGACAATTGGAATGCGAGGCAGGCTTCCCAGGCATCCATCCGCGAACGGTGCTCTGGAGTCATCCATATGGGATGTCCTGGAGCTGTCCAACAGGTCTCAATTGTCCCGCAGAAGGAATCCTTGAAGGGGGCATCCCACAACTCCCAACGTGGGAAAACCTCAATGGCCCTGAGATTCCGCTCCCTTCATGAAGCGGCCGTCATGCACAGAAACTCCAACCTGAGCCAACGTGTGATCCTCGCCCTGACTTCAGATGCATGAGATATTAGTTCAGATCTGCAGGGGGTACCTACCATGCCCTCAACCTGAAACCCAAGTCTAGCTAGTCTTCTCAGACTTCCGTCCTCACACTCCTGGCCCCGAAGCCCTCAAGGTTGGCAATTCCGGACCCACAATGCAGCACTCTGCCTGCCCTCTAGAAAAAAAATTATTGCCTCATGAGCTGCCCAGGCACCTTATATGAGGATAAACCTACACAGCACTCGACGTTACCCAAATTATATAGTCTAACCTGGGCACTAATGCACTGTCGAACACAACCTGAGCCCGGACCTCCTGACCAACACCCAGAAAGATGACCGCACACTGAGCACATAAAACCCGCCATGGCCTTAGGTCATCATCTCTTCCCTACCTCCGTTTTCAGGCTTCAGAACCGAGACCTTATCTCCAATCACTGCCCAGGGGTGAGTGTGATGCAGAAATCAGAACTCCTCCTTACCCATTACAAGAACCCTTGTGGTGGCACGTTGTCCAATGTTCAGTGTAGGAGAAACCAGCATTCACCCTGAGGCCCCGCCCATTCTTGCGTGCGACGAGGGCATACATACGCATTGTGACCCTCAGCATGAGTCCTGTCCTCTAGTAAGTCCTTTCAGTGGCTGGACCATTAGATGTCATAATGGGCTTGACATGTCCCTAGTCCCCAATTTTTAACCAGATTTCTGATTGTCCAGTCGCCCCTCCCCAGGGCTCTACTCTGGAATCCCTCATTTGGTGGGACACCTGAGGTTAAAAAAGAAAACAACAACAACAACAACAACAACAACAACAACAACAACAACAAAAAACGAAATTCTTCCAGCCCACAGATTGACCCCAAACTCTTTGGACGGGGCCAAACCACCAGAGAGTTAGACTCGTCCATTTCCCATGAAGTCACCCAGAAATTCCACGACCATGAGTGACATGATATCCAGAGACAAAAACTTGAGCAAGAGCCTCACACTCGCCCTTTTTTCTAATCCCGAAGAGTTCTCCTCATGGTCTGTAGGTCAGTCCTGCCATACCTATGACCCGAAACATAAGCCGAGTTTGTGTTTTCAGACAACTGTCCAAACAGCCCTGGCCTACAAAACCTACAGGCTCAGGCTCCTGGAGCCAAACCTCAGGACTATACTTGCCCTCTCCAAGGGAATTGTGTGTGCCCATTCCAATGGCCACAACCCTTCTAATAGGATAAACCTCCAAAGTCCCTCAACCATCTCAATAGTGGTGGCTTCCCAGGAAAAACAGGGGCAATCTGAGCCCAACTGAGCCCCTCCTGCACTCAGACCCATAGACAGATGTCTCCAGAGGTAAAAAGGAAAGAAGAGGCCCCTAGGCACAAATCAGATCCATTGCTTTGGTTTCCAGGCATCTCTCCTCAGAGGCCTGGATATCAAAACAGCATATAGCTGTTTCTTGACGCACCCATCAGAAAACATCTCATCTACACATGGGAAACTTGCACGTTGGAGCTGTGTCGAAGCCTCTGTTTAGGAGAACCCTTTAGGGCCCCAGTGCCACCGCTTCATTCCAAGGTCTCCATAGACACAAAAGCACATTAGGACCCATCCCCAGGGGTGTCCATTTCAACTCAGCGTCCTCGGTTGCTCCACACAGATCCAGGAGATCTAACCTGTCTTGTTGCTAGGAGACAATTGGAATGCGAGGTGGGCTACCCAGCCATCCATCCTTAGAACCCTGCTCAGAATCATTGGCCTGGACCCAAGCAACAGGTCTCAATTGTCCTGCAGAAGACTCTCTGCAGTTTGGAGCTTCTCACAACTCCCACCGTGGGAAAACCCCCATGGCCTCGTGATGCCCCCCCATTCATGAAGGGGCCATCAGGGACAGAAACTCCAACCTGAGCGATCGTCTGATCCTCGCCCTGACTTCAGATGCACAAGATCTCGATTCAGGTCTGTAGATTGTGCCTGCCATGGCCTCACCCAGAAACCTAAGCCTAGCTTGTGTTCTCAGACTTTGGTCGTGAGACTACTGGCCCACAAGCCCTCCAGTTTGGCAATCCAGATCTACAATGCAGCACCCTGCCCGCCCTCCATAAGAAAAACATTGTCCTCTGGGGCTACCCAGTAACCCCAAATGAGGATCAACCTGCACCGACATTGGCTGTACCCCAAATACATAGGCTGACCAGGGCACTAATGCGCTTTCTGACACAGCCTGAGCCTGGACCCCCTGGCCCCTCCCAGACAGCTGGCCGCACACTGAGCACATTAGCCGCCGTGGCCTTAGGTCGTCATCTTTTCCCAACCTCGGTTTTCAGGTTTCAGAACCTAGACCTTATCTCCAATCACTGCCCAGGGTTGAAGGTGATGCAGAAATCAGAACTCCTTCCCCATGGCAAAAAACCTTGTGGTTGGCATGTTGTCCAACGTTCAGTGTAGTTGAAACCAGTGTGGCCCATGAGGCCCCGCCCATGCTCGCCGGCCACATTGGTCACAAACGCACATTGTGACCCTCAGGCTGAGCCCAGTCCTCAAGTAAGGCCACTCAGTGGCTGGATGAAGAGATAGCATATTTGGCTTGCCATGCCCCTAGGCCCCAATTTTTAACCATAGTTCGGGTTGTCCCTTCAGTCTTCCACACGGCTTTGCTTTGGAATTCCTTCTTTGGTGGGACACCTGAGGTAACAAAACTGAAATGAGTCCTCCCATCCCACAGATTGACGAAAAGCAATTGGGAATCAGGCCAAATCCTCAGAGAGGAAGATTGGTCCATGGCCCATGAGGCCTCCCCGACATTCCACGGCCATCGCTGATACAAAATCCAGAGACAAAAGCCTGAGCAAGCGCCTCAGACTCGCACTTTCTTCATATCCTGAAGAGTTCTTCTCATGGTTTTTAGATCGGGCCTGCCATAACTACGTCCACAAACCTAAGCTGAGTTTGTGTTTTCAGACTTCTGTCCTCAAAGTCTTGGGCCACACACCCTCCAGGCTGGGCCCCTGGAGACATATATTAGGACTGTGCCTACCAATCCATGGGAATTCTGCCCATTCCATGGTCCAAAATCATACAAATTAGGAGAAACCTCCAAAGTCCCTGAGGCCATCCCAATAGTGTAGGTCGCTCGGAACAAACAAGGGCTGTCTGACACCAGCTGATAATCGACCTCCACTCATACCATAGATGGATGTCCCCATAGAAGAAGATTGAACCAGACAGGACCCTAGGCCATAATAGGATCCATTGCTTTGGGTTACAGGCATGTGTCCTCAAAAGCCTGATTCCAATACGAGCATAGGGGTTTTCCTGAGGCACCCATCAGAACTCATCTCGTCTCCACAAGGAAACCTGTGCATGGGAGCCATGTCCAAAGCTTAGGAGAGTACTTCAGGGTCCCGGTGCCACTGCCCCATTCCAAGGCCCTCATGGACACAAAAACACATTAGGACCCATCCTCAGGAAAGTCCATTTCAAGTCAGCCACCCCGGTTGCTCCGGCAGAGCCATCAGATCTGAACTGTCTTGTTGCTAGGAGACAATTGGAATGCGAGGCGGGCTTCCCAGGCATCCATCCGCGAACGGTGCTCTGGAGTCATCCATATGGGATGTCCTGGAGCTGTCCAACAGGTCTCAATTGTCCCGCAGAAGGAATCCTTGAAGGGGGCATCCCACAACTCCCAACGTGGGAAAACCTCAATGGCCCCGAGATTCCGCTCCCTTCATGAAGCGGCCGTCATGCACAGAAACTCCAACCTGAGCCAACGTCTGATCATCGCCCTGACTTCAGATGCATGAGATATTGGTTCAGATCTGCAGGGGGTACCTACCATGCCCTCAACCTGAAACCCAAGTCTAGCTTGTCTTCTCAGACTTCCGTCCTCACACTCCTGGCCCCGAAGCCCTCAAGGTTGGCAATTCCGGACCCACAATGCAGCACTCTGCCTGCCCTCTAGAAAAAAAATTATTGCCTCATGAGCTGCCCAGGCACCTTATATGAGGATAAACCTACACAGCACTAGACGTTACCCAAATTATATAGTCTAACCTGGGCACTAATGCACTGTCGAACACAACCTGAGCCCGGACCTCCTGACCAACACCCAGAAAGATGACCGCACACTGAGCACATAAAACCCGCCATGGCCTTAGGTCATCATCTCTTCCCTACCTCCGTTTTCAGGCTTCAGAACCGAGACCTTATCTCCAATCACTGCCCAGGGGTGAGTGTGATGCAGAAATCAGAACTCCTCCTTACCCATTACAAGAACCCTTGTGGTTGGCACGTTGTCCAACGTTCAGTGTAGGAGAAACCAGCATTCACCCTGAGGCCCCGCCCATTCTTGCGTGCGACGAGGGCATACATACGCATTGTGACCCTCAGCATGAGTCCTGTCCTCTAGTAAGTCCTCTCAGTGGCTGGACCATTAGATGTCATAATGGGCTTGACATGTCCCTAGGCCCCAATTTTTAACCAGATTTCTGATTGTCCAGTCGCCCCTCCCCAGGGCTCTACTCTGGAATCCCTCATTTGGTGGGACATCTGAGGTTAAAAAAGAAAACAACAACAACAACAAAAAAAAAACGGACTTCTTCAAGCCCACAGATTGACCCCAAACTCTTTGGACGGGGCCAAACCACCAGAGAGTAAGACTCGTCCATTTCCCATGAAGTCACCCAGAAATTCCACTATCATGAGTGACACGATATCCAGAGACAAAAACTTGAGCAGGAGCCTCACACTCGCCCTTTTTTCAAATCCCGAAGAGTTCTCCTCATGGTCTGTAGGTCAGTCTTGCCATACCTATGACTCGAAACATATGCCGAGTTTGTGATTTCAGACAACTGTCCAAACAGCCGTGGCCTACACAACCTACAGGCTCAGGCCCCTGGAGCCAAACCTGAGGACTATACTTGCCCTCTCCAAGGGAATTGTGTGTGCCCATTCCAATGGCCACAACCCTTCTCATAGGATAAACCTCCAAAGTCCCTAATCCATCTCAATAGTGGTGGCTTCCCAGGAAAAACAGGGGCAATCTGAGCCCAACTGAGCACCTACCTGCACTCAGACCCATAGACAGATGTCTCCAGAGGTAAAAAGGAAAGAACAGGCCCCTAGGCACTAATCAGATCCATTGCTTTGGTTTCCAGGCATCTCTCCTCAGAGGCCTGGATATCAAAACAGCATATAGCTGTTTCTTGACTCACCCATCAGAAAACATCTCATCTACACATGGGAAACTTGCACGTTGGAGCTGTGTCAAAGCCTCTGTTTAGGAGAACCCTTTAGGGCCCCAGTGCCACCGCTTCATTCCAAGGTCTCCAAAGACACAAAAGCACATAAGGACCCATCCCCAGGGGTGTCGATTTCAACTCAGCGTCCTCGGTTGCTCCCCACAGATCCAAAAGATCTAACCTGTCTTGTTGCTAGGAGACAATTGGAATGCGAGGTGGGCTACCCAGCCATCCATCCTTAGAACCCTGCTCAGAATCATTGGCCTGGACCCAAGCAACAGGTCTCAATTGTCCTGCAGAAGACTCTCTGCAGTTTGGAGCTTCTCACAACTCCCATCGTGGGAAAACCCCCATGGCCTCGTGATGCCCTCCCATTCATGAAGGGGCCATCAGGGACAGAAACTCCAACCTGAGCGATCGTCAGATCCTCGCCCTGACTTCAGATGCACGAGATCTCGATTCAGGTCTGTAGATTGTGCCTGCCATGGCCTCACCCAGAAACCTAAGCCTAGCTTGTGTTCTCAGACTTTGGTCGTCAGACTACTGGCCCACAAGCCCTCCAGTTTGGCAATCCAGATCTACAATGCAGCACCCTACCCGCCCTCCATAAGAAAAACATTGTCCTCTGGGGCTACCCAGTAACCCCAAATGAGGATCAACCTGCACCGACATTGGCTGTACCCCAAATACATAGGCTGACCAGGTCACTAATGCGCTTTCTGACACAGCCTGAGCCTGGACCCACTGGCCCCTCCCAGACAGCTGGCCGCACACTGAGCACATCGAGCCGCCGTGGCCTTAGGTCTTCATCTTTTCCCAACCTCGGTTTTCAGGTTTCAGAACCTAGACCTTATCTCCAATCACTGCCCAGGGTTGAAGGTGATGCAGAAATCAGAACTCCTTCCCCATGGCAAAAAACCTTGTGGTTGGCATGTTGTCCAACGTTCAGTGTAGTTGAAACCAATGCGAGGCGGGCTTCCCAGGCATCCATCCGCGAACGGTGCTCTGGAGTCATTCCATATGGGATGTCCTGGAGCTGTCCAACAAATCTCAATTGTCCCGCAGAAGGAATCCTTGAAGGGGGCATCCCACAACTCCCAACGTGGGAAAACCTCAATGGCCTCGAGATTCCGCTCCCTTCATGAAGCGGCCGTCATGCACAGAAACTCCAACCTGAGCCAAAGTCTGATCCTCGCCCTGACTTCAGATGCATGAGATATTGGTTCAGATCTGCAGGGAGTACCTGCCGTGCCCTAGGCCTGAAGCCAAAGTCTAGCTCGTCTTCTCAGATTCCGTCCTCACACTCCTGGCTCCTTAGCCCTCAAGTTTGACTATTCCGGACCCACAATGCAGCACTCTGCCTGCCTTCTAGAAAAAAAATTATTGCCTCATGAGCTGCCCAGGCACCTTAAATGAGGATAAACCTACACAGCACTCGACGTTACCCAAATTATATAGTCTAACCTGGGCACTAATGCACTGTCGAACACAACCTGAGCCCGGACCTCCTGACCAACACCCAGAAAGCTGACCGCACCCTGAGCACATAAAATCCGCCATGGCCTTAGATCGTAATCTATCCCCAACTGCGATTTTTCAGGTTTCAGAACCGAGACCGTATCTCCAACCACTGCCCAGGGATGAAAATGATGCAGAAATCAAAACACCTTCCCCATGGCAAGAGACCTTGTGATTGGCATGTTGTCCAAGGTCCAGTGTAGTTGAAACCAGTGTGGCCCATGAGGCCCCGCCCATGCTCGCGTGCCACGTTGGTCACAAACACACACTGTGACCCTCACCCTGAGCCCAGCCTTCAAGTAAGGCCTCTCAGTGGCTGGATGAAGAGACAGCTTATTGTGCCTGCATTGCCCCTAGGCCCCAATTTTTAACCATAGTTTGGGTTATCCCTTCACTCTTCCCCAGGGCTCTGCTTTGGAATTCCTCTTTTGTTCAGACACCTGAGGTAAAAAACCTGAAAGGAGACCTCCCATCACACAGATTGACGAAAAACAATTGGGATAGGGCCAAATCCACAGAGAGGAAGATTCGTCCATGGCCCATGAGTTCTCCCCACATTACACGGCCATCGTTGATATAAAATCCAAATGCAAAAGCCTGAGCAAGTTCCTCAGAATCGCTCTTTCTTCATATCCTGAAGATTTCTTCTCATGATTTGTAGATTGGGCCTGATATACCTACATCCCCAAACCTAAGCTGAGTTTGTGCTTTCAGACTTCTGTCCTCAAAGTCCTGGGCCACATACCCTCAGGCTGGGGCCCCTGAAGCCTCACATTAGGACTGTGCCTACCCAATCCATGGGAATTCTGCCCATTCCATTGTCCAAAATCTTACAAATTAGGAGAACTCTCCAAAGTCCCCGAGTCCATCCCAATAGTGTAGTTCTCCGGGGACAAACAAGGGAGGTAAGACACCAGGTGAGCATCTACCTCCACTCATTCCATAGATGAATATCCCCAGAGAAGAAGAATGAAGAAGACAGGACACTAGGCCATAATCGAATACATTGCTTTGGTTTACAAACATGTCTCTTCAAAAGTCTGGATTCCAATACCAGCATAATGGGATTCCTGAGGCACTCATCAGAACAAATCTCCTCTCCACAAGGAAACTTGTGCATGGGAGCTATGTCAAAAGCTTAGGAGAATACTTCAGGGTCCCAGTGCCACCGCCCCATTTCAAGGCCCTCATGGACACAAACACACATTAGGGCCCATCCTCAGGAAAGTCCATTTCAACTCAGCCACCCCGGTTGCTCCCGCAGAGGGATCCGATCTCAACTGTATTGTGGCTAGTAGACAATTGGATTGCGAGGCGGGCTTGCCTGGCATCCATCCTCCAACGGTGCTCTGGAGTCATTCCATATGGGATATCCTGGAGCTGCCCAACAGGTCTCAATTGTCACACAGAAGGAAACCTGAAGGGGGCATCCCACAACTCCCACGTCGGAAAACCTCCATGGCCTTGAGATTCTGCTCCTTTCATGAAGGGGAAGTCATGCAGAGAAACTCGAACCTGAGCCAACGTCTGATCCTCGCCGTGACTTCAGATGCTTGAGATTTTGATTGCGACTGCAGGGAGTACAAGCCGTGCCCTCGGCCTGAAACTCAAGTCTAGTTTGTGTTCTCAGACTTCTGTCCTCACACTTCTGGCCCAGAAGCCCAAAAGTTTGGCAATTCCGCACCCACAATGCAGCACTCTGCCTGCCCTCTAGAAAAAATATCTTGCCTAATGAGGTGCCCAGGCACCGCAAATGAGGATAAACCTATACGGCACTCGACTGTACCCAAATTATATAGTCTAACCTGGGCACTAATACACTGTCTGACACAACTTGAGTCAGAACCTCCTGACCAACACCCAGGCAGCTGACCGCACACTGAGCATATCAGACGCGCCATCGCCTTAGGTCGTCATCTCTTCACAACTGCGGTTTTTCAGGCTTCAGAACCTATACCTTATGTCCAATCACTGCTCACGATTGAAAATGATGCAGAAATCAGAACACCTTCCCCATGGCAAGAGACCTTGTGATTGCCATGTTGTCCAAGGTCCAGTGTAGTGGAAACCAGTTTGGCCCATGAGGCCCCGCCCATGCTCGCGGGCCACATATGTCACAAACACACATTTGACCCTCAGCCTGAGCACAGTCCTCAAGTAAGGCCGCTCAGTGGCTGGATGAAGAGACAGCTCATTGGGCCTGCCATGCCCCTAGGCCCCAATTTTTAACCATAGTTTGGGTTGTCCTTCACTCTTCCCCAGGGCTCTGCTTTGGAATTCTTCTTTTGTTCGGACACCTGAGGTAATAAACCTGAAGGAGACCTCCCATCCCACAGATTGACGAAAAATAATTGGGACCGGGCCAAATCCACAGAGAGGAAGATTCTTCCATGGCCCATGATGCCTCCCCACATTCCACGGCCAACATTGATATAAAACCCAGAGACAAAAGCCTGAGCAAGTGCCTCAGACTCGCTCTTTCTTCATATCCTGAAGAGTTCTACTCATGATTTGTAGATTGGGCCTGCCATACCTACGTCCCCAAACATAAGGTGAGTTTGTGTTTTCAGACTTCTGTCCTCAAAGTCCTGGGCCACACACCCTCCAGGCTGGGGCCCCTGGAGCCACACATTCGGACTGTGCCTACACAATCCATGGAATTTCTGCCCATTCCATTGTCCAAAATCTTACAAATTGGGAGAACTCTCCAAGGTCCCCGAGGCAATCCCAATAGTGTAGGTCTCCAGGGACAAACAAGGGTGGTCTGACACCAGGTGAGCATCTACCTCCACTCATTCCATAGACGGATATCCCCAGAGAAGAAGATTGAACCAGACAGGGTCCTAGGCAATAATCGGATCCATTGCTTTGGTTTACAGGCATGTCTCCTCAAGAGCCTGGATTCCAAGACCAGCATAAGGGTTTTCCTGAGGCACCCATCAGAACAAATCTCCTCTCCACAAGGAAACTTGTGCATGGGAGCTATGTCAAAAGCTTAGGAGAATACTTCAGGGTCCCGGTACCACCGCCCCATTCCAAGGCCCTCATGGACACAAACACACTTAAGGCCCCATCCTCAGGAAAGTCCATTTCAACTCAGCCACCACGGTTGCTCCCGCAGAGCCATCCGATCTCAACTGTATTGTTGCTAGGAGACAATTGGAATGCGAGGCGGGCTTCCCAGGCATCCATCCCCAACGGTGCTCTGGAGTCATTCCATATTAGATGTCCTGGAGCTGCCCAACAGGTCTCAATTGTCCAACAGATGGAATCCTTGAAGGGGGCATAACACAACTCCCAACGTGGGAAAAGCTCCATGGCCTTGAGATTCCACTTTTTTCATGAAGGGGCAGTCATGCACAGAAACTACAACCTGAGCCAACGTCTGATCCTCGCCATGAATCAGATGCTTGTGATATTGTTTCCGATCTGCAGGGGGTACCTACCGTGCCCTCGGTCTGAAGCCCAAGTCTAGCTTGTGTTCTCAGACTTCTGTCCTCACATTCCTGGCCCAGAAATCCTCCATTTTGGCAATTCCGGATCCACAATGCAGCACTCAGCCTGCCCTCTAGAAAAAATATCTTGCCTAATGAGGTGCCCATGCACCTCAAATGAGGATAAACCTACAGGGAACTCGACTGTACCCAAATTATATAGTCTAACTTGGGCACTAGTGCACTGTCTGACACAACCTCAGCCAGAACCCCCTGACCAACACCCAGGCAGCTGACCGTACACTGAGCATACCAGACGCGCCATCGCCTTAGGTGGTCATCTCTTCCCAACTGCGATTTTTCAGGCTTCAGAACCTGTACCTTATGTCCAATCACTGCTCACGTTTGAAAATGATGCAGAAATCAGAACACCTTCCCCATGGCAAGAGACCTTGTGATTGGCATGTTGTCCAAGGTCCAGTGTAGTTGAAACCAGTTTGGCCCATGAGGCCCCACCCATGTTCGCGGGCCACAATTGTCACAAACACACATTTGACCCTCAGCCTGAGCCCAGTCTCAAGTAAGGCCGCTCAGTGGCTGGATGAAGAGACAGCTTATTGGGCCTGCCAAGCCCCTATGCCGCAATTTTTAACCATAGTTTGGGTTTTCCCTTCACTCTTCCCCAGGGCTCTGCTTTGGAATTCCTCTTTTGTTCGGACACCTGAGGTAATAAACCTGAAAGGAGACCTCCCATCCCACAGATTGACGAAAAAAATTGGGACCGCCCCAATCCACAGAAAGGAAGATTCGTCCATGGCCCATGATGCCTCCGCACATTCCACGGCCATCGTTGATATAAAATCCAGAGACAAAAGCCTGAGCAAGTGCCTCAGACTCGCTCTTTCTTCATATCCTGAAGAGTTCTTCTCATGGTTTGTAGATTGGGCCTGCCATACCTACGTCCCCAAACATAAGGTGAGTTTGTGTTTTCAGTCTTCTGTCCTCAAATTCCCGGGCCACACAGCCTCCAGTCTGGGGCCCCTGGAGCCACACATTCGGACTGTGCCTACCCAAACCATGGGAATTCTGCCCATTCCATTGTCCAAAATCTTACAAATTGGGAGAACTCTCCAAAGTCCCTGAGGCAATCCCAATAGTTTAGGTCTCCAGGGACAAACAAGGGTGGTCTGACACCAGGTGAGCATCTACCTCCAATCATTCCATAGATGAATATCCCCAGAGAAGGAGAATGAACAAGACAGGACCCTAGGCCATAATCGAATACATTGCTTTGTTTTACAGGCATGTCTCTTCAAAAGTCTGGATTCCAATTCCAGCATAATGGGTTTCCTGAGTCACACATCAGAACAAATATCCTCTCCACAAGGAAACTTGTGCATGGGAGCTATGTCAAAAGCTTAGGAGAATACTTCAGGGTCCCGGGGCCACCGCCCCATTCCAAGGTCCTCATGGACACAAACACACATTAGGGCCCATCCTCAGGAAAGTCCATTTCAACTCATCCACCCCGGTTGCTCCCGCAGAGGGATCCGATCTCAACTGTATTGTGGCTAGTAGACAATTGGATTGTGAGGCGGGCTTGCCTGGCATCCATCCTCCAACGGTGCTCTGGAGTCATTCCATATGGGATGTCCTGGAGCTGCCCAACAGGGCTTAAGTGTCACACAGAAGGAATCATTGAAGGGGGCATCCCACCACTCCCAACGTCGGAAACCTCCATGGCCTTGAGATTCCGCTCCTTTCATGAAGGCGCAGTCATGCACAGAAACTCCAACCTGAGCCAACGACTGATCCTCGCCGTGACTTCAGATGCTTGAGATTTTGGTTGCGACTGCAGGGGGTACCAGCCGTGCCCTCGGCCTGAAACTCAAGTCTAGCTCGTGTTCTCAAACTTCTGTCCTCACACTCCTGTCCCAGAAGCCCTCAAGTTTGGCAATTCCGGAACCACAATGCAGCACTCTGCCTGCCCTCTAGAAAAAAAATCTTGCCTAATGAGGTGCCCAGGCACCTCAAATGAGGATAAACCTACAGGGCACTCGACTGTACCCAAATTATATAGTCTAACTTGGGCACTAGTGCACTGTATGACACAACCTGAGCCAGAACCTCCTGACCAACACCCAGGCAGTTGACCGCACACTGAGCATATCAGATGCGCCATCGCCTTAGATTGTCATCTCTTCCCAACTGCGATTTTTCAGGCTTCAGAACCTAGACCTTATCTCCAACCACTGCCCAGGGTTGAAAATGATGCAGAAATCAAAACACCTTCCCCATGGCAAGAGACCTTGTGATTGGCATATTGTCCAAGGTCCAGTGTAGTTGAAACCAGTGTGGCCCATGAGGCCCCGCCCATGCTCGCGTGCCACGTTGGTCACAAACACACACTGTGACCCTCAGCCTGAGCCCAGGCCTCAAGTAAGGCCTCTCAGTGGCTGGATGAAGAGACATCTTATTGTGCCTGCCATGCCCCTAGGCCCCAATTTTTAACCATAGTTTGGGTTTTCCCTTCACTCTTCCCCAGGGCTCTGCTTTGGAATTCCTCTTTTGTTCAGACACCTGAGGTAATAAACCTGAAAGGAGAAATCCCATCCCACAGATTGACGAAAAACAATTGGGATCGGGCCAAATCCACAGAGAGGAAGATTCTTCCATGGCCCATGAGTCCTCCCCCATTCCACGGCCATCGTTGATATAAAATCCAAATGCAAAAGCCTGAGCAAGTGCCTCAGAATCGCTCTTTCTTCATATCCTGAAGATTTCTTCTCATGATTTGTAGATTGGGCCTGCCATACCTACATACCCAAACCTAAGCTGAGTTTGTGTTTTCAGACTTCTGTCCTCAAAGTCCTGGGCCACACACCCTCATGCTGGGGCCTCTAAAGCCACACATTAGGACTGTGCCTACCCAATCCATGGGAATTCTGCCCATTCCATTGTCCAAAATCGTACAAATTAGGAGAACTCTCCAAAGTCCCTGAGGCCAAACCAATAGTGTAGGTCTCCGGGGACAAACAAGGGCGGTAAGACACCAGGTGAGCATCTACCTCCACTCATTCCATAGATGAATATCCCCAGACAAGAAGAATGAACAAGACAGGACCCTAGGCCATAATCGAATACATTGCATTGGTTTACAGGCATGTCTCTTCAAAAGTCTGGATTCCAATACCAGCATAATGGGTTTCCTGAGGCACCCATCAGATCAAATCTCCTCTCCACAAGGAAACTTGTGCATGGGAGCTATGTCAAAAGCTTAGGAGAATACTTCAGGGTCCCAGTGCCACCGCCCCATTTCAAGGCCCTCATGGACACAAACACACATTAGGGCCCATCCTCAGGAAAGTCCATTTCAACTCAGCCACCCCGGTTGCTCCCGCAGAGGGATCCGATCTCAACTGTATTGTGGCTAGTAGACAATTGGATTGCAAGGCGGGCTTCCCTGACATCCATCCTCCAAGGGTGCTCTGGAGTCATTCCATATGGGATGTCCTGGAGCTGCCCAACTGGTCTCAATTGTCCCGCAGAAGGAATCCTTGAAGGGGGCATCACACAACTCCCAACGTGGGAAAAGCTCCATGGCTTCGAGGTTCCGCTCCTTTCATGAAGGGGCAGTCATGCACAGAAACTACAACCTGAGCCAACGTCTGATCCTCGCCGTGACTTCAGATGCTTGAGATATGGTTCCCGATCTGCAGGGGGTACCAGCCGTGCCCTCGGCCTGAAGCCCAAGTCTATCTTGTGTTCTCAGACTTCTGTCCTCAAACTCCTGGCCCGGAAGTGCTACATTTTGGCAATCCGGACGCACAAGGCAGCACTCTGCCTGCCCTCTAGAAAAAATAT
Source organism: Mustela nivalis (assembly GCF_964662115.1). NCBI lineage: Eukaryota > Metazoa > Chordata > Mammalia > Carnivora > Mustelidae > Mustela > Mustela nivalis. The sequence goes on from NW_028136515.1 coordinate 571,890, forward strand.
CTTGCCTAATGAGGTGCCCAGGCACCTCAAATGAGGATAAACCTACAGGGAACTCGACTATACCCAAATTATATAGTCTAACTTGGGCACTAGTGCACTGTCTGACACAACCTCAGCCAGAACCCCCTGACCAACACCCAGGCAGCTGACCGTACACTGAGCATACCAGACGCGCCATCGCCTTAGGTCGTCATCTCTTCCCAACTGCGATTTTTCAGGCTTCAGAACCTGTACCTTATGTCCAATCACTGCTCACGTTTGAAAATGATGCAGAAATCAGAACACCTTCCCCATGGCAAGAGACCTTGTGATTGGCATGTTGTCCAAGGTCCAGTGTAGTTGAAACCAGTTTGGCCCATGAGGCCCCACCCATGTTCGCGGGCCACAATTGTCACAAACACACATTTGACCCTCAGCCTGAGCCCAGTCTCAAGTAAGGCCGCTCAGTGGCTGGATGAAGAGACACCTTATTGGGCCTGCCAAGCCCCTATGCCGCAATTTTTAACCATAGTTTGGGTTTTCCCTTCACTCTTCCCCAGGGCTCTGCTTTGGAATTCCTCTTTTGTTCGGACACCTGAGGTAATAAACCTGAAAGGAGACCTCCCATCCCACAGATTGACGAAAAAAATTGGGACCGCCCCAATCCACAGAAAGGAAGATTCGTCCATGGCCCATGATGCCTCCCCACATTCCACGGCCATCGTTGATATAAAATCCAGAGACAAAAGCCTGAGCAAGTGCCTCAGACTCGCTCTTTCTTCATATCCTGAAGAGTTCTTCTCATGGTTTGTAGATTGGGCCTGCCATACCTACGTCCCCAAACATAAGGTGAGTTTGTGTTTTCAGTCTTCTGTCCTCAAATTCCCGGGCCACACAGCCTCCAGTCTGGGGCCCCTGGAGCCACACATTCGGACTGTGCCTACCCAATCCATGGGAATTCTGCCCATTCCATTGTCCAAAATCTTATAAATTGGGAGAACTCTCCAAAGTCCCCGAGGCAATCCCAATAGTGTAGGTCTCCAGGGACAAACAAGGGTGGTCTGACACCAGGTGAGCATCTACCTCCAATCATTCCATAGATGAATATCCCCAGAGAAGGAGAATGAACAAGATAGGACCCTAGGCCATAATCGAATACATTGCTTTGTTTTACAGACATGTCTCTTCAAAAGTCTGGATTCCAATTCCAGCATAATGGGTTTCCTGAGGCACACATCAGAACAAATATCCTCTCCACAAGGAAACTTGTGCATGGGAGCTATGTCAAAAGCTTAGGAGAATACTTCAGGGTCCCGGGGCCACCGCCCCATTCCAAGGTCCTCATGGACACAAACACACATTAGGGCCCAACCTCAGGAAAGTCCATTTCAACTCATCCACCCCGGTTGCTCCCGCAGAGGGATCCGATCTCAACTGTATTGTGGCTAGTAGACAATTGGATTGTGAGGCGGGCTTGCCTGGCATCCATCCTCCAACGGTGCTCTGGAGTCATTCCATATGGGATGTCCTGGAGCTGCCCAACAGGGCTTAAGTGTCACACAGAAGGAATCATTGAAGGGGGCATCCCACCACTCCCAACGTCGGAAACCTCCATGGCCTTGAGATTCCGCTCCTTTCATGAAGGCGCAGTCATGCACAGAAACTCCAACCTGAGCCAACGACTGATCCTCGCCGTGACTTCAGATGCTTGAGATTTTGGTTGCGACTGCAGGGGGTACCAGCCGTGCCCTCGGCCTGAAACTCAAGTCTAGCTCGTGTTCTCAAACTTCTGTCCTCACACTCCTGTCCCAGAAGCCCTCAAGTTTGGCAATTCCGGAACCACAATGCAGCACTCTGCCTGCCCTCTAGAAAAAATATCTTGCCTAATGAGGTGCCCAGGCACCTCAAATGAGGATAAACCTACAGGGCACTCGACTGTACCCAAATTATATAGTCTAACTTGGGCACTAGTGCACTGTATGACACAACCTGAGCCAGAACCTCCTGACCAACACCCAGGCAGTTGACCGCACACTGAGCATATCAGATGCGCCATCGCCTTAGATTGTCATCTCTTCCCAACTGCGATTTTTCAGGCTTCAGAACCTAGACCTTATCTCCAACCACTGCCCAGGGTTGAAAATGATGCAGAAATCAAAACACCTTCCCCATGGCAAGAGACCTTGTGATTGGCATGTTGTCCAAGGTCCAGTGTAGTTGAAACCAGTGTGGCCCATGAGGCCCCGCCCATGCTCGCGTGCCACGTTGGTCACAAACACACACTGTGACCCTCAGCCTGAGCCCAGGCCTCAAGTAAGGCCTCTCAGTGGCTGGATGAAGAGACATCTTATTGTGCCTGCCATGCCCCTAGGCCCCAATTTTTAACCATAGTTTGGGTTTTCCCTTCACTCTTCCCCAGGGCTCTGCTTTGGAATTCCTCTTTTGTTCAGACACCTGAGGTAATAAACCTGAAAGGAGAAATCCCATCCCACAGATTGACGAAAAACAATTGGGATCGGGCCAAATCCACAGAGAGGAAGATTCTTCCATGGCCCATGAGTCCTCCCCCATTCCACGGCCATCGTTGATATAAAATCCAAATGCAAAAGCCTGAGCAAGTGCCTCAGAATCGCTCTTTCTTCATATCCTGAAGATTTCTTCTCATGATTTGTAGATTGGGCCTGCCATACCTACATCCCCAAACCTAAGCTGAGTTTGTGTTTTCAGACTTCTGTCCTCAAAGTCCTGGGCCACACACCCTCATGCTGGGGCCTCTGAAGCCACACATTAGGACTGTGCCTACCCAATCCATGGGAATTCTGCCCATTCCATTGTCCAAAATCGTACAAATTAGGAGAACTCTCCAAAGTCCCTGAGGCCAAACCAATAGTGTAGGTCTCCGGGGACAAACAAGGGCGGTAAGACACCAGGTGAGCATCTACCTCCACTCATTCCATAGATGAATATCCCCAGACAAGAAGAATGAACAAGACAGGACCCTAGGCCATAATCGAATACATTGCATTGGTTTACAGGCATGTCTCTTCAAAAGTCTGGATTCCAATACCAGCATAATGGGTTTCCTGAGGCACCCATCAGAACAAATCTCCTCTCCACAAGGAAACTTGTGCATGGGAGCTATGTCAAAAGCTTAGGAGAATACTTCAGGGTCCCAGTGCCACCGCCCCATTTCAAGGCCCTCATGGACACAAACACACATTAGGGCCCATCCTCAGGAAAGTCCATTTCAACTCAGCCACCCCGGTTGCTCCCGCAGAGGGATCCGATCTCAACTGTATTGTGGCTAGTAGACAATTGGATTGCAAGGCGGGCTTCCCTGACATCCATCCTCCAAGGGTGCTCTGGAGTCATTCCATATGGGATATCCTGGAGCTGCCCAACTGGTCTCAATTGTCCCGCAGAAGGAATCCTTGAAGGGGGCATCACACAACTCCCAACGTGGGAAAAGCTCCATGGCTTCGAGATTCCGCTCCTTTCATGAAGGGGCAGTCATGCACAGAAACTACAACCTGAGCCAACGTCTGATCCTCGCCGTGACTTCAGATGCTTGAGATATGGTTCCCGATCTGCAGGGGGTACCAGCCGTGCCCTCGGCCTGAAGCCCAATTCTATCTTGTGTTCTCAGACTTCTGTCCTCAAACTCCTGGCCCGGAAGTCCTCCATTTTGGCAGTTCCGGACCCACAAGTCAGCACTCTGCCTGCCCTCTAGAAAAAATATCTTGCCTAATGACGTGCCCAGGCACCTCAAATGAGGATAAACCTACAGGGAACTCGACTGTACCCAAATTATATAGTCTAACTTGGGCACTAGTGCACTGTCTGACACAACCTCAGCCAGAACCCCCTGACCAACACCCAGGCAGCTGACCGTACACTGAGCATACCAGACGCGCCATCGCCTTAGGTCGTCATCTCTTCCCAACTGCGATTTTTCAGGCTTCAGAACCTGTACCTTATGTCCAATCACTGCTCACGTTTGAAAATGATGCAGAAATCAGAACACCTTCCCCATGGCAAGAGACCTTGTGATTGGCATGTTGTCCAAGGTCCAGTGTAGTTGAAACCAGTTTGGCCCATGAGGCCCCACCCATGTTCGCGGGCCACAATTGTCACAAACACACATTTGACCCTCAGCCTGAGCCCAGTCTCAAGTAAGGCCGCTCAGTGGCTGGATGAAGAGACAGCTTATTGGGCCTGCCAAGCCCCTATGCCGCAATTTTTAACCATAGTTTGGGTTTTCCATTCACTCTTCCCCAGGGCTCTGCTTTGGAATTCCTCTTTTGTTCGGACACCTGAGGTAATAAACCTGAAAGGAGACCTCCCATCCCACAGATTGACGAAAAAAATTGGGACCGCCCCAATCCACAGAAAGGAAGATTCGTCCATGGCCCATGATGCCTCCCCACATTCCACGGCCATCGTTGATATAAAATCCAGAGACAAAAGCCTGAGCAAGTGCCTCAGACTCGCTCTTTCTTCATATCCTGAAGAGTTCTTCTCATGGTTTGTAGATTGGGCCTGCCATACCTACGTCCCCAAACATAAGGTGAGTTTGTGTTTTCAGACTTCTGTCCTCAAAGTCCTGGGCCACACAGCCTCCAGGCTGGGGCCCCTGGAGCCACACATTCGGACTGTGCCTACCCAATCCATGGGTATTTTGCCCATTCCATTGTCCAAAATCTTACAAATTGGGAGAACTCTCCAAAGTCCCCGAGGCAATCCCAATAGTGTAGGTCTCCAGGGACAAACAAGGGTGGTCTGACACCAGGTGAGCATCTACCTCCAATCATTCCATAGATGAATATCCCCAGAGAAGGAGAATGAACAAGACAGGACCCTAGGCCATAATCGAATACATTGCTTTGTTTTACAGGCATGTCTCTTCAAAAGTCTGGATTCCAATTCCAGCATAATGGGTTTCCTGAGGCACACATCAGAACAAATCTCCTCTCCACAAGGAAACTTGTGCATGGGAGCTATGTCAAAAGCTTAGGAGAATACTTCAGGGTCCCGGGGCCACCGCCCCATTCCAAGGTCCTCATGGACACAAACACACATTAGGGCCCATCCTCAGGAAAGTCCATTTCAACTCATCCACCCCGGTTGCTCCCGCAGAGGGATCCGATCTCAACTCTATTGTGGCTAGTAGACAATTGGATTGTGAGGCGGGCTTGCCTGGCATCCATCCTCCAACGGTGCTCTGGAGTCATTCCATATGGGATGTCCTGGAGCTGCCCAGCAGGTCTTAATTGTCACACAGAAGGAATCATTGAAGGGGGCATCCCACCACTCCCAACGTCGGAAACCTCCATGGCCTTGAGATTCCGCTCCTTTCATGAAGGCGCAGTCATGCACAGAAACTCCAACCTGAGCCAACGACTGATCCTCGCCGTGATTTCAGATGCTTGAGATTTTGGTTGCGACTGCAGGGGGTACCAGCCGTGCCCTCGGCCTGAAACTCAAGTCTAGCTCGTGTTCTCAAACTTCTGTCCTCACACTCCTGTCCCAGAAGCCCTGAAGTTTGGCAATCCCGGACCCACAATGCAGCACTCTGCCTGCCCTCTAGAAAAAATATCTTGCCTAATGAGGTGCCCAGGCACCTCAAATGAGGATAAACCTACAGGGCACTCGACTGTACCCAAATTATATAGTCTAACTTGGGCACTAGTGCACTGTATGACACAACCTGAGCCAGAACCTCCTGACCAACACCCAGGCAGTTGACCGCACACTGAGCATATCAGATGCGCCATCGCCTTAGATTGTCATCTCTTCCCAACTGCGATTTTTCAGGCTTCAGAACCTAGACCTTATCTCCAACCACTGCCCAGGGTTGAAAATGATGCAGAAATCAAAACACCTTCCCCATGGCAAGAGACCTTGTGATTGGCATGTTGTCCAAGGTCCAGTGTAGTTGAAACCAGTGTGGCCCATGAGGCCCCGCCCATGCTCGCGTGCCACGTTGGTCACAAACACACACTATGACCCTTAGCCTGAGCCCAGGCCTCAAGTAAGGCCTCTCAGTGGCTGGATGAAGAGACAGCTTATTGTGCCTGCCATGCCCCTAGGCCCCAATTTTTAACCATAGTTTGGGTTTTCCCTTCACTCTTCCCCAGGGCTCTGCTTTGGAATTCCTCTTTTGTTCAGACACCTGAGGTAATAAACCTGAAAGGAGAAATCCCATCCCACAGATTGACGAAAAACAATTGGGATCGGGCCAAATCCACAGAGAGGAAGATTCGTCCATGGCCCATGAGTCCTCCCCCATTCCACGGCCATCGTTGATATAAAATCCAAATGCAAAAGCCTGAGCAAGTGCCTCAGAATCGCTCTTTCTTCATATCCTGAAGATTTCTTCTCATGATTTGTAGATTGGGCCTGCCATACCTACATACCCAAACCTAAGCTGAGTTTGTGTTTTCAGACTTCTGTCCTCAAAGTCCTGGGCCACACACCCTCATGCTGGGGCCTCTGAAGCCACACATTAGGACTGTGCCTACCCATCCATGGGAATTCTGCCCATTCCATTGTGCAAAATCGTACAAATTAGGAGAACTCTCCAAAGTCCCTGAGGCCAAACCAATAGTGTAGGTCTCCGGGGACAAACAAGGGCGGTAAGACACCAGGTGAGCATCTACCTCCACTCATTCCATAGATGAATATCCCCAGACAAGAAGAATGAACAAGACAGGACCCTAGGCTATAATCGAATACATTGCATTGGTTTACAGGCATGTCTCTTCAAAAGTCTGGATTCCAATACCAGCATAATGGGTTTCCTGAGGCACCCATCAGAACAAATCTCCTCTCCACAAGGAAACTTGTGCATGGGAGCTATGTCAAAAGCTTAGGAGAATACTTCAGGGTCCCAGTGCCACCGCCCCATTATAAGGCCCTCATGGACACAAACACACATTAGGGCCCATATCAGGAAAGTCCATTTCAACTCAGCCACCCCGGTTGCTCCCGCAGAGGGATCCGATCTCAACTGTATTGTGGCTAGTAGACAATTGGATTGCAAGGCGGGCTTCCCTGACATCCATCCTCCAAGGGTGCTCTGGAGTCATTCCATATGGGATGTCCTGGAGCTGCCCAACTGGTCTCAATTGTCCCGCAGAAGGAATCCTTGAAGGGGGCATCACACAACTCCCAACGTGGGAAAAGCTCCATGGCTTCGAGATTCCGCTCCTTTCATGAAGGGGCAGTCATGCACAGAAACTACAACCTGAGCCAACGTCTGATCCTCGCCGTGACTTCAGATGCTTGAGATATGGTTTCCGATCTGCAGGGGGTACCAGCCGTGCCCTCGGCCTGAAGCCCAAGTCTATCTTGTGTTCTCAGACTTCTGTCCTCAAACTCCTGGCCCGGAAGTCCTCCATTTTGGCAATTCCGGACCCACAAGGCAGCACTCTGCCTGACCTCTAGAAAAAATATCTTGCCTAATGACGTGCCCAGGCACCTCAAATGAGGATAAACCTACAGGGAACTCGACTGTACCCAAATTATATAGTCTAACTTGGGCACTAGTGCACTGTCTGACACAACCTCAGCCAGAACCCCCTGACCAACACCCAGGCAGCTGACCGTACACTGAGCATATCAGACGTGCCATCGCCTTAGGTCGTCATCTCTTCCCAACTGCGATTTTTCAGGCTTCAGAACCTGTACCTTATGTCCAATCACTGCTCACGTTTGAAAATGATGCAGAAATCAGAACACCTTCCCCATGGCAAGAGACCTTGTGATTGGCATGTTGTCCAAGGTCCAGTGTAGTTGAAACCAGTTTGGCCCATGAGGCCCCACCCATGTTCGCGGGCCACAATTGTCACAAACACACATTTGACCCTCAGCCTGAGCCCAGTCTCAAGTAAGGCCGCTCAGTGGCTGGATGAAGAGACAGCTTATTGGGCCTGCCAAGCCCCTATGCCGCAATTTTTAACCATAGTTTGGGTTTTCCATTCACTCTTCCCCAGGGCTCTGCTTTGGAATTCCTCTTTTGTTCGGACACCTGAGGTAATAAACCTGAAAGGAGACCTCCCATCCCACAGATTGACGAAAAAAATTGGGACCGCCCCAATCCACAGAAAGGAAGATTCGTCCATGGCCCATGATGCCTCCCCACATTCCACGGCCATCGTTGATATAAAATCCAGAGACAAAAGCCTGAGCAAGTGCCTCAGACTCGCTCTTTCTTCATATCCTGAAGAGTTCTTCTCATGGTTTGTAGATTGGGCCTGCCATACCTACGTCCCCAAACATAAGGTGAGTTTGTGTTTTCAGACTTCTGTCCTCAAAGTCCTGGGCCACACAGCCTCCAGGCTGGGGCCCCTGGAGCCACACATTCGGACTGTGCCTACCCAATCCATGGGTATTCTGCCCATTCCATTGTCCAAAATCTTACAAATTGGGAGAACTCTCCAAAGTCCCCGAGGCAATCCCAATAGTGTAGGTCTCCAGGGACAAACAAGGGTGGTCTGACACCAGGTGAGCATCTACCTCCAATCATTCCATAGATGAATATCCCCAGAGAAGGAGAATGAACAAGACAGGACCCTAGGCCATAATCGAATACATTGCTTTGGTTTACAGGCATGTCTCTTCAAAAGTCTGGATTCCAATTCCAGCATAATGGGTTTCCTGAGGCACACATCAGAACAAATCTCCTCTCCACAAGGAAACTTGTGCATGGGAGCTATGTCAAAAGCTTAGGAGAATACTTCAGGGTCCCGGGGCCACCGCCCCATTCCAAGGTCCTCATGGACACAAACACACATTAGGGCCCATCCTCAGGAAAGTCCATTTCAACTCATCCACCCCGGTTGCTCCCGCAGAGGGATCCGATCTCAACTGTATTGTGGCTAGTAGACAATTGGATTGTGAGGCGGGCTTGCCTGGCATCCATCCTCCAACGGTGCTCTGGAGTCATTCCATATGGGATGTCCTGGAGCTGCCCAGCAGGTCTTAATTGTCACACAGAAGGAATCATTGAAGGGGGCATCCCACCACTCCCAACGTCGGAAACCTCCATGGCCTTGAGATTCCGCTCCTTTCATGAAGGCGCAGTCATGCACAGAAACTCCAACCTGAGCCAACGACTGATCCTCGCCGTGATTTCAGATGCTTGAGATTTTGGTTGCGACTGCAGGGGGTACCAGCCGTGCCCTCGGCCTGAAACTCAAGTCTAGCTCGTGTTCTCAAACTTCTGTCCTCACACTCCTGTCCCAGAAGCCCTCAAGTTTGGCAATCCCGGACCCACAATGCAGCACTCTGCCTGCCCTCTAGAAAAAATATCTTGCCTAATGAGGTGCCCAGGCACCTCAAATGAGGATAAACCTACAGGGCACTCGACTGTACCCAAATTATATAGTCTAACTTGGGCACTAGTGCACTGTATGACACAACCTGAGCCAGAACCTCCTGACCAACACCCAGGCAGTTGACTGCACACTGAGCATATCAGATGCGCCATCGCCTTAGATTGTCATCTCTTCCCAACTGCGATTTTTCAGGCTTCAGAACCTAGATCTTATCTCCAACCACTGCCCAGGGTTGAAAATGATGCAGAAATCAAAACACCTTCCCCATGGCAAGAGACCTTGTGATTGGCATGTTGTCCAAGGTCCAGTGTAGTTGAAACCAGTGTGGCCCATGAGGCCCCGCCCATGCTCGCGTGCCACGTTGGTCACAAACACACACTCTGACCCTCAGCCTGAGCCCAGGCCTCAAGTAAGGCCTCTCAGTGGCTGGATGAAGAGACAGCTTATTGTGCCTGCCATGCCCCTAGGCCCCAATTTTTAACCATAGTTTGGGTTTTCCCTTCACTCTTCCCCAGGGCTCTGCTTTGGAATTCCTCTTTTGTTCAGACACCTGAGGTAATAAACCTGAAAGGAGAAATCCCATCCCACAGATTGACGAAAAACAATTGGGATCGGGCCAAATCCACAGAGAGGAAGATTCGTCCATGGCCCATGAGTCCGCCCCATTCCACGGCCATCGTTGATATAAAATCCAAATGCAAAAGCCTGAGCAAGTGCCTCAGAATCGCTCTTTCTTCATATCCTGAAGATTTCTTCTCATGATTTGTAGATTGGGCCTGCCATACCTACATACCCAAACCTAAGCTGAGTTTGTGTTTTCAGACTTCTGTCCTCAAAGTCCTGGGCCACACACCCTCATGCTGGGGCCTCTGAAGCCACACATTAGGACTGTGCCTACCCAATCCATGGGAATTCTGCCCATTCCATTGTCCAAAATCGTACAAATTAGGAGAACTCTCCAAAGTCCCTGAGGCCAAACCAATAGTGTAGGTCTCCGGGGACAAACAAGGGCGGTAAGACACCAGGTGAGCATCTACCTCCACTCATTCCATAGATGAATATCCCCAGACAAGAAGAATGAACAAGACAGGACCCTAGGCCATAATCGAATACATTGCATTGGTTTACAGGCATGTCTCTTCAAAAGTCTGGATTCCAATACCAGCATAATGGGTTTCCTGAGGCACCCATCAGAACAAATCTCCTCTCCACAAGGAAACTTGTGCATGGGAGCTATGTCAAAAGCTTAGGAGAATACTTCAGGGTCCCAGTGCCACCGCCCCATTTCAAGGCCCTCATGGACACAAACACACATTAGGGCCCATCCTCAGGAAAGTCCATTTCAACTCAGCCACCCCGGTTGCTCCCGCAGAGGGATCCGATCTCAACTGTATTGTGGCTAGTAGACAATTGGATTGCAAGGCGGGCTTCCCTGACATCCATCCTCCAAGGGTGCTCTGGAGTCATTCCATATGGGATGTCCTGGAGCTGCCCAACTGGTCTCAATTGTCCCGCAGAAGGAATCCTTGAAGGGGGCATCACACAACTCCCAACGTGGGAAAAGCTCCATGGCTTCGAGATTCCGCTCCTTTCATGAAGGGGCAGTCATGCACAGAAACTACAACCTGAGCCAACGTCTGATCCTCGCCGTGACTTCAGATGCTTGAGATATGGTTTCCGATCTGCAGGGGGTACCAGCCGTGCCCTCGGCCTGAAGCCCAAGTCTATCTTGTGTTCTCAGACTTCTGTCCTCAAACTCCTGGCCCGGAAGTCCTCCATTTTGGCAATTCCGGACCCACAAGGCAGCACTCTGCCTGACCTCTAGAAAAAATATCTTGCCTAATGACGTGCCCAGGCACCTCAAATGAGGATAAACCTACAGGGAACTCGACTGTACCCAAATTATATAGTCTAACTTGGGCACTAGTGCACTGTCTGACACAACCTCAGCCAGAACCCCCTGACCAACACCCAGGCAGCTGACCGTACACTGAGCATATCAGACGCGCCATCGCCTTAGGTCGTCATCTCTTCCCAACTGCGATTTTTCAGGCTTCAGAACCTGTACCTTATGTCCAATCACTGCTCACGTTTGAAAATGATGCAGAAATCAGAACACCTTCCCCATGGCAAGAGACCTTGTGATTGGCATGTTGTCCAAGGTCCAGTGTAGTTGAAACCAGTTTGGCCCATGAGGCCCCACCCATGTTCGCGGGCCACAATTGTCACAAACACACATTTGACCCTCAGCCTGAGCCCAGTCTCAAGTAAGGCCGCTCAGTGGCTGGATGAAGAGACAGCTTATTGGGCCTGCCAAGCCCCTATGCCGCAATTTTTAACCATAGTTTGGGTTTTCCATTCACTCTTCCCCAGGGCTCTGCTTTGGAATTCCTCTTTTGTTCGGACACCTGAGGTAATAAACCTGAAAGGAGACCTCCCATCCCACAGATTGACGAAAAAAATTGGGACCGCCCCAATCCACAGAAAGGAAGATTCGTCCATGGCCCATGATGCCTCCGCACATTCCACGGCCATCGTTGATATAAAATCCAGAGACAAAAGCCTGAGCAAGTGCCTCAGACTCGCTCTTTCTTCATATCCTGAAGAGTTCTTCTCATGGTTTGTAGATTGGGCCTGCCATACCTACGTCCCCAAACATAAGGTGAGTTTGTGTTTTCAGACTTCTGTCCTCAAAGTCCTGGGCCACACAGCCTCCAGGCTGGGGCCCCTGGAGCCACACATTCGGACTGTGCCTACCCAATCCATGGGTATTCTGCCCATTCCATTGTCCAAAATCTTACAAATTGGGAGAACTCTCCAAAGTCCCCGAGGCAATCCCAATAGTGTAGGTCTCCAGGGACAAACAAGGGTGGTCTGACACCAGGTGAGCATCTACCTCCAATCATTCCATAGATGAATATCCCCAGAGAAGGAGAATGAACAAGACAGGACCCTAGGCCATAATCGAATACATTGCTTTGTTTTACAGGCATGTCTCTTCAAAAGTCTGGATTCCAATTCCAGCATAATGGGTTTCCTGAGGCACACATCAGAACAAATCTCCTCTCCACAAGGAAACTTGTGCATGGGAGCTATGTCAAAAGCTTAGGAGAATACTTCAGGGTCCCGGGGCCACCGCCCCATTCCAAGGTCCTCATGGACACAAACACACATTAGGGCCCATCCTCAGGAAAGTCCATTTCAACTCATCCACCCCGGTTGCTCCCGCAGAGGGATCTGATCTCAACTGTATTGTGGCTAGTAGACAATTGGATTGTGAGGCGGGCTTGCCTGGCATCCATCCTCCAACGGTGCTCTGGAGTCATTCCATATGGGATGTCCTGGAGCTGCCCAGCAGGTCTTAATTGTCACACAGAAGGAATCATTGAAGGGGGCATCCCACCACTCCCAACGTCGGAAACCTCCATGGCCTTGAGATTCCGCTCCTTTCATGAAGGCGCAGTCATGCACAGAAACTCCAACCTGAGCCAACGACTGATCCTCGCCGTGATTTCAGATGCTTGAGATTTTGGTTGCGACTGCAGGGGGTACCAGCCGTGCCCTCGGCCTGAAACTCAAGTCTAGCTCGTGTTCTCAAACTTCTGTCCTCACACTCCTGTCCCAGAAGCCCTCAAGTTTGGCAATTCCGGACCCACAATGCAGCACTCTGCCTGCCCTCTAGAAAAAATATCTTGCCTAATGAGGTGCCCAGGCACCTCAAATGAGGATAAACCTACAGGGCACTCGACTGTACCCAAATTATATAGTCTAACTTGGGCACTAGTGCACTGTATGACACAACCTGAGCCAGAACCTCCTGACCAACACCCAGGCAGTTGACCGCACACTGAGCATATCAGATGCGCCATCGCCTTAGATTGTCATCTCTTCCCAACTGCGATTTTTCAGGCTTCAGAACCTAGACCTTATCTCCAACCACTGCCCAGGGTTGAAAATGATGCAGAAATCAGAACACCTTCCCCATGGCAAGAGACCTTGTGATTGGCATGTTGTCCAAGGTCCAATGTAGTTGAAACCAGTGTGGCCCATGAGGCCCCGCCCATGCTCGCGTGCCACGTTGGTCACAAACACACACTGTGACCCTCAGCCTGAGCCCAGGCCTCAAGTAAGGCCTCTCAGTGGCTGGATGAAGAGACAGCTTATTGTGCCTGCCATGCCCCTAGGCCCCAATTTTTAACCATAGTTTGGGTTTTCCCTTCACTCTTCCCCAGGGCTCTGCTTTGGAATTCCTCTTTTGTTCAGACACCTGAGGTAATAAACCTGAAAGGAGAAATCCCATCCCACAGATTGACGAAAAACAATTGGGATCGGGCCAAATCCACAGAGAGGAAGATTCGTCCATGGCCCATGAGTCCTCCCCCATTCCACGGCCATCGTTGATATAAAATCCAAATGCAAAAGCCTGAGCAAGTGCCTCAGAATCGCTCTTTCTTCATATCCTGAAGATTTCTTCTCATGATTTGTAGATTGGGCCTGCCATACCTACATCCCCAAACCTAAGCTGAGTTTGTGTTTTCAGACTTCTGTCCTCAAAGTCCTGGGCCACACACCCTCATGCTGGGGCCTCTGAAGCCACACATTAGGACTGTGCCTACCCAATCCATGGTAATTCTGCCCATTCCATTGTCCAAAATCGTACAAATTAGGAGAACTCTCCAAAGTCCCTGAGGCCAAACCAATAGTGTAGGTCTCCGGGGACAAACAAGGGCGGTAAGACACCAGGTGAGCATCTACCTCCACTCATTCCATAGATGAATATCCCCAGACAAGAAGAATGAACAAGACAGGACCCTAGGCCATAATCGAATACATTGCATTGGTTTACAGGCATGTCTCTTCAAAAGTCTGGATTCCAATACCAGCATAATGGGTTTCCTGAGGCACCCATCAGAACAAAACTCCTCTCCACAAGGAAACTTGTGCATGGGAGCTATGTCAAAAGCTTAGGAGAATACTTCAGGGTCCCAGTGCCACCGCCCCATTTCAAGGCCCTCATGGACACAAACACACATTAGGGCCCATCCTCAGGAAAGTCCATTTCAACTCAGCCACCCCGGTTGCTCCCGCAGAGGGATCCGATCTCAACTGTATTGTGGCTAGTAGACAATTGGATTGTGAGGCGGGCTTCCCTGGCATCCATTCTCCAAGGGAGCTCTGGTCATTCCATATGGGATGTCCTGGGCTGCCCAACAGGTCTCAATTGTCACACAGAAGGAATCATTGAAGGGGGCATCCCACCACTCCCACGTCGGAAAACCTCCATGGCCTTGAGATTCCGCTCCGTTCATGAAGGGGCGGTCATGCACAGAAACTGCAACCTGAGTCAACGTCTGATCCTCGCCGTGACTTCAGATGCTTGAGATATTGTTTCCGATCTGCTGGGGGTACCTACCGTGCCCTCGGCCTGAAGCCCAAGTCTATCTTGTGTTCTCAGACTTCTGTCCTCAAACTCCTGGCCCGGAAGTCCTCCATTTTGGCAATTCCGAACCCACAAGGCAGCACTCTGCCTGCCCTCTAAAAAAAATATCTTGCCTAATGAGGTGCCCAGGTACCTCAAATGAGGATAAACCTACAGGGAACTCGACTGTACCCAAATTATATAGTCTAACTTGGGCACTAGTGCACTGTCTGACACAACCTCAGCCAGAACCCCCTGACCAACACCCAGGCAGCTGTACGCACATTGAGCATATCCGACGCGTCATCGCTTTAGGTCGTCATCTCTTCGCAACTGCGATTTTTCAGGCTTCAGAACTTATACCTTATGTCCAATCACTGCTCACGATTGAAAATGTTGCAGAAATCAGAACACCTTCCCCATGGCAAGAGACCTTGTGATTGGCATGTTGTTCAAGGTCCAGTGTAGTTGAAACCAGTTTTGCCCATGAGGTCCACCCATGCTCTCGGGCCACTATTGTCACAAACACACATTTGACCCTCAGCCTGAGCCCAGTCTCAAGTAAGGCCGCTCAGTGACTGGATGAAGAGACAGCTTATTGGGCCTGCCAAGCCCCTAGGTCCCAATTTTTAACAATAGTTTGGGTTGTCCCTTCACTCTTCCCCAGGGCTCTGCTTTGGAATTCCTGTTTTGTTCGGACACCTGAGGTAATAAACCTGAAAGGAGACCTCCCATCCCACAGATTGACGAAAAAAATTGGGACCGCCCCAATCCACAGAAAGGAAGATTCGTCCATGGCCCATGATGCCTCCCCACATTCCACGGCCATCGTTGATATAAAATATAGAGACAAAAGCTTGAGCAAGTGCCTCAGACTCGCTCTTTCTTCATATCCTGAAGAGTTCTGCTCATGGTGTGTAGATTGGGCCTGCCATACCTATGTCCCCAAACATAAGGTGAGTTTGTGTTTTCAGACTTCTGTCCTCAAAGTCCTGGGCCACACAGCCTCCAGGCTGGGGCCCCTGGAGCCACACATTCGGACTGTGCCTACCCAATCCATGGGAATTCTGCCCATTCCATTGTCCAAAATCTTACAAATTGGGAGAACTCTCCAAAGTCCTCGAGGCAATCCCAATAGTGTAGGTCTCCAGGGACAAACAAGGGTGGTCTGACACCAGGTGAGCATCTACCTCCACTTATTCCATAGATGAATATCCCCAGAGAAGAAGAATGAACAAGACAGGACCCTAGGCCATAATCGAATACATTGCTTTGGTTTACAGGCATGTCTCTTCAAAAGTCTGGGATTCCAATTCCAGCATAATGGGTTTCCTGAGGCACCCATCAGAACAAATATCCTCTCCACAAGGAAACTTGTGTATGGGAACTATGTCAAAAGCTTAGGAGAATATTTAAGGGTCCCGGGGTCACCGCCCCATTCCAAGGCCCTCATGGACAGAAACACACATTAGGGCACATCCTCAGGAAAGTCCATTTCAACTCATCCACCCCGGATGCTCCCGCAGAGGGATCCGATCTCAACTGTATTGTGGCTAGTAGACAATTGGATTGTGAGGCGGGCTTGCCTGGCATCCATCCTCCAACGGTGCTCTGGAGTCATTCCATATGGGATGTCCAGGAGCTGCCCAACAGGTCTTAATTGTCACACAGAAGGTATCATTGAAGGGGGCATTCCACCACTCCCAACGTCGGAAACCTCCATGGCCTTGAGATTCCGCTCCTTTCATGAAGGGGCAGTCATGCACAGAAACTCCAACCTGAGCCAACGTCTGATCCTCGCCGTGACTTCAGATGCTTGAGATTTCGGTTGCTACTGCAGGGGGTACCAGCCGTGCCCTCGGCCTGAAACTCAACTCTAGCTCATGTTCTCAGACTTCTTTCCTCACACTCCTGTCCCAGAAGCCCTCATGTTTGGCAATTCCGGACCCACAATGCAGCACTCTGCCTGCCCTCCAGAAAAAATATCTTGCCTAATGAGGTGCTCAGGCACCTCAAATGAGGATAAACCTACAGGGCACTCGACTGTACCCAAATTATATAGTCTAACTTGGGCACTAGTGCACTGTCTGACACAACCTGAGCCAGAACCTCCTGACCAACACCCAGGCAGTTGACCGCACACTGAGCATATCAGATGCGCCATTACCTTAGATTGTCATCTCTTCCCAACTGCGGTTTTCAGGCTTCTGAACCTAGACCTTATCTCCAACCACTGCCAAGGGTTGAAAATGATGCAGAAATCAAAACACCTTCCCCATGGCAACACCTTGTGATTGGCATGTTGTCCAAGGTCCAGTGTAGTTGAAACCAGTGTGGCCCATGAGGCCCCGCCCATGCTCGCGTGCCACGTAGATCACAAACACACACTGTGACCCTCAGCCGGAGCCCAGCCCTCAAGTAAGGCCTCTCAGTGGCTGGTTGAAGAGACAGCTTATTGTGCCTGCCATGCCCTAGGCCCCAATTTTTAACCATAGTTTGGGTTTTCCCTTCAATTTTTCCAGGGATCTGCTTTGGAATTCCTCTTTTGTTCAGACACCTGAGGTAATAAACCTGAAAGGAGACATCCCATCCCACAGATTGACGAAAAACAATTGTGATCGGGCCAAATCCACCGAGAGGAAGATTCGTCCATGGCCCATAAGTCCTCCCCCATTCCACGGCCATCGTTGATATAAAATCCAAATGCAAAAGCCTGAGCAAGTGCCTCAGACTCGCTCTTTCTTCATATCCTGAAGATTTCTTCTCATGATTTGTAGATTGGGCCTGCCATACCTACATCCCCAAACATAAGCTGAGTTTGTGCTTTCAGACTTCTGTCCTCAAAGTACTGGGCCACACACCCTCATGCTGGGGCCTCTGAAGCCACACATTAGGACTGTGCCTACCCAATCCATGGGAATTCTGCTCATTCCATTGTCCAAAATCGTACAAATTAGGAGAGCTCTCCAAAGTCCCTGAGGCCAAACCAATAGTGTAGGTCTCCGGGGACAAACAAGGGCGGTAAGACACCAGATGAGCATCTACCTCCACTCATTCCATAGATGAATATCCCCAGAGAAGAAGAATGAACAAGACAGGACCCTAGGCCATAATAGAATACATTGCTTTGGTTTACAGGCATGTCTCTTCAAAAGTCTGGATTCCTATACCAGCATAATGGGTTTCCTGAGGCACCCATCAGAACAAATCTCCTCTCCACAAGGAAACTTGTGCATGGGAGCTATGTCAAAAGCTTAGAAGAATACTTCAGGGTCCCAGTGCCACCGACCCATTACAAGTCCCTCATGGACAGAAACACACATTAGGGCTCATCCTCAGGAAAGTCCATTTCAACTCAGCCACCCCGGTTGATCCCGCAGATTGATCCGATCTCAACTGTATTGTCGCTAGTAGACAATTGGATTGCGTGGCGGGCTTCCCTGGCATCCATTCTCCAAGGGTGCTCTGGTCATTCCATATGGGATGTCCTGGGCTGCCCAACAGGTCTCAATTGTCACACAGAAGGAATCATTGAAGGGGGCATCCCACCACTCCCAACGTCGGAAAACCTCCATGGCCTTGAGATTCTGCTCCGTTCATGAAGGGGCGGTCATGCACAGAAACTCCAACCTAGGCCAACGACTGATCCTCACCGTGACTTCAGATGCTTGAGATTATGGTTGCGACTGCAGGGGGTACCAGCCGTGCCCTCGGCCTCAAACTCAAGTCTAGCTTGTGTTCTCAGACTTCTGTCCTCACACTCCTGTCCCAGAAGCCCTCAAGTTTGGCAATTCCGGACCCACAATGCAGCACTCTGCCTGCCCTCTAGAAAAAATATCTTGCCTAATGAGGTGCCCAGGCACCTCAAATGAGGATAAACCTACAGGGCACTCGACTGTACCCAAATTATATAGTCTAACTTGGGCACTAGTGCACTGTATGACACAACCTGAGCCAGAACCTCCTGACCAACACCCAGGCAGTTGACCGCACACTGAGCATATCAGATGCGCCATCGCCTTAGATTGTCATCTCTTCCCAACTGCGATTTTTCAGGCTTCAGAACCTAGACCTTATCTCCAACCACTGCCCAGGGTTGAAAATGATGCAGAAATCAAAACACCTTCCCCATGGCAAGAGACCTTGTGATTGGCATGTTGTCCAAGGTCCAGTGTAGTTGAAACCAGTGTGGCCCATGAGGCCCCGCCCATGCTCGCGTGCCACGTTGGTCACAAACACACACTGTGACCCTCAGCCTGAGCCCAGGCCTCAAGTAAGGCCTCTCAGTGGCTGGATGAAGAGACAGCTTATTGTGCCTGCCATGCCCCTAGGCCCCAATTTTTAACCATAGTTTGGGTTTTCCCTTCACTCTTCCCCAGGGCTCTGCTTTGGAATTCCTCTTTTGTTCAGACACCTGAGGTAATAAACCTGAAAGGAGAAATCCCATCCCACAGATTGACGAAAAACAATTGGGATCGGGCCAAATCCACAGAGAGGAAGATTCGTCCATGGCCCATGAGTCCTCCCCCATTCCACGGCCATCGTTGATATAAAATCCAAATGCAAAAGCCTGAGCAAGTGCCTCAGAATCGCTCTTTCTTCATATCCTGAAGATTTCTTCTCATGATTTGTAGATTGGGCCTGCCATACCTACATCCCCAAACCTAAGCTGAGTTTGTGTTTTCAGACTTCTGTCCTCAAAGTCCTGGGCCACACACCCTCATGCTGGGGCCTCTGAAGCCACACATTAGGACTGTGCCTACCCAATCCATGGGAATTCTGCCCATTCCATTGTCCAAAATCGTACAAATTAGGAGAACTCTCCAAAGTCCCTGAGGCCAAACCAATAGTGTAGGTCTCCGGGGACAAACAAGGGCGGTAAGACACCAGGTGAGCATCTACCTCCACTCATTCCATAGATGAATATCCCCAGACAAGAAGAATGAACAAGACAGGACCCTAGGCCATAATCGAATACATTGCATTGGTTTACAGGCATGTCTCTTCAAAAGTCTGGATTCCAATACCAGCATAATGGGTTTCCTGAGGCACCCATCAGAACAAATCTCCTCTCCACAAGGAAACTTGTGCATGGGAGCTATGTCAAAAGCTTAGGAGAATACTTCAGGGTCCCAGTGCCACCGCCCCATTTCAAGGCCCTCATGGACACAAACACACATTAGGGCCCATCCTCAGGAAAGTCCATTTCAACTCATCCACCCCGGTTGCTCCCGCAGAGTGATCCGATCTCAACTGTATTGTGGCTATTAGACAATTGGATTGTGAGGCGGGCTTCCCTGACATCCATCCTCCAAGGGTGCTCTGGAGTCATTCCATATGGGATGTCCTGGGCTGCCCAAAAGGTCTTAATTGTCACACAGAAGGAATCATTGAAGGGGGCATTCCACCACTCCCACGTCGGAAAACCTCCATGGCCTTGAGATTCCGCTCCGTTCATGATGGGGCTGTCATGCACAGAAACTGCAACCTGAGCCAACGTCTGATCCTCGCCGTGACTTCAGATGCTTGAGATATTGTTTCCGATCTGCAGGGGGTACCTACCGTGCCCTCGGCCTGAAGCCCATGTCTATCTTGTGTTCTCAGACTTCTGTCCTCAAACTCCTGGCCCGGAAGTCCTCCATTTTGGCAATTCCGGACCCACAAGGCAGCACTCTGCCTGCCCTCTAGAAAAAATATCTTGCCTAATGAGGTGCCCAGGCACCTCAAATGAGGATAAACCTACAGGGAACTCGACTGTACCCAAATTATATAGTCTAACTTGGGCACTAGTGCACTGTCTGACACAACCTCAGCCAGAACCCCCTGACCAACACCCAGGCAGCTGACCGCACACTGATCATATCAGACGCGCCATCGCTTTAGGTCGTCATCTCTTCCCAACTGCGATTTTTCAGGCTTCAGAACTTATACCTTATGTCCAATCACTGCTCACGATTGAAAATGGTGCAGAAATCAGAACACCTTCCCCATGGCAAGAGACCTTGTGATTGGCATGTTGTCCAAGGTCCAGTGTAGTTGAAACCAGTTTGGCCCATGTGGCCCCACCCATGCTCGCGGGCCACTATTGTCACAAACACACATTTGACCCTCAGCCTGAGCCCAGTCTCAAGTAAGGCCCCTCAGTGGCTGGATGAAGAGACAGCTTATTGGGCCTGCCAAGCCCCTATGCCGCAATTTTTAACCATAGTTTGGGTTGTCCCTTCACTCTTCCCCAGGGCTCTTCTTTGGAATTCCTCTTTTGTTCGGACACCTGAGGTAATAAACCTGAAAGGAGACCTCCCATCCCACAGATTGACGAAAAAAATTGGGACCGCCCCAATGCACAGAAAGGAAGATTCGTCCATGGCCCATGATGCTTCCCCACATTCCATGGCCATCGTTGATATAAAATCCAGAGACAAAAGCCTGAGCAAGTGCCTCAGACTCGCTCTTTCTTCATATCCTGAAGAATTCTGCTCATCTTGTGTAGATTGGGCCTGCCATACCTATGTCCCCAAACATAAGGTGAGTTTGTGTTTTCAGACTTCTGTCCTCAAAGTCCTGGGCCACACAGCCTCCAGGCTGGGGCCCCTGGAGCCACACATTCGGACTGTGCCTACCCAATCCATGGGAATTCTGCCCATTCCATTGTCCAAAATCTTACAAATTGGGAGAACTCTCCAAAGTCCCCGAGGCAATCCCAATAGTGTAGGTCTCCAGGGACAAACAAGGGTGGTCTGACACCAGGTGAGCATCTACCTCCACTTATTCCATAGATGAATATCCCCAGAGAAGAAGAATGAACAAGACAGGACCCTAGGCCATAATCGAATACATTGCTTTGTTTTACAGGCATGTCTCTTCAAAAGTCTGGATTCCAATTCCAGCATAATGGGTTTCCTGAGGCACACATCAGAACAAATCTCCTCTCCACAAGGAAACTTGTGCATGGGAGCTATGTCAAAAGCTTAGGAGAATACTTCAGGGTCCCGGGGCCACCGCCCCATTCCAAGGTCCTCATGGACACAAACACACATTAGGGCCCATCCTCAGGAAAGTCCATTTCAACTCATCCACCCCGGTTGCTCCCGCAGAGGGATCCGATCTCAACTGTATTGTGGCTAGTAGACAATTGGATTGTGAGGCGGGCTTGCCTGGCATCCATCCTCCAACGGTGCTCTGGAGTCATTCCATATGGGATGTCCTGGAGCTGCCCAGCAGGTCTTAATTGTCACACAGAAGGAATCATTGAAGGGGGCATCCCACCACTCCCAACGTCGGAAACCTCCATGGCCTTGAGATTCCGCTCCTTTCATGAAGGCGCAGTCATGCACAGAAACTCCAACCTGAGCCAACGACTGATCCTCGCCGTGATTTCAGATGCTTGAGATTTTGGTTGCGACTGCAGGGGGTACCAGCCGTGCCCTCGGCCTCAAACTCAAGTCTAGCTCGTGTTCTCAAACTTCTGTCCTCACACTCCTGTCCCAGAAGCCCTCAAGTTTGGCAATCCCGGACCCACAATGCAGCACTCTGCCTGCCCTCTAGAAAAAATATCTTGCCTAATGAGGTGCCCAGGCACCTCAAATGAGGATAAACCTACAGGGCACTCGACTGTACCCAAATTATATAGTCTAACTTGGGCACTAGTGCACTGTCTGACACAACCTCAGCCAGAACCCCCTGACCAACACCCAGGCAGCTGACCGCACACTGATCATATCAGACGCGCCATCGCTTTAGGTCGTCATCTCTTCCCAACTGCGATTTTTCAGGCTTCAGAACTTATACCTTATGTCCAATCACTGCTCACGATTGAAAATGGTGCAGAAATCAGAACACCTTCCCCATGGCAAGAGACCTTGTGATTGGCATGTTGTCCAAGGTCCAGTGTAGTTGAAACCAGTTTGGCCCATGTGGCCCCACCCATGCTCGCGGGCCACTATTGTCACAAACACACATTTGACCCTCAGCCTGAGCCCAGTCTCAAGTAAGGCCCCTCAGTGGCTGGATGAAGAGACAGCTTATTGGGCCTGCCAAGCCCCTATGCCGCAATTTTTAACCATAGTTTGGGTTGTCCCTTCACTCTTCCCCAGGGCTCTTCTTTGGAATTCCTCTTTTGTTCGGACACCTGAGGTAATAAACCTGAAAGGAGACCTCCCATCCCACAGATTGACGAAAAAAATTGGGACCGCCCCAATGCACAGAAAGGAAGATTCGTCCATGGCCCATGATGCTTCCCCACATTCCATGGCCATCGTTGATATAAAATCCAGAGACAAAAGCCTGAGCAAGTGCCTCAGACTCGCTCTTTCTTCATATCCTGAAGAATTCTGCTCATCTTGTGTAGATTGGGCCTGCCATACCTATGTCCCCAAACATAAGGTGAGTTTGTGTTTTCAGACTTCTGTCCTCAAAGTCCTGGGCCACACAGCCTCCAGGCTGGGGCCCCTGGAGCCACACATTCGGACTGTGCCTACCCAATCCATGGGAATTCTGCCCATTCCATTGTCCAAAATCTTACAAATTGGGAGAACTCTCCAAAGTCCCCGAGGCAATCCCAATAGTGTAGGTCTCCAGGGACAAACAAGGGTGGTCTGACACCAGGTGAGCATCTACCTCCACTTATTCCATAGATGAATATCCCCAGAGAAGAAGAATGAACAAGACAGGACCCTAGGCCATAATCGAATACATTGCTTTGTTTTACAGGCATGTCTCTTCAAAAGTCTGGATTCCAATTCCAGCATAATGGGTTTCCTGAGGCACACATCAGAACAAATCTCCTCTCCACAAGGAAACTTGTGCATGGGAGCTATGTCAAAAGCTTAGGAGAATACTTCAGGGTCCCGGGGCCACCGCCCCATTCCAAGGTCCTCATGGACACAAACACACATTAGGGCCCATCCTCAGGAAAGTCCATTTCAACTCATCCACCCCGGTTGCTCCCGCAGAGGGATCCGATCTCAACTGTATTGTGGCTAGTAGACAATTGGATTGTGAGGCGGGCTTGCCTGGCATCCATCCTCCAACGGTGCTCTGGAGTCATTCCATATGGGATGTCCTGGAGCTGCCCAGCAGGTCTTAATTGTCACACAGAAGGAATCATTGAAGGGGGCATCCCACCACTCCCAACGTCGGAAACCTCCATGGCCTTGAGATTCCGCTCCTTTCATGAAGGCGCAGTCATGCACAGAAACTCCAACCTGAGCCAACGACTGATCCTCGCCGTGATTTCAGATGCTTGAGATTTTGGTTGCGACTGCAGGGGGTACCAGCCGTGCCCTCGGCCTGAAACTCAAGTCTAGCTCGTGTTCTCAAACTTCTGTCCTCACACTCCTGTCCCAGAAGCCCTCAAGTTTGGCAATCCCGGACCCACAATGCAGCACTCTGCCTGCCCTCTAGAAAAAATATCTTGCCTAATGAGGTGCCCAGGCACCTCAAATGAGGATAAACCTACAGGGCACTCGACTGTACCCAAATTATATAGTCTAACTTGGGCACTAGTGCACTGTATGACACAACCTGAGCCAGAACCTCCTGACCAACACCCAGGCAGTTGACCGCACACTGAGCATATCAGATGCGCCATCGCCTTAGATTGTCATCTCTTCCCAACTGCGATTTTTCAGGCTTCAGAACCTAGACCTTATCTCCAACCACTGCCCAGGGTTGAAAATGATGCAGAAAACAAAACACCTTCCCCATGGCAAGAGACCTTGTGATTGGCATGTTGTCCAAGGTCCAGTGTAGTTGAAACCAGTGTGGCCCATGAGGCCCCGCCCATGCTCGCGTGCCACGTTGGTCACAAACACACACTGTGACCCTCAGCCTGAGCCCAGGCCTCAAGTAAGGCCTCTCAGTGGCTGGATGAAGAGACAGCTTATTGTGCCTGCCATGCCCCTAGGCCCCAATTTTTAACCATAGTTTGGGTTTTCCCTTCACTCTTCCCCAGGGCTCTGCTTTGGAATTCCTCTTTTGTTCAGACACCTGAGGTAATAAACCTGAAAGGAGAAATCCCATCCCACAGATTGACGAAAAACAATTGGGATCGGGCCAAATCCACAGAGAGGAAGATTCGTCCATGGCCCATGAGTCCTCCCCCATTCCACGGCCATCGTTGATATAAAATCCAAATGCAAAAGCCTGAGCAAGTGCCTCAGACTCGCTCTTTCTTCATATCCTGAAGATTTCTTCTCATGATTTGTAGATTGGGCCTGTCATACCTACATCCCCAAACCTAAGCTGAGTTTGTGTTTTCAGACTTCTGTCCTCAAAGTCCTGGGCCACACACCCTCATGCTGGGGCCTCTGAAGCCACACATTAGGACTGTGCCTACCCAATCCATGGGAATTCTGCCCATTCAATTGTCAAAAATCGTACAAATTAGGAGAACTCTCCAAAGTCCCTGAGGCCAAACCAATAGTGTAGGTCTCCGGGGACAAACAAGGGCGGTAAGACACCAGGTGAGCATCTACCTCCACTCATTCCATAGATGAATATCCCCAGACAAGAAGAATGAACAAGACAGGACCCTAGGCCATAATCGAATACATTGCATTGGTTTACAGGCATGTCTCTTCAAATGTCTGGATTCCAATACCAGCATAATGGGTTTCCTGAGGCACCCATCAGAACAAATCTCCTCTCCACAAGGATACTTGTGCATGGGAGCTATGTCAAAAGCTTAGGAGAATACTTCAGGGTCCCAGTGCCACCGCCCCATTTCAAGGCCCTCATGGACACAAACACACATTAGGGCCCATCCTCAGGAAAGTCCATTTCAACTCATCCACCCCGGTTGCTCCCGCAGAGTGATCCGATCTCAACTGTATTGTGGCTATTAGACAATTGGATTGTGAGGCGGGCTTCCCTGACATCCATCCTCCAAGGGTGCTCTGGAGTCATTCCATATGGGATGTCCTGGGCTGCCCAAAAGGTCTTAATTGTCACACAGAAGGAATCATTGAAGGGGGCATTCCACCACTCCCACGTCGGAAAACCTCCATGGCCTTGAGATTCCGCTCCGTTCATGATGGGGCTGTCATGCACAGAAACTGCAACCTGAGCCAACGTCTGATCCTCGCCGTGACTTCAGATGCTTGAGATATTGTTTCCGATCTGCAGGGGGTACCTACCGTGCCCTCGGCCTGAAGCCCATGTCTATCTTGTGTTCTCAGACTTCTGTCCTCAAACTCCTGGCCCGGAAGTCCTCCATTTTGGCAATTCCGGACCCACAAGGCAGCACTCTGCCTGCCCTCTAGAAAAAATATCTTGCCTAATGAGGTGCCCAGGCACCTCAAATGAGGATAAACCTACAGGGAACTCGACTGTACCCAAATTATATAGTCTAACTTGGGCACTAGTGCACTGTCTGACACAACCTCAGCCAGAACCCCCTGACCAACACCCAGGCAGCTGACCGCACACTGATCATATCAGACGCGCCATCGCTTTAGGTCGTCATCTCTTCCCAACTGCGATTTTTCAGGCTTCAGAACTTATACCTTATGTCCAATCACTGCTCACGATTGAAAATGGTGCAGAAATCAGAACACCTTCCCCATGGCAAGAGACCTTGTGATTGGCATGTTGTCCAAGGTCCAGTGTAGTTGAAACCAGTTTGGCCCATGTGGCCCCACCCATGCTCGCGGGCCACTATTGTCACAAACACACATTTGACCCTCAG
This sequence comes from Mustela nivalis, assembly GCF_964662115.1. NCBI lineage: Eukaryota > Metazoa > Chordata > Mammalia > Carnivora > Mustelidae > Mustela > Mustela nivalis. The sequence continues at coordinate 598,312 of NW_028136515.1, forward strand.
CCTGAGCCCTGTCTCAAGTAAGGCCCCTCAGTGGCTGGATGAAGAGACAGCTTATTGGGCCTGCCAAGCCCCTATGCCGCAATTTTTAACCATAGTTTGGGTTGTCCCTTCACTCTTCCCCAGGGCTCTTCTTTGGAATTCCTCTTTTGTTCGGACACCTGAGGTAATAAACCTGAAAGGAGACCTCCCATCCCACAGATTGACGAAAAAAATTGGGACCGCCCCAATGCACAGAAAGGAAGATTCGTCCATGGCCCATGATGCTTCCCCACATTCCATGGCCATCGTTGATATAAAATCCAGAGACAAAAGCCTGAGCAAGTGCCTCAGACTCGCTCTTTCTTCATATCCTGAAGAATTCTGCTCATCTTGTGTAGATTGGGCCTGCCATACCTATGTCCCCAAACATAAGGTGAGTTTGTGTTTTCAGACTTCTGTCCTCAAAGTCCTGGGCCACACAGCCTCCAGGCTGGGGCCCCTGGAGCCACACATTCGGACTGTGCCTACCCAATCCATGGGAATTCTGCCCATTCCATTGTCCAAAATCTTACAAATTGGGAGAACTCTCCAAAGTCCCCGAGGCAATCCCAATAGTGTAGGTCTCCAGGGACAAACAAGGGTGGTCTGACACCAGGTGAGCATCTACCTCCACTTATTCCATAGATGAATATCCCCAGAGAAGAAGAATGAACAAGACAGGACCCTAGGCCATAATCGAATACATTGCTTTGGTTTACAGGCATGTCTCTTCAAAAGTCTGGATTCCAATTCCAGCATAATGGGTTTCCTGAGGCACCCATCAGAACAAATATCCTCTCCACAAGGAAACTTGTGCATGGGAACTATGTCAAAAGCTTAGGAGAATATTTAAGGGTCCCAGGGTCACCGCCCCATTCCAAGGCCCTCATGGACAGAAACACACATTAGGGCACATCCTCAGGAAAGTCCATTTCAACTCATCCACCCCGGATGCTCCCGCAGAGGGATCCGATCTCAACTGTATTGTGGCTAGTAGACAATTGGATTGTGAGGCGGGCTTGCCTGGCATCCATCCTCCAACGGTGCTCTGGAGTCATTCCATATGGGATGTCCAGGAGCTGCCCAACAGGTCTTAATTGTCACACAGAAGGTATCATTGAAGGGGGCATTCCACCACTCCCAACGTCGGAAACCTCCATGGCCTTGAGATTCCGCTCCTTTCATGAAGGGGCAGTCATGCACAGAAACTCCAACCTGAGCCAACGTCTGATCCTCGCCGTGACTTCAGATGCTTGAGATTTCGGTTGCTACTGCAGGGGGTACCAGCCGTGCCCTCGGCCTGAAACTCAACTCTAGCTCATGTTCTCAGACTTCTTTCCTCACACTCCTGTCCCAGAAGCCCTCATGTTTGGCAATTCCGGACCCACAATGCAGCACTCTGCCTGCCCTCCAGAAAAAATATCTTGCCTAATGAGGTGCTCAGGCACCTCAAATGAGGATAAACCTACAGGGCACTCGACTGTACCCAAATTATATAGTCTAACTTGGGCACTAGTGCACTGTCTGACACAACCTGAGCCAGAACCTCCTGACCAACACCCAGGCAGTTGACCGCACACTGAGCATATCAGATGCGCCATTACCTTAGATTGTCATCTCTTCCCAACTGCGGTTTTCAGGCTTCTGAACCTAGACCTTATCTCCAACCACTGCCAAGGGTTGAAAATGATGCAGAAATCAAAACACCTTCCCCATGGCAACACCTTGTGATTGGCATGTTGTCCAAGGTCCAGTGTAGTTGAAACCAGTGTGGCCCATGAGGCCCCGCCCATGCTCGCGTGCCACGTAGATCACAAACACACACTGTGACCCTCAGCCGGAGCCCAGCCCTCAAGTAAGGCCTCTCAGTGGCTGGTTGAAGAGACAGCTTATTGTGCCTGCCATGCCCTAGGCCCCAATTTTTAACCATAGTTTGGGTTTTCCCTTCAATTTTTCCAGGGATCTGCTTTGGAATTCCTCTTTTGTTCAGACACCTGAGGTAATAAACCTGAAAGGAGACATCCCATCCCACAGATTGACGAAAAACAATTGTGATCGGGCCAAATCCACCGAGAGGAAGATTCGTCCATGGCCCATTAGTCCTCCCCCATTCCACGGCCATCGTTGATATAAAATCCAAATGCAAAAGCCTGAGCAAGTGCCTCAGACTCGCTCTTTCTTCATATCCTGAAGATTTCTTCTCATGATTTGTAGATTGGGCCTGCCATACCTACATCCCCAAACATAAGCTGAGTTTGTGCTTTCAGACTTCTGTCCTCAAAGTACTGGGCCACACACCCTCATGCTGGGGCCTCTGAAGCCACACATTAGGACTGTGCCTACCCAATCCATGGGAATTCTGCTCATTCCATTGTCCAAAATCGTACAAATTAGGAGAGCTCTCCAAAGTCCCTGAGGCCAAACCAATAGTGTAGGTCTCCGGGGACAAACAAGGGCGGTAAGACACCAGATGAGCATCTACCTCCACTCATTCCATAGATGAATATCCCCAGAGAAGAAGAATGAACAAGACAGGACCCTAGGCCATAATAGAATACATTGCTTTGGTTTACAGGCATGTCTCTTCAAAAGTCTGGATTCCTATACCAGCATAATGGGTTTCCTGAGGCACCCATCAGAACAAATCTCCTCTCCACAAGGAAACTTGTGCATGGGAGCTATGTCAAAAGCTTAGAAGAATACTTCAGGGTCCCAGTGCCACCGACCCATTACAAGTCCCTCATGGACAGAAACACACATTAGGGCTCATCCTCAGGAAAGTCCATTTCAACTCAGCCACCCCGGTTGATCCCGCAGATTGATCCGATCTCAACTGTATTGTGGCTAGTAGACAATTGGATTGCGTGGCGGGCTTCCCTGGCATCCATTCTCCAAGGGTGCTCTGGTCATTCCATATGGGATGTCCTGGGCTGCCCAACAGGTCTCAATTGTCACACAGAAGGAATCATTGAAGGGGGCATCCCACCACTCCCACGTCGGAAAACCTCCATGGCCTTGAGATTCTGCTCCGTTCATGAAGGGGCGGTCATGCACAGAAACTCCAACCTAGGCCAACGACTGATCCTCACCGTGACTTCAGATGCTTGAGATTATGGTTGCGACTGCAGGGGGTACCAGCCGTGCCCTCGGCCTCAAACTCAAGTCTAGCTTGTGTTCTCAGACTTCTGTCCTCACACTCCTGTCCCAGAAGCCCTCAAGTTTGGCAATTCCGGACCCACAAGGCAGCACTCTGCCTGCCCTCTAGAAAAAATATCTTGCCTAATGAGGTGCCCAGGCACCTCAAATGAGGATAAACCTACAGGGCACTCGACTGTACCCAAATTATATAGTCTAACTTGGGCACTAGTGCACTGTATGACACAACCTGAGCCAGAACCTCCTGACCAACACCCAGGCAGTTGACCGCACACTGAGCATATCAGATGCGCCATCGCCTTAGATTGTCATCTCTTCCCAACTGCGATTTTTCAGGCTTCAGAACCTAGACCTTATCTCCAACCACTGCCCAGGGTTGAAAATGATGCAGAAATCAAAACACCTTCCCCATGGCAAGAGACCTTGTGATTGGCATGTTGTCCAAGGTCCAGTGTAGTTGAAACCAGTGTGGCCCATGAGGCCCCGCCCATGCTCGCGTGCCACGTTGGTCACAAACACACACTGTGACCCTCAGCCTGAGCCCAGGCCTCAAGTAAGGCCTCTCAGTGGCTGGATGAAGAGACAGCTTATTGTGCCTGCCATGCCCCTAGGCCCCAATTTTTAACCATAGTTTGGGTTTTCCCTTCACTCTTCCCCAGGGCTCTGCTTTGGAATTCCTCTTTTGTTCAGACACCTGAGGTAATAAACCTGAAAGGAGAAATCCCATCCCACAGATTGACGAAAAACAATTGGGATCGGGCCAAATCCACAGAGAGGAAGATTCGTCCATGGCCCATGAGTCCTCCCCCATTCCACGGCCATCGTTGATATAAAATCCAAATGCAAAAGCCTGAGCAAGTGCCTCAGAATCGCTCTTTCTTCATATCCTGAAGATTTCTTCTCATGATTTGTAGATTGGGCCTGCCATACCTACATCCCCAAACCTAAGCTGAGTTTGTGTTTTCAGACTTCTGTCCTCAAAGTCCTGGGCCACACACCCTCATGCTGGGGCCTCTGAAGCCACACATTAGGACTGTGCCTACCCAATCCATGGGAATTCTGCCCATTCCATTGTCCAAAATCGTACAAATTAGGAGAACTCTCCAAAGTCCCTGAGGCCAAACCAATAGTGTAGGTCTCCGGGGACAAACAAGGGCGGTAAGACACCAGGTGAGCATCTACCTCCACTCATTCCATAGATGAATATCCCCAGACAAGAAGAATGAACAAGACAGGACCCTAGGCCATAATCGAATACATTGCATTGGTTTACAGGCATGTCTCTTCAAAAGTCTGGATTCCAATACCAGCATAATGGGTTTCCTGAGGCACCCATCAGAACAAATCTCCTCTCCACAAGGAAACTTGTGCATGGGAGCTATGTCAAAAGCTTAGGAGAATACTTCAGGGTCCCAGTGCCACCGCCCCATTTCAAGGCCCTCATAGACACAAACACACATTAGGGCCCATCCTCAGGAAAGTCCATTTCAACTCATCCACCCCGGTTGCTCCCGCAGAGTGATCCGATCTCAACTGTATTGTGGCTATTAGACAATTGGATTGTGAGGCGGGCTTCCCTGACATCCATCCTCCAAGGGTGCTCTGGAGTCATTCCATATGGGATGTCCTGGGCTGCCCAAAAGGTCTTAATTGTCACACAGAAGGAATCATTGAAGGGGGCATTCCACCACTCCCACGTCGGAAAACCTCCATGGCCTTGAGATTCCGCTCCGTTCATGATGGGGCTGTCATGCACAGAAACTGCAACCTGAGCCAACGTCTGATCCTCGCCGTGACTTCAGATGCTTGAGATATTGTTTCCGATCTGCAGGGGGTACCTACCGTGCCCTCGGCCTGAAGCCCATGTCTATCTTGTGTTCTCAGACTTCTGTCCTCAAACTCCTGGCCCGGAAGTCCTCCATTTTGGCAATTCCGGACCCACAAGGCAGCACTCTGCCTGCCCTCTAGAAAAAATATCTTGCCTAATGAGGTGCCCAGGCACCTCAAATGAGGATAAACCTACAGGGAACTCGACTGTACCCAAATTATATAGTCTAACTTGGGCACTAGTGCACTGTCTGACACAACCTCAGCCAGAACCCCCTGACCAACACCCAGGCAGCTGACCGCACACTGATCATATCAGACGCGCCATCGCTTTAGGTCGTCATCTCTTCCCAACTGCGATTTTTCAGGCTTCAGAACTTATACCTTATGTCCAATCACTGCTCACGATTGAAAATGGTGCAGAAATCAGAACACCTTCCCCATGGCAAGAGACCTTGTGATTGGCATGTTGTCCAAGGTCCAGTGTAGTTGAAACCAGTTTGGCCCATGTGGCCCCACCCATGCTCGCGGGCCACTATTGTCACAAACACACATTTGACCCTCAGCCTGAGCCCAGTCTCAAGTAAGGCCCCTCAGTGGCTGGATGAAGAGACAGCTTATTGGGCCTGCCAAGCCCCTATGCCGCAATTTTTAACCATAGTTTGGGTTGTCCCTTCACTCTTCCCCAGGGCTCTTCTTTGGAATTCCTCTTTTGTTCGGACACCTGAGGTAATAAACCTGAAAGGAGACCTCCCATCCCACAGATTGACGAAAAAAATTGGGACCGCCCCAATGCACAGAAAGGAAGATTCGTCCATGGCCCATGATGCTTCCCCACATTCCATGGCCATCGTTGATATAAAATCCAGAGACAAAAGCCTGAGCAAGTGCCTCAGACTCGCTCTTTCTTCATATCCTGAAGAATTCTGCTCATCTTGTGTAGATTGGGCCTGCCATACCTATGTCCCCAAACATAAGGTGAGTTTGTGTTTTCAGACTTCTGTCCTCAAAGTCCTGGGCCACACAGCCTCCAGGCTGGGGCCCCTGGAGCCACACATTCGGACTGTGCCTACCCAATCCATGGGAATTCTGCCCATTCCATTGTCCAAAATCTTACAAATTGGGAGAACTCTCCAAAGTCCCCGAGGCAATCCCAATAGTGTAGGTCTCCAGGGACAAACAAGGGTGGTCTGACACCAGGTGAGCATCTACCTCCACTTATTCCATAGATGAATATCCCCAGAGAAGAAGAATGAACAAGACAGGACCCTAGGCCATAATCGAATACATTGCTTTGGTTTACAGGCATGTCTCTTCAAAAGTCTGGATTCCAATTCCAGCATAATGGGTTTCCTGAGGCACACATCAGAACAAATCTCCTCTCCACAAGGAAACTTGTGCATGGGAGCTATGTCAAAAGCTTAGGAGAATACTTCAGGGTCCCGGGGCCACCGCCCCATTCCAAGGTCCTCATGGACACAAACACACATTAGGGCCCATCCTCAGGAAAGTCCATTTCAACTCATCCACCCCGGTTGCTCCCGCAGAGGGATCCGATCTCAACTGTATTGTGGCTAGTAGACAATTGGATTGTGAGGCGGGCTTGCCTGGCATCCATCCTCCAACGGTGCTCTGGAGTCATTCCATATGGGATGTCCTGGAGCTGCCCAGCAGGTCTTAATTGTCACACAGAAGGAATCATTGAAGGGGGCATCCCACCACTCCCAACGTCGGAAACCTCCATGGCCTTGAGATTCCGCTCCTTTCATGAAGGCGCAGTCATGCACAGAAACTCCAACCTGAGCCAACGACTGATCCTCGCCGTGATTTCAGATGCTTGAGATTTTGGTTGCGACTGCAGGGGGTACCAGCCGTGCCCTCGGCCTGAAACTCAAGTCTAGCTCGTGTTCTCAAACTTCTGTCCTCACACTCCTGTCCCAGAAGCCCTCAAGTTTGGAAATCCCGGACCCACAATGCAGCACTCTGCCTGCCCTCTAGAAAAAATATCTTGCCTAATGAGGTGCCCAGGCACCTCAAATGAGGATAAACCTACAGGGCACTCGACTGTACCCAAATTATATAGTCTAACTTGGGCACTAGTGCACTGTATGACACAACCTGAGCCAGAACCTCCTGACCAACACCCAGGCAGTTGACCGCACACTGAGCATATCAGATGCGCCATCGCCTTAGATTGTCATCTCTTCCCAACTGCGATTTTTCAGGCTTCAGAACCTAGACCTTATCTCCAACCACTGCCCAGGGTTGAAAATGATGCAGAAATCAAAACACCTTCCCCATGGCAAGAGACCTTGTGATTGGCATGTTGTCCAAGGTCCAGTGTAGTTGAAACCAGTGTGGCCCATGAGGCCCCGCCCATGCTCGCGTGCCACGTTGGTCACAAACACACACTGTGACCCTCAGCCTGAGCCCAGGCCTCAAGTAAGGCCTCTCAGTGGCTGGATGAAGAGACAGCTTATTGTGCCTGCCATGCCCCTAGGCCCCAATTTTTAACCATAGTTTGGGTTTTCCCTTCACTCTTCCCCAGGGCTCTGCTTTGGAATTCCTCTTTTGTTCAGACACCTGAGGTAATAAACCTGAAAGGAGAAATCCCATCCCACAGATTGACGAAAAACAATTGGGATCGGGCCAAATCCACAGAGAGGAAGATTCGTCCATGGCCCATGAGTCCTCCCCCATTCCACGGCCATCGTTGATATAAAATCCAAATGCAAAAGCCTGAGCAAGTGCCTCAGACTCGCTCTTTCTTCATATCCTGAAGATTTCTTCTCATGATTTGTAGATTGGGCCTGTCATACCTACATCCCCAAACCTAAGCTGAGTTTGTGTTTTCAGACTTCTGTCCTCAAAGTCCTGGGCCACACTCCCTCATGCTGGGGCCTCTGAAGCCACACATTAGGACTGTGCCTACCCAATCCATGGGAATTCTGCCCATTCAATTGTCAAAAATCGTACAAATTAGGAGAACTCTCCAAAGTCCCTGAGGCCAAACCAATAGTGTAGGTCTCCGGGGACAAACAAGGGCGGTAAGACACCAGGTGAGCATCTACCTCCACTCATTCCATAGATGAATATCCCCAGACAAGAAGAATGAACAAGACAGGACCCTAGGCCATAATCGAATACATTGCATTGGTTTACAGGCATGTCTCTTCAAATGTCTGGATTCCAATACCAGCATAATGGGTTTCCTGAGGCACCCATCAGAACAAATCTCCTCTCCACAAGGATACTTGTGCATGGGAGCTATGTCAAAAGCTTAGGAGAATACTTCAGGGTCCCAGTGCCACCGCCCCATTTCAAGGCCCTCATGGACACAAACACACATTAGGGCCCATCCTCAGGAAAGTCCATTTCAACTCATCCACCCCGGTTGCTCCCGCAGAGTGATCCGATCTCAACTGTATTGTGGCTATTAGACAATTGGATTGTGAGGCGGGCTTCCCTGACATCCATCCTCCAAGGGTGCTCTGGAGTCATTCCATATGGGATGTCCTGGGCTGCCCAAAAGGTCTTAATTGTCACACAGAAGGAATCATTGAAGGGGGCATTCCACCACTCCCACGTCGGAAAACCTCCATGGCCTTGAGATTCCGCTCCGTTCATGATGGGGCTGTCATGCACAGAAACTGCAACCTGAGCCAACGTCTGATCCTCGCCGTGACTTCAGATGCTTGAGATATTGTTTCCGATCTGCAGGGGGTACCTACCGTGCCCTCGGCCTGAAGCCCATGTCTATCTTGTGTTCTCAGACTTCTGTCCTCAAACTCCTGGCCCGGAAGTCCTCCATTTTGGCAATTCCGGACCCACAAGGCAGCACTCTGCCTGCCCTCTAGAAAAAATATCTTGCCTAATGAGGTGCCCAGGCACCTCAAATGAGGATAAACCTACAGGGAACTCGACTGTACCCAAATTATATAGTCTAACTTGGGCACTAGTGCACTGTCTGACACAACCTCAGCCAGAACCCCCTGACCAACACCCAGGCAGCTGACCGCACACTGATCATATCAGACGCGCCATCGCTTTAGGTCGTCATCTCTTCCCAACTGCGATTTTTCAGGCTTCAGAACTTATACCTTATGTCCAATCACTGCTCACGATTGAAAATGGTGCAGAAATCAGAACACCTTCCCCATGGCAAGAGACCTTGTGATTGGCATGTTGTCCAAGGTCCAGTGTAGTTGAAACCAGTTTGGCCCATGTGGCCCCACCCATGCTCGCGGGCCACTATTGTCACAAACACACATTTGACCCTCAGCCTGAGCCCAGTCTCAAGTAAGGCCCCTCAGTGGCTGGATGAAGAGACAGCTTATTGGGCCTGCCAAGCCCCTATGCCGCAATTTTTAACCATAGTTTGGGTTGTCCCTTCACTCTTCCCCAGGGCTCTTCTTTGGAATTCCTCTTTTGTTCGGACACCTGAGGTAATAAACCTGAAAGGAGACCTCCCATCCCACAGATTGACGAAAAAAATTGGGACCGCCCCAATGCACAGAAAGGAAGATTCGTCCATGGCCCATGATGCTTCCCCACATTCCATGGCCATCGTTGATATAAAATCCAGAGACAAAAGCCTGAGCAAGTGCCTCAGACTCGCTCTTTCTTCATATCCTGAAGAATTCTGCTCATCTTGTGTAGATTGGGCCTGCCATACCTATGTCCCCAAACATAAGGTGAGTTTGTGTTTTCAGACTTCTGTCCTCAAAGTCCTGGGCCACACAGCCTCCAGGCTGGGGCCCCTGGAGCCACACATTCGGACTGTGCCTACCCAATCCATGGGAATTCTGCCCATTCCATTGTCCAAAATCTTACAAATTGGGAGAACTCTCCAAAGTCCCCGAGGCAATCCCAATAGTGTAGGTCTCCAGGGACAAACAAGGGTGGTCTGACACCAGGTGAGCATCTACCTCCACTTATTCCATAGATGAATATCCCCAGAGAAGAAGAATGAACAAGACAGGACCCTAGGCCATAATCGAATACATTGCTTTGGTTTACAGGCATGTCTCTTCAAAAGTCTGGATTCCAATTCCAGCATAATGGGTTTCCTGAGGCACCCATCAGAACAAATCTCCTCTCCACAAGGAAACTTGTGCATGGGAGCTATGTCAAAAGCTTAGGAGAATATTTAAGGGTCCCGGGGTCACCGCCCCATTCCAAGGCCCTCATGGACAGAAACACACATTAGGGCCCATCCTCAGGAAAGTCCATTTCAACTCATCCACCCCGGTTGCTCCCGCAGAGGGATCCGATCTCAACTGTATTGTGGCTAGTAGACAATTGGATTGTGAGGCGGGCTTGCCTGGCATCCATCCTCCAACGGTGCTCTGGAGTCATTCCATATGGGATGTCCTGGAGCTGCCCAGCAGGTCTTAATTGTCACACAGAAGGAATCATTGAAGGGGGCATCCCACCACTCCCAACGTCGGAAACCTCCATGGCCTTGAGATTCCGCTCCTTTCATGAAGGCGCAGTCATGCACAGAAACTCCAACCTGAGCCAACGTCTGATCCTCGCCGTGATTTCAGATGCTTGAGATTTCGGTTGCGACTGCAGGGGGTACCAGCCGTGCCCTCGGCCTGAAACTCAAGTCTAGCTCGTGTTCTCAAATTTCTGTCCTCACACTCCTGTCCCAGAAGCCCTCAAGTTTGGCAATCCCGGACCCACAATGCAGCACTCTGCCTGCCCTCTAGAAAAAATATCTTGCCTAATGAGGTGCCCAGGCACCTCAAATGAGGATAAACCTACAGGGCACTCGACTGTACCCAAATTATATAGTCTAACTTGGGCACTAGTGCACTGTATGACACAACCTGAGCCAGAACCTCCTGACCAACACCCAGGCAGTTGACCGCACACTGAGCATATCAGATGCGCCATCGCCTTAGATTGTCATCTCTTCCCAACTGCGATTTTTCAGGCTTCAGAACCTAGACCTTATCTCCAACCACTGCCCAGGGTTGAAAATGATGCAGAAATCAAAACACCTTCCCCATGGCAAGAGACCTTGTGATTGGCATGTTGTCCAAGGTCCAGTGTAGTTGAAACCAGTGTGGCCCATGAGGCCCCGCCCATGCTCGCGTGCCACGTAGATCACAAACACACACTGTGACCCTCAGCCGGAGCCCAGCCCTCAAGTAAGGCCTCTCAGTGGCTGGTTGAAGAGACAGCTTATTGTGCCTGCCATGCCCTAGGCCCCAATTTTTAACCATAGTTTGGGTTTTCCCTTCACTCTTCCCCAGGGCTCTGCTTTGGAATTCCTCTTTTGTTCAGACACCTGAGGTAATAAACCTGAAAGGAGACATCCCATCCCACAGATTGACGAAAAACAATTGTGATCGGGCCAAATCCACCGAGAGGAAGATTCGTCCATGGCCCATTAGTCCTCCCCCATTCCACGGCCATCGTTGATATAAAATCCAAATGCAAAAGCCTGAGCAAGTGCCTCAGACTCGCTCTTTCTTCATATCCTGAAGATTTCTTCTCATGATTTGTAGATTGGGCCTGCCATACCTACATCCCCAAACATAAGCTGAGTTTGTGCTTTCAGACTTCTGTCCTCAAAGTACTGGGCCACACACCCTCATGCTGGGGCCTCTGAAGCCACACATTAGGACTGTGCCTACCCAATCCATGGGAATTCTGCTCATTCCATTGTCCAAAATCGTACAAATTAGGAGAGCTCTCCAAAGTCCCTGAGGCCAAACCAATAGTGTAGGTCTCCGGGGACAAACAAGGGCGGTAAGACACCAGATGAGCATCTACCTCCACTCATTCCATAGATGAATATCCCCAGAGAAGAAGAATGAACAAGACAGGACCCTAGGCCATAATAGAATACATTGCTTTGGTTTACAGGCATGTCTCTTCAAAAGTCTGGATTCCTATACCAGCATAATGGGTTTCCTGAGGCACCCATCAGAACAAATCTCCTCTCCACAAGGAAACTTGTGCATGGGAGCTATGTCAAAAGCTTAGAAGAATACTTCAGGGTCCCAGTGCCACCGACCCATTACAAGTCCCTCATGGACAGAAACACACATTAGGGCTCATCCTCAGGAAAGTCCATTTCAACTCAGCCACCCCGGTTGATCCCGCAGATTGATCCGATCTCAACTGTATTGTGGCTAGTAGACAATTGGATTGCGTGGCGGGCTTCCCTGGCATCCATTCTCCAAGGGTGCTCTGGTCATTCCATATGGGATGTCCTGGGCTGCCCAACAGGTCTCAATTGTCACACAGAAGGAATCATTGAAGGGGGCATCCCACCACTCCCACGTCGGAAAACCTCCATGGCCTTGAGATTCTGCTCCGTTCATGAAGGGGCGGTCATGCACAGAAACTCCAACCTAGGCCAACGACTGATCCTCACCGTGACTTCAGATGCTTGAGATTATGGTTGCGACTGCAGGGGGTACCAGCCGTGCCCTCGGCCTCAAACTCAAGTCTAGCTTGTGTTCTCAGACTTCTGTCCTCACACTCCTGTCCCAGAAGCCCTCAAGTTTGGCAATTCCGGACCCACAAGGCAGCACTCTGCCTGCCCTCTAGAAAAAATATCTTGCCTAATGAGGTGCCCAGGCACCTCAAATGAGGATAAACCTACAGGGCACTCGACTGTACCCAAATTATATAGTCTAACTTGGGCACTAGTGCACTGTATGACACAACCTGAGCCAGAACCTCCTGACCAACACCCAGGCAGTTGACCGCACACTGAGCATATCAGATGCGCCATCGCCTTAGATTGTCATCTCTTCCCAACTGCGATTTTTCAGGCTTCAGAACCTAGACCTTATCTCCAACCACTGCCCAGGGTTGAAAATGATGCAGAAATCAAAACACCTTCCCCATGGCAAGAGACCTTGTGATTGGCATGTTGTCCAAGGTCCAGTGTAGTTGAAACCAGTGTGGCCCATGAGGCCCCGCCCATGCTCGCGTGCCACGTTGGTCACAAACACACACTGTGACCCTCAGCCTGAGCCCAGGCCTCAAGTAAGGCCTCTCAGTGGCTGGATGAAGAGACAGCTTATTGTGCCTGCCATGCCCCTAGGCCCCAATTTTTAACCATAGTTTGGGTTTTCCCTTCACTCTTCCCCAGGGCTCTGCTTTGGAATTCCTCTTTTGTTCAGACACCTGAGGTAATAAACCTGAAAGGAGAAATCCCATCCCACAGATTGACGAAAAACAATTGGGATCGGGCCAAATCCACAGAGAGGAAGATTCGTCCATGGCCCATGAGTCCTCCCCCATTCCACGGCCATCGTTGATATAAAATCCAAATGCAAAAGCCTGAGCAAGTGCCTCAGAATCGCTCTTTCTTCATATCCTGAAGATTTCTTCTCATGATTTGTAGATTGGGCCTGCCATACCTACATCCCCAAACCTAAGCTGAGTTTGTGTTTTCAGACTTCTGTCCTCAAAGTCCTGGGCCACACACCCTCATGCTGGGGCCTCTGAAGCCACACATTAGGACTGTGCCTACCCAATCCATGGGAATTCTGCCCATTCCATTGTCCAAAATCGTACAAATTAGGAGAACTCTCCAAAGTCCCTGAGGCCAAACCAATAGTGTAGGTCTCCGGGGACAAACAAGGGCGGTAAGACACCAGGTGAGCATCTACCTCCACTCATTCCATAGATGAATATCCCCAGACAAGAAGAATGAACAAGACAGGACCCTAGGCCATAATCGAATACATTGCATTGGTTTACAGGCATGTCTCTTCAAAAGTCTGGATTCCAATACCAGCATAATGGGTTTCCTGAGGCACCCATCAGAACAAATCTCCTCTCCACAAGGAAACTTGTGCATGGGAGCTATGTCAAAAGCTTAGGAGAATACTTCAGGGTCCCAGTGCCACCGCCCCATTTCAAGGCCCTCATGGACACAAACACACATTAGGGCCCATCCTCAGGAAAGTCCATTTCAACTCATCCACCCCGGTTGCTCCCGCAGAGTGATCCGATCTCAACTGTATTGTGGCTATTAGACAATTGGATTGTGAGGCGGGCTTCCCTGACATCCATCCTCCAAGGGTGCTCTGGAGTCATTCCATATGGGATGTCCTGGGCTGCCCAAAAGGTCTTAATTGTCACACAGAAGGAATCATTGAAGGGGGCATTCCACCACTCCCACGTCGGAAAACCTCCATGGCCTTGAGATTCCGCTCCGTTCATGATGGGGCTGTCATGCACAGAAACTGCAACCTGAGCCAACGTCTGATCCTCGCCGTGACTTCAGATGCTTGAGATATTGTTTCCGATCTGCAGGGGGTACCTACCGTGCCCTCGGCCTGAAGCCCATGTCTATCTTGTGTTCTCAGACTTCTGTCCTCAAACTCCTGGCCCGGAAGTCCTCCATTTTGGCAATTCCGGACCCACAAGGCAGCACTCTGCCTGCCCTCTAGAAAAAATATCTTGCCTAATGAGGTGCCCAGGCACCTCAAATGAAGATAAACCTACAGGGAACTCGACTGTACCCAAATTATATAGTCTAACTTGGGCACTAGTGCACTGTCTGACACAACCTCAGCCAGAACCCCCTGACCAACACCCAGGCAGCTGACCGCACACTGATCATATCAGACGCGCCATCGCTTTAGGTCGTCATCTCTTCCCAACTGCGATTTTTCAGGCTTCAGAACTTATACCTTATGTCCAATCACTGCTCACGATTGAAAATGGTGCAGAAATCAGAACACCTTCCCCATGGCAAGAGACCTTGTGATTGGCATGTTGTCCAAGGTCCAGTGTAGTTGAAACCAGTTTGGCCCATGTGGCCCCACCCATGCTCGCGGGCCACTATTGTCACAAACACACATTTGACCCTCAGCCTGAGCCCAGTCTCAAGTAAGGCCCCTCAGTGGCTGGATGAAGAGACAGCTTATTGGGCCTGCCAAGCCCCTATGCCGCAATTTTTAACCATAGTTTGGGTTGTCCCTTCACTCTTCCCCAGGGCTCTTCTTTGGAATTCCTCTTTTGTTCGGACACCTGAGGTAATAAACCTGAAAGGAGACCTCCCATCCCACAGATTGACGAAAAAAATTGGGACCGCCCCAATGCACAGAAAGGAAGATTCGTCCATGGCCCATGATGCTTCCCCACATTCCATGGCCATCGTTGATATAAAATCCAGAGACAAAAGCCTGAGCAAGTGCCTCAGACTCGCTCTTTCTTCATATCCTGAAGAATTCTGCTCATCTTGTGTAGATTGGGCCTGCCATACCTATGTCCCCAAACATAAGGTGAGTTTGTGTTTTCAGACTTCTGTCCTCAAAGTCCTGGGCCACACAGCCTCCAGGCTGGGGCCCCTGGAGCCACACATTCGGACTGTGCCTACCCAATCCATGGGAATTCTGCCCATTCCATTGTCCAAAATCTTACAAATTGGGAGAACTCTCCAAAGTCCCCGAGGCAATCCCAATAGTGTAGGTCTCCAGGGACAAACAAGGGTGGTCTGACACCAGGTGAGCATCTACCTCCACTTATTCCATAGATGAATATCCCCAGAGAAGAAGAATGAACAAGACAGGACCCTAGGCCATAATCGAATACATTGCTTTGGTTTACAGGCATGTCTCTTCAAAAGTCTGGATTCCAATTCCAGCATAATGGGTTTCCTGAGGCACACATCAGAACAAATCTCCTCTCCACAAGGAAACTTGTGCATGGGAGCTATGTCAAAAGCTTAGGAGAATACTTCAGGGTCCCGGGGCCACCGCCCCATTCCAAGGTCCTCATGGACACAAACACACATTAGGGCCCATCCTCAGGAAAGTCCATTTCAACTCATCCACCCCGGTTGCTCCCGCAGAGGGATCCGATCTCAACTGTATTGTGGCTAGTAGACAATTGGATTGTGAGGCGGGCTTGCCTGGCATCCATCCTCCAACGGTGCTCTGGAGTCATTCCATATGGGATGTCCTGGAGCTGCCCAGCAGGTCTTAATTGTCACACAGAAGGAATCATTGAAGGGGGCATCCCACCACTCCCAACGTCGGAAACCTCCATGGCCTTGAGATTCCGCTCCTTTCATGAAGGCGCAGTCATGCACAGAAACTCCAACCTGAGCCAACGACTGATCCTCGCCGTGATTTCAGATGCTTGAGATTTTGGTTGCGACTGCAGGGGGTACCAGCCGTGCCCTCGGCCTGAAACTCAAGTCTAGCTCGTGTTCTCAAACTTCTGTCCTCACACTCCTGTCCCAGAAGCCCTCAAGTTTGGCAATCCCGGACCCACAATGCAGCACTCTGCCTGCCCTCTAGAAAAAATATCTTGCCTAATGAGGTGCCCAGGCACCTCAAATGAGGATAAACCTACAGGGCACTCGACTGTACCCAAATTATATAGTCTAACTTGGGCACTAGTGCACTGTATGACACAACCTGAGCCAGAACCTCCTGACCAACACCCAGGCAGTTGACCGCACACTGAGCATATCAGATGCGCCATCGCCTTAGATTGTCATCTCTTCCCAACTGCGATTTTTCAGGCTTCAGAACCTAGACCTTATCTCCAACCACTGCCCAGGGTTGAAAATGATGCAGAAATCAAAACACCTTCCCCATGGCAAGAGACCTTGTGATTGGCATGTTGTCCAAGGTCCAGTGTAGTTGAAACCAGTGTGGCCCATGAGGCCCCGCCCATGCTCGCGTGCCACGTTGGTCACAAACACACACTGTGACCCTCAGCCTGAGCCCAGGCCTCAAGTAAGGCCTCTCAGTGGCTGGATGAAGAGACAGCTTATTGTGCCTGCCATGCCCCTAGGCCCCAATTTTTAACCATAGTTTGGGTTTTCCCTTCACTCTTCCCCAGGGCTCTGCTTTGGAATTCCTCTTTTGTTCAGACACCTGAGGTAATAAACCTGAAAGGAGAAATCCCATCCCACAGATTGACGAAAAACAATTGGGATCGGGCCAAATCCACAGAGAGGAAGATTCGTCCATGGCCCATGAGTCCTCCCCCATTCCACGGCCATCGTTGATATAAAATCCAAATGCAAAAGCCTGAGCAAGTGCCTCAGACTCGCTCTTTCTTCATATCCTGAAGATTTCTTCTCATGATTTGTAGATTGGGCCTGTCATACCTACATCCCCAAACCTAAGCTGAGTTTGTGTTTTCAGACTTCTGTCCTCAAAGTCCTGGGCCACACTCCCTCATGCTGGGGCCTCTGAAGCCACACATTAGGACTGTGCCTACCCAATCCATGGGAATTCTGCCCATTCAATTGTCAAAAATCGTACAAATTAGGAGAACTCTCCAAAGTCCCTGAGGCCAAACCAATAGTGTAGGTCTCCGGGGACAAACAAGGGCGGTAAGACACCAGGTGAGCATCTACCTCCACTCATTCCATAGATGAATATCCCCAGACAAGAAGAATGAACAAGACAGGACCCTAGGCCATAATCGAATACATTGCATTGGTTTACAGGCATGTCTCTTCAAATGTCTGGATTCCAATACCAGCATAATGGGTTTCCTGAGGCACCCATCAGAACAAATCTCCTCTCCACAAGGATACTTGTGCATGGGAGCTATGTCAAAAGCTTAGGAGAATACTTCAGGGTCCCAGTGCCACCGCCCCATTTCAAGGCCCTCATGGACACAAACACACATTAGGGCCCATCCTCAGGAAAGTCCATTTCAACTCATCCACCCCGGTTGCTCCCGCAGAGTGATCCGATCTCAACTGTATTGTGGCTATTAGACAATTGGATTGTGAGGCGGGCTTCCCTGACATCCATCCTCCAAGGGTGCTCTGGAGTCATTCCATATGGGATGTCCTGGGCTGCCCAAAAGGTCTTAATTGTCACACAGAAGGAATCATTGAAGGGGGCATTCCACCACTCCCACGTCGGAAAACCTCCATGGCCTTGAGATTCCGCTCCGTTCATGATGGGGCTGTCATGCACAGAAACTGCAACCTGAGCCAACGTCTGATCCTCGCCGTGACTTCAGATGCTTGAGATATTGTTTCCGATCTGCAGGGGGTACCTACCGTGCCCTCGGCCTGAAGCCCATGTCTATCTTGTGTTCTCAGACTTCTGTCCTCAAACTCCTGGCCCGGAAGTCCTCCATTTTGGCAATTCCGGACCCACAAGGCAGCACTCTGCCTGCCCTCTAGAAAAAATATCTTGCCTAATGAGGTGCCCAGGCACCTCAAATGAGGATAAACCTACAGGGAACTCGACTGTACCCAAATTATATAGTCTAACTTGGGCACTAGTGCACTGTCTGACACAACCTCAGCCAGAACCCCCTGACCAACACCCAGGCAGCTGACCGCACACTGATCATATCAGACGCGCCATCGCTTTAGGTCGTCATCTCTTCCCAACTGCGATTTTTCAGGCTTCAGAACTTATACCTTATGTCCAATCACTGCTCACGATTGAAAATGGTGCAGAAATCAGAACACCTTCCCCATGGCAAGAGACCTTGTGATTGGCATGTTGTCCAAGGTCCAGTGTAGTTGAAACCAGTTTGGCCCATGTGGCCCCACCCATGCTCGCGGGCCACTATTGTCACAAACACACATTTGACCCTCAGCCTGAGCCCAGTCTCAAGTAAGGCCCCTCAGTGGCTGGATGAAGAGACAGCTTATTGGGCCTGCCAAGCCCCTATGCCGCAATTTTTAACCATAGTTTGGGTTGTCCCTTCACTCTTCCCCAGGGCTCTTCTTTGGAATTCCTCTTTTGTTCGGACACCTGAGGTAATAAACCTGAAAGGAGACCTCCCATCCCACAGATTGACGAAAAAAATTGGGACCGCCCCAATGCACAGAAAGGAAGATTCGTCCATGGCCCATGATGCTTCCCCACATTCCATGGCCATCGTTGATATAAAATCCAGAGACAAAAGCCTGAGCAAGTGCCTCAGACTCGCTCTTTCTTCATATCCTGAAGAATTCTGCTCATCTTGTGTAGATTGGGCCTGCCATACCTATGTCCCCAAACATAAGGTGAGTTTGTGTTTTCAGACTTCTGTCCTCAAAGTCCTGGGCCACACAGCCTCCAGGCTGGGGCCCCTGGAGCCACACATTCGGACTGTGCCTACCCAATCCATGGGAATTCTGCCCATTCCATTGTCCAAAATCTTACAAATTGGGAGAACTCTCCAAAGTCCCCGAGGCAATCCCAATAGTGTAGGTCTCCAGGGACAAACAAGGGTGGTCTGACACCAGGTGAGCATCTACCTCCACTTATTCCATAGATGAATATCCCCAGAGAAGAAGAATGAACAAGACAGGACCCTAGGCCATAATCGAATACATTGCTTTGGTTTACAGGCATGTCTCTTCAAAAGTCTGGATTCCAATTCCAGCATAATGGGTTTCCTGAGGCACACATCAGAACAAATCTCCTCTCCACAAGGAAACTTGTGCATGGGAGCTATGTCAAAAGCTTAGGAGAATACTTCAGGGTCCCGGGGCCACCGCCCCATTCCAAGGTCCTCATGGACACAAACACACATTAGGGCCCATCCTCAGGAAAGTCCATTTCAACTCATCCACCCCGGTTGCTCCCGCAGAGGGATCCGATCTCAACTGTATTGTGGCTAGTAGACAATTGGATTGTGAGGCGGGCTTGCCTGGCATCCATCCTCCAACGGTGCTCTGGAGTCATTCCATATGGGATGTCCTGGAGCTGCCCAGCAGGTCTTAATTGTCACACAGAAGGAATCATTGAAGGGGGCATCCCACCACTCCCAACGTCGGAAACCTCCATGGCCTTGAGATTCCGCTCCTTTCATGAAGGCGCAGTCATGCACAGAAACTCCAACCTGAGCCAACGACTGATCCTCGCCGTGATTTCAGATGCTTGAGATTTTGGTTGCGACTGCAGGGGGTACCAGCCGTGCCCTCGGCCTGAAACTCAAGTCTAGCTCGTGTTCTCAAACTTCTGTCCTCACACTCCTGTCCCAGAAGCCCTCAAGTTTGGCAATCCCGGACCCACAATGCAGCACTCTGCCTGCCCTCTAGAAAAAATATCTTGCCTAATGAGGTGCCCAGGCACCTCAAATGAGGATAAACCTACAGGGCACTCGACTGTACCCAAATTATATAGTCTAACTTGGGCACTAGTGCACTGTATGACACAACCTGAGCCAGAACCTCCTGACCAACACCCAGGCAGTTGACCGCACACTGAGCATATCAGATGCGCCATCGCCTTAGATTGTCATCTCTTCCCAACTGCGATTTTTCAGGCTTCAGAACCTAGACCTTATCTCCAACCACTGCCCAGGGTTGAAAATGATGCAGAAATCAAAACACCTTCCCCATGGCAAGAGACCTTGTGATTGGCATGTTGTCCAAGGTCCAGTGTAGTTGAAACCAGTGTGGCCCATGAGGCCCCGCCCATGCTCGCGTGCCACGTTGGTCACAAACACACACTGTGACCCTCAGCCTGAGCCCAGGCCTCAAGTAAGGCCTCTCAGTGGCTGGATGAAGAGACAGCTTATTGTGCCTGCCATGCCCCTAGGCCCCAATTTTTAACCATAGTTTGGGTTTTCCCTTCACTCTTCCCCAGGGCTCTGCTTTGGAATTCCTCTTTTGTTCAGACACCTGAGGTAATAAACCTGAAAGGAGAAATCCCATCCCACAGATTGACGAAAAACAATTGGGATCGGGCCAAATCCACAGAGAGGAAGATTCGTCCATGGCCCATGAGTCCTCCCCCATTCCACGGCCATCGTTGATATAAAATCCAAATGCAAAAGCCTGAGCAAGTGCCTCAGAATCGCTCTTTCTTCATATCCTGAAGATTTCTTCTCATGATTTGTAGATTGGGCCTGCCATACCTACATCCCCAAACCTAAGCTGAGTTTGTGTTTTCAGACTTCTGTCCTCAAAGTCCTGGGCCACACACCCTCATGCTGGGGCCTCTGAAGCCACACATTAGGACTGTGCCTACCCAATCCATGGGAATTCTGCCCATTCCATTGTCCAAAATCGTACAAATTAGGAGAACTCTCCAAAGTCCCTGAGGCCAAACCAATAGTGTAGGTCTCCGGGGACAAACAAGGGCGGTAAGACACCAGGTGAGCATCTACCTCCACTCATTCCATAGATGAATATCCCCAGACAAGAAGAATGAACAAGACAGGACCCTAGGCCATAATCGAATACATTGCATTGGTTTACAGGCATGTCTCTTCAAAAGTCTGGATTCCAATACCAGCATAATGGGTTTCCTGAGGCACCCATCAGAACAAATCTCCTCTCCACAAGGAAACTTGTGCATGGGAGCTATGTCAAAAGCTTAGGAGAATACTTCAGGGTCCCAGTGCCACCGCCCCATTTCAAGGCCCTCATGGACACAAACACACATTAGGGCCCATCCTCAGGAAAGTCCATTTCAACTCATCCACCCCGGTTGCTCCCGCAGAGTGATCCGATCTCAACTGTATTGTGGCTATTAGACAATTGGATTGTGAGGCGGGCTTCCCTGACATCCATCCTCCAAGGGTGCTCTGGAGTCATTCCATATGGGATGTCCTGGGCTGCCCAAAAGGTCTTAATTGTCACACAGAAGGAATCATTGAAGGGGGCATTCCACCACTCCCACGTCGGAAAACCTCCATGGCCTTGAGATTCCGCTCCGTTCATGATGGGGCTGTCATGCACAGAAACTGCAACCTGAGCCAACGTCTGATCCTCGCCGTGACTTCAGATGCTTGAGATATTGTTTCCGATCTGCAGGGGGTACCTACCGTGCCCTCGGCCTGAAGCCCATGTCTATCTTGTGTTCTCAGACTTCTGTCCTCAAACTCCTGGCCCGGAAGTCCTCCATTTTGGCAATTCCGGACCCACAAGGCAGCACTCTGCCTGCCCTCTAGAAAAAATATCTTGCCTAATGAGGTGCCCAGGCACCTCAAATGAGGATAAACCTACAGGGAACTCGACTGTACCCAAATTATATAGTCTAACTTGGGCACTAGTGCACTGTCTGACACAACCTCAGCCAGAACCCCCTGACCAACACCCAGGCAGCTGACCGCACACTGATCATATCAGACGCGCCATCGCTTTAGGTCGTCATCTCTTCCCAACTGCGATTTTTCAGGCTTCAGAACTTATACCTTATGTCCAATCACTGCTCACGATTGAAAATGGTGCAGAAATCAGAACACCTTCCCCATGGCAAGAGACCTTGTGATTGGCATGTTGTCCAAGGTCCAGTGTAGTTGAAACCAGTTTGGCCCATGTGGCCCCACCCATGCTCGCGGGCCACTATTGTCACAAACACACATTTGACCCTCAGCCTGAGCCCAGTCTCAAGTAAGGCCCCTCAGTGGCTGGATGAAGAGACAGCTTATTGGGCCTGCCAAGCCCCTATGCCGCAATTTTTAACCATAGTTTGGGTTGTCCCTTCACTCTTCCCCAGGGCTCTTCTTTGGAATTCCTCTTTTGTTCGGACACCTGAGGTAATAAACCTGAAAGGAGACCTCCCATCCCACAGATTGACGAAAAAAATTGGGACCGCCCCAATGCACAGAAAGGAAGATTCGTCCATGGCCCATGATGCTTCCCCACATTCCATGGCCATCGTTGATATAAAATCCAGAGACAAAAGCCTGAGCAAGTGCCTCAGACTCGCTCTTTCTTCATATCCTGAAGAATTCTGCTCATCTTGTGTAGATTGGGCCTGCCATACCTATGTCCCCAAACATAAGGTGAGTTTGTGTTTTCAGACTTCTGTCCTCAAAGTCCTGGGCCACACAGCCTCCAGGCTGGGGCCCCTGGAGCCACACATTCGGACTGTGCCTACCCAATCCATGGGAATTCTGCCCATTCCATTGTCCAAAATCTTACAAATTGGGAGAACTCTCCAAAGTCCCCGAGGCAATCCCAATAGTGTAGGTCTCCAGGGACAAACAAGGGTGGTCTGACACCAGGTGAGCATCTACCTCCACTTATTCCATAGATGAATATCCCCAGAGAAGAAGAATGAACAAGACAGGACCCTAGGCCATAATCGAATACATTGCTTTGGTTTACAGGCATGTCTCTTCAAAAGTCTGGATTCCAATTCCAGCATAATGGGTTTCCTGAGGCACACATCAGAACAAATCTCCTCTCCACAAGGAAACTTGTGCATGGGAGCTATGTCAAAAGCTTAGGAGAATACTTCAGGGTCCCGGGGCCACCGCCCCATTCCAAGGTCCTCATGGACACAAACACACATTAGGGCCCATCCTCAGGAAAGTCCATTTCAACTCATCCACCCCGGTTGCTCCCGCAGAGGGATCCGATCTCAACTGTATTGTGGCTAGTAGACAATTGGATTGTGAGGCGGGCTTGCCTGGCATCCATCCTCCAACGGTGCTCTGGAGTCATTCCATATGGGATGTCCTGGAGCTGCCCAGCAGGTCTTAATTGTCACACAGAAGGAATCATTGAAGGGGGCATCCCACCACTCCCAACGTCGGAAACCTCCATGGCCTTGAGATTCCGCTCCTTTCATGAAGGCGCAGTCATGCACAGAAACTCCAACCTGAGCCAACGACTGATCCTCGCCGTGATTTCAGATGCTTGAGATTTTGGTTGCGACTGCAGGGGGTACCAGCCGTGCCCTCGGCCTGAAACTCAAGTCTAGCTCGTGTTCTCAAACTTCTGTCCTCACACTCCTGTCCCAGAAGCCCTCAAGTTTGGCAATCCCGGACCCACAATGCAGCACTCTGCCTGCCCTCTAGAAAAAATATCTTGCCTAATGAGGTGCCCAGGCACCTCAAATGAGGATAAACCTACAGGGCACTCGACTGTACCCAAATTATATAGTCTAACTTGGGCACTAGTGCACTGTATGACACAACCTGAGCCAGAACCTCCTGACCAACACCCAGGCAGTTGACCGCACACTGAGCATATCAGATGCGCCATCGCCTTAGATTGTCATCTCTTCCCAACTGCGATTTTTCAGGCTTCAGAACCTAGACCTTATCTCCAACCACTGCCCAGGGTTGAAAATGATGCAGAAATCAAAACACCTTCCCCATGGCAAGAGACCTTGTGATTGGCATGTTGTCCAAGGTCCAGTGTAGTTGAAACCAGTGTGGCCCATGAGGCCCCGCCCATGCTCGCGTGCCACGTAGATCACAAACACACACTGTGACCCTCAGCCGGAGCCCAGCCCTCAAGTAAGGCCTCTCAGTGGCTGGTTGAAGAGACAGCTTATTGTGCCTGCCATGCCCTAGGCCCCAATTTTTAACCATAGTTTGGGTTTTCCCTTCACTCTTCCCCAGGGCTCTGCTTTGGAATTCCTCTTTTGTTCAGACACCTGAGGTAATAAACCTGAAAGGAGACATCCCATCCCACAGATTGACGAAAAACAATTGTGATCGGGCCAAATCCACCGAGAGGAAGATTCGTCCATGGCCCATGAGTCCTCCCCCATTCCACGGCCATCGTTGATATAAAATCCAAATGCAAAAGCCTGAGCAAGTGCCTCAGACTCGCTCTTTCTTCATATCCTGAAGATTTCTTCTCATGATTTGTAGATTGGGCCTGCCATACCTACATCCCCAAACATAAGCTGAGTTTGTGCTTTCAGACTTCTGTCCTCAAAGTACTGGGCCACACACCCTCATGCTGGGGCCTCTGAAGCCACACATTAGGACTGTGCCTACCCAATCCATGGGAATTCTGCTCATTCCATTGTCCAAAATCGTACAAATTAGGAGAGCTCTCCAAAGTCCCTGAGGCCAAACCAATAGTGTAGGTCTCCGGGGACAAACAAGGGCGGTAAGACACCAGATGAGCATCTACCTCCACTCATTCCATAGATGAATATCCCCAGAGAAGAAGAATGAACAAGACAGGACCCTAGGCCATAATAGAATACATTGCTTTGGTTTACAGGCATGTCTCTTCAAAAGTCTGGATTCCTATACCAGCATAATGGGTTTCCTGAGGCACCCATCAGAACAAATCTCCTCTCCACAAGGAAACTTGTGCATGGGAGCTATGTCAAAAGCTTAGAAGAATACTTCAGGGTCCCAGTGCCACCGACCCATTACAAGTCCCTCATGGACAGAAACACACATTAGGGCTCATCCTCAGGAAAGTCCATTTCAACTCAGCCACCCCGGTTGATCCCGCAGATTGATCCGATCTCAACTGTATTGTGGCTAGTAGACAATTGGATTGCGTGGCGGGCTTCCCTGGCATCCATTCTCCAAGGGTGCTCTGGTCATTCCATATGGGATGTCCTGGGCTGCCCAACAGGTCTCAATTGTCACACAGAAGGAATCATTGAAGGGGGCATCCCACCACTCCCAACGTCGGAAAACCTCCATGGCCTTGAGATTCTGCTCCGTTCATGAAGGGGCGGTCATGCACAGAAACTCCAACCTAGGCCAACGACTGATCCTCACCGTGACTTCAGATGCTTGAGATTATGGTTGCGACTGCAGGGGGTACCAGCCGTGCCCTCGGCCTCAAACTCAAGTCTAGCTTGTGTTCTCAGACTTCTGTCCTCACACTCCTGTCCCAGAAGCCCTCAAGTTTGGCAATTCCGGACCCACAAGGCAGCACTCTGCCTGCCCTCTAGAAAAAATATCTTGCCTAATGAGGTGCCCAGGCACCTCAAATGAGGATAAACCTACAGGGCACTCGACTGTACCCAAATTATATAGTCTAACTTGGGCACTAGTGCACTGTATGACACAACCTGAGCCAGAACCTCCTGACCAACACCCAGGCAGTTGACCGCACACTGAGCATATCAGATGCGCCATCGCCTTAGATTGTCATCTCTTCCCAACTGCGATTTTTCAGGCTTCAGAACCTAGACCTTATCTCCAACCACTGCCCAGGGTTGAAAATGATGCAGAAATCAAAACACCTTCCCCATGGCAAGAGACCTTGTGATTGGCATGTTGTCCAAGGTCCAGTGTAGTTGAAACCAGTGTGGCCCATGAGGCCCCGCCCATGCTCGCGTGCCACGTTGGTCACAAACACACACTGTGACCCTCAGCCTGAGCCCAGGCCTCAAGTAAGGCCTCTCAGTGGCTGGATGAAGAGACAGCTTATTGGGCCTGCCATGCCCCTAGGCCCCAATTTTTAACCATAGTTTGGGTTTTCCCTTCACTCTTCCCCAGGGCTCTGCTTTGGAATTCCTCTTTTGTTCAGACACCTGAGGTAATAAACCTGAAAGGAGAAATCCCATCCCACAGATTGACGAAAAACAATTGGGATCGGGCCAAATCCACAGAGAGGAAGATTCGTCCATGGCCCATGAGTCCTCCCCCATTCCACGGCCATCGTTGATATAAAATCCAAATGCAAAAGCCTGAGCAAGTGCCTCAGAATCGCTCTTTCTTCATATCCTGAAGATTTCTTCTCATGATTTGTAGATTGGGCCTGCCATACCTACATCCCCAAACCTAAGCTGAGTTTGTGTTTTCAGACTTCTGTCCTCAAAGTCCTGGGCCACACACCCTCATGCTGGGGCCTCTGAAGCCACACATTAGGACTGTGCCTACCCAATCCATGGGAATTCTGCCCATTCCATTGTCCAAAATCGTACAAATTAGGAGAACTCTCCAAAGTCCCTGAGGCCAAACCAATAGTGTAGGTTACCGGGGACAAACAAGGGCGGTAAGACACCAGGTGAGCATCTACCTCCACTCATTCCATAGATGAATATCCCCAGACAAGAAGAATGAACAAGACAGGACCCTAGGCCATAATCGAATACATTGCATTGGTTTACAGGCATGTCTCTTCAAAAGTCTGGATTCCAATACCAGCATAATGGGTTTCCTGAGGCACCCATCAGAACAAATCTCCTCTCCACAAGGAAACTTGTGCATGGGAGCTATGTCAAAAGCTTAGGAGAATACTTCAGGGTCCCAGTGCCACCGCCCCATTTCAAGGCCCTCATGGACACAAACACACATTAGGGCCCATCCTCAGGAAAGTCCATTTCAACTCATCCACCCCGGTTGCTCCCGCAGAGTGATCCGATCTCAACTGTATTGTGGCTATTAGACAATTGGATTGTGAGGCGGGCTTCCCTGACATCCATCCTCCAAGGGTGCTCTGGAGTCATTCCATATGGGATGTCCTGGGCTGCCCAAAAGGTCTTAATTGTCACACAGAAGGAATCATTGAAGGGGGCATTCCACCACTCCCACGTCGGAAAACCTCCATGGCCTTGAGATTCCGCTCCGTTCATGATGGGGCTGTCATGCACAGAAACTGCAACCTGAGCCAACGTCTGATCCTCGCCGTGACTTCAGATGCTTGAGATATTGTTTCCGATCTGCAGGGGGTACCTACCGTGCCCTCGGCCTGAAGCCCATGTCTATCTTGTGTTCTCAGACTTCTGTCCTCAAACTCCTGGCCCGGAAGTCCTCCATTTTGGCAATTCCGGACCCACAAGGCAGCACTCTGCCTGCCCTCTAGAAAAAATATCTTGCCTAATGAGGTGCCCAGGCACCTCAAATGAGGATAAACCTACAGGGAACTCGACTGTACCCAAATTATATAGTCTAACTTGGGCACTAGTGCACTGTCTGACACAACCTCAGCCAGAACCCCCTGACCAACACCCAGGCAGCTGACCGCACACTGATCATATCAGACGCGCCATCGCTTTAGGTCGTCATCTCTTCCCAACTGCGATTTTTCAGGCTTCAGAACTTATACCTTATGTCCAATCACTGCTCACGATTGAAAATGGTGCAGAAATCAGAACACCTTCCCCATGGCAAGAGACCTTGTGATTGGCATGTTGTCCAAGGTCCAGTGTAGTTGAAACCAGTTTGGCCCATGTGGCCCCACCCATGCTCGCGGGCCACTATTGTCACAAACACACATTTGACCCTCAGCCTGAGCCCAGTCTCAAGTAAGGCCCCTCAGTGGCTGGATGAAGAGACAGCTTATTGGGCCTGCCAAGCCCCTATGCCGCAATTTTTAACCATAGTTTGGGTTGTCCCTTCACTCTTCCCCAGGGCTCTTCTTTGGAATTCCTCTTTTGTTCGGACACCTGAGGTAATAAACCTGAAAGGAGACCTCCCATCCCACAGATTGACGAAAAAAATTGGGACCGCCCCAATGCACAGAAAGGAAGATTCGTCCATGGCCCATGATGCTTCCCCACATTCCATGGCCATCGTTGATATAAAATCCAGAGACAAAAGCCTGAGCAAGTGCCTCAGACTCGCTCTTTCTTCATATCCTGAAGAATTCTGCTCATCTTGTGTAGATTGGGCCTGCCATACCTATGTCCCCAAACATAAGGTGAGTTTGTGTTTTCAGACTTCTGTCCTCAAAGTCCTGGGCCACACAGCCTCCAGGCTGGGGCCCCTGGAGCCACACATTCGGACTGTGCCTACCCAATCCATGGGAATTCTGCCCATTCCATTGTCCAAAATCTTACAAATTGGGAGAACTCTCCAAAGTCCCCGAGGCAATCCCAATAGTGTAGGTCTCCAGGGACAAACAAGGGTGGTCTGACACCAGGTGAGCATCTACCTCCACTTATTCCATAGATGAATATCCCCAGAGAAGAAGAATGAACAAGACAGGACCCTAGGCCATAATCGAATACATTGCTTTGGTTTACAGGCATGTCTCTTCAAAAGTCTGGATTCCAATTCCAGCATAATGGGTTTCCTGAGGCACACATCAGAACAAATCTCCTCTCCACAAGGAAACTTGTGCATGGGAGCTATGTCAAAAGCTTAGGAGAATACTTCAGGGTCCCGGGGCCACCGCCCCATTCCAAGGTCCTCATGGACACAAACACACATTAGGGCCCATCCTCAGGAAAGTCCATTTCAACTCATCCACCCCGGTTGCTCCCGCAGAGGGATCCGATCTCAACTGTATTGTGGCTAGTAGACAATTGGATTGTGAGGCGGGCTTGCCTGGCATCCATCCTCCAACGGTGCTCTGGAGTCATTCCATATGGGATGTCCTGGAGCTGCCCAGCAGGTCTTAATTGTCACACAGAAGGAATCATTGAAGGGGGCATCCCACCACTCCCAACGTCGGAAACCTCCATGGCCTTGAGATTCCGCTCCTTTCATGAAGGCGCAGTCATGCACAGAAACTCCAACCTGAGCCAACGACTGATCCTCGCCGTGATTTCAGATGCTTGAGATTTTGGTTGCGACTGCAGGGGGTACCAGCCGTGCCCTCGGCCTGAAACTCAAGTCTAGCTCGTGTTCTCAAACTTCTGTCCTCACACTCCTGTCCCAGAAGCCCTCAAGTTTGGCAATCCCGGACCCACAATGCAGCACTCTGCCTGCCCTCTAGAAAAAATATCTTGCCTAATGAGGTGCCCAGGCACCTCAAATGAGGATAAACCTACAGGGCACTCGACTGTACCCAAATTATATAGTCTAACTTGGGCACTAGTGCACTGTATGACACAACCTGAGCCAGAACCTCCTGACCAACACCCAGGCAGTTGACCGCACACTGAGCATATCAGATGCGCCATCGCCTTAGATTGTCATCTCTTCCCAACTGCGATTTTTCAGGCTTCAGAACCTAGACCTTATCTCCAACCACTGCCCAGGGTTGAAAATGATGCAGAAATCAAAACACCTTCCCCATGGCAAGAGACCTTGTGATTGGCATGTTGTCCAAGGTCCAGTGTAGTTGAAACCAGTGTGGCCCATGAGGCCCCGCCCATGCTCGCGTGCCACGTTGGTCACAAACACACACTGTGACCCTCAGCCTGAGCCCAGGCCTCAAGTAAGGCCTCTCAGTGGCTGGATGAAGAGACAGCTTATTGTGCCTGCCATGCCCCTAGGCCCCAATTTTTAACCATAGTTTGGGTTTTCCCTTCACTCTTCCCCAGGGCTCTGCTTTGGAATTCCTCTTTTGTTCAGACACCTGAGGTAATAAACCTGAAAGGAGAAATCCCATCCCACAGATTGACGAAAAACAATTGGGATCGGGCCAAATCCACAGAGAGGAAGATTCGTCCATGGCCCATGAGTCCTCCCCCATTCCACGGCCATCGTTGATATAAAATCCAAATGCAAAAGCCTGAGCAAGTGCCTCAGACTCGCTCTTTCTTCATATCCTGAAGATTTCTTCTCATGATTTGTAGATTGGGCCTGTCATACCTACATCCCCAAACCTAAGCTGAGTTTGTGTTTTCAGACTTCTGTCCTCAAAGTCCTGGGCCACACTCCCTCATGCTGGGGCCTCTGAAGCCACACATTAGGACTGTGCCTACCCAATCCATGGGAATTCTGCCCATTCAATTGTCAAAAATCGTACAAATTAGGAGAACTCTCCAAAGTCCCTGAGGCCAAACCAATAGTGTAGGTCTCCGGGGACAAACAAGGGCGGTAAGACACCAGGTGAGCATCTACCTCCACTCATTCCATAGATGAATATCCCCAGACAAGAAGAATGAACAAGACAGGACCCTAGGCCATAATCGAATACATTGCATTGGTTTACAGGCATGTCTCTTCAAATGTCTGGATTCCAATACCAGCATAATGGGTTTCCTGAGGCACCCATCAGAACAAATCTCCTCTCCACAAGGATACTTGTGCATGGGAGCTATGTCAAAAGCTTAGGAGAATACTTCAGGGTCCCAGTGCCACCGCCCCATTTCAAGGCCCTCATGGACACAAACACACATTAGGGCCCATCCTCAGGAAAGTCCATTTCAACTCATCCACCCCGGTTGCTCCCGCAGAGTGATCCGATCTCAACTGTATTGTGGCTATTAGACAATTGGATTGTGAGGCGGGCTTCCCTGACATCCATCCTCCAAGGGTGCTCTGGAGTCATTCCATATGGGATGTCCTGGGCTGCCCAAAAGGTCTTAATTGTCACACAGAAGGAATCATTGAAGGGGGCATTCCACCACTCCCACGTCGGAAAACCTCCATGGCCTTGAGATTCCGCTCCGTTCATGATGGGGCTGTCATGCACAGAAACTGCAACCTGAGCCAACGTCTGATCCTCGCCGTGACTTCAGATGCTTGAGATATTGTTTCCGATCTGCAGGGGGTACCTACCGTGCCCTCGGCCTGAAGCCCATGTCTATCTTGTGTTCTCAGACTTCTGTCCTCAAACTCCTGGCCCGGAAGTCCTCCATTTTGGCAATTCCGGACCCACAAGGCAGCACTCTGCCTGCCCTCTAGAAAAAATATCTTGCCTAATGAGGTGCCCAGGCACCTCAAATGAGGATAAACCTACAGGGAACTCGACTGTACCCAAATTATATAGTCTAACTTGGGCACTAGTGCACTGTCTGACACAACCTCAGCCAGAACCCCCTGACCAACACCCAGGCAGCTGACCGCACACTGATCATATCAGACGCGCCATCGCTTTAGGTCGTCATCTCTTCCCAACTGCGATTTTTCAGGCTTCAGAACTTATACCTTATGTCCAATCACTGCTCACGATTGAAAATGGTGCAGAAATCAGAACACCTTCCCCATGGCAAGAGACCTTGTGATTGGCATGTTGTCCAAGGTCCAGTGTAGTTGAAACCAGTTTGGCTCATGTGGCCCCACCCATGCTCGCGGGCCACTATTGTCACAAACACACATTTGACCCTCAGCCTGAGCCCAGTCTCAAGTAAGGCCCCTCAGTGGCTGGATGAAGAGACAGCTTATTGGCCCTCCAAGCCCCTATGCCGCAATTTTTAACCATAGTTTGGGTTGTCCCTTCACTCTTCCCCAGGGCTCTTCTTTGGAATTCCTCTTTTGTTCGGACACCTGAGGTAATAAACCTGAAAGGAGACCTCCCATCCCACAGATTGACGAAAAAAATTGGGACCGCCCCAATGCACAGAAAGGAAGATTCGTCCATGGCCCATGATGCTTCCCCACATTCCATGGCCATCGTTGATATAAAATCCAGAGACAAAAGCCTGAGCAAGTGCCTCAGACTCGCTCTTTCTTCATATCCTGAAGAATTCTGCTCATCTTGTGTAGATTGGGCCTGCCATACCTATGTCCCCAAACATAAGGTGAGTTTGTGTTTTCAGACTTCTGTCCTCAAAGTCCTGGGCCACACAGCCTCCAGGCTGGGGCCCCTGGAGCCACACATTCGGACTGTGCCTACCCAATCCATGGGAATTCTGCCCATTCCATTGTCCAAAATCTTACAAATTGGGAGAACTCTCCAAAGTCCCCGAGGCAATCCCAATAGTGTAGGTCTCCAGGGACAAACAAGGGTGGTCTGACACCAGGTGAGCATCTACCTCCACTTATTCCATAGATGAATATCCCCAGAGAAGAAGAATGAACAAGACAGGACCCTAGGCCATAATCGAATACATTGCTTTGGTTTACAGGCATGTCTCTTCAAAAGTCTGGATTCCAATTCCAGCATAATGGGTTTCCTGAGGCACACATCAGAACAAATCTCCTCTCCACAAGGAAACTTGTGCATGGGAGCTATGTCAAAAGCTTAGGAGAATACTTCAGGGTCCCGGGGCCACCGCCCCATTCCAAGGTCCTCATGGACACAAACACACATTAGGGCCCATCCTCAGGAAAGTCCATTTCAACTCATCCACCCCGGTTGCTCCCGCAGAGGGATCCGATCTCAACTGTATTGTGGCTAGTAGACAATTGGATTGTGAGGCGGGCTTGCCTGGCATCCATCCTCCAACGGTGCTCTGGAGTCATTCCATATGGGATGTCCTGGAGCTGCCCAGCAGGTCTTAATTGTCACACAGAAGGAATCATTGAAGGGGGCATCCCACCACTCCCAACGTCGGAAACCTCCATGGCCTTGAGATTCCGCTCCTTTCATGAAGGCGCAGTCATGCACAGAAACTCCAACCTGAGCCAACGACTGATCCTCGCCGTGATTTCAGATGCTTGAGATTTTGGTTGCGACTGCAGGGGGTACCAGCCGTGCCCTCGGCCTGAAACTCAAGTCTAGCTCGTGTTCTCAAACTTCTGTCCTCACACTCCTGTCCCAGAAGCCCTCAAGTTTGGCAATCCCGGACCCACAATGCAGCACTCTGCCTGCCCTCTAGAAAAAATATCTTGCCTAATGAGGTGCCCAGGCACCTCAAATGAGGATAAACCTACAGGGCACTCGACTGTACCCAAATTATATAGTCTAACTTGGGCACTAGTGCACTGTATGACACAACCTGAGCCAGAACCTCCTGACCAACACCCAGGCAGTTGACCGCACACTGAGCATATCAGATGCGCCATCGCCTTAGATTGTCATCTCTTCCCAACTGCGATTTTTCAGGCTTCAGAACCTAGACCTTATCTCCAACCACTGCCCAGGGTTGAAAATGATGCAGAAATCAAAACACCTTCCCCATGGCAAGAGACCTTGTGATTGGCATGTTGTCCAAGGTCCAGTGTAGTTGAAACCAGTGTGGCCCATGAGGCCCCGCCCATGCTCGCGTGCCACGTTGGTCACAAACACACACTGTGACCCTCAGCCTGAGCCCAGGCCTCAAGTAAGGCCTCTCAGTGGCTGGATGAAGAGACAGCTTATTGTGCCTGCCATGCCCCTAGGCCCCAATTTTTAACCATAGTTTGGGTTTTCCCTTCACTCTTCCCCAGGGCTCTGCTTTGGAATTCCTCTTTTGTTCAGACACCTGAGGTAATAAACCTGAAAGGAGAAATCCCATCCCACAGATTGACGAAAAACAATTGGGATCGGGCCAAATCCACAGAGAGGAAGATTCGTCCATGGCCCATGAGTCCTCCCCCATTCCACGGCCATCGTTGATATAAAATCCAAATGCAAAAGCCTGAGCAAGTGCCTCAGACTCGCTCTTTCTTCATATCCTGAAGATTTCTTCTCATGATTTGTAGATTGGGCCTGTCATACCTACATCCCCAAACCTAAGCTGAGTTTGTGTTTTCAGACTTCTGTCCTCAAAGTCCTGGGCCACACTCCCTCATGCTGGGGCCTCTGAAGCCACATATTAGGACTGTGCCTACCCAATCCATGGGAATTCTGCCCATTCAATTGTCAAAAATCGTACAAATTAGGAGAACTCTCCAAAGTCCCTGAGGCCAAACCAATAGTGTAGGTCTCCGGGGACAAACAAGGGCGGTAAGACACCAGGTGAGCATCTACCTCCACTCATTCCATAGATGAATATCCCCAGACAAGAAGAATGAACAAGACAGGACCCTAGGCCATAATCGAATACATTGCATTGGTTTACAGGCATGTCTCTTCAAATGTCTGGATTCCAATACCAGCATAATGGGTTTCCTGAGGCACCCATCAGAACAAATCTCCTCTCCACAAGGATACTTGTGCATGGGAGCTATGTCAAAAGCTTAGGAGAATACTTCAGGGTCCCAGTGCCACCGCCCCATTTCAAGGCCCTCATGGACACAAACACACATTAGTGCCCATCCTCAGGAAAGTCCATTTCAACTCAGCCACCCCGGCTGCTCTCGCAGAGGGATCCGATCTCAACTGTATTGTGGCTAGTAGACAATTGGATTGTGTGGCGGGCTTCCCTGGCATCCATTCTCCAAGGGTGCTCTGGTCATTCCATATGGGATGTCCTGGGCTGCCCAACAGGTCTCAATTGTCACACAGAAGGAATCATTGAAGGGGGCATCCCACCACTCCCACGTCTGAAAACCTCCATGGCCTTGAGATTCCGCTCCGTTCATGAAGGGGCGGTCATGCACAGAAACTGCAACCTGAGCCAACGTCTGATCCTCGCCGTGACTTCAGATGCTTGAGATATTGTTTCCGATCTGCAGGGGGTACCTACCGTGCCCTCGGCCTGAAGCCCATGTCTATCTTGTGTTCTCAGACTTCTGTCCTCAAACTCCTGGCCCGGAAGTCCTCCATTTTGGCAATTCCGGACCCACAAGGCAGCACTCTGCCTGCCCTCTAGAAAAAATATCTTGCCTAATGAGGTGCCCAGGCACCTCAAATGAGGATAAACCTACAGGGAACTCGACTGTACCCAAATTATATAGTCTAACTTGGGCACTAGTGCACTGTCTGACACAACCTCAGCCAGAACCCCCTAACCAACACCCAGGCAGCTGACCGCACACTGAGCATATCAGACGCGCCATCGCTTTAGGTCGTCATCTCTTCCCAACTGCGATTTTTCAGGCTTCAGAACTTATACCTTATGTCCAATCACTGCTCACGATTGAAAAGGGTGCAGAAATCAGAACACCTTCCCCATGGCAAGAGACCTTGTGATTGGCATGTTGTCCAAGGTCCAGTGTAGTTGAAACCAGTTTGGCCCATGAGGCCCCACCCATGCTCGCAGGCCACTATTGTCACAAACACACATTTGACCCTCAGCCTGAGCCCAGTCTCAAGTAAGGCCGCTCAGTGACTGGATGAAGAGACAGCTTATTGGGCCTGCCAAGCCCCTAGGTCCCAATTTTTAACAATAGTTTGGGTTGTCCCTTCACTCTTCCCCAGGGCTCTGCTTTGGAATTCCTCTTTTGTTCGGACACCTGAGGTAATAAACCTGAAAGGAGACCTCCCATCCCACAGATTGACGAAAAAAATTGGGACCGCCCCAATGCACAGAAAGGAAGATTCGTCCATGGCCTATGATGCCTCCCCACATTCCACGGCCATCGTTGATATAAAATCCAGAGACAAAAGCCTGAGCAAGTGCCTCAGACTCGCTCTTTCTTCATATCCTGAAGAGTTCTGCTCATGGTGTGTAGATTGGGCCTGCCATACCTACGTCCCCAAACATAAGGTGAGTTTGTGTTTTCAGACTTCTGTCCTCAAAGTCCTGGGCCACACAGCCTCCAGGCTGGGGCCCCTGGAGCCACACATTCGGACTGTGCCTACCCAATCAATAGGAATTCTGACCATATCATTTTCCAAAATCTTACAAATTTGGAGAACTCTCCAAAGTCCCCGAGGCAAAACCAATAGTTTAGGTCTCCTGGGACAAACAAGGTGGTCTGACACCAGGTGAGCATCTACCTCCACTCATTCCATAGACGGATATCCCCAGAGAATAAGATTGAACCAGACAGGATCCTAGGCAATAGTCGGATCCATTGCTTTGGTTTACAGGCATGTCTCCTCAAGAGCCTGGATTCCAAGACCAGCATAAGGGTTTTCCTGAGGCACCCATCAGAACAAATCTCCTCTCCACAAGGAAACTTGTGCATGGGAGCCTTGTCAAAAGCTTAGGAGAATACTTCAGGGTCCCGGTGCCACCGCACCATTCCAAGGCCCTCATGGACACAAACACACATTAGGCCCCATCCTCAGGAAAGTCCATTTCAACTCAGCCACCCCGTTAGCTCTTGCAGAGCCATCCGATATCAACTGTATTGTTGCTAGGAGACAATTGGAATGCGAGGCGGGCTTCCCAGGCATCCATCCTCAAACGGTGCTCTGGAGGCATTCCATATGGGATGTCCTGGGGCTGCCTAACAGGTCTTGATTTTACTGCAGAAGGAATCTTTGAAGGGGGCATCACACAACTCCCAACGTGGGAAAAGCTCCATGGCCTTGAGATTCCGCTCCTTTCATGAAGGGGCAGTCATGCACAGAAACTACAACCTGAGCCAACGTCTGATCCTCGCCGTGACTTCAGATGCTTGAGATATTTTTTCCGATCTGCAGGGGGTAACTACCGTGCCCTAGGCCTGAAGCCCAAGTCTAGCTTGTTTTCTCAGACTTCTGTCCTCAAACTCTTGGCCCAGAAGTCCTCCATTTTGGCAATTCCGGACCCACAACGCAGCACTCTGCCTGCTCTCTAGAAAAAATATCTTGCCTAATGAGGTGCCCAGGCACCTCAAATGAGGATAAACCTACAGGGCACTCGACTGTACCCAAATTATATAGTCTAACTTGGGCACTAGTGCACTGTCTGACAGAACCTGAGCCAGAACCTCCTGACCAACACCCAGGCAACTGACCGCACACTGAGCATATCAGATGCGCCATCGCATTAGATCGTCATCTCTTCCCAAATGCGATTTTTCAGGCTTCAGAACCTAGACCTTATCTCCAAACACTGCTCAAGATTGAAAATGATGCAGAAATCAGAACACTTTCGCATGGCAAGAGACCTTGTGATTGGCATGTTGTCCAAGGTCCAGTGTAGTTGTAACCAGGGTGGCCCATGAGGCCCCGCCCATGCTCGAGGGCCACAATTGTCACAAACACACATTTGACCCTCAGCCTGAGCCCAATCCTCAAGTAAGGCCTCTCAGTGGCTGGATGAAGAGACAGCTTATTGGGCCTGCCATGCCGCTAGGCCCCAATTTTTAACCATAGTTTGAGTTGTCCCTTCACTCTTCCCCAGGGCTCTGCTTTGGAATTCCACTTTTGTTCGGACACCTGAGGTAATAAACCTGAACGGAGACCTCCCAAACCACAGATAGACGAAAAATAATTTGGACCGGGCCAAATCCACAGAGAGGAAGATTCGTGCATGGCCCATGAAACCTCCCCACATTCCACGGCCATCGTTGATATAGGCCCAAAAGTTTGGCAATTCCGGACCCACAATGCAGCACTCTGCCTGCCCTCTAGAAAAAAATGATTGCCTCAAGAGCTGGCCAGGCACCTTCAATGAGGATATACCTCCACAGCACTCGACTTTACCCAAATTATATAGTCTAACCTGGGCAATAATGCACTGTCGGACACAACCTGAGCCCGGACCTCCTGACCAGACCACACACTGAGCACATAAGACCCGCCATGGCCTTAGGTCATCATCTCTTCCTTACCTCAGTTTTCAGGCCTCAGAACCGAGACATTATTTTCAATCACTGCCCAGAGGTGAGTGTGATGCAGAAATCAGAACACCTCCTTACCCATTGTAAGAAACCTTGTGGTTGGCATGTTGTCCAACGTTCAGTGTAGGAGAAACCAGCATTCACTCTGAGGCCCCGCCCATTCTTGAGTGCGACAAGGGCATAAACACGCATTGTGACCCTCAGCATGAGTCCTGTCCTCTAGTAAGTCCTCTCAGTGACTGGACCATCAGATGTCATAATGGGCTTGATATGTCCATAAGCCCCAATTTTTAACCAGATTTCTGATTGTCCAGTCACCCCCCCCCAGGGCTCTACTCTGGAATCCCTCATTTGGTGGGACACCTGAGGTTAAAAAGAAAACAACATAAAAAAAAAAAACGGACTTCATCCATCCCATTCCACAGAGTGACCCCATATGCTTTGGACTGGTCCAAACCACCAGGGAGTAAGACTCGTCCCTTTCCAATGAAGTCACCCAGAAATTTCACGACCATGAGTGACACGATATCCAGAGACAAAAACTTGAGCAAGAGCCTCACACTCGCCCTTTTCTCAAATCCCGAAAAGTTCTCCTCATGGTCTGTAGATAAGTCCTGCCATACCTATGACCTGAAACATAAGCCAAGTTTGTGCTTTTAGACAACTGTCCAAACAGCCCTGGCCTACACAACCTATAGGCTCAGGCCCCTGGAGCCAAACCTGAGGACTGTACTTGCCCTCTCCAAGGGAACTGTGTGTGCCCATTCCAATGGCCACATCCCTTCTAATAGGATAAACCTCCAAAGTCCTTGATTCATCTCATTAGTGGTGGCTTCCCAGGTCAAACAGGGGCAATGTGAGCCCATCTGAGCACCTACCTGTACTCAGACCCATAGACAGATGTCCCCAGAGGTAAAAAGGAAAGAACAGGCCCCTAGGCACTAATCATATCCATTGCTTTGGTTTCCAGGCATCTCTCCTCAGAGGCCTGGATTTCAATACCAGCATATGACTGTTTCTTGACTAACCCCTCAGAAAACATCTCATTTACACATGGGAAACTTGCACGTTGGAGCTGTGTCAAAGCATCTGTTTAGGAGAACCCTTCAGGGCCCCAGTGCCACCAGTTCATTCCAAGGTCTCCATAGACACAAAAGCACATTAGAACACATCCATAGGAGAGTCCATTTCAACTCAGCCTCCTCGGTTGCTCCCCCAGACCCAGCAGATCTAACCTTTTTGTGTCTAGGAGACAATTGGAATGCGAGGTGGGCTACCCAGCCATGCATCCTTAAAACCCCGCTCA
Source organism: Mustela nivalis (assembly GCF_964662115.1). Taxonomy (NCBI): domain Eukaryota; kingdom Metazoa; phylum Chordata; class Mammalia; order Carnivora; family Mustelidae; genus Mustela; species Mustela nivalis. Next base: position 637,325 of record NW_028136515.1, read on the forward strand.
GAATCATTGGCCTGGAGCCAAACAACAGGTCTCAATTGTCCTGCAGAAGACACTTTGCAGTTTGGAGCTTCTCACAAATCCCATAGTGGGAAAACCCCAATGGCCTCGTGATGCCCCCCCTTCGTGAAGGGGCCATCAGGGACAGAAACACCAACTTGAGCGATCGACTGATCCTCGCCCTGATCAGATGCACGAGATCTCGATTCAGGACTGTAGATTGTACCATCGCTGATACAAAATCCAGAGACAAAAACCTGAGCAAGCGCCTCAGACACGCACTTTCTTCATATCCTGAAGAGTTCTTCTCATGGTTTGTAGATCGGGCCTGCCATACCTACGTCCCCAAACCTAAGCTGAGTTTGTGTTTTCAGACTTCTGTCCTCAAAGTCCTGGGCCACACACCCTCCAGGCTGGGGCCCCTGAAGCCACACATTAGGACTGTGCCTACCAATCCATGGGAATCTGCCCATTCCATTGTCCAAAATCGTACAAATTATGAGAAAACTCCAAAGTCCCTGAGACCATCCAAATAGTGTAGGTCGCTCAGAACAAACAAGGGCTGTCTGACACCAGCTGATAATCGACCTCCACTCATACCATACATGGATGTCCCCAGAGGAGAATATTGAACCAGACAGGACCCTAGGCCATAATAGGATCCATTGCCTTGGTTTACAGGCATGTATCCTCAAAAGCCTGATTCCAATACGAGCATAGGGGTTTTGCTGAGGCACCCATTAGAACTCATCTCGTCTCCACAAGGAAACCTGTGCATGGGAGCCATGTCCAAAGCATAGGAGAGTACTTCAGAGTCCCGGTGCCACCGCCCCATTCCAAGGCCCTCATGGACACAAAAAAAACATTAGGACCAATCCTCAGGAGAGTCCATTTCATCTCAGCCACCCCGGTTGCTCCCGCAGAGCCATCAGATCTAAACTGTCTTGTTGCTAGGAGACAATTGGAATGTGAGGCGGGCTTCCCATGCATCCATCCTTGAACGGTGCTCTGGAGTCATTCCATATGGGATGTCCTGGAGCTGTCCAACAGGTCTCAATTGTCCCGCAGAAGGAATCCTTGAAGGGGGCATCCCAAAACTCCCAACGTGGGAAAACCTCAATGGCCTCGAGATTCCGCTCCTTTTATGAAGCGGCCGTCAATGCACGGAATGTCCAACCTGAGCCAACGTCTGATCCTCGCCCTGACTTCAGATGCATGAGTATTGGTTCAGATCTGCAGGGTGAACCTGCCGTGCCCTCGCCCTGAAACCCAAGTCTAGCTTGTCTTCTCAGAATTCCGTCCTCACACTCCTGGCCCCGAAGCCCTCAAGTTTGGCAATTCCGGACCCACAATGCAGCACTCTGCCTGCCCCCTAGAAAAAAATTATTGCATCATGAGCTGCACAGGCACCTTCAATGATGATAAACCTCCACAGCACACGACTTCACACAAATTATATAGTCTAACCTGGGCACTAATGCACTGTCGGACACAACCTGAGCCCGGACCTCCTGACCAACACCCAGAAAGAACAGAGCACACTGAGTACATAAGCCCTGCCATGGCCTTAGGTCATCATCACTTCCCTACCTCAGTTTTCAGGCCTCAGAACCGAGACATTATCTCCAATCACTGCCCAGGGGTGAGTGTGATGCAGAAATCAGAACTCCTCCTTACCCATGGTAAGAAACCTTGTGGTTGGCACGTCGTCCAACGTTCAGTGTAGGAGAAACCAGCATTCACCCTGAGGCCCCGCCCAATCTTGAGTGCGACAAGGGTATAAACACGCATTGTGACCCTCAGCATGAGTCCTGTCCTCTAGTAAGTCCTCTCAGTGACTGGACCATCAGATGTCATAATGGGCTTGATATGTCCCTAGGCCCCAATTTTTAACCAGATTTCTGAATGTCCAGTCACCCCCCCCAAGGGCTCTACTCAGGAATCCCTCATTAGGTGAGACACCTGAGGTTAAAAAGAAAACAACATCAAAAAAAAAAAAAAAAACGGACCTCTTCCATCCCACAGAGTGACCCAAACGCTTTGGACTGGTCCAAACCACCAGGGAGTAAGACTCGTCCATTTCCAATGAAGTCACCCAGAAATTTCACGACCATGAGTGACACGATATCCAGAGACAAAAACTTGAGCAAGAGCCTCACACTCGTCCTTTTCTCAAATCCCGAAAAGTTCTCCTCATGGTCTGTAGATAAGTCCTGCCATACCTATGACCTGAAACATAAGCCAAGTTTGTGTTTTCAGACAACTGTCCAAACAGCCCTGGCCTACACAACCTATAGGCTCAGGCCCCTGGAGCCAAACCTGAGGACTGTACTTGCCCTCTCCAAGGGAATTGTGTGTGCCCATTCCAATGGCCACATCCCTTCTAATACGATAAACCTCCAAAGTCCCTGATCCATCTCATTAGTGGTGGCTTCCCAGGTAAAACAGGGGCAATCTGAGCCCATCTGAGCACCTACCTGTACTCAGACCCATAGACAGATGTCCCCAGAGGTAAAAAGGAAAGAACAGGCCCCTAGGCACTAATCATATCCATTGCTTTGGTTTCCAGGCATCTCTCCTCAGAGGCCTGGATTTCAAAACCAGCATATGGCTGTTTCTTGACTCACCCATCAGAAAACATCTCATCTACACATGGGAAACTTGCACGTTGGAGCTGTGTCAAAGCATCTGTTTAGGAGAACATTTCAGGGCCCCAGTGCCACCGCTTCATTCCAAGGTCTCCATCAACACAAAAGCACATTAGGACCCATCCATAGAAGAGTCCATTTCAACTCAGCCTCCGCGGTTGCTCCCCCAGATCCAGCAGATCTAACCTGTCTTGTGTCTAGGAGACAATTGGAATGCGAGGTGGGCTACCCAGCCATGCATCCTTAGAACCCTGCTCAGAATCATTGGCCTGGAGCCAAACAGCAGGTATCAATTGTCCTGAAGAAGACACTTTGCAGTTTGGAGCTTCTCACAAATCCCATCGTGGGAAAACCCCCATGGCCTCGTGATGCCCCCCCTTTGTGAAGGGGCCATCAGGGACAGAAACACCAACTTGAGCGATCGTCTGATCCTCGCCCTGACTTCAGATGCACGAGATCTCGATTGAGGTCTGTAGATTGTGCCATCGCTGATACAAAATCCAGAGACAAAAACCTGAGCCAGCGCCTCAGACTCACACTTTCTTCATATCCTGAAGATTTCTTCTCATGGTTTGTAGATCGGTCCTGCCATACCTACGTCCCCATACCTAAGCTGAGTTTGTGTTTTCAGAATTCTGTCCTCAAAGTCCAGGGCCGCACACCCTCCAGGCTGCGGCCCCTGGAGCCACACATTACGACTGTGCCTACCAATCCATGAGAATTCTGCCCATTCCATTGTCCAAAATCGTACAAATTAGGAGAAACCTCCAAAGTCCCTGAGGCCATCCCAATAGTGTAGGTCGCCCGGAACAAACAAGGGCTGTCTGACACCAGCTGATAATCTACCTCCCCTCATACCATAAATGGATGTCCCCAGAGGAGAAGATTGAACCAGACAGGACCCTAGGCCATAATAGGATCCATTGCCTTGGTTTACAGGCATGTATCCTCAAAAGCCTGATTCCAATACGAGCATAGGGGTTTTGCTGAGGCACTCAGCAGAACTCATCTCGTCTCCACATGGAATCCTGTGCATGGGAGCCATGTCCAAAGCATAGAAGAGTACTTCAGGGTCTCGGTGCCACCGCCCCATTCCAAGGCCCTCATGGACACAAAAACACATTAGGACCCATCCTCAAGAAAGTCCATTTCAACTCAAACACCCCGGTTGCTCCCGCAGAGCCATCAGATCTAAACTGTCTTGTTGCTAGGAGACAATTGGAATGCGAAGCTGGCTTCCAGGCATCCATCCTCGAACGGTGCTCTGGAGTCATTCCATATGGGATGTCCTGGAGCTGTCCAACAGGTCTCAATTGTCTCGCAGAAGGAATCCTTGAAGGGGGCATCCCACAACTCCCAACGTGGGAAAACCTCAATGGCCTCGAGATTCCACTCCTTTCATGAAACGGCCATCATGCACAGAAACTCCAACCTGAGCCAACGTCTGATCCTCCCCCTGATTCAGATGCATGAGTATTGGTTCAGATCTGCAGGGGTACCTGCCGTGCCCTCGTTCTGAATCCCAAGTCTAGCTTGTCTTTTCAGACTTCCGTCCTCACACTCCTGGCCCCGAAGCCCTCATGTTTGGCAATTCCGGACCCACAATGCAGCACTCTGCCTGCCCTCTAGAAAAAAATTATTGCCTCATGAGCTGCCCAGGCACCTTCAATGAGGATAAACCTCCACAGCACTGGACTTTACCCTAAGTATATATTCTAACCTGGGCCTTAATGCACTGTCGGACACAACCTAAGCCCGGACCTCCCGACCAACACCCGGAAAGCAGACCGCACACTGAGCACATAAGACCCGCCATGGCCTTAGGTCATCATCTCTTCCCTACCTCAGTTTTCAGGCCTCAGAACCGAGACATTATCTCCAATAACTGTCCAGGGGTGAGTGTGATGCAGAAATCAGAACACCTCCTTACACACGGTAAGAAACCTTGTGGTTGGCACGTCGTCCAACGTTCAGTGTAGGAGAAACCAGCATTCACCCTGAGGCCCCGCCCATTCTTGAGTGGGACAAGGGCTTAAACACGCATTGTAAGCCTCAGCATGAGTCCTGTCCTCTAGTAAGTCCTCTCAGTGACTGGACCATTAGATGTCATAATGGGCTTGATATGTCCCTAGGCGCCAATTTTTAACCAGATTTCTGAATGTCCAGTCACCCCCCCCCAGGGCTCTACTCAGGAATCCGTCATTAGGTGAGACACATGAGGTTAAAAAGAAAACAACATCAAAAAAAAAAAAAACGGGCTTCTTCCATCCCACAGAGTGACCCCAAACGCTTTGGACTGGTCCAAACCACCAGGGAGTAAGACTCGTCCATTTCCCATGAAGTCACCCAGAAATTTCACGACCATGAGTGACACGATATCCAGAGACAAAAACTTGAGCAAGAGCCTCACACTCGCCCTTTTCTCAAATCCCGAAAAGTTCTCCTCATGGTCTGTAGTTTAAGTCCTGCCATACCTATGACCTGAAACATAAGCCAAGTTTGTTGTTTCAGACAACTGTCCAAACAGCCCTGGCCTACACAACCTACAGGCTCAGGCCCCTGGAGCCAAACCTGAGGACTGTACTTGCCCTCTCCAAGGGAATTGTGTGTGCCCATTCCAATGGCCACATCCCTTCTAATACGATAAATCTCCAAAGTCCCTGATCCATCTCAATAGTGGTGGCTTCCCAAGTAAAACAGGGGCAATCTGAGCCCATCTGAGCACCTACCTGTACTCAGACCCATAGACAGATGTCCCCAGAGGTAAAAAGGAAAGAACAGGCCCCTAGGCACTAATCATATCCATTGCTTTGGTTTCCAGGCATCTCTCCTCAGAGGCCTGGATTTCAAAACCAGCATATAGCTCTTTCTTGAGTCACCCATCAGAAAACATCTCATCTACCCTTGGGAAACTTGCACGTTGGAGCTGTGTCAAAGCCTCTGTTTAGAAGAACCCTTCAGGGCCCCAGTGCCCCCGCTTCATTCCAAGGTCTCCATAGACACAAAAGCACATTAGGACCCATCCAAAGGAGAGTCCATTTCAACTCAGCCTCCTCGGTTGCTCCCCCGATCCAGCAGATAACCTGTCTTGTTCCTAGGAGACAATAGGAATGCGAGGTGGGCTACCCAGCCATGCATCCTTAGAACCCTGCTCAGAATCATTGGCCTGGAGGGAAAAAAAAGGACTCAAATGTCCTCAGAAGACACTTTGCAGTTTGGAGCTTCTCACAACTCCCATCGTGGGAAAACCCCCATGGCCTCGTGATGCCGCCCCTTCGTGAAGGGGCCATCAGGGACAGAAACACAAACTTCAGCGATCGTCTGATCCTCGCCCTGACTTCAGATGCACGAGATCTCGATTCACGTCTGTAGATTGTGCCGTCGCTGATACAAAATCCAGAGACAAAAACCTGAGCAAGCGCCTCAGACTCGCACTTTCTTCATATCCTGAAGAGTTCTTCTCAAGGTTTGTAGCTCAGGCCTGCCATACCTACGTCCCCAAACCTAAGCTGAGTTTGTGTTTTCAGACTTCTGTCCTCAAAGTCCTGGGCCACACACCCTCCAGGCTGGGGCCCCTGGAGCCACACATTAGGACTGTACCTAACAATCCATGGGAATTCTGCCCATTCCATTGTCCAAAATCGTACAAATTAGGAGAAACCTCCAAAGTCCCTGAGGCCATCCCAATAGTGTAGGTCGCCCGGAACAAACAAGGGCTGTCTGACACCAGCTGATAATCGACCTCCACTCATACCATAAATTGATGTCCCCAGAGGAGAAGATTGAACCAGACAGGACCCTAGGCCATAATAGGATCCATTGCCTTGGTTTACAGGCATGTATCCTCAAAAGCCTGATTCCAATACGAGCATAGGGGTTTTGCTGAGGCACCCAGCAGAACTCATCTCGTCTCCACAAGGAAACCTGTGCATGGGAGCCATGTCCAAAGCATAGGAGAGTACTTTAGAGTCCCGGTGCCACCGCCCCATTCCAAGGCCCTCATGGACACAAAAAAACATTAGGACCAATCCTCAGGAGAGTCCATTTCATCTCAGCCACCCCGGTTGCTCCCGCAGAGCCATCAGATCTAAACTTTCTTGTTGCTAGGAGACAATTGGAATGTGAGGCGGGCTTCCCATGCATCCATCCTTGAACGGTGCTTTGGAGTCATTCCATATGGGATGTCCTGGAGCTGTCCAACAGGTCTCAATTGTCCCACAGAAGGAATCCTTGAAGGGGGCATCCCAAAACTCCCAACGTGGGAAAACCTCAATGGCCTCGAGATTCCGCTCCTTTCATGAAGCGGCCGTCAATGCACGGAATGTCCAACCTGAGCCAACGTCTGATCCTCGCCCTGACTTCAGATGCATGAGTATTGGTTCAGATCTGCAGGGTGAACCTGCCGTGCCCTCGCCCTGAAACCCAAGTCTAGCTTGTCTTCTCAGAATTCCGTCCTCACACTCCTGGCCCCGAAGCCCTCAAGTTTGGCAATTCCAGACCCACAATGCAGCACTCTGCCTGCCCCCTAGAAAAAAATTATTGCATCATGAGCTGCACAGGCACCTTCAATGATGATAAACCTCCACAGCACACGACTTCACACAAATTATATAGTCTAACCTGGGCACTAATGCACTGTCGGACACAACCTGAGCCCGGACCTCCTGACCAACACCCGGAAAGAACAGAGCACACTGAGTACATAAGCCCTGCCATGGCCTTAGGTCATCATCTCTTCCCTACCTCAGTTTTCAGGCCTCAGAACCGAGACATTATCTCCAATCACTGCCCAGGGGTGAGTGTGATGCAGAAATCAGAACACCTCCTTACCCATGGTAAGAAACCTTGTGGTTGGCACGTCGTCCAACGTTCAGTGTAGGAGAAACCAGCATTCACCCTGAGGCCCGCCCAATCTTGAGTGCGACAAGGGCATAAACACGCATTGTGACCCTCAGCATGAGTCCTGTCTTCTAGTAAGTCCTCTCAGTGACTGGACCATCAGATGTCATAATGGGCTTGATATGTCCCTAGGCCCCAATTTTTAACCAGATTTCTGAATGTCCAGTCACCCCCCCCCAAGGGCTCTACTCAGGAATCCCTCATTAGGTGAGACACCTGAGGTTAAAAAGAAAACAACATCAATAAAAAAAAAAAAAAAACAACGGACCTCTTCCATCCCACAGAGTGACCCCAAACGCTTTGGACTGGTCCAAACCACCAGGGAGTAAGACTCGTCCATTTCCAATGAAGTCACCCAGAAATTTCACGACCATGAGTGACACGATATCCAGAGACAAAAACTTGAGCAAGAGCCTCACACTCGTCCTTTTCTCAAATCCCGAAAAGTTCTCCTCATGGTCTGTAGATAAGTCCTGCCAAACCTATGACCTGAAACATAAGCCAAGTTTGTGTTTTCAGACAACTGTCCAAACAGCCCTGGCCTACACAACCTATAGGCTCAGGCCCCTGGAGCCAAACCTGAGGACTGTACTTGCCCTCTCCAAGGGAATTGTGTGTGCCCATTCCAATGGCCACATCCCTTCTAATACGATAAACCTCCAAAGTCCCTGATCCATCTCATTAGTGGTGGCTTCCCAGGTAAAACAGGGGCAATCTGAGCCCATCTGAGCACCTACCTGTACTCAGACCCATAGACAGATGTCCCCAGAGGTAAAAAGGAAAGAACAGGCCCCTAGGCACTAATCATATCCATTGCTTTGGTTTCCAGGCATCTCTCCTCAGAGGCCTGGATTTCAAAACCAGCATATGGCTGTTTCTTGACTCACCCATCAGAAAACATCTCATCTACACATGGGAAACTTGCACGTTGGAGCTGTGTCAAAGCATCTGTTTAGGAGAACATTTCAGGGCCCCAGTGCCACCGCTTCATTCCAAGGTCTCCATCGACACAAAAGCACATTAGGACCCATCCATAGGAGAGTCCATTTCAACTCAGCCTCCTCGGTTGCTCCCCCAGATCCAGCAGATCTAACCTGTCTTGTGTCTAGGAGACAATTGGAATGCGAGGTGGGCTACCCAGCCATGCATCCTTAGAACCCTGCTCAGAATCATTGGCCTGGAGCCAAACAGCAGGTATCAATTGTCCTGCAGAAGACACTTTGCAGTTTGGAGCTTCTCACAAATCCCATCGTGGGAAAACCCCCATGGCCTCGTGATGCCCCCCCTTTGTGAAGGGGCCATCAGGGACAGAAACACCAACTTGAGCGATCGTCTGATCCTCGCCCTGACTTCAGATGCACGAGATCTCGATTCAGGTCTGTAGATTGTGCCATCGCTGAAACAAAATCCAGAGACAAAAACCTGAGCCAGCGCCTCAGACTCGCACTTTCTTCATATCCTGAAGATTTCTTCTCATGTTTTGTAGATCGGTCCTGACATACCTACGTCCCCATCCTAAGCTGAGTTTTTGTTTTCAGACTTCTGTCCTCAAAGTCCTGGGCCACACACCCTACAGGCTGCGGCCCCTGGAGCCACACATTAGGACTGTGCCTACCAATCCATGAGAATTCTGCCCATTCCATTGTCCAAAATCGTACAAATTAGGAGAAACCTCCAACGTCCCTGAGGCCATCCCAATAGTGTAGGTCGCCCGGAACAAACAAGGGCTGTCTGACACCAGCTGATAATCTACCTCCACTCATACCATAAATGGATGTCCCCAGAGGAGAAGATTGAACCAGACAGGACCCTAGGCCATAATAGGATCCATTGCCTTGGTTTACAGGCATGTCTCCTCAAAAGCCTGATTCCAATACGAGCATAGGGGTTTTGCTGAGGCACTCAGCAGAACTCATCTCGTCTCCACATGGAATCCTGTGCATGGGAGCCATGTCCAAAGCACAGAAGAGTATTTCAGGGTCCCGGTGCCACCGCCCCATTCCAAGGCCCTCATGGACACAAAAACACATTAGGACCCATCCTCAGGAAAGTCCATTTCAACTCAGCCACCCCGGTTGCTCCCGCAGAGCCATCAGATCTAAACTGTCTTGTTCCTAGGAGACAATTGGAATGCGAAGCTGGCTTCCAGGCATCCATCCTCGAACGGTGCTCTGGAGTCATTCCATATGGGATGTCCTGGAGCTGTCCAACAGGTCTCAATTGTCTCGCAGAAGGAATCCTTGAAGGGGGCATCCCAAAACTCCCAACGTGGGAAAACCTCAATGGCCTCGAGATTCCACTCCTTTCATGAAACGGCCATCATGCACAGAAACTCCAACCTGAGCCAACGTCTGATCCTCCCCCTGATTCAGATGCATGAGTATTGGTTCAGATCTGCAGGGGTTCCTGCCGTGCCCTCGCCCTGAATCCCAAGTCTAGCTTGTCTTTTCAGACTTCCGTCCTCACACTCCTGGCCCCGAAGCCCTCATGTTTGGCAATTCCGGACCCACAATGCAGCACTCTGCCTGCCCTCTAGAAAAAAATTATTGCCTCATGAGCTGCCCAGGCACCTTCAATGAGGATAAACCTCCACAGCACTGGACTTTACCCTAAGTATATATTCTAACCTGGGCCTTAATGCACTGTCGGACACAACCTAAGCCCGGACCTCCCGACCAACACCCGGAAAGCAGACCGCACACTGAGCACATAAGACCCGCCATGGCCTTAGGTCATCATCTCTTCCCTACCTCAGTTTTCAGGCCTCAGAACCGAGACATTATCTCCAATAACTGTCCAGGGGTGAGTGTGATGCAGAAATCAGAACACCTCCTTACACACGGTAAGAAACCTTGTGGTTGGCACGTCGTCCAACGTTCAGTGTAGGAGAAACCAGCATTCACCCTGAGGCCCCGCCCATTCTTGAGTGGGACAAGGGCTTAAACACGCATTGTAAGCCTCAGCATGAGTCCTGTCCTCTAGTAAGTCCTCTCAGTGACTGGACCATTAGATGTCATAATGGGCTTGATATGTCCCTAGGCGCCAATTTTTAACCAGATTTCTGAAGTCCAGTCACCCCCCCCCCCAGGGCTCTACTCAGGAATCCGTCATTAGGTGAGACACCTGAGGTTAAAAAGAAAACAACATCAAAAAAAAAAAAAAACGGACTTCTTCCATCCCACAGAGTGACCCCAAACGCTTTGGACTGGTCCAAACCACCAGGGAGTAAGACTCGTCCATTTCCCATGAAGTCACCCAGAAATTTCACGACCATGAGTGACACGATATCCAGAGACAAAAACTTGAGCAAGAGCCTCATACTCGCCCTTTTCTCAAATCCCGAAAAGTTCTCCTCATGGTCTGTAGTTTAAGTCCTGCCATACCTATGACCTGAAACATAAGCCAAGTTTGTTGTTTCAGACATCTGTCCAAACAGCCCTGGCCTACACAACCTACAGGCTCAGGCCCCTGGAGCCAAACCTGAGGACTGTACTTGCCCTCTCCAAGGGAATTGTGTGTGCCCATTCCAATGGCCACATCCCTTCTAATAGGATAAATCTCCAAAGTCCCTGATCCATCTCAATAGTGGTGGCTTCCCAAGTAAAACAGGGGCAATCTGAGCCCATCTGAGCACCTACCTGTACTCACACCAATAGACAGATGTCCCCAGAGGTAAAAAGGAAAGAACAGGCCCCTAGGCACTAATCATATCCATTGCTTTGGTTTCCAGGCATCTCTCCTCAGAGGCCTGGATTTCAAAACCAGCATATAGCTCTTTCTTGAGTCACCCATCAGAAAACATCTCATCTACCCTTGGGAAACTTGCACGTTGGAGCTGTGTCAAAGCCTCTGTTTAGAAGAACCCTTCAGGACCCCAGTGCCCCCGCTTCATTCCAAGGTCTCCATAGACACAAAAGCACATTCGGACCCATCCAAAGGAGAGTCCATTTCAACTCAGCCTCCTCGGTTGCTCCCCCGATCCAGCAGATAACCTGTCTTGTTCCTAGGAGACAATAGGAATGCGAGGTGGGCTACCCAGCCATGCATCCTTAGAACCCTGCTCAGAATCATTGGCCTGGAGGGAAAAAAAAGGACTCAAATGTCCTCAGAAGACACTTTACAGTTTGGAGCTTCTCACAACTCCCATCGTGGGAAAACCCCCATGGCCTCGTGATGCCGCCCCTTCGTGAAGGGGCCATCAGGGACAGAAACACAAACTTCAGCGATCGTCTGATCCTCGCCCTGACTTCAGATGCAAGAGATCTCGATTCACGTCTGTAGATTGTGCCGTCGCTGATACAAAATCCAGAGACAAAAACCTGAGCAAGCGCCTCAGACTCGCACTTTCTTCATATCCTGAAGAGTTCTTCTCAAGGTTTGTAGCTCAGGCTTGCCATACCTACGTCCCCAAACCTAAGCTGAGTTTGTGTTTTCAGACTTCTGTCCTCAAAGTCCTGGGCCACACACCCTCCAGGCTGGGGCCCCTGGAGCCACACATTAGGACTGTACCTAACTATCCATGGGAATTCTGCCCATTCCATTGTCCAAAATCGTACAAATTAGGAGAAACCTCCAAAGTCCCTGAGGCCATCCCAATAGTGTAGGTCGCCCGGAACAAACAAGGGCTGTCTGACACCAGCTGATTATCGACCTCCACTCATACCATAAATGGATGTCCCCAGAGGAGAAGATTGAACCAGACAGGACCCTAGGCCATAATAGGATCCATTGCCTTGGTTTACAGGCATGTCTCCTCAAAAGCCTGATTCCAATACGAGCATAGGGGTTTTGCTGAGGCACTCAGCAGAACTCATCTCGTCTCCACATGGAATCCTGTGCATGGGAGCCATGTCCAAAGCATAGAAGAGTATTTCAGGGTCCTGGTGCCACCGCCCCATTCCAAGGCCCTCATGGACACAAAAACACATTAGGACCCATCCTCAGGAAAGTCCATTTCAACTCAGCCACCCCGGTTGCTCCCGCAGAGCCATCAGATCTAAACTGTCTTGTTCCTAGGAGACAATTGGAATGCGAAGCTGGCTTCCAGGCATCCATCCTCGAACGGTGCTCTGGAGTCATTCCATATGGGATGTCCTGGAGCTGTCCAACAGGTCTCAATTGTCTCGCAGAAGGAATCCTTGAAGGGGGCATCCCAAAACTCCCAACGTGGGAAAACCTCAATGGCCTCGAGATTCCACTCCTTTCATGAAACGGCCATCATGCACAGAAACTCCAACCTGAGCCAACGTCTGATCCTCCCCCTGATTCAGATGCATGAGTATTGGTTCAGATCTGCAGGGGTACCTGCCGTGCCCTCGCCCTGAATCCCAAGTCTAGCTTGTCTTTTCAGACTTCCGTCCTCACACTCCTGGCCCCGAAGCCCTCATGTTTGGCAATTCCGGACCCACAATGCAGCACTCTGCCTGCCCTCTAGAAAAAAATTATTGCCTCATGAGCTGCCCAGGCACCTTCAATGAGGATAAACCTCCACAGCACTGGACTTTACCCTAAGTATATATTCTAACCTGGGCCTTAATGCACTGTCGGACACAACCTAAGCCCGGACCTCCCGACCAACACCCGGAAAGCAGACCGCACACTGAGCACATAAGACCCGCCATGGCCTTAGGTCATCATCTCTTCCCTACCTCAGTTTTCAGGCCTCAGAACCGAGACATTATCTCCAATAACTGTCCAGGGGTGAGTGTGATGCAGAAATCAGAACACCTCCTTACACACGGTAAGAAACCTTGTGGTTGGCACGTCGTCCAACGTTCAGTGTAGGAGAAACCAGCATTCACCCTGAGGCCCCGCCCATTCTTGAGTGGGACAAGGGCTTAAACACGCATTGTAAGCCTCAGCATGAGTCCTGTCCTCTAGTAAGTCCTCTCAGTGACTGGACCATTAGATGTCATAATGGGCTTGATATGTCCCTAGGCCCCAATTTTTAACCAGATTTCTGAATGTCCGGTCACCCCCCCCCCAGGGCTCTACTCAGGAATCCGTCATTAGGTGAGACACCTGAGGTTAAAAAGAAAACAACATCAAAAAAAAAAAAAAACGGACTTCTTCCATCCCACAGAGTGACCCCAAACGCTTTGGACTGGTCCAAACCACCAGGGAGTAAGACTCGTCCATTTCCCATGAAGTCACCCAGAAATTTCACGACCATGAGTGACACGATATCCAGAGACAAAAACTTGAGCAAGAGCCTCACACTCGCCCTTTTCTCAAATCCCGAAAAGTTCTCCTCATGGTCTGTAGTTTAAGTCCTGCCATACCTATGACCTGAAACATAAGCCAAGTTTGTTGTTTCAGACAACTGTCCAAACAGCCCTGGCCTACACAACCTACAGGCTCAGGCCCCTGGAGCCAAACCTGAGGACTGTACTTGCCCTCTCCAAGGGAATTGTGTGTGCCCATTCCAATGGCCACATCCCTTCTAATAGGATAAATCTCCAAAGTCCCTGATCCATCTCAATAGTGGTGGCTTCCCAAGTAAAACAGGGGCAATCTGAGCCCATCTGAGCACCTACCTGTACTCACACCAATAGACAGATGTCCCCAGAGGTAAAAAGGAAAGAACAGGCCCCTAGGCACTAATCATATCCATTGCTTTGGTTTCCAGGCATCTCTCCTCAGAGGCCTGGATTTCAAAACCAGCATATAGCTCTTTCTTGAGTCACCCATCAGAAAACATCTCATCTACCCTTGGGAAACTTGCACGTTGGAGCTGTGTCAAAGCCTCTGTTTAGAAGAACCCTTCAGGACCCCAGTGCCCCCGCTTCATTCCAAGGTCTCCATAGACACAAAAGCACATTCGGACCCATCCAAAGGAGAGTCCATTTCAACTCAGCCTCCTCGGTTGCTCCCCCGATCCAGCAGATAACCTGTCTTGTTCCTAGGAGACAATAGGAATGCGAGGTGCGCTACCCAGCCATGCATCCTTAGAACCCTGCTCAGAATCATTGGCCTGGAGGGAAAAAAAAGGACTCAAATGTCCTCAGAAGACACTTTACAGTTTGGAGCTTCTCACAACTCCCATCGTGGGAAAACCCCCATGGCCTCGTGATGCCGCCCCTTCGTGAAGGGGCCATCAGGGACAGAAACACAAACTTCAGCGATCGTCTGATCCTCGCCCTGACTTCAGATGCAAGAGATCTCGATTCACGTCTGTAGATTGTGCCGTCGCTGATACAAAATCCAGAGACAAAAACCTGAGCAAGCGCCTCAGACTCGCACTTTCTTCATATCCTGAAGAGTTCTTCTCAAGGTTTGTAGCTCAGGCCTGCCATACCTACGTCCCCAAACCTAAGCTGAGTTTGTGTTTTCAGACTTCTGTCCTCAAAGTCCTGGGCCACACACCCTCCAGGCTGGGGCCCCTGGAGCCACACATTAGGACTGTACCTAACAATCCATGGGAATTCTGCCCATTCCATTGTCCAAAATCGTACAAATTAGGAGAAACCTCCAAAGTCCCTGAGGCCATCCCAATAGTGTAGGTCGCCCGGAACAAACAAGGGCTGTCTGACACCAGCTGATAATCGACCTCCACTCATACCATAAATGGATGTCCCCAGAGGAGAAGATTGAACCAGACAGGACCCTAGGCCATAATAGGATCCATTGCCTTGGTTTACAGGCATGTATCCTCAAAAGCCTGATTCCAATACGAGCATAGGGGTTTTGCTGAGGCACCCAGCAGAACTCATCTCGTCTCCACAAGGAAACCTGTGCATGGGAGCCATGTCCAAAGCATAGGAGAGTACTTCAGAGTCCCGGTGCCACCGCCCCATTCCAAGGCCCTCATGGACACAAAAAAACATTAGGACCAATCCTCAGGAGAGTCCATTTCATCTCAGCCACCCCGGTTGCTCCCGCAGAGCCATCAGATCTAAACTGTCTTGTTGCTAGGAGACAATTGGAATGTGAGGCGGGCTTCCCATGCATCCATCCTTGAACGGTGCTCTGGAGTCATTCCATATGGGATGTCCTGGAGCTGTCCAACAGGTCTCAATTGTCCCGCAGAAGGAATCCTTGAAGGGGGCATCCCAAAACTCCCAACGTGGGAAAACCTCAATGGCCTCGAGATTCCGCTCCTTTCATGAAGCGGCCGTCAATGCACGGAATGTCCAACCTGAGCCAACGTCTGATCCTCGCCCTGACTTCAGATGCATGAGTATTGGTTCAGATCTGCAGGGTGAACCTGCCGTGCCCTCGCCCTGAAACCCAAGTCTAGCTTGTCTTCTCAGAATTCCGTCCTCACACTCCTGGCCCCGAAGCCCTCAAGTTTGGCAATTCCGGACCCACAATGCAGCACTCTGTCTGCCCCCTAGAAAAAAATTATTGCATCATGAGCTGCACAGGCACCTTCAATGATGATAAACCTCCACAGCACACGACTTCACACAAATTATATAGTCTAACCTGGGCACTAATGCACTGTCGGACACACCTGAGCCCGGACCTCCTGACCAACACCCGGAAAGAACAGAGCACACTGAGTACATAAGCCCTGCCATGGCCTTAGGTCATCATCTCTTCCCTACCTCAGTTTTCAGGCCTCAGAACCGAGACATTATCTCCAATCACTGCCCAGGGGTGAGTGTGATGCAGAAATCAGAACACCTCCTTACCCATGGTAAGAAACCTTGTGGTTGGCACGTCGTCCAACGTTCAGTGTAGGAGAAACCAGCATTCACCCTGAGGCCCCGCCCAATCTTGAGTGCGACAAGGGCATAAACACGCATTGTGACCCTCAGCATGAGTCCTGTCCTCTAGTAAGTCCTCTCAGTGACTGGACCATCAGATGTCATAATGGGCTTGATATGTCCCTAGGCCCCAATTTTTAACCAGATTTCTGAATGTCCAGTCACCCCCCCCAAGGGCTCTACTCAGGAATCCCTCATTAGGTGAGACACCTGAGGTTAAAAAGAAAACAACATCAATAAAAAAAAAAAAAAAACGGACCTCTTCCATCCCACAGAGTGACCCCAAACGCTTTGGACTGGTCCAAACCACCAGGGAGTAAGACTCGTCCATTTCCAATGAAGTCACCCAGAAATTTCACGACCATGAGTGACACGATATCCAGAGACAAAAACTTGAGCAAGAGCCTCACACTCGTCCTTTTCTCAAATCCCGAAAAGTTCTCCTCATGGTCTGTAGATAAGTCCTGCCATACCTATGACCTGAAACATAAGCCAAGTTTGTGTTTTCAGACAACTGTCCAAACAGCCCTGGCCTACACAACCTATAGGCTCAGGCCCCTGGAGCCAAACCTGAGGACTGTACTTGCCCTCTCCAAGGGAATTGTGTGTGCCCATTCCAATGGCCACATCCCTTCTAATACGATAAACCTCCAAAGTCCCTGATCCATCTCATTAGTGGTGGCTTCCCAGGTAAAACAGGGGCAATCTGAGCCCATCTGAGCACCTACCTGTACTCAGACCCATAGACAGATGTCCCCAGAGGTAAAAAGGAAAGAACAGGCCCCTAGGCACTAATCATATCCATTGCTTTGGTTTCCAGGCATCTCTCCTCAGAGGCCTGGATTTCAAAACCAGCATATGGCTGTTTCTTGACTCACCCATCAGAAAACATCTCATCTACACATGGGAAACTTGCACGTTGGAGCTGTGTCAAAGCATCTGTTTAGGAGAACATTTCAGGGCCCCAGTGCCACCGCTTCATTCCAAGGTCTCCATCGACACAAAAGCACATTAGGACCCATCCATAGGAGAGTCCATTTCAACTCAGCCTCCGCGGTTGCTCCCCCAGATCCAGCAGATCTAACCTGTCTTGTGTCTAGGAGACAATTGGAATGCGAGGTGGGCTACCCAGTCATGCATCCTTAGAACCCTGCTCAGAATCATTGGCCTGGAGCCAAACAGCAGGTATCAATTGTCCTGAAGAAGACACTTTGCAGTTTGGAGCTTCTCACAAATCCCATCGTGGGAAAACCCCCATGGCCTCGTGATGCCCCCCTTTGTGAAGGGGCCATCAGGGACAGAAACACCAACTTGAGCGATCGTCTGATCCTCGCCCTGACTTCAGATGCACGAGATCTCGATTCAGGTCTGTAGATTGTGCCATCGCTGATACAAAATCCAGAGACAAAAACCTGAGCAAGCGCCTCAGACTCGCACTTTCTTCATATCCTGAAGATTTCTTCTCATGGTTTGTAGATCGGTCCTGCCATACCTACGTCCCCATCCTAAGCTGAGTTTGTGTTTTCAGAATTCTGTCCTCAAAGTCCTGGGCCACACACCCTCCAGGCTGGGGCCCCTGGAGCCACACATTAGGACTGTGCCTACCAATCCATGAGAATTCTGCGAATTCCATTGTCCAAAATCGTACAAATTAGGAGAAACCTCCAACGTCCCTGAGGCCATCCCAATAGTGTAGGTCGCCCGGAACAAACAAGGGCTGTCTGACACCAGCTGATAATCTACCTCCACTCATACCATAAATGGATGTCCCCAGAGGAGAAGATTGAACCAGACAGGACCCTAGGCCATAATAGGATCCATTGCCTTGGTTTACAGGCATGTCTCCTCAAAAGCCTGATTCCAATACGAGCATAGGGGTTTTGCTGAGGCACTCAGCAGAACTCATCTCGTCTCCACATGGAATCCTGTGCATGGGAGCCATGTCCAAAGCATAGAAGAGTACTTCAGGGTCCCGGTTCCACCGCCCCATTCCAAGGCCCTCATGGACACAAAAACACATTAGTACCCATCCTCAGGAAAGTCCATTTCAACTCAGCCACCCCGGTTGCTCCCGCAGAGCCATCAGATCTAAACTGTCTTGTTGCTAGGAGACAATTGGAATGCGAAGCTGGCTTCCAGGCATCCATCCTCGAACGGTGCTCTGGAGTCATTCCATATGGGATGTCCTGGAGCTGTCCAAAAGGTCTCAATTGTCTCGCAGAAGGAATCCTTGAAGGGGGCATCCCAAAACTCCCAACGTGGGAAAACCTCAATGGCCTCGAGATTCCACTCCTTTCATGAAATGGCCATCATGCACAGAAACTCCAACCTGAGCCAACGTCTGATCCTCCCCCTGATTCAGATGCATGAGTATTGGTTCAGATCTGCAGGGGTACCTGCCGTGCCCTCGCCCTGAATCCCAAGTCTAGCTTGTCTTTTCAGACTTCCGTCCTCACACTCCTGGCCCCGAAGCCCTCATGTTTGGCAATTCTGGACCCACAATGCAGCACTCTACCTGCCCTCTAGAAAAAAATTATTGCTCATGAGCTGCCCAGGCACCTTCAATGAGGATAAACCTCCACAGCACTGGACTTTACCCTAAGTATATATTCTAACCTGGGCCTTAATGCACTGTCGGACACAACCTAAGCCCGGACCTCCCGACCAACACCCGGAAAGCAGACCGCACACTGAGCACATAAGACCCGCCATGGCCTTAGGTCATCATCTCTTCCCTACCTCAGTTTTCAGGCCTCAGAACCGAGACATTATCTCCAATAACTGTCCAGGGGTGAGTGTGATGCAGAAATCAGAACACCACCTTACACACGGTAAGAAACCTTGTGGTTGGCACGTCGTCCAACGTTCAGTGTAGGAGAAACCAGCATTCACCCTGAGGCCCCGCCCATTCTTGAGTGAGACAAGGGCTTAAACACGCATTGTAAGCCTCAGCATGAGTCCTGTCCTCTAGTAAGTCCTCTCAGTGACTGGACCATTAGATGTCATAATGGGCTTGATATGTCCCTAGGCGCCAATTTTTAACCAGATTTCTGAATGTCCAGTCACCCCCCCCAGGGCTCTACTCAGGAATCCGTCATTAGGTGAGACACCTGAGGTTAAAAAGAAAACAATATCAAAAAAAAAAAAAACGGACTTCTTCCATCCCACAGAGTGACCCCAAACGCTTTGGACTGGTCCAAACCACCAGGGAGTAAGACTCGTCCATTTCCCATGAAGTCACCCAGAAATTTCACGACCATGAGTGACACGATATCCAGAGACAAAAACTTGAGCAAGAGCCTCACACTCGCCCTTTTCTCAAATCCCGAAAAGTTCTCCTCATGGTCTGTAGTTTAAGTCCTGCCATACCTATGACCTGAAACATAAGCCAAGTTTGTTGTTTCAGACAACTGTCCAAACAGCCCTGGCCTACACAACCTACAGGCTCAGGCCCCTGGAGCCAAACCTGAGGACTGTACTTGCCCTCTCCAAGGGAATTGTGTGTGCCCATTCCAATGGCCACATCCCTTCTAATAGGATAAATCTCCAAAGTCCCTGATCCATCTCAATAGTGGTGGCTTCCCAAGTAAAACAGGGGCAATCTGAGCCCATCTGAGCACCTACCTGTACTCACACCAATAGACAGATGTCCCCAGAGGTAAAAAGGAAAGAACAGGCCCCTAGGCACTAATCATATCCATTGCTTTGGTTTCCAGGCATCTCTCCTCAGAGGCCTGGATTTCAAAACCAGCATATAGCTCTTTCTTGAGTCACCCATCAGAAAACATCTCATCTACCCTTTGGAAACTTGCACGTTGGAGCTGTGTCAAAGCCTCTGTTTAGAAGAACCCTTCAGGACCCCAGTGCCCCCGCTTCATTCCAAGGTCTCCATAGACACAAAAGCACATTCGGACCCATCCAAAGGAGAGTCCATTTCAACTCAGCCTCCTCGGTTGCTCCCCCGATCCAGCAGATAACCTGTCTTGTTCCTAGGAGACAATAGGAATGCGAGGTGGGCTACCCAGCCATGCATCCTTAGAACCCTGCTCAGAATCATTGGCCTGGAGGGAAAAAAAAGGACTCAAATGTCCTCAGAAGACACTTTACAGTTTGGAGCTTCTCACAACTCCCATCGTGGGAAAACCCCCATGGCCTCGTGATGCCGCCCCTTCGTGAAGGGGCCATCAGGGACAGAAACACAAACTTCAGCGATCGTCTGATCCTCGCCCTGACTTCAGATGCAAGAGATCTCGATTCACGTCTGTAGATTGTGCCGTCGCTGATACAAAATCCAGAGACAAAAACCTGAGCAAGCGCCTCAGACTCGCACTTTCTTCATATCCTGAAGAGTTCTTCTCAAGGTTTGTAGCTCAGGCCTGCCATACCTACGTCCCCAAACCTAAGCTGAGTTTGTGTTTTCAGACTTCTGTCCTCAAAGTCCTGGGCCACACACCCTCCAGGCTGGGGCCCCTGGAGCCACACATTAGGACTGTACCTAACAATCCATGGGAATTCTGCCCATTCCATTGTCCAAAATCGTACAAATTAGGAGAAACCTCCAAAGTCCCTGAGGCCATCCCAATAGTGTAGGTCGCCCGGAACAAACAAGGGCTGTCTGACACCAGCTGATAATCGACCTCCACTCATACCATAAATGGATGTCCCCAGAGGAGAAGATTGAACCAGACAGGACCCTAGGCCATAATAGGATCCATTGCCTTGGTTTACAGGCATGTCTCCTCAAAAGCCTGATTCCAATACGAGCATAGGGGTTTTGCTGAGGCACTCAGCAGAACTCATCTCGTCTCCACATGGAATCCTGTGCATGGGAGCCATGTCCAAAGCATAGAAGAGTATTTCAGGGTCCTGGTGCCACCGCCCCATTCCAAGGCCCTCATGGACACAAAAACACATTAGGACCCATCCTCAGGAAAGTCCATTTCAACTCAGCCACCCCGGTTGCTCCCGCAGAGCCATCAGATCTAAACTGTCTTGTTCCTAGGAGACAATTGGAATGCGAAGCTGGCTTCCAGGCATCCATCCTCGAACGGTGCTCTGGAGTCATTCCATATGGGATGTCCTGGAGCTGTCCAACAGGTCTCAATTGTCTCGCAGAAGGAATCCTTGAAGGGGGCATCCCAAAACTCCCAACGTGGGAAAACCTCAATGGCCTCGAGATTCCACTCCTTTCATGAAACGGCCATCATGCACAGAAACTCCAACCTGAGCCAACGTCTGATCCTCCCCCTGATTCAGATGCATGAGTATTGGTTCAGATCTGCAGGGGTACCTGCCGTGCCCTCGCCCTGAATCCCAAGTCTAGCTTGTCTTTTCAGACTTCCGTCCTCACACTCCTGGCCCCGAAGCCCTCATGTTTGGCAATTCCGGACCCACAATGCAGCACTCTGCCTGCCCTCTAGAAAAAAATTATTGCCTCATGAGCTGCCCAGGCACCTTCAATGAGGATAAACCTCCACAGCACTGGAATTTACCCTAAGTATATATTCTAACCTGGGCCTTAATGCACTGTCGGACACAACCTAAGCCCGGACCTCCCGACCAACACCCGGAAAGCAGACCGCACACTGAGCACATAAGACCCGCCATGGCCTTAGGTCATCATCTCTTCCCTACCTCAGTTTTCAGGCCTCAGAACCGAGACATTATCTCCAATAACTGTCCAGGGGTGAGTGTGATGCAGAAATCAGAACACCTCCTTACACACGGTAAGAAACCTTGTGGTTGGCACGTCGTCCAACGTTCAGTGTAGTAGAAACCAGCATTCACCCTGAGGCCCCGCCCATTCTTGAGTGGGACAAGGGCTTAAACACGCATTGTAAGCCTCAGCATGAGTCCTGTCCTCTAGTAAGTCCTCTCAGTGACTGGACCATTAGATGTCATAATGGGCTTGATATGTCCCTAGGCGCCAATTTTTAACCAGATTTCTGAATGTCCAGTCACCCCCCCCCCAGGGCTCTACTCAGGAATCCGTCATTAGGTGAGACACCTGAGGTTAAAAAGAAAACAACATCAAAAAAAAAAAAAACGGACTTCTTCCATCCCACAGAGTGACCCCAAACGCTTTGGACTGGTCCAAACCACCAGGGAGTAAGACTCGTCCATTTCCCATGAAGTCACCCAGAAATTTCACGACCATGAGTGACACGATATCCAGAGACAAAAACTTGAGCAAGAGCCTCACACTCGCCCTTTTCTCAAATCCCGAAAAGTTCTCCTCATGGTCTGTAGTTTAAGTCCTGCCATACCTATGACCTGAAACATAAGCCAAGTTTGTTGTTTCAGACAACTGTCCAAACAGCCCTGGCCTACACAACCTACAGGCTCAGGCCCCTGGAGCCAAACCTGAGGACTGTACTTGCCCTCTCCAAGGGAATTGTGTGTGCCCATTCCAATGGCCACATCCCTTCTAATAGGATAAATCTCCAAAGTCCCTGATCCATCTCAATAGTGGTGGCTTCCCAAGTAAAACAGGGGCAATCTGAGCCCATCTGAGCACCTACCTGTACTCACACCAATAGACAGATGTCCCCAGAGGTAAAAAGGAAAGAACAGGCCCCTAGGCACTAATCATATCCATTGCTTTGGTTTCCAGGCATCTCTCCTCAGAGGCCTGGATTTCAAAACCAGCATATAGCTCTTTCTTGAGTCACCCATCAGAAAACATCTCATCTACCCTTTGGAAACTTGCACGTTGGAGCTGTGTCAAAGCCTCTGTTTAGAAGAACCCTTCAGGACCCCAGTGCCCCCGCTTCATTCCAAGGTCTCCATAGACACAAAAGCACATTCGGACCCATCCAAAGGAGAGTCCATTTCAACTCAGCCTCCTCGGTTGCTCCCCCGATCCAGCAGATAACCTGTCTTGTTCCTAGGAGACAATAGGAATGCGAGGTGGGCTACCCAGCCATGCATCCTTAGAACCCTGCTCAGAATCATTGGCCTGGAGGGAAAAAAAAGGACTCAAATGTCCTCAGAAGACACTTTACAGTTTGGAGCTTCTCACAACTCCCATCGTGGGAAAACCCCCATGGCCTCGTGATGCCGCCCCTTCGTGAAGGGGCCATCAGGGACAGAAACACAAACTTCAGCGATCGTCTGATCCTCGCCCTGACTTCAGATGCAAGAGATCTCGATTCACGTCTGTAGATTGTGCCGTCGCTGATACAAAATCCAGAGACAAAAACCTGAGCAAGCGCCTCAGACTCGCACTTTCTTCATATCCTGAAGAGTTCTTCTCAAGGTTTGTAGCTCAGGCCTGCCATACCTACGTCCCCAAACCTAAGCTGAGTTTGTGTTTTCAGACTTCTGTCCTCAAAGTCCTGGGCCACACACCCTCCAGGCTGGGGCCCCTGGAGCCACACATTAGGACTGTACCTAACAATCCATGGGAATTCTGCCCATTCCATTGTCCAAAATCGTACAAATTAGGAGAAACCTCCAAAGTCCCTGAGGCCATCCCAATAGTGTAGGTCGCCCGGAACAAACAAGGGCTGTCTGACACCAGCTGATAATCGACCTCCACTCATACCATAAATGGATGTCCCCAGAGGAGAAGATTGAACCAGACAGGACCCTAGGCCATAATAGGATCCATTGCCTTGGTTTACAGGCATGTCTCCTCAAAAGCCTGATTCCAATACGAGCATAGGGGTTTTGCTGAGGCACTCAGCAGAACTCATCTCGTCTCCACATGGAATCCTGTGCATGGGAGCCATGTCCAAAGCATAGAAGAGTATTTCAGGGTCCTGGTGCCACCGCCCCATTCCAAGGCCCTCATGGACACAAAAACACATTAGGACCCATCCTCAGGAAAGTCCATTTCAACTCAGCCACCCCGGTTGCTCCCGCAGAGCCATCAGATCTAAACTGTCTTGTTCCTAGGAGACAATTGGAATGCGAAGCTGGCTTCCAGGCATCCATCCTCGAACGGTGCTCTGGAGTCATTCCATATGGGATGTCCTGGAGCTGTCCAACAGGTCTCAATTGTCTCGCAGAAGGAATCCTTGAAGGGGGCATCCCAAAACTCCCAACGTGGGAAAACCTCAATGGCCTCGAGATTCCACTCCTTTCATGAAACGGCCATCATGCACAGAAACTCCAACCTGAGCCAACGTCTGATCCTCCCCCTGATTCAGATGCATGAGTATTGGTTCAGATCTGCAGGGGTACCTGCCGTGCCCTCGCCCTGAATCCCAAGTCTAGCTTGTCTTTTCAGACTTCCGTCCTCACACTCCTGGCCCCGAAGCCCTCATGTTTGGCAATTCCGGACCCACAATGCAGCACTCTGCCTGCCCTCTAGAAAAAAATTATTGCCTCATGAGCTGCCCAGGCACCTTCAATGAGGATAAACCTCCACAGCACTGGAATTTACCCTAAGTATATATTCTAACCTGGGCCTTAATGCACTGTCGGACACAACCTAAGCCCGGACCTCCCGACCAACACCCGGAAAGCAGACCGCACACTGAGCACATAAGACCCGCCATGGCCTTAGGTCATCATCTCTTCCCTACCTCAGTTTTCAGGCCTCAGAACCGAGACATTATCTCCAATAACTGTCCAGGGGTGAGTGTGATGCAGAAATCAGAACACCTCCTTACACACGGTAAGAAACCTTGTGGTTGGCACGTCGTCCAACGTTCAGTGTAGTAGAAACCAGCATTCACCCTGAGGCCCCGCCCATTCTTGAGTGGGACAAGGGCTTAAACACGCATTGTAAGCCTCAGCATGAGTCCTGTCCTCTAGTAAGTCCTCTCAGTGACTGGACCATTAGATGTCATAATGGGCTTGATATGTCCCTAGGCGCCAATTTTTAACCAGATTTCTGAATGTCCAGTCACCCCCCCCCCAGGGCTCTACTCAGGAATCCGTCATTAGGTGAGACACCTGAGGTTAAAAAGAAAACAACATCAAAAAAAAAAAAAACGGACTTCTTCCATCCCACAGAGTGACCCCAAACGCTTTGGACTGGTCCAAACCACCAGGGAGTAAGACTCGTCCATTTCCCATGAAGTCACCCAGAAATTTCACGACCATGAGTGACACGATATCCAGAGACAAAAACTTGAGCAAGAGCCTCACACTCGCCCTTTTCTCAAATCCCGAAAAGTTCTCCTCATGGTCTGTAGTTTAAGTCCTGCCATACCTATGACCTGAAACATAAGCCAAGTTTGTTGTTTCAGACAACTGTCCAAACAGCCCTGGCCTACACAACCTACAGGCTCAGGCCCCTGGAGCCAAACCTGAGGACTGTACTTGCCCTCTCCAAGGGAATTGTGTGTGCCCATTCCAATGGCCACATCCCTTCTAATAGGATAAATCTCCAAAGTCCCTGATCCATCTCAATAGTGGTGGCTTCCCAAGTAAAACAGGGGCAATCTGAGCCCATCTGAGCACCTACCTGTACTCACACCAATAGACAGATGTCCCCAGAGGTAAAAAGGAAAGAACAGGCCCCTAGGCACTAATCATATCCATTGCTTTGGTTTCCAGGCATCTCTCCTCAGAGGCCTGGATTTCAAAACCAGCATATAGCTCTTTCTTGAGTCACCCATCAGAAAACATCTCATCTACCCTTTGGAAACTTGCACGTTGGAGCTGTGTCAAAGCCTCTGTTTAGAAGAACCCTTCAGGACCCCAGTGCCCCCGCTTCATTCCAAGGTCTCCATAGACACAAAAGCACATTCGGACCCATCCAAAGGAGAGTCCATTTCAACTCAGCCTCCTCGGTTGCTCCCCCGATCCAGCAGATAACCTGTCTTGTTCCTAGGAGACAATAGGAATGCGAGGTGGGCTACCCAGCCATGCATCCTTAGAACCCTGCTCAGAATCATTGGCCTGGAGGGAAAAAAAAGGACTCAAATGTCCTCAGAAGACACTTTACAGTTTGGAGCTTCTCACAACTCCCATCGTGGGAAAACCCCCATGGCCTCGTGATGCCGCCCCTTCGTGAAGGGGCCATCAGGGACAGAAACACAAACTTCAGCGATCGTCTGATCCTCGCCCTGACTTCAGATGCAAGAGATCTCGTTTCACGTCTGTAGATTGTGCCGTCGCTGATACAAAATCCAGAGACAAAAACCTGAGCAAGCGCCTCAGACTCGCACTTTCTTCATATCCTGAAGAGTTCTTCTCAAGGTTTGTAGCTCAGGCCTGCCATACCTACGTCCCCAAACCTAAGCTGAGTTTGTGTTTTCAGACTTCTGTCCTCAAAGTCCTGGGCCACACACCCTCCAGGCTGGGGCCCCTGGAGCCACACATTAGGACTGTACCTAACAATCCATGGGAATTCTGCCCATTCCATTGTCCAAAATCGTACAAATTAGGAGAAACCTCCAAAGTCCCTGAGGCCATCCCAATAGTGTAGGTCGCCCGGAACAAACAAGGGCTGTCTGACACCAGCTGATAATCGACCTCCACTCATACCATAAATGGATGTCCCCAGAGGAGAAGATTGAACCAGACAGGACCCTAGGCCATAATAGGATCCATTGCCTTGGTTTACAGGCATGTATCCTCAAAAGCCTGATTCCAATACGAGCATAGGGGTTTTGCTGAGGCACCCATCAGAACTCATCTCGTCTCCACAAGGAAACCTGTGCATGGGAGCCATGTCCAAAGCATAGGAGAGTACTTCAGAGTCCCGGTGCCACCGCCCCATTCCAAGGCCCTCATGGACACAAAAAAACATTAGGACCAATCCTCAGGAGAGTCCATTTCATCTCAGCCACCCCGGTTGCTCCCGCAGAGCCATCAGATCTAAACTGTCTTGTTGCTAGGAGACAATTGGAATGTGAGGCGGGCTTCCCATGCATCCATCCTTGAACGGTGCTCTGGAGTCATTCCATATGGGATGTCCTGGAGCTGTCCAACAGGTCTCAATTGTCCCGCAGAAGGAATCCTTGAAGGGGGCATCCCAAAACTCCCAACGTGGGAAAACCTCAATGGCCTCGAGATTCCGCTCCTTTCATGAAGTGGCCGTCAATGCACGGAATGTCCAAACTGAGCCAACGTCTGATCCTCGCCCTGACTTCAGATGCATGAGTATTGGTTCAGATCTGCAGGGTGAACCTGCCGTGCCCTCGCCCTGAAACCCAAGTCTAGCTTGTCTTCTCAGAATTCCGTCCTCACACTCCTGGCCCCGAAGCCCTCAAGTTTGGCAATTCCGGACCCACAATGCAGCACTCTGTCTGCCCCCTAGAAAAAAATTATTGCATCATGAGCTGCACAGGCACCTTCAATGATGATAAACCTCCACAGCACACGACTTCACACAAATTATATAGTCTAACCTGGGCACTAATGCACTGTCGGACACACCTGAGCCCGGACCTCCTGACCAACACCCGGAAAGAACAGAGCACACTGAGTACATAAGCCCTGCCATGGCCTTAGGTCATCATCTCTTCCCTACCTCAGTTTTCAGGCCTCAGAACCGAGACATTATCTCCAATCACTGCCCAGGGGTGAGTGTGATGCAGAAATCAGAACACCTCCTTACCCATGGTAAGAAACCTTGTGGTTGGCACGTCGTCCAACTTTCAGTGTAGGAGAAACCAGCATTCACCCTGAGGCCCCGCCCAATCTTGAGTGCGACAAGGGCATAAACACGCATTGTGACCCTCAGCATGAGTCCTGTCCTCTAGTAAGTCCTCTCAGTGACTGGACCATCAGATGTCATAATGGGCTTGATATGTCCCTAGGCCCCAATTTTTAACCAGATTTCTGAATGTCCAGTCACCCCCCCCAAGGGCTCTACTCAGGAATCCCTCATTAGGTGAGACACCTGAGGTTAAAAAGAAAACAACATCAATAAAAAAAAAAAAAAAAAACGGACCTCTTCCATCCCACAGAGTGACCCCAAACGCTTTGGACTGGTCCAAACCACCAGGGAGTAAGACTCGTCCATTTCCAATGAAGTCACCCAGAAATTTCACGACCATGAGTGACACGATATCCAGAGACAAAAACTTGAGCAAGAGCCTCACACTCGTCCTTTTCTCAAATCCCGAAAAGTTCTCCTCATGGTCTGTAGATAAGTCCTGCCATACCTATGACCTGAAACATAAGCCAAGTTTGGGTTTTCAGACAACTGTCCAAACAGCCCTGGCCTACACAACCTATAGGCTCAGGCCCCTGGAGACAAACCTGAGGACTGTACTTGCCCTCTCCAAGGGAATTGTGTGTGCCCATTCCAATGGCCACATCCCTTCTAATACGATAAACCTCCAAAGTCCCTGATCCATCTCATTAGTGGTGGCTTCCCAGGTAAAACAGGGGCAATCTGAGCCCATCTGAGCACCTACCTGTACTCAGACCCATAGACAGATGTCCCCAGAGGTAAAAAGGAAAGAACAGGCCCCTAGGCACTAATCATATCCATTGCTTTGGTTTCCAGGCATCTCTCCTCAGAGGCCTGGATTTCAAAACCAGCATATGGCTGTTTCTTGACTCACCCATCAGAAAACATCTCATCTACACATGGGAAACTTGCACGTTGGAGCTGTGTCAAAGCATCTGTTTAGGAGAACATTTCAGGGCCCCAGTGCCACCGCTTCATTCCAAGGTCTCCATCGACACAAAAGCACATTAGGACCCATCCATAGGAGAGTCCATTTCAACTCAGCCTCCTCGGTTGCTCCCCCAGATCCAGCAGATCTAACCTGTCTTGTGTCTAGGAGACAATTGGAATGCGAGGTGGGCTACCCAGCCATGCATCCTTAGAACCCTGCTCAGAATCATTGGCCTGGAGCCAAACAGCAGGTATCAATTGTCCTGCAGAAGACACTTTGCAGTTTGGAGCTTCTCACAAATCCCATCGTGGGAAAACCCGCATGGCCTCGTGATGCCCCCCTTTGTGAAGGGGCCATCAGGGACAGAAACACCAACTTGAGCGATCGTCTGATCCTCGCCCTGACTTCAGATGCACGAGATCTCGATTCAGGTCTGTAGATTGTGCCATCGCTGATACAAAATCCAGAGACAAAAACCTGAGCAAGCGCCTCAGACTCGCACTTTCTTCATATCCTGAAGATTTCTTCTCATGGTTTGTAGATCGGTCCTGCCATACCTACGTCCCCATCCTAAGGTGAGTTTGTGTTTTCAGACTTCTGTCCTCAAAGTCCTGGGCCACACACCCTCCAGGCTGGGGCCCCTGGAGCCACACATTAGGACTGTGCCTACCAATCCATGAGAATTCTGCGAATTCCATTGTCCAAAATCGTACAAATTAGGAGAAACCTCCAAAGTCCCTGAGGCCATCCCAATAGTGTAGGTCGCCCGGAACAAACAAGGGCTGTCTGACACCAGCTGATAATCTACCTCCACTCATACCATAAATGGATGTCCCCAGAGGAGAAGATTGAACCAGACAGGACCCTAGGCCATAATAGGATCCATTGCCTTGGTTTACAGGCATGTCTCCTCAAAAGCCTGATTCCAATACGAGCATAGGGGTTTTGCTGAGGCACTCAGCAGAACTCATCTCGTCTCCACATGGAATCCTGTGCATGGGAGCCATGTCCAAAGCATAGAAGAGTACTTCAGGGTCCCGGTTCCACCGCCCCATTCCAAGGCCCTCATGGACACAAAAACACATTAGGACCCATCCTCAGGAAAGTCCATTCAACTCAGCCACCCCGGTTGCTCCCGCAGAGCCATCAGATCTAAACTGTCTTGTTGCTAGGAGACAATTGGAATGCGAAGCTGGCTTCCAGGCATCCATCCTCGAACGGTGCTCTGGAGTCATTCCATATGGGATGTCCTGGAGCTGTCCAAAAGGTCTCAATTGTCTCGCAGAAGGAATCCTTGAAGGGGGCATCCCAAAACTCCCAACGTGGGAAAACCTCAATGGCCTCGAGATTCCACTCCTTTCATGAAATGGCCATCATGCACAGAAACTCCAACCTGAGCCAACGTCTGATCCTCCCCCTGATTCAGATGCATGAGTATTGGTTCAGATCTGCAGGGGTACCTGCCGTGCCCTCGCCCTGAATCCCAAGTCTAGCTTGTCTTTTCAGACTTCCGTCCTCACACTCCTGGCCCCAAAGCCCTCATGTTTGGCAATTCCGGACCCACAATGCAGCACTCTGCCTGCCCTCTAGAAAAAAATTATTGCCTCATGAGCTGCCCAGGCACCTTCAATGAGGATAAACCTCCACAGCACGGGACTTTACCCTAAGTATATATTCTAACCTGGGCCTTAATGCACTGTCGGACACAACCTAAGCCCGGACCTCCCGACCAACACCCGGAAAGCAGACCGCACACTGAGCACATAAGACCCGCCATGGCCTTAGGTCATCATCTCTTCCCTACCTCAGTTTTCAGGCCTCAGAACCGAGACATTATCTCCAATAACTGTCCAGGGGTGAGTGTGATGCAGAAATCAGAACACCTCCTTACACACGGTAAGAAACCTTGTGGTTGGCACGTCGTCCAACGTTCAGTGTAGGAGAAACCAGCATTCACCCTGAGGCCCCGCCCATTCTTGAGTGGGACAAGGGCTTAAACACGCATTGTAAGCCTCAGCATGAGTCCTGTCCTCTAGTAAGTCCTCTCAGTGACTGGACCATTAGATGTCATAATGGGCTTGATATGTCCCTAGGCGCCAATTTTTAACCAGATTTCTGAATGTCCAGTCACCCCCCCCCAGGGCTCTACTCAGGAATCCGTCATTAGGTGAGACACCTGAGGTTAAAAAGAAAACAACATCAAAAAAAAAAAAAAAACGGGCTTCTTCCATCCCACAGAGTGACCCCAAACGCTTTGGACTGGTCCAAACCACCAGGGAGTAAGACTCGTCCATTTCCCATGAAGTCACCCAGAAATTTCACGACCATGAGTGACACGATATCCAGAGACAAAAACTTGAGCAAGAGCCTCACACTCGCCCTTTTCTCAAATCCCGAAAAGTTCTCCTCATGGTCTGTAGTTTAAGTCCTGCCATACCTATGACCTGAAACATAAGCCAAGTTTGTTGTTTCAGACAACTGTCCAAACAGCCCTGGCCTACACAACCTACAGGCTCAGGCCACTGGAGCCAAACCTGAGGACTGTACTTGCCCTCTCCAAGGGAATTGTGTGTGCCCATTCCAATGGCCACATCCCTTCTAATAGGATAAATCTCCAAAGTCCCTGATCCATCTCAATAGTGGTGGCTTCCCAAGTAAAACAGGGGCAATCTGAGCCCATCTGAGCACCTACCTGTACTCACACCAATAGACAGATGTCCCCAGAGGTAAAAAGGAAAGAACAGGCCCCTAGGCACTAATCATATCCATTGCTTTGGTTTCCAGGCATCTCTACTCAGAGGCCTGGATTTCAAAACCAGCATATGGCTGTTTCTTGACTCACCCATCAGAAAACATCTCATCTACCCTTGGGAAACTTGTACGTTGGAGCTGTGTCAAAGCCTCTGTTTAGAAGAACCCTTCAGGGCCCCAGTGCCCCCGCTTCATTCCAAGGTCTCCATAGACACAAAAGCACATTAGACCCATCCAAAGGAGAGTCCATTTCAACTCAGCCTCCTCGGATGCTCCCCCAATCCAGCAGATAACCTGTCTTGTTCCTAGGAGACAATAGGAATGCGAGGTGGGCTACCCAGCCATGCATCCTTAGAACCCTGCTCAGAATCATTGGCCTGGAGGGAAAAAAAAGGACTCAAATGTCCTCAGAAGACACTTTGCAGTTTGGAGCTTCTCACAACTCCCATCGTGGGAAAACCCCCATGGCCTCGTGATGCCGCCCCTTCGTGAAGGGGCCATCAGGGACAGAAACACAAACTTCAGCGATCGTCTGATCCTCGCCCTGACTTCAGATGCACGAGATCTCGATTCACGTCTGTAGATTGTGCCATCGCTGATACAAAATCCAGAGACAAAAACCTGAGCAAGCGCCTCAGACTCGCACTTTCTTCATATCCTGAAGAGTTCTTCTCAAGGTTTGTAGCTCAGGCCTGCCATACCTACGTCCCCAAACCTAAGCTGAGTTTGTGTTTTCAGACTTCTGTCCTCAAAGTCCTGGGCCACACACCCTCCAGGCTGGGGCCCCTGGAGCCACACATTAGGACTGTACCTAACAATCCATGTGAATTCTGCCCATTCCATTGTCCAAAATCGTACAAATTAAGAGAAACCTCCAAAGTCCCTGAGGCCATCCCAATAGTGTAGGTCGCCCGGAACAAACAAGGGCTGTCTGACACCAGCTGATAATCGACCTCCACTCATACCATAAATGGATGTCCCCAAGGAAATGATTGAACCAGACAGGACCCTAGGCCATAATTGGATCAATTGCCTTGTTTTACAGACATGTCTCCTCAAAAGCCTGATTCCAATACGAACATAGGGGTTTTGCTGAGGCACCCAGCAGAACTCATCTCGTCTCCACAAGGAAACCTATGCATGGGAGCCATGTCCAAAGCATAGGAGAGTACTCAAGGTCCCGGTGCCACCGCCCATTCCAAGGCCCTCATGGACACAAAAACACATTACGACTGATCCTCAGGAAAGTCCATTTCAACTCAGCCACCCCCGACGCTCCCGCAGAGCCGTCAGATCTAAACTGTCTTGTTACTAGGAGACAATTGGAATGCGAGGCGGGCTTCCCAGGCATCCATCCTCGAACGGTGCTCTGGAGTCATTCCATATGGGATGTCCTGGAGCTGTCCAAAAGGTCTCAGTTGTCCCGCAGAAGGAATCCTTGAAGGGGGCATCCCACAACTCCCAACGTGGGAAAACTTCAGTGGCCTCGAGATTCCACTCGCCTTCATGAAGCGGCCGTCATGCACGGAAACTGCAACCTGAGCCAACGTCTGATCCTCGCCCTGACTTCAGACGCATGTGTATTGGTTCAGTTCTGCAGGGGGTACCTGCCGTGCCCTCGCCCTGAAACCCAAGTCTAGCTTGTCTTCTCAGACTTCCGTCCTCACACTCCTGGCCCCGAAGCCCTCATGTTTGGCAATTCCAGACCCACAATGCAGCACTCTGCCTGCCCTCTAGAAAAAAATTATTGCCTAAAGAGCTACCCAGGCACCTTCAATGAGGATAAACCTCCACAGCACTGGACTTTACCCTAAGTATATATTCTAACCTGGGCCTTAATGCACTGTCGGACACAACCTAAGCCCGGACCTCCCGACCAACACCCGGAAAGCAGACCGCACACTGAGCACATAAGACCCGCCATGGCCTTAGGTCATCATCTCTTCCCTACCTCAGTTTTCAGGCCTCAGAACCGAGACATTATCTCCAATAACTGTCCAGGGGTGAGTGTGATGCAGAAATCAGAACACCTCCTTACACACGGTAAGAAACCTTGTGGTTGGCATGTCGTCCAACATTCAGTGTAAGAGAAACCAGCATTCACCCTGAGGCCCCGCCCATTCTTGAGTGGGACAAGGGCTTAAACACGCATTGTAACCCTCAGCATGAGTCCTGTCCTCTAGTAAGTCCTCTCAGTGACTGGACCATTAGATGTCATAATGGGCTTGATATGTCCCTAGGCGCCAATTTTTAACCAGATTTCTGAATGTCCAGTCACCCCCCCCCCAGGGCTCTACTCAGGAATCCGTCATTAGGTGAGACACCTGAGGTTAAAAAGAAAACAACATCAAAAAAAAAAAAAAAACGGACTTCTTCCATCCCACAGAGTGACCCCAAACGCTTTGGACTGGTCCAAACCACCAGGGAGTAAGACTCGCCCATTTCCCATGAAGTCACCCAGAAATTTCACGACCATGAGTGACACGATATCCAGAGACAAAAACTTGAGCAAGAGCCTCACACTCGCCCTTTTCTCAAATCCCGAAAAGTTCTCCTCATGGTCTGTAGTTTAAGTCCTGCCATACCTATGACCTGAAACATAAGCCAAGTTTGTTGTTTCAGACAACTGTCCAAACAGCCCTGGCCTACACAACCTACAGGCTCAGGCCACTGGAGCCAAACCTGAGGACTGTACTTGCCCTCTCCAAGGGAATTGTGTGTGCCCATTCCAATGGCCACATCCCTTCTAATAGGATAAATCTCCAAAGTCCCTGATCCATCTCAATAGTGGTGGCTTCCCAAGTAAAACAGGGGCAATCTGAGCCCATCTGAGCACCTACCTGTACTCACACCAATAGACAGATGTCCCCAGAGGTAAAAAGGAAAGAACAGGCCCCTAGGCACTAATCATATCCATTGCTTTGGTTTCCAGGCATCTCTCCTCAGAGGCCTGGATTTCAAAACCAGCATATAGCTCTTTCTTGAGTCACCCATCAGAAAACATCTCATCTACCCTTGGGAAACTTGCACGTTGGAGCTGTGTCAAAGCCTCTGTTTAGAAGAACCCTTCAGGGCCCCAGTGCCCCCGCTTCATTCCAAGGTCTCCATAGACACAAAAGCACATTAGGACCCATCCAAAGGAGAGTCCATTTCAACTCAGCCTCCTCGGTTGCTCCCCCGATCCAGCAGATAACCTGTCTTGTTTCTAGGAGACAATAGGAATGCGAGGTGGGCTACCCAGCCATGCATCCTTAGAACCCTGCTCAGAATCATTGGCCTGGAGGGAAAAAAAAGGACTCAAATGTCCTCAGAAGACACTTTGCAGTTTGGAGCTTCTCACAACTCCCATCGTGGGAAAACCCCCATGGCCTCGTGATGCCGCCCCTTCGTGAAGGGGCCATCAGGGACAGAAACACAAACTTCAGCGATCGTCTGATCCTCGCCCTGACTTCAGATGCACGAGATCTCGATTCACGTCTGTAGATTGTGCCATCGCTGATACAAAATCCAGAGACAAATACCTGAGCAAGCGCCTCAGACTCGCACTTTCTTCATATCCTGAAGAATTCTTTTCAAGGTTTGTAGCTAAGGCCTGCCATACCTACGTCCCCAAACCTAAGCTGAGTTTGTGTTTTCAGACTTCTGTCCTCAAAGTCCTGGGCCACACACCCTCCAGGATGGGGCCCCTGGAGCCACACATTAGGACTGTGCCTAACAATCCATGGGAATTCTGCCCATTCCATTGTCCAAAATCGTACAAATTAGGAGAAACCTCCAAAGTCCCTGAGGCCATCCCAATAGTGTAGGTCGCCCGGAACAAACAAGGGCTGTCTGACACCAGCTGATAATCGACCTCCACTCATACCATAAATGGATGTCCCCAAGGAAATGATTGAACCAGGCAGGACCCTAGGCCATAATAGGATCCATTGCCTTGTTTTACAGACATGTATCCTCAAAAGCCTGATTCCAATACGAGCTTAGGGGTTTTGCTGAGGTACCCAGCAGAACTCATCTCGTCTCCACAAGGAAGCCTATGCATGGGAGCCATGTCCAAAGCATAGGAGAGTACTTCATGGTCCCGGTTCCACCGCCCCATTCCAAGGCCCTCATGGACACAAAAACACATTACGACCGATCCTCAGGAAAGTCCATTTCAACTCAGCCACCCCCGATGCTCCCGCAGAGCCGTCAGATCTAAACTGTCTTGTTACTAGGAGACAATTGGAATGCGAGGTGGGCTTCCCAGGCATCCATCCTCGAACGGTGCTCTGGAGTCATTCCATATGGGATGTCCTGGAGCTGTCCAAAAGGTCTCAATTGTCCCGCAGAAGGAATCCTTGAAGGGGGCATCCCACAACTCCCAACGTGGGAAAACTTCAGTGGCCTCGAGATTCCGCTCCATTCATGAAGCGGCCGTCATGCACGGAAACTCCAACCTGAGCCAATGTCTGATCCTCGCCCTGACTTCAGACGCATGTGTATTGGTTCAGTTCTGCAGGGGGTACCTGCCGTGCCCTCGCCCTGAAACCCAAGTCTAGCTTGTCTTCTCAGACTTCCGTCCTCACACTCCTGGCCCCGAAGCCCTCATGTTTGGCAATTCCGGACCCACAATGCAGCACTCTGCCTGCCCTCTAGAAAAAAATTTTTGCCTCATGAGCTTCCCAGGCACCTTCAATGAGGATAAACCTCCACAGCACTGGACTTTACCCTAAGTATATATTCTAACCTGGGCCTTAATGCACTGTCGGACACAACCTAAGCCCGGACCTCCCGACCAACACCCGGAAAGCAGACCGCACACTGAGCACATAAGACCCGCCATGGCCTTAGGTCATCATCTCTTCCCTACCTCAGTTTTCAGGCCTCAGAACCGAGACATTATCTCCAATAACTGTCCAGGGGTGAGTGTGATGCAGAAATCAGAACACCTCCTTACACACGGTAAGAAACCTTGTGGTTGGCACGTCGTCCAACGTTCAGTGTAGGAGAAACCAGCATTCACCCTGAGGCCCCGCCCATTCTTGAGTAGGACAAGGGCTTAAACACGCATTGTAACCCTCAGCATGAGTCCTGTCCTCTAGTAAGTCCTCTCAGTGACTGGACCATTAGATGTCATAATGGGCTTGATATGTCCCTAGGCCACAATTTTTAACCAGATTTCTGATTGTCCAGTCACCCACCACCCCCAGGGCTCTACTCTGGAATCCCTCATTTGGGGGGACACCTGAGGTTAAAAAGAAAACAACATCAAAAAAAAAAAACAACGGACTTCTTCCATCCCACAGAGTGACCCCAAACGCTTTGGACTGGTCCAAACAACCAGGGAGTAAGACTCGTCCATTTCCCATGAAGTCACCCAGAAATTTCACAACCATGAATGACACGATATCCAGAGACAAAAACTTGAGCAAGAGCCTCACACTCGCCCTTTTCTCAAATCCCGAAAAGTTCTCCTAATGGTCTGTAGATAAGTCCTGCCATACCTATGACCTGAAAAATAAGCCAAGTTTGTATTTTCAGACAACTGTCCAAACAGCCCTGGACTTCACAACCTACAGCTCAGGCCCTTGGAGCCAAACCTGAAAAATATACTTGCCCTCTCCAAGGGAATTGTGTGTGCCCATTCCAATGGCCACATCCCTTCTAATAGGATAAACCTCCAAAGTCCCTGATCCATCTCATTAGTGGTGGCTTCCCAGGTAAAACAGGGGCAATCTGAGCCCATCTGAGCTCCTACCTGTACTCAGACCCACAGACAGATGTCCCCAGAGGTAAAAAGGAAAGAACAGGCACCTAGGCACTAATCATATCAATTGCTTTGGTTTCCAGGCATCTCTCCTCAGAGGCCTGGATTTCAAAACCAGCATATGGCTGTTTCTTGACTCACCCATCAGAAAACATCTCATCTACACATGGGAAACTTGTACGTTTAAGCTGTGTCAAAGCCTCTGTTTAGGAGAACCCTTCAGGGCCCCAGTGCCACCGCTTCATTCCAAGGTCTCCATCGACACAAAAGCACATTAGGACCCATCCATAGGAGAGTCCATTTCAACTCAGACTCCTCGGTTGCTCCCCCAGATCCAGCAGATCTAACCTGTCTTGTTTCTAGGAGACAATTGGAATGTGAGGTGGGCTACCCAGCCATGCATCCTTAGAACCCTGCTCAGAATCATTGGCCTGGAGCCAAACAACAGGTCTCAATTGTCCTGCAGAAGACACTTTGAAGATTGGAGCTTCTCACAAATCCCATCGTGGGATAACACCCATGGCCTCGTGATGCCGCCCCTTTGTGAAGGGGCCATCAAGGACAGAAACACCAACTTGAGCGATCGTCTGATCCTCGCCCTGATTTCAGATGCACGAGATCTCGATTCAGGTCTGTAGATTGTTCCATCGCTGATATATAATCCAGAGACAAAAACCTGAGCAAGCGCCTCAGACTCGCACTTTCTTCATATCCTGAAGAGTTCTTCTCATGGTTTGTAGATCGGGCCTGCCATACCTACGTCCCCATACCTAAGCTGAGTTTGTGTTTTCAGACTTCTGTCCTCAAAGTCCAGGGTCACACACCCTCCAGGCTGCGGCCCCTGGAGCCACACATTAGGACTGTGCCTACCATCCATGGGAATTCTGCCCATTCCATTGTCCAATATCGTACAAATTAGGAGAAACCTCCAAAGTCCCTGAGGCCATCCCAATAGTGAAGGTCGCCCGGAACAAACAAGGACTGTCTGACACCAGATGATAATCTACCTCCACTCATACCATAAATGGATGTCACCAAGGAGAAGATTGAACCAGACAGGACTATAGACCATAATAGGATCCATTGCCTTGTTTTAAAGGCATGTCTCCTCAAAAGCCTGATTCCAATACGAGCATTGGGGTTTTGCTGAGGCACCCAGCAGAACTCATCTCGTCTCCACAAGGAAAACTATGCATGGGAGCCATGTCCAAAGCATAGGAGAGTACTTCAGGGTCCCGGTGCCACCGCCCCATTCCAAGGCCCTCATGGACACAAAAACACATTAGGACCCATCATCAGGAAAGTCCATATCAACTCCACCACTTCGGTTGCTCCCGCAGAGGGATCAGATCTAAACTGTCTTGTTGCTAGGAGACAATTGGAATGCGATGCCGGCTTCCCAGGCATCCATCTCGAACGGTGCTCTGGAGTCATTCCATATGGGATGTCCTGGAGCTGTCCAACAGGTCTCAATTGTCGCGCAGAAGGAATCCTTGAAGGGGGCATCCCACAACTCCCAACGTGGGAAAAACTCAATGGCCTCGAGATTCCGCTCCCTTCATGAAGCGGCCTTCATGCACGGAAACTCCAACCTGAGCCAACATCTGATCCTTGCCCTGACTTCAGATGCATGCGTATTGTTTCAGATCTGCAGGGGGTACCTGCCGTGCCCTCGCCCTGAAACCCAAGTCTAGCTTGTCTTCTCAGACTTCCGTCCTCACACTCCTGGCACGGAAGCCCTCAAGTTTGGCAATACCGGACCGACAATGCAGCACTCTGCCTGCCCTCTTGAAAAAAATCATTGCCTCATGAGCTGCCCAGGCACCTTCAATGAGGATAAACCTCCACAGCACTCGACTTCACCCAAATTATATAGTCTAACCTGGGCACTAATGCACTGTCGGACACTACCTGAACCCGGACCTCCTGACCAACACCCGGAAAACAGACCGCACACTGAGCACATAAGACCCGCCATGGCCTTAGGTCATCATCTCTTCCCTACCTCAGTTTTCAGGCCTCAGAACCGATGCCTGCCCAGGGGTGAGTGTGATGCAGAAATCAGAACACCTCCTTACCCATTGTAGGAAACCTTGTGGCACGTCGTCCAACGTTCAGTGTGTAGGAGAGACCAGCATTCACCCTGAGGCCCCGCTCATTCTTGAGTGCGACTAGGGCATAAACACGCATTGTGACCCTCAGCATGAGTCCTGTCCTCTAGTAAGTCCTCTCAGTGACTGGACCATTAGATGTCATAATGGGCTTGATATGTCCCTAAGCCCCAATTTTTAACCAGATTTCTGATTGTCCAGTCACCCCCCCCCCAGGGCTCTACTCTGGAATCCCTCATTTGGTGAGACACCTGAGGTTAAAGAGAAAACAACATAAAAAAAAAAAAACGGACTTATTCCATCCCACAGTGTGACCCCAAACGCTTTGGACTGGTCCAAACCACCAGGGAGTAAGACTCGTCCATTTGCCATGAATTCACCCAGAAATTTCACGACCATGAGTGACACGATATCCAGAGACAAAAACTTGAGCAAGAGCCTCACATTCGCGATTCTCTCAAATCCCGAAAAGTTCTCCTCATGGTCTGTAGATAAGTCCTGCCATACCTATGACCTGAAACATAAGCCAAGTTTGTGTTTTCAGACAACTGTCCAAACAGCCCTGGCCTACACAACCTACAGTCTCAGGCCCCTGGAGCCAAACCTGAGGACTGTACTTGCCCACTCCAAGGGAATTGTGTGTGCCCATTCCAATGGCCACATCCCTTCTAAGAGGATAAACCTCCAAAGTCCCTGATCGATCTCATTAGTGGTGGCTTCCCAGGTAAAACAGGGGGCAATCTGAGCCCATCTGAGTACCTACCTGCACTCAGACCCATAGACAGATGTCCCCAGAGGTAAAAAGGAAAGAACAGGCCCCTAGGCACTAATCATATCCATTGCTTTGGTTTCCAGGCATCTCTCCTCAGAGGCCTGGATTTCAAAACCAGCATATGGCTGTTTCTTGACTCACCCATCAGAAAACATCTCATCTACATTGGGAAACTTGCACGTTGGAGCTGTATCAAAGCCTCTGTTTAGGAGAACCCTTCAGGGCCCCAGTGCCACCGCTTCATTCCAAGGTCTCCATCGACACAAAAGCACATTAGGACCCATCCATAGTAGAGTCCATTTCAACTCAGCCTCCTCGATTGCTCCCCCAGATCCAGCAGATCTAACGTGTCTTGTTTCTAGGAGACAATTGGAATGCGAGGTGGGCTACCCAGCCATGCATCCTTAGAACCCTGCTCAAATCATTGGCCTAGAGCCAAACAACAGGTCTCAATTGTCCTTCAGAAGACACTTTGCAGTTTGGAGTTTCTCACAAATTTCATCGTGGGAAAACCCCCATGGCCTCGTGATGCCGCCCCTTCGTGAAGGGGCCATCAGGGACAGAAACACCAACTTGAGCGATCGTCTGATCCTCGCCCTGACTTTAGATGCACAAGATCTCGATTCAGTTTTGTAGATTGTGCCATCGCTGATACAAAATCCAGAGACAAAACCTGCGCAAGTGCCTCAGACTCGCACTTTCTTCATATCCTGAAGAGTTCTTCTCATGGTTTGTAGATCGGGCCTGCCATACCTACGTCCCCATACCTAAGCTGAGTTTGTGTTTTCCGACTTCTGTCCTCAAAGTCCAGGGCCACAAACCCTCCAGACTGAGGCCCCTGGAGCCACACATTAGGACTGTGCCTACCAATCCATGGGAATTCTGCCCATTCCATTGTCCAAAATCGTACAAATTAGGAGAAACCTCCAAATTCCCTGAGGCCATCTCAATAGTGTAGGTCGCCTTGAACAAACAAGGGCTGTCTGACACCAACTGATAATCTACCTCCACTCATATCATAAATGGATGTCCCCAAGGAGAAGATTGAACCAGACAGGACCCTAGGACATAATAGGATCCATTGCCTTGGTTTACAGGCATGTCTCCTCAAAAGCCTGATTCCAATACGAGCATTGGGGTTTTGCTGAGGCACCCAGCAGAACTCATCTCGTCTCCTCAAGGAAACCTGTGCATGGGAGCCATGTCCAAAGCATAGGCGAGTACTTCAGGGTCCCGGTGCCACCGCCCCATTCCAAGGCCCTCATGGACACAAAAACACATTAGGACCCATCCTCAGGAAAGTCCATTTCAACTCAGCCACCCCGGTTGCTCCCGCAGAGCCATCAGATCTAAACTGTCTTGTTGCTAGGAGACAATTGGAATGCGATGCGGGCTTCCCAGGCATCCATCTCGAACGGTGCTCTGGAGTCATTCCATATGGGATGTCCTGGAGCTGTCCAACAGGTCTCAATTGTCGCGCAGAAGGAATCCTTGAAGGGGGCATCCCACAACTCCCAACGTGGGAAAAACTCAATGGCCTCGAGAGTCCGCTCCCTTCATGAAGCGGCCTTCATGCACGGAAACTCCAACCTGAGCCAACGTCTGATCCTCGCCCTGACTTCAGATGCATGCGTATTGTTTCAGATCTGCAGGGGGTACCTGCCGTGCCCTCGCCCTGAAACCCAAGTCTAGCTTGTCTTCTCAGACTTCCGTCCTCACACTCCTGGCACGGAAGCCCTCAAGTTTGGCAATTCCGGACCGACAATGCAGCACTCTGCCTGCCCTCTTGAAAAAAATTATTGCCTCATGAGCTGCCCAGGCACCTTCAATGAGGATAAACCTCCACAGCACTCGACTTCACCCAAATTATATAGTCTAACCTGGGCACTAATGCACTGTCGGACACTACCTGAACCCGGACCTCCTGACCAACACCCGGAAAACAGACCGCACACTGAGCACATAAGACCCGCCATGGCCTTAGGTCATCATCTCTTCCCTACCTCAGTTTTCAGGCCTCAGAACCGATGCCTGCCCAGGGGTGAGTGTGATGCAGAAATCAGAACACCTCCTTACCCATTGTAGGAAACCTTGTGGCACGTCGTCCAACGTTCAGTGTGTAGGAGAGACCAGCATTCACCCTGAGGCCCCGCTCATTCTTGAGTGCGACTAGGGCATAAACACGCATTGTGACCCTCAGCATGAGTCCTGTCCTCTAGTAAGTCCTCTCAGTGACTGGACCATTAGATGTCATAATGGGCTTGATATGTCCCTAAGCCCCAATTTTTAACCAGATTTCTGATTGTCCAGTCACCCCCCCCCCAGGGCTCTACTCTGGAATCCCTCATTTGGTGAGACACCTGAGGTTAAAGAGAAAACAACATAAAAAAAAAAAAACGGACTTATTCCATCCCACAGTGTGACCCCAAACGCTTTGGACTGGTCCAAACCACCAGGGAGTAAGACTCGTCCATTTGCCATGAATTCACCCAGAAATTTCACGACCATGAGTGACACGATATCCAGAGACAAAAACTTGAGCAAGAGCCTCACATTCGCGATTCTCTCAAATCCCGAAAAGTTCTCCTCATGGTCTGTAGATAAGTCCTGCCATACCTATGACCTGAAACATAAGCCAAGTTTGTGTTTTCAGACAACTGTCCAAACAGCCCTGGCCTACACAACCTACAGTCTCAGGCCCCTGGAGCCAAACCTGAGGACTGTACTTGCCCACTCCAAGGGAATTGTGTGTGCCCATTCCAATGGCCACATCCCTTCTAAGAGGATAAACCTCCAAAGTCCCTGATCGATCTCATTAGTGGTGGCTTCCCAGGTAAAACAGGGGGCAATCTGA
Source organism: Mustela nivalis (assembly GCF_964662115.1). Taxonomy (NCBI): domain Eukaryota; kingdom Metazoa; phylum Chordata; class Mammalia; order Carnivora; family Mustelidae; genus Mustela; species Mustela nivalis. The sequence continues at coordinate 680,347 of NW_028136515.1, forward strand.
GCCCATCTGAGTACCTACCTGCACTCAGACCCATAGACAGATGTCCCCAGAGGTAAATAGGAAAGAACAGGCCCCTAGGCACTAATCATATCCATTGCTTTGGTTTCCAGCCATCTCTCCTCAGAGGCCTGGATTTCAAAACCAGCATATGGCTGTTTCTTGACTCACCCATCAGAAAACATCTCATCTACATTGGGAAACTTGCACGTTGGAGCTGTATCAAAGCCTCTGTTTAGGAGAACCCTTCAGGGCCCCAGTGCCACCGCTTCATTCCAAGGTCTCCATCGACACAAAAGCACATTAGGACCCATCCATAGGAGAGTCCATTTCAACTCAGCCTCCTCGATTGCTCCCCCAGATCCAGCAGATCTAACGTGTCTTGTTTCTAGGAGACAATTGGAATGCGAGGTGGGCTACCCAGCCATGCATCCTTAGAACCCTGCTCAAATCATTGGCCTAGAGCCAAACAACAGGTCTCAATTGTCCTTCAGAAGACACTTTGCAGTTTGGAGTTTCTCACAAATTTCATCGTGGGAAAACCCCCATGGCCTCGTGATGCCGCCCCTTCGTGAAGGGGCCATCAGGGACAGAAACACCAACTTGAGCGATCGTCTGATCCTCGCCCTGACTTTAGATGCACAAGATCTCGATTCAGTTTTGTAGATTGTGCCATCGCTGATACAAAATCCAGAGACAAAACCTGCGCAAGTGCCTCAGACTCGCACTTTCTTCATATCCTGAAGAGTTCTTCTCATGGTTTGTAGATCGGGCCTGCCATACCTACGTCCCCATACCTAAGCTGAGTTTGTGTTTTCCGACTTCTGTCCTCAAAGTCCAGGGCCACAAACCCTCCAGACTGAGGCCCCTGGAGCCACACATTAGGACTGTGCCTACCAATCCATGGGAATTCTGCCCATTCCATTGTCCAAAATCGTACAAATTAGGAGAAACCTCCAAATTCCCTGAGGCCATCCCAATAGTGTAGGTCGCCTTGAACAAACAAGGGCTGTCTGACACCAACTGATAATCTACCTCCACTCATATCATAAATGGATGTCCCCAAGGAGAAGATTGAACCAGACAGGACCCTAGGACATAATAGGATCCATTGCCTTGGTTTACAGGCATGTCTCCTCAAAAGCCTGATTCCAATATGAGCATTGGGGTTTTGCTGAGGCACCCAGCAGAACTCATCTCGTCTCCTCAAGGAAACCTGTGCATGGGAGCCATGTCCAAAGCATAGGCGAGTACTTCAGGGTCCCGGTGCCACCGCCCCATTCCAAGGCCCTCATGGACACAAAAACACATTAGGACCCATCCTCAGGAAAGTCCATTTCAACTCAGCCACCCCGGTTGCTCCCGCAGAGCCATCAGATCTAAACTGTCTTGTTGCTAGGAGACAATTGGAATGCGATGCGGGCTTCCCAGGCATCCATCTCGAACGGTGCTCTGGAGTCATTCCATATGGGATGTCCTGGAGCTGTCCAACAGGTCTCAATTGTCGCGCAGAAGGAATCCTTGAAGGGGGCATCCCACAACTCCCAACGTGGGAAAAACTCAATGGCCTCGAGATTCCGCTCCCTTCATGAAGCGGCCTTCATGCACGGAAACTCCAACCTGAGCCAACGTCTGATCCTCGCCCTGACTTCAGATGCATGCGTATTGTTTCAGATCTGCAGGGGGTACCTTCCGTGCCCTCGCCCTGAAACCCAAGTCTAGCTTGTCTTCTCAGACTTCCGTCCTCACACTCCTGGCACGGAAGCCCTCAAGTTTGGCAATTCCGGACCGACAATGCAGCACTCTGCCTGCCCTCTTGAAAAAAATTATTGCCTCATGAGCTGCCCAGGCACCTTCAATGAGGATAAACCTCCACAGCACTCGACTTCACCCAAATTATATAGTCTAACCTGGGCACTAATGCACTGTCGGACACTACCTGAACCCGGACCTCCTGACCAACACCCGGAAAACAGACCGCACACTGAGCACATAAGACCCGCCATGGCCTTAGGTCATCATCTCTTCCCTACCTCAGTTTTCAGGCCTCAGAACCGATGCCTGCCCAGGGGTGAGTGTGATGCAGAAATCAGAACACCTCCTTACCCATTGTAGGAAACCTTGTGGCACGTCGTCCAACGTTCAGTGTGTAGGAGAGACCAGCATTCACCCTGAGGCCCCACTCATTCTTGAGTGCGACTAGGGCATAAACACGCATTGTGACCCTCAGCATGAGTCCTGTCCTCTAGTAAGTCCTCTCAGTGACTGGACCATTAGATGTCATAATGGGCTTGATATGTCCCTAAGCCCCAATTTTTAACCAGATTTCTGATTGTCCAGTCACCCCCCCCCCAGGGCTCTACTCTGGAATCCCTCATTTGGTGAGACACCTGAGGTTAAAGAGAAAACAACATAAAAAAAAAAACGGACTTATTCCATCCCACAGTGTGACCCCAAACGCTTTGGACTGGTCCAAACCACCAGGGAGTAAGACTCGTCCATTTGCCATGAATTCACCCAGAAATTTCACGACCATGAGTGACACGATATCCAGAGACAAAAACTTGAGCAAGAGCCTCACATTCGCGATTCTCTCAAATCCCGAAAAGTTCTCCTCATGGTCTGTAGATAAGTCCTGCCATACCTATGACCTGAAACATAAGCCAAGTTTGTGTTTTCAGACAACTGTCCAAACAGCCCTGGCCTACACAACCTACAGTCTCAGGCCCCTGGAGCCAAACCTGAGGACTGTACTTGCCCACTCCAAGGGAATTGTGTGTGCCCATTCCAATGGCCACATCCCTTCTAAGAGGATAAACCTCCAAAGTCCCTGATCGATCTCATTAGTGGTGGCTTCCCAGGTAAAACAGGGGGCAATCTGAGCCCATCTGAGTACCTACCTGCACTCAGACCCATAGACAGATGTCCCCAGAGGTAAATAGGAAAGAACAGGCCCCTAGGCACTAATCATATCCATTGCTTTGGTTTCCAGCCATCTCTCCTCAGAGGCCTGGATTTCAAAACCAGCATATGGCTGTTTCTTGACTCACCCATCAGAAAACATCTCATCTACATTGGGAAACTTGCACGTTGGAGCTGTATCAAAGCCTCTGTTTAGGAGAACCCTTCAGGGCCCCAGTGCCACCGCTTCATTCCAAGGTCTCCATCGACACAAAAGCACATTAGGACCCATCCATAGGAGAGTCCATTTCAACTCAGCCTCCTCGATTGCTCCCCCAGATCCAGCAGATCTAACGTGTCTTGTTTCTAGGAGACAATTGGAATGCGAGGTGGGCTACCCAGCCATGCATCCTTAGAACCCTGCTCAAATCATTGGCCTAGAGCCAAACAACAGGTCTCAATTGTCCTTCAGAAGACACTTTGCAGTTTGGAGTTTCTCACAAATTTCATCGTGGGAAAACCCCCATGGCCTCGTGATGCCGCCCCTTCGTGAAGGGGCCATCAGGGACAGAAACACCAACTTGAGCGATCGTCTGATCCTCGCCCTGACTTTAGATGCACAAGATCTCGATTCAGTTTTGTAGATTGTGCCATCGCTGATACAAAATCCAGAGACAAAACCTGCGCAAGTGCCTCAGACTCGCACTTTCTTCATATCCTGAAGAGTTCTTCTCATGGTTTGTAGATCGGGCCTGCCATACCTACGTCCCCATACCTAAGCTGAGTTTGTGTTTTCCGACTTCTGTCCTCAAAGTCCAGGGCCACAAACCCTCCAGACTGAGGCCCCTGGAGCCACACATTAGGACTGTGCCAACCAATCCATGGGAATTCTGCCCATTCCATTGTCCAAAATCGTACAAATTAGGAGAAACCTCCAAATTCCCTGAGGCCATCCCAATAGTGTAGGTCGCCTTGAACAAACAAGGGCTGTCTGACACCAACTGATAATCTACCTCCACTCATATCATAAATGGATGTCCCCAAGGAGAAGATTGAACCAGACAGGACCCTAGGACATAATAGGATCCATTGCCTTGGTTTACAGGCATGTCTCCTCAAAAGCCTGATTCCAATACGAGCATTGGGGTTTTGCTGAGGCACCCAGCAGAACTCATCTCGTCTCCTCAAGGAAACCTGTGCATGGGAGCCATGTCCAAAGCATAGGAGAGTACTTCAGGGTCCCGGTGCCACCGCCCCATTCCAAGGCCCTCATGGACACAAAAACACATTAGGACCCATCCTCAGGAAAGTCCATTTCAACTCAGCCACCCCGGTTGCTCCCGCAGAGCCATCAGAACTAAACTGTCTTGTTGCTAGGAGACAATTGGAATGCAATGCGGGCTTCCCAGGCATCCATCTCGAACGGTGCTCTGGAGTCATTCCATATGGGATGTCCTGGAGCTGTCCAACACGTCTCAATTGTCGCGCAGAAGGAATCCTTGAAGGGGGCATCCCACAACTCCCAACGTGGGAAAAACTCAATGGCCACGAGATTCCGCTCCCTTCATGAAGCGGCCGTCATGCACGGAAACTCCAACCTGAGCCAACGTCTGATCCTCGCCCTGAATTCAGATGCATGCGTATTGTTTCAGATCTGCAGGGGGTACCTGCCGTGCCCTCGCCCTGAAACCCAAGTCTAGCTTGTCTTCTCAGACTTCCGTCCTCACACTCCTGGCACGGAAGCCCTCAAGTTTGGCAATTCCGGACCGACAATGCAGCACTCTGCCTGCCCTCTTGAAAAAAATTATTGCCTCATGAGCTGCCCAGGCACCTTCAATGAGGATAAACCTCCACAGCACTCGACTTCACCCAAATTATATAGTCTAACCTGGGCACTAATGCACTGTCGGACACTACCTGAACCCGGACCTCCTGACCAACACCCGGAAAACAGACCGCACACTGAGCACATAAGACCCGCCATGGCCTTAGGTCATCATCTCTTCCCTACCTCAGTTTTCAGGCCTCAGAACCGATGCCTGCCCAGGGGTGAGTGTGATGCAGAAATCAGAACACCTCCTTACCCATTGTAGGAAACCTTGTGGCACGTCGTCCAACGTTCAGTGTGTAGGAGAGACCAGCATTCACCCTGAGGCCCCGCTCATTCTTGAGTGCGACTAGGGCATAAACACGCATTGTGACCCTCAGCATGAGTCCTGTCCTCTAGTAAGTCCTCTCAGTGACTGGACCATTAGATGTCATAATGGGCTTGATATGTCCCTAAGCCCCAATTTTTAACCAGATTTCTGATTGTCCAGTCACCCCCCCCCCAGGGCTCTACTCTGGAATCCCTCATTTGGTGAGACACCTGAGGTTAAAGAGAAAACAACATAAAAAAAAAAAAACGGACTTATTCCATCCCACAGTGTGACCCCAAACGCTTTGGACTGGTCCAAACCACCAGGGAGTAAGACTCGTCCATTTGCCATGAATTCACCCAGAAATTTCACGACCATGAGTGACACGATATCCAGAGACAAAAACTTGAGCAAGAGCCTCACATTCGCGATTCTCTCAAATCCCGAAAAGTTCTCCTCATGGTCTGTAGATAAGTCCTGCCATACCTATGACCTGAAACATAAGCCAAGTTTGTGTTTTCAGACAACTGTCCAAACAGCCCTGGCCTACACAACCTACAGTCTCAGGCCCCTGGAGCCAAACCTGAGGACTGTACTTGCCCACTCCAAGGGAATTGTGTGTGCCCATTCCAATGGCCACATCCCTTCTAAGAGGATAAACCTCCAAAGTCCCTGATCGATCTCATTAGTGGTGGCTTCCCAGGTAAAACAGGGGGCAATCTGAGCCCATCTGAGTACCTACCTGCACTCAGACCCATAGACAGATGTCCCCAGAGGTAAAAAGGAAAGAACAGGCCCCTAGGCACTAATCATATCCATTGCTTTGGTTTCCAGCCATCTCTCCTCAGAGGCCTGGATTTCAAAACCAGCATATGGCTGTTTCTTGACTCACCCATCAGAAAACATCTCATCTACATTGGGAAACTTGCACGTTGGAGCTGTATCAAAGCCTCTGTTTAGGAGAACCCTTCAGGGCCCCAGTGCCACCGCTTCATTCCAAGGTCTCCATCGACACAAAAGCACATTAGGACCCATCCATAGGAGAGTCCATTTCAACTCAGCCTCCTCGATTGCTCCCCCAGATCCAGCAGATCTAACGTGTCTTGTTTCTAGGAGACAATTGGAATGCGAGGTGGGCTACCCAGCCATGCATCCTTAGAACCCTGCTCAAATCATTGGCCTAGAGCCAAACAACAGGTCTCAATTGTCCTTCAGAAGACACTTTGCAGTTTGGAGTTTCTCACAAATTTCATCGTGGGAAAACCCCCATGGCCTCGTGATGCCGCCCCTTCGTGAAGGGGCCATCAGGGACAGAAACACCAACTTGAGCGATCGTCTGATCCTCGCCCTGACTTTAGATGCACAAGATCTCGATTCAGTTTTGTAGATTGTGCCATCGCTGATACAAAATCCAGAGACAAAACCTGCGCAAGTGCCTCAGACTCGCACTTTCTTCATATCCTGAAGAGTTCTTCTCATGGTTTGTAGATCGGGCCTGCCATACCTACGTCCCCATACCTAAGCTGAGTTTGTGTTTTCCGACTTCTGTCCTCAAAGTCCAGGGCCACAAACCCTCCAGACTGAGGCCCCTGGAGCCACACATTAGGACTGTGCCAACCAATCCATGGGAATTCTGCCCATTCCATTGTCCAAAATCGTACAAATTAGGAGAAACCTCCAAATTCCCTGAGGCCATCCCAATAGTGTAGGTCGCCTTGAACAAACAAGGGCTGTCTGACACCAACTGATAATCTACCTCCACTCATATCATAAATGGATGTCCCCAAGGAGAAGATTGAACCAGACAGGACCCTAGGACATAATAGGATCCATTGCCTTGGTTTACAGGCATGTCTCCTCAAAAGCCTGATTCCAATACGAGCATTGGGGTTTTGCTGAGGCACCCAGCAGAACTCATCTCGTCTCCTCAAGGAAACCTGTGCATGGGAGCCATGTCCAAAGCATAGGAGAGTACGTCAGGGTCCCGGTGCCACCGCCCCATTCCAAGGCCCTCATGGACACAAAAACACATTAGGACCCATCCTCAGGAAAGTCCATTTCAACTCAGCCACCCCGGTTGCTCCCGCAGAGCCATCAGATCTAAACAGTCTTGTTGCTAGGAGACAATTGGAATGCAATGCGGGCTTCCCAGGCATCCATCTCGAACGGTGCTCTGGAGTCATTCCATATGGGATGTCCTGGAGCTGTCCAACACGTCTCAATTGTCGCGCAGAAGGAATCCTTGAAGGGGGCATCCCACAACTCCCAACGTGGGAAAAACTCAATGGCCACGAGATTCCGCTCCCTTCATGAAGCGGCCGTCATGCACGGAAACTCCAACCTGAGCCAACGTCTGATCCTCGCCCTGAATTCAGATGCATGAGTATTGGTTCAGATCTGCAGGGGGTACCTGCCGTGCCCTCGCCCTGAAACCCAAGTCTAGCTTGTCTTCTCAACTTCGGTCCTCACATTCCTGGCCCTGAAGCCTTCAAGTTTGGCAATTCCGGACCCACAATGCAGCAATCTGCCTGCCCTCTAGAAAAAAATTATTGCCTCATGAGCTTCCCAGGCACCTTCAATGAGGATAAACCTCCACTGCACTCTACTTCACCCAAATTATATAGTCTAACCTGAGCACTAATTTACTGTTGGACAAAACCTGAGCCCGGACCTCCTGATCAACACCCGGAAAGCAGACCGCACACTGAGCACATAAGACCCACCATGGCCTTAGGTCATCATCTCTTCGCTATCTCAGTTTTCAGGCCTCAGAACCGAGACATTATCTCCAATCACTGCCCAGGGGTGAGTGTGATGCAGAAATCAGAACACCTCCTTACACATGGTAAGAAACCTTGTGGTTGGCACGTCGTGCAATGTTCAGTGTAGGAGAAACCAGCATTCACCTTGAGGCCCCGCCCATTCTTGAGTGTGACAAGGGTATAAACACTCATTTTGACCCTCAGCATGGGTCCTTTCTTCTAGTAAGTCCTCTCAGTGACTGGACCATTAGTTGTCATAATGGGTTTGGTATGACACTAGGCCCCAATTTTTAACCAGATTTCTGATTGTCCAGTCACCCCCGCCTAGGGCTTTACTCTGGAATCCCTCATTTGGTGGGACACCTGAGGTTAAAAACAAAACAACATCAAAAAAAAAAAAAACGGACTTCTTCCATTCCACAGAGTGACCCCAAACGCTTTGGACTGGGCCAAACCACCAGGGAGTAAGACTCGTCCATTTCCCATGAAGTCACCCAGAAATTTCACGACCATGAGTGACATGATATCCAGAGACAAAAACTTGAGCAACAGCCTCACACTCGCCCTTTTATCAAATCCCAAAAAGTTCTCCTCATGGTCTGTAGATAAGTCCTGCCATACCTATGACCTGAAACATAAGCCAAGTTTGTATTTTCAGACAACTGTCCAAACAGCCCTGGCCTACTCAACCTACAGGCTCAGGCCCCTGGAGCCAAACCTGAGGACTGTACTTGCCCTCTCCAAGGGAATTGTGTGTGCCCATTCCAATGGCCACATCCCTTCTAATAGGATAAACATCCAAAGTCCCTGATCCATCTCATTATTGGTGGCTTCCCAGGTAAAACAGGGGCAATCTGATCCCTTCTGAGCACCTACCTGTACTCAGACCCATAGACAGATGTCCCCAGAGGTAAAAAGGAAAGAACAGGCCCCTAGGCACTAATCATATCCATTGCTTTGGTTTCCAGGCATCTCTCCTCAGAGGCCTGGATTTCAAAACCAGCATATGGCTGTTTCTTGACTCACCCATCAGAAAATATCTCATCTAAACATGGGAAACTTGCACGTTGGAGCTGTGTCAAAGCCTCTGTTTAGGAGAACCCTTCAGGTCCCCAGAGCCACGGCTTCATTCCAAGGTCTCCATAGAAACAAAAGCACATTAGGACCCATCCATAGGGAAGTCCATTTCAACTCACTCTCCTCGGTTGCTCCCCCAGATCCAGCAGATCTAACCTATCTTGTTTCTAGGAGACAATTGGAATGTGAGGTGGGCTACCCAGCCATTCATCCTTAGAACCCTGCTCAGAATCATTGGCCTGGAGCCAAACAACAGGTCTCAATTGTCCTGCAGAAGACACTTTGCAGTTTGGAGCTTCTCACAAATCCCATCGTGGGAAAATCCCCATGACCTCGTGATGCCGCCCCTTCGTGAAGGGCCCATCAGGGACAGAAACACCAACTTGAGCGATCGTCTGATCCTCGCCCTGACTTCAGATGCACCTGATCTCGATTCAGGTCTGTAGATTGTGCCATCGCTGATACAAAATCCAGAGACAAAAACCTGAGCAAACACCGCAGACTCGCACTTTCTTCATATCCTGAAGAGTTCTTCTCATGGTTTGTAGATCGGGCCTGCCATACCTATGTCCCCAAAACTAGGATGAGTTTGTGTTTTCAGACTTCTGTCCTCAAAGTCCTGGGCCACACATCCTCTAGTCTGGGGCCCCTGGAGCCACACATTAGGACTGTGCCTACCAATCCATGGGAATTCTGCCCATTCCATTGTCCAAAATCGAACAAATTAGGAGAAACCTCCAAAGACCCTGAGGCCATCCCAATAGCGTAGGTCGCACGGAACTAACAAGGGCTGTCTGACACCAGCTGATAATCTACCTCCACTCATACCATAAATGGATGTCCCCAGAGGAGAAGATTGAACCAGACAGGACACTAGGCCATAATAGGATCCATTGCCTTGTTTTACAGGCATGTCTCCTCAAAAGCCTGATTCCAATACGAGCATAAGGGTTTTGCTGAGGCACCCAGCAGAACTCATCTCGTCTCCACAAGGAAACCTATGCATGGAAGCCATGTCCAAAGCATAGGAGAGTACTTCAGGGTCCCGTTGCCACCGCCCCATTCCAGGGCCATCATGGACACAAAAACACATTAGGACCCATCCTCAGGAAAGTCCATTTCAACTCAGCCACCCCGGTTGCTCCGCAGAGCCATCAGATCTAAATTGTCTTGTTGCTAGGAGACAATTGGAATGCGAGGCGGGCTTCCCAGGCATCCGCCTCGAACGGTGCTCTGGAGTCATTCCATATGGGATGTCCTGGAGCTGTCCAACAGGCCTCAATTGTCCCGCAGAAGGTATCCTTGAAGGTGGCATCCCACAACTCCCAACGTGGGAAAATCTCAATGGCCCTGAGATTCCGCTCCCTTCATGAAGCGGCCATCATGCACAGAAACTCCAACCTGAGCCAACGTCTGATCCTCGCCCTGACTTCAGATGCATGAGTATTGGTTCAGATCTGCAGGGGGTACCTGCCGTGCCCTAGCCCTGAAACCAAGTCTAGCTAGTCTTCTCAGACTGCCGTCCTCACACTCCTGGCCCCGAAGCCCTCAAGTTTGGCAATTCCGGACCCACAATGCAACACTCTGCCTGCCCTCTAGAAAAAAATTATTGCCTCATGAGCTGCCCAGGCACCTTCAATGAGGATAAACCTCCACAGCACTCGACTTCACCCAAATTATATAGTCTAACCTGGGAACTAATGCACTGTCGGACACAACCTGAGCCCGGACTTCCCGACCAACTCCCAGAAAGCAGACCGCAAACTGAGCACATAAGACCCGCCAAGGCCGTAGGTCATCATCTCTTCCCTACCTCAGTTTTCAGGCCTCAGAAACGAGACATTATCTCCAATCACTGCCCAGGGGTGAGTGTGATGCAGAAATCAGAACACCTCCTTACTTATGGTAAGAAACCTTGTGTTTGGCACGTCGTCCAACGTTCAGTGTAGAAGAAACCAGCATTCACCCTGAGGCCCCGCCCATTCTTGAGTGCGACAAGGGCATAAACACGCATTGTGACCGTCAGCATGAGTCCTGTCCTCTAGTAAGTCCTCTCAGTGACTGGACCATTAGATGTCATAATGGGCTTGATATGTCCCTAGGTCCCAATTTTTAACCAGATTTCTGATTGTCCAGTCAACCCCCCCCCCCAGGGCTCTACTCTGGAATCCCTCATTTTCTGGGACACCTGAGGTTAAAAAGAAAACAACATCAAAAAAAAAAAATAAACGGACTTCTTCTATCCCACAGAGTGACCCCAAACGCTTTGGACTGGGCCAAACCACCAGGGAGTAAGACTCGTCCATTTCCCATGAAGTCACCCAAAAATTTCACGACCATGAGTGACAAGATATCCAGAGACAAAAACTTGAGCAAGAGCCTCACACTCGCCCTTTTCTCAAATCCCGAAATGTTCTCCTCATGGTCTGTATATAAGTCCTACCATACCTATGACCTGAAACATAAGCCAAGTTTGTGTTTTCAGACAACTGTCCAAACTGTCCTGGCCTACACAACCTACAGTCTTAGGCCCCTGGAGCCAAACCTGAGGACTGTACTTGCCCTCTCCAAGGGAATTGTGTGTGCCCATTCCAATGGCCACATTCCTTCTAATAGGATAAACCTCCAAAGTCCCTGATCCATCTCATTAGTGGTAGCTTCCCAGGTAAAACAGGGGCAATCTGAGCCCATCTGAGCACCTACCTGTACCCAGACCCATAGACAGATGTCCCCAGAGGTAAAAAGCAAAGAACAGACCCCTAGTCACTAATCATATCCATTGCTTTGGTTTCCAGGCATCTCTCCTCAGAGGCCTGGATCAAAACCAGCAAAGGCTGTTTCTTGACTCACCCATCAGAAAACATCTCATCTACACATGGGAAACTTGCACGTTGGAGCTGTTTTCAAAGGCTCTGTTTAGGAGAACCCTTCAGGGCCCCAGTGCCACCGCTCTTTCCAAGGTTCCATAGACACAAAAGCACATTAGGACCCATCCACAGGAGAGTCCATTTCAACTCAGCCTCCTCGGTTTCTCCCCTAGATCCAGCAGAACTAAACTGTCTTGATGCTAGGAGACAATTGGAATGCGAGGTGGGCTACCCAGCCATCCATCCTTAGAACCCTGCTCAGAATCATTGGCTTGGAGCCAACAACAGGTCTCAATTGTCCTGCAGAAGACACTTTGCAGTTTGGAGCTTCTCACAATTCCCATTGTGGGAAAACCGCCATGGCCTCGTGATGCCCCCCTTTATGAAGGGGCTATCAGGGTCAGATACTCCAACCTGAGCGATCGTCTGATCCTCGCCCTGACTTCAGATGCACGAGATCTCTATTCAGTTCTGTAGATTGTGCCTGCCATGTCCTCACCCAGAAACTGAAGCCTAGCTAGTGTTCTCAGACTTCTGTCCTCAGACTACTGACCCAGAAGCCCTCCATTTTGGCAATCCAGAACTACAAAGCAGCACTCTGCCTGCCCTCCAGAAGAAAAACATTGCCCTCTGGGGCTACCAAGTAACCCCAAGTGAGGATCAGCCTGCGCCTACCTTGGCTGTACCCCAAATACATAGGCTGACCAGGGCACTAATGCCCTTTCTGACACTGCCTGAGCCTAGACCTCCTGGCCGCACCAAGACAGCTGGCCGCACACTGAGCACATCGAGCCGCCAAGGCCTTAGGACGTCATCTCTTTCCACCTCGGTTTTCAGGCTTCAGAACCTAGACCTTATCTCTATTCACTGCCCAGACCTGAACCTAATGCAGAAATCAGAATTCCTTCCCCAGGGCAAGAAACCTTGTGGTTGGCATGTTGTCCAATGTTAAGTTTAGTTGAAACCAGTGTGGCCCATGAGGCCCCGCTCATGCTTGCTTTCCAAGCCCCCATACACACAATCCTCACCAGTGTTTGAGTTTACCAGTCGCCCAGCCCGTACCTGGGGCTCTGCTCTGGAATCCCTTTCTTGGAGAGACACATGAGTCAGAAAACACGACTCCACCCTTACCAGAAAATGACCCCAAACTCTTGGGAGCTGGGACAAATCCCCAGAGAGGGATAGTCGTCCATAGTCCCTGAGGCCACCTTTCCAATCCACGGCTATCCCGGACACAACATCCAGAGACAAAAGCCTGAAGGAACGCCTCCCATTCGCCCTTGTTTCAGAGGCCCAGGAGCTCCCTCTCGGGCTGTACATCCGGCCTGCCATACGCTAGGCGCCACTCATGAGCTGAGTTTGTGTTTTCAGACTTTTGTGCCCACAGCCTGGACCCACAAAACCTCCAGGCTAGGGCCTCTGGAGACACAGCGAAAGATTGTGCCTGCCCTCTCCAAGGAAATTGTGCCCAATCCATTGACCACAACCCTACAGGTTAGGGAAAAGCTCCAAGGCCCCTGAGGCCATCAATAGTGTAGGCCCCCCTGGACTAAGAAGGGCTCTCTGACACCAGCGGAGCATCTATCTCCACTTAGACTCTCAGACAGTGTCCCCAGAGACAGAAGGTTGAAATGGACAGGCCCCAGGCCCTAATCTGAACTTTAGCTTTGGTTTCCATGTGTCCGTCCTCAGAGGACTGTTTTCGTAGACCAGCACACGGAGCTTTTCTGAGGCACCAAACCAAACCTCTCTTGTCTTCTCATGGGAAGCTTACTTACTGGGGATGTATCAAACCCTTCAGGTAGGAGAGTTCCGCAGGGCCACAGAACAACCAGCACATTCCAAGGTCTCCATGGACTCAAACGCACATTATGACGCATCCTCAGGAGAGGCCATTTCAACTCAGCCCCCTGGGTAGCGTGCCCCAGAGGCACCAGATCAAACATATCTTGTGGCTAATGGCCAATGGGAATGCGAGGCATGCTGTACAGGGATCCATCCTTCGAACCCTGCTCTACAGTCCTTCCGTATCCTATGTCCTGGAGCCATGCAACAGGACTCGAATGTCCCGCAGAAGGAAACCTTGTGGTTGGGGTAACCTCCAAACTCAGCGTGGGAAAACTTTCTTGGCCTCATGAGGCCCCCGCTTCATGAAGGTGCCATCATGGCCAAAAACTCCAGCCTCAGCCAACGTCTGATCCTCAGCCTGACTTCAGATGCAGGAGATTTTGATTCAGCCTCTGCAGAGTGGGCCTGCTCTGCCCTTGGCTCCATTCCTCACCCTAGCTTGTGTTTTCAGACTTCTGTCCTCACATTCTGGGCTCACAAACCCACCCTCCTGGAAATTCTGGGGCCACAATGAAGCACTCTGCCTGCCTTCCAGGAGAAAAACATTGTCTATGGTGCTGCCCAGAACCCCAAATGAGGACCAAACAGCTTGGCCATCGGCAACACCCCAATTGCATAGGCTACCTTAAACACTGATGCTCTGTCGCAAATTGCCTGAGCCCAGACCTTCCAACAGACACCGACACAGCTGGCTGCACACCCAGCACATTGGACCAGCCACTGCCTTAGGCCACCATCCATTCCCAACCTGGGTTTTCAGTCATCGGAACCTGGACCTTATCTCCAATTCCTGCACACGGGGGAACCTGATGCACAAGTCAGAACCCCTCCTTCCCCATGGCAAGAAACCTTGCTGCTGGCAGTGAGTCAAACATTCAATGTAGGAGAAAACGGCATGACCCATGAGGCCACGCCCATGGGAGAGGGCCGCCTTGGGCACAAACACACATGGTGACCCTCAGCATGATTACCTTATTCAAGTAACGCCTCTCAGTGACTGGACCAAGAGCCCGCATATGTGGCTTGCCATGCCCATAAAAACCCAGGACTAACTAGATGGTGTGTATTCCAGTTGAGGGAAGCCACTGCTGTGCTCTAGATCCTTCTCCTGGGGGGTCCCCTGTGGCAGAATACAGTACTCTTTCCTTCCCACAGAATGAACCAAAACACTTGGGAGCTTGGACAATCCCCCGAGAGGAAGGCTCTTCCTCGGCCCCTGAAGCAACCCCTACCCTGAACGGCCACTGTGAACGCAACACCCAGAGACAAATCCTGAGCGAATGCATCCCACTTGCCCTCCTTTGATATCCAGAGGATCTCCCCTCACGGACTGGAGATCAGGCCTGCCATTACCTTGGCCCCTAGCTGAGCCAAGTTTGCTTTTTCAGACATCTGTCCCCACAGCCCTGGCAAACACAGCCTCTAGGCTGGGTCCTCTGGAGCCATACCATATGACCGTGCCTGCTCTCTCCTGGAAAACTGTGTCCATTCCTTTGGCCACACAACTCCAGAATATGAGAAACCTCAAGGACATCCCACTACTGGGAGCCTCCCTGGACACACAGGGGCATTCGGACACAAGCTGAGCAGCTACCTCCACGAAAGCATGCACACAGATGTCAACAGAGATAGAAGGTTGAGCCGGCCAGGCCCTTAGGCCCTAATCTCAACTCTTGCTTTGGTTTCCAGGTGTCACTCCTCAGAGGCTTTGGTTCGAAGAACAGGATATGGGGCTTTCCTGAGGCACTGAACAGAACTCCTCTCGACTCCACATGGGAAGCTTCCTTGTTGAAGCCGTGTCAAACACCTCAGGTTGGAGAATCCTGCAGAGTCCCTGAGCCACCTCCACATTCCAAGGTCTCCCAGGCCACCAACCCACAGTAGGACTCATCTTCAGGAGAGTCCATTTCAACTCTCCCTTCTGGGTAGCTCACCCAGGAGGCCACAGATTGAGCCGGCCTTGTCCTGACTAAAGAGTGGGAATATGAGGTGGCGTTCCCAGGCATCCATGCTTAGACACCTGCTCTCGAGTCTTTCCATATGGGGCCTCCTGGAACCATCCAATAGGACTCGACATTCGTGCAGAAGGAAACCTTGAGGTTTGGAGTAGTTCACAAATCTCATCGTAGGCAAACCTCCCTGGCCTCATGACGCCCCCACACCCTTCAGGAAGAGGCCATGCTGGACAAAAACTCTAGCCTTAGGCTCGTCTCATAGTTGACATGACCTCAGAGCAGGAGATCTCGATTCAGCCTCTGCAGAGTGGGCCTGCCATGCCTTCGATCCCAAACCTCACGCTAGCTCGTTTTTTCAGACTTCCTTCCTCACACTCCTGGCAAACAAGCCCTCCGGACTAGGAACTCCAGAACCACAACCAGGCCCAGTGTCTACCCAACGGAAGAAAAACGTTTCCTTGTGGGGCTATCCAGAAAACCCAGATGAGGATCAACCTGCTCGGGCCTCAACGGTACCCGAACTGGATAGGCTGCACTGGGCACTCATGCTCTGTCTGACACAGCCTGAAGCCAGACGTCCAGACAGACAAGGAGACAGCTGGCCGCACACCCCGCACTCGGACACGCCATGGTCATATGCCGTCAACTCTTCCTAACCTTGGTTTTCAGATATCTGAACCTAGATATTATATCAATTCTCCATACAGCTAGGTATCGCATGCAAAAAACAGAACTCTTCCTTCCCCATGGCTATAAAGCTTGCTCTTGGCATGGAGTCACACCTTCAGGGTGGGAGAAACCTTCATGGCCCCTGATGCCACGCCCAAACGTGAGTGCTGCTTGGGCACAAATTCAAACAGTGACCCTCAGCATGAGCCCCATGTCAAAGTAAGGCCTGTCAGGGCCTGGACCAAGAGCCCGCATATTGACTTGCCAAGCACCTATGCACCCAATCCTCACCAGTGATTGATTTTACCTGTCGCCCAGCCCATACCTGGGTCTCTGGTCTGGAATCCCTTTCTTGGAGAGACACATGAGCCAGAAAACACGACTCCACCCTTACCAGAAAATGACCCCAAACTCTTGGGAGCTGGGACAAATCCCCAGAGAGAGATACTCGTCCACAGTCCCTGAGGCCACCCCTCCTATCCACGGCTATCCCGGACACAACATCCAGAGACAAAAGCCTGAAGGAACGCCTCCCACTTGCCCTTGTTTCAGAGGCCCAGGAGCTCCCTCTCGGGCTGTACATCCGGCCTGCCATACCCTAGGCGCCACTCATGAGCTGAGTTTGTATTTTCAGACTTCTGTGTCCACAGCCTGGTCCCACACAACCTACAGGCTAGGACTTCTGGTGCCACAGCGAAAGATTGTGCCTGCCCTCTCCAAGGAAAGTGTACCCAATCCATTGACCACAACCCCACAGGTTAGGGAAAAGCCCCAAGACCCCTGAGGCCATCAATAGTGTAGGCCACCCTGGACTAAGAGGGGCTCTCTGACACGAGCGGTGCAACTATCTCCACTTAGACTCTCAGATATTGTCCCCAGAGACAGAAGTTTGAAATGGACAGGCCCCCAGGCCCTAATATGAACCTTAGCTTTGGTTTCCATGTGTCCGTCCTCAGAGGACTGTTTTCGTAGACCAGCACTAGGGGCTTTTCTGAGGCACCAAACAAAACCTCTCTTGTCTCCACATGGGGAGCTTTCTTACTGGGGATGTATCAAACCCTTCAGGTAGGAGAGTTCCGCAGGGCCACTGAACAACCAGCACATTATAAGGTCTTCATGGACCCAAACGCACATTATGACCCATCCTCGGGAGAGGCCATTTCAACTCAGCCCACTGGGTAGCATGCCCCAGAGGCAGGAGATCAAACATATCTTGTCGCTCATGGTCAATGGGAAACCGAGGCATGCTGTACAGGGATCCATCCTTCGAACCCTGCTCTACAGTCCTTCCGTAGGGTATGTCCTGGAGCCATGCAACAGGACACGAATATCCCGCAGAAGAAACCTTGTGGTTTGGGGCAACCTCCAAACTCAGCGTGGGAAAACTTCCTTGGCCTCATGAGGCCCCCGCTTCATGAAGGTGCCATCATGGACACATACTCCAGCCTCAGCCAACGTCTGATCCTCAGCCTGACTTCAGATGCAGGAGATTTCGATTCAGCCTCCGCAGAGTGGGCCTGCTCTGCCCTTGGATCCAATCCTCACCCTAGCTGGTGTTTTCAGACTTCCGTCCTCACACTCCTGGCAAACACACCCTCCCTACTGGGAATTCTGGGGCCACAATGAAGCACTCTGCCTGCCTCCCAGGAGAAAAACATTGTCTATGGTGCTGCCCAGAGATCCCAAATGAGGATCAAACTGCTTGGCCCTCGGCAACACCCCAATTGCATAGGCTACCTTAAACACTGATGCTCTGTCGCAAATTGCCTGAGCCCAGACCTTCCAACAGACACCGACACAGCTGGCTGCACACCCAGCACATTGGACCAGCCACTGCCTTAGGCCACCATCCATTCCCAACCTGGGTTTTCAGTCATCGGAACCTGGACCTTATCTCCAATTCCTGCACACGGATGAACCTGATGCACAAGTCAGAACCCCTCCTTCCCCATGGCAAGAAACCTTGCTGCTGGCCTTGAGTCAAACATTCAGTGTAGGAGAAAACGGCATGACCCATGAGGCCACGCCCATGCGTGAGGGCCGCCTTGGGCACAAACACACATGGTGACCCTCAGCATGAGTACCTTATTCAAGTAACGCCTCTCAGTGACTGGACCAAGAGCCCGCATATGTGGCTTGCCATGCCCATAGGCACCCAGGACTAACTAGAAGGTGTGTATTCCAGTTGAGGGAGGCCACTGCTGTGCTCTAGAGTCCCTCTCCTGGGGGGTCCCCTGTGGCAGAAAACAGTACTCTTCCCTTCCTACAGATTGAACCGAAACACTTGGGAGCTTGGACAATCCCCCGAGAGGAAGGCTCTTCCTCGGCCCCTGAAGCAACCCCTACCCTGAACGGCCACTGTGAACGCAGCACCCAGAGACAAAAGCCTGAGCGACTGCCTCCCACTTGCCCTCCTTTGATATCCAGAGGATCTCCCCTCACGGACTGGAGACCAGGCCTGCCATTACCTTGGCCTCTAGCTGAGCCAAGTTTGCTTTTTCAGACATCTGTCCCCACAGCCCGGGCAAACACAGCCACTAGGCTGGGTCCTCTGGAGCCATACCACAGGACCGTGCCTTCTCTCTACTGGGAAACTGTGTCCATTCCTTTGGCCACACACCTCCAGAATATGAGAAATCTCAAGGCCCCCGAGGACATCCCACTACTGGGAGCCTCTCTGGACACACAGGGGCATTCGGACACAAGCTGAGCAGCTACCTCCACCAAGGCATGCACACAGATGTCAACAGAGATAGAAGGTTGAGCCGGCCAGGCCCTTAGGCCCTAATCTCAACTCTTGCTTTGGTGTCCAGGTGTCACTCCTCAGAGGCTTTGGTTCGAAGAACAGTATATGGGGCTTTCCTGAGGCACTGAACAAAACTCCTCTCGACTCCACATGGGAAGCTTCCTTGTTGGAGCCGTGTCAAACACCTCAGGTTGGAGAATCCTGCAGAGTCCCTGAGCCACCTCCACATTCCAAGGTCTCCCAGGCCACCAACCCACAGTAGGACTCATCTTCAGGAGAGTCCATTTCAACTCTCCCCTCTGGGTAGCTCACCCAGGAGCCCGCAGATTGAGCCTGACTTGTCCTGACTAAAGAGTGGGAATATGAGGTGGCATTCCCAGGCATCCATGCTTAGACACCTGCTCTCGAGTCTTCCCATATGGGACCTCCTGGAACCATCCAATAGGACTCGACAGTCGTGCAGAAGGAAACCTTGAGGTTTGGAGTAGTTCACAAATCCCATCGTAGGCAAACCTCCCTGGCGTCATGGAGCCCCCACACCCTTAAGGAAGAGGCCATGCTGGACAAAAACTGTAGCCTGAGGCACGTCTCATAGTTGACATGACCTCAGTGCAGGAGATCTCGATACAGCCTCTGCAGAGTGGGCCTGCTCTGCCCTCGGTCCCAAACCTCAGGCTAGCTTGTGTTTTCAGACTTCCTTCCTCACACTCCTGGCAAACAAGCCCTCCTGACTAGGAACTCCAGAACCACATCCCAGCCAGTGTCTGCCCAACGGAAGAACAACGTTTCCCTGTGGGGTTCCCCAGAAAACCCAGATGAGGATCAACCTGCTCGGGCCTTGACGTGCCCCGAACTGGATAGGCTGCTCTGGGCACTTAAGTTCCATCTGACACAGCCTGAAGCCACACGTCCAGACAGACAAGGAGACAGCTGGCCGCACACCCAGCACTTCGGTCACGCCATGGTCTTATGCTGTCACCTCTTCCTAACCTTGGTTTTCAGATATCTGAACCTAGACATTATATCAATTCTCCACACAGCTGGGTATCGCAAGCACAAAAGAGAACTCCTCCTTCCCCATGGCTGTAAAGCTTGCTCTTGGCATGGAATCACACCTTCAGGGTGAGAGAAACCTTCATGTCCCATGATTCCACGCCCAACCGTGGGTGCAGCAGCACAAATTCACACTGTGACCCTCAGCATGAGCCCCATGTCAAAGAAAGGCCTGTCAGGGCCTGCACCAAGAGCCCACATATGGGGCTTGCCAGGCCGCTATGCACCCAATCCTCACCAGTGTTTGAGTTTTCCAGTCACGCCGCCCGTACCGCGGGATCTGCTCTCGAATCCCTTTCTTGGAGAGACACATGAGCCAGACAACACGACTCCACCCTTCACACAAAATGACCCCAAACACTTGGGAGCTGGGACAAATCCCCAGACAGGGATACTCGTCCATAGTCCCTGAGGCCACCCGTCCAATCCACGGCTATCCCGGACACAACATCCAGAGACAAAAGCCTGAAGGAACGCCTCCCACTCGCCCTTGTTTCAGAGGCCCAGGAGCTCCCTCTTGGGCTATACATCCGGCCTGCCATACACTAGGCGCCACTCATAAGCTGAGTTTGTGTTTCCAGACATCTGTGCCCACAGCCTGGACTCACACAACCTCCAGGCTAGCCTCCATTCCAAGGCCCTCATGGACACAAACACACATTAGGCCCCATCCTCAAGAAAGTCCATTTCAACTCAGCCACCCCGGTTTCTCCCGCAGAGCCATCAGATCTCAACTGTCTAGTCCCTTCACTCTTCCCCAGGGCTCTGCTTTGGAATTCCTCTTTGTTTGGGGCACCTGAGGTATCAAACCTGAAAGGAGACCTCCCATCCCACAGATTGACGAAAAACCATTGGGACCGGGCCATATCCACAGAGAGGAAGATTCGTCCATGACCCATGAGGCCTCGCCACATTCCACGGTCATCGTTGATACAAAATCCAGAGAACAAAGCCTGAGCAAGCGCCTCAGACTCGCTCTTTCTTCATATCCTGAAGTTTTATTCTCATGGTTTGTAGATTGGGCCTGCCATACCTACGTCCCCAAACCTAAGCTGAGTTTGTGTTTTCAGACTTCTGTCCTCAAATTCCAGGGCCACACACCCTCCAGGATGGGGCCCCTGGAGCCACACATTAGGACTGTGCTTACCCCATGCATGGAAATTCTGCCCATTCCATTATTCAATATCTACATATTAGGAGAACCCTGGAAAGTCCCCGAGGCCATCCCAAGAGTGTAGGTCTCCCGGGACAAACAAGGGCGGTCTGACACCAGCTGAGAATCTATCTCCACACATGACATAGATGGATGTCCCTAGAGAAGAAGATGGAACCAGACATGACCCTAGGCCATAATCAGATCCAAGCTTTGGTTTACAGGCATGTCTCCTCAAAAGCCTGAATTCCAATACAAGCATAGGGGGTTTCCTGAGGCACCCATCAGAACAAACCTCATCTGCACAAGGAAACTTGAGCATGGGAGCTATGTCAAAAGTTTAGGAGAATACTTCAGGGTCCCGGTGCCACCGCCCCATTCCAAGGTTCCCATGGACACAAACACACTTTAGGAACTTACCTCGGGAAAGTCCATTTCAACTCAGCCTCCCCGGTGTCTCCCGCAGAGCCATCAGATCTCAACTGTCTTGTTGTTAGGAGACAATTGAAATGCGAGGCGATCTTCCCTGGCATCCATCTTAGAACAATGCTCTGGAGTCATTCCATAGGAAATGTCCTGGAGCTGCCCAACAAGTCTCAAATGTCCCGAATAAGGAATCCTTGAAGGGGGCATCCCACTACTCCCAACGTGGGAAAACGTTAAGAGCCTTGAGACTCCGCTTCGTTCAGAAAGGGGCAGTCATGCACAAAAACTCCAACCGGAGACAACGTCTGTTCCTCGCCGTGACTTCATATGCTTGAGATATTGGTTCAGATCTGCAGGGGACACCTGCAGTTCCCTCGGCCTGAAGCCCAAGTTTAGGTTGTGTTCTCAGACTTCTGTCCTCACACTCCTAGCCCAGAAGCCCTCACGTTTGGCAATTCCGGACCCACAATGCAGCACTCTGCCTGCCCTATAGAAAAAATATCTTGCCTAATGAACTGCCCGGGCACCTCAAATAAGGATCAACCTACACGACACTCGACTGTACCCAAATTATATAGTCTAACCTGGGCACTAATGCACTGTCTGACACAACCTGAGCCCGAACCTCCTGACCAACAACTAGGCACCTGACCGCACACTGAGCACATCAGACCCACCATGGCCTTAGGTCATCATCTCTTCCCAAATGCGGTTTTCTGACTTCCGTACCTAGACCTTATCTCCAACCACTGCCCAGGGTTGAAAAGGATGCAGAAATCAGAACTCCTTCCCCATGGCAAGAGACCTTGTGATTGGCATATGGGGCCTTCCATGCCCCTAGGCCCCAAATTTTAACCATAGTTTTGGTTGTCCCCTCACTCTTCCCCAGGGCTCTGCTTTGGAATTCTTCTTTGGTTGGGACCCTGAGGTAACAAACCTGAGAGGAGACCTCCCATCCCACAGATTGAAGAAAAGCAATTGGGACCGTGCCAAATCCCAAGAGAGGAAGTTTCGTCCATGGCCCATGAGACTTCCCCACATTCCACGGCCATCGTTGACACAAAATCCAGAGACCAAAGCCTGAGCAAGCGCCTCAGACTCGCTCTTTCTTCATATCCTGAAGAGTTCTTCTCATGGCTTGTAGATTGGGCCTGCCATACCTACGTCCCCAAACCTAAGCTGATTCTGTGTTTTCCGACTTCTGTCCTCAAAGTCCTGGGCCACACACCCTCAAGGCTGGGGCCCCTGGAGCCAGACATTAGGACTGTGCCTACTTCATGCATGGGAATTCTGCCCATTGCATTGTACAAAATTGTACAAATTAGGAGATCCCTCCAAAGTACCCGAGGCCATCCCAATATGTAGGTCTCTTTGGACAACAAGGGCGGTCTGACACCAGCTGAGCATCTACCTCCAATCATACCATAGATGGATGTCCCCAGAGAAGGACATGGAACCAGACAGGACCCTGCCATAATCGGATCCATTGCTTTGGTTTACAGGCATGTCTCCTAAAAATCCTGGATTCCAATACCAGCATAGGGGGTTTCCTGAGGCACCAATCAGAAAACACCTCGTCTCCACGAGGAAACTTGTGCATGGGACCTATGTCAAAATCTTAGGAGAATACTTCAGAGTCCCGGTGCCACTGCCCCATTCCAAGGACCTAATGGACACAACCACACATTAGGCCCCATGCTCAGGAGCTGTCCATTTCAAATCAGCCACCCTGGTTGCTCCCGCAGAGCCATCCGATCTCCACTGTCTTGTAGCTAGGAGACAATTGGAATGCGAGGTGGGCTTCCCTGGCATCCATCCTCAAAGAGTGTCTGGAGTCATTCCATATGGGATGACCTGTAGCTCCCCAACAGGTCTCAATTGTCCCGCAGAAGGAATCCTTGAAGGGGGCATCCCACAACTCCCAATGAGGGAAAACCTGCATGGCCTTGAGATTCCTTTCCGTTCATGAAGGGCAGTCATTCACAGAAACTACAACCTGAGTCAACGTCTGATCCTTTCCGTGACTTCAGATGCATGAGATATGGGTTCAGATGTGCAGGGGGTACCTGCCTTGCCCTCGGTGACGCCCAAGTCTAGCTTGTGTTCTCAGACTTCTGTCCTCACACTACTGGCCCAGAAGCGCTCACGTTTGGAATTCCGGACCCACAATGCAGCACTCTGCCTGCCCTCTAGAAAAAATATCTTGCCTAATGAGCTGCCCAGGCACCTCAAATGAGGATCAACCTACCGGGCACTCCACTGTAACCAAATTATATAGTATAACCTGGGCACTAATGCACTGTCTAACACAACCTGAGCCCGAACCTCCTGACCAACAACCAGGCAGCTGACCGCACACTGAGCACATCACACCCACCATGGCCTTAGGTCATCATCTATTCCCAACTGCGGTTTTCAGGCTTCCGAACCTAGACCTTTTCTCCAACCACTGCCTATGGTTGAAAATGATGCAGAAATCAGAACACCTTCCCCATGGCAAGAGACCTTGTGATTGGCATGTTGTCCAAAGTTCAGTGTAGTTGAAACCAGTGTGGCCCATGAGGCCCCGCCCATGCTCACGGGACACATTGGTCACAAACACACATTGTGACCCTCAGCCTGAGCCCAGTCCTCAAGTAAGGCCTCTCAGTGGCTGGATGAAGAGACAGCATATGGGGCCTGCCATGCCCCTAGGCCCCAAATTTTAACCATAGTTTGGGTTGTCCCTTCAATCTTCCCCAGGGCTCTGCTTTGCAATTCCTCTTTGGTTGGGACACCTGAGGTAACAAACCTGAAAGGAGACCTCCCGTCCCACAGATTGACGAAAACAATTGGGGCCGGGCCAAATCCCAAGAGAGGAAGTTTCGTCCATGGCCCATGAGGCTTCCCCACATTCCACGGCCATCGTTGACACAAAATCCAGAGACCAAAGCCTGAGCAAGCGCCTCCGACTCGCTCTTTCTTCATATCCTGAAGAGTTCTTCTCATGGCTTGTAGATTGGGCATGCCATACCTACGTCCCCAAACCTAAGCTGATTCTGTGTTTTCCGACTTCTGTCCTCAGAGTCCTGGGCCACACACACTCCAGCCTGGGGCCCCTGGAGCGACACATTAGGACTGTGCCTACTTCATGCATGGGAATTCTGCCCATTCCATAATCCAAAATTTACAAATTAGGAGATCCCTCCAAAGTCCCCAAGGCCATCCCAATATGTAGGTCTCTTTGGACAAACAAGGGCGGTCTGACACCAGCTGAGCAACTAGCTCCACTCAAAACATAGATGGATGTCCCCAAAGAAGGAGATGGAACCTGACAGGACCCTAGGCCATAATCGGATCCATTGCTTTGGTTTACAGGCATGTCTCCTCCAAAATCCTGGATTCCAATACCAGCATAGGGGGTTTCCTGAGGCACCCATCAGAAAACATCTCATCTCCATGAGGAAAGTTGTGCATGGAACCTATGTCAAAACCTTAGGAGAATACTTCAGAGTCCCGGTGCCACTGCCCCATTCCAAGGTCCTCATGGACACAAACACACATTAGGCCCCATGCTCAGGAAAGTCCATTTCAACTCAGCCACCCCGGTTGCTCCCGCAGAGCCATCCTATCTCCACTGTCTTGTTGCTAGGAGACAATTGGAATGTGAGGCGGGCTTCCATGGCATCCATCCTCAAAGAGTGCTCTGGAGTCATTCCATATGGGATGTTTTGGAGCTGCCTAACAGGTCTCAATTGTGCCGCAGAAGGAATCCTTGAAGGGGGCATCCCACAACTCCCAACGTGGGAAAACCTCCATGGCCTTGGGATTCCTCTCCGTTCTTGAAGGGGCAGTCATGCACAGAAACTTCAACCTGAGCCAACGTCTGAGCCTCGCCGTGACTTCAGATGCATGAGATATTGGTTCAGATGTGCAGGGGGTACCTGCCTTGCCCTCGGCCTGAAGCCCAGGTCTAGCTTGTGTTCTCAGACTTTTGTCCTCACACTACTGAACCAGAAGCCCTCAAGTTTGGCAATTCCGGGCCCACAATGCAGCACTCTGCCTGCCCTCTAGAAAAAATATCTTGCCTAATGAGCTGCCCAGGCTCCTCAAATGAGGATCAACCTAAACGGCACTCGACTGTACCCAAATTATATAGTGTAACCTGGTCACTAATGCACTGTCTGACACAACCTGAGCCCGAACCTCCTGACCAACAACCAGGCAGCTGACCGCACACTGAGCACATCAGACCCACCATGGCCTTAGGTCATCATCTCTTCCCAACTGCGGTTTTCAGGCTTCTGAACCTAGACCTTTTCTCCAAACACTGCCAATGGTTGAAAATGATGCAGAAATCAGAACTCCTTCCCCATGGCAAGAGACCTTGTGATTGTATGTTGTCCAAAGTTCAGTGTAGTTTAAACCAGTGTGGCCCATGAGGCCCGGCCCCTTCTCGCGGGCCACATTGGTCACAAACACACATTGTGACCCTCAGCCTGAGCCCAGTCCTCAAGTAAGGCCTCTCAGTGGCTGGATGAAGAGACAGCATATGGGGCCTGCCATGCCCCTAGGCCCCAAATTTTAACCATAGTTTGGGTTGTCCATTCACTCTTCCCCAGGGCTCTGCTTTGGAATTCCTCCTGGTTGGGACACCTGAGGTAACAAACCTGAAAGGAGACCTCCCATCCCACAGATTGACGAAAAACAATTGGGACCGTTCCAAATCCACAGAGAGGAAGATTCGTCCATGGCCCATGAGGCCTCCCCACATTCCACGGCCATCGTTGACACAAAATCCAGAGACCAAAGCCTGAGCAATCGCCTCAGACTCGCTCTTTCTTCGTATTCTGAAGATTTCTTATCATGGTTTGTAGATTGGGCCAGCCATACCTAAGTCCCCAAACCTAAGCTGAGTTTGTGTTTTCAGAATTCTGTCCTCAACGTCCTGGGCCACAAACCCTCCAGGCTGGGGCCCGTGGAGCCAAACATTAGGAATGTGCCTACCCCATGCATGGGAATTCTGCCCATTCCATTGTCCAAAATTGTACCAATGAGGAGAACCCTCTAATGTCCCCGAGGCCATCCAAATATGTAGGTCTCAGTGGACAACAAGGGCGGTCTGACACCAGCTGAGCATCTACCTCCACTCATACCATAGATGGATGCCCCAGTGAAGGATATGGTACAACACAGGACCCTAGGCCATAATCGGATCCATTGCTTTGGTTTACAGTCATGATTCCTCAAAATCCTGGTTTCAATACCAGCATAGGGGGTTTCCTGAGGCACCCATCAGAAAACATCTCGTCTCCACGCGGAAACTTGTGCATGGGACCTATGTCAAAATCTTAGGAGAATACTTCAGAGTCCCAGTGCCACCGTTCCATTCCTAGATCCTCATGGACACAAACACACATTAGGCTCCATGCTCAGGAAAGTCCATTTCAACTCAGCCACCCCGGTTGTTCCCGCAGAGCCATCCGATCTCCACTGTCTTGTACTAGGAGACAATTGGAATGCGAGTCGGGCTTCCCTGGCATCCATCCTTGAACGGTGCTCTGGATACATTCCATATGGGATGTTTTGGAGCCGCCCAAAAGGTCTCAATTGTCCCGCAGAAGGAATCCTTGAAGGGAACATCCCACAACTCCCAACGTGGGAAAACCTCCATGGCCTTGGGATTCCTCTCCGTTCTTGAAGGGGCAGTCATGCACAGAAACTTCAACCTGAGCCAACGTCTGAGCCTCGCCGTGACTTCAGATGCATGAGATATTGGTTCAGATGTGCAGGGGGTACCTGCCTTGCCCTCGGCCTGAAGCCCAAGTCTAGCTTGTGTTCTCAGACTTCTGTCCTCACAATACTGGCCCGGAAGCCCTCAAGTTTGGCAATTCCGGACCCACATTGCAGCACTCTGCCTGCTCTCTAGAAAAAATATATGCCTAATGAGCTGCCCAGGCACCTCAAATGAGGATCATCATACACGGCACTCGACTGTACCCAAATTACATAGTCTAACCTGGGCAATAATGCACTGTCTGACACAACCTGAGCCCGAACCTCCTGACCAACAACCAGGCAGCTGACCGCACACTGAGCACATCAGACCCACCATGGCCTTAGGTCATCATCTCTTCCCAACTGCGGTTTTCAGGCTTCCGAACCTAGACCTTATCTCCAACCACTGCCCAGGGTTGAAAATGATGCAGAAATCAGAACTCCTTCCCCATGGCAAGAGAACTTGTGATTGGCATGCTGTCCAAAGTTCAGTGTAGTTGAAACCAGGGTGGCCCATGAGGCCCGGCCCCTTCTCGCGGGCCACATTGGTCACAAACACACATTGTGACCCTCTGCGTGATCCCCGTCCTCAAGTAAGGCCTCTCAGAGGCTGGATAAAGAGACAGTATATGGGGCCTGCCATGCCCCTAGGACCCAAATTTTAACCATAGTTTGGGTTGACCCTTCACTCTTCCCAAGGGCTCTGCTTTGGAATTCCTCTTTGGTTGGGACACCTGAGGTTACAAACCTGAAAGGAGACCTCCCATCCCACAGATTGACGAAAAACAATTGGGACCGGGCCAAATCCACAGAGAGGAAGATTCGTCCATTGCCCATGAGGCCTCCCCTTAATCCACGGCCATCGTTGACCCAAAATCCAGAGACCAAAGCCTGAGCAAGCGCCTAAGACTCGCTCTTTCTTCGTATCCTGAAGAGTTCTTCTCATGGTTTGTAGATTGGGCCTGCCATACCTACGTCCCCCAACCTAAGCTGAGTTTGTGTTTTCAGACTTCTGTCCTCAAAGTCCTGGGCCACATACCCTCCAGGCTGGGGCCCCTAGAGCCACACATTAGGACTGTCCCTACCCCATGCATGGGAAATCTGCCCATTCCATTGTCCAAAATTGTACAAATTAGGAGAACCCTCCAAAGTCCCCGAGGCCATCCCAATATGTAGGTCTCTGTGGACAAACAAGGGCGGTCCTACACCAGCTGACCATTACCTCCACCTATAACATAGATAGATGTCCCCAGAGAAGGATATGGTTCCAGACAGGACCCTAGGCCATATTCGGATCCATTGCTTTGGTTTAAAGGCATGTCTCCTCAAAATCCTGGATTCCAATACCAGCATAGGGGGTTTCCTGAGGCACCCATCAGAAAAAATCTCGTCTCCACGAGGAAACTTGTGCATGGGACCTATGTCAAAATCTTAGGAGAATACTTCAGAGTCCCAGTGCCACCGACCCATTCCAAGGTCCTCATGGACACAAACACACATTAGGCCCAATGCTCAGGAAAGTCCATATCAACTCAGCCAACCAGGATGCTCCCGCAGAGCCATCCGATCTCAACTGTCTTATTGCAAGGAGACAATTGGAATGCAAGGCAGGCTTCCCTGGAATCCATCCTCGAACGGTGCTCTGGAGTCATTCCATATGGGATGTTTTGGAGCTGCCCAACAGGTCTCAATTGTCCCGCGAAGGAATCCTTGAAGGGGGCATCCCACAACTCCCAAAGTGGGAAAACCTTCATGGCCTTGAGATTCCTCTCCGTTCTGGAAGGGGCAGTCATGCACAGAAACTCCAACCTGAGCCAACGTCTGATCCTCGCCGTGACTTCAGATGCATGAGATATTGGTTCAGATGTGCAGGGGGTACCTGCCTTGCCCTCGGCCTGAAGCCCAAGTCTAGCTTGTGGTCTCAGACTTTTGTCCTCACTCTACTGGCCCAGAAGACCTCACGTTTGGCAATTCTGGACCCACAATGCAGCACTCTGCCTGACCTCTAGAAAAAATATCTTGCCTAAGGAACTGCACGGGCACCTCAAATAATGATCAACCTACACGGCATTCGACTGTATCCAAATTATATAGTCTAACCTAGGCACTAATTCCCTGTCTGACACAACCTGAGCCCGAAACTCCTGACTAACAACCAGGCAGCTGACCGCACACTGAGAACATCAGACCCACCATGGCCTTAGGTCATCATCTCTTCCCAACTGCAGTTTTCAGGCTTCCGAACCTAGACCTTATCTCCAACGACTGCCCAGGGTTGAAAATGATGCAGAAATCAGAACTCCTTCACCATGGCAAGAGACCTTGTGATTGGCATGTTGTCCAAAGTTCAGTGTAGATGAAACCAGTGTGGCCCATGAGGCCCCGCCAATGCTCGCAAGCCACATTGGTCACAAACACACATTGTGACCCTCAGCCTGAGCCCAGTCCTCAAGTAAGGCCTCTCAGTGGCTGGTGAAGAGACAGCATATGGGGCCTGCCATGCCCCTAGGCCCCAAATTTTAACGATAGTTTGGCTTGTCCCTTTACTCTTCCCCAGGGCTCTGGTTTGGAATTCCTCCTGGTTGGGACACCTGAGGTAACAAACCTGAAAGGAGACCTCCAATCCCACAGATTGACAAAAAACAATTGGGACCGATCCAAATCCACAGCGAGGAAGATTCGTCCATGGCCCATGAGGCCTCCCCACATTCCACGGCCATCGTTGACACAAATCCAGAGACCAAAGCCTGAGCAATCGCCTCAGACTAGCTCTTTCTTCGTATTCTGAAGATTTCTTCTCATGGTTTGTAGATTGGACCTGCCATACCTACGTCCCCAAACCTAAGCTGAGTTTGTGTTTTCAGACTTCTGTCCTCAAAGTCCTGGGCCACACACCCTCCAGGCTGGGGCCACTGGAGCCACACATTAGGACTGTGCCTACCCCATGCATGGGAATTCTGCCCATTCCATTGTCCAAAATTGTACCAATTAGGAGAACCCTCCAAAGTCCCCGAGGCCATCTCAAAATGTAGGTCTCAGTGGACAAACAAGGGCGGTCTGACACCAGCTGAGAATCTACGTCCACTCATACCATAGATGGATGTCCCCAGAGAAGGATATGGTACCAGACAGGACCCTAGGTCATAATCGGATCCATTGCTTTGGTTTACAGTCATGACTCCTCAAAATCCTGGATTCCAATACTAGCATAGGGTGTTTCCTGAGGCACCCATCAGAAAACATCTCGTCTCCACGAGGAAACTTGTGCATTGGACCTATGTCAAAATCTTAGGAGAATACTTCAGAGTCCCGGTGCCACCGCTCCATTCCTAGGTCCTCATGGACACAAACACACATTAGGCCCCATGCTCAGGAGCTGTCCATTTCAAATCAGCCACCCCGGTTGCTCTCGCAGAGCCATCCGATCTCCACTGTCTTGTTGCTAGGGGACAATTTGAATGCGAGGCGGGCTTCCCTAACATCCATCCTCGAACGGTGCTCTGGAGTCATTCCATATGGGATGTCCTGGAGCTGCCCAACAGGTCGCAATTGTCTTGCAGAAGGAATCCTTGAAGGGGACATCTCACAACTCCCAACGTGGGAAAACCTCCATGGCCTTGAGATTCCTCTCCGTTCATGAAGGGGCAGTCATGCACAGAAACTTCAACCTGAGCCAACGTCTGAGCCTCGCCGTGACTTCAGATGCATGAATATTGGCTCAGATGTGCATGGGGTACCTGCTTTGCCCTCGGCCTGTTTCCCAAGTCTAGCTTGTGTTCTCAGACTTCTGTCCTCACACTACTGGCCCAGAAGCCCTCACGTTTGGCAATTCCGGACCCACAATGCAGCACTCTGCCTGCTCTCTAGAAAAAATATCTTGCCTAATGAGCTGCCCAGGCACCTCAAATGAGGATCATCATACACGGCACTCGACTGTACCCAAATTACATAGTCTAACCTGGGCAATAATGCACTGTCTAACACAACCTGAGCCCGAACCTTCTGACCAACAACCAGGCAGCTGACCGCACACTGAGCACATCAGACCCACCATGGCCTTAAGTCATCATCTCTTCCCAACTGCGGGTTTCAGGCTTCCGAACCTAGACCTTATCTCCAACCACTGCCCAGGGTTGAAAATGATGCAGAAATCAGAACTCCTTCCCCATGGCAAGAGACCTTGTGATTGGCATATTGTCCAAAGTTCAGTGTAGATGAAACCAGTGTGGCCCATGAGGCTCCGCCCATGCTCGGGAGCCACATTGGTCACAAACACACATTGTGACCCTCAGCTGAGCCCAGTCTTCAAGTAAGGCCTCTCAGTGGTTGGTGAAGAGACAGCATATGGGGCCTGCCATGACCCTAGGCCCCAAATTATAACCATAGTTTGGGTTGTCCCTTCACTCTTCCCCAGGGCTCTGCTTTGGAATTCCTCTTTGGATGGGACACCAGAGGTTACAAACCTGAAAGGAGACCTCCCATCCCACAGATTGAAGAAAAACAATTGGGATCGGTCCAAATCCACAGAGGAAGATTCGTCCATGTCCCATGAGGTCTCCCCACATTCCACGGCCATCGTTGACACAAAATCCAAAGACCAAAGCCTGAGCAAGCGCCTCAGACTCGCTCTTTCTTCATATCATGAAGAGTTCTTCTCATGGTTTGTAGATTGGCCCTGCCATACCTACGTCCCCTAACCTAAGCTGAGTCTGTGTTTTCAGACTTCTGTCCTCAAAGTCCTGGGCCACACACCCTCTAGGCTGGGGCCCCTGGAGCCACACATTAAGATTGTACCTACCCCATGCATAGTAATTCTGCCCATTCCATTTTCCAAAATTGTACAAATTAGTTGAACCCTCCAAAGTAACCGAGGCGATCCCAATATGTAGGTCTCAGTGGACAAACAAGGGCGGTCTGACACCAGCTGAGCATCTACCTCCACTCATACCATAGATGGATGCCCCAGTGAAGGATATGGTACCAGAAAGGACCCTAGGCCATAATCGGTTCCATTGCTTTAATTTACAGGCATGTCTCCTCAAAATCCTGGATTCCAATACCAGCATAGGGGGTTTCCTGAGGCACCCATCAGAAAAAATGTCGTCTCCACGAGGAAACTTGTGCATGGGACCTATGTCAAAATCTTAGGAGAATACTTCAGAGTCCCGGTGCCACCGCCCCATTCCAAGGTCCTCAT
This sequence comes from Mustela nivalis, assembly GCF_964662115.1. Taxonomy (NCBI): domain Eukaryota; kingdom Metazoa; phylum Chordata; class Mammalia; order Carnivora; family Mustelidae; genus Mustela; species Mustela nivalis. The sequence continues at coordinate 712,893 of NW_028136515.1, forward strand.
GGACACAAACACACATTAGGCCCCATGCTCAGGAAAGTCCATTTCAACTCAGCAATCCCGGTTGCTCACGCAGAGCCATCGGATCTCAACTGTCTTGTTGCTAGGAGACAATTGGAATGCGAGGCGGACTTCCCTTGCATCCATCCTCGAACGGTGCTCTGGAGTCATTCCATATGGGATGTTTTGGAGCTGCCCAACAGGTCTCAATTGTCCCGCAGAAGGAATCCTTGAAGGGGGCATTCCACAACTCCCAACGTGGGAAAACCTCCATGGCCTTGAGATTCCTCTCCGTTCATGAAGGGGCAGTCATGCACAGAAACTACAACCCGAGCCAACGACTGAATATCGCCGTGACTTCAGATGCATGAGATATTGGTTCAGATGTGCAGGGGGTACCTGCCTTGCCCTCGGCCTGAGCCCAAGTCTAGCTTGTGTTCTCAGACTTCTGTCCTCACACTACTGGCCCAGAAGCCCTCAAGTTTGGCAATTCCGGACCCACAATGCAGCACTCTGCCTGCTCTCTAGAAAAAATATCATGCCTAATGAGCTGCCCAGGCACCTCAAATGAGGATCAAACTACACGGCACTCGACTGTACCCAAATTGTAGAGTCTAACCTCGGCACAAATGCACTGTCTGACACAACCTAAGCCCGAACCTCCTGACCAACATCCAGGCAGCTGACCGCACACTGAGCACATCAGAACCACCATGGCCTTAGGTCATCATCTCTTCCCAACTGCGGTTTCAGGCTTCCGAACCTAGACCTTATCTCCAACCACTGCCCAGGGTTGAAAATGATGCAGAAATCAGAACTCCTTCCCCATGGCAAGAGACCTTGTGATTGGCATGTTGTCCAAAGTTCAGTGTAGTTGAAACCACTGTGGCCCATGAGGCACCGCTCATGCTCCCGAGCCACATTGGTCACAAACATACATTGTGACCCTCAGCCTGAACCCAGTCCTCAAGTAAGGCCTCTCAGTGGCTGGATGAAGAGACGGCATATGGGGCCTGCCATGCCCCTAGGCCCCAAATTTTAACCATAGTTTGGGTTGTCCCTTCACTCTTCCCCAGGGCTCTGCTTTGGAATTCCTCTTTGGTTGGGACACCTGAGGTAACAAACCTGAAAGGAGACCTCCCATCCCACAGATTGACGAAAAACAATTGGGACTGGGCCAAATCCACAGAGAGGAATATTCGTCCATTGCCCATGAGGCCTCCCCCCATTCCACGGCCATCGTTGACACAAAATCCAGAGACCAAAGCCTGAGCAAGCGCCTCAGACTCTCTCTATCTTCAAATCCTGAAGAGTTCTTCTCATGGTTTGTAGATTGGGCCTGCCATACCTACGTCCCCAAACCTAAGCTGAGTTTGTGTTTTCAGACTTCTGTCCTCAAAGTCCTGGCCACACACCCTCCAAGCTGGGGCCCCTGGAGCCACACATTAGGACTGTGCCTACCTCATGCATGGGAATTCTGCCCATTCCATTGTCCAAAATTGTACAAATTAGGAGAACCCTCCAAAATCCCCGAGGCCATCCCAATATCTAGGTCTCTTTGGACAAACAAGGGCGGTCTGACACCAGCTTAGCATCTACCTCGACTCATACTATAGATGGATGTCCCCAGTGAAGGATATGGTACCAGAAAGGACCCTAGGCCATAATCGGATCCATTGCTTTGGTTTACAGGCATGTCTCCTCAAAATCCTGGATTCCAATACCAGCATAGGGGGTTTCCTGAGGCACCCATCAGAAAAAATCTCGTCTCCACGAGGAAACTTGTGCATGGGACCTATGTCAAAAATTTAGGAGAATACTTCAGAGTCCCGGTGCCACCGTCCCATTCCAAGGTCCTCATGGACACAAACACACATTAGGCCCCATGCTCAGGAAAGTCCATTTCAACTCAGCCACCCCGGTTGCTCCCGCAGAGCCATCCGATCTCAACTGTCTTGTTGCTAGGAGACAATTGGAATGCGAGGCGGACTTTCCTGGCATCCATCCTCGAACGGTGCTCTGGAGTCATTCCATATGGGATGTTTTGGAGCTGCCCAACATGTCTCAATTGTCCCGCAGAAGGAATCCTTGAAGGGGGCATCCCACAACTCCCAACGTGGGAAAACCTCCATGGCCTTGAGATACCTCTCTGTTCATGAAGGGGCAGTCATGCACAGAAACTACAACCCGAGCCAACGACTGAATTCGCCGTGACTTCAGATGCATGAGATATTGGTTCAGATGTGCAGGGGGTACCTGCCTTGCCCTCGGCCTGAAGCCCAAGTCTAGCTTGTGTTCTCAGACTTCTGTCCTCACACTACTGGCCCAGAAGCCCTCACGTTTGGCAATTCCGGACCCACAATGCAGCACTCTGCCTGCTCTCTAGAAAAAATATCGTGCCTAATGAGCTGCCCAGGCACCTCAAATGAGGATCAAACTACACGGTACTCGACTGTACCCAAATTGTAGAGTTTAACCTGGGCACAAATGCACTGTCTGACACAACCTGAGCCCGAACCCCCTGACCAACATCCAGGCAGCTGACCGCACACTGAGCACATCAGAACCACCATGGCCTTAGGTCATCATCTCTTCCCAACTGCGGTTTCAGGCTTCCGAACCTAGACCTTATCTCCAACCCCTGCCCAGGGTTGAAAATGATGCAGAAATCAGAACTCCTTCCCCATGGCAAGAGACCTTGTGATTGGCATGTTGAGCAAAGTTCAGCATAGTTGAAACCAGTGTGGCCAATGAGGCCCTGCCCATGCTCGCGAGCCACATTGGTCACAAACACACATTGTGACCCTCAGCCTGAACCCAGTCCTCAAGTAAGGCCTCTCAGTGGCAGGATGAAGAGACAGCATATGGGGCCTGCCATGCCCCTAGGCCCCAAATTTTAACCATATTTTGGGTTGTCCCTTCACTCTTCCCCAGGGCTCTGCTTTGGAATTACTCTTTGGTTGGGACACCTGAGGTAACAAACCTGAAAGGAGACCTCCCATCCCACAGATTGACAAAAAACAACTGGGACCAGGCCAAATCCCAAGAGATGAAGATTCGTCCATGGCCCATTAGGCCTCCCCTCATTCCACGACCATCGTTGACACAAAATCCAGAGACCAAAGCCTGAGCAAGCGCCTCAGAATCGCTCTTTCTTCATATCCTGAAGAGTTCTTCTCATGGTTTGTAGATTGGGCCTGCCATTCCTGCGTCCCCAAACCTAAGCTGAGTTGGTGTTTTCAGACTTCTGTCCTCAAAGTCTTGGGCCACACACCCTTTAAGTTAGGGCCACTGGAGCCACACATTAGGACTGTGTCTACCCCATGCATGGGAATTCTGCCCATTCCATTGTCCAAAATTGTACAAATTAGGAGAACCCTCCAAAGTCCCCGAAGCCATCCCAATATGTAGATCTCTGTGGACAAACAACTGCGGTCTGACACCAGCTGAGCATCTACCTGCACTCATACCATAGATGGATGTCCCAAGAGAAGGAGATGGAACCAACAGGACCCTAGGCCATAATCGGATCCATTGCTTTGGTTTACAGGCATGTCTCCTCAAAATCCTGGATTCCAATACCAGAAAAGGGGGTTTCCTGAGGCACTTATCAGAAAAATCTCATCTCCACGAGGAAACTTGTGCATGGGTCCTATGTCAAAATATTAGAAGAATATTTCAGAGTCCCGGTGGCACCGCCCCATCCCAAGGTCCTCTTGGACACAAACACATATTAGTCCCCATGCTCAGGAAAGTTGATTTCAACTCAGCCACCCCAGTTGCTCCCGCAGATCCATCCGATCTCAACTGTCTTGTTGCTAGGAGACAATTGGAGTGCGAGGTGGGCTTCCCTGGCATCCATCCTCCAACGGTGCTCTGGAGTCATTCCATATGGGATGTTTTGGAGCTGCCCAACAGGTCTCAATTGTCCCGCAGAAGGAATCCGTGAAGGGGGCATCCCACAACTCCCAACCTGGGAAAACCTCCATGGCCTTGAGATTCCTTTCCGTTCTTGAAGGGGCAGTCATGCACAGAAACTTCAACCTGAGCCAACGTCTGAGCCTCGCCGTGACTTCAGATGCATGAGATATTGGTTCAGATGTGCAGGGGGTACCTGCCTTGCCCTCGGCCTGAAGCCCAAGTCTAGCTTGTGTTCTCAGACTTCTGTCCTCACACTACTGGCCCGGAAGCCCTCAAGTTTGGCAATTCCGGACCCACATTGCAGCACTCTGCCTGCTCTCTAGAAAAAATATATGCCTAATGAGCTGCCCAGGCACCACAAATGAGGATCATCATACACGGCACTCGACTGTACCCAAATTACATAGTCTAACCTGGGCAATAATGCACTGTCTGACACAACCTGAGCCCGAACCTCCTGACCAACAACCAGGCAGCTGACCGCACACTGAGCACATCATACCCACCATGGCCTTAGGTCATCATATCTTCCCAACTGCGGTTTTCAGGCTTCTGAACCTAGACCTTTTCTCCAAACACTGCCAATGGTTGAAAATGATGCAGAAATCAGGCCATAATAGGATCCATTGCTTTTGTTTACAGGATGTCTCCTCAAAACCTGGATTCCAATACCAGCATAGGGTGTTTCCTGAGGCACCATCAGAAAAAATCTCGTCTCCACGAGGAAACTTGTGCATGGGACCTATGTCAAAATATTAGGAGAATACCTCAGAGTCCCGGTGCCACCACCCCATTCCAAGGTTCTCATAGACACACACATATTAGGCCCCATGCTCAGGAAATTCCATTTCAACTCAGCCACCCCGGTTGCTCTCGCAGAGCCATCCGTTCTCAACTGTCTTGTTGCTAGGAGACAATAGGAATGCGAGGCGTGCTTCCCTGGAATCCATCCTCGAACGGTGTTGTGGAGTCATTCCATATGGGATGTTTTGGAGCTGCCCAACAGGTCTCAATTGTCCCACATACGGAATCCTTGAAGGGGGCATCCCACAACTCCCAACGTGGGAAAACCTCCATGACCTTGAGATTCCTCTCTGTTCATGAACGGGCAGTCATGCACAGAAACTCCAACCTGAGCCAACGTCTGATCCTCGCCGTGACTTCAGATGAATGAGATATTGTTTCAGATGTGCAGGGGGTACCTGCCTTGCCCTCGGCCTGAAGCCCAAGTGTAGCTTGTGGTCTCAGACTTCTGTCCTCACACTCCTGGCCACGATGCCCTCAAGTTTGGCAATTCCGGACCCACTATGCAGCACTCTGCCTGCCCTCCAGAAAAAATAATTGTTGCATCAGGAGCTGCCCAGGCAGCTTAAATGAGGATAAACCTACACAGCACTCGATGTTACCCAATTAGATAGTCTAACCTGGGCACTAATGCACTGTCGAACACAACCTGAGCCCGGACCTCCTGACAAACACCCAGAAAGCTGACCGCACACTGAGCACATAAAAACCGCCATGGCCTTAGGTCATCATCTCTTCCCTACCTCCGTTTTCAGGCTTCAGAACCGAGACCTTATCTCCAATCACTGCACAGCGGTGTGTCTGATGCAGAAATCAGAACTCTTCCTGACCCATGGCAGGAACCCTTGTGGTTGGCACGTTGTCCAACGTTCAGTGTAGGAGAAACCAGCATTCACCCTGAGGCCCCGCCCATTCTTGAGTGCGACGAGGGCATACATACGCATTGTGACCCTCAGCATGAGTCCTGTCCTCTAGTAAGTCCTCTCAGTGGCTGGACCATTAGATGTCATAATGGGCTTGACATGTCCCTAGGCCCCAATTTTTAACCAGATTTCTGATTGTCCAGTCGCCCCTCCCCAGGCCTTTACTCTGGAATCCCTCATTTGGTGGGACACCTGAGGTTAAAAAAGAAAACAACAACAACAACAACAACAACAAAACGGAATTCTTGCAGCCCACAGAATGACCCCAAACTCTTTGGACGGGGCCAAACCACCAGAGAGTACGACTCGTCGATTTCCCATGAAGTCACCCAGAAATTCCACGACCATGAGTGACACGATATCCAGAGACAAAAACTTGAGCAGGAGCCTCACACTCGCCCTTTTTTCAAATCCCGAAGAGTTCTCCTCATGATCTGTAGGTCCGTCCTGCAATACCTAAGACCGAAACATAAGCCGAGTTTGTGTTTTCAGACAACTGTCCAAACAGCCCTGGCCTACACAACCTACAGGCTCAGGCCTCTGGAGCCAAACCTGAGGACTGTACTTGCCCTCTCCAAGGGAATTGTGTGTGCCCATTCCAATGGCCACAACCCTTCGAATAGGATAAACCTCCAAAGTCCCTGATCCATCTCAATAGTGGTGGCTTCCCAGGAAAAACAGGGGCAATCTGAGCCCAACTGAGCACCTACCTGCACTCAGACCCATAGACAGATGTCCCCAGAGGTAAAAAGGAAAGAACAGACACCTAGGCACTAATCAGATCCATTGATTTGGTTTCCAGGAATCTCTCCTCAGACGCCTGGATATCAAAACAGCATATAGCTGTTTCTTGACTCACCCAACAGAAAACATCTCATCTACACATGGGAAACTTGCACGTTGGAGCTATGTCAAAGCCTCTGTTTAAAATAACCCTTTAGGGCCCCAGTGCCACCGCTTCATTCCAAGGTCTCCATAGACACAAAAGCACATTAGGACACGTCCCCAGGGGTATCCATTTCAACTCAGCGTCCTCGGTTGCTCCCCACAGATCCAGGAGATCTAACCTGTCTTGTTTCTAGGAGAAAATTGGAATGCGAGGATGGCTACCCAGCCATCCATCCTTAGAACCCTGCTCAGAATCATTGACCTGGAGCCAAACAACAGGTCTCAATTGTCCTGCAGAAGACTCTCTGCAGTTTGGAGCTTCTCACAACTCCCATCGTGGGAAAACCCCCATGGCCTCGTGGTGCACCCCATTCATGAAGGGGCCATCAGGGTCAGAAACTCCAATCTGAGCGATCGTCTGATCCTCGCCCTGACTTCAGATGCACGAGATCTCGATTCAGGTCTGTACATTCTGCCTGCCATGGCCTCACCCAGTAATCTAAGCCTAGCTTGTGTTCTCAGACTTTGGTCGTCATACTACTGCCCCACAAGCCCTCCAGTATGGCAATCCAGAACTACAATGCAGCACCCTGCCCGCCCTCCAGAATAAAAACATTGCCCTCTGGGGCTACCCAGTAACCCCAAATGAGGATCAACCTGAACCGACCTTGGCTGTACCCCAAATACATTGGCTGACCAGGGCACTAATGCCCTTTCTGACACAGGCTGAGCCTGGACCCCTCTGGCCCCTCCCAGACAGCTGGCCGCACACTGAGCACATCGAGCCGCCGTGGCCTTAGGTCGTCATCCCTTCCCAACCTCGGTTTTCAGGTTTCAGAACCTAGACCTTATCTCCAATCACTGCCCAGGGTTGATGGTGATGCAGAAATCAGAACTCCTTCCCCATGGCAAGAAACCTTGTGGTTGGCATGTTGTCCAACGTTCAGTTGTGTTGAAACCAGTGTGGCCCATGATGCCCTGCCCATGCTCGCCGGCCACTTTGGTCACAAATGCACATTGTGACCCTCAGGCTGAGCCCAGTCCTCAAGTAAGGCCAGTCAGTGGCTGGATGAAGAGATAACATATTGGGCTTGCCATGCCCCTAGGCCCCAATTTTTAACCATAGTTCGGGTTGTCCCTTCAGTCTTCCCCACGGCTTTGCTTTGGAATTCCAATTTAGGTGGGACACCTGAGGTAACAAAACTGAAATGAGTACACCCATCCCACAGATTGACGACAAGCAATTAGGAATTGGGCCAAATCCTCAGAGAGGAAGATTCGTCCATGGCCCATGAGGCCTCCCCGACATTGCACGGCCATCGCTGATACAAAATCCAGAGACAAAAGCCTGAGCAAGCGCCTCAGAATCGCACTTTCTTCATATCCTGAAGAGTTCTTCTCATGGTTTGTAGATCGGGCCTGCCATACCTACGTCCCCAAACCTAAGCTGAGTTTGTGTTTTCAGACATCTGTCCTCAAAGTCTTGGGCCACACTCCCTCCAGGCTGGGTTTCTGGAGCCACACATTAGGACTGTGCCTACCAATCCATGGGAATTCTTCCCATTCCATGGTCCAAAATCATACAAATTAGGAGAAACCTCCAAAGTCCCTGAGGCCATCCCAATAGTGTAGGTCACCCGGAACAAACAAGGGATGTCTGACAACAGCTGATAATCGACCTCCACTCATACCATTGACGGATGTCCCCAGAGAAGAAGATTGAAACAGACAGGACCCTAGGCCATAATAGGATCCAGTGCTTTGGGTTACAAGCATGTGTCCTCAAAAGCCAGATTCCAATACGAGCATAGGTGTTTTCCTGAGGCACCCATCAGAACTCATCTCGTCTCCACAAGGAAACCTGTGCATGGGAGCCATGTCCACAGCTTAGCAGAGTACTTCAGTGTCCCGGTGCCACCGCCCCATTCCAAGCCCCTCATGGATACAAAAACACATTAGGACCCATCCTCAGGAAAGTCCATTTCAACTCAGCCACCCCTGTTGCTCCGGCAGAGCCATCAGATCTAAACTGTCTTGCTATTAGGTGACAATTGGAATGCGAGGCGGGCTTCCCAGGCATCCATCCACAACGGTGCTCTGGAGTCATTCCATATCGGATGTCCTGGAGCTGTCCAACAGGTCTCAATTGTCCCGCAGAAGGAATCCTTGAAGGGGGCATCCCACAACTCCCAACGTGGGAAAACCTCAATGGCCTCGAGATTCCGCTCCCTTAATGAAGCGGCCGTCATGCACAGAAACTCCAACCAGAGCCAATGGCTGACCTCGCCCTGACTTCAGATGCATGAGATATTGGTTCAGATCGGCAGGGGGTACCTGCCGTGCCCTGTCCCTGAAACCCAAGTCTAGCTTGTCTTCTCAGACTTCCGTCCTCACACTCCTAGCCCCGAAGCCCTCAAGTGTGGCAATTCCGGACCTACAATGCAGCACGCTGCCTGCCCTCTAGAAAAAAAATGATTGCCTCATGAGCTGCCCAGGCACCTTAAATGAGGAAAAACCTACACAGCACTCGACATTACCCAAATTATATAGTCTAACCTGGGCACTAATGCACTGTCGAACACAACCTGAGCCCGGACCTCCTGACAAACACCCAGAAAGCTGACCGCACATTGAGCACATAAAACCCGCCATGGCCTTAGGTCTTCATCTCTTTCCTACCTCAGTTTTCAGGCTTCAGAACCGAGACCTTATCTCCAATCACTGCCCAGCGGTGAGTGTGATGCAGAAATCAGAACTCCTCCTTACCCATGGCATGAACCCTTGTGGTTGGCACGTTGTCCAACGTTCAGTGTAGGAGAAACCAGCATTCACCCTGAGGCCCCGCCCATTCTTGAGTGCGACAAGGGCATACACATGCATTGTGGCCCTCAGCATGAGTCCTGTCCTCTAGTAAGTCCTCTCAGTGGCTGGACCATTAGATGTCATAATGGGCTTGACATGTCCCTAGGCCCCAATGTTTAACCAGATTTCTGATTGTCCAGTCGCCCCTCCCCAGGGCTCTACTCTGGAATCCCTCATTTGGTGGGACACCTGAGGTTAAAAACAACAACAACAACAACAACAACAACAACAAAAACGGACTTCCTCCAGCCCACAGAATGACCCCAAACTCTTTGGACGGGCCAAACCACCAGAGAGTAAGACTCCTCCATTTCCCATGAAGTCACCCGGCAATTTCACGACCATGAGTGACACGATATCCAGAGACAAATACTTGAGCAGGAGCCTCACACTCGCCCTTCTTTCAAATCCCGAAGAGTTCTCCTCATGGTCTGTAGGTCAGTCCTGCCATACCTATGACCCAAAACATAAGCCGAGTTTGTTTTTTCAGACAACTGTCCAAACAGCCCTGGCCTACACAACCTACAGGCTCAGGCCCCTGGAGCCAAACCTGAGGACTGTACTTGCCCTCTCCAAGGGAATTGTGTGTGCCCATTCCAATGGCCACAACCCTTCTAATAGGAAAAACCTCCAAAGTCCCTGATCCATCTCAATAGTGGTGGCTTCCCAGGAAAAACAGGGGCAATCTGAGCCCAACTGAGCACCTACCTGCACTCAGACCCATAGACAGATGTCCCCAGAGGTAAAAAAGAAAGAACAGGCCCCTAGGCACTAATCAGATCCATTGCTTTGGTTTCCAGGCATCTCTCCTCAGAGGACTGGATTTCAAAAGCAGCTCTAGCTGTTTCTTGACTCACCGATCAGAAAACATCTCATCTACACATGGGAAACTTGCACGTTGGAGCTGTGTCAAAGCCTCTGTTTAGGAGAACCCTTTAGGGCGCCAGTTCCACCGCTTCATTCCAAGGTCTCCATAGACACAAAAGCACATTAGGACCCATCCCCAGGGTTGTCCATTTCAACTCAGCGTCCTCGGTTGCTACCCACAGATCCAGGAGATCTAACCTGACTTGTTGCTAGGAGGCAATTGGAATGCGAGGTGGGATACCCAGCCATCCATCCTTAGAACCCTGCTCAGAATCATTGGCCTGGAGCCAAACAACAGGTCTCAATTGTCCTGCAGAAGACTCTCTGCAGTTTGGAGCTTCTCACAACTCCCATCGTGGGAAAACCCCCATGGCCTCGCGATGCCCCCCCATTCATGAAGGGGCCATCAGGGACAGAAACTCCAACCTGAGCGATCGTCTGATCCTCGCCCTGACTTCAGATTCACGAGATCTCGATTCAGGTCTGTAGATTGTGCCTGCCATGGCCTCACCCAGAAATCTAAGCCTAGCTTGTGTTCTCAGACTTTTGTCGTCAGACTACTGGCCCACAAGCCCTCCCGTTTGGCAATCCAGAACTACAACGCAGCACTCTGACTGCCCTCCAGAAGAAAAACATTGTCCTCTGGGGCTACCCAGTAACCCCAAATGAGGATCAACCTGCACCGACCATGGCTGTAACCCAAATACATAGGCTGACCAGGACACTGATGCCCTTTCTGACACAGCCTGAGCCTGGACCTCTTGGCAACTCCCAGACAACTGGCCGCACACTGAGCACATCGAGGCGCCGTGGCCTTAGATCGTAATATATTCCCAACCTCGGTTTTCAGGTTTCAGAACCTAGACCTTATCTCCAACCACTGAGCAGGGTTGAAAGTGATGCAGAAATCAGAACTCCTTCCCCATGGCAAGAAACCTTGTGGTTGGCATGTTGTCCAACGTTCAGTGTAGTTGAAACCAGTGTGGCCCATGAGGCCCCGCCCATGCTCGCAGGCCACATCGGTCACAAACACACATTGTGACCCTCAGGCTGAGTCCAGTCTTCAAGTAAGGCCACTCAGTGGCTGGATGAAGAGATAGCATATTGGGCTTGCCATGCCCCTAGGCCCCAATTTTTAACCATAGTTCGGGTTGTCCCTTCAGTCTTCCCCACAGCTTTGCTTCTGAATTCCTCTTTTGGTGGGATACCTGAGGTAACAAACCTGAAAGGAGACATCTCATCCCACAGATTGACGAAAAGCAATTGGGAATCGGGCCAAATCCTCAGAAAGTAGGATTCGTCCATGGCCCATAAGGCCTCCCCGACATTCCACGGCTATCGCTGATACAAAATCCAGAGACAAAAGCCTGAGCAAGCGCCTCAGACTCGCACTTTCTTCATATCCTGATGAGTTCTTCTCATGGTTTGTAGAGCCGGCCTGCCATACCTACATCACCAAACCTAAGCTGAGTTTGTGTTTTCAAATTCTGTCCTCAAAGTCTTGGGCCACACACCCTCCAGGCTGGGCCCCTGGAGCCACACATTAGGACTGTGCCTACCAATCCATGGGAATTCTGCCCATTCCATGGTCCAAAATCGTACAAATTAGGAGAAACCTCCAAAGTCCCTGAGGCCATCCCAATAGTGTAGGTCACCCGGAACAAACAAGGGCTGTCTGACACCAGCTGATAATCGACCTCCACTCATACCATAGATGGATGTCCCTAGAGAAGAAGATTGAAGCAGACAGGACCCTAGTCCATAATAGGATCCATTGCTTTGGGTTACAGGCATGTGTTCTCAAAAGCCTGATTCCAATACGAGCATAGGGGTTTTCCTGAGGCACCCATCAGAACTCATCTCGTCTCCACAAGGAAACCTGTGCATGGGAGCCATGTCCAAAGCTTAGGAGAGTACTTCAGGGTCCCGGTTCCACCGCCCCATTTCAAGGACCTCATGGACACAAAAACACATTAGGACTCATCCTCAGGAAAGTCCATTTCAACTCAGCCACCCCGGTTGCTCCCGCAGAGCCATCAGATCTAAACTGTCTTGTTGCTAGGAGACAATTGGAATGCGAGGCGGGCTTCCCAGGCATCAATCCGCGAACGTTGCTCTGGAGTCATTCCATATCGGATGTCCTGGAGCTTTCCAACAGGTCAATTGTCCCGTAGAAGGAATCCTTGAAGGGGGCATCCCACAACTCCCATCGTGGGAAAACCTCAATGGCCCCAAGATTCCGCTCCCATCATGAAGCTGCCGTCATGCACAGAAACTCCAACCTGAGCCAACGGCTGATCCTCGCCCTGACTTCAGATGCATGAGATATTGGTTCAGATCTGCAGGGGGTACCTGCCGTGCCCTGGCCCTGAAACCCAAGTCTAGCTTGTCTTCTCAGACTTTCGTCCTCACACTCCTGGACCCAAATCCCTCAAGTTTGGCAATTCCGGACCGACAATGCAGCACTCTGCCTGCCCTCTAGAAAAAAAAATTATTGCCTCATGAGCTGCCCAGTCACCTTCAATGAGGATAAACCTACACAGCACTCGACGTTACCCAAATTACATAGTCTATCCTGGGCACTAATCCACTGTCGAACACAACCTGAGCCCGGACCTCCTGACCAACACCCAGAAAGCTGACCGCACACTGAGCACATAAAATCCGCCATGGCCTTAGGTCATCATCTCGTCCCTACCTCCGTTTTCAGGCTTCAGAACTGAGACCTTATCACCAATCACTGCCCAGGGGTGAGTGTGATGCAGAAATCAGAACACCTCCTTACCCATGGCAAGAACCCATGTGGTTGGCACGTTGTCCAATGTTCAGTGTAGGAGAAACCAGCATTCACACTGAGGCCCCGCCCATTCTTGAGTGCGACGAGGGCATACACACGCATTGTGACCCTCAGCATGAGTCCTGTCCTCTAGTAAGTCCTCTCAGTGGCTGGACCATTAGATGTCATAATGGGCTTGACATGTCCCTAGGCCCCAATTTTTAAACAGATTTCTGATTGTCCAGTCGCCCCACCCCAGGGCTCTACTCTGGAATCCCTCATATGTTGGGACACCTGAGGTTAAAAAAGAAAACAACAACAACAACAAAAAAAAAAACGGACTTCTTCCAGCCCACAGATTGACCCCAAACTCTTTGGACGGGGCCAAACCACCAGAGAGTAAGACTCGTCCATTTCCCATGAAGTCACCCAGAAATTCCACGACCATGAGTGACACGATATCCAGAGACAAAAACTTGAGCAGGAGCCTCACACTCGCCCTTCTTTCAAATCCCGAAGAGTTCTCCTCATGGTCTGTAGGTCAGTCCTGCCATACCTATGACCCGAAACATAAGCCGAGTTTGTGTTTTCAGACAACTGTCCAAACAGCCCTGGCCTACACAACCTACAGGCTCAGGCCCCTGGAGCCAAACCTGAGGACTGTACTTGCCCTCTCCAAGGGAATTGTGTGTGCCCATTCCAATGGCCACAACCCTTCTAATAGGATAAACCTCCAAAGTCCCTGATCCATCTCAATAGTGGTGGCTTCCCAGGAAAAACAGGGGCAATCTGAGCCCAACTGAGCACCTACCTGCACTCAGACCCATAGACAGATGTCTCCAGAGGTAAAAAAGGAAAGAACAGGCCCCTAGGCACTAATCAGATCCATTGCTTTGGTTTCCAGGCATCTCTCCTCAGAGGCCTAGATATCAAAACAGCATATAGCTGTTTCTTGACTCACCGATCAGAAAACATCTCATCTACACATGGGAAACTTGCACGTTGGAGCTGTGTCAAAGCCTCTGTTTAGGAGAACCCTTTAGGGCCCCAGTGCCACCGCTTCATTCCAAGGTCTCCATAGACACAAAAGCACATTAGGACCCATCCCCAGAGGTGGCCATTTCAACTCAGCGTCCTCGGTTGCTCCCCACAGATCCAGCAGATCTAACATGTCTTATTGCTAGGAGACAATTGGAATGCGAGGTGGGCTACCCAGCCATCCATCCTTAGAACCCTGCTCAGAATCATTGGCCTGGAGCCAAACAACAGGTCTCAATTGTCCTGCAGAAGACTCTATGCAGTTTGCAGCTTCTCACAACTCCCATCGTGGGAAAACCCCCATGGCCTCGTGATGCTCCCCCATTCATGAAGGGGCCATCAGGGACAGAAACTCCAACCTGAGCGATTGTCTGATCCTCGCCCTGACTTCAGATGCACGAGATCTCGATTCAGGTATGTAGATTGTGCCTGCCATGTCCTCACCCAGAAACCTAAGCCTAGCTTGTGTTCTCAGACTTTGGTCGTCAGACTACTGGCCCACAAGTCCTTCAGTTTGGCAATCCGGAACTACAATGCAGCACTCTGCCTGCCCTCCAGAAGAAAAACATTGTCCTCTGGGGCTACCCAGTAACCCCAAATGAGGATCAACCTGCACCGACCTTGGCTGTACCCCAAATACATAGGCTAACCAGGGCACTAATGCCCTTTCTGACACAGCCTGAGCCTGGACCCCCTGGCCCCTCCCAGACAGCTGGCCGCACACTGAGCACATCGAGCCGCCGTGGCCTTAGGTCGTCATCCCTTCCAAACCTCGATTTTCAGGTTTCAGAACCTAGACCTTATCTCCTATCACTGCCCAGTGTTGAAGGTGATGCAGAAATCAGAACTCCTTCCCCATGGCAAGAAACCTTGTGGTTGGCATGTTGTCCAACGTTCAGTGTAGTTGAAACCAATGTGGCCCATGATGCCCCGCCCATGCTCGCGGGCCACATTGGTCACAAACCCACATTGTAACCCTCAGGCTGAGCCCAGTCCTCAAGTAAGGCCACTCAGTGGCTGGATGAAGGATAACATATTGGGCTTGCCATGCCCCTAGGCCCCAATTTTTAACCATAGTTCGGGTTGTCCCTTCAGTCTTCCACACGGCTTTGTTTTGGAATTCCTCTTTTGGTGGGACACCTGAGGTAACAAACCTGAAAGGAGACCCCCCATCCCACAGATTGACGAAAAGCAATTGGGAATCGGGCCAAATCCTCAGAGAGGAAGATTCGTCCATGGCCCATGAGGCCTCCCCGACATTCCACGGCCATCGCTGATAGAAAATCCAGAGACAAAAGCCTGAGCAAGCGCCTCAGACTCCCATTTTCTTCATATCCTGAAGAGTTCTTCTCATGGTTTGTAGATCGGGCCTGTCATACCTACGACCCCAAACCTAAGCTGAGTTTGTGTTTTCAGACTTCTGTCCTCAAAGTCTTGGGCCACACTCCCTCCAGGCTGGGACCCTGGAGACACACATTAGGACTGTGCCTACCAATCCATGGGAATTCTGCCCATTCCATGGTCCAAAATCGTACAAATTAGGAGAAAGCTCCAAAGTCCCTGAGGCCATCCAATAGTGTAGGTCTCCCAGAACAAACAAGGACTGTCTGACACCAGCTGATAATCGACCTCCACTCATACCATAGATGGATGTCCCCAGAGAAGAAATTGAACCAGACAGGACCCTAGGCTATAATAGGATCCATTGCTTTGGGTTACAGGCATGTGTCCTCAAAAGCCTGATTCCATTACGAGCATAGGGGTTTTCCTGAGGCACCCATCAGAACTCATCTCGTCTCCCAAGGAACCTGTGCATGGGAGCCATGTCCAAAGCTTAGGAGAGTACTTCAGGGTCCCGGTGCCACCGCCCCATTCCAAGGCCCTCATGGACACAAAAACACATTAGGACCCATTCAGGAAAGTCCATTTCAACTCAGCCACCCCGGTTGCTCCGGCAGAGCCATCAGATCTAAACTGTCTTGTTGCTAGGAGAGAATTGGAATGCGAGGCGGGCTTCCCAGGCATCCATCCACGAACGGTGCTCTGGAGTCATCCATATGGGATGTCCTGGAGCTGTCCAACAGGTCTCAATTGTCCCGCAGAAGGAATCCTTGAAGGGGGCATCCCACAACTCCCAACGTGGGAAAACCTCAATGGCCCCGAGATTCTGCTCCCTTCATGAAGCGGCCATCATGCACAGAAACTCCAACCTGAGCCAACGTCTGATCCTCGCCCTGACTTCAGATGCATGAGATATTGGTACAGATCTGCAGGGGGTACCTGCCGTGCCCTCACCCTGAAACCCAAGTCTAGCTTGTCTTCTCAGACTTCCGTCCTCACACTCCTGGCCCCGATGCCCTCAAGTTTGGCAATTCCGGACCGACAATGCAGCACTCTGCCTGCCCTCTAGAAAAAAAATTATTGCCTCATGAGCTGCCCAGGCAGCTTACATGAGGATAAACCTACACAGCACTCGACGTTACCCAAATTATATAGTCTAACCTGGGCACTAATGCACTGTCGAACACAACCTGAGCCCGGACCTCCTGACCAATACCCAGAATGCTGACCGCACACTGAGCACATAAAACCCGCCATGGCCTTATGTCATCATCTCTTCCCTACCTCCGTTTTCAGGCTTCAGAACCGAGAGCTTATCTCCAATCACTGCCCAGGTGTGAGTCTAATGCAGAAATCAGAACTCCTCCTTACCCATGGCAAGAACCCTTGTGGTTGGCACGTTGTCCAACGTTCAGTGTAGGAGAAACCAGCATTCACACTGAGGCCCCGCCCATTCTTGCGTGCGACGAGGGCATACATACGCATTGTGACCCTCAGCATGAGTCCTGTCCTCTAGTAAGTCCTCTCAGTGGCTGGACCATTAGATGTCATAATGGGCTTGACATGTCCCTAGGCCCCAATTTTTAACCAGATTTCTGATTGTCCAGTCGCCCCTCCCCAGGCCTTTACTCTGGAATCCCTCATTTGGTGGGACACCTGAGGTTAAAAAAGAAAACAACAACAACAACAACAACAACAACAACAACAAAAACGGACTTCTTGCAGCCCACAGAATGACCCCAAACTCTTTGGACGGGGCCAAACCACCAGAGAGTAAGACTCGTCGATTTCCCATGAAGTCACCCAGAAATTCCACGACCATGAGTGACACGATATCCAGAGACAAAAACTTGAGCAGGAGCCTCACACTCGCCTTTTTTTCAAATCCCGAAGAGTTCTCCTCATGATCTGTAGGTCAGTCCTGCAATACCTATGACCGAAACATAAGCCGAGTTTGTGTTTTCAGACAACTGTCCAAACAGCCCTGGGCTACACAACCTACAGGCTCAGGCCCCTGGAGCCAAACCTGAGGACTGTACTTGCCCTCTCCAAGGGAATTGTGTGTGCCCATTCCAATGGCCACAACCCTTCGAATAGGATAAACCTCCAAAGTCCCTGATCCATCTCAATAGTGGTGGCTTCCCAGGAAAAACAGGGGCAATATGAGCCCAACTGAGCACCTACCTGCACTCAGACCCATAGACAGATGTCTCCAGAGGTAAAAAGGAAAGAACAGCCCCCTAGGCACTAATCAGATCCATTGTTTGGTTTCCAAGCATCTCTCCTCAGAGGCCTGGATATCAAAACAGCATATAGCTGTTTCTTGACTCACCCATCAGAAAACATCTCATCTACACATGGGAAACTTGCACGTTGGAGCTGTGTCATAGCCTCTGTTTAGGAGAACCCTTTAGGGCCCCAGTGCCACCGCTTCATTCCAAGGTCTCCATAGACACAAAAGCACATTAGTACCCATCCACAGGGGTGTCGATTACAACTCAGCGTCCTCGGTTGCTCCCCACAGATCCAGGAGATCTAACCTGTCTTGTTGCTAGGAGACAATTGGAATGCGAGGTGGGCTACCCAGCCATCCATCCTTAGAACCCTGCTCAGAATCCTTGGTCTGGAGCCAAACAACAGGTCTCAATTGTCCTGCAGAAGACTCTCTGCAGTTTGGAGCTTCTCACAACTCCCAACGTTGGAAAACCCCCATGGCCTCGTGATGCCCTCCCATTCATGAAGGGGCCATCAGGGACAGAAACTCCAACCCTAGCGATCATCTGATCCTCGCCCTGACTTCAGATGCACGAGATCTCGATTCAGGTCTGTAGATTGTGCCTGCCATGGCCTCACCCAGAAACCTAAGCCTAGCTTGTGTTCTCAGACTTTTGTCGTCAGACTACTGGCCCACAAGCCCTCCAGTTTGGCAATCCAGAACTACAATGCAGCACTCTGCCTGCCCTCCAGAAGAAAAACATTGTCCTCTGGGTCTACCCATTAACCCCAAATGAGGATCAACCTGCACCGACATGGCTGTACCCCAAATACATAGGCTGACCAGGGCACTAATGCCCTTTCTGACACAGCCTGAGCCTGGACCCCCTGGCCCCTCCCAGACAGCTGGCTGCACACTGAGCACATCGAGCCGCCGTGGCCTTAGGTCGTCATCTTTTCCCAACCTCGGTTTTCAGGTTTCAAACCTAGACCTTATCTCCAATCACTGCCCAGGGTTGAAGGTGATGCAGAAATCAGAACTCCTTCCCCATGGCAAGAAACCTTGTGGTTGGCATGTTGTCCAACGTTCAGTGTAGTTGAAACCAGTGTGGCCCATGAGGCCCCGCCCAGGCTAGCCGGCCACATTGGTCACAAACGCACATTGTGACCCTCAGGCTGAGCCCAGTCCTCAAGTAAGGCCACTCAGTGGCTGGATGAAGAGATAGCATATTGGGCTTGCCATGCCCCTAGGCCCCAATTTTTAACCATAGTTCGGGTTGTCCCTTCAGTCTTCCCCACGGCTTTGCTTTAGAATTCCTCTTTTGGTGGGACACCTGAGGTAACAAAACTGAAATGAGTCCTCCCATCCCACAGATTGATGAAAACAATTGGGAATCGGGCAAAATCCTCAGAGAGGAAGATTCGTCCATGGCCCATGAGGCCTCCCCGTCATTCCCCGGCCCTCGCTGATACAAAATCCAGAGACAAAAGCCTGAGCAAGCGCCTCAGACTCGCACTTTCTTCATATCCTGAAGAGTTCTTCTCATGGTTTGTAGATCGGGCCTGCCATACCTACGTCCCCAAACCTAAGCTGAGTTTGTGTTTTCAGACTTCTGTCTTCAAAGTTGGGCCACACACCCTCCAGGCTGGGCCCCTGGAGACACACATTAGGACTGTGCCTACCAATCCATGGGAATTCTGCCCATTCCATGGTCCAAAATCGTACAAATTAGGAGAAACCTTCAAAGTCCCTGAGGCCATCCCAATAGTGTAGGTCGCCCGGAACAAACAAGGGCTGTCTGACACCAGCTGATAATCGACCTCCACTCATACCATAGATGGATGTCCCCACAGAAGAAGATTGAACCAGACAGGACCCTAGGCCATAATAGGATCCATTGCTTTGGGCTACAGGCATGTGTCCTCAAAAGCCTGATTCCAATACGAGCATAGGGGTTTTCCTGAGGCACCCATCAGAACTCATCTCGTCTCCACAAGGAAACCTGTGCATGGGAGCCATGTCCAAAGCTTAGGAGAGTACTTCAGGGTCCCGGTGCCACTGCCCCATTCCAAGGCCCTCATGGACACAAAAACACATTAGGACCCATCCTCAGGAAAGTCCATTTCAACTCAGCCACCCCGGTTGCTCCGGCAGAGCCAGCAGATCTAAACTGTCTTGTTGCTAGGAGACAATTGGAATGCGAGGCGGGCTTCCCAGGCATCCATCCGCGAACGGTGCTCAGGCGTCATTCCATATGGGATGTCCTGGAGCTGTCCAACAGGTCTCAATTGTCCCGCAGAAGGAATACTTGAAGGGGGCATCCCACAACTCCCAACGTGGGAAAACCTCAATGGCCCCGAGATTCTGCTCCCTTCATGAAGCGGCCGTCATGCACAGAAACTCCAGCCTGAGCCAAGGTCTGATCCTCGCCCTGACTTCAGATGAATGAGATATTGGTTCAGATCTGCAGGGGGTACCTGCCGTGCCCTCACCCTGAAACCCAAGTCTAGCTTGTCTTCTCAGACTTCCGTCCTCACACTCCTGGCCCCGAAGCCCTCAAGTTTGGCAATTCCGGACCCACAATGCAGCACTCTGCCTGCCCTCTAGGAAAAAAATTATTGCCTCATGAGCTGCCCAGGCATCTTAAATGAGGATAAACCTACACAGCACTCGACGTTACCCAAATTATATAGTCTAACCTGGGCACTAATGCACTGTCGAACACAACCTGAGCCCGGACCTCCTGACCAACACCCAGAAAGCTGACCGCACACTGAGCACATAAAACCCGCCATGGCCTTAGGTCATCATCTCTTCCCTACCTCCGTTTTGAGGCTTCAGAACCGAGAGCTTATCTCCAATCACTGCCCAGGTGTGAGTCTGATGCAGAAATCAGAACTCCTCCTTACCCATGGCAAGAACCCTTGTGGTTGGCACGTTGTCCAACGTTCAGTGTAGGAGAAACCAGCATTCACCCTGAGGCCCCGCCCATTCTTGAGTGCGACAAGGGCATACACATGCATTGTGGCCCTCAGCATGAGTCCTGTCCTCTAGTAAGTCCTCTCAGTGGCTGGACCATTAGATGTCATAATGGGCTTGACATGTCCCTAGGCCCCAATGTTTAACCAGATTTCTGATTGTCCAGTCGCCCCTCCCCAGGGCTCTACTCTGGAATCCCTCATTTGGTGGGACACCTGAGGTTAAAAACAACAACAACAACAACAACAACAACAACAACAAAAACGGACTTCCTCCAGCCCACAGAATGACCCCAAACTCTTTGGACGGGCCAAACCACCAGAGAGTAAGACTCCTCCATTTCCCATGAAGTCACCCGGCAATTTCACGACCATGAGTGACACGATATCCAGAGACAAATACTTGAGCAGGAGCCTCACACTCGCCCTTCTTTCAAATCCCGAAGAGTTCTCCTCATGGTCTGTAGGTCCGTCCTGCCATACCTATGACCCAAAACATAAGCCGAGTTTGTTTTTTCAGACAACTGTCCAAACAGCCCTGGCCTACACAACCTACAGGCTCAGGCCCCTGGAGCCAAACCTGAGGACTGTACTTGCCCTCTCCAAGGGAATTGTGTGTGCCCATTCCAATGGCCACAACCCTTCTAATAGGAAAAACCTCCAAAGTCCCTGATCCATCTCAATAGTGGTGGCTTCCCAGGAAAAACAGGGGCAATCTGAGCCCAACTGAGCACCTACCTGCACTCAGACCCATAGACAGATGTCCCCAGAGGTAAAAAGGAAAGAACAGGCCCCTAGGCACTAATCAGATCCATTGCTTTGGTTTCCAGGCATCTCTCCCCAGAGGACTGGATTTCAAAAGCAGCTCTAGCTGTTTCTTGACTCACCGATCAGAAAACATCTCATCTACACATGGGAAACTTGCACGTTGGAGCTGTGTCAAAGCCTCTGTTTAGGAGAACCCTTTAGGGCGCCAGTTCCACCGCTTCATTCCAAGGTCTCCATAGACACAAAAGCACATTAGGACCCATCCCCAGGGTTGTCCATTTCAACTCAGCGTCCTCGGTTGCTACCCACAGATCCAGGAGATCTAACCTGACTTGTTGCTAGGAGGCAACTGGAATGCGAGGTGGGATACCCAGCCATCCATCCTTAGAACCCTGCTCAGAATCATTGGCCTGGAGCCAAACAACAGGTCTCAATTGTCCTGCAGAAGACTCTCTGCAGTTTGGAGCTTCTCACAACTCCCATCGTGGGAAAACCCCCATGGCCTCGCGATGCCCCCCCATTCATGAAGGGGCCATCAGGGACAGAAACTCCAACCTGAGCGATCGTCTGATCCTCGCCCTGACTTCAGATTCACGAGATCTCGATTCAGGTCTGTAGATTGTGCCTGCCATGGCCTCACCCAGAAATCTAAGCCTAGCTTGTGTTCTCAGACTTTTGTCGTCAGACTACTGGCCCACAAGCCCTCCAGTTTGGCAATCCAGAACTACAACGCAGCACTCTGACTGCCCTCCAGAAGAAAAACATTGTCCTCTGGGGCTACCCAGTAACCCCAAATGAGGATCAACCTGCACCGACCATGGCTGTAACCCAAATACATAGGCTGACCAGGACACTGATGCCCTTTCTGACACAGCCTGAGCCTGGACCTCTTGGCAACTCCCAGACAACTGGCCGCACACTGAGCACATCGAGGCGCCGTGGCCTTAGATCGTCATATATTCCCAACCTCGGTTTTCAGGTTTCAGAACCTAGACCTTATCTCCAACCACTGAGCAGGGTTGAAAGTGATGCAGAAATCAGAACTCCTTCCCCATGGCAAGAAACCTTGTGGTTGGCATGTTGTCCAACTTTCAGTGTAGTTGAAACCAGTGTGGCCCATGAGGCCCCGCCCATGCTCGCAGGCCACATCGGTCACAAACACACATTGTGACCCTCAGGCTGAGTCCAGTCTTCAAGTAAGGCCACTCAGTGGCTGGATGAAGAGATAGCATATTGGGCTTGCCATGCCCCTAGGCCCCAATTTTTAACCATAGTTCGGGTTGTCCCTTCAGTCTTCCCCACAGCTTTGCTTTGGAATTCCTCTTTTGGTGGGATACCTGAGGTAACAAATCTGAAAGGAGACATCTCATCCCACAGATTGACGAAAAGCAATTGGGAATCGGGCCAAATCCTCAGAAAGGAGGATTCGTCCATGGCCCATGAGGCCTCCCCGACATTCCACGGCTATCGCTGATACAAAATCCAGAGACAAAAGCCTGAGCAAGCGCCTCAGACTCGCACTTTCTTCATATCCTGATGAGTTCTTCTCATGGTTTGTAGAGCCGGCCTGCCATACCTACATCACCAAACCTAAGCTGAGTTTGTGTTTTCAAATTCTGTCCTCAAAGTCTTGGGCCACACACCCTCCAGGCTGGGCCCCTGGAGCCACACATTAGGACTGTGCCTACCAATCCATGGGAATTCTGCCCATTCCATGGTCCAAAATCGTACAAATTAGGAGAAACCTCCAAAGTCCCTGAGGCCATCCCAATAGTGTAGGTCACCCGGAACAAACAAGGGCTGTCTGACACCAGCTGATAATCGACCTCCACTCATACCATCGATGGATGTCCCTAGAGAAGAAGATTGAAGCAGACAGGACCCTAGTCCATAATAGGATCCATTGCTTTGGGTTACAGGCATGTGTTCTCAAAAGCCTGATTCCAATACGAGCATAGGGGTTTTCCTGAGGCACCCATCAGAACTCATCTCGTCTCCACAAGGAAACCTGTGCATGGGAGCCATGTCCAAAGCTTAGGAGAGTACTTCAGGGTCCCGGTTCCACCGCCCCATTTCAAGGACCTCATGGACACAAACACATTAGGACCCATCCTCAGGAAAGTCCATTTCAACTCAGCCACCCCGGTTGCTCCCGCAGAGCCATCAGATCTAAACTGTCTTGTTGCTAGGAGACAATTGGAATGCGAGGCGGGCTTCCCAGGCATCAATCCGCGAACGTTGCTCTGGAGTCATTCCATATCGGATGTCCTGGAGCTTTCCAACAGGTCAATTGTCCCGTAGAAGGAATCCTTGAAGGGGGCATCCCACAACTCCCATCGTGGGAAAACCTCAATGGCCCCAAGATTCCGCTCCCATCATGAAGCTGCCGTCATGCACAGAAACTCCAACCTGAGCCAACGGCTGATCCTCGCCCTGACTTCAGATGCATGAGATATTGGTTCAGATCTGCAGGGGGTACCTGCCGTGCCCTGGCCCTGAAACCCAAGTCTAGCTTGTCTTCTCAGACTTTCGTCCTCACACTCCTGGACCCAAATCCCTCAAGTTTGGCAATTCCGGACCGACAATGCAGCACTCTGCCTGCCCTCTAGAAAAAAAATTATTGCCTCATGAGCTGCCCAGTCACCTTCAATGAGGAAAAACCTACACAGCACTCGACGTTACCCAAATTACATAGTCTATCCTGGGCACTAATCCACTGTCGAACACAACCTGAGCCCGGACCTCCTGACCAACACCCAGAAAGCTGACCGCACACTGAGCACATAAAACCCGCCATGGCCTTAGGTCATCATCTCGTCCCTACCTCCGTTTTCAGGCTTCAGAACTGAGACCTTATCACCAATCACTGCCCAGGGGTGAGTGTGATGCAGAAATCAGAACACCTCCTTACCCATGGCAAGAACCCATGTGGTTGGCACGTTGTCCAATGTTCAGTGTAGGAGAAACCAGCATTCACACTGAGGCCCCGCCCATTCTTGAGTGCGACGAGGGCATACACACGCATTGTGACCCTCAGCATGAGTCCTGTCCTCTAGTAAGTCCTCTCAGTGGCTGGACCATTAGATGTCATAATGGGCTTGACATGTCCCTAGGCCCCAATTTTTAACCAGATTTCTGATTGTCCAGTCGCCCCACCCCAGGGCTCTACTCTGGAATCCCTCATATGTTGGGACACCTGAGGTTAAAAAAGAAAACAACAACAACAACAAAAAAAAAAAAAAAACGGACTTCTTCCAGCCCACAGATTGACCCCAAACTCTTTGGACGGGGCCAAACCACCAGAGAGTAAGACTCGTCCATTTCCCATGAAGTCACCCAGAAATTCCACGACCATGAGTGACACGATATCCAGAGACAAAAACTTGAGCAGGAGCCTCACACTCGCCCTTCTTTCAAATCCCGAAGAGTTCTCCTCATGGTCTGTAGGTCAGTCCTGCCATACCTATGACCCGAAACATAAGCCGAGTTTGTGTTTTCAGACAACTGTCCAAACAGCCCTGGCCTACACAACCTACAGGCTCAGGCCCCTGGAGCCAAACCTGAGGACTGTACTTGCCCTCTCCAAGGGAATTGTGTGTGCCCATTCCAATGGCCACAACCCTTCTAATAGGATAAACCTCCAAAGTCCCTGATCCATCTCAATAGTGGTGGCTTCCCAGGAAAAACAGGGGCAATCTGAGCCCAACTGAGCACCTACCTGCACTCAGACCCATAGACAGATGTCTCCAGAGGTAAAAAAGGAAAGAACAGGCCCCTAGGCACTAATCAGATCCATTGCTTTGGTTTCCAGGCATCTCTCCTCAGAGGCCTAGATATCAAAACAGCATATAGCTGTTTCTTGACTCACCCATCAGAAAACATCTCATCTACACATGGGAAACTTGCACGTTGGAGCTGTGTCAAAGCCTCTGTTTAGGAGAACCCTTTAGGGCCCCAGTGCCACCGCTTCATTCCAAGGTCTCCATAGACACAAAAGCACATTAGGACCCATCCCCAGAGGTGGCCATTTCAACTCAGCGTCCTCGGTTGCTCCCCACAGATCCAGCAGATCTAACATGTCTTATTGCTAGGAGACAATTGGAATGCGAGGTGGGCTACCCAGCCATCCATCCTTAGAACCCTGCTCAGAATCATTGGCCTGGAGCCAAACAACAGGTCTCAATTGTCCTGCAGAAGACTCTATGCAGTTTGCAGCTTCTCACAACTCCCATCGTGGGAAAACCCCCATGGCCTCGTGATGCTCCCCCATTCATGAAGGGGCCATCAGGGACAGAAACTCCAACCTGAGCGATCGTCTGATCCTCGCCCTGACCTCAGATGCACGAGATCTCGATTCAGGTATGTAGATTGTGCCTGCCATGGCCTCACCCAGAAACCTAAGCCTAGCTTGTGTTCTCAGACTTTGGTCGTCAGACTACTGGCCCACAAGTCCTTCAGTTTGGCAATCCGGAACTACAATGCAGCACTCTGCCTGCCCTCCAGAAGAAAAACATTGTCCTCTGGGGCTACCCAGTAACCCCAAATGAGGATCAACCTGCACCGACCTTGGCTGTACCCCAAATACATAGGCTAACCAGGGCACTAATGCCCTTTCTGACACAGCCTGAGCCTGGACCCCCTGGCCCCTCCCAGACAGCTGGCCGCACACTGAGCACATCGAGCCGCCGTGGCCTTAGGTCGTCATCCCTTCCAAACCTCGATTTTCAGGTTTCAGAACCTAGACCTTATCTCCTATCACTGCCCAGTGTTGAAGGTGATGCAGAAATCAGAACTCCTTCCCCATGGCAAGAAACCTTGTGGTTGGCATGTTGTCCAACGTTCAGTGTAGTTGAAACCAATGTGGCCCATGATGC
Organism: Mustela nivalis; assembly: GCF_964662115.1. NCBI lineage: Eukaryota > Metazoa > Chordata > Mammalia > Carnivora > Mustelidae > Mustela > Mustela nivalis. The sequence goes on from NW_028136515.1 coordinate 739,145, forward strand.
CCCGCCCATGCTCGCGGGCCACATTGGTCACAAACCCACATTGTAACCCTCAGGCTGAGCCCAGTCCTCAAGTAAGGCCACTCAGTGGCTGGATGAAGAGATAACATATTGGGCTTGCCATGCCCCTAGGCCCCAATTTTTAACCATAGTTCGGGTTGTCCCTTCAGTCTTCCACACGGCTTTGTTTTGGAATTCCTCTTTTGGTGGGACACCTGAGGTAACAAACCTGAAAGGAGACCCCCCATCCCACAGATTGACGAAAAGCAATTGGGAATCGGGCCAAATCCTCAGAGAGGAAGATTCGTCCATGGGCCATGAGGCCTCCCCGACATTCCACGGCCATCGCTGATACAAAATCCAGAGACAAAAGCCTGAGCAAGCGCCTCAGACTCCCATTTTCTTCATATCCTGAAGAGTTCTTCTCATGGTTTGTAGATCGGGCCTGTCATACCTACGACCCCAAACCTAAGCTGAGTTTGTGTTTTCAGACTTCTGTCCTCAAAGTCTTGGGCCACACTCCCTCCAGGCTGGGCCCCTGGAGCCACACATTAGGACTGTGCCTACCAATCCATGGGAATTCTGCCCATTCCATGGTCCAAAATCGTACAAATTAGGAGAAAGCTCCAAAGTCCCTGAGGCCATCCAATAGTGTAGGTCTCCCAGAACAAACAAGGACTGTCTGACACCAGCTGATAATCGACCTCCACTCATACCATAGATGGATGTCCCCAGAGAAGAAATTGAACCAGACAGGACCCTAGGTTATAATAGGATCCATTGCTTTGGGTTACAGGCATGTGTCCTCAAAAGCCTGATTCCATTACGAGCAAAGGGGTTTTCCTGAGGCACCCATCAGAACTCATCTCGTCTCCCAAGGAACCTGTGCATGGGAGCCATGTCCAAAGCTTAGGAGAGTACTTCAGGGTCCCGGTGCCACCGCCCCATTCCAAGGCCCTCATGGACACAAAAACACATTAGGACCCATTCAGGAAAGTCCATTTCAACTCAGCCACCCCGGTTGCTCCGGCAGAGCCATCAGATCTAAACTGTCTTGTTGCTAGGAGAGAATTGGAATGCGAGGCGGGCTTCCCAGGCATCCATCCACGAACGGTGCTCTGGAGTCATCCATATGGGATGTCCTGGAGCTGTCCAACAGGTCTCAATTGTCCCGCAGAAGGAATCCTTGAAGGGGGCATCCCACAACTCCCAACGTGGGAAAACCTCAATGGCCCCGAGATTCTGCTCCCTTCATGAAGCGGCCATCATGCACAGAAACTCCAACCTGAGCCAACGTCTGATCCTCGCCCTGACTTCAGATGCATGAGATATTGGTACAGATCTGCAGGGGGTACCTGCCGTGCCCTCACCCTGAAACCCAAGTCTAGCTTGTCTTCTCAGACTTCCGTCCTCACACTCCTGGCCCCGATGCCCTCAAGTTTGGCAATTCCGGACCGACAATGCAGCACTCTGCCTGCCCTCTAGAAAAAAAATTATTGCCTCATGAGCTGCCCAGGCAGCTTACATGAGGATAAACCTACACAGCACTCGACGTTACCCAAATTATATAGTCTAACCTGGGCACTAATGCACTGTCGAACACAACCTGAGCCCGGACCTCCTGACCAATACCCAGAATGCTGACCGCACACTGAGCACATAAAACCCGCCATGGCCTTATGTCATCATCTCTTCCCTACCTCCGTTTTCAGGCTTCAGAACCGAGAGCTTATCTCCAATCACTGCCCAGGTGTGAGTCTAATGCAGAAATCAGAACTCCTCCTTACCCATGGCAAGAACCCTTGTGGTTGGCACGTTGTCCAACGTTCAGTGAAGGAGAAACCAGCATTCACACTGAGGCCCCGCCCATTCTTGCGTGCGACGAGGGCATACATACGCATTGTGACCCTCAGCATGAGTCCTGTCCTCTAGTAAGTCCTCTCAGTGGCTGGACCATTAGATGTCATAATGGGCGTGACATGTCCCTAGGCCCCAATTTTTAACCAGATTTCTGATTGTCCAGTCGCCCCTCCCCAGGCCTTTACTCTGGAATCCCTCATTTGGTGGGACACCTGAGGTTAAAAAAGAAAACAACAACAACAACAACAACAACAACAACAACAAAAACGGACTTCTTGCAGCCCACAGAATGACCCCAAACTCTTTGGACGGGGCCAAACCACCAGAGAGTAAGACTCGTCGATTTCCCATGAAGTCACCCAGAAATTCCACGACCATGAGTGACACGATATCCAGAGACAAAAACTTGAGCAGGAGCCTCACACTCGCCTTTTTTTCAAATCCCGAAGAGTTCTCCTCATGATCTGTAGGTCAGTCCTGCAATACCTATGACCGAAACATAAGCCGAGTTTGTGTTTTCAGACAACTGTCCAAACAGCCCTGGCCTACACAACCTACAGGCTCAGGCCCCTGGAGCCAAACCTGAGGACTGTACTTGCCCTCTCCAAGGGAATTGTGTGTGCCCATTCCAATGGCCACAACCCTTCGAATAGGATAAACCTCCAAAGTCCCTGATCCATCTCAATAGTGGTGGCTTCCCAGGAAAAACAGGGGCAATCTGAGCCCAACTGAGCACCTACCTGCACTCAGACCCATAGACAGATGTCTCCAGAGGTAAAAAGGAAAGAACAGCCCCCTAGGCACTAATCAGATCCATTGTTTGGTTTCCAAGCATCTCTCCTCAGAGGCCTGGATATCAAAACAGCATATAGCTGTTTCTTGACTCACCCATCAGAAAACATCTCATCTACACATGGGAAACTTGCACGTTGGAGCTGTGTCATAGCCTCTGTTTAGGAGAACCCTTTAGGGCCCCAGTGCCACCGCTTCATTCCAAGGTCTCCATAGACACAAAAGCACATTAGTACCCATCCACTGGGGTGTCGATTACAACTCAGCGTCCTCGGTTGCTCCCCACAGATCCAGGAGATCTAACCTGTCTTGTTGCTAGGAGACAATTGGAATGCGAGGTGGGCTACCCAGCCATCCATCCTTAGAACCCTGCTCAGAATCTTTGGTCTGGAGCCAAACAACAGGTCTCAATTGTCCTGCAGAAGACTCTCTGCAGTTTGGAGCTTCTCACAACTCCCAACGTTGGAAAACCCCCATGGCCTCGTGATGCCGCCCATTCATGAAGGGGCCATCAGGGACAGAAACTCCAACCCTAGCGATCATCTGATCCTCGCCCTGACTTCAGATGCACGAGATCTCGATTCAGGTCTGTAGATTGTGCCTGCCATGGCCTCACCCAGAAACCTAAGCCTAGCTTGTGTTCTCAGACTTTTGTCGTCAGACTACTGGCCCACAAGCCCTCCAGTTTGGCAATCCAGAACTACAATGCAGCACTCTGCCTGCCCTCCAGAAGAAAAACATTGTCCTCTGGGTCTACCCATTAACCCCAAATGAGGATCAACCTGCACCGACATTGGCTGTACCCCAAATACATAGGCTGACCAGGGCACTAATGCCCTTTCTGACACAGCCTGAGCCTGGACCCCCTGGCCCCTCCCAGACAGCTGGCTGCACACTGAGCACATCGAGCCGCCGTGGCCTTAGGTCGTCATCTTTTCCCAACCTCGGTTTTCAGGTTTCAGAACCTAGACCTTATCTCCAATCACTGCCCAGGGTTGAAGGTGATGCAGAAATCAGAACTCCTTCCCCATGGCAAGAAACCTTGTGGTTGGCATGTTGTCCAACGTTCAGTGTAGTTGAAACCAGTGTGGCCCATGAGGCCCCGCCCAGGCTAGCCGGCCACATTGGTCACAAACGCACATTGTGACCCTCAGGCTGAGCCCAGTCCTCAAGTAAGGCCACTCAGTGGCTGGATGAAGAGATAGCATATTGGAATTGCCATGCCCCTAGGCCCCAATTTTTAACCATAGTTCGGGTTGTCCCTTCACTCTTCCCCACGGCTTTGCTTTAGAATTCCTCTTTTGGTGGGACACCTGAGGTAACAAAACTGAAATGAGTCCTCCCATCCCACAGATTGATGAAAACAATTGGGAATCGGGCAAAATCCTCAGAGAGGAAGATTCGTCCATGGCCCATGAGGCCTCCCCGTCATTCCCCGGCCCTCGCTGATACAAAATCCAGAGACAAAAGCCTGAGCAAGCGCCTCAGACTCGCACTTTCTTCATATCCTGAAGAGTTCTTCTCATGGTTTGTAGATCGGGCCTGCCATACCTACGTCCCCAAACCTAAGCTGAGTTTGTGTTTTCAGACTTCTGTCTTCAAAGTTGGGCCACACACCCTCCAGGCTGGGCCCCTGGAGACACACATTAGGACTGTGCCTACCAATCCATGGGAATTCTGCCCATTCCATGGTCCAAAATCGTACAAATTAGGAGAAACCTCCAAAGTCCCTGAGGCCATCCCAATAGTGTAGGTCGCCCGGAACAAACAAGGGCTGTCTGACACCAGCTGATAATCGACCTCCACTCATACCATAGATGGATGTCCCCACAGAAGAAGATTGAACCAGACAGGACCCTAGGCCATAATAGGATCCATTGCTTTGGGCTACAGGCATGTGTCCTCAAAAGCCTGATTCCAATACGAGCATAGGGGTTTTCCTGAGGCACCCATCAGAACTCATCTCGTCTCCACAAGGAAACCTGTGCATGGGAGCCATGTCCAAAGCTTAGGAGAGTACTTCAGGGTCCCGGTGCCACTGCCCCATTCCAAGGCCCTCATGGACACAAAAACACATTAGGACCCATCCTCAGGAAAGTCCATTTCAACTCAGCCACCCCGGTTGCTCCGGCAGAGCCAGCAGATCTAAACTGTCTTGTTGCTAGGAGACAATTGGAATGCGAGGCGGGCTTCCCAGGCATCCATCCGCGAACGGTGCTCAGGCGTCATTCCATAAGGGATGTCCTGGAGCTGTCCAACAGGTCTCAATTGTCCCGCAGAAGGAATACTTGAAGGGGGCATCCCACAACTCCCAACGTGGGAAAACCTCAATGGCCCCGAGATTCTGCTCCCTTCATGAAGCGGCCGTCATGCACAGAAACTCCAGCCTGAGCCAAGGTCTGATCCTCGCCCTGACTTCAGATGAATGAGATATTGGTTCAGATCTGCAGGGGGTACCTGCCGTGCCCTCACCCTGAAACCCAAGTCTAGCTTGTCTTCTCAGACTTCCGTCCTCACACTCCTGGCCCCGAAGCCCTCATGTTTGGCAATTCTGGAACCACAATGCAGCACTCTGCCTGCCCTCTAGGAAAAAAATTATTGCCTCATGAGCTGCCCAGGCATCTTAAATGAGGATAAACCTACACAGCACTCGACGTTACCCAAATTATATAGTCTAACCTGGGCACTAATGCACTGTCGAACACAACCTGAGCCCGGACCTCCTGACCAACACCCAGAAAGCTGACCGCACACTGAGCACATAAAAGCCGCCATGGCCTTAGGTCATCATCTCTTCCCTACCTCCGTTTTGAGGCTTCAGAACCGAGAGCTTATCTCCAATCACTGCCTTGGTGTGAGTCTGATGCAGAAATCAGAACTCCTCCTTACCCATGGCAAGAACCCTTGTGGTTGGCACGTTGTCCAACGTTCAGTGTAGGAGAAACCAGCATTCACCCTGAGGCCCCGCCCATTCTTGAGTGCGACAAGGGCATACACATGCATTGTGGCCCTCAGCATGAGTCCTGTCCTCTAGTAAGTCCTCTCAGTGGCTGGACCATTAGATGTCATAATGGGCTTGACATGTCCCTAGGCCCCAATGTTTAACCAGATTTCTGATTGTCCAGTCGCCCCTCCCCAGGGCTCTACTCTGGAATCCCTCATTTGGTGGGACACCTGAGGTTAAAAACAACAACAACAACAACAACAACAACAACAAAAACGGACTTCCTCCAGCCCACAGAATGACCCCAAACTCTTTGGACGGGCCAAACCACCAGAGAGTAAGACTCCTCCATTTCCCATGAAGTCACCCGGCAATTTCACGACCATGAGTGACACGATATCCAGAGACAAAAACTTGAGCAGGAGCCTCACACTCGCCCTTTTTTCAAATCCCGAAGAGTTCTCCTCATGGTCTGTAGGTCAGTCCTGCCATACCTATGACCGAAACATAAGCCGAGTTTGTGTTTTCAGACAACTGTCCAAACAGCCCTGGCCTACACAACCTACAGGCTCAGGCCCCTGGAGCCAAACCTGAGGACTGTACTTGCCCTCTCCAAGGGAATTGTGTGTGCCCATTCCAATGGCCACAACCCTTCTAATAGGATAAACCTCCAAAGTCCCTGATCCATCTCAATAGTGGTGGCTTCCCAGGAAAAACAGGGGCAATCTGAGCCCAACTGAGCACCTACCTGCACTCAGACCCATAGACAGATGTCTCCAGAGGTAAAAAAGGAAAGAACAGGCCCCTAGGCACTAATCAGATCCATTGCTTTGGTTTCCAGGCATCTCTCCTCAGAGGCCTGGATATCAAAACAGCATATAGCTGTTTCTTGACTCACCCATCAGAAAACATCTCATCTACACATGGGAAACTTGCACGTTGGAGCTGTGTCAAAGCCTCTGTTTAGGAGAACCCTTTAGGGCCCCAGTGCCACCGCTTCATTCCAAGGTCTCCATAGACACAAAAGCTCATTAGGACCCATCCCCAGGGGTGTCCATTTCAACTCAGCGTCCTCGGTTGCTCCCCACAGATCCAGGAGATCTAACCTGTCTTGTTGCTAGGAGACAATTGGAATGCAAGGTGGGCTACCCAGCCATCCATCCTTAGAACCCTGCTCAGAATCATTGGCCTGGAGCCAAACAACAGGTCTCAATTGTCCTGCAGAAGACTCTCTGCAGTTTGGAGCTTCTCACAACTCCCATCGTGGGAAAACCCCCATGGCCTCGTGATGCCCCCCCATTCATGAAGGGGCCATCAGGGACAGAAACTCCAACCTGAGCGATCGTCTGATCCTTGCCCTGACTTCAGATGCACGAGATCTCGATTCAGGTCTGTAGATTGTGCCTGCCATGGCCTCACCCAGAAACCTAAGCCTAGCTTGTGATCTCAGACTTTGGTCGTCAGACTACTGGCCCACAAGCCCTCCAGTTTGGCAATCCAGAACTACAATGCAGCACCCTGCCCGCCCTCCAGAAGAAAAACATTGTCCTCTGGGGCTACCCAGTAACCCCAAATGAGGATCAACCTGCACCGACCTTGGCTGTACCCCAAATACATAGGCTGACCAGGGCACTAATGCCCTTTCTGACACAGCCTGAGCCTGGACCCCCTGGCCCCTCCCAGACAGCTGGCTGCACACTGAGCACATCGAGCCGCCGTGGCCTTAGGTCGTCATCTTTTCCCAACCTCGGTTTTCAGGTTTCAGAACCTAGACCTTATCTCCAATCACTGCCCAGGGTTGAAGGTGATGCAGAAATCAGAACTCCTACCCCATGGCAAGAAACCTTGTGGTTGGCATGTTGTCCAACGTTCAGTGTAGTTGAAACCAGTGTGGCCCATGAGGCCCCGCCCAGGCTAGCAGGCCACATTGGTCACAAACGCACATTGTGACCCTCAGGCTGAGCCCAGTCCTCAAGTAAGGCCACTCAGTGGCTGGATGAAGAGATAGCATATTGGGCTTGCCATGCCCCTAGGCCCCAATTTTTAACCATAGTTCGGGTTTTCCCTCCAGTCTTCCCCACGGCTTTGCTTTGGAATTCCTCTTTTGGTGGGACACCTGAGGTAACAAAACTGAAATGAGTCCTCCCATCCCACAGATTGACGAAAAGCAATTGGGAATCGGGCCAAATCCTCACAGAGGAAGATCGTCCATGGCCCATGAGGCCTCCCCGACATTCCACGGCCATCGCTGATACAAAATCCAGAGACAAACGCCTGAGCAAGCGCCTCAGACTCGCACTTTCTTCATATCCTGATGAGTTCTTCTCATGGTTTGTAGATCGGGCCTGCCATACCTACGACCCCAAACCTAAGCTGAGTTTGTGTTTTCAGACTTCTGTCTTCAAAGTCTTGGGCCACACACCCTCCAGGCTGGGCCCCTGGAGACACACATTAGGACTGTGCCTACCAATCCATGGGAATTCTGCCCATTCCATGGTCCAAAATCGTACAAATTAGGAGAAACCTCCAAAGTCCCTGAGGCCATCCCAATAGTGTAGGTCGCCCGGAACAAACAAGGGCTGTCTGACACCAGCTGATAATCGACCTCCACTCATACCATAGATGGATGTCCCCACAGAAGAAGATTGAACCAGACAGGACCCTAGGCCATAATAGGATCCATTGCTTTGGGCTACAGGCATGTGTCCTCAAAAGCCTGATTCCAATACGAGCATAGGGGTTTTCCTGAGGCACCCATCAGAACTCATCTCGTCTCCACAAGGAAACCTGTGCATGGGAGCCATGTCCAAAGCTTAGGAGAGTACTTCAGGGTCCCGGTGCCACTGCCCCATTCCAAGGCCCTCATGGACACAAAAACACATTAGGACCCATCCTCAGGAAAGTCCATTTCAACTCAGCCACCCCGGTTGCTCCGGCAGAGCCATCAGATCTAAACTGTCTTGTTGCTAGGAGACAATTGGAATGCGAGGCGGGCTTCCCAGGCATCCATCCGCGAACGGTGCTCAGGAGTCATTCCATATGGGATGTCCTGGAGCTGTCCAACAGGTCTCAATTGTCCCGCAGAAGGAATCCTTGAAGGGGGCATCCCACAAATCCCAACGTGGGAAAACCTCAATGGCCCCGAGATTCTGCTCCCTTCATGAAGCGGCCGTCATGCACAGAAACTCCAGCCTGAGCCAAGGTCTCATCCTCGCCCTGACTTCAGATGCATGAGATATTGGTTCAGATCTGCAGGGGGTACCTGCCGTGCCCTCACCCTGAAACCCAAATCTACCTTGTCTTCTCAGACTTCCGTCCTCACACTCCTGGCCCCGAAGCCCTCAAGGTTAGCAATTCCGGACCCACAATGCAGCACTCTGCCTGCCCTCTAGGAAAAAAATTATTGCCTCATGAGCTGCCCAGGCATCTTAAATGAGGATAAACCTACACAGCACTCGACGTTACCCAAATTATATAGTCTAACCTGGGCACTAATGCACTGTCGAACACAACCTGAGCCCGGACCTCCTGACCAACACCCAGAAAGCTGACCGCACACTGAGCACATAAAAGCCGCCATGGCCTTAGGTCATCATCTCTTCCCTACCTCCGTTTTCAGGCTTCAGAACCGAGACCTTATCTTCAATCACTGCCCAGGGGTGAGTGTGATGCAGAAATCAGAACTCCTCCTTACCCATGGCAAGAACCCTTGTGGTTGGCACGTTGTCCAACGTTCAGTGTAGGAGAAACCAGCATTCACCCTGAGGCCCCGCCCATTCTTGAGTGCGACGAGGGCATACATACGCATTGTGACCCTCAGCATGAGTTCAGTCCTCTAGTAAGTCCTCTCAGTGGCTTGTCCATTAGATGTCATAATGGGCTTGACATGTCCCTAGGCCCCAATTTTTAACCAGATTTCTGATTGTCCAGTCGCCCCCCCCCCCGGGGCTCTACTCTGGAATCCCTCATTTGGTGGGACACCTGAGGTTAAAAAAGAAAACAACAACAACAACAACAACAACAACAACAACAACAAAACAGACTTCTTCCAGCCCACAGATTGACCCCAAGTCTTTGGACGGGGCCAAACCACCAGAGAGTAAGACTCGTCCATTTCCCATGAAGTCACCCAGAAATTCCACGACCATGAGTGACACGATATCCAGAGACAAAAACTTGAGCAGGAGCCTCACACTCGCCCTTTTTTCAAATCCCGAAGAGTTCTCCTCATGGTCTGTAGGTCAGTCCTGCCATACCTATGACCCGAAACATAAGCCGAGTTTGTGTTTTCAGACAACTGTCCAAACAGCCCTGGCCTACACAACCTACAGGCTCAGGCCCCTGGAGCCAAACCTGAGGACTGTACTTGCCCTCTCCAAGGGAATTGTGTGTGCCCATTCCAATGGCCACAACCCTTCTAATAGGATAAACCTCCAAAGTCCCTGATCCATCTCAATAGTGGTGGCTTCCCAGGAAAAACAGGGGCAATCTGAGCACAACTGAGCACCTACCTGCACTCAGACCCATAGACAGATGTCTCCAGAGGTAAAAAAGGAAAGAACAGGCCCCTAGGCACTAATCAGATCCATTGCTTTGGTTTCCAGGCATCTCTCCTCAGAGGCCTGGATATCAAAACAGCATATAGCTGTTTCTTGACTCACCCATCAGAAAACATCTCATCTACACATGGGAAACTTGCACGTTGGAGCTGTGTCAAAGCTTCTGTTTAGGAGAACCCTTTAGGGCCCCAGTGCGACCGATTCATTCCAAGGTCTCCATAGACACAAAAGCACATTAGGACCCATCCCCAGGGGTTCCATTTCAACTCAGCGTCCTCGGTAGCTCTCCACAGATCCAGGAGATCTAACCTGTCTTGTTGCTAGGAGACAATTGGAATGCAAGGTGGGCTACCCAGCCATCCATCCTTAGAACCCTGCTCAGAATCATTGGCCTGGACCCAAACAACAGGTCTCAATTGTCCTGCAGAAGACTCTCTGCAGTTTGGAGCTTCTCACAACTCCCATCGTGGGAAAACCCCCATGGCCTCGTGATGCCCCCCCATTCATGAAGGGGCCATCAGGGACAGAAACTCCAACCTGAGCGATCGTCTGATCCTCGCCCTGACTTCAGATGCACGAGATCTCGATTCAGGTCTGTAGATTGTGCCTGCCGTGGCCTCACCCAGAAAACTTAGCCTAGCTTGTGTTCTCAGACTTTGGTCGTCAGACTACTGGCCCACAAGCCCTCCAGTTTGGCAATCCAGAACTACAATGCAGCACCCTGCCCGCCTTCCAGAAGAAAAACATTGTCCTCTGGGGCTACCCAGTAACCCCAAATGTGGATCAACCTGTACCGACCTTGGCTGTACCCCAAATACATAGGCTGACCAGGGCACTAATGCCCTTTCTGACACAGCCTGAGCCTGGACACCCTGGCCCCTCCCAGACAGCTGGCCGCACACTGAGCACATCGAGCCGCCGTGGCCTTAGGTCGTCATATATTCCCAACCTCGGTTTTCAGGTTTCAGAACCTAGACCTTATCTCCAATCACTGCCCAGGGTTGAAGGTGATGCAGAAATCAGAACTCCTTCCCCATGGCAAGAAACCTTGTGGTTGGCATGTTGTCCAACGTTATGTGTAGTTGAAATCAGTGTGGCCCATGAGGCCCCGCCCATGCTAGCCGGCCACATTGGTCACAAACGCACATTGTGACCCTCAGGCTGAGCCCAGTCCTCAAGTAAGGCCACTCAGTGGCTGGATGAAGAGATAGCATATTGGGCTTGCCATGCCCCTAGGCCCCAATTTTTAACCATAGTTCGGGTTGTCCCTTCAGTCTTCCCCACGGCTTTGCTTTGCAATTCCTCTTATGGTGGGACACCAGAGGTAACAAAACTGAAATGAGTCCTCCCATCCCACAGATTGACGAAAAGCAATTGGGAATCGGGCCAAATCCTCAGAGAGGAAGATTCGTCCATGGCCCATGAGGTCTCCCCGACATTCCACGGCCATCGCTGATACAAAATCCAGAGACAAAAGCCTGAGCAAGCGCCTCAGACTCGCACTTTCTTCATTTCCTGAAGAGTCCTTCACATGGTTTGTAGATCGGGCCTGCCATACGTACGTCCCCAAACCTAAGCTGAGTTTGTGTTTTGAGACTTCTGTCCTCAAAGTCTTGGGCCACACACCCTCCAGGCTGGACCCCGGGAGACACACATTAGGACTGGGACTACCAATCCATGGGAATTCTGCCCATTCCATGGTCCAAAATCTTACAAATTAGGAGAAACCTCTAAAGTCCCTGAGGCCATCCCAATAGTGTAGGTCGCCCGGAAAAAAAAGTGCTCTCTGACACCAGCTGATAATCGACCTACACTCATACCATAGATGGATGTCCCCAGAGAAGAAGATTGAACCAGAAAGGACCGTAGGCCATAATAGGATCCATTGATTTGGGTTACAGGCATGTGTCCTCAAAAGCCTGATTCCAATACGAGCATAGGGGTTTTCCTGAGGCACCCATCAGAACTCATCTCGTCTCCACAAGGAAACCTGTGCATGGGAGCCATGTCCAAAGCTTAGGAGAGTACTTCAGGGTCCCGGTGCCACCGCCCCATTCCAAGGCCCTCATGGACACAAAAACACATTAGGACCCATCCTCAGGAAAGTCCATTTCAACTCAGCCATCCCGGTTGCTCCGGCAGAGCCATCAGATCTAAACTGTGTTGTTGCTAGGAGACAATTGGAATGCGAGGCGGGCTTCCCAGGCATCCATCCGCGAATGGTGCTCTGGAGTCATTCCATATGGGATGCCCTGGAGCTGTCCAACAGGTCTCAATTGTCCCGCAGAAGGAATCCTTGAAGGGGGCATCCCACAACTCCCAACGTGGGAAAACCTCAATGGCCCCGAGATTCCGCTCCCTTCATGAAGCGGCCGTCATGCACAGAAACTCCAAACTGAGCCAACGTCTGATCCTTGCCCTGACTTCAGATGCATGAGATATTGGTTCAGATCTGCAGGGGGTACCTGCCATGCCCTCACCCTGAAACCCAAGTCTAGCTTGTCTTCTCAGACTTCCGTCCTCACACTCCTGGCCCCGAAGCCCTCTAGTTTTTCAATTCCGGACCCACAATGCAGCACACTGCCTGCCCTCTAGAAAAAAAATTATTGCCTCATGAGCTGCCCAGGCACCTTAAATGAGGATAAACCTACACAGCACTCGACGTTACCCAAATTATATAGTCTAACCTGGGCACTAATGCACTGTCGAACACAACCTGAGCCCGGACCTCCTGACCAACACCCAGAAAGCTGACCGCACACTGAGCACATAAAACCCGCCATGGCCTTATGTCATCATCTCTTCCCTACCTCCGTTTTCAGGCTTCAGAACCGAGACCTTATCTCCAATCACTGCCCAGGGGTGAGTGTGATGCAGAAATCAGAACTCCTCCTTACCCATGGCAAGAACCCTTGTGGTTGGCACGTTGTCCAACGTTCAGTGTAGGAGAAACCAGCATTCACACTGAGGCCCCGCCCATTCTTGCGTGCGACTAGGGCATACATACGCATTGTGACCCTCAGCATGAGTCCTGTCCTCTAGTAAGTCCTCTCAGTGGCTGGACCATTAGATGTCATAATGGGCTTGACATGTCCCTAGACCCCAATTTTTAACAAGATTTCTGATTGTCCAGGCGCCCCTCCCCAGGGCTCTACTCTGGAATCCCTCATTTGGTGGGACACCTGAGGTTAAAAAAGAAAACAACAACAACAACAACAACAACAACAACAAACGGACTTCTTCCAGTCCATAGATTGACCCCAATCTCTTTGGACGGCCCAAACCACCAGAGAGTAAGAATCGTCCATTTCCAATGAAGTCACCCAGAAATTCCACGACCATGAGTGTCACGATATCCAGAGACAAAAACTTGAGCAGGAGCCTCACACTCGCCCTTTTTTCAAATTCCGAATAGTTCTCCTCATGGTCTGTAGGTCAGTCCTGCCATACCTATGACCCGAAACATAAGCCGAGTTTGTGTTTTCAGACAACTGTCCAAACAGCCCTGGCCTACACAACCTTCAGGCTCAGGCCCCTGGAGCCAAACCTGAGGACTATACTTGCCCTCTCCAAGGGAATTGTGTGTGCCCATTCCAATGGCCACAACCCTTCAAATAGGATAAACCTCCAAAGTCCCTGATCCATCTCAATAGTGTTGGCTTCCCATGAAAAACGGGAAATCTGAGCCCAACTGCGCACCTACCTGCACTCAGACCCATAGACAGATGTCTCCAGAGGTAAAAAGGAAAGAACAGGCCCCTAGGCACTAATCAGATCCATTGCTTTGGTTTCCAGGCATCTCTCCTCAGAGGCCTGGATTTCAAAAGCAGCATATAGCTGTTTCTTGACTCACCCATCAGAAAACATCTCATCTACACATGGGAAACTTGCACGTTGGAGCTGTGTCAAAGCCTCTGTTTAGGAGAACCCTTTAGGGCCCCAGTGCCACCGCTTCATTCCAAGGTCTCCATAGACACAAAAGCACATTAGGACCCATCCCCAGGGGTGTCCATTTCAACTCAGCGTCCTCGGTTGGTCCCCACAGATCCAGGCGATCTATCCTGTCTAGTTGCTAGGAGACAATTGGAATGCGAGGTGGGCTACCCATCCATCCATCCTTAGAACCCTGCTCAGAATCATTGGCCTGGACCCAAACAACAGGTCTCAATTGTTCTGCAGAACACTCTCTGCAGTTTGGAGCTTCTCACAACTCCCATCGTGGGAAAACTCCCATGGCCTCGTGATGCCCCCCCCATTCATGAAGGGGCCATCAGGGACAGAAACTCCAACCTGAGCGATCGTCTGATCCTCGCCCTGACTTCAGATGCACGAGATCTCGATTAAGGTCTGTATATTGTGCCTGCCATGGCCTCACCCAGAAACCTAAGCCTAGCTTGTGTTCTCAGACTTTCGTCGTCAGACTACTGGCCCACAAGCCCTCCAGTTTGGCAATCCAGAAATACAATGCAGCACCCTGCCCGCCCTCCAGAAGAAAAACATTGTCCTCTGGGGCTACCCAGTAACCCCAAATGAGGATCAACCTGCACCGACTTTGGCTGTACCCCAAATACATAGGCTGACCAGGGCGCTAATGCCCTTTCTGACACAGGCTTAGCCTGGACCCCTGGCCCCTCCCAGACAGCTGGCCGCACACTGAGCACATCTAGCCACTGTGGACTTAGGTCCTCATCTCTACCCAACATCGGTTTTCAGGTTTCAGAACCTAGACCTTATCTCCAATCACTGACCAGGGTTGAAGGTGATGCAGAAATCAGAACTCCTTCCCCATGGCAAGAAACTTTGTGGTTGGCATGTTGTCCAACGTTCAGTGTAGTTGAAACCAGTGTGGCCCATGAGGCCCCGCCCATGCTCGCCGGCCACATTGGTCACAAACGCACATTGTGACCCTCAGGCTCAGCCCAGTCCTCAAGTAAGGCCACTCAGTGGCTGGATGAAGAGATAGCATATTGGGCTTGCCTTGCCCCTAGGCCCCAATTTTTAACCATAGTTCGGGTTGTCCCTTCCGTCTTCCCCACGGCTTTGCTTTGGAATTCCTCTTTTGGTGGGAAACCTGAGGAAACAAGACTGAAATGAGTCGTCCCATCCCACAGATTGACGAAAAGCAATTGGGAATCGGGCCAAATCCTCAGAGAGGAAGATTCGTCCATGGCCCATGAGGCCTCCCCGACATTCCACGGCCATCGCTGATACAAAATCCAGAGACAAAAGCCTGAGCAAGCGCCTCAGACTCGCACTTTCTTCATTTCCTGAAGAGTTCTTCACATGGTTTGTAGATCGGGCCTGCCATACGTACGTCCCCAAACCTAAGCTGAGTTTGTGTTTTCAGACTTCTGTCCTCAAAGTCTTGGGCCACACACCCTCCAGGCTGGACCCCGGGAGACACTCATTAGGACTGGGACTACCAATCCATGGGAATTCTGCCCATTCCATGGTCCAAAATCATACAAATTAGGAGAAACCTCCAAAGTCCCTGAGGCCATCCCAATAGTGTAGGTCGCCTGGAAAAAAATTGCTCTCTGACACCAGCTGATAATCGACCTCCACTCATACCATAGATGGATGTCCCCAGAGAAGAAGATTGAACCAGAAAGGACTGTAGGCCATAATAGGATCCATTGATTTGGGTTACAGGCATGTGTCCTCAAAAGCCTGATTCCAATACGAGCATAGGGGTTTTCCTGAGGCACCCATCAGAACTCATCTCGTCTCCACAAGGAAACCTGTGCATGGGAGCCATGTCCAAAGCTTAGGAGAGTACTTCAGGGTCCCGGTGCCACCGCCCCATTCCAAGGCCCTCATGGACACAAAAACACATTAGGACCCATCCTCAGGAAAGTCCATTTCAACTCAGCCATCCCGGTTGCTCCGGCAGAGCCATCAGATCTAAACTGTGTTGTTGCTAGGAGACAATTGGAATGCGAGGCGGGCTTCCCAGGCATCCATCCGCGAATGGTGCTCTGGAGTCATTCCATATGGGATGTCCTGGAGCTGTCCAACAGGTCTCAATTGTCCCGCAGAAGGAATCCTTGAAGGGGGCATCCCACAACTCCCAACGTGGGAAAACCTCAATGGCCCCGAGATTCCGCTCCCTTCATGAAGCGGCCGTCATGCACAGAAACTCCAAACTGAGCCAACGTCTGATCCTTGCCCTGACTTCAGATGCATGAGATATTGGTTCAGATCTGCAGGGGGTACCTTCCGTGCCCTCACCCTGAAACCCAAGTCTAGCTTGTCTTCTCAGACTTCCGTCCTCACACTCCTGGCCCCAAAGCCCTCTAGTTTTTCAATTCCGGACCCACAATGCAGCACTCTGCCTGCCCTCTAGAAAAAAAATTATTGACTCAGGAGCTGCCCAGGCACCTTAAATGAGGATAAACCTACACAGCACTCGACGTTACCCAAATTATATAGTCTAACCTGGGCACTAATGCACTGTCGAACACAACCTGAGCCCGGACCTCCTGACCAACACCCAGAAAGCTGACCGCACACTGAGCACATAAAACCCGCCATGGCCTTAGGTCATCATCTCTTCCCTACCTCCGTTTTCAGGCTTCAGAACTGAGACCTTATCTCCAATCACTGCCCAGGGGTGAGTGTGATGCAGAAATCAGAACTCCTCCTTACCCATGGCAAGAACCCTTGTGGTTGGCACGTTGTCCAACGTTCAGTGTAGGAGAAACCAGCATTCACACTGAGGCCCCGCCCATTCTTGCGTGCGACTAGGGCATACATACGCATTGTGACCCTCAGCATGAGTCCTGTCTTCTAGTAAGTCCTCTCAGTGGCTGGACCATTAGATGTCATAATGGGCTTGACATGTCCCTAGACCCCAATTTTTACCAGATTTCTGACTGTCCAGTCGCCCCTCCCCAGGGCTCTACTCTGGAATCCCTCATTTGGTGGAACACCTGAGGTTAAAAAAGAAAACAACAACAACAACAACAACAAAAAAAAAAACGGACTTCTTCCAGCCCATAGATTGACCCCAAACTCTTTGGACGGGGCCAAACCACCAGAGAGTAAGAATCGTCCATTTCCAATGAAGTCACCCAGAAATTCCACGACCATGAGTGTCACGATATCCAGAGACAAAAACTTGAGCAGGAGCCTCACACTCGCCCTTTTTTCAAATTCCGAAGAGTTCTCCTCATGGTCTGTAGGTCAGTCCTGCCATACCTATGACCCGAAACATAAGCCGAGTTTGTGTTTTCAGACAACTGTCCAAACAGCCCTGGCCTACACAACCTTCAGGCTCAGACCCCTGGAGCCAAACCTGAGGACTATACTTGCCCTCTCCAAGGGAATTGTGTGTGCCCATTCCAATGGCCACAACCCTTCAAATAGGATAAACCTCCAAAGTCCCTGATCCATCTCAATAGTGTTGGCTTCCCAGGAAAAACAGGGGAAATTTGAGCCCAACTGCGCACCTACCTGCACTCAGACCCATAGACAGATGTCTCCAGAGGTAAAAAGGAAAGAACAGGCCCCTAGGCACTAATCAGATCCATTGCTTTGGTTTCCAGGCATCTCTCCTCAGAGGCCTGGATTTCAAAAGCAGCATATAGCTGTTTCTTGACTCACCCATCAGAAAACATCTCATCTACACATGGGAAACTTGCACGTTGGAGCTGTGTCAAAGCCTCTGTTTAGGAGAACCCTTTAGGGCCCCAGTGCCACCGCTTCATTCCAAGGTCTCCATAGACACAAAAGCACATTAGGACCCATCCCCAGGGGTGTCCATTTCAACTCAGTGTCCTCGGTTGGTCCCCACAGATCCAGGAAATCTATCCTGTCTTGTTGCTAGGAGACAATTGGAATGCGAGGTGGGCTACCCATCCATCCATCCTTAGAACCCTGCTCAGAATCATTGGCCTGGACCCAAACAACAGGTCTCAATTGTTCTGCAGAACACTCTCTGCAGTTTGGAGCTTCTCACAACTCCCATCGTGGGAAAACTCCCATGGCCTCGTGATGCCCCCCCATTCATGAAGGGGCCATCAGGGACAGAAACTCCAACCTGAGCGATCGTCTGATCCTCGCCCTGACTTCAGATGCACGAGATCTCGATTCAGGTCTGTAGATTGTGCCTGCCGTGGCCTCACCCAGAAACCTAAGCCTAGCTTGTGTTCTCAGACTTTGGTCGTCAGACTACTGGCCCACAAGCCCTCCAGTTTGGCAATCCAGAAATACAATGCAGCACCCTGCCCGCCCTCCAGAAGAAAAACATTGTCCTCTGGGGCTACCCAGTAACCCCCAATGAGGATCAACCTGCACCGACTTTGGCTGTACCCCAAATACATAGGCTGACCAGGGCGCTAATGCCCTTTCTGACACAGGCTTAGCCTGGACCCCTGGCCCCTCCCAGACAGCTGGCCGCACACTGAGCACATCTAGCCACTGTGGACTTAGGTCCTCATCTCTACCCAACATCGGTTTTCATGTTTCAGAACCTAGACCATATCTCCAATCACTGACCAGGGTTGAAGGTGATGCAGAAATCAGAACTCCTTCCCCATGGCAAGAAACTTTGTGGTTGGCATGTTGTCCAACGTTCAGTGTAGTTGAAACCAGTGTGGCCCATGAGGCCCCGCCCATGCTCGCCGGCCACATTGGTCACAAACGCACATTGTGACCCTCAGGCTCAGCCCAGTCCTCAAGTAAGGCCACTCAGTGGCTGGATGAAGAGATAGCATATTGGGCTTGCCTTGCCCCTAGGCCCCAATTTTTAACCATAGTTCGGGTTGTCTCTTCAGTCTTCCCCACGGCTTTGCTTTTGAATTCCTCTTTTGGTGGGAAACCTGAGGAAACAAGACTGAAATGAGTCGTCCCATCCCACAGATTGACGAAAAGCAATTGGGAATCGGGCCAAATCCTCAAGAGGAAGATTCATCCATGGCCCATGAGGCCTCCCCGACATTCCACGGCCATCGCTGATACAAAATCCAGAGACTAAAGCCTGAGCAAGCGCCTCAGACTCGCACTTTCTTCATTTCCTGAAGAGTTCTTCACATGGTTTGTAGATCGGGCCTGATATACCTACGTCCCCAAACCTAAGCTGAGTTTGTGTTTTCAGACATCTGTCCTCAAAGTCTTGGGCCACACACCCTCCAGGCTGGACCCCGGGAGACACACATTAGGACTGGGACTACCAATCCATGGGAATTCTGCCCATTCCATGGTCCAAAATCATACAAATTAGGAGAAACTTCCAAAGTCCCTGAGGCCATCCCAATAGTGTAGGTCGCCCGGAACAAACAAGGGCTGTCTGACACCAGCTGATAATCGACCTACACTCATACCATAGATGGATGTCCCCAGAGAAGAAGATTGAACCAGACAGGACCCTAGGCCATAATAGGATCCATTGCTTTGGGTTACAGCCATGTGTCCTCAAAAGCCTGATTCCAATACGAGCATACGGGTTTTCCTGAGGCACCCATCAGAACTCATCTCGTCTCCACAAGGAAACCTGTGCATGGGAGCCGTGTCCAAAGCTTAGGAGAGTACTTCAGGTTCCCGGTGCCACCGCACCATTCCAAGGCCCTCATGAACACAAAAACACATTAGGACCCATCCTCAGGAAAGTCCATTTCAACTCAGCCACCCCGGTTGCTCCGGCAGAGCCATCAGATCTAAACTGTCTTGTTGCTAGGAGACAATTGGAATGCGAGGCGGGCTTCCCAGGCATCCATCCGCGAACGGTGCTCTGGAGTCATTCCATAAGGGATGTCCTGGAGCTGTCCAACAGGTCTCAATTGTCCCGCAGAAGGAATCCTTGAAGGGGGCATCTCACAGCTCCCAACGTGGGAAAACCTCAATGGACCCGAGATTCCGCTCCCTTCATGAAGCGGCCCTCATGCACAGAAACTCCAAACTGAGCCAACGTCTGATCCTCGCCCTGACTTCAGATGCATGAGATATTTGTTCAGATCTGCAGGGGGTACCTGCCATGCCCTCACCCTGAAACACAAGTCTAGCTTGTCTTCTCAGACTTCCGTCCTCACACTCCTAGCCCCGAAGCCCTCTAGTTTGTCAATTCCGGACCCACAATGCAGCACTCTGCCTGCCCTCTAGAAAAAAAATTATTGCCTCATGAGCTGCCCAGGCACCTTAAATGAGGATAAACCTACACAGCACTCGACGTTACCCAAATTATATAGTCTAACCTGGGCACTAATGCACTGTCGAACACAACCTGAGCCCGGACCGCCTGACCAACACCCCGAAAGCTGACCGCACACGGAGCACATAAAACCCGCCATGGCCTTAGGTCATCATCTCTTCCCTACCTCCGTTTTCAGGCTTCAGAACCGAGACCTTATCTCCAATCACTGCCCAGGGGTGAGTGTGATGCAGAAATCAGAACTCCTCCTTACCCATGGCAAGAACCCTTGTGGTTGGCACGTTGTCCAACGTTCAGTGTAGGAGAAACCAGCATTCACCCTGGGGCCCCGCCCATTCTTGCGTGCGACGAGGGCATACATACGCATTGTGACCCTCAGCATGAGTCCTGTCCTCTAGTAAGTCCTCTCAGTGGCTGGACCATTAGATGTTATAATGGGCTTGACATGTCCCTAGGCCCCAATTTTTAACCAGATTTCTGATTGTCCAGTCGCCCCTCCCCAGGGCTCTACTCTGGAATCCCTCATTTGGTGGGACACCTGAGGTTAAAAAAGAAAACAACAACAACAACAACAACAAAAAAAAAAACGGACTTCTTCCAGCTCATAGATTGACCCCAAACTCTTTGGACGGGGCCAAACCACCAGAGAGTAAGACTCGTCCATTTCCCATGAATTCACCCAGAAATTCCACGACCATGAGTGACACGATATCCAGAGACAAAAACTTGAGCAGGAGCCTCACACTTGCCCATTTTTCAAATTCCGAAGAGTTCTCCTCATGGTCTGTAGGTCAGTCCTGCCATACCTATGACCCGAAACATAAGCCGAGTTTGTGTTTTCAGACAACTGACCAAACAGCCCTGGCCTACACAACCTACAGGCTCAGGCCCCTGGAGCCAAACCTGAGGACTGTACTTGCCCTCTCCAAGGGAATTGTGTGTGCCCATTCCAATGGCCACAACCCTTCAAATAGGATAAACCTCCAAAGTCCCTGATCCATCTCAATAGTGTTGGCTTCCCAGGAAAAACAGGGGAAATCTGAGCCCAACTGCGCACCTACCTGCACTCACACCCATAGACAGATGTCTCCAGAGGTAAAAAGTAAAGAACAGGCCCCTAGGAACTAATCAGATCCATTGCTTTGGTTTCCCGGCATCTCTCCTCAGAGGCCTGGATTTCAAAAGCAGCACATAGCTGTTTCTTGACTCACCCATCAGAAAACATCTCATCTACACATGGGAAACTTGCACGTTGGAGCTCTGTCAAAGCCTCTGTTTAGGAGAACCCTTTAGGGCCCCAGTGCTACCGCTTCATTCCAAGGTCTCCATAGACACAAAAGCACATTAGGACCCATCCCCAGGGGTGTCCATTTCAACTCAGCGTCCTCGGTTGGTCCCCACAGATCCAGGAGATCTATCCTGTCTTGTTGCTAGGAGACAATTGGAATGCGAGGTGGGCTACCCATCCATCCATCCTTAGAACCCTGCTCAGAATCATTGGCCTGGACCCAAACAACAGGTCTCAATTGTTCTGCAGAACACTCTCTGCAGTTTGGAGCTTCTCACAACTCCCATCGTGGGAAAACTCCCATGCCCTGTGATGCCCCCCCATTCATGAAGGGGCCATCAGGGACAGAAACTCCAACCTGAGCGATCGTCTGATCCTCGCCCTGACTTCAGATGCACGAGATCTCGATTCAGGTCTGTAGATTGTGCCTGCCATGGCCTCACCCAGAAACCTAAGCCTAGCTTGTGTTCTCAGACTTTGGTCGTCAGACTACTGGCCCACAAGCCCTCCAGTTTGGCAATCCAGAAATACAATGCAGCACCCTGCCCGCCCTCCAGAAGAAAAACATTGTCCTCTGGGGCTACCCAGTAACCCCCAATGAGGATCAACCTGCACCGACTTTGGCTGTACCCCAAATACATAGGCTGACCAGGGCGCTAATGCCCTTTCTGACACAGGCTTAGCCTGGACCCCTGGCCCCTCCCAGACAGCTGGCCGCACACTGAGCACATCTAGCCACTGTGGACTTAGGTCCTCATCTCTACCCAACATCGGTTTTCATGTTTCAGAACCTAGACCATATCTCCAATCACTGACCAGGGTTGAAGGTGATGCAGAAATCAGAACTCCTTCCCCATGGCAAGAAACTTTGTGGTTGGCATGTTGTCCAACGTTCAGTGTAGTTGAAACCAGTGTGGCCCATGAGGCCCCGCCCATGCTCGCCGGCCACATTGGTCACAAACGCACATTGTGACCCTCAGGCTCAGCCCAGTCCTCAAGTAAGGCCACTCAGTGGCTGGATGAAGAGATAGCATATTGGGCTTGCCTTGCCCCTAGGCCCCAATTTTTAACCATAGTTCGGGTTGTCTCTTCAGTCTTCCCCACGGCTTTGCTTTTGAATTCCTCTTTTGGTGGGAAACCTGAGGAAACAAGACTGAAATGAGTCGTCCCATCCCACAGATTGACGAAAAGCAATTGGGAATCGGGCCAAATCCTCAAGAGGAAGATTCATCCATGGCCCATGAGGCCTCCCCGACATTCCACGGCCATCGCTGATACAAAATCCAGAGACTAAAGCCTGAGCAAGCGCCTCAGACTCGCACTTTCTTCATTTCCTGAAGAGTTCTTCACATGGTTTGTAGATCGGGCCTGATATACCTACGTCCCCAAACCTAAGCTGAGTTTGTGTTTTCAGACATCTGTCCTCAAAGTCTTGGGCCACACACCCTCCAGGCTGGACCCCGGGAGACACACATTAGGACTGGGACTACCAATCCATGGGAATTCTGCCCATTCCATGGTCCAAAATCATACAAATTAGGAGAAACTTCCAAAGTCCCTGAGGCCATCCCAATAGTGTAGGTCGCCCGGAACAAACAAGGGCTGTCTGACACCAGCTGATAATCGACCTACACTCATACCATAGATGGATGTCCCCAGAGAAGAAGATTGAACCAGACAGGACCCTAGGCCATAATAGGATCCATTGCTTTGGGTTACAGCCATGTGTCCTCAAAAGCCTGATTCCAATACGAGCATACGGGTTTTCCTGAGGCACCCATCAGAACTCATCTCGTCTCCACAAGGAAACCTGTGCATGGGAGCCGTGTCCAAAGCTTAGGAGAGTACTTCAGGTTCCCGGTGCCACCGCACCATTCCAAGGCCCTCATGGACACAAAAACACATTAGGACCCATCCTCAGGAAAGTCCATTTCAACTCAGCCACCCCGGTTGCTCCGGCAGAGCCATCAGATCTAAACTGTCTTGTTGCTAGGAGACAATTGGAATGCGAGGCGGGCTTCCCAGGCATCCATCCGCGAACGGTGCTCTGGAGTCATTCCATAAGGGATGTCCTGGGGCTGTCCAACAGGTCTCAATTGTCCCGCAGAAGGAATCCTTGAAGGGGGCATCTCACAGCTCCCAACGTGGGAAAACCTCAATGGACCCGAGATTCCGCTCCCTTCATGAAGCGGCCCTCATGCACAGAAACTCCAAACTGAGCCAACGTCTGATCCTCGCCCTGACTTCAGATGCATGAGATATTTGTTCAGATCTGCAGGGGGTACCTGCCATGCCCTCACCCTGAAACACAAGTCTAGCTTGTCTTCTCAGACTTCCGTCCTCACACTCCTAGCCCCGAAGCCCTCTAGTTTGTCAATTCCGGACCCACAATGCAGCACTCTGCCTGCCCTCTAGAAAAAAAATTATTGCCTCATGAGCTGCCCAGGCACCTTAAATGAGGATAAACCTACACAGCACTCGACGTTACCCAAATTATATAGTCTAACCTGGGCACTAATGCACTGTCGAACACAACCTGAGCCCGGACCGCCTGACCAACACCCCGAAAGCTGACCGCACACGGAGCACATTAAACCCGCCATGGCCTTAGGTCATCATCTCTTCCCTACCTCCGTTTTCAGGCTTCAGAACCGAGACCTTATCTCCAATCACTGCCCAGGGGTGAGTGTGATGCAGAAATCAGAACTCCTCCTTACCCATGGCAAGAACCCTTGTGGTTGGCACGTTGTCCAACGTTCAGTGTAGGAGAAACCAGCATTCACCCTGGGGCCCCGCCCATTCTTGCGTGCGACGAGGGCATACATACGCATTGTGACCCTCAGCATGAGTCCTGTCCTCTAGTAAGTCCTCTCAGTGGCTGGACCATTAGATGTTATAATGGGCTTGACATGTCCCTAGGCCCCAATTTTTAACCAGATTTCTGATTGTCCAGTCGCCCCTCCCCAGGGCTCTACTCTGGAATCCCTCATTTGGTGGGACACCTGAGGTTAAAAAAGAAAACAACAACAACAACAACAAAAAAAAAAAAAAACGGACTTCTTCCAGCTCATAGATTGACCCCAAACTCTTTGGACGGGGCCAAACCACCAGAGAGTAAGACTCGTCCATTTCCCATGAATTCACCCAGAAATTCCACGACCATGAGTGACACGATATCCAGAGACAAAAACTTGAGCAGGAGCCTCACACTTGCCCATTTTTCAAATTCCGAAGAGTTCTCCTCATGGTCTGTAGGTCAGTCCTGCCATACCTATGACCCGAAACATAAGCCGAGTTTGTGTTTTCAGACAACTGACCAAACAGCCCTGGCCTACACAACCTACAGGCTCAGGCCCCTGGAGCCAAACCTGAGGACTGTACTTGCCCTCTCCAAGGGAATTGTGTGTGCCCATTCCAATGGCCACAACCCTTCAAATAGGATAAACCTCCAAAGTCCCTGATCCATCTCAATAGTGTTGGCTTCCCAGGAAAAACAGGGGAAATCTGAGCCCAACTGCGCACCTACCTGCACTCACACCCATAGACAGATGTCTCCAGAGGTAAAAAGTAAAGAACAGGCCCCTAGGAACTAATCAGATCCATTGCTTTGGTTTCCCGGCATCTCTCCTCAGAGGCCTGGATTTCAAAAGCAGCACATAGCTGTTTCTTGACTCACCCATCAGAAAACATCTCATCTACACATGGGAAACTTGCACGTTGGAGCTCTGTCAAAGCCTCTGTTTAGGAGAACCCTTTAGGGCCCCAGTGCTACCGCTTCATTCCAAGGTCTCCATAGACACAAAAGCACATTAGGACCCATCCCCAGGGGTGTCCATTTCAACTCAGCGTCCTCGGTTGGTCCCCACAGATCCAGGAGATCTATCCTGTCTTGTTGCTAGGAGACAATCGGAATGCGAGGTGGGCTACCCAGCCATCCATCCTTAGAATCCTGCTCAGAATCATTGGCCTGGAGCCAAACAACAGGTCTCAATTGTTCTGCAGAAGACTCTCTGCAGTTTGGAGCTTCTCACAACTCCCATCGTGGGAAAACCCCCATGGCCTCGTGATGCCCCCCCATTCATGAAGGGGCCATCAGGGACAGAAACTCCAACCTGAGCGATCGTCTCATCCTCGCCCTGACTTCAGATGCATGAGATCTTGATTCAGGTCTGTAGATTGTGCCTGCCATGGCCTCACCCAGAAACCTAAGCCTAGCTTGTGTTCTCAGACTTTGGTCGTCAGACTACTGGCCTACAAGCGGTCCATTTTGGCAATACAGAAATACAATGCAGCACCCTGCCCGCCCTACAGAAGAAAAACATTGTCCTCTGGGGCTACCCAGTAACCCCAAATGAGGATCAACCTGCACCGACTTTGGCTGTACCCCAAATACATAGGCTGACCAGGGCGCTAATGCCCTTTCTGACACAGGCTGAGCCTGGACCCCTGGCCCCTCCCAGACAGCTGGGCGCACACTGAGCACATCGAGCCGCCGTGGACTTAGGTCCTCATCTCTACCCAACATCGGTTTTCAGGTTTCAGAACCTAGAACTTATCTCCAATCACTGCCCAGGGTTGAAGGTGATGCAGAAATCAGAACTCCTTCCCCATGGCAAGAAACCTTGTGGTTGGCATGTTGTCCAACGTTCAGTCTAGTTGAAAACAGTGTGGCCCATGAGGCCCCGCCCATGCTCGCCGGCCACATTGGTCACAAACGCACATTGTGACCCTCAGGCTGAGCCCAGTCCTCAAGTAAGGCCACTCAGTGGCTGGATGAAGAGATAGCATATTGGGCTTGCCTTGCCCCTAGGCCCCAAGTTTTAACCATAGTTCGGGTTGTCCCTTCAGTCTTCCCCACGGCTTTGCTTTGGAATTCCTCTTTTGGTGGGACACCTGAGGAAACAAA
Organism: Mustela nivalis; assembly: GCF_964662115.1. Taxonomy (NCBI): domain Eukaryota; kingdom Metazoa; phylum Chordata; class Mammalia; order Carnivora; family Mustelidae; genus Mustela; species Mustela nivalis. The sequence continues at coordinate 765,638 of NW_028136515.1, forward strand.
ACTGAAATGAGTCCTCCCATCAAACAGATTTACGAGAAGCAATTGGGAATCGGGCCAAATCCTCAGAGAGGAAGATTCGTCCATGGCCCATGAGGCCTCCGCGACATTCCACGGCCATCGCTGATACAAAATCCAGAGACAAAAGCCTGAGCAAGCGCCTCAGACTCCCACTTTCTTCATATCCTGAAGAGTTCTTCACATGGTTTGTAGATCGGGCCTGCCCTACCTACGTCCCCAAACCTAAGCTGATTTTGTGTTTTCAGACTTCTGTCCTCAAAGTCTTGGGCCAAACACCCTCCAGTCTGGACCCCTGGAGACAGACATTAGGACTGGGACTACCAATCCATGGGAATTCTGCCCATTCTATGGTCCCAAATCATACAAATTAGGAGAAACCTCCAAAGTCCCTGAGGCCTTCCCAATAGTGTAGTTCGCCCGGAAAAAAAAGTGCTCTCTGACACCAGCTGATAATCGACCTCCACTCATACCATAGATGGATGTCCCCAGAGAAGAAGATTGAACCAGAAAGGACCGTAGGCCATAATAGGATCCATTGATTTGGGTTACAGGCATGTGTCCTCAAAAGCCTGATTCCAATACGAGCATAGGGGTTTTCCTGAGGCACCCATCAGAACTCATCTCGTCTCCACAAGGAAACCTGTGCATGGGAGCCATGTCCAAAGCTTAGGAGAGTACTTCAGGGTCCCGGTGCCACCGCCCCATTCCAAGGCCCTCATGGACACAAAAACACATTAGGACCCATTCTCAGGAAAGTCCATTTCAACTCAGCCACCCCGGTTGCTCCGGCAGAGCCATCAGATCTAAACTGTCTTGTTGCTAGGAGACAATTGGAATGCGAGGCGGGCTTCCCAGGCATCCATCCGCGAACGGTGCTCTGGAGTCATTCCATAAGGGATGTCCTGGAGCTGTCCAACAGGTCTCAATTGTCCCGCAGAAGGAATCCTTGAAGGGGGCATCCCACACCTCCCAACGTGGGAAAAGCTCAATGGCCCCGAGATCCCGCTCCCTTCATAAAACGGCCGTCAAGCACAGAATATCCAACCTGAGCCAACGTCTGATCCTCGCCCTGACTTCAGATGCATGAGATATTGGTTCAGATCTGCAGGGGGTACCTTCCGTGCCCTCACCCTGAAACCCAAGTCTAGCTTGTCTTCTCAGACTTCCGTCCTCACACTCCTGGCCCCGAAGCCCTCTAGTTTGTCAATTCCGGACCCACAATGCAGCACTCTGCCTGCCCTCTAGAAAAAAAAATTATTGCCTCATGAGCTGCCCAGGCACCTTAAATGAGGATAAACCTACACAGCACTCGACGTTACCCAAATTATATAGTCTAACCTGGGCACTAATGCACTGTCGAACACAACCTGAACCCTGACCTCCTGACCAACACTAAGAAAGCTGACCGCACACTGAGCACATAAAACCCGCCATGGTCTTAGGTCATCATCTCTTCCCTACCTCCGTTTTCAGGCTTCAGAACCGAGACCTTATCTCCAATCAAAGCCCAGGGGTGAGTATGATGCAGAAATCAGAACTCCTCCTTACCCATGGCAAGAACCCTTGTGGTTGGCACGTTGTCCAACGTTCAGTGTAGGAGAAACCAGCATTCACCCTGAGGCCCCGCCCATTCTTGTGTGCGATGAGGGCATACATACGCATTGTGACCCTCAGCATGAGTCCTGTTCTCTAGTAAGTCCTCTCAGTGGCTGGACCATTAGATGTCATAATGGGCTTGACATGTCCCTAGGCCCCAATTTTTAACCAGATTTCTGATTGTCCAGTCGCCCCTCCCCAGGGCTCTACTCTGGAATACCTCATTTGGTGGGACACCTGAGGTTAAAAAAGAAAACAAAAAAAAAAAAAACGGACTTCTTCCAGCCCACAGATTGACCCTAAGCTCTTTAGACGGGGCCAAACTGCCAGAGAGTAAGACTCGTCCATTTCCCATGAAGTCACCCGGCAATTTCACGACCATGAGTGACACGATATCCAGAGACAAAAACTTGAGCAAGAGCCTCACACTCGCCCTTTTTTCATATCCCGAAGTGTTCTCCTCATGGTCTGTAGATCAGTCCTGCCATACCTATGACCCAAAACATAAGCCGAGTTTGTGTTTTCAGACAACTGTCCAAACAGCTCTGGCCTACACACCCTACAGGCTCAGGGCCCTGGAGCCAAACCTGAGGACTGTACTTGCCCTCTCCAAGGGAATTGTATGTGCCCATTCCAATGGCCACAACCCTACTAGTAGGATAACCTCCAAAGTCCCTGAGGCCATCCCAATAGTTGTGGCTTCCCAGGACAAACAGGGGCAATCTGAGCCCATCTGAGCACCTACCTGCACTCAGACCCGTAGACTGATGTCCCCAGAGGTAAAAAGGAACGAACAGGCCTTTAGGCACTAATCGGATCCATTGCTTTGGTTTCCAGGCATCTCTCCTCAGAGGCCTGGATTTCAATACCAGCATATGGCTGTTTCTTGACTCACCCATCAGAACAAATCTCATCTGCACATGGGAAACATGCACGTTGGAGCTGTGTCAAAGCCTCTGTTTAGGAGAACCCTTCAGGGCCCCAGGGCCACCGCTTCATTCCAAGGTCTCCATAGACACAAAAACATATTAGGACACATCCACAGGAGAGTCCATTTCAACTCAGCCTCCTCGGTTGCCCCCCACATCCAGCAGATCTAAACTGTCTTGTTGCTTGGGGACAATTGGAATGCGAGGTGGGCTACCCAGCCATCCATCCTTAGAACCCTGCTCGGAGTCGTTGGCCTGGAGCCAACCAACAGGTCTCAATTGTCCTGCAGAAGAATCTTTGCAGTTTGGAGCTTCTCAAAACTCCCATCGTGGGAAAACCCCCATGTCCTCGTGATCCAACCCCCTTCAAGAAAGGGCCATCAGGGCAGAAAGTCCAACCTGAGCGATCGTCTGATCCTTGCCCTCACTTCAGATGCACGAGATCTCTATTGAGGTCTGTAGATTGTGCCTGCCATATGCTCACCCAGACACCTAGGCCTAGCTTGGGTTCTCAGACTCCGTCCTCAGACTACTGCCCCACAAGCCCTCCAGTTTGGCAATCGAGAACTACAATGCCGCACTCTGCCTGCCCTATAGATGTAAAATATTGCCCTCAGGGCTACCCCGAAACCCCAAATGAGGATCAACCTGCACGCCATTCGGCTGTACCCCAAACATATAGGCTGACCTGGGCACTATTTCCCCTTCTGACCCAGCCTGAGCCTGGACCTCCTGGTCCCACTCAGACAGCTGGCCGCACACTGAGCACATCGGACCCGCCATGGCCTTAGGTGGTCATCTCTTCCCAACTGCGGTTTTCAGGCTCCAGAACCTAGACCTTATCACCAACCACTGCCCAGGTCTGAAAATGATGCAGAAATCAGAACTCTTTCCCCATGGCAAGAAACCTTGTGCTTGGCATGTTGTCCAACGTTCAGTGTAGTTGAAACAAGCGTGGCCCATGAGGCCCAACCCATGCATGCGGGCCACATTGGTCACAAACACACATTGTGACCCTCAGCCTGAGCCCAGTCCTCAGGTAAGGCCTCTCAGGGCCTATATGAAGAGACAGCATATTGGGCTTGCCATGCCCCTAGGCCCCAATTTTTAACCATAGTTCGGGTTGTCCCTTCACACTTCCCCAGGGCTCTGCTTTGGAATTCCTCTTTTGGTGGGACACCTGAGGTAACAAACCTGAAAGGAGTCCTCCCATCCCACAGATTGACGAAAAACAATTGGGATCGGGCCAAATCCACAGAGAGGAAGATTCGTCCATGGCCCATGAGACATCCCCAACATTCCACGGCCATCGCTGAAACAAAATCCAGAGACAAAAGCCTGAGCAAGCGCCTCAGACTCGCTCATTCTTCATATCCTGAAGAGTTCTTCTCATGGTTTGTAGATCGGGCGTGCCATACCTACGTCCCCAAACTTAAGCTGAGTTTGTGTTTTCAGTCTTCTGTCCTCAAAGTCCTGGGCCACACTCCCTCCAGGCTGGGGCCCCTGGAGCCACACATTAGGACTGCCCCCACCCAATCCATGGGAATTCTGCCCATTCCATTGTCAAACATCGTACAAATTAGGAGAACCCTCCAAAGTCCCTGAGGCCATCCCAATAGTGTAGGTCGCCCGGGACAAAAAAGGGCGGTTGATACCGGCTGGGCATCTACCTCCACTCATTTACCTCCACTCATACCAAGAAGATTGAACCAGACAGGACCCGAGGCCATTATCGGATCCATTGCTTTGGTTTACAGGCATGTCTCCTCAAATGCCTGGATTCCAATACCAGCAGAGGGGATTTCCTGAGGCACCCATCAGAACAAATCTCGTCTCCACAAGGAAACTTGTGCATGGGAGCTAAGCCAAAGCTTAGGAGAATACTTCAGGGTCCCGCTGCCACCTCCCCATTCCAAGGCCCTCATGGACACAAACACACGTTAGGACCCATCCTCTGGAAAGTGCATTTCAACTCAGCCACCCCGGTTGCTCCCGCAGATCCATTAGGTCTAAACTGTCTTGTTGCTAGGCGACAATTGGAAGGCGAGGCGGACTTCCCAGGCATCCATCCTCGAACGGTGCTCTGGAGTCATTCCATATAGGATGTCCTGGAGCTGTCCAACAGGTCTCAATTGTCCCGCAGAAGGAATCCTTGAAGGGGGCATCCCACATCTCCCAACGTGGAAAACCTCCATGGCCTTGAGATTCCGCTCCCTTCATGAAGGGGCCGTCATGCACAGAAACTCCAACCTGAGCCAACGTGGGATCCTCGCCCTGACTTCAGATGCATGAGATATTGGTTCAGATCTGCAGGGGGTACCTGCCGTGCCCTCACCCTGAATCCAAAGTCTAGCTTGTGTTCTCAGACTTCCGTCCTCACTCTCCTGGCCCCGAAGCCCTCAAGTTTGGCAATTCCGGACCGACAATGAAGCACTCTGCCTGCCCTCTAGAAAATATATATTGTCTAATGAGCAGCCCAGGCAGCTTAAATGAGGATAAACCTACACGGCACTCGAATGAACCCAAATTATATAGTCTAACCTGGGCACTAATGCACTGTCTGACACAACCTGAGCCCGGACCTGCTGACCAACACCCAGACAGCTGACCGCACGCTGAGCACATCAGACCCGCCATGGCCTTAGGTCATCATCTCTTCCCTACCTCAGTTTTCAGGCTTCAGAACCTAGACCTTATCTCCAATCACTGCCCAGGGGTGACTGTGATGCAGAAATCAGAACTCTTCCTGACCCATGGCAAGAAACCTTGTGGTTGGCATGTTGTCCAACGTTCAGTGTAGGAGAATCCAGCATTCACCCTGAGGCCCCGCCCATTGTTGCGTGCGAGGAGAGCATAAACACGCATTGTGACATCAACGTGAGTCCTGTCCTCTAGTAAGTCCTCTCAGTGGCTGGACCATTAGATGTCATAATGGGCTTGACATTTCCCTAGTCCCCAATTTTTAACCAGATTTCTGGTTGTCCAGTCGCCCCACCCCAGGGCTCTACTCTGGAATCCCTCATTTGGTGGGACATCTGAGGTTGAAAAACAAAATGAAACAAATCGACAACAACAACAAAAAAACGGACTTCTTCCATCCCCAGAATGACCCCAAACTCTTTGGACGGGACCGAACCCCCAGAGAGTAAGACTCGTCCATTTCCCATGAAGTCACCCGGCAATTTCACGACCATGAGTGACACGATATCCAGAGACGAAAACTTGAGCAAGAGCCTCACACTCGCCCTTTTTTCATATCCCGAAGTGTTCTCCTCATGGTCTGTAGATCAGTCCTGCCATACCTATGACCCAAAACATAAGCCGAGTTTGTGTTTTCAGACAACTGTCCAAACAGCTCTGGCCTACACACCCTACAGGCTCAGGGCCCTGGAGCCAAACCTGAGGACTGTACTTGCCCTCTCCAAGGGAATTGTATGTGCCCATTCCAATGGCCACAACCCTACTAGTAGTATAACCTCCAAAGTCCCTGAGGCCATCCCAATAGTTGTGGCTTCCCAGGACAAACAGGGGCAATCTGAGCCCATCTGAGCACCTACCTGCACTCAGACCCGTAGACTGATGTCCCCAGAGGTAAAAAGGAACGAACAGGCCCCTAGGCACTAATCGGATCCATTGCTTTGGTTTCCAGGCATCTCTCCTCAGAGGCCTGGATTTCAATAACAACATATGGCTGTTTCTTGACTCACCCATCAGAACAAATCTCATCTACACATGGGAAACATGCACGTTGGAGCTGTGTCAAAGCCTCTGTTTAGAAGAACCCTTCAGGGCCCCAGGGCCACCGCTTCATTCCAAGGTCTCCATAGACACAAAAACATATTAGGACACATCCACAGGAGAGTCCATTTCAACTCAGCCTCCTCGGTTGCCCCCCACATCCAGCAGATCTAACCTGTCTTGTTGCTTGGAGACAATTGGAATGCGAGGTGGGCTACCCAGCCATCCATCCTTAGAACCCTGCTCGGAATCGTTGGCCTGGAGCCAACCAACAGGTCTCAATTGTCCTGCAGAAGAATCTTTGCAGTTTGGAGCTTCTCACAACTCCCATCGTGGGAAAACCCCCATGTCCTCGTGATCCAACCCCCTTCAAGAAAGGGCCATCAGGGCAGAAAGTCCAACCTGAGCGATCGTCTGATCCTTGCCCTGACTTCAGATGCACGAGATCTTGATTGAGGTCTGTAGATTGTGCCTGCCATATGCTCACCCAGACACCTAGGCCTAGCTTGGGTTCTCAGACTCCGTCCTCAGACTACTGCCCCACAAGCCCTCCAGTTTGGCAATCGAGAACTACAATGCCGCACTCTGCCTGCCCTATAGATGTAAAATATTGCCCTCAGGGCTACCCCGAAACCCCAAATGAGGAACAACCTGCACGCCATTCGGCTGTACCCCAAACATATAGGCTGACCTGGGCACTATTTCCCCTTCTGACCCAGCCTGAGCCTGGACCTCCTGGTCCCACCCAGACAGCTGGCCGCACACTGAGCACATCGGACCCGCCATGGCCTTAGGTGGTCATCTCTTCCCAACTGCGGTTTTCAGGCTCCAGAACCTAGACCTTATCACCAACCACTGCCCAGGTCTGAAAATGATGCAGAAATCAGAACTCTTTCCCCATGGCAAGAAACCTTGTGCTTGGCATGTTGTCCAACGTTCAGTGTAGTTGAAACAAGTGTGGCCCATGAGGCCCAACCCATGCATGCGGGCCACATTGGTCACAAACACACATTGTGACCCTCAGCCTGAGCCCAGTCCTCAGGTAAGGCCTCTCAGGGCCTATATGAAGAGACAGCATATTGGGCTTGCCATGCCCCTAGGCCCCAATTTTTAACCATAGTTCGGGTTGTCCCTTCACACTTCCCCAGGGCTCTGCTTTGGAATTCCTCTTTTGGTGGGACACCTGAGGTAACAAACCTGAAAGGAGTCCTCCCATCCCACAGATTGACGAAAAACAATTGGGATCGGGCCAAATCCACAGAGAGGAAGATTCGTCCATGGCCCATGAGACATCCCCAACATTCCACGGCCATCGCTGAAACAAAAGTCAGAGACAAAAGCCTGAGCAAGCGCCTCAGACTCGCTCATTCTTCATATCCTGAAGAGTTCTTCTCATGGTTTGTAGATCGGGCGTGCCATACCTACGTCCCCAAACTTAAGCTGAGTTTGTGTTTTCAGTCTTCTGTCCTCAAAGTCCTGGGCCACACTCCCTCCAGGCTGGGGCCCCTGGAGCCACACATTAGGACTGCCCCCACCCAATCCATGGGAATTCTGCCCATTCCATTGTCAAACATCGTACAAATTAGGAGAACCCTCCAAAGTCCCTGAGGCCATCCCAATAGTGTAGGTCGCCCGGGACAAAAAAGGGCGGTTGATACCGGCTGGGCATCTACCTCCACTCATTTACCTCCACTCATACCAAGAAGATTGAACCAGACAGGACCCGAGGCCATTATCGGATCCATTGCTTTGGTTTACAGGCATGTCTCCTCAAATGCCTGGATTCCAATACCAGCAGAGGGGATTTCCTGAGGCACCCATCAGAACAAATCTCGTCTCCACAAGGAAACTTGTGCATGGGAGCTAAGCCAAAGCTTAGGAGAATACTTCAGGGTCCCGGTGCCACCTCCCCATTCCAAGGCCCTCATGGACACAAACACACGTTAGGACCCATCCTCTGGAAAGTGCATTTCAACTCAGCCACCCCGGTTGCTCCCGCAGATCCATTAGGTCTAAACTGTCTTGTTGCTAGGCGACAATTGGAAGGCGAGGAGGACTTCCCAGGCATCCATCCTCGAAAGGTGCTCTGGAGTCATTCCATATGGGATGTCCTGGAGCTGTCCAACAGGTCTCAACTGTCCCGCAGAAGGAATCCTTGAAGGGGGCATCCCACATCTCCCAACGTGGAAAACCTCCATGGCCTCGAGATTCCGCTCCCTTCATGAAGGGGCCGTCATGCACAGAAACTCCAACCTGAGCCAACGTGGGATCCTCGCCCTGACTTCAGATGCATGAGATATTGGTTCAGATCTGCAGGGGGTACCTGCCGTGCCCTCACCCTGAATCCAAAGTCTAGCTTGTGTTCTCAGACTTCCGTCCTCACTCTCCTGGCCCCGAAGCCCTCAAGTTTGGCAATTCCGGACCGACAATGAAGCACTCTGCCTGCCCTCTAGAAAATATATATTGTCTAATGAGCAGCCCAGGCAGCTTAAATGAGGATAAACCTAAACGGCACTCGAATGTACCCAAATTATATAGTCTAACCTGGGCACTAATGCACTGTCTGACACAACCTGAGCCCGGACCTGCTGACCAACACCCAGACAGCTGACCGCACGCTGAGCACATCAGACCCGCCATGGCCTTAGGTCATCATCTCTTCCCTACCTCAGTTTTCAGGCTTCAGAACCTAGACCTTATCTCCAATCACTGCCCACGGGTGACTGTGATGCAGAAATCAGAACTCTTCCTGACCCATGGCAAGAAACCTTGTGGTTGGCATGTTGTCCAACGTTCAGTGTAGGAGAATCCAGCATTCACCCTGAGGCCCCGCCCATTGTTGCGTGCGAGGAGAGCATAAACACGCATTGTGACATCAACGTGAGTCCTGTCCTCTAGTAAGTCCTCTCAGTGGCTGGACCATTAGATGTCATAATGGGCTTGACATTTCCCTAGTCCCCAATTTTTAACCAGATTTCTGGTTGTCCAGTCGCCCCACCCCAGGGCTCTACTCTGGAATCCCTCATTTGGTGGGACATCTGAGGTTGAAAAACAAAATGAAACAAATCGACAACAACAAAAAAACGGTCTTCTTCCATCCCCAGAATGACCCCAAACTCTTTGGACGGGACAGAACCCCCAGAGAGTAAGACTCGTCCATTTCCCATGAAGTCACCCGGCAATTTCACGACCATGAGTGACACGATATCCAGAGACGAAAACTTGAGCAAGAGCCTCACACTCGCCCTTTTTTCATATCCCGAAGTGTTCTCCTCATGGTCTGTATATCAGTCCTGCCATACCTATGACCCAAAACATTAGCCGAGTTTGTGTTTTCAGACAACTGTCCAAACAGCTCTGGCCTACACAACCTACAGGCTCAGGGCCCTGGAGCCAAACCTGAGGACTGTACTTGCCCTCTCCAAGGGAATTGTATGTGCCCATTCCAATGGCCACAACCCTACTAGTAGGATAACCTCCAAAGTCCCTGAGGCCATCCCAATAGTTGTGGCTTCCCAGGACAAACAGGGGCAATCTGAGCCCATCTGAGCACCTACCTGCACTCAGACCCGTAGACTGATGTCCCCAGAGGTAAAAAAGAACGAACAGGCCCCTAGGCACTAATCGGATCCATTGCTTTGGTTTCCAGGCATCTCTCCTCAGAGGCCTGGATTTCAATACCAACATATGGCTGTTTCTTGACTCACCCATCAGAACAAATCTCATCTACACATGGGAAACATGCACTTTGGAGCTGTGTCAAAGCCTCTGTTTAGGAGAACCCTTAAGGACCCCAGGGCCACCGCTTCATTCCAAGGTCTCCATAGACACAAAAACATATTAGGACACATCCACAGGAGAGTCCATTTCAACTCAGCCTCCTCGGTTGCCCCCCACATCCAGCAGATCTAACCTGTCTTGTTGCTTGGAGACAATTGGAATGCGAGGTGGGCTACCCAGCCATCCATCCTTAGAACCCTGCTCGGAGTCGTTGGCCTGGAGCCAACCAACAGGTCTCAATTGTCCTGCAGAAGAATCTTTGCAGTTTGGAGCTTCTCACAACTCCCATCGTGGGAAAACCCCCATGTCCTCGTGATCCAACCCCCTTCAAGAAAGGGCCATCAGGGCAGAAAGTCCAACCTGAGCGATCGTCTGATCCTTGCCCTGACTTCAGATGCACGAGATCTCTATTGAGGTCTGTAGATTGTGCCTGCCATATGCTCACCCAGACACCTAGGCCTAGCTTGGGTTCTCAGACTCCGTCCTCAGACTACTGCCCCACAAGCCCTCCAGTTGGGCAATCGAGAACTACAATGCCGCACTCTGCCTGCCCTATAGATGTAAAATATTGCCCTCAGGGCTACCCCGAAACCCCAAATGAGGATCAACCTGCACGCCATTCGGCTGTACCCCAAACATATAGGCTGACCTGGGCACTATTTCCCCTTCTGACCCAGCCTGAGCCTGGACCTCCTGGTCCCACCCAGACAGCTGGCCGCACACTGAGCATATCGGACCCGCCATGGCCTTAGGTCGTCATCTCTTCCCAACTGCGGTTTTCAGGCTCCAGAACCTAGACCTTATCTCCAACAACTGCCCAGGGTTGAAAATGATGCAGAAATCAGAACTCTTTCCCCATGGCAAGAAACCTTGTGCTTGGCATGTTGTCCAACGTTCAGTATAGTTGAAACAAGCGTGGCCCATGAGGCCCAGCCCATGCATGCGGGCCACATTGGTCACAAACACACATTGTGACCCTCAGCCTGAGCCCAGTCCTCAGGTAAGGCCTCTCAGGCCTATGTGAAGAGACAGCATATTGGGCTTGCTATGCCCCTAGGCCCCAATTTTTTAACCATAGTTCGGGTTGTCCCTTCACTCTTCCCCAGGGCTCTGCTTTGGAATCCCTCTTTTGGTGGGACACCTGAGATAACAAACCTGAAAGGAGTCCTCCCATCCCACAGATTGACGAAAAACAATTGGGATCGGGCCAAATCCACAGAGAGGAAGATTCGTCCATGGCCCATGAGACCTCCCCAACATTCCACGGCCATCGCTGAAACAAAATCCAGAGACAAAAGCCTGAGCAAGCGCCTCAGACTCGCTCATTCTTCATATCCTGAAGAGTTCTTCTCATGGTTTGTAGATCGGGCGTGCCATACCTACGTCCCCAAACTTAAGCTGAGTTTGTGTTTTCAGTCTTCTGTCCTCAAAGTCCTGGGCCACACTCCCTCCAGGCTGGGGCCCCTGGAGCCACACATTAGGACTGCCCCCACCCAATCCATGGCAATTCTGCCCATTCCATTGTCAAACATCGTACAAATTAGGAGAACCCTCTAAAGTCCCTGAGGCCATCCCAATAGTGTAGGTCGCCCGGGACAAAAAATGGGTGGTTGATACCGGCTGAGAATCTACCTCCACTCATCTACCTCCATTCATACCAAGGAGATTGAACCAGACAGGACCCGAGGCCATTATCGAATCCATTGCTTTGGTTTACAGGCATGTCTCCTCAAAAGCCTGGATTCCAATACCAGCAGAGGGGATTTCCTGAGGCACTCATCAGAACAAATCTCGTCTCCACAAGGAAACTTGTGCATGGTAGCTAAGCCAAAGCTTAGGAGAATACTTCAGGGTCCCGCTGCCACCTCCCCATTCCAAGGTCCTCATGGACACAAATACACGTTAGGACCCATCCTCTGGAAAGTGCATTTCAACTCAGCCACCCCTGTTGCTCCCGCCGATCCATTAGATCTAAACTGTCTTGTGCTAGGAGACAATTGGAAGGCGAGGCGGATTTCCCTGGCATTCATTCTGGAACGGTGCTCTGGAGTCATTCCATATGGGATGTCATGGAGCTGTACAACAGGTCTCAATTGTCCCGCAGAAGGAATTCTTGAAGGGAACATCCCACATCTCCCAACGTGGAAAACCTCCATGGCCTCGAGATTCCGCTCCCTTCATGAAGGGGCCGTCATGCACAGAAACTCCAACCTGAGCCAACGTCGGATCCTCGCCCTGACTTCAGATGCATGAGATATTGGTTCAGATCTGCAGGAGGTACCTGCCGTGCCCTCACCCTGAATCCGAAGTCTAGCTTGTGTTCTCAGACTTCCGTCCTCACTCTCCTGGCCCCGAAGCCCTCAAGTTTGGCAATTCCGGACCGACAATGAAGCACTCTGCCTGCCCTCTAGAAAAAATATATTGCCTAATGAGCAGCCCAGGTAGCTTAAATGAGGATAAACCTAAACGGCACTCGAATGTACCCAAATTATATAGTCTAACCTGGGCACTAATGCACTGTCTGACACAACCTGAGCCCGGACCTGCTGACCAACACCCAGACAGCTGACCGCACGCTGAGCACATCAGACCCGCCATGGCCTTAGGTCATCATCTCTTCCCTACCTCAGTTTTCAGGCTTCAGAACCTAGACCTTATCTCCAATCACTGCCCACGGGTGACTGTGATGCAGAAATCAGAACTCTTCCTAACCCATGGCAAGAAACCTTGTGGTTGGCATGTTGTCCAACGTTCAGTGTAGGAGAAACCAGCATTCACCCTGAGGCCCCGCCCATTCTTGAGTGCGACGAGAGCATAAACACGCATTGTGACCTCAGCGTGAGTCCTGTCCTCTAGTAAGTCCTCTCAGTGGCTGGACCATTAGATGTCATAATGGGCTTGACATGTCCCTTGTCCCCAATTTTTAACCAGATTTCTGGTTGTCCAGTCGCCCCACCCCAGGGCTCTACTCTGGAATCCCTCATTTGGTGGGACATCTGAGGTTGAAAAACAAAATGAAACAAATCGACAACAACAAAAAAACGGTCTTCTTCCATCCCCAGAATGACCCCAAACTCTTTGGACGGGACAGAACCCCCAGAGAGTAAGACTCGTCCATTTCCCATGAAGTCACCCGGCAATTTCACGACCATGAGTGACACGATATCCAGAGACGAAAACTTGAGCAAGAGCCTCACACTCGCCCTTTTTTCATATCCCGAAGTGTTCTCCTCATGGTCTGTATATCAGTCCTGCCATACCTATGACCCAAAACATAAGCCGAGTTTGTGTTTTCAGACAACTGTCCAAACAGCTCTGGCCTACACAACCTACAGGCTCAGGGCCCTGGAGCCAAACCTGAGGACTGTACTTGCCCTCTCCAAGGGAATTGTATGTGCCCATTCCAATGGCCACAACCCTACTAGTAGGATAACCTCCAAAGTCCCTGAGGCCATCCCAATAGTTGTGGCTTCCCAGGACAAACAGGGGCAATCTGAGCCCATCTGAGCACCTACCTGCACTCAGACCCGTAGACTGATGTCCCCAGAGGTAAAAAAGAACGAACAGGCCCCTAGGCACTAATCGGATCCATTGCTTTGGTTTCCAGGCATCTCTCCTCAGAGGCCTGGATTTCAATACCAACATATGGCTGTTTCTTGACTCACCCATCAGAACAAATCTCATCTACACATGGGAAACATGCACTTTGGAGCTGTGTCAAAGCCTCTGTTTAGGAGAACCCTTAAGGACCCCAGGGCCACCGCTTCATTCCAAGGTCTCCATAGACACAAAAACATATTAGGACACATCCACAGGAGAGTCCATTTCAACTCAGCCTCCTCGGTTGCCCCCCACATCCAGCAGATCTAACCTGTCTTGTTGCTTGGAGACAATTGGAATGCGAGGTGGGCTACCCAGCCATCCATCCTTAGAACCCTGCTCGGAGTCGTTGGCCTGGAGCCAACCAACAGGTCTCAATTGTCCTGCAGAAGAATCTTTGCAGTTTGGAGCTTCTCACAACTCCCATCGTGGGAAAACCCCCATGTCCTCGTGATCCAACCCCCTTCAAGAAAGGGCCATCAGGGCAGAAAGTCCAACCTGAGCGATCGTCTGATCCTTGCCCTGACTTCAGATGCACGAGATCTCTATTGAGGTCTGTAGATTGTGCCTGCCATATGCTCACCCAGACACCTAGGCCTAGCTTGGGTTCTCAGACTCCGTCCTCAGACTACTGCCCCACAAGCCCTCCAGTTGGGCAATCGAGAACTACAATGCCGCACTCTGCCTGCCCTATAGATGTAAAATATTGCCCTCAGGGCTACCCCGAAACCCCAAATGAGGATCAACCTGCACGCCATTCGGCTGTACCCCAAACATATAGGCTGACCTGGGCACTATTTCCCCTTCTGACCCAGCCTGAGCCTGGACCTCCTGGTCCCACCCAGACAGCTGGCCGCACACTGAGCATATCGGACCCGCCATGGCCTTAGGTCGTCATCTCTTCCCAACTGCGGTTTTCAGGCTCCAGAACCTAGACCTTATCTCCAACAACTGCCCAGGGTTGAAAATGATGCAGAAATCAGAACTCTTTCCCCATGGCAAGAAACCTTGTGCTTGGCATGTTGTCCAACGTTCAGTATAGTTGAAACAAGCGTGGCCCATGAGGCCCAGCCCATGCATGCGGGCCACATTGGTCACAAACACACATTGTGACCCTCAGCCTGAGCCCAGTCCTCAGGTAAGGCCTCTCAGGCCTATGTGAAGAGACAGCATATTGGGCTTGCTATGCCCCTAGGCCCCAATTTTTTAACCATAGTTCGGGTTGTCCCTTCACTCTTCCCCAGGGCTCTGCTTTGGAATCCCTCTTTTGGTGGGACACCTGAGATAACAAACCTGAAAGGAGTCCTCCCATCCCACAGATTGACGAAAAACAATTGGGATCGGGCCAAATCCACAGAGAGGAAGATTCGTCCATGGCCCATGAGACCTCCCCAACATTCCACGGCCATCGCTGAAACAAAATCCAGAGACAAAAGCCTGAGCAAGCGCCTCAGACTCGCTCATTCTTCATATCCTGAAGAGTTCTTCTCATGGTTTGTAGATCGGGCGTGCCATACCTACGTCCCCAAACTTAAGCTGAGTTTGTGTTTTCAGTCTTCTGTCCTCAAAGTCCTGGGCCACACTCCCTCCAGGCTGGGGCCCCTGGAGCCACACATTAGGACTGCCCCCACCCAATCCATGGCAATTCTGCCCATTCCATTGTCAAACATCGTACAAATTAGGAGAACCCTCTAAAGTCCCTGAGGCCATCCCAATAGTGTAGGTCGCCCGGGACAAAAAATGGGTGGTTGATACCGGCTGAGAATCTACCTCCACTCATCTACCTCCATTCATACCAAGGAGATTGAACCAGACAGGACCCGAGGCCATTATCGAATCCATTGCTTTGGTTTACAGGCATGTCTCCTCAAAAGCCTGGATTCCAATACCAGCAGAGGGGATTTCCTGAGGCACTCATCAGAACAAATCTCGTCTCCACAAGGAAACTTGTGCATGGTAGCTAAGCCAAAGCTTAGGAGAATACTTCAGGGTCCCGCTGCCACCTCCCCATTCCAAGGTCCTCATGGACACAAATACACGTTAGGACCCATCCTCTGGAAAGTGCATTTCAACTCAGCCACCCCTGTTGCTCCCGCCGATCCATTAGATCTAAACTGTCTTGTGCTAGGAGACAATTGGAAGGCGAGGCGGATTTCCCTGGCATTCATTCTGGAACGGTGCTCTGGAGTCATTCCATATGGGATGTCATGGAGCTGTACAACAGGTCTCAATTGTCCCGCAGAAGGAATTCTTGAAGGGAACATCCCACATCTCCCAACGTGGAAAACCTCCATGGCCTCGAGATTCCGCTCCCTTCATGAAGGGGCCGTCATGCACAGAAACTCCAACCTGAGCCAACGTCGGATCCTCGCCCTGACTTCAGATGCATGAGATATTGGTTCAGATCTGCAGGAGGTACCTGCCGTGCCCTCACCCTGAATCCGAAGTCTAGCTTGTGTTCTCAGACTTCCGTCCTCACTCTCCTGGCCCCGAAGCCCTCAAGTTTGGCAATTCCGGACCGACAATGAAGCACTCTGCCTGCCCTCTAGAAAAAATATATTGCCTAATGAGCAGCCCAGGTAGCTTAAATGAGGATAAACCTAAACGGCACTCGAATGTACCCAAATTATATAGTCTAACCTGGGCACTAATGCACTGTCTGACACAACCTGAGCCCGGACCTGCTGACCAACACCCAGACAGCTGACCGCACGCTGAGCACATCAGACCCGCCATGGCCTTAGGTCATCATCTCTTCCCTACCTCAGTTTTCAGGCTTCAGAACCTAGACCTTATCTCCAATCACTGCCCACGGGTGACTGTGATGCAGAAATCAGAACTCTTCCTAACCCATGGCAAGAAACCTTGTGGTTGGCATGTTGTCCAACGTTCAGTGTAGGAGAAACCAGCATTCACCCTGAGGCCCCGCCCATTCTTGAGTGCGACGAGAGCATAAACACGCATTGTGACCTCAGCGTGAGTCCTGTCCTCTAGTAAGTCCTCTCAGTGGCTGGACCATTAGATGTCATAATGGGCTTGACATGTCCCTTGTCCCCAATTTTTAACCAGATTTCTGGTTGTCCAGTCGCCCCACCCCAGGGCTCTACTCTGGAATCCCTCATTTGGTGGGACATCTGAGGTTGAAAAACAAAATGAAACAAATCGACAACAACAAAAAAACGGTCTTCTTCCATCCCCAGAATGACCCCAAACTCTTTGGACGGGACAGAACCCCCAGAGAGTAAGACTCGTCCATTTCCCATGAAGTCACCCGGCAATTTCACGACCATGAGTGACACGATATCCAGAGACGAAAACTTGAGCAAGAGCCTCACACTCGCCCTTTTTTCATATCCCGAAGTGTTCTCCTCATGGTCTGTAGATCAGTCCTGCCATACCTATGACCCAAAACATAAGCCGAGTTTGTGTTTTCAGACAACTGTCCAAACAGCTCTGGCCTACACACCCTACAGGCTCAGGGCCCTGGAGCCAAACCTGAGGACTGTACTTGCCCTCTCCAAGGGAATTGTATGTGCCCATTCCAATGGCCACAACCCTACTAGTAGGATAACCTCCAAAGTCCCTGAGGCCATCCCAATAGTTGTGGCTTCCCAGGACAAACAGGGGCAATCTGAGCCCATCTGAGCACCTACCTGCACTCAGACCCGTAGACTGATGTCCCCAGAGGTAAAAAGGAACGAACAGGCCCCTAGGCACTAATCGGATCCATTGCTTTGGTTTCCAGGCATCTCTCCTCAGAGGCCTGGATTTCAATACCAGCATATGGCTGTTTCTTGACTCACCCATCAGAACAAATCTCATCTACACATGGGAAACATGCACGTTGTAGCTGTGTCAAAGCCTCTGTTTAGGAGAACCCTTCAGGGCCCCAGGGCCACCGCTTCATTCCAAGGTCTCCATAGACACAAAAACATATTAGGACACATCCACAGGAGAGTCCATTTCAACTCAGCCTCCTCGGTTGCCCCCCACATCCAGCAGATCTAACCTGTCTTGTTGCTTGGAGACAATTGGAATGCGAGGTGAGCTACCCAGCCATCCATCCTTAGAACCCTGCTCCTAGTCGTTGGCCTGGTGCCAACCAACAGGTCTCAATTGTCCTGCAGAAGAATCTTTGCAGTTTGGAGCTTCTCAAAACTCCCATCGTGGGAAAACCCCCATGTCCTCGTGATCCAACCCCCTTCAAGAAAGGGCCATCAGGGCAGAAAGTCCAACCTGAGCGATCGTCTGATCCTTGCCCTGACTTCAGATGCACGAGATCTCTATTGAGGTCTGTAGATTGTGCCTGCCATATGCTCACCCAGACACCTAGGCCTAGCTTGGTTTCTCAGACTCCGTCCTCAGACTACTGCCCCACAAGCCCTCCAGTTTGGCAATCGAGAACTACAATGCCGCACTCTGCCTGCCCTATAGATGTAAAATATTGCCCTCAGGGCTACCCCGAAACCCCAAATGAGGATCAACCTGCACGCCATTCGGCTGTACCCCAAACATATAGGCTGACCTGGGCACTATTTCCCCTTCTGACCCAGCCTGAGCCTGGACCTCCTGGTCCCACCCAGACAGCTGGCCGCACACTGAGCATATCGGACCCGCCATGGCCTTAGGTCGTCATCTCTTCCCAACTGCGGTTTTCAGGCTCCAGAACCTAGACCTTATCTCCAACAACTGCCCAGGGTTGAAAATGATGCAGAAATCAGAACTCTTTCCCCATGGCAAGAAACCTTGTGCTTGGCATGTTGTCCAACGTTCAGTATAGTTGAAACAAGCGTGGCCCATGAGGCCCAGCCCATGCATGCGGGCCACATTGGTCACAAACACACATTGTGACCCTCAGCCTGAGCCCAGTCCTCAGGTAAGGCCTCTCAGGCCTATGTGAAGAGACAGCATATTGGGCTTGCTATGCCCCTAGGCCCCAATTTTTTAACCATAGTTCGGGTTGTCCCTTCACTCTTCCCCAGGGCTCTGCTTTGGAATCCCTCTTTTGGTGGGACACCTGAGATAACAAACCTGAAAGGAGTCCTCCCATCCCACAGATTGACGAAAAACAATTGGGATCGGGCCAAATCCACAGAGAGGAAGATTCGTCCATGGCCCATGAGACCTCCCCAACATTCCACGGCCATCGCTGAAACAAAATCCAGAGACAAAAGCCTGAGCAAGCGCCTCAGACTCGCTCATTCTTCATATCCTGAAGAGTTCTTCTCATGGTTTGTAGATCGGGCGTGCCATACCTACGTCCCCAAACTTAAGCTGAGTTTGTGTTTTCAGTCTTCTGTCCTCAAAGTCCTGGGCCACACTCCCTCCAGGCTGGGGCCCCTGGAGCCACACATTAGGACTGCCCCCACCCAATCCATGGCAATTCTGCCCATTCCATTGTCAAACATCGTACAAATTAGGAGAACCCTCTAAAGTCCCTGAGGCCATCCCAATAGTGTAGGTCGCCCGGGACAAAAAATGGGTGGTTGATACCGGCTGAGAATCTACCTCCACTCATCTACCTCCATTCATACCAAGGAGATTGAACCAGACAGGACCCGAGGCCATTATCGAATCCATTGCTTTGGTTTACAGGCATGTCTCCTCAAAAGCCTGGATTCCAATACCAGCAGAGGGGATTTCCTGAGGCACTCATCAGAACAAATCTCGTCTCCACAAGGAAACTTGTGCATGGTAGCTAAGCCAAAGCTTAGGAGAATACTTCAGGGTCCCGCTGCCACCTCCCCATTCCAAGGTCCTCATGGACACAAATACACGTTAGGACCCATCCTCTGGAAAGTGCATTTCAACTCAGCCACCCCTGTTGCTCCCGCCGATCCATTAGATCTAAACTGTCTTGTGCTAGGAGACAATTGGAAGGCGAGGCGGATTTCCCTGGCATTCATTCTGGAACGGTGCTCTGGAGTCATTCCATATGGGATGTCATGGAGCTGTACAACAGGTCTCAATTGTCCCGCAGAAGGAATCCTTGAAGGGAACATCCCACATCTCCCAACGTGGAAAACCTCCATGGCCTCGAGATTCCGCTCCCTTCATGAAGGGGCCGTCATGCACAGAAACTCCAACCTGAGCCAACGTCGGATCCTCGCCCTGACTTCAGATGCATGAGATATTGGTTCAGATCTGCAGGAGGTACCTGCCGTGCCCTCACCCTGAATCCGAAGTCTAGCTTGTGTTCTCAGACTTCCGTCCTCACTCTCCTGGCCCCGAAGCCCTCAAGTTTGGCAATTCCGGACCGACAATGAAGCACTCTGCCTGCCCTCTAGAAAAAATATATTGCCTAATGAGCAGCCCAGGTAGCTTAAATGAGGATAAACCTAAACGGCACTCGAATGTACCCAAATTATATAGTCTAACCTGGGCACTAATGCACTGTCTGACACAACCTGAGCCCGGACCTGCTGACCAACACCCAGACAGCTGACCGCACGCTGAGCACATCAGACCCGCCATGGCCTTAGGTCATCATCTCTTCCCTACCTCAGTTTTCAGGCTTCAGAACCTAGACCTTATCTCCAATCACTGCCCACGGGTGACTGTGATGCAGAAATCAGAACTCTTCCTAACCCATGGCAAGAAACCTTGTGGTTGGCATGTTGTCCAACGTTCAGTGTAGGAGAAACCAGCATTCACCCTGAGGCCCCGCCCATTCTTGAGTGCGACGAGAGCATAAACACGCATTGTGACCTCAGCGTGAGTCCTGTCCTCTAGTAAGTCCTCTCAGTGGCTGGACCATTAGATGTCATAATGGGCTTGACATGTCCCTTGTCCCCAATTTTTAACCAGATTTCTGGTTGTCCAGTCGCCCCACCCCAGGGCTCTACTCTGGAATCCCTCATTTGGTGGGACATCTGAGGTTGAAAAACAAAATGAAACAAATCGACAACAACAAAAAAACGGACTTCTTCCATCCCCAGAATGACCCCAAACTCTTTGGACGGGACCGAACCCCCAGAGAGTATGACTCGTCCATTTCCCATGAAGTCACCCGGCAATTTCACGACCATGAGTGACACGATATCCAGAGACAAAAACTTGAGCAAGAGCCTCACACTCGCCCTTTTTTCATATCCCGAAGTGTTCTCCTCATGGTCTGTAGATCAGTCCTGCCATACCTATGACCCAAAACTTAAGCCGAGTTTGTGTTTTCAGACAACTGTCCAAACAGCTCTGGCCTACACACCCTACAGGCTCAGGGCCCTGGAGCCAAACCTGAGGACTGTACTTGCCCTCTCCAAGGGAATTGTATGTGCCCATTCCAATGGCCACAACCCTACTAGTAGGATAACCTCCAAAGTCCCTGAGGCCATCCCAATAGTTGTGGCTTCCCAGGACAAACAGGGGCAATCTGAGCCCATCTGAGCACCTACCTGCACTCAGACCCGTAGACTGATGTCCCCAGAGGTAAAAAGGAACGAACAGGCCCCTAGGCACTAATCGGATCCATTGCTTTGGTTTCCAGGCATCTCTCCTCAGAGGCCTGGATTTCAATACCAGCATATGGCTGTTTCTTGACTCACCCATCAGAACAAATCTCATCTACACATGGGAAACATGCACGTTGTAGCTGTGTCAAAGCCTCTGTTTAGGAGAACCCTTCAGGGCCCCAGGGCCACCGCTTCATTCCAAGGTCTCCATAGACACAAAAACATATTAGGACACATCCAGAGGAGAGTCCATTTCAACTCAGCCTCCTCTGTTGCCCCTCACATCCAGCAGATCTAACCTGTCTTGTTGCTTGGAGACAATTGGAATGCGAGGTGAGCTACCCAGCCATCCATCCTTAGAACCCTGCTCCTAGTCGTTGGCCTGGTGCCAACCAACAGGTCTCAATTGTCCTGCAGAAGAATCTTTGCAGTTTGGAGCTTCTCAAAACTCCCATCGTGGGAAAACCCCCATGTCCTCGTGATCCAACCCCCTAAGAAAGGGCCATCAGTGCAGAAAGTCCAACCTGAGCGATCGTCTGATCCTTGCCCTGACTTCAGATGCACGAGATCTCTATTGAGGTCTGTAGATTGTGCCTGCCATATGCTCACCCAGACACCTAGGCCTAGCTTGGTTTCTCAGACTCCGTCCTCAGACTACTGCCCCACAAGCCCTCCAGTTTGGCAATCGAGAACTACAATGCCGCACTCTGCCTGCCCTATAGATGTAAAATATTGCCCTCAGGGCTACCCCGAAACCCCCAATGAGGATCAACCTGCACGCCATTCGGCTGTACCCCAAACATATAGGCTGACCTGGGCACTATTTCCCCTTCTGACCCAGCCTGAGCCTGGACCTCCTGGTCCCACCCAGACAGCTGGCCGCACACTGAGCACATCGGACCCGCCATGGCCTTAGGTCGTCATCTCTTCCCAACTGTGGTTTTCAGGCTCCAGAACCTAGACCTTATCTCCAACCACTGCCCAGGGTTGAAAATGATGCAGAAATCAGAACTCTTTCCCCATGGCAAGAAACCTTGTGCTTGGCATGTTGTCCAACGTTCAGTATAGTTGAAACAAGCGTGGCCCATGAGGCCCAGCCCATGCATGCGGGCCACATTGGTCACAAACACACATTGTGACCCTCAGCCTGAGCCCAGTCCTCAGGTAAGGCCTCTCAGGCCTATGTGAAGAGACAGCATATTGGGCTTGCTATGCCCCTAGGCCCCAATTTTTTAACCATAGTTCGGGTTGTCCCTTCACTCTTCCCCAGGGCTCTGCTTTGGAATCCCTCTTTTGGTGGGACACCTGAGATAACAAACCTGAAAGGAGTCCTCACATCCCACAGATTGACGAAAAACAATTGGGATCGGGCCAAATCCACAGAGAGGAAGATTCGTCCATGGCCCATGAGACCTCCCCAACATTCCACGGCCATCGCTGAAACAAAATCCAGAGACAAAAGCCTGAGCAAGCGCCTCAGACTCGCTCATTCTTCATATCCTGAAGAGTTCTTCTCATGGTTTGTAGATCGGGCGTGCCATACCTACGTCCCCAAACTTAAGCTGAGTTTGTGTTTTCAGTCTTCTGTCCTCAAAGTCCTGGGCCACACTCCCTCCAGGCTGGGGCCCCTGGAGCCACACATTAGGACTGCCCCCACCCAATCCATGGCAATTCTGCCCATTCCATTGTCAAACATCGTACAAATTAGGAGAACCCTCTAAAGTCCCTGAGGCCATCCCAATAGTGTAGGTCGCCCGGGACAAAAAATGGGTGGTTGATACCGGCTGAGAATCTACCTCCACTCATCTACCTCCATTCATACCAAGGAGATTGAACCAGACAGGACCCGAGGCCATTATCGAATCCATTGCTTTGGTTTACAGGCATGTCTCCTCAAAAGCCTGGATTCCAATACCAGCAGAGGGGATTTCCTGAGGCACTCATCAGAACAAATCTCGTCTCCACAAGGAAACTTGTGCATGGTAGCTAAGCCAAAGCTTAGGAGAATACTTCAGGGTCCCGCTGCCACCTCCCCATTCCAAGGTCCTCATGGACACAAATACACGTTAGGTCCCATCCTCTGGAAAGTGCATTTCAACTCAGCCACCCCTGTTGCTCCCGCCGATCCATTAGATCTAAACTGTCTTGTGCTAGGAGACAATTGGAAGGCGAGGCGGACTTCCCTGGCATTCATTCTGGAACGGTGCTCTGGAGTCATTCCATATGGGATGTCATGGAGCTGTCCAACAGGTCTCAATTGTCCCGCAGAAGGAATTCTTGAAGGGAACATCCCACATCTCCCAACGTGGAAAACCTCCATGGCCTCGAGATTCCGCTCCCTTCATGAAGGGGCCGTCATGCACAGAAACTCCAACCTGAGCCAACATCGGATCCTCGCCCTGACTTCAGATGCATGAGATATTGGTTCAGATCTGCAGGAGGTACCTGCCGTGCCCTCACCCTGAATCCGAAGTCTAGCTTGTGTTCTCAGACTTCCGTCCTCACTCTCCTGGCCCCGAAGCCCTCAAGTTTGGCAATTCCGGACCGACAATGAAGCACTCTGCCTGCCCTCTAGAAAAAATATATTGCCTAATGAGCAGCCCAGGCACCTTAAATGAGGATAAACCTACACGGCACTCGAATGTACCCAAATTATATAGTCTAACCTGGGCACTAATGCACTGTCTGACACAACCTGAGCCCGGACCTGCTGACCAACACCCAGACAGCTGACCGCACGCTGAGCACATCAGACCCGCCATGGCCTTAGGTCATCATCTCTTCCCTACCTCAGTTTTCAGGCTTCAGAACCTAGACCTTATCTCCAATCACTGCCCACGGGTGACTGTGATGCAGAAATCAGAACTCTTCCTGACCCATGGCAAGTAACCTTGTGGTTGGCATGTTGTCCAACGTTCAGTGTAGGAAAAAGCAGCATTCACCCTGAGGCCCCGCCCATTCTTGAGTGCGAAGAGAGCATAAACACGCCTTGTGACCTCAGCGTGAGTCCTGTCCTCTAGTAAGCCCTCTCAGTGGCTGGACCATTAGATGTCATAATGGGCTTGACATGTCCCTAGTCCCCAATTTTTAACCAGATTTCTGGTTGTCCAGTCGCCCCACCCCAGGGCTCTACTCTGGAATCCCTCATTTGGTGGGACATCTAGGTTGAAAAACAAAATGAAACAAATCGACAACAACAACAAAAAAACGGACTTCTTCCATCCCCAGAATGACCCCAAACTCTTTGGACGGGACCGAACCCCCAGAGAGTAAGACTCGTCCATTTCCCATGAAGTCACCCGGCAATTTCATGACCATGAGTGACACGATATCCAGAGACAAAAACTTGAGCAAGAGCCTCACACTCGCCCTTTTTTCATATCCCGAAGTGTTCTCCTCATGGTCTGTAGATCAGTCCTGCCATACCTATGACCCAAAACATAAGCCGAGTTTGTGTTTTCAGACAACTGTCCAAACAGCTCTGGCCTACACACCCTACAGGCTCAGGGCCCTGGAGCCAAACCTGAGGACTGTACTTGCCCTCTCCAAGGGAATTGTATGTGCCCATTCCAATGGCCACAACCCTACTAGTAGGATAACCTCCAAAGTCCCTGAGGCCATCCCAATAGTTGTGGCTTCCCAGGACAAACAAGGGCAATCTGAGCCCATCTGAGCACCTACCTGCACTCAGACCCGTAGACTGATGTCCCCAGAGGTAAAAAGGAACGAACAGGCCCCTAGGCACTAATCGGATCCATTGCTTTGTTTTCCAGGCATCTCTCCTCAGAGGCCTGGATTTCAATACCAGCATATGGCTGTTTCTTGACTCACCCATCAGAACAAATCTCATCTACACATGGGAAACATGCACGTTGGAGCTGTGTCAAAGCCTCTGTTTAGGAGAACCCTTCAGGGTCCCAGGGCCACCGCTTTATTCCAAGGTCTCCATAGACACAAAAACATATTAGGACACATCCACAGGAGAGTCCATTTCAACTCAGCCTCCTCGGTTGCCCCCCACATCCAGCAGATCTAACTTGTCTTGTTGCTTGGAGACAATTGGATTGCGAGGTGGGCTACCCAGCCATCCATCCTTAGAACCCTGCTTGGAATCGTTGGCCTGGAGCCAACCAACAGGTCTCAATTGTCCTGCAGAAGAATCTTTGCAGTTTGGAGCTTCTCACAACTCCCATCGTGGGAAAACCCCCATGTCCTCGTGATCCAACCCCCTTCAAGAAAGGGCCATCAGGGCAGAAAGTCCAACCTGAGCGATCGTCTGATCCTTGCCCTGACTTCAGATGCACGAGATCTCGATTGAGGTCTGTAGATTGTGCCTGCCATATCCTCACCCAGAAACCTAGGCCTAGCTTGGGTTTTCAGACTCCGTCCTCAGACTACTGGCCCACAAGCCCTCCAGTTTGGCAATCTAGAACTACAATGCCGCACTCTACCTGCCATACAGAAGTAAAACATTGCCCTCATTGCTACCCCGAAACCCCAAATGAAAATCAACCTGCACGCCATTCGGCTGTACCCCAAACATATAGGCTGACCTGGGCACTATTTCCCCTTCTGACCCAGCCTGAGCCTGGACCTCCTGGTCCCACCCAGACAGCTGGCCGCACACTGAGCACATCGGACCCGCCATGGCCTTAGGTCGTCATCTCTTCCCAACTGCGGTTTTCAGGCTCCAGAACCTAGACCTTATCTCCAACCACTGCCCAGGGTTGAAAATGATGCAGAAATCAGAACTCTTTCCCCATGGCAAGAAACCTTGTGGTTGGCATGTTGTCCAACGTTCAGTGTAGTTGAAACAAGCGTGGCCCATGAGGCCCAGCCCATGCTTGCGGGCCACATTGGTCCCAAACACACATTGTGACCCTCAGCCTGAGCCCAGTCCTCAGGTAAGGCCTCTCAGGGCCTATATGAAGAGACAGCCTATTGGGCTTGCCATGCCCCAAGGCCCCAATTTTTAACCATAGTTCGGGTTGTCCCTTCACTCTTCCCCAGGGCTCTGCTTTGGAATTCCTCTTTTGGTGGGACACCTGAGGTAACAAACCTGAAAGGAGTCCTCCCATCCCACAGATTGACGAAAAACTATTGGGATCGGTCCAAATCCACAGAGAGGAAGATTCGTCCATGGCCCATGAGACCTCCCCAACATTCCACGGCCATCGCTGAAACAAAAGTCAGAGACAAAATCCTGAGCAAGCTCCTCAGACTCGCTCATTCTTCATATCCTGAAGAGTTCTTCTCATGGTTTGTAGATCGCGCGTGCCATACCTACGTCCCCAAACTTAAGCTGAGTTTGTGTTTTCAGTCTTCTGTCCTCAAAGTCCTGGGCCACACTCCCTCCAGGCTGGGGCCCCTGGAGCCACACATTAGGACTGCCTCCACCCAATCCATGGCAATTCTGCCCATTCCATTGTCAAAAATCGTACAAATTAGGAGAACCCTCCAAAGTCCCTGAGGCCATCCCAATAGTGTAGGTCGCCCGGGACAAAAAATGGGTGGTTGATACCGGCTGAGCATCTACCTCCACTCATCTACCTCCATTCATACCAAGGAGATTGAACCAGACAGGACCCGAGGCCATTATCGAATCCATTGCTTTGGTTTACAGGCATGTCTCCTCAAAAGCCTGGATTCCAATACCAGCAGAGGGGATTTCCTGAGGCACTCATCAGAACAAATCTCGTCTCCACAAGGAAACTTGTGCATGGTAGCTAAGCCAAAGCTTAGGAGAATACTTCAGGGTCCCGGTGCCACCACCCCATTCCAAGGTCCTCATGGACACAAATACACGTTAGGACCCATCCTCTGGAAAGTGCATTTCACCTCAGCCACCCCTGTTGCTCCCGCAGATCCATTAGATCTAAACTGTCTTGTTGCTAGGAGACAATTGGAAGGCGAGGCTGACTTCCCTGGCATTCATCCTGGAACGGTGCTCTGGAGTCATTCCATATGGGATGTCATGGAGCTGTCCAACAGGTCTCAATTGTCCCGCAGAAGGAATTCTTGAAGGGAACATCCCACATCTCCCAACGTGGAAAACCTCCATGGGGTCGAGATTCCGCTCCCTTCATGAAGGGGCCGTCATGCACAGAAACTCCAACCTGAGCCAACGTCGGATCCTCGCCCTGACTTCAGATGCATGAGATATTGGTTCAGATCTGCAGGAGGTACCTGCCGTGCCCTCACCCTGAATCCGAAGTCTAGCTTGTGTTCTCAGACTTCCGTCCTCACTCTCCTGGCCCCGAAGCCCTCAAGTTTGGCAATTCCGGACCGACAATGAAGCACTCTGCCTGCCCTCTAGAAAAAATATATTGCCTAATGAGCAGCCCAGGCAGCTTAAATGAGGATAAACCTACACGGCACTCGAATGTACCCAAATTATATAGTCTAACCTGGGCACTAATGCACTGTCTGACACAACCTGAGCCCGGACCTGCTGACCAACACCCAGACAGCTGACCGCACGCTGAGCACATCAGACCCGCCATGGCCTTACGTCATCATCTCTTCCCTACCTCAGTTTTCAGGCTTCAGAACCTAGACCTTATCTCCAATCACTGCCCACGGGTGACTGTGATGCAGAAATCAGAACTCTTCCTGACCCATGGCAAGAAACCTTGTGGTTGGCATGTTGTCCAAAGTTCAGTGTAGGAGAAACCAGCATTCAACCTGAGGCCCCGCCCATTCTTGAGTGCGACGAGAGCATAAACACGCATTGTGACCTCAGCGTGAGTCCTGTCCTCTAGTAAGTCCTCTCAGTGGCTGGACCATTAGATGTCATAATGGGCTTGACATGTCCCTAGTCCCCAATTTTTAACCAGATTTCTGGTTGTCCACTCGCCCCACCCCAGGGCTCTACTCTGGAATCCCTCATTTGGTGGGACATCTGAGGTTGAAAAACAAAATGAAACAAATCGACAACAACAAAAAAACGGACTTCTTCCATCCCCAGAATGACCCCAAACTCTTTGGACGGGACCGAACCCCCAGAGAGTAAGACTCGTCCATTTCCCATGAAGTCACCCGGCAATTTCACGACCATGAGTGACACGATATCCAGAGACAAAAACTTGAGCAAGAGCCTCACACTCGCCCTTTTTTCATATCCCGAAGTGTTCTCCTCATGGTCTGTAGATCAGTCCAGCCATACCTATGACCCAAAACATAAGCCGAGTTTGTGTTTTAAGACAACTGTCCAAACAGCTCTGGCCTACACACCCTACAGGCTCAGGGCCCTGGAGCCAAACCTGAGGACTGTACTTGCCCTCTCCAAGGGAATTGTATGTGCCCATTCCAATGGCCACAACCCTACTAGTAAGATAACCTCCAAAGTCCCTGAGGCCATCCCAATAGTTGTGGCTTCCCAGGACAAACAGGGGCAATCTGAGCCCATCTGAGCACCTACCTGCACTCAGACCCGTAGACTGATGTCCCCAGAGGTAAAAAGGAACGAACAGGCCCCTAGGCACTAATCGGATCCATTGCTTTGGTTTCCAGGCATCTCTCCTCAAAGGCCTGGATTTCAATACCAGCATATGGCTGTTTCTTGACTCACCCATCAGAACAAATCTCATCTACACATGGGAAACATGCACGTTGGAGCTGTGTCAAAGCCTCTGTTTAGGAGAACCCTTCAAAGCCCCAGGGCCACCGCTTCATTCCAAGGTCTCCATAAACACAAAAACATATTAGGACACATCCCCAGGAGAGTCCATTTCAACTCAGCCTCCACGGTTGCCCCCCAAATCCAGCAGATCTAACCTGTCTTGTTGCTTGGAGACCATTGGAATGCGAGGTGGGCTACCCAGGCATCCATCCTTAGAACCCTGCTCGGAATCGTTGGCCTGGAGCCAACCAACAGGTCTCAATTGTCCTGCAGAAGAATCTTTGCAGTTTGGAGCTTCTCACAACTCCCATCGTGGGAAAACCCCCATGTCCTCGTGATCCAACCCCCTTCAAGAAAGGGCCATCAGGGCAGATAGTCCAACCTGAGCGATCGTCTGATCCTTGCCCTGACTTCAGATGCACGAGATCTCGATTTAGGTCTGTAGATTGTGCCTGCCATATCCTCACCCAGAAACCTAGGCCTAGCTTGGGTTTTCAGACTCCGTCCTCAGACTACTGGCCCACAAGCCCTCCAGTTTGGCAATCCAGAACTACAATGCCGCACTCTGCCTGCCATACAGAAGTAAAACATTGCCCTCATTGCTACCCCGAAACCCCAAATGAAAATCATCCTGCACGCCATTCGGCTGTACCCCAAACATATAGGCTGACCTGGGCACTATTTCCCCTTCTGACCCAGCCTGAGCCTGGACCTCCTGGTCCCACCCAGACAACTGGCCGCACACTGAGCACATCGGACCCGCCATGGCCTTAGGTCGTCATCTCTTCCCAACTGCGGTTTTCAGGCTCCAGAACCTAGACCTTATCTCCAACCACTGCCCAGGGTTGAAAATGATGCAGAAATCAGAACTCTTTCCCCATGGCAAGAAACCTTGTGGTTGGCATGTTGTCCAACGTTCAGTGTAGTTGAAACAATCGTGGCCCATGAGGCCCAGCCCATGCTTGCGGGCCACATTGGTCACAAACACACATTGTGACCCTCAGCCTGAGCCCAGTCCTCAGGTAAGGCCTCTCAGGGCCTATATGAAGAGACAGCATATTGGGCTTGCCATGCCCCAAGGCCCCAATTTTTAACCATAGTTCGGGTTGTCCCTTCACTCTTCCCCAGGGCTCTGCTTTGGAATTCCTCTTTTGGTGGGACACCTGAGGTAACAAACCTGAAAGGAGTCCTCCCATCCCACAGATTGACGAAAAACAATTGGGATCGGGCCAAATCCACAGAGAGGAAGATTCGTCCATGGCCCATGAGACCTCCCCAACATTCCACGGCCATCGCTGAAACAAAAGTCAGAGACAAAATCCTGAGCAAGCTCCTCAGACTCGCTCATTCTTCATATCCTGAAGAGTTCTTCTCATGGTTTGTAGATCGCGCGTGCCATACCTACGTCCCCAAACTTAAGCTGAGTTTGTGTTTTCAGTCTTCTGTCCTCAAAGTCCTGGGCCACACTCCCTCCAGGCTGGGGCCCCTGGAGCCACACATTAGGACTGCCCCCACCCAATCCATGGCAATTCTGCCCATTCCATTGTCAAAAATCGTACAAATTAGGAGAACCCTCCAAAGTCCCTGAGGCCATCCCAATAGTGTAGGTCGCCCGGGACAAAAAATGGGTGGTTGATACCGGCTGAGCATCTACCTCCACTCATCTACCTCCATTCATACCAAGGAGATTGAACCAGACAGGACCCGAGGCCATTATCGAATCCATTGCTTTGGTTTACAGGCATGTCTCCTCAAAAGCCTGGATTCCAATACCAGCAGAGGGGATTTCCTGAGGCACTCATCAGAACAAATCTCGTCTCCACAAGGAAACTTGTGCATGGTAGCTAAGCCAAAGCTTAGGAGAATACTTCAGGGTCCCGGTGCCACCTCCGCATTCCAAGGTCCTCATGGACACAAATACACGTTAGGACCCATCCTCTGGAAAGTGCATTTCACCTCAGCCACCCCTGTTGCTCCCGCAGATCCATTAGATCTAAACTGTCTTGTTGCTAGGAGACAATTGGAAGGCGAGGCGGACTTCCCTGGCATTCATCCTGGAATGGTGCTCTGGAGTCATTCCATATGGGATGTCATGGAGCTGTACAACAGGTCTCAATTGTCCCGCAGAAGGAATTCTTGAAGGGAACATCCCACATCTCCCAACGTGGAAAACCTCCATGGGGTCGAGATTCCGCTCCCTTCATGAAGGGGCCGTCATGCACAGAAACTCCAACCTGAGCCAACGTCGGATCCTCGCCCTGACTTCAGATGCATGAGATATTGGTTCAGATCTGCAGGAGGTACCTGCCGTGCCCTCACCCTGAATCCGAAGTCTAGCTTGTGTTCTCAGACTTCCGTCCTCACTCTCCTGGCCCCGAAGCCCTCAAGTTTGGCAATTCCGGACCGACAATGAAGCACTCTGCCTGCCCTCTAGAAAAAATATATTGCCTAATGAGCAGCCCAGGCAGCTTAAATGAGGATAAACCTACACGGCACTCGAATGTACCCAAATTATATAGTCTAACCTGGGCACTAATGCACTGTCTGACACAACCTGAGCCCGGACCTGCTGACCAACACCCAGACAGCTGACCGCACGCTGAGCACATCAGACCCGCCATGGCCTTAGGTCATCATCTCTTCCCTACCTCAGTTTTCAGGCTTCAGAACCTAGACCTTATCTCCAATCACTGCCCACGGGTGACTGTGATGCAGAAATCAGAACTCTTCCTAACCCATGGCAAGAAACCTTGTGGTTCGCATGTTGTCCAACGTTCAGTGTAGGAGAAACCAGCATTCACCCTGAGGCCCCGCCCATTCTTGAGTGCGACGAGAGCATAAACACGCATTGTGACCTCAGCGTGAGTCCTGTCCTCTAGTAAGTCCTCTCAGTGGCTGGACCATTAGATGTCATAATGGGCTTGACATGTCCCTTGTCCCCAATTTTTAACCAGATTTCTGGTTGTCCAGTCGCCCCACCCCAGGGCTCTACTCTGGAATCCCTCATTTGGTGGGACATCTGAGGTTGAAAAACAAAATGAAACAAATCGACAACAACAAAAAAACGGACTTCTTCCATCCCCAGAATGACCCCAAACTCTTTGGACGGGACAGAACCCCCAGAGAGTAAGACTCGTCCATTTCCCATGAAGTCACCCGGCAATTTCACGACCATGAGTGACACGATATCCAGAGACGAAAACTTGAGCAAGAGCCTCACACTCGCCCTTTTTTCATATCCCGAAGTGTTCTCCTCATGGTTGTAGATCAGTCCTGCCATACCTATGACCCAAAACATAAGCCGAGTTTGTGTTTTCAGACAACTGTCCAAACAGCTCTGGCCTACACAACCTACAGGCTCAGGGCCCTGGAGCCAAACCTGAGGACTGTACTTGCCCTCTCCAAGGGAATTGTATGTGCCCATTCCAATGGCCACAACCCTACTAGTAGGATAACCTCCAAAGTCCCTGAGGCCATCCCAATAGTTGTGGCTTCCCAGGACAAACAGGGGCAATCTGAGCCCATCTGAGCACCTACCTGCACTCAGACCCGTAGACTGATGTCCCCAGAGGTAAAAAAGAACGAACAGGCCCCTAGGCACTAATCGGATCCATTGCTTTGGTTTCCAGGCATCTCTCCTCAGAGGCCTGGATTTCAATACCAACATATGGCTGTTTCTTGACTCACCCATCAGAACAAATCTCATCTACACATGGGAAACATGCACTTTGGAGCTGTGTCAAAGCCTCTGTTTAGGAGAACCCTTAAGGACCCCAGGGCCACCGCTTCATTCCAAGGTCTCCATAGACACAAAAACATATTGGGACACATCCACAGGAGAGTCCATTTCAACTCAGCCTCCTCGGTTGCCCCCCACATCCAGCAGATCTAACCTGTCTTGTTGCTTGGAGACAATTGGAATGCGAGGTGGGCTACCCAGCCATCCATCCTTAGAACCCTGCTCGGAGTCGTTGGCCTGGAGCCAACCAACAGGTCTCAATTGTCCTGCAGAAGAATCTTTGCAGTTTGGAGCTTCTCACAACTCCCATCGTGGGAAAACCCCCATGTCCTCGTGATCCAACCCCCTTCAAGAAAGGGCCATCAGGGCAGAAAGTCCAACCTGAGCGATCGTCTGATCCTTGCCCTGACTTCAGATGCACGAGATCTCTATTGAGGTCTGTAGATTGTGCCTGCCATATGCTCACCCAGACACCTAGGCCTAGCTTGGGTTCTCAGACTCCGTCCTCAGACTACTGCCCCACAAGCCCTCCAGTTGGGCAATCGAGAACTACAATGCCGCACTCTGCCTGCCCTATAGATGTAAAATATTGCCCTCAGGGCTACCCCGAAACCCCAAATGAGGATCAACCTGCACGCCATTCGGCTGTACCCCAAACATATAGGCTGACCTGGGCACTATTTCCCCTTCTGACCCAGCCTGAGCCTGGACCTCCTGGTCCCACCCAGACAGCTGGCCGCACACTGAGCACATCGGACCCGACATGGCCTTAGGTCGTCATCTCTTCCCAACTGCGGTTTTCAGGCTCCAGAACCTAGACCTTATCTCCAACAACTGCCCAGGGTTGAAAATGATGCAGAAATCAGAACTCTTTCCCCATGGCAAGAAACCTTGTGCTTGGCATGTTGTCCAACGTTCAGTATAGTTGAAACAAGCGTGGCCCATGAGGCCCAGCCCATGCATGCGGGCCACATTGGTCACAAACACACATTGTGACCCTCAGCCTGAGCCCAGTCCTCAGGTAAGGCCTCTCAGGCCTATGTGAAGAGACAGCATATTGGGCTTGCTATGCCCCTAGGCCCCAATTTTTTAACCATAGTTCGGGTTGTCCCTTCACTCTTCCCCAGGGCTCTGCTTTGGAATTCCTCTTTTGGTGGGACACCTGAGATAACAAACCTGAAAGGAGTCCTCCCATCCCACAGATTGACGAAAAACAATTGGGATCGGGCCAAATCCACAGAGAGGAAGATTCGTCCATGGCCCATGAGACCTCCCCAACATTCCACGGCCATCGCTGAAACAAAATCCAGAGACAAAAGCCTGAGCAAGCGCCTCAGACTCGCTCATTCTTCATATCCTGAAGAGTTCTTCTCATGGTTTGTAGATCGGGCGTGCCATACCTACGTCCCCAAACTTAAGCTGAGTTTGTGTTTTCAGTCTTCTGTCCTCAAAGTCCTGGGCCACACTCCCTCCAGGCTGGGGCCCCTGGAGCCACACATTAGGACTGCCCCCACCCAATCCATGGCAATTCTGCCCATTCCATTGTCAAACATCGTACAAATTAGGAGAACCCTCTAAAGTCCCTGAGGCCATCCCAATAGTGTAGGTCGCCCGGGACAAAAAATGGGTGGTTGATACCGGCTGAGAATCTACCTCCACTCATCTACCTCCATTCATACCAAGGAGATTGAACCAGACAGGACCCGAGGCCATTATCGAATCCATTGCTTTGGTTTACAGGCATGTCTCCTCAAAAGCCTGGATTCCAATACCAGCAGAGGGGATTTCCTGAGGCACTCATCAGAACAAATCTCGTCTCCACAAGGAAACTTGTGCATGGTAGCTAAGCCAAAGCTTAGGAGAATACTTCAGGGTCCCGCTGCCACCTCCCCATTCCAAGGTCCTCATGGACACAAATACACGTTAGGACCCATCCTCTGGAAAGTGCATTTCAACTCAGCCACCCCTGTTGCTCCCGCCGATCCATTGATCTAAACTGTCTTGTGCTAGGAGACAATTGGAAGGCGAGGCGGATTTCCCTGGCATTCATTCTGGAACGGTGCTCTGGAGTCATTCCATATGGGATGTCATGGAGCTGTACAACAGGTCTCAATTGTCCCGCAGAAGGAATTCTTGAAGGGAACATCCCACATCTCCCAACGTGGAAAACCTCCATGGCCTCGAGATTCCGCTCCCTTCATGAAGGGGCCGTCATGCACAGAAACTCCAACCTGAGCCAACGTCGGATCCTCGCCCTGACTTCAGATGCATGAGATATTGGTTCAGATCTGCAGGAGGTACCTGCCGTGCCCTCACCCTGAATCCGAAGTCTAGCTTGTGTTCTCAGACTTCCGTCCTCACTCTCCTGGCCCCGAAGCCCTCAAGTTTGGCAATTCCGGACCGACAATGAAGCACTCTGCCTGCCCTCTAGAAAAAATATATTGCCTAATGAGCAGCCCAGGTAGCTTAAATGAGGATAAACCTAAACGGCACTCGAATGTACCCAAATTATATAGTCTAACCTGGGCACTAATGCACTGTCTGACACAACCTGAGCCCGGACCTGCTGACCAACACCCAGACAGCTGACCGCACGCTGAGCACATCAGACCCGCCATGGCCTTAGGTCATCATCTCTTCCCTACCTCAGTTTTCAGGCTTCAGAACCAAGACCTTATCTCCAATCACTGCCCACGGGTGACTGTGATGCAGAAATCAGAACTCTTCCTAACCCATGGCAAGAAACCTTGTGGTTGGCATGTTGTCCAACGTTCAGTGTAGGAGAAACCAGCATTCACCCTGAGGCCCCGCCCATTCTTGAGTGCGACGAGAGCATAAACACGCATTGAGACCTCAGCGTGAGTCCTGTCCTCTAGTAAGTCCTCTCAGTGGCTGGACCATTAGATGTCATAATGGGCTTGACATGTCCCTTGTCCCCAATTTTTAACCAGATTTCTGGTTGTCCAGTCGCCCCACCCCAGGGCTCTACTCTGGAATCCCTCATTTGGTGGGACATCTGAGGTTGAAAAACAAAATGAAACAAATCGACAGCAACAAAAAAACGGACTTCTTCCATCCCCAGAATGACCCCAAACTCTTTGGACGGGACCGAACCCCCAGAGAGTATGACTCGTCCATTTCCCATGAAGTCACCCGGCAATTTCACGACCATGAGTGACACGATATCCAGAGACAAAAACTTGAGCAAGAGCCTCACACTCGCCCTTTTTTCATATCCCGAAGTGTTCTCCTCATGGTCTGTAGATCAGTCCTGCCATACCTATGACCCAAAACATAAGCCGAGTTTGTGTTTTCAGACAACTGTCCAAACAGCTCTGGCCTACACACCCTACAGGCTCAGGGCCCTGGAGCCAAACCTGAGGACTGTACTTGCCCTCTCCAAGGGAATTGTATGTGCCCATTCCAATGGCCACAACCCTACTAGTAGGATAACCTCCAAAGTCCCTGAGGCCATCCCAATAGTTGTGGCTTCCCAGGACAAACAGGGGCAATCTGAGCCCATCTGAGCACCTACCTGCACTCAGACCCGTAGACTGATGTCCCCAGAGGTAAAAAGGAACGAACAGGCCCCTAGGCACTAATCGGATCCATTGCTTTGGTTTCCAGGCATCTCTCCTCAGAGGCCTGGATTTCAATACCAGCATATGGCTGTTTCTTGACTCACCCATCAGAACAAATCTCATCTACACATGGGAAACATGCACGTTGTAGCTGTGTCAAAGCCTCTGTTTAGGAGAACCCTTCAGGGCCCCAGGGCCACCGCTTCATTCCAAGGTCTCCATAGACACAAAAACATATTAGGACACATCCAGAGGAGAGTCCATTTCAACTCAGCCTCCTCGGTTGCCCCCCACATCCAGCAGATCTAACCTGTCTTGTTGCTTGGAGACAATTGGAATGCGAGGTGAGCTACCCAGCCATCCATCCTTAGAACCCTGCTCCTAGTCGTTGGCCTGGTGCCAACCAACAGGTCTCAATTGTCCTGCAGAAGAATCTTTGCAGTTTGGAGCTTCTAAAAACTCCCATCGTGGGAAAACCCCCATGTCCTCGTGATCCAACCCCCTTCAAGAAAGGGCCATCAGGGCAGAAAGTCCAACCTGAGCGATCGTCTGATCCTTGCCCTGACTTCAGATGCACGAGATCTCGATTGAGGTCTGTAGATTGTGCCTGCCATATGCTCACCCAGACACCTAGGCCAAGCTTGGTTTCTCAGACTCCGTCCTCAGACTACTGCCCCACAAGCCCTCCAGTTTGGCAATCGAGAACTACAATGCCGCACTCTGCCTGCCCTATAGATGTAAAATATTGCCCTCAGGGCTACCCCGAAACCCCAAATGAGGATCAACCTGCACGCCATTCGGCTGTACCCCAAACATATAGGCTGACCTGGGCACTATTTCCCCTTCTGACCCAGCCTGAGCCTGGACCTCCTGGTCCCACCCAGACAGCTGGCCGCACACTGAGCACATCGGACCCGCCATGGCCTTAGGTCGTCATCTCTTCCCAACTGCGGTTTTCAGGCTCCAGAACCTAGACCTTATCTCCAACCACTGCCCAGGGTTGAAAATGATGCAGAAATCAGAACTCTTTCCCCATGGCAAGAAACCTTGTGGTTGGCATGTTGTCCAACGTTCAGTGTAGTTGAAACAAGCGTGGCCCATGAGGCCCAGCCCATGCTTGCGGGCCACATTGGTCACAAACACACATTGTGACCCTCAGCCTGAGCCCAGTCCTCAGGTAAGGCCTCTCAGGCCTATGTGAAGAGACAGCATATTGGGCTTGCTATGCCCCTAGGCCCCAATTTTTTAACCATAGTTCGGGTTGTCCCTTCACTCTTCCCCAGGGCTCTGCTTTGGAATCCCTCTTTTGGTGGGACACCTGAGATAACAAACCTGAAAGGAGTCCTCACATCCCACAGATTGACGAAAAACAATTGGGATCGGGCCAAATCCACAGAGAGGAAGATTCGTCCATGGCCCATGAGACCTCCCCAACATTCCACGGCCATCGCTGAAACAAAATCCAGAGACAAAAGCCTGAGCAAGCGCCTCAGACTCGCTCATTCTTCATATCCTGAAGAGTTCTTCTCATGGTTTGTAGATCGGGCGTGCCATACCTACGTCCCCAAACTTAAGCTGAGTTTGTGTTTTCAGTCTTCTGTCCTCAAAGTCCTGGGCCACACTCCCTCCAGGCTGGGGCCCCTGGAGCCACACATTAGGACTGCCCCCACCCAATCCATGGCAATTCTGCCCATTCCATTGTCAAACATCGTACAAATTAGGAGAACCCTCTAAAGTCCCTGAGGCCATCCCAATAGTGTAGGTCGCCCGGGACAAAAAATGGGTGGTTGATACCGGCTGAGAATCTACCTCCACTCATCTACCTCCATTCATACCAAGGAGATTGAACCAGACAGGACCCGAGGCCATTATCGAATCCATTGCTTTGGTTTACAGGCATGTCTCCTCAAAAGCCTGGATTCCAATACCAGCAGAGGGGATTTCCTGAGGCACTCATCAGAACAAATCTCGTCTCCACAAGGAAACTTGTGCATGGTAGCTAAGCCAAAGCTTAGGAGAATACTTCAGGGTCCCGCTGCCACCTCCCCATTCCAAGGTCCTCATGGACACAAATACACGTTAGGTCCCATCCTCTGGAAAGTGCATTTCAACTCAGCCACCCCTGTTGCTCCCGCCGATCCATTAGATCTAAACTGTCTTGTGCTAGGAGACAATTGGAAGGCGAGGCGGACTTCCCTGGCATTCATTCTGGAACGGTGCTCTGGAGTCATTCCATATGGGATGTCATGGAGCTGTCCAACAGGTCTCAATTGTCCCGCAGAAGGAATTCTTGAAGGGAACATCCCACATCTCCCAACGTGGAAAACCTCCATGGCCTCGAGATTCCGCTCCCTTCATGAAGGGGCCGTCATGCACAGAAACTCCAACCTGAGCCAACATCGGATCCTCGCCCTGACTTCAGATGCATGAGATATTGGTTCAGATCTGCAGGAGGTACCTGCCGTGCCCTCACCCTGAATCCGAAGTCTAGCTTGTGTTCTCAGACTTCCGTCCTCACTCTCCTGGCCCCGAAGCCCTCAAGTTTGGCAATTCCGGACCGACAATGAAGCACTCTGCCTGCCCTCTAGAAAAAATATATTGCCTAATGAGCAGCCCAGGCACCTTAAATGAGGATAAACCTACACGGCACTCGAATGTACCCAAATTATATAGTCTAACCTGGGCACTAATGCACTGTCTGACACAACCTGAGCCCGGACCTGCTGACCAACACCCAGACAGCTGACCGCACGCTGAGCACATCAGACCCGCCATGGCCTTAGGTCATCATCTCTTCCCTACCTCAGTTTTCAGGCTTCAGAACCTAGACCTTATCTCCAATCACTGCCCACGGGTGACTGTGATGCAGAAATCAGAACTCTTCCTGACCCATGGCAAGTAACCTTGTGGTTGGCATGTTGTCCAACGTTCAGTGTAGGAAAAAGCAGCATTCACCCTGAGGCCCCGCCCATTCTTGAGTGCGAAGAGAGCATAAACACGCCTTGTGACCTCAGCGTGAGTCCTGTCCTCTAGTAAGCCCTCTCAGTGGCTGGACCATTAGATGTCATAATGGGCTTGACATGTCCCTAGTCCCCAATTTTTAACCAGATTTCTGGTTGTCCAGTCGCCCCACCCCAGGGCTCTACTCTGGAATCCCTCATTTGGTGGGACATCTAGGTTGAAAAACAAAATGAAACAAATCGACAACAACAACAAAAAAACGGACTTCTTCCATCCCCAGAATGACCCCAAACTCTTTGGACGGGACCGAACCCCCAGAGAGTAAGACTCGTCCATTTCCCATGAAGTCACCCGGCAATTTCATGACCATGAGTGACACGATATCCAGAGACAAAAACTTGAGCAAGAGCCTCACACTCGCCCTTTTTTCATATCCCGAAGTGTTCTCCTCATGGTCTGTAGATCAGTCCTGCCATACCTATGACCCAAAACATAAGCCGAGTTTGTGTTTTCAGACAACTGTCCAAACAGCTCTGGCCTACACACCCTACAGGCTCAGGGCCCTGGAGCCAAACCTGAGGACTGTACTTGCCCTCTCCAAGGGAATTGTATGTGCCCATTCCAATGGCCACAACCCTACTAGTAGGATAACCTCCAAAGTCCCTGAGGCCATCCCAATAGTTGTGGCTTCCCAGGACAAACAAGGGCAATCTGAGCCCATCTGAGCACCTACCTGCACTCAGACCCGTAGACTGATGTCCCCAGAGGTAAAAAGGAACGAACAGGCCCCTAGGCACTAATCGGATCCATTGCTTTGTTTTCCAGGCATCTCTCCTCAGAGGCCTGGATTTCAATACCAGCATATGGCTGTTTCTTGACTCACCCATCAGAACAAATCTCATCTACACATGGGAAACATGCACGTTGGAGCTGTGTCAAAGCCTCTGTTTAGGAGAACCCTTCAGGGTCCCAGGGCCACCGCTTTATTCCAAGGTCTCCATAGACACAAAAACATATTAGGACACATCCACAGGAGAGTCCATTTCAACTCAGCCTCCTCGGTTGCCCCCCACATCCAGCAGATCTAACTTGTCTTGTTGCTTGGAGACAATTGGATTGCGAGGTGGGCTACCCAGCCATCCATCCTTAGAACCCTGCTTGGAATCGTTGGCCTGGAGCCAACCAACAGGTCTCAATTGTCCTGCAGAAGAATCTTTGCAGTTTGGAGCTTCTCACAACTCCCATCGTGGGAAAACCCCCATGTCCTCGTGATCCAACCCCCTTCAAGAAAGGGCCATCAGGGCAGAAAGTCCAACCTGAGCGATCGTCTGATCCTTGCCCTGACTTCAGATGCACGAGATCTCGATTGAGGTCTGTAGATTGTGCCTGCCATATCCTCACCCAGAAACCTAGGCCTAGCTTGGGTTTTCAGACTCCGTCCTCAGACTACTGGCCCACAAGCCCTCCAGTTTGGCAATCTAGAACTACAATGCCGCACTCTACCTGCCATACAGAAGTAAAACATTGCCCTCATTGCTACCCCGAAACCCCAAATGAAAATCAACCTGCACGCCATTCGGCTGTACCCCAAACATATAGGCTGACCTGGGCACTATTTCCCCTTCTGACCCAGCCTGAGCCTGGACCTCCTGGTCCCACCCAGACAGCTGGCCGCACACTGAGCACATCGGACCCGCCATGGCCTTAGGTCGTCATCTCTTCCCAACTGCGGTTTTCAGGCTCCAGAACCTAGACCTTATCTCCAACCACTGCCCAGGGTTGAAAATGATGCAGAAATCAGAACTCTTTCCCCATGGCAAGAAACCTTGTGGTTGGCATGTTGTCCAACGTTCAGTGTAGTTGAAACAAGCGTGGCCCATGAGGCCCAGCCCATGCTTGCGGGCCACATTGGTCCCAAACACACATTGTGACCCTCAGCCTGAGCCCAGTCCTCAGGTAAGGCCTCTCAGGGCCTATATGAAGAGACAGCCTATTGGGCTTGCCATGCCCCAAGGCCCCAATTTTTAACCATAGTTCGGGTTGTCCCTTCACTCTTCCCCAGGGCTCTGCTTTGGAATTCCTCTTTTGGTGGGACACCTGAGGTAACAAACCTGAAAGGAGTCCTCCCATCCCACAGATTGACGAAAAACTATTGGGATCGGTCCAAATCCACAGAGAGGAAGATTCGTCCATGGCCCATGAGACCTCCCCAACATTCCACGGCCATCGCTGAAACAAAAGTCAGAGACAAAATCCTGAGCAAGCTCCTCAGACTCGCTCATTCTTCATATCCTGAAGAGTTCTTCTCATGGTTTGTAGATCGCGCGTGCCATACCTACGTCCCCAAACTTAAGCTGAGTTTGTGTTTTCAGTCTTCTGTCCTCAAAGTCCTGGGCCACACTCCCTCCAGGCTGGGGCCCCTGGAGCCACACATTAGGACTGCCTCCACCCAATCCATGGCAATTCTGCCCATTCCATTGTCAAAAATCGTACAAATTAGGAGAACCCTCCAAAGTCCCTGAGGCCATCCCAATAGTGTAGGTCGCCCGGGACAAAAAATGGGTGGTTGATACCGGCTGAGCATCTACCTCCACTCATCTACCTCCATTCATACCAAGGAGATTGAACCAGACAGGACCCGAGGCCATTATCGAATCCATTGCTTTGGTTTACAGGCATGTCTCCTCAAAAGCCTGGATTCCAATACCAGCAGAGGGGATTTCCTGAGGCACTCATCAGAACAAATCTCGTCTCCACAAGGAAACTTGTGCATGGTAGCTAAGCCAAAGCTTAGGAGAATACTTCAGGGTCCCGGTGCCACCACCCCATTCCAAGGTCCTCATGGACACAAATACACGTTAGGACCCATCCTCTGGAAAGTGCATTTCACCTCAGCCACCCCTGTTGCTCCCGCAGATCCATTAGATCTAAACTGTCTTGTTGCTAGGAGACAATTGGAAGGCGAGGCTGACTTCCCTGGCATTCATCCTGGAACGGTGCTCTGGAGTCATTCCATATGGGATGTCATGGAGCTGTCCAACAGGTCTCAATTGTCCCGCAGAAGGAATTCTTGAAGGGAACATCCCACATCTCCCAACGTGGAAAACCTCCATGGGGTCGAGATTCCGCTCC
The DNA here is from genome assembly GCF_964662115.1 of Mustela nivalis. Lineage (NCBI taxonomy): Eukaryota > Metazoa > Chordata > Mammalia > Carnivora > Mustelidae > Mustela > Mustela nivalis. Next base: position 807,781 of record NW_028136515.1, read on the forward strand.
CTTCATGAAGGGGCCGTCATGCACAGAAACTCCAACCTGAGCCAACGTCGGATCCTCGCCCTGACTTCAGATGCATGAGATATTGGTTCAGATCTGCAGGAGGTACCTGCCGTGCCCTCACCCTGAATCCGAAGTCTAGCTTGTGTTCTCAGACTTCCGTCCTCACTCTCCTGGCCCCGAAGCCCTCAAGTTTGGCAATTCCGGACCGACAATGAAGCACTCTGCCTGCCCTCTAGAAAAAATATATTGCCTAATGAGCAGCCCAGGCAGCTTAAATGAGGATAAACCTACACGGCACTCGAATGTACCCAAATTATATAGTCTAACCTGGGCACTAATGCACTGTCTGACACAACCTGAGCCCGGACCTGCTGACCAACACCCAGACAGCTGACCGCACGCTGAGCACATCAGACCCGCCATGGCCTTACGTCATCATCTCTTCCCTACCTCAGTTTTCAGGCTTCAGAACCTAGACCTTATCTCCAATCACTGCCCACGGGTGACTGTGATGCAGAAATCAGAACTCTTCCTGACCCATGGCAAGAAACCTTGTGGTTGGCATGTTGTCCAAAGTTCAGTGTAGGAGAAACCAGCATTCAACCTGAGGCCCCGCCCATTCTTGAGTGCGACGAGAGCATAAACACGCATTGTGACCTCAGCGTGAGTCCTGTCCTCTAGTAAGTCCTCTCAGTGGCTGGACCATTAGATGTCATAATGGGCTTGACATGTCCCTAGTCCCCAATTTTTAACCAGATTTCTGGTTGTCCACTCGCCCCACCCCAGGGCTCTACTCTGGAATCCCTCATTTGGTGGGACATCTGAGGTTGAAAAACAAAATGAAACAAATCGACAACAACAAAAAAACGGACTTCTTCCATCCCCAGAATGACCCCAAACTCTTTGGACGGGACCGAACCCCCAGAGAGTAAGACTCGTCCATTTCCCATGAAGTCACCCGGCAATTTCACGACCATGAGTGACACGATATCCAGAGACAAAAACTTGAGCAAGAGCCTCACACTCGCCCTTTTTTCATATCCCGAAGTGTTCTCCTCATGGTCTGTAGATCAGTCCAGCCATACCTATGACCCAAAACATAAGCCGAGTTTGTGTTTTAAGACAACTGTCCAAACAGCTCTGGCCTACACACCCTACAGGCTCAGGGCCCTGGAGCCAAACCTGAGGACTGTACTTGCCCTCTCCAAGGGAATTGTATGTGCCCATTCCAATGGCCACAACCCTACTAGTAAGATAACCTCCAAAGTCCCTGAGGCCATCCCAATAGTTGTGGCTTCCCAGGACAAACAGGGGCAATCTGAGCCCATCTGAGCACCTACCTGCACTCAGACCCGTAGACTGATGTCCCCAGAGGTAAAAAGGAACGAACAGGCCCCTAGGCACTAATCGGATCCATTGCTTTGGTTTCCAGGCATCTCTCCTCAAAGGCCTGGATTTCAATACCAGCATATGGCTGTTTCTTGACTCACCCATCAGAACAAATCTCATCTACACATGGGAAACATGCACGTTGGAGCTGTGTCAAAGCCTCTGTTTAGGAGAACCCTTCAAAGCCCCAGGGCCACCGCTTCATTCCAAGGTCTCCATAAACACAAAAACATATTAGGACACATCCCCAGGAGAGTCCATTTCAACTCAGCCTCCACGGTTGCCCCCCAAATCCAGCAGATCTAACCTGTCTTGTTGCTTGGAGACCATTGGAATGCGAGGTGGGCTACCCAGGCATCCATCCTTAGAACCCTGCTCGGAATCGTTGGCCTGGAGCCAACCAACAGGTCTCAATTGTCCTGCAGAAGAATCTTTGCAGTTTGGAGCTTCTCACAACTCCCATCGTGGGAAAACCCCCATGTCCTCGTGATCCAACCCCCTTCAAGAAAGGGCCATCAGGGCAGATAGTCCAACCTGAGCGATCGTCTGATCCTTGCCCTGACTTCAGATGCACGAGATCTCGATTTAGGTCTGTAGATTGTGCCTGCCATATCCTCACCCAGAAACCTAGGCCTAGCTTGGGTTTTCAGACTCCGTCCTCAGACTACTGGCCCACAAGCCCTCCAGTTTGGCAATCCAGAACTACAATGCCGCACTCTGCCTGCCATACAGAAGTAAAACATTGCCCTCATTGCTACCCCGAAACCCCAAATGAAAATCATCCTGCACGCCATTCGGCTGTACCCCAAACATATAGGCTGACCTGGGCACTATTTCCCCTTCTGACCCAGCCTGAGCCTGGACCTCCTGGTCCCACCCAGACAACTGGCCGCACACTGAGCACATCGGACCCGCCATGGCCTTAGGTCGTCATCTCTTCCCAACTGCGGTTTTCAGGCTCCAGAACCTAGACCTTATCTCCAACCACTGCCCAGGGTTGAAAATGATGCAGAAATCAGAACTCTTTCCCCATGGCAAGAAACCTTGTGGTTGGCATGTTGTCCAACGTTCAGTGTAGTTGAAACAATCGTGGCCCATGAGGCCCAGCCCATGCTTGCGGGCCACATTGGTCACAAACACACATTGTGACCCTCAGCCTGAGCCCAGTCCTCAGGTAAGGCCTCTCAGGGCCTATATGAAGAGACAGCATATTGGGCTTGCCATGCCCCAAGGCCCCAATTTTTAACCATAGTTCGGGTTGTCCCTTCACTCTTCCCCAGGGCTCTGCTTTGGAATTCCTCTTTTGGTGGGACACCTGAGGTAACAAACCTGAAAGGAGTCCTCCCATCCCACAGATTGACGAAAAACAATTGGGATCGGGCCAAATCCACAGAGAGGAAGATTCGTCCATGGCCCATGAGACCTCCCCAACATTCCACGGCCATCGCTGAAACAAAAGTCAGAGACAAAATCCTGAGCAAGCTCCTCAGACTCGCTCATTCTTCATATCCTGAAGAGTTCTTCTCATGGTTTGTAGATCGCGCGTGCCATACCTACGTCCCCAAACTTAAGCTGAGTTTGTGTTTTCAGTCTTCTGTCCTCAAAGTCCTGGGCCACACTCCCTCCAGGCTGGGGCCCCTGGAGCCACACATTAGGACTGCCCCCACCCAATCCATGGCAATTCTGCCCATTCCATTGTCAAAAATCGTACAAATTAGGAGAACCCTCCAAAGTCCCTGAGGCCATCCCAATAGTGTAGGTCGCCCGGGACAAAAAATGGGTGGTTGATACCGGCTGAGCATCTACCTCCACTCATCTACCTCCATTCATACCAAGGAGATTGAACCAGACAGGACCCGAGGCCATTATCGAATCCATTGCTTTGGTTTACAGGCATGTCTCCTCAAAAGCCTGGATTCCAATACCAGCAGAGGGGATTTCCTGAGGCACTCATCAGAACAAATCTCGTCTCCACAAGGAAACTTGTGCATGGTAGCTAAGCCAAAGCTTAGGAGAATACTTCAGGGTCCCGGTGCCACCTCCGCATTCCAAGGTCCTCATGGACACAAATACACGTTAGGACCCATCCTCTGGAAAGTGCATTTCACCTCAGCCACCCCTGTTGCTCCCGCAGATCCATTAGATCTAAACTGTCTTGTTGCTAGGAGACAATTGGAAGGCGAGGCGGACTTCCCTGGCATTCATCCTGGAATGGTGCTCTGGAGTCATTCCATATGGGATGTCATGGAGCTGTACAACAGGTCTCAATTGTCCCGCAGAAGGAATTCTTGAAGGGAACATCCCACATCTCCCAACGTGGAAAACCTCCATGGGGTCGAGATTCCGCTCCCTTCATGAAGGGGCCGTCATGCACAGAAACTCCAACCTGAGCCAACGTCGGATCCTCGCCCTGACTTCAGATGCATGAGATATTGGTTCAGATCTGCAGGAGGTACCTGCCGTGCCCTCACCCTGAATCCGAAGTCTAGCTTGTGTTCTCAGACTTCCGTCCTCACTCTCCTGGCCCCGAAGCCCTCAAGTTTGGCAATTCCGGACCGACAATGAAGCACTCTGCCTGCCCTCTAGAAAAAATATATTGCCTAATGAGCAGCCCAGGCAGCTTAAATGAGGATAAACCTACACGGCACTCGAATGTACCCAAATTATATAGTCTAACCTGGGCACTAATGCACTGTCTGACACAACCTGAGCCCGGACCTGCTGACCAACACCCAGACAGCTGACCGCACGCTGAGCACATCAGACCCGCCATGGCCTTAGGTCATCATCTCTTCCCTACCTCAGTTTTCAGGCTTCAGAACCTAGACCTTATCTCCAATCACTGCCCACGGGTGACTGTGATGCAGAAATCAGAACTCTTCCTAACCCATGGCAAGAAACCTTGTGGTTCGCATGTTGTCCAACGTTCAGTGTAGGAGAAACCAGCATTCACCCTGAGGCCCCGCCCATTCTTGAGTGCGACGAGAGCATAAACACGCATTGTGACCTCAGCGTGAGTCCTGTCCTCTAGTAAGTCCTCTCAGTGGCTGGACCATTAGATGTCATAATGGGCTTGACATGTCCCTTGTCCCCAATTTTTAACCAGATTTCTGGTTGTCCAGTCGCCCCACCCCAGGGCTCTACTCTGGAATCCCTCATTTGGTGGGACATCTGAGGTTGAAAAACAAAATGAAACAAATCGACAACAACAAAAAAACGGACTTCTTCCATCCCCAGAATGACCCCAAACTCTTTGGACGGGACAGAACCCCCAGAGAGTAAGACTCGTCCATTTCCCATGAAGTCACCCGGCAATTTCACGACCATGAGTGACACGATATCCAGAGACGAAAACTTGAGCAAGAGCCTCACACTCGCCCTTTTTTCATATCCCGAAGTGTTCTCCTCATGGTTGTAGATCAGTCCTGCCATACCTATGACCCAAAACATAAGCCGAGTTTGTGTTTTCAGACAACTGTCCAAACAGCTCTGGCCTACACAACCTACAGGCTCAGGGCCCTGGAGCCAAACCTGAGGACTGTACTTGCCCTCTCCAAGGGAATTGTATGTGCCCATTCCAATGGCCACAACCCTACTAGTAGGATAACCTCCAAAGTCCCTGAGGCCATCCCAATAGTTGTGGCTTCCCAGGACAAACAGGGGCAATCTGAGCCCATCTGAGCACCTACCTGCACTCAGACCCGTAGACTGATGTCCCCAGAGGTAAAAAAGAACGAACAGGCCCCTAGGCACTAATCGGATCCATTGCTTTGGTTTCCAGGCATCTCTCCTCAGAGGCCTGGATTTCAATACCAACATATGGCTGTTTCTTGACTCACCCATCAGAACAAATCTCATCTACACATGGGAAACATGCACTTTGGAGCTGTGTCAAAGCCTCTGTTTAGGAGAACCCTTAAGGACCCCAGGGCCACCGCTTCATTCCAAGGTCTCCATAGACACAAAAACATATTGGGACACATCCACAGGAGAGTCCATTTCAACTCAGCCTCCTCGGTTGCCCCCCACATCCAGCAGATCTAACCTGTCTTGTTGCTTGGAGACAATTGGAATGCGAGGTGGGCTACCCAGCCATCCATCCTTAGAACCCTGCTCGGAGTCGTTGGCCTGGAGCCAACCAACAGGTCTCAATTGTCCTGCAGAAGAATCTTTGCAGTTTGGAGCTTCTCACAACTCCCATCGTGGGAAAACCCCCATGTCCTCGTGATCCAACCCCCTTCAAGAAAGGGCCATCAGGGCAGAAAGTCCAACCTGAGCGATCGTCTGATCCTTGCCCTGACTTCAGATGCACGAGATCTCTATTGAGGTCTGTAGATTGTGCCTGCCATATGCTCACCCAGACACCTAGGCCTAGCTTGGGTTCTCAGACTCCGTCCTCAGACTACTGCCCCACAAGCCCTCCAGTTGGGCAATCGAGAACTACAATGCCGCACTCTGCCTGCCCTATAGATGTAAAATATTGCCCTCAGGGCTACCCCGAAACCCCAAATGAGGATCAACCTGCACGCCATTCGGCTGTACCCCAAACATATAGGCTGACCTGGGCACTATTTCCCCTTCTGACCCAGCCTGAGCCTGGACCTCCTGGTCCCACCCAGACAGCTGGCCGCACACTGAGCACATCGGACCCGACATGGCCTTAGGTCGTCATCTCTTCCCAACTGCGGTTTTCAGGCTCCAGAACCTAGACCTTATCTCCAACAACTGCCCAGGGTTGAAAATGATGCAGAAATCAGAACTCTTTCCCCATGGCAAGAAACCTTGTGCTTGGCATGTTGTCCAACGTTCAGTATAGTTGAAACAAGCGTGGCCCATGAGGCCCAGCCCATGCATGCGGGCCACATTGGTCACAAACACACATTGTGACCCTCAGCCTGAGCCCAGTCCTCAGGTAAGGCCTCTCAGGCCTATGTGAAGAGACAGCATATTGGGCTTGCTATGCCCCTAGGCCCCAATTTTTTAACCATAGTTCGGGTTGTCCCTTCACTCTTCCCCAGGGCTCTGCTTTGGAATTCCTCTTTTGGTGGGACACCTGAGATAACAAACCTGAAAGGAGTCCTCCCATCCCACAGATTGACGAAAAACAATTGGGATCGGGCCAAATCCACAGAGAGGAAGATTCGTCCATGGCCCATGAGACCTCCCCAACATTCCACGGCCATCGCTGAAACAAAATCCAGAGACAAAAGCCTGAGCAAGCGCCTCAGACTCGCTCATTCTTCATATCCTGAAGAGTTCTTCTCATGGTTTGTAGATCGGGCGTGCCATACCTACGTCCCCAAACTTAAGCTGAGTTTGTGTTTTCAGTCTTCTGTCCTCAAAGTCCTGGGCCACACTCCCTCCAGGCTGGGGCCCCTGGAGCCACACATTAGGACTGCCCCCACCCAATCCATGGCAATTCTGCCCATTCCATTGTCAAACATCGTACAAATTAGGAGAACCCTCTAAAGTCCCTGAGGCCATCCCAATAGTGTAGGTCGCCCGGGACAAAAAATGGGTGGTTGATACCGGCTGAGAATCTACCTCCACTCATCTACCTCCATTCATACCAAGGAGATTGAACCAGACAGGACCCGAGGCCATTATCGAATCCATTGCTTTGGTTTACAGGCATGTCTCCTCAAAAGCCTGGATTCCAATACCAGCAGAGGGGATTTCCTGAGGCACTCATCAGAACAAATCTCGTCTCCACAAGGAAACTTGTGCATGGTAGCTAAGCCAAAGCTTAGGAGAATACTTCAGGGTCCCGCTGCCACCTCCCCATTCCAAGGTCCTCATGGACACAAATACACGTTAGGACCCATCCTCTGGAAAGTGCATTTCAACTCAGCCACCCCTGTTGCTCCCGCCGATCCATTGATCTAAACTGTCTTGTGCTAGGAGACAATTGGAAGGCGAGGCGGATTTCCCTGGCATTCATTCTGGAACGGTGCTCTGGAGTCATTCCATATGGGATGTCATGGAGCTGTACAACAGGTCTCAATTGTCCCGCAGAAGGAATTCTTGAAGGGAACATCCCACATCTCCCAACGTGGAAAACCTCCATGGCCTCGAGATTCCGCTCCCTTCATGAAGGGGCCGTCATGCACAGAAACTCCAACCTGAGCCAACGTCGGATCCTCGCCCTGACTTCAGATGCATGAGATATTGGTTCAGATCTGCAGGAGGTACCTGCCGTGCCCTCACCCTGAATCCGAAGTCTAGCTTGTGTTCTCAGACTTCCGTCCTCACTCTCCTGGCCCCGAAGCCCTCAAGTTTGGCAATTCCGGACCGACAATGAAGCACTCTGCCTGCCCTCTAGAAAAAATATATTGCCTAATGAGCAGCCCAGGTAGCTTAAATGAGGATAAACCTAAACGGCACTCGAATGTACCCAAATTATATAGTCTAACCTGGGCACTAATGCACTGTCTGACACAACCTGAGCCCGGACCTGCTGACCAACACCCAGACAGCTGACCGCACGCTGAGCACATCAGACCCGCCATGGCCTTAGGTCATCATCTCTTCCCTACCTCAGTTTTCAGGCTTCAGAACCAAGACCTTATCTCCAATCACTGCCCACGGGTGACTGTGATGCAGAAATCAGAACTCTTCCTAACCCATGGCAAGAAACCTTGTGGTTGGCATGTTGTCCAACGTTCAGTGTAGGAGAAACCAGCATTCACCCTGAGGCCCCGCCCATTCTTGAGTGCGACGAGAGCATAAACACGCATTGAGACCTCAGCGTGAGTCCTGTCCTCTAGTAAGTCCTCTCAGTGGCTGGACCATTAGATGTCATAATGGGCTTGACATGTCCCTTGTCCCCAATTTTTAACCAGATTTCTGGTTGTCCAGTCGCCCCACCCCAGGGCTCTACTCTGGAATCCCTCATTTGGTGGGACATCTGAGGTTGAAAAACAAAATGAAACAAATCGACAGCAACAAAAAAACGGACTTCTTCCATCCCCAGAATGACCCCAAACTCTTTGGACGGGACCGAACCCCCAGAGAGTATGACTCGTCCATTTCCCATGAAGTCACCCGGCAATTTCACGACCATGAGTGACACGATATCCAGAGACAAAAACTTGAGCAAGAGCCTCACACTCGCCCTTTTTTCATATCCCGAAGTGTTCTCCTCATGGTCTGTAGATCAGTCCTGCCATACCTATGACCCAAAACATAAGCCGAGTTTGTGTTTTCAGACAACTGTCCAAACAGCTCTGGCCTACACACCCTACAGGCTCAGGGCCCTGGAGCCAAACCTGAGGACTGTACTTGCCCTCTCCAAGGGAATTGTATGTGCCCATTCCAATGGCCACAACCCTACTAGTAGGATAACCTCCAAAGTCCCTGAGGCCATCCCAATAGTTGTGGCTTCCCAGGACAAACAGGGGCAATCTGAGCCCATCTGAGCACCTACCTGCACTCAGACCCGTAGACTGATGTCCCCAGAGGTAAAAAGGAACGAACAGGCCCCTAGGCACTAATCGGATCCATTGCTTTGGTTTCCAGGCATCTCTCCTCAGAGGCCTGGATTTCAATACCAGCATATGGCTGTTTCTTGACTCACCCATCAGAACAAATCTCATCTACACATGGGAAACATGCACGTTGTAGCTGTGTCAAAGCCTCTGTTTAGGAGAACCCTTCAGGGCCCCAGGGCCACCGCTTCATTCCAAGGTCTCCATAGACACAAAAACATATTAGGACACATCCAGAGGAGAGTCCATTTCAACTCAGCCTCCTCGGTTGCCCCCCACATCCAGCAGATCTAACCTGTCTTGTTGCTTGGAGACAATTGGAATGCGAGGTGAGCTACCCAGCCATCCATCCTTAGAACCCTGCTCCTAGTCGTTGGCCTGGTGCCAACCAACAGGTCTCAATTGTCCTGCAGAAGAATCTTTGCAGTTTGGAGCTTCTAAAAACTCCCATCGTGGGAAAACCCCCATGTCCTCGTGATCCAACCCCCTTCAAGAAAGGGCCATCAGGGCAGAAAGTCCAACCTGAGCGATCGTCTGATCCTTGCCCTGACTTCAGATGCACGAGATCTCGATTGAGGTCTGTAGATTGTGCCTGCCATATGCTCACCCAGACACCTAGGCCAAGCTTGGTTTCTCAGACTCCGTCCTCAGACTACTGCCCCACAAGCCCTCCAGTTTGGCAATCGAGAACTACAATGCCGCACTCTGCCTGCCCTATAGATGTAAAATATTGCCCTCAGGGCTACCCCGAAACCCCAAATGAGGATCAACCTGCACGCCATTCGGCTGTACCCCAAACATATAGGCTGACCTGGGCACTATTTCCCCTTCTGACCCAGCCTGAGCCTGGACCTCCTGGTCCCACCCAGACAGCTGGCCGCACACTGAGCACATCGGACCCGCCATGGCCTTAGGTCGTCATCTCTTCCCAACTGCGGTTTTCAGGCTCCAGAACCTAGACCTTATCTCCAACCACTGCCCAGGGTTGAAAATGATGCAGAAATCAGAACTCTTTCCCCATGGCAAGAAACCTTGTGGTTGGCATGTTGTCCAACGTTCAGTGTAGTTGAAACAAGCGTGGCCCATGAGGCCCAGCCCATGCTTGCGGGCCACATTGGTCACAAACACACATTGTGACCCTCAGCCTGAGCCCAGTCCTCAGGTAAGGCCTCTCAGGGCCTATATGAAGAGACAGCATATTAGGCTTGCCATGCCCCTAGGCCCCAATTTTTAACGATAGTTTGGGTTGTCCCTTCACTCTTCCCCAGGGCTCTGCTTTGGAATTCCTCTTTTGGTGGGACACCTGAGGTAACAAATCTGAAAGGAGTCCTCCCATCCCACAGATTGACGAAAAACAACTGGGATCGGGCCAAATCCACAGAGAGGAAGATTCGTCCATGGCCCATGAGACATCCCCAACATTCCACGGCCATCGCTGAAACAAAATCCAGAGACAAAAGCCTGAGCAAGCGCCTCAGACTCGCTCATTCTTCATATCCTGAAGAGTTCTTCTCATGGTTTGTAGATCGGGCGTGCCATACCTACGTCCCCAAACTTAAGCTGAGCTTTTGTTTTCAGTCTTCTGTCCTCAAAGTCCTGGGCCACACTCCCTCCAGGCTGGGGCCCCTGGAGCCACACATTAGGACTGCCCCCACCCAATCCATGGGAATTCTGCCCATTCCATTGTCAAACATCGTACAAATTAGGAGAACCCTCCAAAGTCCCTGAGGCCATCCCAATAGTGTAGGTCGCCCGGGACAAAAAGGGGCGGTTGATACCGGCTGGGCATCTACCTCCACTCATTTACCTCGACTCATACCAAGAAGATTGAACCAGACAGGACCCGAGGCCATTATCGGATCCATTGCTTTGGTTTACAGGCATGTCTCCTCAAATGCCTGGATTCCAATACCAGCAGAGGGGATTTCCTGAGGCACCCATCAGAACAAATCTCGTCTCCACAAGGAAACTTGTGCATGGGAGCTAAGCCAAAGCTTAGGAGAATACTTCAGGGTCCCGGTGCCACCTCCCCATTCCAAGGCCCTCATGGACACAAACACACGTTAGGACCCATCCTCTGGAAAGTGCATTTCAACTCAGCCACCCCGGTTGCTCCCGCAGATCCATTAGGTCTAAACTGTCTTGTTGCTAGGCGACAATTGGAAGGCGAGGCGGAATTCCCAGGCATCCATCCTCGAACGGTGCTCTGGTGTCATTCCATATGGGATGTCCTGGAGCTGTCCAACAGGTCTCAATTGTCCCGCAGAAGGAATCCTTGAAGGGGGCATCCCACATCTCCCAACGTGGAAAACCTCCATGGCCTCGAGATTCCGCTCCCTTCATGAAAGGGCCGTCATGCACAGAAACTCCAACCTGAGACAACGTGGGATCCCCGCCCTGACTTGAGATGCATGAGATATTGGTTCAGATCTGCAGGGGGTACCTGCCGTGCCCTCACCCTGAATCCGAAGTCTAGCTTGTGTTCTCAGACTTCCGTCCTCACTCTCCTGGCCCCGAAGCCCTCAAGTTTGGCAATTCCGGACCGACAATGAAGCACTCTGCCTGCCCTCTAGAAAAAATTAATTGCCTAATGAGCAGCCCAGGCAGCTTAAATGAGGATACACCTACACGGCACTCGAATGTACCCAAATTATATAGTCTAACCTGGGCACTAATGCACTGTCTGACACAACCTGAGCCCGGACCTGCTGACCAACACCCAGACAGCTGACCGCACGCTGAGCACATCAGACCCGCCATGGCCTTAGGTCATCATCTCTTCCCTACCTCAGTTTTCAGGCTTCAGAACCTAGACCTTATCTCCAATCACTGCCCACGGGTGACTGTGATGCAGAAATCAGAACTCTTCCTGACCCATGGCAAGAAACCTTGTGGTTCGCATGTTGTCCAACGTTCAGTGTAGGAGAAACCAGCATTCACCCTGAGGCCCCGCCCATTCTTGAGTGCGACGAGAGCATAAACACGCATTGTGACCTCAGCGTGAGTCCTGTCCTCTAGTAAGTCCTCTCAGTGGCTGAACGATTAGATGTCATAATGGGCTTGACATGTCCCTAGTCCCCAATTTTTAACCAGATTTCTGGTTGTCCAGTCGCCCCACCCCAGGGCTCTACTCTGGAATCCCTCATTTGGTGGGACATCTGAGGTTGAAAAACAAAATGAAACAAATCGACAACAACAAAAAAACGGACTTCTTCCATCCCCAGAATGACCCCAAACTCTTTGGACGGGACCGTACCCCCAGAGAGTACGACTCGTCCATTTCCCATGAAGTCACCCGGCAATTTCACGACCATGAGTGACACGATATCCAGAGACAAAAACTTGAGCAAGAGCCTCACACTCGCCCTTTTTTCATATCCCGAAGTGTTCTCCTCATGGTCTGTAGATCAGTCCTGCCATACCTATGACCCAAAACATAAGCCGAGTTAGTGTTTTCAGACAAATGTCCAAACAGCTCTGGCCTACACACCCTACAGGCTCAGTGCCCTGGAGCCAAACCTGAGGACTGTACTTGCCCTCTCCAAGGGAATTGTATGTGCCCATTCCAATGGCCACAACCCTACTAGTAGGATAACCTCCAAAGTCCCTGAGGCCATCCCAATAGTTGTGGCTTCCCAGGACAAACAGGGGCAATCTGAGCCCATCTGAGCACCTACCTTCACTCAGACCCGTAGACTGATGTCCCCAGAGGTAAAAAGGTACGAACAGGCCCCTAGGCACTAATAAGATCCATTGCTTTGGTTTCCAGGCATCTCTCATCAGAGGCCTGGATTTCAATACCAGCATATGGCTGTTTCTTGACTCACCCATCAGAACAAATCTCATCTACACATGGGAAACATGCACGTTGGAGCTGTGTCAAAGCCTCTGTTTAGGAGAACCCTTCAGGGCCCCAGGGCCACCGCTTCATTCCAAGGTCTCCATAGACACAAAAACATATTAGGACACATCCCCAGGAGAGTCCATTTCAACTCAGCCTCCACGGTTGCCCCCCAAATCCAGCAGATCTAACCTGTCTTGTTGCTTGGAGACCATTGGAATGCGAGGTCGGCTACCCAGGCATCCATCCTTAGAACCCTGCTCGGAATCGTTGGCCTGGAGCCAACCAACAGGTCTCAGTTGTCCTGCAGAAGAATCTTTGCAGTTTGGAGCTTCTCACAACTCCCATCGTGGGAAAACCCCCATGTCCTCGTGATCCAACCCCCTTCAAGAAAGGGCCATCAGGGCAGAAAGTCCAACCTAAGCGATCGTCTGATCCTTGCCCTGACTTCAGATGCACGAGATCTCGATTGAGGTCTGTAGATTGTGCCTGCCATATCCTCACCCAGAAACCTAGGCCTAGCTTGGGTTTTCAGACTCCGTCCTCAGACTACTGGCCCACAAGCCCTCCAGTTGGGCAATCCAGAACTACAATGCCACACTCTGCCTGCCATACAGTAGTAAAACATTGCCCTCATTGCTACCCCGAAACCCCAAATGAAAATCAACCTGCACGCCATTCGGCTGTACCCCAAACATATAGGCTGACCTGGGCACTATTTCCCCTTCTGACCCAGCCTGAGCCTGGACCTCCTGGTCCCACCCAGACAGCTGGCCGCACACTGAGCACATCGGACCCGCCATGGCTTTAGGTCGTCATCTCTTCCCAACTGCGGTTTTCAGGCTCCAGAACCTAGACCTTATCTCCAACCACTGCCCGGGTTGAAAATGATGCAGAAATCAGAACTCTTTCCCCATGGCAAGAAACCTTGTGGTTGGCATGTTGTCCAACGTTCAGTGTAGTTGAAACAAGCGTGGCCCATGAGGCCCAGCCCATGCTTGCGGGCCACATTGGTCACAAACACACATTGTGACCCTCAGCCTGAGCCCAGTCCTCAGGTAAGGCCTCTCAGGGCCTATATGAAAAGACAGCATATTGGGCTTGCCATGCCCCAAGGCCCCAATTTTTAACCATAGTTCGGGTTGTCCCTTCACTCTTCCCCAGGGCTCTGCTTTGGAATTCCTCTTTTGGTGGGACACCTGAGGTAACAAACCTGAAAGGAGTCCTCCCATCCCACAGATTGACGAAAAACAATTGGGATCGGGCCAAATCCACAGAGAGGAAGATTCATCCATGGCCCATGAGACCTCCCCAACATTCCACGGCCATCGCTGAAACAAAAGTCAGAGACAAAATCCAGAGCAAGCTCCTCAGACTCGCTCATTCTTCATATCCTGAAGAGTTCTTCTCATGGTTTGTAGATCGGGCATGCCATACCTACTTCCCCAAACTTAAGCTGAGTTTGTGTTTTCAGTCTTCTGTCCTCAAAGTCCTGGGCCACACTCCCTCCAGGCTGGGGCCCCTGGAGCCACACATTAGGACTGCCCCCACCCAATCCATGGGAATTCTGCCCATTCCATTGTCAAAAATCGTACAAATTAGGAGAACCCTCCAAAGTCCCTGAGGCCATCCCAATAGTGTAGGTCGCCCGGGACCAAAAATGGATGGTTGATACCGGCTGAGCATCTACCTCAACTCATCTACCTCCACTCATACCAAGGAGATTGAACCAGACAGAACCCGAGGCCATTATCGGATCCATTGCTTTGGTTTACAGGCATGTCTCCTCAAAAGCCTGGATTCCAATACCAGCAGAGGGGATTTCCTGAGGCACCCATCAGAACAAATCTCGTCTCCACAAGGAAACTTGTGCATGGGAGCTAAGCCAAAGCTTAGGAGAATACTTCAGGGTCCCGGCGCCACCTCCCCATTCCAAGGCCCTCATGGACACAAACACACGTTAGGACCCATCCTCTGGAAAGTGCATTTCAACTCAGCCACCCAGGTTGCTCCCGCAGATCCATTAGATCTAAACTGTCTTGTTGCTAGGAGACAATTGGAAGGCGAGGCAGACTTCCCAGGCATCCATCCTGGTACGGTGCTCTGGAGTCATACCATATGGGATGTCCTGGAGCTGTCCAAAAGGTCTCAATTGTCCCGCAGAAGGAATCCTTGAAGGGGGCATCCCACATCTCCCAACGTGGAAAACCTCCATGGCCTCGAGATTCCGCTCCCTTCATGAAGGGGCCGTCATGCACAGAAACTCCAACCTGAGCCAACGTCGGATCCTCGCCCTGACTTCAGATGCATGAGATATTGGTTCAGATCTGCAGGAGGTACCTGCCGTGCCCTCACCCTGAATCCGAAGTCTAGCTTGTGTTCTCAGACTTCCGTCCTCACTCTCCTGGCCCCGAAGCCCTCAAGTTTGGCAATTCCAGACCGACAATGAAGCACTCTGCCATGTCTTCTAGAAAAAATATATTGCCTAATGAGCAGCCCAGGCAGCTTAAATGAGGATAAACCTACACGGCACTCGAATGTACCCAAATTATATAGTCTAACCTGGGCACTAATGCACTGTCTGACACAACCTGAGCCCGGACCTGCTGACCAACACCCAGACAGCTGACCGCACGCTGAGCACATCAGACCCGCCATGGCCTTAGGTCATCATCTCTTCCCTACCTCAGTTTTCAGGCTTCAGAACCTAGACCTTATCTCCAATCACTGCCCACGGGTGACTGTGATGCAGAAATCAGAACTCTTCCTGACCAATGGCAAGAAACCTTGTGGTTGGCATGTTGTCCAACGTTCAGTGTAGGAAAAAGCAGCATTCACCCTGAGGCCCCGCCCATTCTTGAGTGCGACGAGAGCATAAACACGCCTTGTGACCTCAGCGTGAGTCCTGTCCTCTAGTAAGTCCTCTCAGTGGCTGGACCATTAGATGTCATAATGGGCTTGACATGTCCCTAGTCCCCAATTTTTAACCAGATTTCTGGTTGTCCAGTCGCCCCACCCCAAGGTTCTACTCTGGAATCCCTCATTTGGTGGGACATCTAGGTTGAAAAACAAAATGAAACAAATCGAGAACAACAACAAAAAAACGGACTTCTTCCATCTCCAGAATGACCCCAAACTCTTTGGACGGGACCGAACCCCCAGAGAGTAAGACTCGTCCATTTCCCATGATGTCACCCGGCAATTTCACGACCATGAGTGACACTATATCCAGAGACAAAAACTGGAGCAAGAGCCTCACACTCGCCCTTTTTTCATATCCCGAAGTGTTCTCCTCATGGTCTGTAGATCAGTCCTGCCATACCTATGACCCAAAACATAAGCCGAGTTTGTGTTTTCAGACAACTGTCCAAACTGCTCTGGCCTACACACCCTACAGGCTCAGGGCCCTGGAGCCAAACCTGAGGACTGTACTTGCCCTCTCCAAGGGAATTGTATGTACCCATTCCAATGGCCACAACCCTACTAGTAGGATAACCTCCAAAGTCCCTGAGGCCATCCCAATAGTTGTGGCTTCCCAGGACAAACAAGGGCAATCTGAGCCCATCTGAGCACCTACCTGCACTCAGACCCGTAGACTGATGTCCCCAGAGGTAAAAAGGAACGAACAGGCCCCTAGGCACTAATCGGATCCATTGCTTTGATTTCCAGGCATCTCTCCTCAGAGGCCTGGATTTCAATACCAGCATATGGCTGTTTCTTGACTCACCCATCAGAACAAATCTCATCTACACATGGGAAACATGCACGTTGGAGCTGTGTCAAAGCCTCTGTTTGGGAGAACCCTTCAGGGTCCCAGGGCCACCGCTTTATTCCAAGGTCTCCATAGACACAAAAACATATTAGGACACATCCCCAGGAGGGTCCATTTCAACTCAGCCTCCTCGGATGCCCCCCACATCCAGCAGATCTAACCTGTCTTGTTGCTTGGAGACAATTGGAATGCGAGGTGGGCTACCCAGCCATCCATCCTTAGAACCCTGCTCGGAATCGTTGGCCTGGAGCCAACCAACAGGTCTCAATTGTCCTGCAGAAGAATCTTTGCAGTTTGGAGCTTCTCACAACTCCCATCGTGGGAAAACCCCCATGTCCTCGTGATCCAACCCCCTTCAAGAAAGGGCCATCAGGGCAGAAAGTCCAACCTGAGCGATCGTCTGATCCTTGCCCTGACTTCAGATGCACGAGATGTCTATTGAGGTCTGTAGATTGTGCCTGCCATATCCTCACCCAGAAACCTAGGCCTAGCTTGGGTTTTCAGACTCCGTCCTCAGACTACTGACCCACAAGCCCTCCAGTTTGGCAATCCAGAACTACAATGCCGCACTCTGCCTGCCATACAGAAGTAAAACATTGCCCTCATTGCTACCCCGAAACCCCAAATGAAAATCAACCTGCACGCCATTCGGCTGTACCCCAAACATATAGGCTGACCTGGGCACTATTTCCCCTTCTGACCCAGCCTGAGCCTGGACCTCCTGGTCCCACCCAGACAGCTGGCCGCACACTGAGCACATCGGACCCGCCATGGCCTTAGGTCGTCTTCTCTTCCCAACTGCGGTTTTCAGGCTCCAGAACCTAGACCTTATCTCCAACCACTGCCCAGGGTTGAAAATGATGCAGAAATCAGAACTCTTTCCCCATGGCAAGAAACCTTGTGGTTGGCATGTTGTCCAACGTTCAGTGTAGTTGAAACAAGCGTGGCCCATGAGGCCCAGCCCATGCTTGCGGGCCACATTGGTCACAAACACACATTGTGACCCTCAGCCTGAGTCCAGTCCTCAGGTAAGGCCTCTCAGGGCCTATATGAAGAGACAGCATATTGGGCTTGCCATGCCCCAAGGCCCCAATTTTTAACCATAGTTCGGGTTGTCCCTTCACTCTTCCCCAGGGCTCTGCTTTGGAATTCCTCTTTTGGTGGGACACCTGAGGTAACAAACCTGAAAGGAGTCCTCCCATCCCACAGATTGACGAAAAACAATTGGGATCGGGCCAAATCCACAGAGAGGAAGATTCGTCCATGGCCCATGAGACCTCCCCAACATTCCACGGCCATCGCTGAAACAAAAGTCAGAGACAAAATCCTGAGCAAGCTCCTCAGACTCGCTCATTCTTCATATCCTGAAGAGTTCTTCTCATGGTTTGTAGATCGGGCATGCCATACGAACGTCCCCAAACTTAAGCTGAGTTTGTGTTTTCAGTCTTCTGTCCTCAAAGTCCTGGGCCACACTCCCTCCAGGCTGGGGCCACTGGAGACACACATTAGGACTGCCCCCACCCAATCCATCGGAATTCTGCCCATTCCATTGTCAAAAATCATACAAATTAGGAGAACCCTCCAAAGTCCCTGAGGCCATCCCAATAGTGTAGGTCGCCCGGGACCAAAAATGGATGGTTGATACCGGCTGAGCATCTACCTCCACTCATCTACCTCCCCTCATACCAAGGAGATTGAACCAGACAGGACCCGAGGCCATTATCGGATCCATTGCTTTGGTTTACAGGCATGTCTCCTCAAAAGCCTGGATTCCAATACCAGCAGAGGGGATTTCCTGAGGCACCCATCAGAACCAATCTCGTCTCCACAAGGAAACTTGTGCATGGGAGCTAAGCCAAAGCTTAGGAGAATACTTCAGGGTCCCGGCGCCACCTCCCCATTCCAAAACCCTCATGGACACAAACACACGTTAGGACCCATCCTCTGGAAAGTGCATTTCAACTCAGCCACCCAGGTTGCTCCCGCAGATCCATTAGATCTAAACTGTCTTGTTGCTAGGAGACAATTGGAAGGCGAGGCAGACTTCCCAGGCATCCATCCTGGTACGGTGCTCTGGAGTCATACCATATGGGATGTCCTGGAGCTGTCCAACAGGTCTCAATTGTCCCGCAGAAGGAATCCTTGAAGGGGGCATCCCACATCTCCCAACGTGGAAAACCTCCATGGCCTCGAGATTCCGCTCCCTTCATGAAGGGGCCGTCATGCACAGAAACTCCAACCTGAGCCAACGTCGGATCCTCGCCCTGACTTCAGATGCATGAGATATTGGTTCAGATCTGCAGGAGGTACCTGCCGTGCCCTCACCCTGAATCCGAAGTCTAGCTTGTGTTCTCAGACTTCCGTCCTCACTCTCCTGGCCCCGAAGCCCTCAAGTTTGGCAATTCCGGACCTACAATGAAGCACTCTGCCTGCCCTCTAGAAAAAATATATTGCCTAATGAGCAGCCCAGGCAGCTTAAATGAGGATAAACCTACACGGCACTCGAATGTACCCAAATTATATAGTCTAACCTGGGCACTAATGCACTGTCTGACACAACCTGAGCCCGGACCTGCTGACCAACACCCAGACAGCTGACCGCACGCTGAGCACATCAGACCCGCCATGGCCTTAGGTCATCATCTCTTCCCTACCTCAGTTTTCAGGCTTCAGAAACTAGACCTTATCTCCAATCACTGCCCACGGGTGACTGTGATGCAGAAATCAGAACTCTTCCTGACCCATGGCAAGAAACCTTGTGGTTGGCATGTTGTCCAACGTTCAGTGTAGGAAAAAGCAGCATTCACCCTGAGGCCCCGCCCATTCTTGAGTGCGACGAGAGCATAAACACGCCTTGTGACCTCAGCGTGAGTCCTGTCCTCTAGTAAGTCCTCTCAGTGGCTGGACCATTAGATGTCATAATGGGCTTGACATGTCCCTAGTCCCCAATTTTTAACCAGATTTCTGGTTGTCCAGTCGCCCCACCCCAGGGCTCTACTCTGGAATCCCTCATTTGGTGGGACATCTAGGTTGAAAAACAAAATGAAACAAATCGACAACAACAACAAAAAAACGGACTTCTTCCATCCCCAGAATGACCCCAAACTCTTTGGACTGGACCGAACCCCCAGAGAGTAAGACTCGTCCATTTCCCATGAAGTCACCCGGCAATTTCACGACCATGAGTGACACGATATCCAGAGACAAAAACTTGAGCAAGAGCCTCACACTCGCCCTTTTTTCATATCCCGAAGTGTTCTCCTCATGGTCTGTAGATCAGTCCTGCCATACCTATGACCCAAAACATAAGCCGAGTTTGTGTTTTCAGACAACTGTCCAAACAGCTCTGGCCTACACACCCTACAGGCTCAGGGCCCTGGAGCCAAACCTGAGGACTGTACTTGCCCTCTCCAAGGGAATTGTATGTGCCCATTCCAATGGCCACAACCCTACTAGTAGGATAACCTCCAAAGTCCCTGAGGCCATCCCAATAGTTGTGGCTTCCCAGGACAAACAAGGGCAATCTGAGCCCATCTGAGCACCTACCTGCACTCAGACCCGTAGACTGATGTCCCCAGAGGTAGAAAGGAACGAACAGGCCCCTAGGCACTAATCGGATCCATTGCTTTGTTTTCCAGGCATCTCTCCTCAGAGGCCTGGATTTCAATACCAGCATATGGCTGTTTCTTGACTCACCCATCAGAACAAATCTCATCTACACATGGGAAACATGCACGTTGGAGCTGTGTCAAAGCCTCTGTTTGGGAGAACCCTTCAGGGCCCCAGGGCCACCGCTTTATTCCAAGGTCTCCATAAACAGAAAAACATATTAGGACACATCCACAGGAGAGTCCATTTCAACTCAGCCTCCTCGGTTGCCCCCCACATCCAGCAGATCTAACTTGTCTTGTTGCTTGGAGACAATTGGAATGCGAGGTGGGCTACCCAGCCATCCATCTTTAGAACCCTGCTTGGAATCGTTGGCCTGGAGCCAACCAACAGGTCTCAATTGTCCTGCAGAAGAATCTTTGCAGCTGGTAGCTTCTCACAACTCCCATCGTGGGAAAACCCCCATGTCCTCGTGATCCAACCCCCTTCAAGAAAGGGCCATCAGGGCAGAAAGTCCAACCTGAGCGATCGTCTGATCCTTGCCCTGACTTCAGATGCACGAGATCTCGATTGAGGTCTGTAGATTGTGCCTGCCATATCCTCACCCAGAAACCTAGGACTAGCTTGTGTTTTCAGACTCCGTCCTCAGACTACTGCCCCACAAGCCCTCCAGTTTGGCAATCCAGAACTACAATGCTGCACTCTGCCTGCCATACAGAAGTAAAACATTGCCCTCATTGCTACCCCGAAACCCCAAATGAAAATCAACCTGCACGCCATTCGGCTGTACCCCAAACATATAGGCTGACCTGGGCACTATTTCCCCTTCTGACCCAGCCTGAGCCTGGACCTCCTGGTCCCACCCAGACAGCTGGCCGCACACTGAGCACATGGGACCCGCCATGGCCTTAGGTCGTCATCTCTTCCCAACTCCGGTTTTCAGGCTCCAGAACCTAGACCTTATCTCCAACCACTGCCCAGGGTTGAAAATGATGCAGAAATCAGAACTCTTTCCCCATGGCAAGAAACCTTGTGGTTGGCATGTTGTCCAACGTTCAGTGTAGTTGAAACAAGCGTGGCCCATGAGGCCCAGCCCATGCTTGCGGGCCACATTGGTCACAAACACACATTGTGACCCTCAGCCTGAGCCCAGTCCTCAGGTAAGGCCTCTCAGGGCCTATATGAAGAGACAGCATATTGGGCTTGCCATGCCCCAAGGCCCCAATTTTTAACCATAGTTCGGGTTGTCCCTTCACTCTTCCCCAGGGCTCTGCTTTGGAATTCCTCTTTTGGTGGGACACCTGAGGTAACAAACCTGAAAGGAGTCCTCCCATCCCACAGATTGACGAAAAACAATTGGGATCGGGCCAAATCCACAGAGAGGAAGATTCGTCCATGGCCCATGAGACCTCCCCAACATTCCATGGCCATCGCTGAAACAAAAGTCAGAGACAAAATCCTGAGCAAGCTCCTCAGACTCGCTCATTCTTCATATCCTGAAGAGTTCTTCTCATGGTTTGTAGATCGGGCGTGCCATACCTACGTCCCCAAACTTAAGCTGAGTTTGTGTTTTCAGTCTTCTGTCCTCAAAGTCCTGGGCCACACTCCCTCCAGGCTGGGGCCCCTGGAGCCACACATTAGGACTGCCCCCACCCAATCCATGGCAATTCTGCCCATTCCATTGTCAAAAATCGTACAAATTAGGAGAACCCTCCAAAGGCCCTGAGGCCATCCCAATAGTGTAGGTCGCCTGGGACAAAAAATGGGTGGTTGATACCGGCTGAGCATCTACCTCCACTCATCTACCTCCATTCATACCAAGGAGATTGAACCAGACAGGACCCGAGGCCATTATCGAATCCATTGCTTTGGTTTACAGGCATGTCTCCTCAAAAGCCTGGATTCCAATACCAGCAGAGGGGATTTCCTGAGGCACTCATCAGAACAAATCTCGTCTCCACAAGGAAACTTGTGCATGGTAGCTAAGCCAAAGCTTAGGAGAATACTTCAGGGTCCCGGTGCCACCTCCCCATTCCAAGGTCCTCATGGACACAAATACACGTTAGGACCCATCCTCTGGAAAGTGCATTTCAACTCAGCCACCCCTGTTGCTCCCGGAGATCCATTAAATCTAAACTGTCTTGTTGCTAGGAGACAATTGGAAGGCGAGGCGGACTTCCCTGGCATTCATCCTGGAACGGTGCTCTGGAGTCATTCCATATGGGATGACATGGAGCTGTACAACAGGTCTCAATTGTCACGCAGAAGGAATTTTTGAAGGGAACATCCTACATCTCCCAACGTGGAAAACCTCCATGGCCTCGAGATTCCGCTCCCTTCATGAAGGGGCCGTCATGCACAGAAACTCCAACCTGAGCCAACGTCGGATCCTCGCCCTGACTTCAGATGCATGAGATATTGGTTCAGATCTGCAGGAGGTACCTGCCGTGCCCTCACCCTGAATCCGAAGTCTAGCTTGTGTTCTCAGACTTCCGTCCTCACTCTCCTGGCCCCGAAGCCCTCATGTTTGGCAATTCCGGACCGACAATGAAGCACTCTGCCTGCCCTCTAGAAAAAATATATTGCCTAATGAGCAGCCCAGGCAGCTTAAATGAGGATAAACCTACACGGCACTCGAATGTACCCAAATTATATAGTCTAACCTGGGCACTAATGCACTGTCTGACACAACCTGAGCCCGGACCTGCTGACCAACACCCAGACAGCTGACCGCACGCTGAGCACATCAGACCCGCCATGGCCTTAGGTCATCATCTCTTCCCTACCTCAGTTTTAAGGCTTCAGAACCTAGACCTTATCTCCAATCACTGCCCACGGGTGACTGTGATGCAGAAATCAGAACTCTTCCTGACCCGTGGCAAGAAACCTTGTGGTTCGCATGTTGTCCAACGTTCAGTGTAGGAGAAACCACCATTCACCCTGAGGCCCCGCCCATTCTTGAGTGCGACGAGAGCATAAACACGCATTGTGACCTCAGTGTGAGTCCTGTCCTCTAGTAAGTCCTCTCAGTGGCTGGACCATTAGATGTCATAATGGGCTTGACATGTCCCTAGTCCCCAATTTTTAACCAGATTTCTGGTTGTCCAGTCGCCCCACCCCAGGGCTCTACTCTGGAATCCCTCATTTGGTGGGACATCTGAGGTTGAAAAACAAAATGAAACAAATCGACAACAACAAAAAAACGGACTTCTTCCATCCCCAGAATGACCCCAAACTCTTTGGACGGGACCGAACCCCCAGAGAGTATGACTCGTCCATTTCCCATGAAGTCTCCCGGCAATTTCACGACCATGAGTGACACGATATCCAGAGAAAAAACTTGAGCAAGAGCCTCACACTCGCCCTTTTTTCATATCCCGAAGTGTTCTCCTCATGGTCTGTAGATCAGTCCTGTCATACCTATGACCCAAAACATAAGCCGAGTTTGTGTTTTCAGACAACTGTCCAAACAGCTCTGGCCTACACACCCTACAGGCTCAGGGCCCTGGAGCCAAACCTGAGGACTGTACTTGCCCTCTCCAAGGGAATTGTATGTGCCCATTCCAATGGCCACAACCCTACTAGTAGGATAACCTCCAAAGTCCCTGAGGCCATCCCAATTGTTGTGGCTTCCCAGGACAAACAGGGGCAATCTGAGCCCATCTGAGCACCTACCTGCACTCAGACCCGTAGACTGATGTCCCCAGAGGTAAAAAGGTACGAACAGGCCCCTAGGCACTAATCGGATCCATTGCTTTGGTTTCCAGGCATCTCTCCTCAGAGGCCTGGATTTCAATACCAGCATATGGCTGTTTCTTGACTCACCCATCAGAACAAATCTCATCTACACATGGGAAACATGCACGTTGGAGCTGTGTCAAAGCCTCTGTTTAGGAGAACACTTCAGGGCCCCAGGGCCACCGCTTCATTCCAAGGTCTCCATAGACACAAGAACATATTAGGACACATCCCCAGGAGAGTCCATTTCAACTCAGCCTCCACGGTTGCCCCCCAAATCCAGCAGATCTAACCTGTCTTGTTGCTTGGAGACCATTGGAATGCGAGGTGGGCTACCCAGCCATCCATCCTTAGAACCCTGCTTGGAATCGTTGGCCTGGAGCCAACCAACAGGTCTCAATTGTCCTGCAGAAGAATCTTTGCAGTTTGGAGCTTCTCACAACTCCCATCGTGGGAAAACCCCCATGTCCTCGTGATCCAACCCCCTTCAAGAAAGGGCCATCAGGGCAGAAAGTCCAACCTGAGCGATCGTCTGATCCTTGCCCTGACTTCAGATGCACGAGATCTCAATTGAGGTCTGTAGATTGTGCCTGCCATATCCTCACCCAGAAACCTAGGCCTAGCTTGGGTTTTCAGACTCCGTCCTCAGACTACTGGCCCACAAGCCCTCCAGTTGGGCAATCCAGAACTACAATGCCGCACTCTGCCTGCCATACAGAAGTAAAACATTGCCCTCATTGCTACCCCGAAACCCCAAATGAAAATCAACCTGCACGCCATTCGGCTGTACCCCAAACATATAGGCTGACCTGGGCACTATTTCCCCTTCTGACCCAGCCTGAGCCTGGACCTCCTGGTCCCACCCAGACAGCTGGCCGCACACTGAGCACATGGGACCCGCCATGGCCTTAGGTCGTCATCTCTTCACAACTGCGGTTTTCAGGCTCCAGAACCTAGACCTTATCTCCAACCACGGCCCAGGGTTGAAAATGATGCAGAAATCAGAACTATTTCCCCATGGCAAGAAACCTTGTGCTTGGCATGTTGTCCAACGTTCAGTGTAGTTGAAACAAGCGTGGCCCATGAGGCCCAGCCCATGCTTGCGGGCCACATTGGTCACAAACACACATTGTGACCCTCAGCCTGAGCCCAGTCCTCAGGTAAGGCCTCTCAGGGCCTATATGAAGAGACAGCATATTGGGCTTGCCATGCCCCAAGGCCCCAATTTTTAACCATAGTTCGGGTTGTCCCTTCACTCTTCCCCAGGGCTCTGCTTTGGAATTCCTCTTTTGGTGGGACACCTGAGGTAACAAACCTGAAAGGAGTCCTCCCATCCCACAGATTGACGAAAAACAATTGGGATCGGGCCAAATCCACACAGAGGAAGATTCGTCCATGGCCCATGAGACCTCCCCAACCCTCCACGGCCATCGCAGAAACTAAATCCAGAGAAAAAAGCCTGAGCAAGCGCCTCAGGCTCGCTCATTCTTCATATCCTGAAGAGTTCTTCTCATGGTTTGTAGATCGGGCGTGCCATACCTACGTCCCCAAACTTAAGCTGAGTTTGTGTTTTCAGTCTTCTGTCCTCAAAGTCCTGGGCCACACTCCCTCCAGGCTGGGGCCCCTGGAGCCACACATTAGGACTGCCCCCACCCAATCCATGGCAATTCTGCCCATTCCATTGTCAAAAATCTTACAAATTAGGAGAACCCTCCAAAGTCCCTGAGGCCATCCCAATAGTGTAGGTCGCCCGGTTCAACAAATGGGTGGTTGATACCGGCTGAGCATCTACCTCCACTCATCTACCTCCATTCATACCAAGGAGATTGAACCAGACAGGACCCGAGGCCATTATCGAATCCATTGCTTTGGTTTACAGGCATGTCTCCTCAAAAGCCTGGATTCCAATACCAGCAGAGGGGATTTCCTGAGGCACTCATCAGAACAAATCTCGTCTCCACAAGGAAACTTGTGCATGGTAGCTAAGCCAAAGCTTAGGAGAATACTTCAGGGTCCCGGTGCCACCTCCCCATTCCAAGGTCCTCATGGACACAAATACACGTTAGGACCCATCCTCTGGAAAGTGCATTTCAACTCAGCCACCCCTGTTGCTCCCGCAGATCCATTAGATCTAAACTGTCTTGTTGCTAGGAGACAATTGGAAGGCGAGGCTGACTTCCCTGGCATTCAACCTGGAACGGTGCTCTGGAGTCATTCCATATGGGATGTCATGGAGCTGTACAACAGGTCTCAATTGTCCCGCAGAAGGAATTCTTGAAGGGAACATCCCACATCTCCCAACGTGGAAAACCTCCATGGGGTCGAGATTCCGCTCCCTTCATGAAGGGGCCGTCATGCACAGAAACTCCAACCTGAGCCAACGTCGGATCCTCGCCCTGACTTCAGATGCATGAGATATTGGTTCAGATCTGCAGGAGGTACCTGCCGTGCCCTCACCCTGAATCCGAAGTCTAGCTTGTGTTCTCAGACTTCCGTCCTCACTCTCCTGGCCCCGAAGCCCTCAAGTTTGGCAATTCCGGACCGACAATGAAGCACTCTGCCTGCCCTCTAGAAAAAATATATTGCCTAATGAGCAGCCCAGGCAGCTTAAATGAGGATAAACCTACACGGCACTCGAATGTACCCAAATTATATAGTCTAACCTGGGCACTAATGCACTGTCTGACACAACCTGAGCCCGGACCTGCTGACCAACACCCAGACAGCTGACCGCACGCTGAGCACATCAGACCCACCATGGCCTTACGTCATCATCTCTTCCCTACCTCAGTTTTCAGGCTTCAGAACCTAGAC
Organism: Mustela nivalis; assembly: GCF_964662115.1. Lineage (NCBI taxonomy): Eukaryota > Metazoa > Chordata > Mammalia > Carnivora > Mustelidae > Mustela > Mustela nivalis. Next base: position 834,431 of record NW_028136515.1, read on the forward strand.
CTTATCTCCAATCACTGCCCACGGGTGACTGTGATGCAGAAATCAGAACTCTTCCTGACCCATGGCAAGAAACCTTGTGGTTCGCATGTTGTCCAACGTTCAGTGTAGGAGAGACCAGCATTCAACCTGAGGCCCCGCCCATTCTTGAGTGCGACGAGAGCATAAACACGCATTGTGACCTCAGCGTGAGTCCTGTCCTCTAGTAAGTCCTCTCAGTGGCTGGACCATTAGATGTCATAATGGGCTTGACATGTCCCTAGTCCCCAATTTTTAACCAGATTTCTGGTTGTCCACTCGCCCCACCCCAGGGCTCTACTCTGGAATCCCTCATTTGGTGGGACATCTGAGGTTGAAAAACAAAATGAAACAAATCGACAACAACAAAAAAACGGACTTCTTCCATCCCCAGAATGACCCCAAACTCTTTGGACGGGACCGAACCCCCAGAGAGTAAGACTCGTCCATTTCCCATGAAGACACCCGGCAATTTCACGACCATGAGTGACACGATATCCAGAGACAAAAACTTGAGCAAGAGCCTCACACTCGCCCTTTTTTCATATCCCGAAGTGTTCTCCTCATGGTCTGTAGATCAGTCCTGCCATACCTATGACCCAAAACATAAGCCGAGTTTGTGTTTTCAGACAACTGTCCAAACAGCTCTGGCCTACACACCCTACAGGCTCAGGGCCCTGGAGCCAAACCTGAGGACTGTACTTGCCCTCTCCAAGGGAATTGTATGTGCCCATTCCAATGGCCACAACCCTACTAGTAAGATAACTCCAAAGTCCCTGAGGCCATCCCAATAGTTGTGGCTTCCCAGGACAAACAGGGGCAATCTGAGCCCATCTGAGCACCTACCTGCACTCAGACCCGTAGACTGATGTCCCCAGAGGTAAAAAGGAACGAACAGGCCCCTAGGCACTAATCGGATCCATTGCTTTGGTTTCCAGGCATCTCTCCTCAGAGGCCTGGATTTCAATACCAGCATATGGCTGTTTCTTGACTCACCCATCAGAACAAATCTCATCTACACTTGGGAAACATGCACGTTGGAGCTGTGTCAAAGCCTCTGTTTAGGAGAACCCTTCAAAGCCCCAGGGCCACCGCTTCATTCCAAGGTCTCCATAGACACAAAAACATATTAGGACACATCCCCAGGAGAGTCCATTTCAACTCAGCCTCCTCGGTTGCCCCCCAAATCCAGCAGATCTAACCTGTCTTGTTGCTTGGAGACCATTGGAATGCGAGGTGGGCTACCCAGGCATCCATCCTTAGAACCCTGCTCGGAATCGTTGGCCTGGAGCCAACCAACAGGTCTCAATTGTCCTGCAGAAGAATCTTTGCAGTTTGGAGCTTCTCACAACTCCCATCGTGGGAAAACCCCCATGTCCTCGTGATCCAACCCCCTTCAAGAAAGGGCCATCAGGGCAGAAAGTCCAACCTGAGCGATCGTCTGATCCTTGCCCTGACTTCAGATGCACGAGATCTCGATTGAGGTCTGTAGATTGTGCCTGCCATATCCTCACCCAGAAACCTAGGCCTAGCTTGGGTTTTCAGACTCCGTCCTCAGACTACTGGCCCACAAGCCCTCCAGTTTGGCAATCCAGAACTACAATGCCGCACTCTGCCTGCCATACAGAAGTAAAACATTGCCCTCATTGCTACCCCGAAACCCCAAATGAAAATCAACCTGCACGCCATTCGGCTGTACCCCAAACATATAGGCTGACCTGGGCACTATTTCCCCTTCTGACCCAGCCTGAGCCTGGACCTCCTGGTCCCACCCAGACAGCTGGCCGCACACTGAGCACATCGGACCCGCCATGGCCTTAGGTCGTCATCTCTTCCCAACTGCGGTTTTCAGGCTCCAGAACCTAGACCTTATCTCCAACCACTGCCCAGGGTTGAAAATGATGCAGAAATCAGAACTCTTTCCCCATGGCAAGAAACCTTGTGGTTGGCATGTTGTCCAACGTTCAGTGTAGTTGAAACAAGCGTGGCCCATGAGGCCCAGCCCATGCTTGCGGGCCACATTGGTCCCAAACACACATTGTGACCCTCAGCCTGAGCCCAGTCCTCAGGTAAGGCCTCTCAGGGCCTATATGAAGAGACAGCATATTGGGCTTGCCATGCCCCAAGGCCCCAATTTTTAACCATAGTTCGGGTTGTCCCTTCACTCTTCCCCAGGGCTCTGCTTTGGAATTCCTCTTTTGGTGGGACACCTGAGGTAACAAACCTGAAAGGAGTCCTCCCATCCCACAGATTGACGAAAAACTATTGGGATCGGGCCAAATCCACAGAGAGGAAGATTCGTCCATGGCCCATGAGACCTCCCCAACATTCCACGGCCATCGCTGAAACAAAAGTCAGAGACAAAATCCTGAGCAAGCTCCTCAGACTCGCTCATTCTTCATATCCTGAAGAGTTCTTCTCATGGTTTGTAGATCGCGTGTGCCATACCTACGTCCCCAAACTTAAGCTGAGTTTGTGTTTTCAGTCTTCTGTCCTCAAAGTCCTGGGCCACACTCCCTCCAGGCTGGGGCCCCTGGAGCCACACATTAGGACTGCCCCCACCCAATCCATGGCAATTCTGCCCATTCCATTGTCAAAAATCGTACAAATTAGGAGAACCCTCCAAAGTCCCTGAGGCCATCCCAATAGTGTAGGTCGCCCGGGACAAAAAATGGGTGGTTGATACCGGCTGAGCATCTACCTCCACTCATCTACCTCCATTCATACCAAGGAGATTGAACCAGACAGGACCCGAGGCCATTATCGAATCCATTGCTTTGGTTTACAGGCATGTCTCCTCAAAAGCCTGGATTCCAATACCAGCAGAGGGGATTTCCTGAGGCACTCATCAGAACAAATCTCGTCTCCACAAGGAAACTTGTGCATGGTAGCTAAGCCAAAGCTTAGGAGAATACTTCAGGGTCCCGGTGCCACCTCCCCATTCCAAGGTCCTCATGGACACAAATACACGTTAGGACCCATCCTCTGGAAAGTGCATTTCAACTCAGCCACCCCTGTTGCTCCCGCAGATCCATTAGATCTAAACTGTCTTGTTGCTAGGAGACAATTGGAAGGCGAGGCGGACTTCCCTGGCATTCATCCTGGAACGGTGCTCTGGAGTCATTCCATATGGGATGTCATGGAGCTGTACAACAGGTCTCAATTGTCCCGCAGAAGGAATTCTTGAAGGGAACATCCCACATCTCCCAACGTGGAAAACCTCCATGGGGTCGAGATTCCGCTCCCTTCATGAAGGGGCCGTCATGCACAGAAACTCCAACCTGAGCCAACGTCGGATCCTCGCCCTGACTTCAGATGCATGAGATATTGGTTCAGATCTGCAGGAGGTACCTGCCGTGCCCTCACCCTGAATCCGAAGTCTAGCTTGTGTTCTCAGACTTCCGTCCTCACTCTCCTGGCCCCGAAGCCCTCAAGTTTGGCAATTCCGGACCGACAATGAAGCACTCTGCCTGCCCTCTAGAAAAAATATATTGCCTAATGAGCAGCCCAGGCAGCTTAAATGAGGATAAACCTACACGGCACTCGAATGTACCCAAATTATATAGTCTAACCTGGGCACTAATGCACTGTCTGACACAACCTGAGCCCGGACCTGCTGACCAACACCCAGACAGCTGACCGCACGCTGAGCACATCAGACCCGCCATGGCCTTAGGTCATCATCTCTTCCCTACCTCAGTTTTCAGGCTTCAGAACCTAGACCTTATCTCCAATCACTGCCCACGGGTGACTGTGATGCAGAAATCAGAACTCTTCCTGACCCATGGCAAGAAACCTTGTGGTTGGCATGTTGTCCAACGTTCAGTGTAGGAGAAACCAGCATTCACCCTGAGGCCCCGCCCATTCTTGAGTGCGACGAGAGCATAAACACGCATTGTGACCTCAGCGTGAGTCCTGTCCTCTAGTATGTCCTCTCAGTGGCTGGACTATTAGATGTCATAATGGGCTTGACATGTCCCTAGTCCCCAATTTTTAACCAGATTTCTGGTTGTCCAGTCGCCCCACCCCAGGGCTCTACTCTGGAATCCCTCATTTGGTGTGACATCTAGGTTGAAAAACAAAATGAAACAAATCGACAACAACAACAAAAAAAAGGACTTCTTCCATCCCCAGAATGACCCCAAACTCTTTGGACGGGACCGAACCCCCAGAGAGTAAGACTCGTCCATTTCCCATGAAGTCACCCGGCAATTTCACGACCATGAGTGACACGATATCCAGAGACAAAAACTTGAGCAAGAGCCTCACACTCGCCCTTTTTTCATATCCCGAAGTGTTCTCCTCATGGTCTGTAGATCAGTCCTGCCATACCTATGACCCAAAACATAAGTCGAGTTTGTGTTTTCAGACAACTGTCCAAACAGCTCTGGCCTACACACCCTACAGGCTCAGGGCCCTGGAGCCAAACCTGAGGACTGTACTTGCCCTCTCCAAGGGAATTGTATGTGCCCATTCCAATGGCCACAACCCTACTAGTAGGATAACCTCCAAAGTCCCTGAGGCCATCCCAATAGTTGTGGCTTCCCAGGACAAACAAGGGCAATCTGAGCCCATCTGAGCACCTACCTGCACTCAGACCCGTAGACTGATGTCCCCAGAGGTAAAAAGGTACGAACAGGCCCCTAGGCACTAATCGGATCCATTGCTTTGGTTTCCAGGCATCTCTCCTCAGAGGCCTGGATTTCAATACCAGCATATGGCTGTTTCTTGACTCACCCATCAGAACAAATCTCATCTACACATGGGAAACATGCACGTTGGAGCTGTGTCAAAGCCTCTGTTTAGGAGAACACTTCAGGGCCCCAGGGCCACCGCTTCATTCCAAGGTCTCCATAGACACAAGAACATATTAGGACACATCCCCAGGAGAGTCCATTTCAACTCAGCCTCCACGGTTGCCCCCCAAATCCAGCAGATCTAACCTGTCTTGTTGCTTGGAGACCATTGGAATGCGAGGTGGGCTACCCAGCCATCCATCCTTAGAACCCTGCTTGGAATCGTTGGCCTGGAGCCAACCAACAGGTCTCAATTGTCCTGCAGAAGAATCTTTGCAGTTTGGAGCTTCTCACAACTCCCATCGTGGGAAAACCCCCATGTCCTCGTGATCCAACCCCCTTCAAGAAAGGGCCATCAGGGCAGAAAGTCCAACCTGAGCGATCGTCTGATCCTTGCCCTGACTTCAGATGCACGAGATCTCAATTGAGGTCTGTAGATTGTGCCTGCCATATCCTCACCCAGAAACCTAGGCCTAGCTTGGGTTTTCAGACTCCGTCCTCAGACTACTGGCCCACAAGCCCTCCAGTTGGGCAATCCAGAACTACAATGCCGCACTCTGCCTGCCATACAGAAGTAAAACATTGCCCTCATTGCTACCCCGAAACCCCAAATGAAAATCAACCTGCACGCCATTCGGCTGTACCCCAAACATATAGGCTGACCTGGGCACTATTTCCCCTTCTGACCCAGCCTGAGCCTGGACCTCCTGGTCCCACCCAGACAGCTGGCCGCACACTGAGCACATGGGACCCGCCATGGCCTTAGGTCGTCATCTCTTCACAACTGCGGTTTTCAGGCTCCAGAACCTAGACCTTATCTCCAACCACGGCCCAGGGTTGAAAATGATGCAGAAATCAGAACTATTTCCCCATGGCAAGAAACCTTGTGCTTGGCATGTTGTCCAACGTTCAGTGTAGTTGAAACAAGCGTGGCCCATGAGGCCCAGCCCATGCTTGCGGGCCACATTGGTCACAAACACACATTGTGACCCTCAGCCTGAGCCCAGTCCTCAGGTAAGGCCTCTCAGGGCCTATATGAAGAGACAGCATATTGGGCTTGCCATGCCCCAAGGCCCCAATTTTTAACCATAGTTCGGGTTGTCCCTTCACTCTTCCCCAGGGCTCTGCTTTGGAATTCCTCTTTTGGTGGGACACCTGAGGTAACAAACCTGAAAGGAGTCCTCCCATCCCACAGATTGACGAAAAACAATTGGGATCGGGCCAAATCCACACAGAGGAAGATTCGTCCATGGCCCATGAGACCTCCCCAACCCTCCACGGCCATCGCAGAAACTAAATCCAGAGAAAAAAGCCTGAGCAAGCGCCTCAGGCTCGCTCATTCTTCATATCCTGAAGAGTTCTTCTCATGGTTTGTAGATCGGGCGTGCCATACCTACCTCCCCAAACTTAAGCTGAGTTTGTGTTTTCAGTCTTCTGTCCTCAAAGTCCTGGGCCACACTCCCTCCAGGCTGGGGCCCCTGGAGCCACACATTAGGACTGCCCCCACCCAATCCATGGCAATTCTGCCCATTCCATTGTCAAAAATCTTACAAATTAGGAGAACCCTCCAAAGTCCCTGAGGCCATCCCAATAGTGTAGGTCGCCCGGTTCAACAAATGGGTGGTTGATACCGGCTGAGCATCTACCTCCACTCATCTACCTCCATTCATACCAAGGAGATTGAACCAGACAGGACCCGAGGCCATTATCGAATCCATTGCTTTGGTTTACAGGCATGTCTCCTCAAAAGCCTGGATTCCAATACCAGCAGAGGGGATTTCCTGAGGCACTCATCAGAACAAATCTCGTCTCCACAAGGAAACTTGTGCATGGTAGCTAAGCCAAAGCTTAGGAGAATACTTCAGGGTCCCGGTGCCACCTCCCCATTCCAAGGTCCTCATGGACACAAATACACGTTAGGACCCATCCTCTGGAAAGTGCATTTCAACTCAGCCACCCCTGTTGCTCCCGCAGATCCATTAGATCTAAACTGTCTTGTTGCTAGGAGACAATTGGAAGGCGAGGCTGACTTCCCTGGCATTCAACCTGGAACGGTGCTCTGGAGTCATTCCATATGGGATGTCATGGAGCTGTACAACAGGTCTCAATTGTCCCGCAGAAGGAATTCTTGAAGGGAACATCCCACATCTCCCAACGTGGAAAACCTCCATGGGGTCGAGATTCCGCTCCCTTCATGAAGGGGCCGTCATGCACAGAAACTCCAACCTGAGCCAACGTCGGATCCTCGCCCTGACTTCAGATGCATGAGATATTGGTTCAGATCTGCAGGAGGTACCTGCCGTGCCCTCACCCTGAATCCGAAGTCTAGCTTGTGTTCTCAGACTTCCGTCCTCACTCTCCTGGCCCCGAAGCCCTCAAGTTTGGCAATTCCGGACCGACAATGAAGCACTCTGCCTGCCCTCTAGAAAAAATATATTGCCTAATGAGCAGCCCAGGCAGCTTAAATGAGGATAAACCTACACGGCACTCGAATGTACCCAAATTATATAGTCTAACCTGGGCACTAATGCACTGTCTGACACAACCTGAGCCCGGACCTGCTGACCAACACCCAGACAGCTGACCGCACGCTGAGCACATCAGACCCACCATGGCCTTACGTCATCATCTCTTCCCTACCTCAGTTTTCAGGCTTCAGAACCTAGACCTTATCTCCAATCACTGCCCACGGGTGACTGTGATGCAGAAATCAGAACTCTTCCTGACCCATGGCAAGAAACCTTGTGGTTCGCATGTTGTCCAACGTTCAGTGTAGGAGAGACCAGCATTCAACCTGAGGCCCCGCCCATTCTTGAGTGCGACGAGAGCATAAACACGCATTGTGACCTCAGCGTGAGTCCTGTCCTCTAGTAAGTCCTCTCAGTGGCTGGACCATTAGATGTCATAATGGGCTTGACATGTCCCTAGTCCCCAATTTTTAACCAGATTTCTGGTTGTCCACTCGCCCCACCCCAGGGCTCTACTCTGGAATCCCTCATTTGGTGGGACATCTGAGGTTGAAAAACAAAATGAAACAAATCGACAACAACAAAAAAACGGACTTCTTCCATCCCCAGAATGACCCCAAACTCTTTGGACGGGACCGAACCCCCAGAGAGTAAGACTCGTCCATTTCCCATGAAGACACCCGGCAATTTCACGACCATGAGTGACACGATATCCAGAGACAAAAACTTGAGCAAGAGCCTCACACTCGCCCTTTTTTCATATCCCGAAGTGTTCTCCTCATGGTCTGTAGATCAGTCCTGCCATACCTATGACCCAAAACATAAGCCGAGTTTGTGTTTTCAGACAACTGTCCAAACAGCTCTGGCCTACACACCCTACAGGCTCAGGGCCCTGGAGCCAAACCTGAGGACTGTACTTGCCCTCTCCAAGGGAATTGTATGTGCCCATTCCAATGGCCACAACCCTACTAGTAAGATAACTCCAAAGTCCCTGAGGCCATCCCAATAGTTGTGGCTTCCCAGGACAAACAGGGGCAATCTGAGCCCATCTGAGCACCTACCTGCACTCAGACCCGTAGACTGATGTCCCCAGAGGTAAAAAGGAACGAACAGGCCCCTAGGCACTAATCGGATCCATTGCTTTGGTTTCCAGGCATCTCTCCTCAGAGGCCTGGATTTCAATACCAGCATATGGCTGTTTCTTGACTCACCCATCAGAACAAATCTCATCTACACATGGGAAACATGCACGTTGGAGCTGTGTCAAAGCCTCTGTTTAGGAGAACCCTTCAAAGCCCCAGGGCCACCGCTTCATTCCAAGGTCTCCATAGACACAAAAACATATTAGGACACATCCCCAGGAGAGTCCATTTCAACTCAGCCTCCTCGGTTGCCCCCCAAATCCAGCAGATCTAACCTGTCTTGTTGCTTGGAGACCATTGGAATGCGAGGTGGGCTACCCAGGCATCCATCCTTAGAACCCTGCTCGGAATCGTTGGCCTGGAGCCAACCAACAGGTCTCAATTGTCCTGCAGAAGAATCTTTGCAGTTTGGAGCTTCTCACAACTCCCATCGTGGGAAAACCCCCATGTCCTCGTGATCCAACCCCCTTCAAGAAAGGGCCATCAGGGCAGAAAGTCCAACCTGAGCGATCGTCTGATCCTTGCCCTGACTTCAGATGCACGAGATCTCGATTGAGGTCTGTAGATTGTGCCTGCCATATCCTCACCCAGAAACCTAGGCCTAGCTTGGGTTTTCAGACTCCGTCCTCAGACTACTGGCCCACAAGCCCTCCAGTTTGGCAATCCAGAACTACAATGCCGCACTCTGCCTGCCATACAGAAGTAAAACATTGCCCTCATTGCTACCCCGAAACCCCAAATGAAAATCAACCTGCACGCCATTCGGCTGTACCCCAAACATATAGGCTGACCTGGGCACTATTTCCCCTTCTGACCCAGCCTGAGCCTGGACCTCCTGGTCCCACCCAGACAGCTGGCCGCACACTGAGCACATCGGACCCGCCATGGCCTTAGGTCGTCATCTCTTCCCAACTGCGGTTTTCAGGCTCCAGAACCTAGACCTTATCTCCAACCACTGCCCAGGGTTGAAAATGATGCAGAAATCAGAACTCTTTCCCCATGGCAAGAAACCTTGTGGTTGGCATGTTGTCCAACGTTCAGTGTAGTTGAAACAAGCGTGGCCCATGAGGCCCAGCCCATGCTTGCGGGCCACATTGGTCCCAAACACACATTGTGACCCTCAGCCTGAGCCCAGTCCTCAGGTAAGGCCTCTCAGGGCCTATATGAAGAGACAGCATATTGGGCTTGCCATGCCCCAAGGCCCCAATTTTTAACCATAGTTCGGGTTGTCCCTTCACTCTTCCCCAGGGCTCTGCTTTGGAATTCCTCTTTTGGTGGGACACCTGAGGTAACAAACCTGAAAGGAGTCCTCCCATCCCACAGATTGACGAAAAACTATTGGGATCGGGCCAAATCCACAGAGAGGAAGATTCGTCCATGGCCCATGAGACCTCCCCAACATTCCACGGCCATCGCTGAAACAAAAGTCAGAGACAAAATCCTGAGCAAGCTCCTCAGACTCGCTCATTCTTCATATCCTGAAGAGTTCTTCTCATGGTTTGTAGATCGCGTGTGCCATACCTACGTCCCCAAACTTAAGCTGAGTTTGTGTTTTCAGTCTTCTGTCCTCAAAGTCCTGGGCCACACTCCCTCCAGGCTGGGGCCCCTGGAGCCACACATTAGGACTGCCCCCACCCAATCCATGGCAATTCTGCCCATTCCATTGTCAAAAATCGTACAAATTAGGAGAACCCTCCAAAGTCCCTGAGGCCATCCCAATAGTGTAGGTCGCCCGGGACAAAAAATGGGTGGTTGATACCGGCTGAGCATCTACCTCCACTCATCTACCTCCATTCATACCAAGGAGATTGAACCAGACAGGACCCGAGGCCATTATCGAATCCATTGCTTTGGTTTACAGGCATGTCTCCTCAAAAGCCTGGATTCCAATACCAGCAGAGGGGATTTCCTGAGGCACTCATCAGAACAAATCTCGTCTCCACAAGGAAACTTGTGCATGGTAGCTAAGCCAAAGCTTAGGAGAATACTTCAGGGTCCCGGTGCCACCTCCCCATTCCAAGGTCCTCATGGACACAAATACACGTTAGGACCCATCCTCTGGAAAGTGCATTTCAACTCAGCCACCCCTGTTGCTCCCGCAGATCCATTAGATCTAAACTGTCTTGTTGCTAGGAGACAATTGGAAGGCGAGGCGGACTTCCCTGGCATTCATCCTGGAACGGTGCTCTGGAGTCATTCCATATGGGATGTCATGGAGCTGTACAACAGGTATCAATTGTCCCGCAGAAGGAATTCTTGAAGGGAACATCCCACATCTCCCAACGTGGAAAACCTCCATGGGGTCGAGATTCCGCTCCCTTCATGAAGGGGCCGTCATGCACAGAAACTCCAACCTGAGCCAACGTCGGATCCTCGCCCTGACTTCAGATGCATGAGATATTGGTTCAGATCTGCAGGAGGTACCTGCCGTGCCCTCACCCTGAATCCGAAGTCTAGCTTGTGTTCTCAGACTTCCGTCCTCACTCTCCTGGCCCCGAAGCCCTCAAGTTTGGCAATTCCGGACCGACAATGAAGCACTCTGCCTGCCCTCTAGAAAAAATATATTGCCTAATGAGCAGCCCAGGCAGCTTAAATGAGGATAAACCTACACGGCACTCGAATGTACCCAAATTATATAGTCTAACCTGGGCACTAATGCACTGTCTGACACAACCTGAGCCCGGACCTGCTGACCAACACCCAGACAGCTGACCGCACGCTGAGCACATCAGACCCGCCATGGCCTTAGGTCATCATCTCTTCCCTACCTCAGTTTTCAGGCTTCAGAACCTAGACCTTATCTCCAATCACTGCCCACGGGTGACTGTGATGCAGAAATCAGAACTCTTCCTGACCCATGGCAAGAAACCTTGTGGTTGGCATGTTGTCCAACGTTCAGTGTAGGAGAAACCAGCATTCACCCTGAGGCCCCGCCCATTCTTGAGTGCGACGAGAGCATAAACACGCATTGTGACCTCAGCGTGAGTCCTGTCCTCTAGTATGTCCTCTCAGTGGCTGGACTATTAGATGTCATAATGGGCTTGACATGTCCCTAGTCCCCAATTTTTAACCAGATTTCTGGTTGTCCAGTCGCCCCACCCCAGGGCTCTACTCTGGAATCCCTCATTTGGTGTGACATCTAGGTTGAAAAACAAAATGAAACAAATCGACAACAACAACAAAAAAAAGGACTTCTTCCATCCCCAGAATGACCCCAAACTCTTTGGACGGGACCGAACCCCCAGAGAGTAAGACTCGTCCATTTCCCATGAAGTCACCCGGCAATTTCACGACCATGAGTGACACGATATCCAGAGACAAAAACTTGAGCAAGAGCCTCACACTCGCCCTTTTTTCATATCCCGAAGTGTTCTCCTCATGGTCTGTAGATCAGTCCTGCCATACCTATGACCCAAAACATAAGTCGAGTTTGTGTTTTCAGACAACTGTCCAAACAGCTCTGGCCTACACACCCTACAGGCTCAGGGCCCTGGAGCCAAACCTGAGGACTGTACTTGCCCTCTCCAAGGGAATTGTATGTGCCCATTCCAATGGCCACAACCCTACTAGTAGGATAACCTCCAAAGTCCCTGAGGCCATCCCAATAGTTGTGGCTTCCCAGGACAAACAAGGGCAATCTGAGCCCATCTGAGCACCTACCTGCACTCAGACCCGTAGACTGATGTCCCCAGAGGTAAAAAGGAACGAACAGGCCCCTAGGCACTAATCGGATCCATTGCTTTGTTTTCCAGGCATCTCTCCTCAGAGGCCTGGATTTCAATACCAGCATATGGCTGTTTCTTGACTCACCCATCAGAACAAATCTCATCTACACATGGGAAACATGCACGTTGGAGCTGTGTCAAAGCCTCTGTTTAGGAGAACCCTTCAGGGCCCCAGGGCCACCGCTTCATTCCAAGGTCTCCATAGACACAAAAACATATTAGGACACATCCCCAGGAGAGTCCATTTCAACTCAGCCTCCTCGGTTGCCCCCCACATCCAGCAGATCTAACTTGTCTTGTTGCTTGGAGACAATTGGAATGCGAGGTGGGCTACCCAGCCATCCATCCTTAGAACCCTGCTCGGAATCGTTGGCCTGGAGCCAACCAACAGGTCTCAATTTTCCTGCAGAAGAATCTTTGCAGTTTGGAGCTTCTCACAACTCCCATCGTGGGAAAACCCCCATGTCCTCGTGATCCAACACCCTTCAAGAAAGGGCCATCAGGGCAGAAAGTCCAACCTGAGCGATCGTCTGATCCTTGCCCTGACTTCAGATGCACGAGATCTCGATTGAGGTCTGTAGATTGTGCCTGCCATATCCTCACCCAGAAACCTAGGCCTAGCTTGGGTTTTCAGACTCCGTCCTCAGACTACTGGCCCACAAGCCCTCCAGTTTGGCAATCCAGAACTACAATGCCGCACTCTGCCTGCCATACAGAAGTAAAACATTGCCCTCATTGCTACCCCGAAACCCCAAATGAAAATCAACCTGCACGCCATTCGGCTGTACCCCAAACATATAGGCTGACCTGGGCACTATTTCCCCTTCTGACCCAGCCTGAGCCTGGAACTCCTATTCCCACCCAGACAGCTGGCCGCACACTGAGCACATCGGACCCGCCATGGCCTTAGGTCGTCATCTCTTCCCAACTCCGGTTTTCAGGCTCCAGAACCTAGACCTTATCTCCAACCACTGCCCAGGTTTGAAAATGATGCTGAAATCAGAACTCTTTCCCCATGGCAAGAAACCATGTGGTTGGCATGTTGTCCAATGTTCAGTGTAGTTGAAACAAGCGTGGCCCATGAGGCCCAGCCCATGCTTGCGGGCCACATTGGTCACAAACACACATTGTAACCCTCAGCCTGAGCCCAGTCCTCAGGTAAGGCTTCTCAGGGCCTATATGAAGAGACAGCATATTGGGCTTGCCATGCCCCTAGGCCCCAATTTATAACCATAGTTCGGGTTGTCCCTTCACTCTTCCCCAGGGCTCTGCTTTGGAATTCCTCTTTTGGTGGGACAATGAGTTAACAAACCTGAAAGGAGTCCTCCCATCCCACAGATTGACGAAAAACAATTGGGATCTGGCCAAATCCACACAGAGGAAGATTCGTCCATGGCCCATGAGACCTCCCCAACCCTCCACGGCCATCGCAGAAACTAAATCCAGAGAAAAAAGCCTGAGCAAGCGCCTCAGGCTCGCTCATTCTTCATATCCTGAAGAGTTCTTCTCATGGTTTGTAGATCGGGCGTGCCATACCTACGTCCCCAAACTTAAGCTGAGTTTGTATTTTCAGTCTTCTGTCCTCAAAGTCCTGGGCCACACTCCCTCCAGGCTGGGGCCCCTGGAGCCACACATTAGGACTGCCCCCACCCAATCCATGGGATTTCTGCCCATTCCATTGTCAAAAATCGTACGAATTAGGCGAACCCTCCAAATTCCCTGAGGCCATCCCAATTGTGTAGGTCGCCCTGGACAAAAAATTGGCGGTTGATACCGGCTGAGCATCTACCTCAACTCATCTACCTCCACTCATAACAAGGAGATTGAACCAGACAGGACCCGAGGCCATTATCGAATCCATTGCTTTGGTTTACAGGCATGTCTCCTCAAAAGCCTGGATTCCAATACCAGCAGAGGGGATTTCCTGAGGCACTCATCAGAACAAATCTCGTCTCCACAAGGAAACTTGTGCATGGTAGCTAAGCCGAAGCTTAGGAGAATACTTCAGGGTCCCGGTGCACCCTCCCCATTCCAAGGCCCTCATGGACACAAACACACGTTAGGACCCATCCTCTGGAAAGTGCATTTCAACTCAGCCACCCCGGTAGCTCCCGCAGATCCATTAGATCTAAACTGTCTTGTTGCTAGGAGACAATTGGAAGGCGAGGTGGACTTCACAGGCATCCATCCTCGAACGGTGATCTGGAGTCATTCCATATGGGCTGTCTTGGAGCTGTCCAACAGGTCTCAATTGTCCCGCAGAAGGAATCCTTGAAGGGGGCATCCCACATCTCCCAACGTGGAAAACCTCCATGGCCTCGAGATTCCGCTCCCTTCATGAAGGGGCCGTCATGCACAGAAACTCCAACCTGAGCCAACGTCGGATCCTCGCCCTGACTTCAGATGCATGAGATATAGGTTCAGATCTGCAGGGGGTACCTGCCGTGCCCTCACCCTGAATCCGAAGTCTAGCTTGTGTTCTCAGACTTCCGTCCTCACTCTCCTGGCCCCGAAGCCCTCAAGTTTGGCAATTCCGGACCGACAATGAAGCTCTCTGCCTGCCCTCTAGAAAAAATATATTGCCTAATGAGCAGCCCAGGCAGCTTAAATGAGGATAAGCCTACACGGCACTCGAATGTACCCAAATTATATAGTCTAACCTGGGCACTAATGCACTGTCTGACACAACCTGAGCGCGGACCTGCTGACCAACACCCAGACAGCTGACCGCACGCTGAGCACATTAGACCAGCCATGGCCTTAGGTCATCATCTCTTCCCTACCTCAGTTTTCAGGCTTCAGAACCTAGACCTTATCTCCAATCACTGCCCACGGGTGACTGTGATGCAGAAATCAGAACTCTTCCTGACCCATGGCAAGAAACCTTGTGGTTGGCATGTTGTCCAACGTTCAGTGTAGGAGAAACCAGCATTCACCCTGAGGCCCCGCCCATTCTTGAGTGCGACGAGAGCATAAACAGGCATTGTGACCTCAGCGTGTGTCCTGTCCTCTAGTAAGTCCTCTCAGTGGCTGGACCATTAGATGTCATAATGGGCTTGACATGTCCCTAGTCCCCAATTTTTAACCAGATATCTGGTTGTCCAGTCGCCCCACCCCAGGGCTCTACTCTGGAATCCCTCATTTGGTGGGACATCTGAGGTTGAAAAACAAAATGAAACAAATCGACAACAACAACAAAAAAACGAACGTCTTCCATCCCCAGAATGACCCCAAACTCTTTGGACGGGACCGAACCCCCAGAGAGTAAGACTCGTCCATTTCCAATGAAGTCACCCGGCAATTTCACGACCATGAGTGACACGATATCCAGAGACAAAAACTTGAGCAAGAGCCTCACACTCGCCCTTTTTTCATATCCCGAAGTGTTCTCCTCATGGTCTGTAGATCAGTCCTGCCATACCTATGACCCAAAACATAAGCCGAGTTTGTGTTTTCAGACAACTGTCCAAACAGCTCTGGCCTACACACCCTACAGGCTCAGGGCCCTGGAGCCAAACCTGAGGACTGTACTTGCCCTCTCCAAGGGAATTGTATGTGCCCATTCCAATGGCCACAACCCTACTAGTAGGATAACCTCCAAAGTCCCTGAGGCCATCCCAATAGTGGTGGCTTCCCAGGACAAACAGGGGCAATCTGAGCCCATCTGAGCACCTACCTGCACTCAGACCCGTAGACTGATGTCCCCAGAGGTAAAAAGGAACGAACAGGCCCCTAGGCACTAATCGGATCCATTGCTTTGTTTTCCAGGCATCTCTCCTCAGAGGCCTGGATTTCAATACCAGCATATGGCTGTTTCTTGACTCACCCATCAGAACAAATCTCATCTACACATGGGAAACATGCACGTTGGAGCTGTGTCAAAGCCTCTGTTTAGGAGAACCCTTCAGGGCCCCAGGGCCACCGCTTCATTCCAAGGTCTCCATAGACACAAAAACATATTAGGACACATCCCCAGGAGAGTCCATTTCAACTCAGCCTCCTCGGTTGCCCCCCACATCCAGCAGTTCTAACTTGTCTTGTTGCTTGGAGACAATTGGAATGCGAGGTGGGCTACCCAGCCATCCATCCTTAGAACCCTGCTCGGAGTTGTTGGCCTGGAGCCAACCAACAGGTCTCAATTGTCCTGCAGAAGAATCTTTGCAGTTTGGAGCTTCTCACAACTCCCATCGTGGGAAAACCCCCATGTCCTCGTGATCCAACCCCCTTCAAGAAAGGCCCATCAGGGCAGAAATTCCAACCTGAGCGATCGTCTGATCCTTGCCCTGACTTCAGATGCACGAGATCTCGATTGAGGTCTCTAGATTGTGCCTGCCATATCCTCACCCAGAAACCTAGGCCTAGCTTGGGTTCTCAGACTCCGTCCTCAGACTACTGGCCCACAAGCCCTCCAGTTTGGCAATCCAGAACTACAATGCCGCACTCTCCTGCCCTACAGAAGTAAAACATTACCCTCAGGGCTACCCCGAAAGCCAAATGAGGATCAACCTGCACGCCATTAGGCTGTACCCCAAACATATAGGCTGACCTGGGCACTATTTCCCCTTCTGACCCAGCCTGAGCCTGGACCTCCTGGTCCCACCCAGACAGCTGGCCGCACACTGAGCACATCGGACACGCCATGGCCTTAGGTCGTCATCTCTTCCCAACTGCGGTTTTCAGGCTCCAGAACCTAGACCTTATCTCCAACCACTGCCCAGGGTTGAAAATGATGGAGAAATCAGAACTCTTTCCCCATGGCAAGAAACCTTGTGGTTGGCATGTTGTCCAACGTTCAGTGTAGTTGAAACAAGCGTGGCCCATGAGGCCCAGCCCATGCTTGCGGGCCACATTGCTCACAAACACACATTGTGACCCTCAGCCTGAGCCCAGTCCTCAGGTAAGGCCTCTCAGGGCCTATATGAAGAGACAGCATATTGGGCTTGCCATGCCCCTAGGCCGCAATTTTTAACCATAGTTCGGGTTGTCCCTTCAGTCTTCCCCAGGGCTCTGCTTTGGAATTCCTTTTTTGGTGGGACACCTGAGGTAACAAACCTGAAAGGAGTCCTCCCATCCCACAGATTGACGAAAAACAATTGGGATCGGGCCAAATCCACAGAGAGGAAGATTCGTCCATGGCCCATGAGACCTCCCCAACATTCCACGGCCATCGCTGAAACAAAATCCAGAGACAAAAGCCTGAGCAAGCACCTCAGACTCGCTCATTCTTCATATCCTGAAGAGTTCTTCTCATGGTTTGTAGATCGGGCGTGCCATACCTACGTCCCCAAACTTAAGCTGAGTTTGTGTTTTTAGTCTTCTGTCCTAAAGTCCTGGGCCACACTCCCTCCAGGCTGGGGCCCCTGGAGCCACACATTAGGACTGCCCCCACCCAATCCATGGGAATTCTGCCCATTCCATTGTCAAAAATCGTACAAATTAGGAGAACCCTCCAAAGTCCCTGAGGCCATCCCAATAGTGTCGGTCGCCCGGGACAAAAAAGGGCGGTTGATACCGGCTGAGCATCTACCTCCACTCATCTACCTCCACTCATACCAAGAAGATTGAACCAGACAGGACCCGAGGCCATTATCGGATCCATTGCTTTTGTTTATAGGCATGTCTCCTCAGACTAATGGATTCCAATACCAGCAGAGGGGATTTCCAGAGGCACCCATCAGAACAAATCTCGTCTCCACAAGGAAACTTGGGCATGGGAGCTAAGCCAAAGCTTAGGAGAATACTTAAGGGTCCCGGTGCCACCTCCCCATTCCAAGGCCCTCATGGACACAAACACACGTTAGGACCCATTCTCTGGAAAGTGCATTTCAACTCAGCCACCCCGGTTGCTCCCGCAGATCCATTAGATCTAAACTGTCTTGTTGCTAGGAGACAATTGGAAGGCGAGGCGGACTTCACAGGCATCCATCCTCGAACGGTGATCTGGAGTCATTCCATATGGGCTGTCCTGGAGCTGTCCATCAGGTCTCAATTGTCCCGCAGAAGGAATCCTTGAAGGGGGCATCCCACATCTCCCAACGTGGAAAACCTCCATGGCCTCGAGATTCCGCTCCCTTCATGAAGGGGCCGTCATGCACAGAAACTCCAACCTGAGCCAACGTCGGATCCTCGCCCTGACTTCAGATGCATGAGATATTGGTTCAGATCTGGAGGGGGTACCTGCCGTGCCCTCACCCTGAATCCGAAGTCTAGCTTGTGTTCTCAGACTTCCGTCCTCATTCTCCTGGCCCCGAAGCACTCAAGTTTGGCAATTCAGGACCGACAATGAAGCACTCTGCCTGCCCTCTAGAAAAAATTGATTGCCTAATGAGCAGCCCAGGCAGCTTAAATGAGGATAAACCTACACGGCACTCGAATGTACCCAAATTATATAGTCTAACCTGGGCACTAATGCACTGTCTGACACAACCTGAGCCCGGACCTGCTGACCAACACCCAGACAGCTGACCGCACGCTGAGCACATCAGACCCGCCATGGCCTTAGGTCATCATCTCTTCCCTACCTCAGTTTTCAGGCTTCAGAACCTAGACCTTATCTCCAATCACTGCCCACGGGTGACTGTGATGCAGAAATCAGAACTCTTCCTGACCCATGGCAAGAAACTTTGTGGTTGGCATGTTGTCCAACGTTCAGTGTAGGAGAAACCAGCATTCACCCTGAGGCCCCGCCCATTCTTGAGTGCGACGAGAGCATAAACACGCATTGTGACCTCAGCGTGAGTCCTGTCCTCTAGTAAGTCCTCTCAGTGGCTGGACCATTAGATGTCATAATGGGCTTGATATGTCCCTAGTCCCCAATTTTTAACCAGATTCCTGGTTGTTCAGTCGCCCCACCCTAGGGCTCTACTCTGGAATCCCTCATTTGGTGGGACATCTGAGGTTGAAAAACAAAATGAAACAAATCGACAACAACAACAAAACGGACTTCTTCCATCCCCAGAATGACCCCAAACTCTTTGGACGGGACCGAACCCGCAGAGAATAAGACTCGTCCATTTCCCATGAAGTCACCCGGCAATTTCACGACCATGAGTGACACGATATCCAGAGACAAAAACTTGAGCAAGAGCCTCAACTCGCCCTTTTTTCATATCCCGAAGTGTTCTCCTCATGGTCTGTAGATCAGTCCTGCCATACCTATGACCCAAAACATAAGCCGAGTTTGTGTTTTCAGACAACTGTCCAAACAGCTCTGGCCTACACACCCTACAGGCTCAGGGCCCAGGAGCCAAACCTGAGGACTGTACTTGCCCTCTCCAACGGAATTGTATGTGCCCATTCCAATGGCCACAACCCTACTAGTAGGATAACCTCCAAAGTCCCTGAGGCCATCCCAATAGTTGTGGCTTCCCAGGACAAACAGGGGCAATCTGAGCCCATCTGAGCACCTACCTGCACTCAGACCCGTAGACTGATGTCCCCAGAGGTAAAATGGAACGAACAGGCCCCTAGGCACTAATCGGATCCATTGCTTTGGTTTCCAGGCATCTCTCCTCAGAGGCCTGGATTTCAATACCAGCATATGGCTGTTTCTTGACTCACCCATCAGAACAAATCTCATCTACACATGGGAAACATGCACGTTGAAGCTGTGTCAAAGCCTCTGTTTAGGAGAACCCTTCAGGGCCCCAGGGCCACCGCTTCATTCCAAGGTCTCCATAGACACAAAAACATATTAGGACACATCCAGAGGAGAGTCCATTTCAACTCAGCCTCCTCGGTTGCCCCCCACATCCAGCAGATCTAACCTGTCTTGTTGCTTGGAGACAATTGGAATGCGAGGTGGGCTACCCAGCCATCCATCCTTAGAACCCTGCTCGGAATGGTTGGCCTGGAGCCAACCAACAGGTCTCAATTGTCCTGCAGAAGAATCTTTGCAGGTTGGAGCTTCTCACAACTCCCATCGTGGGAAAACCCCCATGTCCTCGTGATCCAACCCCTTCAAGAAAGGGCCATCAGGGCAGAAATTCCAACCTGAGCGATAGTCTGATTCTTGCCCTGACTTCAGATGCACGAGATCTCGATTGAGGTCTGTAGATTGTGCCTGCCATATCCTCACCCAGACACCTAGGCCTAGCTTGGGTTCTCAGACTCCGTCCTCAGACTACTGGCCCACAAGCCCTCCAGTTGGGCAATCCAGAACTACAATGCCGCACTCTGCCTGCCCTACAGAAGTAAAACATTGCCCTCAGGGCTACCCCGAAACCGCAAATGAGGATCAACCTGCACGCCATTCGGCTGTACCCCAAACATATAGGCTGACCTGGGCACTATTTCCCCTTCTGACCCAGCCTGAGCCTGGACCTCCTTGTCCCACCCAGACAGCTGGCCGCACACTGAGCACATCGGACCCGCCATGGCCTTAGGTCGTCATCTCTTCCCATCTGCGGTTTTCAGGCTCCAGAACCTAGACCTTATCTCCAACCACTGCCCTGGGTTGAAAATGATGCAGAAATCAGAACTCTTTCCCCATGGCAAGAAACCTTGTGCTTGGCATGTTGTCCAACGTTCAGTTTTGTTGAAACAAGCGTGGCCCATGAGGCCCAGCCCATGCTTGCGGGCAACATTAGTCACAAACACACATTGTGACCCTCAGCCTGAGCCCAGTCCTCAGGTAATGCCTCTCAGGGCCTATATGAAGAGACAGCATATTGGGCTTGCCATGCCCCTAGGCCCCAATTTTTAACCATAGTTCGGGTTGTCCCTTCACTCTTCCCCAGGGCTCTGCTTTGGAATTCCTCTTTTGGTGGGACACCTGAGGTAACAAACCTGAAAGGAGTCCTCCCATCCCAAAGATTGACAAATAACAATTGGGATCGGGCCAAATCCACAGAGAAGAAGATTCGTCCATGGCCCATGAGACCTCCCCAACATTCCACGGCCATCACTGAAACAAAATCCAGAGACAAAAGCCTGAGCAAGAGACTCAGACTCGCTCATTCTTCATATCCTGAAGAGTTCTTCTCATGGTTTGTAGATCGGGCGTGCCATACCTACGTCCCCAAACTTAAGCTGAGTTTGTGTTTTCAGTCTTCTGTCCTCAAAGTCCTGGGCCACACTCCCTCCAGGCTGGGGCCCCTGGAGCCACACATTAGGACTGCCCCCACCCAATCCATGGGAATTCTGCCCATTCCATTGTCAAAAATCGTACAAATTAGGAGAACCCTCCAAAGTCCCTGAGGCCATCCAAATAGTGTTGGTCGCCCGGGACAAAAAAGGGTGGTTGATACCGGCTGAGCATCTACCTCCACTCATCTACCTCCACTCATACCAAGAAGATTGAACCAGACAGGACCCAAGACCATTATCGGATCCATTGCTTTGGTTTACAGGCATGTCTCCTCAAAAGCCTGGATTCCAATACCAGCAGAGGGGATTTCCTGAGGCACCCATCAGAACAAATCTCGTCTCCACAAGGAAACTTGTGCATGGGAGCTAAGCCAAAGCTTAGGAGAATACTTCAGGGTCCCGGTGCCACCTTCCCATTCCAAGGCCCTCATGGACACAAACACACGTTAGGACCCATCCTCTGGAAAGTGCATTTCAACTCAGCCACCCCGGGTGCTCCCGCAGATCCATTAGATCTAAACTGTCTTGTTGCTAGGAGACAATTGGAAGGCGAGGCGGACTTCCCAGGCATTCATTCTCGAACGGTGCTCTGGAGTCATTTCGTATGGGATGTCCTGGAGCTGTCCAAAAGGTCTCAATTGTCCCGCAGAAGGAATCCTTGAAGGGGGCATCCCACATCTCCCAACGTGGAAAACCTCCATGGCCTCGAGATTCCGCTCCCTTCATGAAGGGGCCGTCATGCACAGAAACTCCAACCTGAGCCAACGTCGGATCCTCGCCCTGACTTCAGATGCATGAGATATTGGTTCAGATCTGCAGGGGGTACCTGCCGTGCCCTCACCCTGAATCCGAAGTCTAGCTTGTGTTCTCAGACTTCCGTCCTCACTCTCCTGGCCCCGAAGCCCTCAAGTTTGGCAATTCCGGACCGACAATGAGGCACTCTGCCTGCCCTCTAGAAAAAATATATTGCCTAATGAGCAGCCCAGGCAGCTTAAATGAGAATAAACCTCCACGGCACTCGAATGTACCCAAATTATATAGTCTAACCTGGGCACTAATGCACTGTCTGACACAACCTGAGCCCGGACCTGCTGACCAAAACCCAGACAGCTGACCGCACGCTGAGCACATCAGACCCGCCATGGCCTTAGGTCATCATCTCTTCCCTACCTCAGTTTTCAGGCTTCAGAACCTAGACCTTATCTCCAATCACTGCCCACGGGTGACTGTGATGCAGAAATCAGAACTCTTCCTGACCCATGGTAAGAAACCTTGTGGTGGCATGTTGTCCAACGTTCAGTGTAGGAGAAACCAGCATTCACCCTGAGGCCCCGCCCATTGTTGCATGCGAGGAGAGCATAAACACGCATTGTGACATCAACGTGAGTCCTGTCCTCTAGTAAGTCCTCTCAGTGGCTGGACCATTAGATGTCATAATGGGCTTGACATGTCCCTAGTCCCCAATTTTTAACCAGATTTCTGGTTGTCCAGTCGCCCCACCCCAGGGCTCTACTCTGGAATCCCTCATTTGGTGGGACATCTGAGGTTGAAAAACAAAATGAAACAAATCGACAACAACAAAAAAACGGACTTCTTCCATCCCCAGAATGACCCCAAACTCTTTGGACGGGACCGAACCCCCAGAGAGTAAGACTCGTCCATTTCCCATGAAGTCACCCGGCAATTTCACGACCATGAGTGACACGATATCCAGAGACAAAAACTTGAGCAAGAGCCTCACACTCGCCCTTTTTTCATAACCGAAGTGTTCTCCTCATGGTCTGTAGATCAGTCCTGCCATACCTATGACCCAAAACATAAGCCGAGTTTGTGTTTTCAGACAACTGTCCAAACAGCTCTGGCCTACACACCCTACAGGCTCAGGGCCCTGGAGCCAAACCTGAGGACTGTACTTGCCCTCTCCAAGGGAATTGTATGTGCCCATTCCAAAGGCCACAACCCTACTAATAGGATAACCTCCAAAGTCCCTGAGGCCATCCCAAGAGTTGTGGCTTCCCAGGACAAACAGGGGCAATCTGAGCCCATCTGAGCACCTACCTGCACTCAGACCCGTAGACTGATGTTCCCATAGGTAAAAAGGAACGAACTGGCCCCTAGGCACTAATCGGATCCATTGCTTTGGTTTCCAGGCATCTCTCCTCAGAGGCCTGGATTTCAATACCAGCATATGGCTGTTTCTTGACTCACCCATCAGAACAAATCTCATCTACACATGGGAAACATGCACGTTGGAGCTGTGTCAAAGCCTCTGTTTAGGAGAACCCTTCAGGGCCCCAGGGCCACCGCTTCATTCCAAGGTCCCCATAGACACAAAAACATATTAGGACACATCCACAGGAGAGTCCATTTCAACTAGCCTCCTCGGTTGCCCCCCACATCCAGCAGATCTAACCTGTCTTGTTGCTTGGAGACAATTGGAATGCGAGGTGGGCTACCCAGCAATCCATCCTTAGAACCCTGCTCGGAATCGTTGGCCTGGAGCCAACCAACAGGTCTCAATTGTCCTGCAGAAGAATCTTTGCAGTTTGGAGCTTCTCACAACTCCCATCGTGCGAAAACCCCCATGTCCTCGTGATCCAACCCCCTTCAAGAAAAGGCCATCAGGGCAGAAAGTCCAACCTGAGCGATCGTCTGATCCTTGCCCTGACTTCAGATGCACGAGATCTCTATTGAGGTCTGTAGATTGTGCCTGCCATATCCTCACCCAGAAACCTAGGCCTAGCTTGGTTTCTCAGACTCCGTCCTCAGACTACTGGCCCACAAGCCCTCCAGTTGGGCAATCCAGAACTACAATGCCGCACTCTGCCTGCCCTACAGAAGTAAAACATTGCCCTCAGGGCTACCCCGAAACCGCAAATGAGGATCAACCTGCACGCCATTCGGCTGTACCCCAAACATATAGGCTGACCTGGGCACTATTTCCCCTTCTGACCCAGCCTGAGACTGGACCTCCAGGTCCCACCCAGACAGCTGGCCGCACACTGAGCACATCGGACCCGCCATGGCCTTAGGTCGTCATCTCTTCCCAACTGCGGTTTTCAGGCTCCAGAACCTAGACCTTATCTCCAACCACTGCCCAGGGTTGAAAATGATGCAGAAATCAGAACTCTTTCCCCATGGCAAGAAACCTTGTGGTTGGCATGTTGTCCAACTTTTAGTGTAGTTGAAACAAGCGTGGCCCATGAGGCCCAGCCCATGCTTGCGGGCCACATTGGTCACAAAAACACATTGTGACCCTCAGCCTGAGCCCAGTCCTCAGATAAGGCCTCTCAGGGCCTATATGAAGAGACAGCATATTGGGCTTGCCATGCCCCTAGGCCCCAATTTTTAATCATAGTTCGGGTTGTCCCTTCACTCTTCCCCAGGGCTCTGCTTTGGAATTCCTCTTTTCGTGGTACACCTGCGGTAACAAACCTGAAAGGAGTCCTCCCATCCCACAGATGGACGAAAAACAATTGGGATCGGGCCAAATCCACAGAGAGGAAGATTCGTCCATGGCCCATGAGACCTCCCCAACATTCCACGGCCATCGCTGAAACAAAATCCAGAGACAAAAACCTGAGCAAGCGCCTCAGACTCGCTCATTCTTCATATCCTGAAGAGTTCTTCTCATGGTTTGTAGATCGGGCGTGCCATACCTAGTCCCCAAACTTAAGCTGAGTTTGTGTTTTCAGTCTTCTGTCCTCAAAGTCCTGGGCCACACTCCCTCCAGGCTGGGGCCCCTGGAGCCACACATTAGGACTGCCCCCACCCATTCCATGGGAATTCTGCCCGTTCCATTGTCAAAAATCGTACAAATTAGGAGAACCCTCCAAAGTCCCTGAGGCCATCCCAATAGTGTAGGTCGCCCGGGACAAAAAAGGGCGGTTGATACCGGCTGAGCATCTACCTCAACTCATCTACCTCCACTCATACCAAGAAGATTGAACCAGACACGACCCGAGGCCATTATCGAATCCATTGCTTTGGTTTACAGGCATGTCTCCTCAAAAGCCTGCATTCCAATACCAGCAGAGGGGATTTCCTGAGGCACCCATCAGAACAAATCTCGTCTCCACAAGGAAACTTGTGCATGGGAGCTAAGCCAAAGCTTAGGAGAATACTTCAGGGTCCCGGTGCCACCTCCCCATTCCAAGGCCCTCATGGACACAAACACACGTTAGGACCCATCCTCTGGAAAGTGCATTTCAACTCAGCCACCACGGTTGCTCCCGCAGATCCATTAGATCTAAACTGTCTTGTTGCTAGGAGACAATTGGAAGGTGAGGCGGACTTCCCAGGCATCCATCCTCGAACGGTGCTCTGGAGTCATTCCATATGGGATGTCCTGGAGCTGTCCAACAGGTCTCAATTGTCCCGCAGAAGGAATCCTTGAAGGGGGCATCCCACATCTCCCAACGTGGAAAACCTCCATGGCCTCGAGATATCGCTCCCTTCATGAAGGGGCCGTCATGCACAGAAACTCCAACCTGAGCCAACGTCGGATCTTCGCCCTGACTTCAGATGCATGAGATATTGGTTCAGATCTGCAGGGGGTACCTGCCGTGCCCTCACCCTGAATCCGAAGTCTAGCTTGTGTTCTCAGACTTCCGTCCTCACTCTCCTGGCCCCGAAGCCCTCATGTTTGGCAATTCCGGACCGACAATGAAGCACTCTGACTGCCCTCTAGAAAAAATATATTGCCTAATGAGCAGCCCAGGCAGCTTAAATGAGGATATACCTACACGGCACTCGAATGTACCCAAATTATATAGTCTAACCTTGGCACTAATGCACTGTCTGACACAACCTGAGCCCGGACCTGCTGACCAACACCCAGACAGCTGACCGCATGCTGAGCACATCAGACCCGCCATGGCCTTAGGTCATCATCTCTTCCCTACCTCAGTTTTCAGGCTCCAGAACCTAGACCTTATCTCCAACCACTGCCCAGGGTTGAAAATGATGCAGAAATCAGAACTCTTTCCCCATGGCAAGAAACCTTGTGCTTGGCATGTTGTCCAACGTTCAGTTTTGTTGAAACAAGCGTGGCCCATGAGGCCCAGCCCATGCTTGCGGGCAACATTAGTCACAAACACACATTGTGACCCTCAGCCTGAGCCCAGTCCTCAGGTAATGCCTCTCAGGGCCTATATGAAGAGACAGCATATTGGGCTTGCCATGCCCCTAGGCCCCAATTTTTAACCATAGTTCGGGTTGTCCCTTCACTCTTCCCCAGGGCTCTGCTTTGGAATTCCTCTTTTGGTGGGACACCTGAGGTAACAAACCTGAAAGGAGTCCTCCCATCCCAAAGATTGACAAATAACAATTGGGATCGGGCCAAATCCACAGAGAGGAAGATTCGTCCATGGCCCATGAGACCTCCCCAACATTCCACGGCCATCGCTGAAACAAAAGTCAGAGACAAAAGTCTGAGCAAGCGCCTCAGACTCGCTCATTCTTCATATCCTGAAGAGTTCTTCTCATGGTTTGTAGATCGGGTGTGCCATACCTACGTCCCCAAACTTAAGCTGAGTTTGTGTTTTCAGTCTTCTGTCCTCAAATCCCTGGGCCACACTCCCTCCAGGCTGGGGCCCCTGGAGCCACACATTACGACTGCCCCCACCCAATCCATGGGAATTCTGCCCGTTCCATTGTCAAAAATCGTACAAATTAGGAGAACCCTCCAAAGTCCCTGAGGCCATCCCAATAGTGTAGGTCGCCCGGGACAAAAAAGGGCGGTTGATACCGGCTGAGCATCTACCTCCACTCATCTACCTCCACTCATACCAAGAAGATTGAACCAGAAAGGACCCGAGGCCATTATCGGATCCATTGCTTTGGTTTACAGGCATGTCTCCTCAAAAGCCTGGATTCCAATACCAGCAGAGGGGATTTCCTGAGGCACCCATCAGAACAAATCTCGTCTCCACAAGGAAACTTGTGCATGGGAGCTAAGCCAAAGCTTAGGAGAATACTTCAGGGTCCCGGTGCCACCTCCCCATTCCAAGGCCCTCATGGACACAAACACACGTTAGGACCCATCCTCTGGAAAGTGCATTTCAACTCAGCCACCCCGGTTGCTCCCGCAGATCCATTAGATCTAAACTGTCTTGTTGCTAGGAGACAATTGGAAGGTGAGGCGGACTTCCCAGGCATCCATCCTCGAACGGTGCTCGGGAGTCATTCCATATGGGATGTCCAGGAGCTGTCCAACAGGTCTCAATTGTCCCGCAGAAGGAATCCTTGAAGGGGGCATCCCACATCTCCCAACGTGGAAAACCTCCATGGCCTCGAGATTCCGCGCCCTTCATGAAGGGGCCGTCATGCACAGAAACTCCAACCTGAGCCAACGTCGGATCCTCGCCCTGACTTCAGATGCATGAGATATTGGTTCAGATCTGCAGGGGGTACCTGCCGTGCCCTCACCCTGAATCCGAAGTCTAGCTTGTGTTCTCAGACTTCCGTCCTCACTCTCCTGGCCCCGAAGCCCTCAAGTTTGGCAATTCCGGACCGACAATGAGGCACTCTGCCTGCCCTCTAGAAAAAATATATTGCCTAATGAGCAGCCCAGGCAGCTTAAATGAGGATAAACCTACACGGCACTCGAATGTACCCAAATTATATAGTCTATCCTGGGCACTAATGCACTGTCTGACACAACCTGAGCCCGGACCTGCTGACCAACACCCAGACAGCTGACCGCACGCTGAGCACATCAGACCCGCCATGGCCTTAGGTCATCATCTCTTCCCTACCTCAGTTTTCAGGCTTCAGAACCTAGACCTTATCTCCAATCACTGCCCACGGGTGACTGTGATGCAGAAATCAGAACTCTTCCTGACCCATGGTAAGAAACCTTGTGGTTGGCATGTTGTCCAACGTTCAGTGTAGGAGAAACCAGCATTCACCCTGAGGCCCCGCCCATTCTTGAGTGCGACGAGAGCATAAACACGCATTGTGACCTCAGCGTGAGTCCTGTCCTCTAGTAAGTCCTCTCAGTGGCTGGACCATTAGATGTCATAATGGGCTTGACATGTCCCTAGTCCCCAATTTTTAACTAGATTTCTGTTTGTCCAGTCGCCCCACCCCAGGGCTCTACTATGGAATCCCTCATTTGGTGCGACATCTGAGGTTGAAAAACAAAATGAAACAAATCGACAACAACAAAAAAACGGACTTCTTCCATACCCAGAATGACCCCAAACTCTTTGGACGGGACCGAACCCCCAGAGAGTAAGACTCGTCCATTTCCCATGAAGTCACCCGGCAATTTCACGACCATGAGTGACACGATATCCAGAGACAAAACCTTGAGCAAGAGCCTCACACTCGCCCTTTTTTCATATCCCGAAGTGTTCTCCTCATGGTCTGTAGATCAGTCCTGCCATACCTATGACCCAAAACATAAGCCGAGTTTGTGTTTTCAGACATCTGTCCAAACAGCTCTGGCCTACACACCCTACAGGCTCAGGGCCCTGGAGCCAAACCTGAGGACTGTACTTGCCCTCTCCAAGGGAATTGTATGTGCCCATTCCAATGGCCACAACCCTACTAGTAGGATAACCTCCAAAGTCCCTGAGGCCATCCCAATAGTTGTGGCTTCCCAGGACAAACAGGGGCAATCTGAGCCCATCTGAGCACCTACCTGCACTCAGACCCGTAGACTGATGTCCCCAGAGGTAAAAAGGAACGAACAGGCCCCTAGGCACTAATCGGATCCATTGCTTTGGTTTCCAGGCATCTCTCCTCAGAGGCCTGGATTTCAATACCAGCATATGGCTGTTTCTTGACTCACCCATCAGAACAAATCTCATCTACACATGGGAAACATGCACGTTGGAGCTGTGTCAAAGCCTCTGTTTAGGAGAACCCTTCAGGGCCCCAGGGCCACCGCTTCATTCCAAGGTCTCCATAGACACAAAAACATATTAGGACACATCCACAGGAGAGTCCATTTCAACTCAGCCTCCTCGGTTGCCCCCCACATCCAGCAGATCTAACCTGTCTTGTTGCTTGGAGACCATTGGAATGCGAGGTGGGCTACCCAGCCATCCATCCTTAGAACCCTGCTCGGAATCGTTGGCCTGGAGCCAACCAACAGGTCTCAATTGTCCTGCAGAAGAATCTTTGCAGTTTGGAACTTCTCACAACTCCCATCGTGGGAAAACCCCCATGTCCTCGTGATCCAACCCCCTTCAAGAAAGGGCCATCAGGGCAGAAAGTCCAACCTGAGCGATCGTCTGATCCTTGCCCTGACTTCAGATGCACGAGATCTCGATTGAGGTCTGTAGATTGTGCCTGCCATATCCTCACCCAGACACCTAGGCCTAGCTTGGGTTCTCAGACTCCGTCCTCAGACTACTGGCCCACAAGCCCTCCAGTTGGGCAATCCAGAACTACAATGCCGCACTCTGCCTGCCCTACAGAAGTAAAACATTGCCCTCAGGGCTACCCCGAAACCGCAAATGAGGATCAACCTGCACGCCATTCGGCTGTACCCCAAACATATAGGCTGACCTGGGCACTATTTCCCCTTCTGACCCAGCCTGAGCCTGGACCTCCTGGTCCCACCCAGACAGCTGGCCGCACACTGAGCACATCGGACCCGCCATGGCCTTAGGTCGTCATCTCTTCCCAACTGCGGTTTTCAGGCTCCAGAACCTAGACCTTATCTCCAACCACTGCCCAGGGTTGAAAATGATGCAGAAATCAGAACTCTTTACCCATGGCAAGAAACCTTGTGGTTGGCATGTTGTCCAACGTTCAGTGTAGTTGAAACAAGCGTGGCCCATGAGGCCCAGCCCATGCTTGCCGGCCACATTGCTCACAAACACACATTGTGGCCCTCAGCCTGAGCCCTGTCCTCAGGTAAGGCCTCTCAGGGCCTATATGAAGAGACAGCATATTGGGCTTGCCATGCCCCTAGGCCCCAATTTTTAACCATAGTTCGGGTTGTCCCTTCACTCTTCCCCAGGGCTCTGCTTTGGAATTCCTCTTTTGGTGGGACACCTGAGGTAACAAACCTGAAAGGAGTCCTCCCATCCCACAGATGGACGAAAAACAATTGGGATCGGGCCAAATCCACAGAGAGGAAGATTCGTCCATGGCCCATGAGACCTCCCCAACATTCCACGGCCATCGCTGAAACAAAAGTCAGAGACAAAAGTCTGAGCAAGCGCCTCAGACTCGCTCATTCTTCATATCCTGAAGAGTTCTTCTCATGGTTTGTAGATCGGGTGTGCCATACCTACGTCCCCAAACTTAAGCTGAGTTTGTGTTTTCAGTCTTCTGTCCTCAAATCCCTGGGCCACACTCCCTCCAGGCTGGGGCCCCTGGAGCCACACATTACGACTGCCCCCACCCAATCCATGGGAATTCTGCCCGTTCCATTGTCAAAAATCGTACAAATTAGGAGAACCCTCCAAAGTCCCTGAGGCCATCCCAATAGTGTAGGTCGCCCGGGACAAAAAAGGGCGGTTGATACCGGCTGAGCATCTACCTCCACTCATCTACCTCCACTCATACCAAGAAGATTGAACCAGAAAGGACCCGAGGCCATTATCGGATCCATTGCTTTGGTTTACAGGCATGTCTCCTCAAAAGCCTGGATTCCAATACCAGCAGAGGGGATTTCCTGAGGCACCCATCAGAACAAATCTCGTCTCCACAAGGAAACTTGTGCATGGGAGCTAAGCCAAAGCTTAGGAGAATACTTCAGGGTCCCGGTGCCACCTCCCCATTCCAAGGCCCTCATGGACACAAACACACGTTAGGACCCATCCTCTGGAAAGTGCATTTCAACTCAGCCACCCCGGTTGCTCCCGCAGATCCATTAGATCTAAACTGTCTTGTTGCTAGGAGACAATTGGAAGGTGAGGCGGACTTCCCAGGCATCCATCCTCGAACGGTGCTCGGGAGTCATTCCATATGGCATGTCCAGGAGCTGTCCAACAGGTCTCAATTGTCCCGCAGAAGGAATCCTTGAAGGGGGCATCCCACATCTCCCAACGTGGAAAACCTCCATGGCCTCGAGATTCCGCGCCCTTCATGAAGGGGCCGTCATGCACAGAAACTCCAACCTGAGCCAACGTCGGATCCTCGCCCTGACTTCAGATGCATGAGATATTGGTTCAGATCTGCAGGGGGTACCTGCCGTGCCCTCACCCTGAATCCGAAGTCTAGCTTGTGTTCTCAGACTTCCGTCCTCACTCTCCTGGCCCCGAAGCCCTCAAGTTTGGCAATTCCGGACCGACAATGAGGCACTCTGCCTGCCCTCTAGAAAAAATATATTGCCTAATGAGCAGCCCAGGCAGCTTAAATGAGGATAAACCTACACGGCACTCGAATGTACCCAAATTATATAGTCTATCCTGGGCACTAATGCACTGTCTGACACAACCTGAGCCCGTACCTGCTGACCAACACCCAGACAGCTGACCGCACGCTGAGCACATCAGACCCGCCATGGCCTTAGGTCATCATCTCTTCCCTACCTCAGTTTTCAGGCTTCAGAACCTAGACCTTATCTCCAATCACTGCCCACGGGTGACTGTGATGCAGAAATCAGAACTCTTCCTGACCCATGGTAAGAAACCTTGTGGTTGGCATGTTGTCCAACGTTCAGTGTAGGAGAAACCAGCATTCACACTGAGGCCCCGCCCATTCTTGAGTGCGACGAGAGCATAAACACGCATTGTGACCTCAGCGTGAGTCCTGTCCTCTAGTAAGTCCTCTCAGTGGCTGGACCATTAGATGTCATAATGGGCTTGACATGTCCCTAGTCCCCAATTTTTAACCAGATTTCTGGTTGTCCAGTCGCCCCACCCCAGGGCTCTACTATGGAATCCCTCATTTGGTGGGACATCTGAGGTTGAAAAACAAAATGAAACAAATCGACAACAACAAAAAAACGGACTTCTTCCATCCCCAGAATGACCCCAAACTCTTTGGACGGGACCGAACCCCCAGAGAGTAAGACTCGTCCATTTCCCATGAAGTCACCGGGCAATTTCACGACCATGAGTGACACGATATCCAGAGACAAAACCTTGAGCAAGAGCCTCACACTCGCCCTTTTTTCATATCCCGAAGTGTTCTCCTCATGGTCTGTAGATCAGTCCTGCCATACCTATGACCCAAAACATAAGCCGAGTTTGTGTTTTCAGACAACTGTCCAAACAGCTCTGGCCTACACACCCTACAGGCTCAGGGCCCTGGAGCCAAACCTGAGGACTGTACTTGCCCTCTCCAAGGGAATTGTATGTGCCCATTCCAATGGCCACAACCCTACTAGTAGGATAACCTCCAAAGTCCCTGAGGCCATCCCAATAGTTGTGGCTTCCCAGGACAAACAGGGGCAATCTGAGCCCATCTGAGCACCTACCTGCACTCAGACCCGTAGACTGATGTCCCCAGAGGTAAAAAGGAACGAACAGGCCCCTAGGCACTAATCGGATCCATTGCTTTGGTTTCCAGGCATCTCTCCTCAGAGGCCTGGATTTCAATACCAGCATATGGCTGTTTCTTGACTCACCCATCAGAACAAATCTCATCTACACATGGGAAACATGCACGTTGGAGCTGTGTCAAAGCCTCTGTTTAGGAGAACCCTTCAGGGCCCCAGGGCCACCGCTTCATTCCAAGGTCTCCATAGACACAAAAACATATTAGGACACATCCACAGGAGAGTCCATTTCAACGCAGCCTCCTCGGTTGCCCCCCACATCCAGCAGATCTAACCTGTCTTGTTGCTTGGAGACCATTGGAATGCGAGGTGGGCTACCCAGCCATCCATCCTTAGAACCCTGCTCGGAATCGTTGGCCTGGAGCCAACCAACAGGTCTCAATTGTCCTGCAGAAGAATCTTTGCAGTTTGGAACTTCTCACAACTCCCATCGTGGGAAAACCCCCATGTCCTCGTGATCCAACCCCCTTCAAGAAAGGGCCATCAGGGCAGAAAGTCCAACCTGAGCGATCGTCTGATCCTTGCCCTGACTTCAGATGCACGAGATCTCGATTGAGGTCTGTAGATTGTGCCTGCCATATCCTCACCCAGAAACCTAGGCCTAGCTTGGGTTCTCAGACTCCGTCCTCAGACTACTGGCCCACAAGCCCTCCAGTTGGGCAATCCAGAACTACAATGCCGCACTCTGCCTGCCCTACAGAAGTAAAACATTGCCCTCAGGGCTACCCCGAAACCGCAAATGAGGATCAACCTGAACGCCATTCGGCTGTACCCCAAACATATAGGCTGACCTGGGCACTATTTCCCCTTCTGACCCAGCCTGAGCCTGGACCTCCTGGTCCCACCCAGACAGCTGGCCGCACACTGAGCACATCGGACCCGCCATGGCCTTAGGTCGTCATCTCTTCCCAACTGCGGTTTTCAGGCTCCAGAACCTAGACCTTATCTCCAACCACTGCCCAGGGTTGAAAATGATGCAGAAATCAGAACTCTTTACCCATGGCAAGAAACCTTGTGGTTGGCATGTTGTCCAACGTTCAGTGTAGTTGAAACAAGCGTGGCCCATGAGGCCCAGCCCATGCTTGCGGGCCACATTGCTCACAAACACACATTGTGGCCCTCAGCCTGAGCCCAGTCCTCAGGTAAGGCCTCTCAGGGCCTATATGAAGAGACAGCATATTGGGCTTGCCATGCCCCTAGGCCCCAATTTTTAACCATAGTTCGGGTTGTCCCTTCACTCTTCCCCAGGGCTCTGCTTTGGAATTCCTCTTTTGGTGGGACACCTGAGGAAACAAACCTGAAAGGAGTCCTCCCATCCCACAGATGGACGAAAAACAATTGGGATCGGGCCAAATCCACAGAGAGGAAGATTCGTCCATGGCCCATGAGACCTCCCCAACATTCAACGGCCATGGCTGAAACAAAAGTCAGAGACAAAAGCCTGAGCAAGCGCCTCAGACTCGCTCATTCTTCATATCCTGAAGAGTTCTTCTCATGGTTTGTAGATCGGGCGTGCCATACCTACGTCCCCAAACTTAAGCTGAGTTTGTGTTTTCAGTCTTCTGTCCTCAAAGTCCTGGGCCACACTCCCTCCAGGCTGGGGCCCCTGGAGTCACACATTACGACTGCCCCCACCCAATCCATGGGAATTCTGCCCGTTCCATTGTCAAAAATCGTACAAATTAGGAGAACCCTCCAAAGTCCCTGAGGCCATCCCAATAGTGTAGGTCGCCCGGGACAAAAAAGGGCGGTTGATACCGGCTGAGCATCTACCTCCACTCATCTACCTCCATTCATACCAAGAAGATTGAACCAGACAGGACCCGAGGCCATTATCGGATCCATTGCTTTGGTTTACAGGCATGTCTCCTCAAAAGCCTGGATTCCAATACCAGCAGAGGGGATTTCCTGAGGCACCCATCAGAACAAATCTCGTCTCCACAAGGAAACTTGTGCATGGGAGCTAAGCCAAAGCTTAGGAGAATACTTCAGGGTCCCGGTGCCACCTCCCCATTCCAAGGCCCTCATGGACACAAACACACGTTAGGACCCATCCTCTGGAAAGTGCATTTCAACTCAGCCACCCCGGTTGCTCCCGCAGATCCATTAGATCTAAACTGTCTTGTTGCTAGGAGACAATTGGAAGGTGAGGCGGACTTCCCAGGCATCCATCCTCGAACGGTGCTCTGGAGTCATTCCATATGGGATGTCCTGGAGCTGTCCAACAGGTCTCAATTGTCCCGCAGAAGGAATCCTTGAAGGGGGCATCCCACATCTCCCAACGTGGAAAACCTCCATGGCCTCGAGATTCCGCGCCCTTCATGAAGGGGCCGTCATGCACAGAAACTCCAACCTGAGCCAACGTCGGATCCTCGCCCTGACTTCAGATGCATGAGATATTGGTTCAGATCTGCAGGGGGTACCTGCCGTGCCCTCACCCTGAATCCGAAGTCTAGCTTGTGTTCTCAGACTTCCGTCCTCACTCTCCTGGCCCCGAAGCCCTCAAGTTTGGCAATTCCGGACCGACAATGAGGCACTCTGCCTGCCCTCTAGAAAAAATATATTGCCTAATGAGCAGCCCAGGCAGCTTAAATGAGGATAAACCTACACGGCACTCGAATGTACCCAAATTATATAGTCTATCCTGGGCACTAATGCACTGTCTGACACAACCTGAGCCCGGACCTGCTGACCAACACCCAGACAGCTGACCGCACGCTGAGCACATCAGACCCGCCATGGCCTTAGGTCATCATCTCTTCCCTACCTCAGTTTTCAGGCTTCAGAACCTAGACCTTATCTCCAATCACTGCCCACGGGTGACTGTGATGCAGAAATCAGAACTCTTCCTGACCCATGGTAAGAAACCTTGTGGTTGGCATGTTGTCCAACGTTCAGTGTAGGAGAAACCAGCATTCACCCTGAGGCCCCGCCCATTCTTGAGTGCGACGAGAGCATAAACACGCATTGTGACCTCAGCGTGAGTCCTGTCCTCTAGTAAGTCCTCTCAGTGGCTGGACCATTAGATGTCATAATGGGCTTGACATGTCCCTAGTCCCCAATTTTTAACTAGATTTCTGTTTGTCCAGTCGCCCCACCCCAGGGCT
Organism: Mustela nivalis; assembly: GCF_964662115.1. Taxonomy (NCBI): domain Eukaryota; kingdom Metazoa; phylum Chordata; class Mammalia; order Carnivora; family Mustelidae; genus Mustela; species Mustela nivalis. The sequence goes on from NW_028136515.1 coordinate 870,238, forward strand.
CTACTATGGAATCCCTCATTTGGTGCGACATCTGAGGTTGAAAAACAAAATGAAACAAATCGACAACAACAAAAAAACGGACTTCTTCCATACCCAGAATGACCCCAAACTCTTTGGACGGGACCGAACCCCCAGAGAGTAAGACTCGTCCATTTCCCATGAAGTCACCCGGCAATTTCACGACCATGAGTGACACGATATCCAGAGACAAAACCTTGAGCAAGAGCCTCACACTCGCCCTTTTTTCATATCCCGAAGTGTTCTCCTCATGGTCTGTAGATCAGTCCTGCCATACCTATGACCCAAAACATAAGCCGAGTTTGTGTTTTCAGACATCTGTCCAAACAGCTCTGGCCTACACACCCTACAGGCTCAGGGCCCTGGAGCCAAACCTGAGGACTGTACTTGCCCTCTCCAAGGGAATTGTATGTGCCCATTCCAATGGCCACAACCCTACTAGTAGGATAACCTCCAAAGTCCCTGAGGCCATCCCAATAGTTGTGGCTTCCCAGGACAAACAGGGGCAATCTGAGCCCATCTGAGCACCTACCTGCACTCAGACCCGTAGACTGATGTCCCCAGAGGTAAAAAGGAACGAACAGGCCCCTAGGCACTAATCGGATCCATTGCTTTGGTTTCCAGGCATCTCTCCTCAGAGGCCTGGATTTCAATACCAGCATATGGCTGTTTCTTGACTCACCCATCAGAACAAATCTCATCTACACATGGGAAACATGCACGTTGGAGCTGTGTCAAAGCCTCTGTTTAGGAGAACCCTTCAGGGCCCCAGGGCCACCGCTTCATTCCAAGGTCTCCATAGACACAAAAACATATTAGGACACATCCACAGGAGAGTCCATTTCAACTCAGCCTCCTCGGTTGCCCCCCACATCCAGCAGATCTAACCTGTCTTGTTGCTTGGAGACCATTGGAATGCGAGGTGGGCTACCCAGCCATCCATCCTTAGAACCCTGCTCGGAATCGTTGGCCTGGAGCCAACCAACAGGTCTCAATTGTCCTGCAGAAGAATCTTTGCAGTTTGGAACTTCTCACAACTCCCATCGTGGGAAAACCCCCATGTCCTCGTGATCCAACCCCCTTCAAGAAAGGGCCATCAGGGCAGAAAGTCCAACCTGAGCGATCGTCTGATCCTTGCCCTGACTTCAGATGCACGAGATCTCGATTGAGGTCTGTAGATTGTGCCTGCCATATCCTCACCCAGACACCTAGGCCTAGCTTGGGTTCTCAGACTCCGTCCTCAGACTACTGGCCCACAAGCCCTCCAGTTGGGCAATCCAGAACTACAATGCCGCACTCTGCCTGCCCTACAGAAGTAAAACATTGCCCTCAGGGCTACCCCGAAACCGCAAATGAGGATCAACCTGCACGCCATTCGGCTGTACCCCAAACATATAGGCTGACCTGGGCACTATTTCCCCTTCTGACCCAGCCTGAGCCTGGACCTCCTGGTCCCACCCAGACAGCTGGCCGCACACTGAGCACATCGGACCCGCCATGGCCTTAGGTCGTCATCTCTTCCCAACTGCGGTTTTCAGGCTCCAGAACCTAGACCTTATCTCCAACCACTGCCCAGGGTTGAAAATGATGCAGAAATCAGAACTCTTTCCCCATGGCAAGAAACCTTGTGGTTGGCATGTTGTCCAACGTTCAGTGTAGTTGAAACAAGCGTGGCCCATGAGGCCCAGCCCATGCTTGCCGGCCACATTGCTCACAAACACACATTGTGGCCCTCAGCCTGAGCCCTGTCCTCAGGTAAGGCCTCTCAGGGCCTATATGAAGAGACAGCATATTGGGCTTGCCATGCCCCTAGGCCCCAATTTTTAACCATAGTTCGGGTTGTCCCTTCACTCTTCCCCAGGGCTCTGCTTTGGAATTCCTCTTTTGGTGGGACACCTGAGGTAACAAACCTGAAAGGAGTCCTCCCATCCCACAGATGGACGAAAAACAATTGGGATCGGGCCAAATCCACAGAGAGGAAGATTCGTCCATGGCCCATGAGACCTCCCCAACATTCCACGGCCATCGCTGAAACAAAAGTCAGAGACAAAAGTCTGAGCAAGCGCCTCAGACTCGCTCATTCTTCATATCCTGAAGAGTTCTTCTCATGGTTTGTAGATCGGGTGTGCCATACCTACGTCCCCAAACTTAAGCTGAGTTTGTGTTTTCAGTCTTCTGTCCTCAAATCCCTGGGCCACACTCCCTCCAGGCTGGGGCCCCTGGAGCCACACATTACGACTGCCCCCACCCAATCCATGGGAATTCTGCCCGTTCCATTGTCAAAAATCGTACAAATTAGGAGAACCCTCCAAAGTCCCTGAGGCCATCCCAATAGTGTAGGTCGCCCGGGACAAAAAAGGGCGGTTGATACCGGCTGAGCATCTACCTCCACTCATCTACCTCCACTCATACCAAGAAGATTGAACCAGAAAGGACCCGAGGCCATTATCGGATCCATTGCTTTGGTTTACAGGCATGTCTCCTCAAAAGCCTGGATTCCAATACCAGCAGAGGGGATTTCCTGAGGCACCCATCAGAACAAATCTCGTCTCCACAAGGAAACTTGTGCATGGGAGCTAAGCCAAAGCTTAGGAGAATACTTCAGGGTCCCGGTGCCACCTCCCCATTCCAAGGCCCTCATGGACACAAACACACGTTAGGACCCATCCTCTGGAAAGTGCATTTCAACTCAGCCACCCCGGTTGCTCCCGCAGATCCATTAGATCTAAACTGTCTTGTTGCTAGGAGACAATTGGAAGGTGAGGCGGACTTCCCAGGCATCCATCCTCGAACGGTGCTCGGGAGTCATTCCATATGGGATGTCCAGGAGCTGTCCAACAGGTCTCAATTGTCCCGCAGAAGGAATCCTTGAAGGGGGCATCCCACATCTCCCAACGTGGAAAACCTCCATGGCCTCGAGATTCCGCGCCCTTCATGAAGGGGCCGTCATGCACAGAAACTCCAACCTGAGCCAACGTCGGATCCTCGCCCTGACTTCAGATGCATGAGATATTGGTTCAGATCTGCAGGGGGTACCTGCCGTGCCCTCACCCTGAATCCGAAGTCTAGCTTGTGTTCTCAGACTTCCGTCCTCACTCTCCTGGCCCCGAAGCCCTCAAGTTTGGCAATTCCGGACCGACAATGAGGCACTCTGCCTGCCCTCTAGAAAAAATATATTGCCTAATGAGCAGCCCAGGCAGCTTAAATGAGGATAAACCTACACGGCACTCGAATGTACCCAAATTATATAGTCTATCCTGGGCACTAATGCACTGTCTGACACAACCTGAGCCCGTACCTGCTGACCAACACCCAGACAGCTGACCGCACGCTGAGCACATCAGACCCGCCATGGCCTTAGGTCATCATCTCTTCCCTACCTCAGTTTTCAGGCTTCAGAACCTAGACCTTATCTCCAATCACTGCCCACGGGTGACTGTGATGCAGAAATCAGAACTCTTCCTGACCCATGGTAAGAAACCTTGTGGTTGGCATGTTGTCCAACGTTCAGTGTAGGAGAAACCAGCATTCACACTGAGGCCCCGCCCATTCTTGAGTGCGACGAGAGCATAAACACGCATTGTGACCTCAGCGTGAGTCCTGTCCTCTAGTAAGTCCTCTCAGTGGCTGGACCATTAGATGTCATAATGGGCTTGACATGTCCCTAGTCCCCAATTTTTAACCAGATTTCTGGTTGTCCAGTCGCCCCACCCCAGGGCTCTACTATGGAATCCCTCATTTGGTGGGACATCTGAGGTTGAAAAACAAAATGAAACAAATCGACAACAACAAAAAAACGGACTTCTTCCATCCCCAGAATGACCCCAAACTCTTTGGACGGGACCGAACCCCCAGAGAGTAAGACTCGTCCATTTCCCATGAAGTCACCGGGCAATTTCACGACCATGAGTGACACGATATCCAGAGACAAAACCTTGAGCAAGAGCCTCACACTCGCCCTTTTTTCATATCCCGAAGTGTTCTCCTCATGGTCTGTAGATCAGTCCTGCCATACCTATGACCCAAAACATAAGCCGAGTTTGTGTTTTCAGACAACTGTCCAAACAGCTCTGGCCTACACACCCTACAGGCTCAGGGCCCTGGAGCCAAACCTGAGGACTGTACTTGCCCTCTCCAAGGGAATTGTATGTGCCCATTCCAATGGCCACAACCCTACTAGTAGGATAACCTCCAAAGTCCCTGAGGCCATCCCAATAGTTGTGGCTTCCCAGGACAAACAGGGGCAATCTGAGCCCATCTGAGCACCTACCTGCACTCAGACCCGTAGACTGATGTCCCCAGAGGTAAAAAGGAACGAACAGGCCCCTAGGCACTAATCGGATCCATTGCTTTGGTTTCCAGGCATCTCTCCTCAGAGGCCTGGATTTCAATACCAGCATATGGCTGTTTCTTGACTCACCCATCAGAACAAATCTCATCTACACATGGGAAACATGCACGTTGGAGCTGTGTCAAAGCCTCTGTTTAGGAGAACCCTTCAGGGCCCCAGGGCCACCGCTTCATTCCAAGGTCTCCATAGACACAAAAACATATTAGGACACATCCACAGGAGAGTCCATTTCAACTCAGCCTCCTCGGTTGCCCCCCACATCCAGCAGATCTAACCTGTCTTGTTGCTTGGAGACCATTGGAATGCGAGGTGGGCTACCCAGCCATCCATCCTTAGAACCCTGCTCGGAATCGTTGGCCTGGAGCCAACCAACAGGTCTCAATTGTCCTGCAGAAGAATCTTTGCAGTTTGGAACTTCTCACAACTCCCATCGTGGGAAAACCCCCATGTCCTCGTGATCCAACCCCCTTCAAGAAAGGGCCATCAGGGCAGAAAGTCCAACCTGAGCGATCGTCTGATCCTTGCCCTGACTTCAGATGCACGAGATCTCGATTGAGGTCTGTAGATTGTGCCTGCCATATCCTCACCCAGAAACCTAGGCCTAGCTTGGGTTCTCAGACTCCGTCCTCAGACTACTGGCCCACAAGCCCTCCAGTTGGGCAATCCAGAACTACAATGCCGCACTCTGCCTGCCCTACAGAAGTAAAACATTGCCCTCAGGGCTACCCCGAAACCGCAAATGAGGATCAACCTGCACGCCATTCGGCTGTACCCCAAACATATAGGCTGACCTGGGCACTATTTCACCTTCTGACCCAGCTTGAGCCTGGACCTCCTGGTCCCACCCAGACAGCTGGCCGCACACTGAGCACATCACCCGCCATGGCTTTAGGTCGTCATCTCTTCCCAACTGCGGTTTTCAGGCTCCAGAACCTAGACCTTATCTCCAACCACTGCCCAGGGTTGAAAATGATGCAGAAATCAGAACTCTATACCCATGGCAAGAAACCTTGTGGTTGGCATGTTGTCCAACGTTCAGTGTAGTTGAAACAAGCGTGGCCCATGAGGCCCAGCCCATGCTTGCGGGCCACATTGCTCACAAACACACATTGTGACCCTCAGCCTGAGCCCAGTCCTCAGGTAAGGCCTCTCAGGGCCTATATGAAGAGACAGCATATTGGGCTTGCCAAGCCCCGAGGCCCCAATTTTTAACCATAGTTCGGGTTGTCCCTTCACTCTTCCCGAGGGCTCTGCTTTGGAATTCCTCTTTTGGTGGGACACCTGAGGTAACAAACCTGAAAGGAGTCCTCCCATCCCACAGATGGACGAAAAACAATTGGGATCGGGCCAAATCCACAGAGAGGAAGATTCGTCCATGGCCCATGAGACCTCCCCAACATTCAATGGCCATGGCTGAAACAAAAGTCAGAGACAAAAGCCTGAGCAAGCGCCTCAGACTCGCTCATTCTTCATATCCTGAAGAGTTCTTCTCATGGTTTGTAGATCGGGCGTGCCATACCTACGTCCCCAAACTTAAGCTGAGTTTGTGTTTTCAGTCTTCTGTCCACAAAGTCCTGGGCCACACTCCCTACAGGCTGGGGCCTCTGGAGTCACACATTACGACTGCCCCCACCAAATCCATGGGAATTCTGCCCGTTCCATTGTCAAAAATCGTACAAATTAGGAGAACCCTCCAAAGTCCCTGAGGCCATCCCAATAGTGTAGGTCGCCCGGGACAAAAAAGGGCGGTTGATACCGGCTGAGCATCTACCTCCACTCATCTACCTCCATTCATACCAAGAAGATTGAACCAGACAGGACCCGAGGCCATTATCGGATCCATTGCTTTGGTTTACAGGCATGTCTCCTCAAAAGCCTGGATTCCAATACCAGCAGAGGGGATTTCCTGAGGCACCCATCAGAACAAATCTCGTCTCCACAAGGAAACTTGTGCATGGGAGCTAAGCCAAAGCTTAGGAGAATACTTCAGGGTCCCGGTGCCACCTCCCCATTCCAAGGCCCTCATGGACACAAACACACGTTAGGACCCATCCTCTGGAAAGTGCATTTCAACTCAGCCACCCCGGTTGCTCCCGCAGATCCATTAGATCTAAACTGTCTTGTTGTAGGAGACAATTGGAAGGTGAGGCGGACTTCCCAGGCATCCATCCTCGAACGGTGCTCTGGAGTCATTCCATATGGGATGTCCTGGAGCTGTCCAACAGGTCTCAATTGTCCCGCAGAAGGAATCCTTGAAGGGGGCATCCCACATCTCCCAACGTGGAAAACCTCCATGGCCTCGAGATTCCGCTCCCTTCATGAAGGGGCCGTCATGCACAGAAACTCCAACCTGAGCCAACGTCGGATCCTCGCCCTGACTTCAGATGCATGAGATATTGGTTCAGATCTGCAGGGGGCACCTGCCGTGCCCTCACCCTGAATCCGAAGTCTAGCTTGTGTTCTCAGACTTCCGTCCTCACTCTCCTGGCCCCGAAGCCCTCAAGTTTGGCAATTCAGGACCGACAAAGAGGCACTCTGCCTGCCCTCTAGAAAATATATATTGCCTAATGAGCAGCCCAGGCAGCTTAAATGAGGATAAACCTACACGGCACTCGAATGTACCCAAATTATTTAGTCTATCCTGGGCACTAATGCACTGTCTGACACAACCTGAGCCCGGACCTGCTGACCAACACCCAGACAGCTGACCGCACGCTGAGCACATCAGACCCGCCATGGCCTCAGGTCATCATCTCTTCCCTACCTCAGTTTTCAGGCTTCAGAACCTAGACCTTATCTCCAATCACTGCCCACGGGTGACTGTGATGCAGAAATCAGAACTCTTCCTGACCCATGGTAAGAAACCTTGTGGTTGGCATGTTGTCCAACGTTCAGTGTAGGAGAAACCAGCATTCACCCTGAGGCCCCGCCCATTCTTGAGTGCGACGAGAGCATAAACACGCATTGTGACCTCAGCGTGAGTCCTGTCCTCTAGTAAGTCCTCTCAGTGGCTGGACCATTAGATGTCATAATGGGCTTGACATGTCCCTAGTCCCCAATTTTTAACCAGATTTCTGGTTGTCCAGTCGCCCCACCCCAGGGATCTAATATGGAATCCCTCATTTGGTGCGACATCTGAGTTTGAAAAACAAAATGAAACAAATCGACAACAACAAAAAAACGGAATTCTTCCATCCCCAGAATGACCCCAAACTCTTTGGACGGGACCGAACCCCCAGAGAGTAAGACTCGTCCATTTCCCATGAAGTCACCCGGCAATTTCACGACCATGAGTGACACGATATCCAGAGACAAAAACTTGAGCAAGAGCCTCACACTCGCCCTTTTTTCATATCCCGAAGTGTTCTCCTCATGGTCTGTAGATCAGTCCTGCCATACCTATGACCCAAAACATAAGCCGAGTTTGTGTTTTCAGAAAACTGTCCAAACAGCTCTGGCCTACACACCCTACAGGCTCAGGGCCCTGGAGCCAAACCTGAGGACTGTACTTGCCCTCTCCAAGGGAATTGTATGTGCCCATTCCAATGGCCACAACCCTACTAGTAGGATAACCTCCAAAGTCCCTGAGGCCTTCCCAATAGTTGTGGCTTCCCAGGACAAACAGGGGCAATCTGAGCCCATCTGAGCACCTACCTGCACTCAGACCCGTAGACTGATGTCCCCAGAGGTAAAAAGGAACGAACAGGCCCCTAGGCACTAATCGGATCCATTGCTTTGGTTTCCAGGCATCTCTCCTCAGAGGCCTGGGTTTCAATACCAGCATATGGCTGTTTCTTGACTCACCCATCAGAACAAATCTCATCTACACATGGGAAACATGCACGTTGGAGCTGTGTCAAAGCCTCTGTTTGGGAGAACCCTTCAGGGCCCCAGGGCCACCGCTTCATTCCAAGGTCTCCATAGACACAAATACATATTAGGACACATCCACAGGAGAGTCCATTTCAACTCAGCCTCCTCGGTTGCCCCCCACATCCAGCAGATCTAACCTGTCTTGTTGCTTGGAGACCATTGGAATGCGAGGTGGGCTATCCAGCCATCCATCCTTAGAACCCTGCTCGGAATCGTTGGCCTGGAGCCAACCAACAGGTCTCAATTGTCCTGCATTAGAATCTTTGCAGTTTGGAGCTTCTCACAACTCCCATCGTGGGAAAACCCCCATGTCCTCGTGATCCAACCCCCTTCAAGAAAGGGCCATCAGGGCAGAAAGTCCAACCTGAGCGATCGTCTGATCCTTGCCCTGACTTCAGATGCACGAGATCTCGATTGAGGTCTGTAGATTGTGCCTGCTATATCCTCAACCAGAAACCTAGGCCTAGCTTGGGTTCTCAGACTCCGTCCTCAGACTACTGGCCCACAAGCCCTCCAGTTGGGCAATCCAGAACTACAATGCCGCACTCTGCCTGCCCTACAGAAGTAAAACATTGCCCTCAGGGCTACCCCGAAACCGCAAATGAGGATCAACCTGCAAGCCATTCGGCTGTACCCCAAACATATAGGCTGACCTGGGCACTATTTCCCCTTCTGACCCAGCCTGAGCATGGACCTCCTGGTCCCACCCAGACAGCTGGCCGCACACTGAGCACATCGGACCCGCCATGGCCTTAGGTCGTCATCTCTTCCCAACTGCGGTTTTCAGGCTCCAGAACCTAGACCTTATCTCCAACCACTGCCCAGGGTTGAAAATGATGCAGAAATCAGAACTCTATACCCATGGCAAGAAACCTTGTGGTTGGCATGTTGTCCAACGTTCAGTGTAGTTGAAACAAGCGTGGCCCATGAGGCCCAGCCCATGCTTGCGGGCCACATTGGTCACAAACACACATTGTGACCCTCAGCCTGAGCACAGTCCTCAGGTAAGGCCTCTCAGGGCCTATATGAAGAGACAGCATATTGGGCTTGCCATGCCCCTAGGCCGCAGTTTTTAACCATAGTTCGGGTTGTCCCTTCACTCTTCCCCAGGGCTCTGCTTTGGAATTCCTCTTTTGGTGGGACACCTGAGGTAACAAACCTGAAAGGAGTCCTCCCATCCCACAGATGGACGAAAAACAATTGGGATCGGGCCAAATACACAGAGAGGAAGATTCGTCCATGGCCCATGAGACCTCCCCAATATTCAACGGCCATGGCTGAAACAAAAGTCAGAGACAAAAGCCTGAGCAAGCGCCTCAGACTCGATCATTCTTCATATCCTGAAGAGTTCTTCTCATGGTTTGTAGATCGGGCGTGCCATACCTACGTCCCCAAACTTAAGCTGAGTTTGTGTTCTCAGTCTTCTGTCCTCAAAGTCCTGGGCCACACTCCCTCCAGGCTGGGGCCCCTGGAGCCACACATTAGGACTGCCCCCACCCAATCATGGGAATTCTGCCCATTCCATTGTCAAAAATCGTACAAATTAGGAGAACCCTCCAAAGTCCCTGAGGCCATCCCAATAGTGTAGGTCGCCCGGGACAAAAAAGGGCGGTTGATACCGGCTGAGCATCTACCCCCACTCATCTACCTCCACTCATACCAAGAAGATTGAACCAGACAGGACCCGAGGCCATTATCGGATCCATTGCTTTGGTTTACAGGCATGTCTCCTCAAAAGCCTGGATTCCAATACCAGCAGAGGGGATTTCCTGAGGCACCCATCAGAACAAATCTCGTCTCCACAAGGAAACTTGTGCATGGGAGCTATGCCAAAGCTTAGGAGAATACTTCAGTGTCCCGGTGCCACCTCCCCATACCAAGGCCCTCATGGACACAAACACAAGTTAGGACCCATCCTCTGAAAAGTGCATTTCAACTCAGCCACCCCGGTTGCTCCCGCAGATCCATTAGATCTAAACTGTCTTGTTGCTAGGAGACAATTGGAAGGCGAGGCGGAATTCCCAGGCATCCATCCTGGAACGGTGCTCTGGAGTCATTCCGTATGGGATGTCCTGGAGCTGTCCAACAGGTCTCAATTGTCCCGCAGAAGGAATCCTTGAAGGGGGCATCCCACATCTCCCAACGTGGAAAACCTCCATGGCCTCGAGATTCCGCTCACTTCATGAAGGGGCCGTCATGCACAGAAACTCCAACCTGAGCCAACGTCGGATCCTCGCCCTGACTTCAGATGCATGAGATGTTGGTTCAGATCTGCAGGGGGTACCTGCCGTGCCCTGACCCTGAATCCGAAGTCTAGCTTGTGTTCTCAGACTTCCGTCCTCACTCTCCTGGCCCCGAAGCCCTCAAGTTTGGCAATTCCGGACCGACAATGAAGCGCTCTGCCTGCCCTCTAGAAAAAATATATTGCCTAATGAGCAGCCCAGGCAGCTTAAATGAGGATAAACCTACACGGCACTCGAATGTACCCAAATTATATAGTCTAACCTGGGCACTAATGCAATGTCTGACACAACCTGAGCCCAGACCTGCTGAGCAACACCCAGACAGCTGACCGCAGGTTGAGTACATCAGAACCGCCATGGCCTTAAGTCATCATCTTCTCCCTACCTCAGTTTTCAGGCTTCAGAACCTAGACCTTATCTCCAATCACTGCCCACGGGTGACTGTGATGCAGAAATCAGAACTCTTCCTGACCCATGGCAAGAAACCTTGTGGTTGGCATGTTGTCCAACGTTCAGTGTAGGAGAAACTAGCCTTCACACTGAGGCCACGCCCATTCTTGCGTGCGACGAGAGCATAAACACGCATTGTGACCTCAGCGTGAGTCCTGTCCTCTAGTAAGTCCTCTCAGTGGCTGGACCATTAGATGTCATAATGGCCTTGACATGTCCCTAGTCCCCAAATTTAACCAGATTTCTGGTTGTCCAGTCGCCCCACCCCAGGGCTCTACTCTGAAATCCCTCAATTTGTGGGACATCTGAGGTTGAAAAACAAAATGAAACAAATCGACAACAACAAAAAACGGACTTCTTCCATCCCCAGAATGACCGCAAACTCTTTGGACGGGACCGAACCCCCAGAGAGTAAGACTCGTCCATTTACCATGAAGTCACCCGGCAATTTCACGACCATGAGTGACACGATATCCAGAGACAAAAACTTGAGCAAGAGCCTCACACTCGCCCTTTTTTCATATCCCGAAGTGTTCTCCTCATGGTCTGTAGATCAGTCCTGCCATACCTATGACCCAAAACATAAGCCGAGTTTGTGTTTTCAGACAACTGTCCAAACAGCTCTGGCCTACACACCCTACAGGCTCAGGGCCCTGGAGCCAAACCTGAGGACTGTACTTGCCCTCTCCAAGGGAATTGTATGTGCCCATTCCAATGGCCACAACCCTACTAGTAGGATAACCTCCAAAGTCCCTGAGGCCATCCCAATTGTTGTGGCTTCCCAGGACAAACAGGGGCAATCTGAGCCCATCTGAGCAACCTACCTGCACTCAGACCCGTAGACTGATGTCCCCAGAGGTAAAAAGGAACGAACAGGCCCCTAGGCACTAATCGGATCCATTGCTTTGGTTTCCAGGCATCTCTCCTCAGAGGCCTGGATTTCAATACCAGCATATGGCTGTTTCTTGACTCACCCATTAGAACAAATCTCATCTACACATGGGAAACATGCACGTTGAAGCTGTGTCAAAGCCTCTGTATAGGAGAACCCTTCAGGGCCCCAGGGCCACCGCTTCATTCCAAGGTCTCCATAGACACAAAAACATATTAGGACACATCCACAGGAGAGTCCATTTCAACTCAGCCTTCTCGGTTGACCCCACATCCAGCAGATCTAACCTGTCTTGTTGCTTGGAGACAATTGGAATGCGAGGTGGGCTACCCAGCCATCCATCCTTAGAACCCTGCTCGGAGTCGTTGGCCTGGAGCCAACCAACAGGTCTCAATTGTCCTGCAGAAGAATCTTTGCAGTTTGGAGCTTCTCACAACTCCCAAAGTGGGAAAACCCCCATGTTTTCGTGATCCAACCCCCTTCAAGAACGGGCCATCAGGGCAGAAAGTCCAACCTGAGCGATCGTCTGATCCTTGCCCTGACTTCAGATGCACGAGATCTCTATTGAAATCTGTAGATTGTGCCTGCCATATAATCACCCAGAATCCTAGGCCTAGCTTCGGTTCTCAGACTCCGTCCTCAGACTACTGGCCCACAAGCCCTCCAGTTGGGCCATCCAGAACTACAATGCCGCACTCTGCCTGCCCTACAGAAGTAAAACATTGCCCTCAGGGCTACCCCGAAACCCCAAATGAGAATCAACCTGCACGCCATTCGGCATACCCCAAACATATAGGCTGACCTGGGCACTATTTCCCCCTCTGACCCAGCCTGAGCCTGGACCTCCTGGTCCCACCCAGACAGCTGGCCGCACACAGAGCACATCGGACCCGCCATGGCCTTAGGTCGTCATCTCTTCCCAACTGCGGTTTTCAGGCTCCAGAACCTAGACCTTATCTCCAACCACTGCCCAGGGTTGAAAATGATGCAGAAATCAGAACTCTTTCCCCATGGCAAGAAACCTTGTGGTTTGCATGTTGTCCAACGTTCAGTGTAGTTGAAACAAGCGTGGCCCATGAGGCCCAGCCCATGCTTGCGGGCCACATTGGTCACAAACACACATTGTGACCCTCAGCCTGAGCCCAGTCCTCAGGTAAGGCCTCTCAGGGCCTATATGAAGAGACAGGATATTGGGCTTGCCATGTCCCTAGGCCCCAATTTTTAACCATAGTTCGGGTTGTCCCTTCACTCTTCCCCAGGGCTCTGCTTTGGAATTCCTCTTTTGGTGGGACACCTGAGGTAACAAACCTGAAAGGAGTCCTCCCATCCCACAGATTGACGAAAAACAATTGGGATCACGCCAAATCCACAGAGAGGAAGATTCGTCCATGGCCCATGAGACCTCCCCAACATTCCACGGCCATCGCTGAAACAAAATCCAGAGACAAAAGCCTGAGCAAGCGCCTCAGAGTCGCTCATTCTTCATATCCTGAAGAGTTCTTCTCATGGATTGTAGATCGCGCGTGCCATACCTACGTCCCCAAACTTAAGCTGAGTTTGTGTTTTCAGTCTTCTGTCCTCAAAGCCCTGGGCCACACTCCCTCCAGGCTGGGGCCCCTGGAGCCACACATTAGGACTGCCCCCACCCACCCTGGGAATTCTGCGCATTCCATTGTCAAAAATCGTACAAATTAGGAGAACCCTCCAAAGTGCCTGAGGCCATCCCAAAAGTGTAGGTCGCCCCGGACAAAAAAGGGCGGTTGATACCGGCTGAGCATCTACCTCCACTCATCTACCTCCACTCATACCAAGAAGATTGAACCAGACAGGACCCGAGGCCATTATCGGATCCATTGCTTTGGTTTACAGGCATGTCTCCTCAAAAGCCTGGATTCCAATACCAGCAGAGGGGATTTCCTGAGGCACCCATCAGAACAAATCTCGTCTCCACAAGGAAACTTGTGCATGGGAGCTATGCCAAAGCTTAGGAGAATACTTCAGGGTCCCGGTGCCACCTCCCCATTCCAAGGCCCTCATGGACACAAACACACGTTAGGACCCATCCTCTGGAAAGTGCCTTTCAACTCAGCCACACCGGTTGCTCCCGCAGATCCATTAGATCTAAACTGTCTTGTTGCTAGGAGACAATTGGAAGGCGAGGCGGACTTCCCAGGCATCCATCCTCGAACGGTGCTCTGGAGTCATTCCATATGGGATGTCCTGGAGCTGTCCAACAGGTCTCAATTGTCCCGCAGAAGGAATCCTTGAAGGGGGCATCCCACATCTCCCAACGTGGAAAACCTCCATGGCCTCGAGATTCCGCTCCCTTCATGAAGGGGCCGTCTTGCACAGAAACTCCAACCTGAGCCAACGTCGGATCCTCGCCCTGACTTCCGATGCATGAGATATTGGTTCAGATCTGCAGGGGGTACCTGCCGTGCCCTCACCCTGAATCCAAAGTCTAGCTTGTGTTCTCAGACTTCCGTCCTCACTCTCCTGGCCCCGAAGCCCTCAAGTTTGGCAATTCCGGACCGACAATGAAGCACTCTGCCTGCCCTCTAGAAAAAATATATTGCCTAATGAGCAGCCCAGGCAGCTTAAATGAGGATAAACCTACACGGCACTCGAATGTACCCAAATTATATAGTCTAACCTGGGCACTAATGCACTGTCTGACACAACCTGAGCCCGGACCTGCTGACCAACACCCAGACAGCTGACCGCACGCTGAGCACATCAGACCCGCCATGGCCTTAGGTCATCATCACTTCCCTACCTCAGTTTTCTGGCTTCAGAACCTAGACCTTATCTCCAATCACTGCCCACGGGTGACTGTGATGCAGAAATCAGAACTCTTCCTGACCCATGGCAAGAAACCTTGTGGTTGGCATGTTGTCCAACGTTCAGTGTAGGAGAAAACAGCATTCACCCTGAGGCCCCGCCCATTCTTGAGTGCGACGAGAGCATAAACATGCATTGTGACCTCAGCGTGAGTCCTGTCCTCTAGTAAGTCCTCTCAGTTGCTGGACCATTAGATGTCATAATGGGCTTGACATGTCCCAAGTCCCCAATTTTTAACCAGATTTCTGGTTGTCCAGTCGCCCCACCCCAGGGCTCTACTCTGGAATCCCTCATTTGGTGGGACATCTGAGGTTGAAAAACAAAATGAAACAAATCGACAACAACAACAAAAAAACGGACTTCTTCCATCCCCAGAATGACCCCAAACTCTTTGGACGGGACCGAACCCCCAGAAAGTAAGACTCGTCCATTTCCCATGTAGTCACCCGGCAATTCACGACCATGAGTGATACGATATCCAGAGACAAAACCTTGAGCAAGAGCCTCACACTCGCCCTTTTTTCATATCCCGAAGTGTTCTCCTCATGGTCTGTAGATCAGTCCTGCCATACCTATGACCCAAAACATAAGCCGAGTTTGTGTTTTCAGACAACTGTCCAAACAGCTCTGGCCTACACACCCTACAGGCTCAGGGCCCTGGAGCCAAACCTGAGGACTGTACTTGCCCTCTCCAAGGGAATTGTATGTGCCCATTCCAATGGCCACAACCCTACTAGTAGGATAACCTCCAAAGTCCCTGAGGCCATCCCAATAGTTCTGGCTTCCCAGGACAAACAGGGGCAATCTGAGCCCATCTGAGCACCTACCTGCACTCAGACCCGTAGACTGATGTCCCCAGAGGTAAAAAGGAACTCATAGGCCCCTAGGCACTAATCGGATCCATTGCTTTGGTTTCCAGGCATCTCTCCTCAGAGGCCTGGATTTCAATACCAGCATATGAATGTTTCTTCACTCACCCATCAGAACAAATCTCATCTACACATGGGAAACATGCACGTTTGAGCTGTGTCAAAGCCTCTGTTTAGGAGAACCCTTCAGGTCCCCAGGGCCACCGCTTCATTCCAAGGTCTCCATAGACACAAAAACATATTAGGACACATCCACAGGAGAGTCCATTTCAACTCAGCCTCCTCGGTTGCCCCCCACATCCAGCAGATCTAACCTGTCTTGTTGCTTGGAGACAATTGGAATGCGAGGTGGGCTACCCAGCCATCCATCCTTAGAACCCTGCTCGGAATCGTTGGCCTGGAGCCAACCAACAGGTCTCAATTGTCCTGCAGAAGAATCTTTGCAGTTTGGAGCTTCTCACAACTCCCATCGTGGGAAAACCCCCATGTCCTCGTGATCCAACCCCCTTCAAGAAAGGGCCATCAGGGCAGAAAGTCCAACCTGAGCGATCGCCTGATCCTTGCCCTGACTTCAGATGCACGAGATCTCTATTGAGGTCTGTAGATTGTGCCTGCCATATCCTCACCCAGAAACCTAGGCCTAGCTTGGGTTCTCAGACTCCGTCCTCAGACTACTGGCCCACAAGCCCTCCAGTTTGGCAATCCAGAACTACAATGCCGCACTCTGCCTGCCCTACAGAAGTAAAACATTGCCCTCAGGGATACCCCGAAACCCCAAATGAGGATCAACCTGCAGGCCAATCGGCTGTACCCCAAACATATAGGCTGACCTGGGCACTATTTCCCCTTCTGACCCAGCCTGAGCCTGGACCTCCTGGTCCCACCCAGACAGCTGGCCGCACACTGAGCACATCGGACCCGCCATAACCTTAGGTCGTCATCTCTTCCCAACTGCGGTTTTCAGGCTCCAGAACCTAGACCTTATCTCCAACAACTGCCCAGGGTTGAAAATGATGCAGAAATCAGAACTCTTTCCCCATGGCAAGAAACCTTGTGGTTGGCATGTTGTCCAACGTTCAGTGTAGTTGAAACAAGCGTGGCCCATGAGGCCCAGCCCATGTTGCGGGCCACATTGGTCACAAACACTCATTGTGACCCTCAGCCTGAGCCCAGTACTCAGGTAAGGCCTCTCAGGGCCTATATGAAGAGACAGCATATTGGGCTTGCCATGCCCCTAGGCCCCAATTTTTAACCATAGTTCGGGGTGTCCCTTCACTCTTCCCCAGGGCTCTGCTTTGGAATTCCTCTTTTGGTGGGACACCAGAGGAAACAAACCTGAAAGGAGTCCTCCCATCCCACAGATGGACGAAAAACAATTGGGATCGGGCCAAATCCACAGAGCGGAAGATTCGTCCATGGCCCATGAGACCTCCCCAACATTCCACGGCCATCGCTGAAACAAAACCCAGAGACAAAAGCCTGAGCAAGCGCCTCAGACTCGCTCATTCTTCATATCCTGAAGAGTTCTTCTCATGGTTTGTAGATCGGGCGTGCCATACCTACATCCGCAAACTTAAGCTGAGTTTGTGTTTTCAGTCTTCTGTCTTCAAAGTCCTGGGCCACACTCCCTCCAGGCTGGGGCCCCTGGAGTCACACATTAGGACTGCCCCCACCCAATCCATGGGAATTCTGCCCATTCCATTGTCAAAAATCGTACAAATTAGGAGAACCCTCCAAAGACCCTGAAGCCATCCCAATAGTGTAGGTCGCCCGGGACAAAAAAGGGCGGTTGATACCAGCTGAGCATCTTCCTCCACTCATCTACCTCCACTCATACCAAGAAGATTGAACCAGACAGGACCCGAGGCCATTATCGGATCCATTGCTTTGGTTTACAGGCATGTCTCCTCAAAAGCCTGGATTCCAATACCAGCAGAGGGGATTTCCTGAGGCACCCATCAGAACAAATCTCGTCTCCACAAGGAAACTTGTGCATGGGAGCTATGCCAAAGCTTAGGAGAAATCTTCAGGGTCCCGGTGCCACCTCCCCATTCCAAGGCCCTCATGGACACAAACACTCATTAGGACCCATCCTCTGAAAAGTGCATTTCAACTCAGCCACCCCGGTTGCTCCCGCAGATCCATTAGATCTAAAATGTCTTGTTGCTAGGAGACCATTGGAAGGCGTGGCGGACTTCCCAGGCATCCATCCTCGAATGGTGCTCTGGAGTCATTCCATATGGGATGTCCTGGAGCTGTCCAACAGGTCTCAATTGTCCCGCAGAAGGAATCCTTGAAGGGGGCATCCCACATCTCCCAACGTGGAAAACCTCCATGGCCTCGAGATTCCGCTCCCTTCATGAAGGGGCCGTCATGCACAGAAACTCCAACCTGAGCCAACGTCGGATCCTCGCCCTGACTTCAGATGCATGAGATATTGGTTCAGATCTGCAGGGGGTACCTGCCGTGCCCTCACCCTGAATCCGAAGTCTAGCTTGTGTTCTCAGACTTCCGTCCTCACTCTCCTGGCCCCGAAGCCCTCAAGTTTGGCAATTCCGGACCGACAATGAAGCACTCTGCCTGCCCTCTAGAAAAAATATATTGCCTAATGAGCTGACCAGGCAGCTTAAATGAAGATAAACCTACACGGCACTCGAATGTACCCAAATTATATAGTCTAACCTGGGCACTAATGCACTGTCTGGCACAACCTAAGCCCGGACCTGCTGACCAACACCCAGACAGCTGACCGCACCCTGAGCACATCAGACCCGCCCTGGCCTTAGGTCATCATCTCTTCCCTACCTCAGTTTTCAGGCTTCAGAACCTAGACCTTATCTCCAATCACTGCCCACGGGTGACTGTGATGCAGAAATCAGTACTCTTCCTGACCCATGGCAAGAAACCTTGTGGTTGGCATTTTGTCCAACGTTCAGTATAGGAGAAAACAACATTCACCCTGAGGCCCTGCCCATTCTTGAGTGCGACGAGAGCATAAACACGCATTGTGACCTCAGCGTGAGTCCTGTCCTCTAGTAAGTCCTCTCAGTGGCTGGACCATTAGATGTCATAATGGGCTTGACATGTCCCTAGTCCCCAATTTTTAACCAGATTTCTGGTTGTCCAGTCGCCCCACCCCAGGGCTCTACTCTGGAATCCCTCATTTGGTGGGATATCTGAGGTTGAAAAACAAAATGAAACAAATCGACAACAACAACAAAAAAACGGACTTCTTCCATCCCCAGAATGACCGCAAACTCTTTGGACGGGACCGAACCCCCAGAGAGTAAGACTCGTCCATTTCCCATGATGTCACCCGGCAATTTCACGACCATGAGTGACACGATATGCAGAGACAAAAACTTGAGCAAGAGCCTCACACTCGCCCTTTTTTCATATCCCGAAGTGTTCTCCTCATGGTCTGTAGATCAGTCCTGCCATACCTATGACCCAAAACATAAGCCTAGTTTGTGCTTTCAGACAACTGTCCAAACAGCTCTGGCCTACACACCCTACAGGCTCAGGGCCCTGGAGCCAAACCTGAGGACTGTACTTGCCCTCTCCAAAGGAATTGTATGTGCCCATTCCAATGGCCACATCCCTACTAATAGGATAACCTCCAAAGTCCCTGAGGCCATCCCAATAGTTGTGGCTTCCCAGGACAAACAGGGGGCAATCTGAGCCCATCTGAGCACCTACCTGCACTCAGACCCGTAGACTGATGTCCCCAGAGGTAAAAAGGAACGAACAGGCCCTTAGGCACTAATCGGATCCATTGCTTTGGTTTCCAGGAAACTCTCCTCAGAGGCCTGGATTTCAATACCAGCATATGGCTGTTTCTTGACTCACCCATCAGAACAAATCTCATCTACACATGGGAAACATGCACGTTGGAGCTGTGTCAAAGCCTCTGTTTAGGAGAACCCTTCAGGGCCCCAGTGCCACCGCTTCATTCCAAGGTCTCCATAGACACAAAAACATATTAGGACACATCCACAGGAGAGTCCATTTCAACTCAGCCTCCTCGGTTGCCCGCCACATCCAGCAGATCTAACCTGTCTTGTTGCTTGGAGACAATTGGAATGCGAGGTGGGCTACCCAGCCATCCATCCTTAGAACCCTGCTCAGAATCGTTGGCCTGGAGCCAACCAACAGGTCTTAATTGTCCTGCAGAAGAATCTTTGCAGTTTGGAGCTTCTCACAACTCCCATCGTGGGAAAACCCCATGTCCTCGTGATCCAACCCCCTTCAAGAAAGGGCCATCAGGGCAGAAAGTCCAACCTGAGCGATCGTCTGATCCTTGCCCTGACTTCAGATGCACGAGATCTCTATTGAGTTCTGTAGATTGTGCCTGCCATATCCTCACCCAGAAACCTAGGCCTAGCTTGGGTTCTCAGACTCCGTCCTCAGACTACTGGCCCACAAGCCCTCCAGTTGGGCAATCCAGAACTACAATGCCGCACTCTGCCTGCCCTACAGAAGTAAAACATTGCCCTCAGGGCTACCCCGAAACCCCAAATGAGGATCAACATGAGGGCCATTCGGCTGTACCCCAAACATATAGGCTGACCTGGGCACTAATTCCCCTTCTGACCCAGCCTGAGCCTGGACCTCCTAGTCCCACCCAGACAGCTGGCCGCACACTGAGCGCATCGGACCCGCCATGGCCTTAGGTCGTCATCTCTTCCCAACTGCGGTTTTCAGGCTCTAGAACCTAGATCTTATCTCCAACCACTGCCCAGGGTTGAAAATGATGCAGAAATCAGAACTCTTTCCCCATGGCAAGAAACCTTGTGCTTGGCATGTTGTCCAACGTTCAGTGTAGTTGAAACAAGCGTGGCCCATGAGGCCCAGCCCATGCTTGCGGGCCACATTGGTCACAAACACACATTGTGACCCTGAGCCTGAGCCCAGTCCTCAGGTAAGGCCTCTCAGGGCCTATATGATGAGACAGCATATTGGGCTTGCCATGCCCCTAGGCCCCAATATTTAACCATAGTTCGGGGTGTCCCTTCACTCTTCCCCAGGGCTCTGCTTTGGAATTCCTCTTCTGGTGGGACACCAGAGGTAACAAACTTGAAAGGAGTCCTCCCATCCCACATATTGACGAAAAACAATTGGGATCGGGCCAAATCCACAGAGAGGAAGATTCGTCCATGGCCCATGAGACCTCCCCAACATTCCACGGCCATCGCTGAAACAAAATCCAGAGACAAAAGCCGGAGCAAGCGCCTCAGACTCGCTCATTCTTCATATCCTGAAGAGTTCTTCTCATGGTTTGTAGATCGCGCGTGCCATACCTACGTCCCCAAACTTAAGCTGAGTTTGTGTTTTCAGTCTTCTGTCCTCAAAGTCCTGGGCCACACTCCCTCCAGGCTGGAGCCCCTGGAGCCACACATTAGGACTGCCCCCACCCAATCCATGGGAATTCTGCCCATTCCATTGTCAAAAATCGTACAAATTAGGAGAACCCTCCAAAGTCCCTGAGGCCATCCCAATAGTGTAGGTCGCCCGGGACAAAAAAGGGCGGTTGATACCGGCTGAGCATCTACCTCCACTCATCTACCTCGACTCATACCAAGAAGATTGAACCAGACAGGACCCGAGGCCATTATCGGATCCATTGCTTTGGTTTACAGGCATGTCTCCTCAAAAGCCTGGATTCCAATACCAGCAGAGGGGATTTCCTGAGGCACCCATCAGAACAAATCTCGTCTCCACAAGGAAACTTGTGCATGGGAGCTATGCCAAAGCTTAGGAGAATACTTCAGGGTCCCGGTGCCACCTCCCCATTCCAAGGCCCTCATGGACACAAACACACATTAGGACCCATCCTCTGAAAAGTGCATTTCAACTCAGGCACCCCGGTTGCTCCCGCAGATCCATTTGATCTAAACTGTCTTGTTGCTAGGAGACAATTGGAAGGCGAGGCGGACTTCCCAGGCATCCATCCTCGAACGGTGCTCTGGAGTCATTCCACATGGGATGTCCTGGAGCTGTCCAACAGGTCTCAATTGTCCCGCAGAAGGAATCCTTGAAGGGGGCATCCCACATCTCCCAACGTGGAAAACCTCCATGGCCTCGAGATTCCGCTCCCTTCATGAAGGGGCCGTCATGCACAGAAACTCCAACCTGAGCCAACGTCGGATCCTCGCCCTGACTTCAGATGCATGAGATATTGGTTCAGATCTGCAGGGGGTACCTGCCGTGCCCTCACCATGAATCCGAAGTCTAGCTTGTGTTCTCAGACTTCCGTCCTCACTCTCCTGGCCCCGAAGCCCTCATGTTTGGCAATTCCGGACCGACAATGAAGCACTCTGCCTGCCCTCTAGAAAAAATATATTGCCTAATGAGCTGACCAGGCAGCTTAAATGAAGATAAACCTACACGGCACTCGAATGTACCCAAATTATATAGTCTAACCAGGGCACTAATGCACTGTCTGACACAACCTGAGCCCGGACCTGCTGACCAACACCCAGACAGCTGACCGCACCCTGAGCACATCAGACCCGCCCTGGCCTTAGGTCATCATCTCTTCCCTACCTCAGTTTTCAGGCTTCAGAACCTAGACCTTATCTCCAATCACTGCCCACGGGTGACTGTGATGCAGAAATCAGTACTCTTCCTGACCCATGGCAAGAAACCTTGTGGTTGGCATGTTGTCCAACGTTCAGTGTAGGAGAAAACAGCATTCACCCTGAGGCCCCGTCCATTCTTGAGTGCGACGAGAGCATAAACACGCATTGTGACCTCAGCGTGAGTCCTGTCCTCTAGTAAGTCGTCTCAGTGGCTGGACCATTAGATGTCATAATGGGCTTGACATGTCCCTAGTCCCCAATTTTTAACCAGATTTCTGGTTGTCCAGTCGCCCCACCCCAGGGCTCTACTCTGGAATCCCTCATTTGGTGGGACATCTGAGGTTGAAAAACAAAATGAAACAAATCGACAACAACAACAAAAAAACGGACTTCTTCCATCCCCAGAATGACCGCAAACTCTTTGGACGGGACCGAACCCCCAGAGAGTAAGCCTCGTCCATTTCCCATGATGTCACCCGGCAATTTCACGACCATGAGTGACACGATATCCAGAGACAAAAACTTGAGCAAGAGCCTCACACTCGCCCTTTTTTCATATCCCGAAGTGTTCTCCTCATGGTCTGTAGATCAGTCCTGCCATACCTATGACCCAAAACATAAGCCGAGTTTGTGTTTTCAGACAACTGTCCAAACAGCTCTGGCCTACACACCCTACAGGCTCAGGGCCCTGGAGCCAAACCTGAGGACTATACTTGCCCTCTCCAAAGGAATTGTATGTGCCCATTCCAATGGCCACAACCCTACTAATAGGATAACCTCCAAAGTCCCTGAGGCCATCCCAAGAGTTGTGGCTTCCCAGGACAAACAGGGGGCAATCTGAGCCCATCTGAGCACCTACCTGCACTCAGACCCGTAGACTGATGTCCCCAGTGGTAAAAAGGAACGAACAGGCCCCTAGGTACTATTCGGATCCATTGCTTTGGTTTCCAGGAAACTCTCTTCAGAGGCCTGGATATCAATACCAGCATATGGCTGTTTCTTGACTCACCCATCAGAACAAATCTCATCTACACTTGGGAAACATGTACGTTGGAGCTGTGTCAAACCCTCTGTTTAGGAGAACCCTTCAGGGCCCCAGGGCCACCGCTTCATTCCAAGGTCTCCATAGACACAAAAACATATTAGGACACATCCACAGGAGAGTCCATTTCAACTCAGCCTCCTCGGTTGCCCCCCACATCCAGCAGATCTAACCTGTCTTGTTGCTTGGAGACCATTGGAATGCGAGGTGGGCTACCCAGCCATCCATCCTTAGAACCCTGCTCGGAATCGTTGGCCTGGAGCCAACCAACAGGTCTCAATTGTCCTGCAGAAGAATCTTTGCAGTTTGGAGCTTCTCACAACTCCCATCGTGGGAAAACCCCCATGTCCTCGTGATCCAACCCCCTTCAAGAAAGGGCCATCAGGGCAGAAAGTCCAACCGGAGCGATCGTCTGATCCTTGCCCTGACTTCAGATGCACGAGATCTCTATTGAGGTCTGTAGATTGTGCCTTCCATATCCTCACCCAGAAACCTAGGCCTAGCTTGGGTTCTCAGACTCCGTCCTCAGACTACTGGCCCACAAGCCCTCCAGTTGGGCAATCCAGAACTACAATGCCTCACTCTGCCTGCCCTACAGAAGTAAAACATTGCCCTCAGGGCTACCCTGAAACCCCAAATGAGGATCAACCTGCATGCCAATCGGCTGTACCCCAAACATATAGGCTGACCTGGGCACTATTTCCCCTTCTGACCCAGCCTGAGCCTGGACCTCCTGGTCCCACCCAGACAGCTGGCCGCACACTGAGCGCATCGGACCCGCCATGGCCTTAGGTCGTCATCTCTTCCCAACTGCGGTGTTCAGGCTCCAGAACCTAGACCTTATCTCCAACCACTGCCTAGGGTTGAAAATGATGCAGAAATCAGAACTCTTTCCCCATGGCAAGAAACCTTGTGCTTGGCATGTTGTCCAACGTTCAGTGTAGTTGAAACAAGCGTGGCCCATGA
Source organism: Mustela nivalis (assembly GCF_964662115.1). Taxonomy (NCBI): domain Eukaryota; kingdom Metazoa; phylum Chordata; class Mammalia; order Carnivora; family Mustelidae; genus Mustela; species Mustela nivalis. The sequence goes on from NW_028136515.1 coordinate 894,364, forward strand.
GGCCCAGCCCATGCTTAAGGGCCACATTGGTCACAAACACACATTGTGACCCTGAGCCTGAGCCCAGTCCTCAGGTAAGGCCTCTCAGGGCCTATATGAAGAGACAGTATATTAGGCTTGCCATGCCCCTAGGCCCCAATTTTTAACCATAGTTCGGGGTGTCCCTTCACTCTTCCCCAGGGCTCTGCTTTGGAATTCCTCTTCTGGTGGGACACCAGAGGTAACAAACCTGAAAGGAGTCCTCCCATCCCACAGATTGACGAAAAACAATTGGGATCGGGCCAAATCCACAGAGAGGAAGATTCGTCCATGGCCCATGAGACCTCCCCAACATTCCACGGCCCTCGCTGAAACAAAATCCAGAGACAAAAGCCTGAGCAAGCGCCTCAGACTCGCTCATTCTTCATATCCTGAAGAGTTCTTCTCATGGTTTGTAGATCGGGCGTGCCATACCTACGTCCCCAAACTTAAGCTGAGTTTGTGTTTTCAGTCTTCTGTCCTCAAAGTACTGGGCCACACTCCCTCCAGGCTGGGGCCCCTGGAGCCACACATTAGGACTGCCCCCACCCAATCCATGGGAATTCTGCGCATTCCATTGTCAAAAATCGTACAAATTAGGAGAACCCTCCAAAGTCCCTGAGGCCATCCCAATAGTGTAGGTCGCCCGGGACAAAAAAGGGCGGTTGATACCAGGTGAGCATCTTCCTCCACTCATCTACCTCCACTCATACCAAGAAGATTGAACCAGACAGGACCCGAGGCCATTATCGGATCCATTGCTTTGGTTTACAGGCATGTCTCCTCAAAAGCCTGGATTCCAATACCAGCAGAGGGGATTTTCTGAGGCACCTATCAGAACAAATCTCGTCTCCACAAGGAAACTTGTGCATGGGAGCTATGCCAAAGCTTAGGAGAATACTTCAGGGTCCCGGTGCCACCTCCCCATTCCAAGGCCCTCATGGACACAAACACACATTAGGACCCATCCTCTGGAAAGTGCATTTCAACTCAGCCACCCCGGTTGCTCCCGCAGATCCATTAGATCTAAACTGTCTTGTTGCTAGGAGACAATTGGAAGGCGAGGCGGACTTCCCAGGCATCCATCCTCGAATGGTGCTCTGGAGTCATTCCATATGGGATGTCCTGGAGCTGTCCAACAGGTCTCAATTGTCCCGCAGAAGGAATCCTTGAAGGGGGCATCCCACATCTCCCAACGTGGAAAACCTCCATGGCCTCGAGATTCCGCTCCCTTCATGAAGGGGCCGTCATGCACAGAAACTCCAACCTGAGCCAACGTCGGATCCTCGCCCTGACTTCAGATGCATGAGATATTGGTTCAGATCTGCAGGGGGTACCTGCCGTGCCCTCACCCTGAATCCGAAGTCTAGCTTGTGTTCTCAGACTTCCGTCCTCACTCTCCTGGCCCCGAAGCCCTCAAGTTTGGCAATTCCGGACCGACAATGAAGCACTCTGCCTGCCCTCTAGAAAAAATATATTGCCTAATGAGCTGACCAGGCAGCTTAAATGAAGATAAACCTACACGGCACTCGAATGTACCCAAATTATATAGTCTAACCAGGGCACTAATGCACTGTCTGACACAACCTGAGCCCGGACCTGCTGACCAACACCCAGACAGCTGACCGCACCCTGAGCACATCAGACCCGCCCTGGCCTTAGGTCATCATCTCTTCCCTACCTCAGTTTTCAGGCTTCAGAACCTAGACCTTATCTCCAATCACTGCCCACGGGTGACTCTGATGCAGAAATCAGAACTCTTCCTGACCCATGGCAAGAAACCTTGTGGTTGGCATGTTGTCCAACGTTCAGTGTAGGAGAAAACAGCATTCACCCTGAGGCCCCGCCCATTCTTGAGTGCGTCGAGAGCATAAACACGCATTGTGACCTCAGCGTGAGTCCTGTCCTCTAGTAAGTCCTCTCAGTGGCTGGACCATTAGATGTCATAATGGGCTTGACATGTCCCTAGTCCCCAATTTTTAACCAGATTTCTGGTTGTCCAGTCGCCCCACCCCAGGGCTCTACTCTGGAATCCCTCATTTGGTGGGACATCTGAGGTTGAAAAACAAAATGAAACAAATCGACAACAACAACAAAAAAACGGACTTCTTCCATCCCCAGAATGACCGCAAACTCTTTGGACGGGACCGAACCCCCAGAGAGTAAGTCTCATCCATTTCCCATGAAGTCACCCGGCAATTTCACGACCATGAGTGACACGATATCCAGAGACAAAAACTTGAGCAAGAGCCTCACACTCGCCCTTTTTCATATCCCGAAGTGTTCTCCTCATGGTCTGTATATCCGTCCTGCCATACTTATGACCCAAAACATAAGCCGAGTTTGTATTTTCAGACAACTGTCCAAACAGCTCTGGCCTACACACCCTACAGGCTCAGGGCCCTGGAGCCAAACCTGAGGACTGTACTTGCCCTCTCCAAGGGAATTGTATGTGCCCATTCCAATGGCCACAACCCTACTAATAGGATAACCTCCAAAGTCCCTGAGGCCATCCCAATAGTTGTGGCTTCCCAGGACAAACAGGGGGCAATCTGAGCCCATCTGAGCACCTACCTGCACTCAGACCCGTAGACTGATGTCCCCAGAGGTAAAAAGGAACGAACAGCCCCTAGGTACTAATCGGATCCATTGCTTTGGTTTCCAGGAAACTCTCCTCAGAGGCCTGGATTTCAATACCAGCATATGGCTGTTTCTTGACTCACCCATCAGAACAAATCTCATCTACACTTGGGAAACATGCACGTTGGAGCTGTGTCAAAGCCTCTGTTTAGGAGAACCCTTCAGGGCCCCAGGGCCACCGCTTCATTCCAAGGTCTCCATAGACACAAAAACATATTAGGACACATCCACAGGACAGTCCATTTCAACTCAGCCTCCTCGGTTGCCCCCCACATCCAGCAGATCTAACCTGTCTTGTTGCTTGGAGACAATTGGAATGCGAGGTGGGCTACCCAGCCATCCATCCTTAGAACCCTGCTCGGAATCGTTGGCCTGGAGCCAACCAACAGGTCTCAATTGTCCTGCAGAAGAATCTTTGCAGTTTGGAGCTTCTCACAACTCCCATCGTGGGAAAACCCCCATGTCCTCGTGATCCATCCCCCTTCAAGAAAGGGCCATCAGGGCAGAAAGTCCAACCTGAGCGATCGTCTGATCCTTGCCCTGACTTCAGATGCACGAGATCTCTATTGAGGTCTGTAGATTGTGCCTGCCATATCCTCACCCAGAAACCTAGGCCTAGCTTGGGTTCTCAGACTCCGTCCTCAGACTACTGGCCCACAAGCCCTCCAGTTGGGCAATCCAGAACTACAATGCCGCACTCTGCCTGCCCTACAGAAGTAAAACATTGCCCTCAGGGCTACCCCGAAACCCCAAATGAGGATCAACCTGCACGCCATTCGGCTGTACCCCAAACATATAGGCTGACCTGAGCACTATTTCCCCTTCTGACCCAGCCTGAGCCTGGACCTCCTGGTCCCACCCAGACAGCTGGCCGCACACTGAGCGCATCTGACCCGCCATGGCCTTAGGTCGTCATCTCTTCCCAACTGCGGTTTTCAGGCTCCAGAACCTAGACCTTATCTCCAACCACTGCCCAGGGTTGAAAATGATGCAGAAATCAGAACTCTTTCCCCATGGCAAGAAACCTTGTGCTTGGCATGTTGTCCAACGTTCAGTGTAGTTAAAACAAGCGTGGCCCATGAGGCCCAGCCCATGCTTGCGGACCACATTGGTCACAAACACACATTGTGACCCTGAGCCTGAGCCCAGTCCTCAGGTAAGGCCTCTCAGGGCCTATATGAGGAGACAGCATATTGGGCTTGCCATGCCCCTAGGCCCCAATTTTTAACCATAGTTCGGGGTGTCCCTTCACTCTTCCCCAGGGCTCTGCTTTGGAATTCCTCTTCTGGTGGGACACCAGAGGTAACAAACCTGAAAGGAGTCCTCCCATCCCACAGATTGACGAAAAACAATTGGGATCGGGCCAAATCCACAGAGAGGAAGATTCGTCCATGGCCCATGAGACCTCCCCAACATTCCACGGCCATCGCTGAAACAAAATCCCGAGACAAAAGCCTGAGCAAGCGACTCAGACTCGCTCATTCTTCATATCCTGAAGAGTTCTTCTCATGGTTTGTAGTTCGGGCGTGCCATACCTACGTCCCCAAACTTAAGCTGAGTTTGTGTTTACAGTCTTCTGTCCTCAAAGTACTGGGCCACACTCCCTCCAGGCTGGGGCCCCTGGAGCCACACATTAGGACTGCCCCCACCCAATCCATGGGAATTCTGCCCATTCCATTGTCAAAAATCGTACAAATTAGGAGAACCCTCCAAAGTCCCTGAGGCCATCCCAATAGTGTAGGTCGCCCGGGACAAAAAAGGGCGGTTGATACCAGCTGAGTATCTTCCTCCACTCATCTACCTCCACTCATACCAAGAAGATTGAACCAGACAGGACCCGAGGCCATTATCGGATCCATTGCTTTGGTTTACAGGCATGTCTCCTCAAAAGCCTGGATTCCAATACCAGCAGAGGGGATTTCCTGAGGCACCCATCAGAACAAATCTCGGCTCCACAAGGAAACTTGTGCATGGGAGCTATGTCAAAGCTTAGGAGAATACTTCAGGGTCCCGGTGCCACCTCTCCATTCCAAGGCCCTCATGGACACAAACACACATTAGGACCCATCCTCTGGAAAGTGCATTTCAACTCAGCCACCCCGGTTGCACCCGCAGATCCATTAGATCTAAACTGTCTTGTTGCTAGGAGACATTTGGAAGGCGAGGCGGACTTCCCAGGCATCCATCCTCGAACTGTGCTCTGGAGTCATTCCATATGGGATGTCCTGGAGCTGTCCAACAGGTCTCAATTGTCCCGCAGAAGGAATCCTTGAAGGGGGCATCCCACATCTCCCAACGTGGAAAACCTCCATGGCCTCGAGATTCCGCTCCCTTCATGAAGGGGCCGTCATGCACAGAAACTCCAACCTGAGCCAACGTCGGATCCTCGCCCTGACTTCAGATGCATGAGATATTGGTTCAGATCTGCAGGGGGTACCTGCCGTGCCCTCACCCTGAATCCGAAGTCTAGCTTGTGTTCTCAGACTTCCGTCCTCACTCTCCTGGCCCCGAAGCCCTCATGTTTGGCAATTCCGGACCGACAATGAAGCACTCTGCCTGCCCTCTAGAAAAAATATATTGCCTAATGAGCTGACCAGGCAGCTAAAATGAGGATAAACCTACACGGCACTCGAATGTACCCAAATTATATAGTCTAACCTGGGCACTAATGCACTGTCTGACACAACCTGAGCCCGGACCTGCTGACCAAAACCCAGACAGCTGACCGCACCCTGAGCACATCAGACCCGCCCTGGCCTTAGGTCATCATCTCTTCCCTACCTCAGTGTTCAAGCTTCAGAACCCAGACCTTATCTCCAATCACTGCCCACGGGTGACTGTGATCCAGAAATCAGAACTCTTCCTGACCCATGGCAAGAAACCTTGTGGTTGGCATGTTGTCCAACGTTCAGTGTAGGAGAAAACAGCATTCACCCTGAGGCCCCGCCCATTCTTGAGTGCGACGAGAGCATAAACACGCATTGTGACCTCAGCGAGAGTCCTGTCCTCTAGTAAGTCCTCTCAGTGGCTGGACCATTAGATGTCATAATGGGCTTGACATGTCCCTAGTCCCCAATTTTTAACCAGATTTCTGGTTGTCCAGTCGCCCCACCCCAGGGCTCTACTCTGGAATCCCTCATTTGGTGGGACATCTGAGGTTGAAAAACAAAATGAAACAAATCGACAACAACAACAAAAAAACGGACTTCTTCCATCCCCAGAATGACCGCAAACTCTTTGGACGGGACCGAACCCCCAGAGAGTAAGACTCGTCCATTTCCCATGAAGTCACCCGGCAGTTTCACGACTATGAGTGACACGATATCCAGAGACAAAAACTTGAGCAAGAGCCTCACACTCGCCCTTTTCTCATATCCCGAAGTGTTCTCCTCATGGTCTGTAGATCAGTCCTGCCATACCTATGACCCAAAACACAAGACGAGTTTGTGTTTTCAGACAACTGTCCAATCAGCTCTGGCCTACACACCCTACAGGCTCAGGGCCCTGGAGCCAAACCTGAGGACTGTACTTGCCCTCTCCAAGGGAATTGTATGTGCCCATTCCAATGGCCACAACCCTACTAATAGGATAACCTCCAAAGTCCCTGAAGCCATCCCAAGAGTTGTGGCTTCCCAGGACAAACAGGGGGCAATCTGAGCCCATCTGAGCACCTACCTGCACTCAGACCCCTAGACTGATGTCCCCAGAGGTAAAAAGGAACGAACAGGCCCCTAGGCACTAATCGGATCCATTGCTTTGGTTTCCAGGCATCTCTCCTCAGAGGCCTGTATTTCAATACCAGCATATGGCTGTTTCTTGACTCACCCATCGGAAGAAATCTCATCTACTCATGGGAAACATGCACGTTGGAGCTGTGTCAAAGCCTCTGTTTAGGAGAACCCTTCAGGGCCCCAGGGCCACCGCTTCATTCCAAGGTCTCCATAGACACAAAAACATATTAGGACACATCCACAGGAGAGTCCATTTCAACTCAGCCTCCTCGGTTTCCCGCCACATCCAGCAGATCTAACCTGTCTTGTTGCTTGGAGACCATTGGAATGCGAGGTGGGCTACCCAGCCATCCATCCTTAGAACCCTGCTCGGAATCGTTGGCCTGGAGCCAACCAACAGGTCTCAATTGTCCTGCAGAAGAATCTTTGCAGTTTGGAGCTTCTCACAACTCCCATCGTGGGAAAACCCCCATGTCCTCGTGATCCAACCCCCTTCAAGAAAGGGCCATCAGGGCAGAAAGTCCAACCTGAGCGATCGTCTGATCCTTGCCCTGACTTCAGATGCACGAGATCTCGATTGAGGTCTGTAGATTGTGCCTGCCATATCCTCACCCAGAAACCTAGGCCTAGCTTGGGTTCTAGGACTCCGTCCTCAGACTACTGGCCCACAAGCCCTCCAGTTGGGCAGTCCAGAACTACAATGCCGCACTCTGCCTGCCCTACATAAGTCAAACATTGCCCTCAGGGCTACCCCGAAACCGCAAATGAGGATCAACCTGCAGGCCATTCGGCTGTACCCCAAACATATAGGCTGACCTGGGCACTATTTCCCCTTCTGACCCAGCCTGAGCCTGGACCTCCTGGTCCCACCCAGACAGCTGGCCGCACAATGATCACATCGGACCCGCCATGGCCTTAGGTCGTCATCTCTTCCCAACTGCGGTTTTCAGGCTCCAGAACCTAGACCTTATCTCCAACCACTGCCCAGGGTTGAAAATGATGCAGAAATCAGAACTCTTTCCCCATGGCAAGAAACCTTGTGCTTGGCATGTTGTCCAACGTTCAGTGTATTTGAAACAAGCGTGGCCCATGAGGCCCAGCCCATGCTTGCGGGCCACATTGGTCACAAACACACATTGTGACCCTCAGCCTGAGCCCAGTCCTCAGGTAAGGCCTCTCAGGGCCTATATGAAGAGACAGCATATTGGGCTTGCCATGCCCCTAGGCCCCAATTTTTAACCATAGTTCGGGTTGTCCCTTCACTCTTCCCCAGGGCTCTGCTTTGGAATTCCTCTTTTGGTGGGACACCTGAGGTAACAAACCTGAAAGGAGTACTCCCATCCCACAGATTGACGAAAAACAATTGGGATCAGGCCAAATCCACAGAGAGGAAGATTCGTCCATGGCCCATGAGACCTCCCCAACATTCCACGGCCATCGCTGAAACAAAATCCAGAGACAAAAGCCTGAGCAAGCTCCTCAGATCACTCATTCTTCATATCATGAAGAGTTCTTCTCATGGTTTGTAGATCGGGCGTGCCATAACTACGTCCCCAAACTTAAGCTGAGTTTGTGTTTTCAGTCTTCTGTCCTCAAAGTCCTGGGCCACACTTCCTCCAGGCTGGGGCCCCTGGAGCCACACATTAGGACTGCCCCCACCCAATCCATGGGAATTCTGCCCATTCCATTGTCAAAAATCGTACAAATTAGGAGAACCCTCCAAAATCCCTGAGGCCATCCCAATAGTGTAGGTAGCCCAGGACAAAAAAAGGGCCGTTGATACCGGCTGAGCATCTACCTCCACTCATCTACCTCCACTCATACCAAGAAGATTGAACCAGACAGGACCCGAGGCCATTATCGGATCCATTGCTTTGGTTTACAGGCATGTCTCCTCAAAAGCCTGGATTCCAATACCAGCAGAGGGGATTTCCTGAGGCACCCATCAGAAAAAATCTCGTCTCCACAAGGAAACTTTTGCATGGGAGCTATGCCAAAGCTTAGGAGAATTCGTCAGGGTCCCGGTGCCACCTCCCCATTCCAAGGCCCTCATGGACACAAACACACGTTAGGACCCATCCTCTGGAAAGTGCATTTCAACTCAGCCACCCCGGTTGCTCCCGCAGATCCATTAGATCTAAACTGTCTTGTTGCTAGGAGACAATTGGAAGGCGAGGCAGACTTCCCAGGCATCCATCCTCGAACGGTGCTCTGGAGTCATTCCATATGGGATGTCCTGGAGCTGTCCTACAGGTCTCAATTGTCCCGCAGAAGGAATCCTTGAAGGGGGCATCCCACATCTCCCAACGTGGAAAACCTCCATGGCCTCGAGATTCCGCTCCCTTCATGAAGGGGCCGTCATGCACAGAAACTCCAACCTGAGCCAACGTCGGATCCTCGCCCTGACTTCATATGCATGAGATATTGGTTCAGATCTGCAGGGGGTACCTGCCGTGCCCTCACCCTGAATCCGAAGTCTAGCTTGTGTTCTCAGACTTCCGTCCTCTCTCTCCTGGCCCCGAAGCCCTCAAGTTTGGCAATTCCGGACCGACAATGAAGCACTCTGCCTGCCCTCTAGAAAAAATATATTGCCTAATGAGCAGACCAGGCAGCTTAAATGAAGATAAACCTACACGGCACTCGAATGTACCCAAATTTTATAGTCTAACCTGGGCACTAATGCAGTGTCTGACACAACCTGAGCCCGGACCTGCTGACAAACACCCAGACAGCTGACCGCACGCTGAGCACATCAGACCCGCCATGGCCTTAGGTCATCATCTCTTCCCTACCTCAGTTTTCAGGCTTCAGAACCTAGACCTTATCTCCAATCACTGCCCACGGGTGACTGTGATGCAGAAATCAGAACTCTTCCTGACCCATGGCAAGAAACCTTGTGGTTGGCATGTTGTCCAACGTTCAGTGTAGGAAAAACCAGCATTCACCCTGAGGCCACGCCCATTCTTGAGTGCGACGAGAGCATAAACATGCATTGTGACCTCAGCGTGAGTCCTGTCCTCTAGTAAGTCCTCTCATTGGCAGGACCATTAGATGTCATAATGGGCTTGACATGTCCCTAGTCCCCAATTTTTAACCAGATTTCTGGTTGTCCAGTCGCCCCACCCCAGGGCTCTACTCTGGAATCCCTCATTTGGTGGGACATCTGAGGTTGAAAAACAAAATGAAACAAATCGTCAACAACAACAACAAAAAAACAGACTTCTTCCATCCCCAGAATGACGGCAAACTCTTTGGATGGGACCGAACCCCCAGAGAGTAAGACTCGTCCATTTCCCATGAAGTCACCCGGCAATTTCACGACCATGAGTGACACGATATCCAGAGACAAAAACTTGAGCAAGAGCCTCACACTCGCCCTTTTTTCATATCCCGAAGTGTTCTCCTCATGGTCTGTAGATCAGTCCTGCCATACCTATGACCCAAAACACAAGCCGAGTTTGTGTTTTCAGACAGCTGTCCAAACAGCTCTGGCCTACACACCTTACAGGCTCAGGGCCCTGGAGCCAAACCTGAGGACTGTACTTGCCCTCTCCAAGGGAATTGTATGTGCCCATTCCAATGGCCACAACCCTACTAATAGGATAACCTCCAAAGTCCCTGAGGCCATCCCAATAGTTGTGGCTTCCCAGGACAAACAGGGGGCAATCTGAGCCCATCTGAGCACCTACCTGCACTCAGACCCGTAGACTGATGTCCCCAGAGGTAAAAAGGAACAAATAGGCCACTAGGCACTAATCGGATCCATTGCTTTGGTTCCAGGCATCTCTCCTCAGAGGCCTGGATTTCAATACCAGCATATGGCTGTTTCTTGACTCACCCATCGGAAGAAATCTCATCTACACATGGGAAACATGCACGTTGGAGCTGTGTCAAGCCTCTGTTTAGGAGAACCCTTCAGGGCCCCAGGGCCACCGCTTCATTCCAAGGTCTCCATAGACACAAAAACATATTAGGACACATCCACAGGAGAGTCCATTTCAACTCAGCCTCCTCGGTTGCCCCCCACATCCAGCAGATCTAACCTGTCTTGTTTCTTGGAGACAATTGGAATGCGAGGTGGGCTACCCAGCCATCCATCCTTAGAACCCTGCTCGGAATCGTTGGCCTGGAGCCAACCAACAGGTCTCAATTGTCCTGCAGAAGAATCTTTGCAGTTTGGAGCTTCTCACAACTCCCATCGTGGGAAAACCCCATGTCCTCGTGATCCAACCCCCTTCAAGAAAGGGCCATCAGGGCAGAAAGTCCAACCTGAGCGATCGTCTGATCCTTGCCCAGACTTCAGATGCACGAGATCTCTATTGAGGTCTGTAGATTGTGCCTGCCATATCCTCACCCAGAAACCTAGGCCTAGCTTGGGTTCTCAGACTCCGTCCTCAGACTACTGGCCCACAAGCCCTCCAGTTGGGCAAACGAGAACTACAATGCCGCACTCTGCCTGCCCTACAGAAGTAAAACATTGCCCTCAGGGCTATCCCGAAACCCCAAATGAGGATCAACCTGCACGCCAATCGGCTGTACCCCAAATATTTAGGCTGACCTGGGCACTATTTCCCCTTCTGACCCAGCCTGAGCCTGGACCTCCTGGTCCCACCCAGACAGCTGGCCGCACACTGAGCACATCGGACCCGCCATGGCCTTAGGTCGTCATCTCTTCCCAACTGCGGTGTTCAGGCTCCAGAACCTAGACCTTATCTCCAACCACTGCCCAGGGTTGAAAATGATGCAGAAATCAGAACTCTTTCCCCATGGCAAGAAACCTTGTGGTTGGAATGTTGTCCAACGTTCAGTGTAGTTGAAACAAGCGAGGCCCATGAGGCCCAGCCCATGCTTGCGGGCCACATTGGTCACAAACACACATTGTGACCCTCAGCCTGAGCCCAGTCCTCAGGTAAGGCCTCTCAGGGCCTATATGAAGAGACAGCATATTGGGCTTGCCATGCCCCTAGGCCCCAATTTTTAACCATATTTCGGGGTGTCCCTTCACTCTTCCCCAGGGCTCTGCTTTGGAATTCCTCTTTTGGTGGGACACCAGAGGTAACAAACCTGAAAGGAGTCCTCCCATCCCACAGATTGATGAAAAACAATTGGGATTGGGCCAAATCCACAGAGAGGAAGATTCATCCATGGCCCATGAGAACTCCCCAAAATTCCACGGCCATCGCTGAAACAAAATCCCGAGACAAAAGCCTGAGCAAGCGACTCAGACTCGCTCATTCTCCATATCCTGAAGAGTTCTTCTCATGGTTTGTAGATCGGGCTTGCCATACCTACGTCCCTAACTTAAGCTGAGTTTGTGTTTTCAGTATTCTGTCGTCAAAGTCAGGGGCCACACTCCCTCCAGGCTGGGGCCCCTGGAGCCACACATTAGGACTGCCCCCACCCAATCCATGGGAATTCTGCCCATTCCATTGTCAAAAATCGTACAAATTAGGAGAACCCTCCAAAGTCCCTGAGGCCATCCCAATAGTGTAGGTCGTCCGGGACAAAAAAGGGCAGTTGATACCAGCTGAGCATCTTCCTCCTCTCATCTACCTCCACTCATACCAAGAAGATTGAACCAGACAGGACCCGAGGCCATTATCGGATCCATTGCTTTGGTTAACAGGCATGTCTCCTCAAAAGCCTGGATTCCAATACCAGCAGAGGGGATTTCCTGAGGCACCCATCAGAACAAATCTCGTCTCCACAAGGAAACTTGTGCATGGTAGCTATGCCAAAGCTTAGGAGAATACTTCAGGGTCCCGGTGCCACCTCCCCATTCCAAGGCCCTCATGGACACAAACACACATTAGGACCCATCCTATGGAAAGTGCATTTCAACTCAGGCACCCCAGTTGCTCCCGCAGATCCATTAGATCTAAACTGTCTTGTTGCTAGGAGACAATTGGAAGGCGAGGCGGACTTCCCAGGCATCCATCCTCAAATGGTGCTCTGGAGTCATTCCATATGGGATGTCCTGAGCTGTCCAACAGGTCTCAATTGTCCCGCAGGAGTAATCCTTGAAGGGGGCATCCCACATCTCCCAACGTGGAAAACCTCCATGGCCTCGAGATTCCGCTCCCTTCATGAAGGGGCCGTCATACACAGAAACTCCAAACTGAGCCAACGTCGGATCCTTGCCCTGACTTCAGATGCATGAGATATTGGTTCAGATCTGCAGGGGGTACCTGCCGTGCCCTCACCCTGAATCCCAGGTCTAGCTTGTGTTCTCAGACTTCTGTCCTCACTCTCCTGGCCCCGAAGCCCTCATGTTTGGCAATTCCGGACCGACAATGAAGCACTCTGCCTGCCCTCTAGAAAAAATATATTGCCTAATGAGCTGACCAGGCAGCTTAAATGAAGATAAACCTACACGGCACTCGAATGTACCCAAATTATATAGTCTAACCTGGGCACTAATGCACTGTCTGACACAACCTGAGCCCGGACCTGCTGACCAACACCCAGACAGCTGACCGCACCCTGAGCACATCAGACCCGCCCTGGCCTTAGGTCATCATCTCTTCCCTACTTCAGTTTTCAGGCTTCAGAACCTAGACCTTATCTCCAATCACTGCCCACGGGTGACTGTGATGCAGAAATCAGAACTCTTCCTGACCCATGGCAAGAAACCTTGTGGTTGGCATGTTGTCCAACGTTCAGTGTAGGAGAAAACAGCATTCACCCTGAGGCCCCGCCCATTCTTGAGTGCGACGAGAGCATAAACACGCATTGTGACCTCAGCGTGAGTCCTGTCCTCTAGTAAGTCCTCTCAGTGGCTGGACCATTAGATGTCATAATGGGCTTGACATGTCCCTAGTCCCCAATTTTTAACCAGATTTCTGGTTGTCCAGTCGCCCCACCCCAGGGCTCTACTCTGGAATCCCTCATTTGGTGGGACATCTGAGGTTGAATAACAAAATGAAACAAATCGACAACAACAACAAAAAAACGGACTTCTTCCATCCCCAGAATGACCGCAAACTCTTTGGACGGGACCGAACCCCCAGAGAGTAAGACTCGTCCATTTCCCTTGAAGTCACCCGGCAATTTCACGACCATGAGTGACACTATATCCAGAGACAAAAACATGAGCAAGAGCCTCACACTCGCCCTTTTTTCATATCCCGAAGTGTTCTCCTCATGGTCTGTAGATCAGTCCTGCCATACCTATGACCCAAAACATAAGCCGAGTTTGTGTTTTCAGACAACTGTCCAAACAGCTCTGGCGTAAACACCCTACAGGCTCAGGGCCCTGGAGCCAAACCTGAGGACTGTACTTGCCCTCTCCAAGGGAATTGTATGTGCCCATTCCAATGGCCACAATCCTACTAATAGGATAACCTCCAAAGTCCCTGAGGCCATCCCAATAGTTGTGGCTTCCCAGGACAAAGAGGGGCAATCTGAGCCCATCTGAGCACCTACATGCACTCAGACCCCTAGACTGATGTCCCCAGAGGTAAAAAGGAACGAACAGGCCCCTAGGCACTAATCGGATCCATTGCTTTGGTTTCCAGGAAACTCTCCTCAGAGGCCTGGATTTCAATACCAGCATATGGCTGTTTCTTGACTCACCCATCAGAACAAATCTCATCTACACTTGGGAAACATGCACGTTGGAGCTGTGTCAAAGCCTCTGTTTAGGAGAACCCTTCAGGGCCCCAGGGCCACCGCTTCATTCCAAGGTCTCCATAGACACAAAAACATATTAGGACACATCCACAGGACAGTCCATTTCAACTCAGCCTCCTCGGTTGCCCCCCACATCCAGCAGATCTAACCTGTCTTGTTGCTTGGAGACAATTGGAATGCGAGGTGGGCTACCCAGCCATCCATCCTTAGAACCCTGCTCGGAATCGTTGGCCTGGAGCCAACCAACAGGTCTCAATTTTCCTGCAGAAGAATCTTTGCAGTTTGGAGCTTCTCACAACTCCCATCGTGGGAAAACCCCCATGTCCTCGTGATCCATCCCCCTTCAAGAAAGGGCCATCAGGGCAGAAAGTCCAACCTGAGCGATCGTCTGATCCTTGCCCTGACTTCAGATGCACGAGATCTCTATTGAGGTCTGTAGATTGTGCCTGCCATATCCTCACCCAGAAACCTAGGCCTAGCTTGGGTTCTCAGACTCCGTCCTCAGACTACTGGCCCACAAGCCCTCCAGTTGGGCAATCCAGAAATACAATGCCGCACTCTGCCTGCCCTACAGAAGTAAAACATTGCCCTCAGGGCTACCCCGAAACCCCAAATGAGGATCAACCTGCACGCCATTCGGCTGTACCCCAAACATATAGGCTGACCTGAGCACTATTTCCCCTTCTGACCCAGCCTGAGCCTGGACCTCCTGGTCCCACCCAGACAGCTGGCCGCACACTGAGCACATCTGACCCGCCATGGCCTTAGGTCGTCATCTCTTCCCAACTGCGGTTTTCAGGCTCCAGAACCTAGACCTTATCTCCAACCACTGCCCAGGGTTGAAAATGATGCAGAAATCAGAACTCTTTCCCCATGGCAAGAAACCTTGTGCTTGGCATGTTGTCCAACGTTCAGTGTAGTTAAAACAAACGTGGCCCATGAGGCCCAGCCCATGCTTGCGGACCACATTGGTCACAAACACACATTGTGACCCTGAGCCTGAGCCCAGTCCTCAGGTAAGGCCTCTCAGGGCCTATATGAAGAGACAGCATATTGGGCTTGCCATGCCCCTAGGCCCCAATTTTTAACCATAGTTCGGGGTGTCCCTTCACTCTTCCCCAGGGCTCTGCTTTGGAATTCCTCTTCTGGTGGGACACCAGAGGTAACAAACCTGAAAGGAGTCCTCCCATCCCACAGATTGACGAAAAACAATTGGGATCGGGCCAAATCCACAGAGAGGAAGATTCGTCCATGGCCCATGAGACCTCCCCAACATTCCACGGCCATCGCTGAAACAAAATCCCGAGACAAAAGCCTGAGCAAGCGACTCAGACTCGCTCATTCTTCATATCCTGAAGAGTTCTTCTCATGGTTTGTAGTTCGGGCGTGCCATACCTACGTCCCCAAACTTAAGCTGAGTTTGTGTTTTCAGTCTTCTGTCCTCAAAGTACTGGGCCACACTCCCTCCAGGCTGGGGCCCCTGGAGCCACACATTAGGACTGCCCCCACCCAATCCATGGGAATTCTGCCCATTCCATTGTCAAAAATCGTACAAATTAGGAGAACCCTCCAAAGTCCCTGAGGCCATCCCAATAGTGTAGGTCGCCCGGGACAAAAAAGGGCGGTTGATACCAGCTGAGTATCTTCCTCCACTCATCTACCTCCACTCATACCAAGAAGATTGAACCAGACAGGACCCGAGGCCATTATCGGATCCATTGCTTTGGTTTACAGGCATGTCTCCTCAAAAGCCTGGATTCCAATACCAGCAGAGGGGATTTCCTGAGGCACCCATCAGAACAAATCTCGTCTCCACAAGGAAACTTGTGCATGGGAGCTATGTCAAAGCTTAGGAGAATACTTCAGGGTCCCGGTGCCACCTCTCCATTCCAAGGCCCTCATGGACACAAACACACATTAGGACCCATCCTCTGGAAAGTGCATTTCAACTCAGCCACCCCGGTTGCACCCGCAGATCCATTAGATCTAAACTGTCTTGTTGCTAGGAGACAATTGGAAGGCGAGGCGGACTTCCCAGGCATCCATCCTCGAACTGTGCTCTGGAGTCATTCCATATGGGATGTCCTGGAGCTGTCCAACAGGTCTCAATTGTCCCGCAGAAGGAATCCTTGAAGGGGGCATCCCACATCTCCCAACGTGGAAAACCTCCATGGCCTCGAGATTCCGCTCCCTTCATGAAGGGGCCGTCATGCACAGAAACTCCAACCTGAGCCAACGTCGGATCCTCGCCCTGACTTCAGATGCATGAGATATTGGTTCAGATCTGCAGGGGGTACCTGCCGTGCCCTCACCCTGAATCCGAAGTCTAGCTTGTGTTCTCAGACTTCCGTCCTCACTCTCCTGGCCCCGAAGCCCTCATGTTTGGCAATTCCGGACCGACAATGAAGCACTCTGCCTGCCCTCTAGAAAAAATATATTGCCTAATGAGCTGACCAGGCAGCTAAAATGAGGATAAACCTACACGGCACTCGAATGTACCCAAATTATATAGTCTAACCTGGGCACTAATGCACTGTCTGACACAACCTGAGCCCGGACCTGCTGACCAAAACCCAGACAGCTGACCGCACCCTGAGCACATCAGACCCGCCCTGGCCTTAGGTCATCATCTCTTCCCTACCTCAGTGTTCAAGCTTCAGAACCCAGACCTTATCTCCAATCACTGCCCACGGGTGACTGTGATCCAGAAATCAGAACTCTTCCTGACCCATGGCAAGAAACCTTGTGGTTGGCATGTTGTCCAACGTTCAGTGTAGGAGAAAACAGCATTCACCCTGAGGCCCCGCCCATTCTTGAGTGCGACGAGAGCATAAACACGCATTGTGACCTCAGCGAGAGTCCTGTCCTCTAGTAAGTCCTCTCAGTGGCTGGACCATTAGATGTCATAATGGGCTTGACATGTCCCTAGTCCCCAATTTTTAACCAGATTTCTGGTTGTCCAGTCGCCCCACCCCAGGGCTCTACTCTGGAATCCCTCATTTGGTGGGACATCTGAGGTTGAAAAACAAAATGAAACAAATCGACAACAACAACAAAAAAACGGACTTCTTCCATCCCCAGAATGACCGCAAACTCTTTGGACGGGACCGAACCCCCAGAGAGTAAGACTCGTCCATTTCCCATGAAGTCACCCGGCAGTTTCACGACTATGAGTGACACGATATCCAGAGACAAAAACTTGAGCAAGAGCCTCACACTCGCCCTTTTCTCATATCCCGAAGTGTTCTCCTCATGGTCTGTAGATCAGTCCTGCCATACCTATGACCCAAAACACAAGACGAGTTTGTGTTTTCAGACAACTGTCCAATCAGCTCTGGCCTACACACCCTACAGGCTCAGGGCCCTGGAGCCAAACCTGAGGACTGTACTTGCCCTCTCCAAGGGAATTGTATGTGCCCATTCCAATGGCCACAACCCTACTAATAGGATAACCTCCAAAGTCCCTGAAGCCATCCCAAGAGTTGTGGCTTCCCAGGACAAACAGGGGGCAATCTGAGCCCATCTGAGCACCTACCTGCACTCAGACCCCTAGACTGATGTCCCCAGAGGTAAAAAGGAACGAACAGGCCCCTAGGCACTAATCGGATCCATTGCTTTGGTTTCCAGGCATCTCTCCTCAGAGGCCTGTATTTCAATACCAGCATATGGCTGTTTCTTGACTCACCCATCGGAAGAAATCTCATCTACTCATGGGAAACATGCACGTTGGAGCTGTGTCAAAGCCTCTGTTTAGGAGAACCCTTCAGGGCCCCAGGGCCACCGCTTCATTCCAAGGTCTCCATAGACACAAAAACATATTAGGACACATCCACAGGAGAGTCCATTTCAACTCAGCCTCCTCGGTTTCCCGCCACATCCAGCAGATCTAACCTGTCTTGTTGCTTGGAGACAATTGGAATGCGAGGTGGGCTACCCAGCCATCCATCCTTAGAACCCTGCTCGGAATCGTTGGCCTGGAGCCAACCAACAGGTCTCAATTGTCCTGCAGAAGAATCTTTGCAGTTTGGAGCTTCTCACAACTCCCATCGTGGGAAAACCCCCATGTCCTCGTGATCCAACCCCCTTCAAGAAAGGGCCATCAGGGCAGAAAGTCCAACCTGAGCGATCGTCTGATCCTTGCCCTGACTTCAGATGCACGAGATCTCGATTGAGGTCTGTAGATTGTGCCTGCCATATCCTCACCCAGAAACCTAGGCCTAGCTTGGGTTCTAGGACTCCGTCCTCAGACTACTGGCCCACAAGCCCTCCAGTTGGGCAGTCCAGAACTACTATGCCGCACTCTGCCTGCCCTACATAAGTCAAACATTGCCCTCAGGGCTACCCCGAAACCGCAAATGAGGATCAACCTGCAGGCCATTCGGCTGTACCCCAAACATATAGGCTGACCTGGGCACTATTTCCCCTTCTGACCCAGCCTGAGCCTGGACCTCCTGGTCCCACCCAGACAGCTGGCCGCACACTGATCACATCGGACCCGCCATGGCCTTAGGTCGTCATCTCTTCCCAACTGCGGTTTTCAGGCTCCAGAACCTAGACCTTATCTCCAACCACTGCCCAGGGTTGAAAATGATGCAGAAATCAGAACTCTTTCCCCATGGCAAGAAACCTTGTGCTTGGCATGTTGTCCAACGTTCAGTGTATTTGAAACAAGCGTGGCCCATGAGGCCCAGCCCATGCTTGCGGGCCACATTGGTCACAAACACACATTGTGACCCTCAGCCTGAGCCCAGTCCTCAGGTAAGGCCTCTCAGGGCCTATATGAAGAGACAGCATATTGGGCTTGCCATGCCCCTAGGCCCCAATTTTTAACCATAGTTCGGGTTGTCCCTTCACTCTTCCCCAGGGCTCTGCTTTGGAATTCCTCTTTTGGTGGGACACCTGAGGTAACAAACCTGAAAGGAGTACTCCCATCCCACAGATTGACGAAAAACAATTGGGATCAGGCCAAATCCACAGAGAGGAAGATTCGTCCATGGCCCATGAGACCTCCCCAACATTCCACGGCCATCGCTGAAACAAAATCCAGAGACAAAAGCCTGAGCAAGCTCCTCAGATCACTCATTCTTCATATCATGAAGAGTTCTTCTCATGGTTTGTAGATCGGGCGTGCCATAACTACGTCCCCAAACTTAAGCTGAGTTTGTGTTTTCAGTCTTCTGTCCTCAAAGTCCTGGGCCACACTTCCTCCAGGCTGGGGCCCCTGGAGCCACACATTAGGACTGCCCCCACCCAATCCATGGGAATTCTGCCCATTCCATTGTCAAAAATCGTACAAATTAGGAGAACCCTCCAAAATCCCTGAGGCCATCCCAATAGTGTAGGTAGCCCAGGACAAAAAAAGGGCCGTTGATACCGGCTGAGCATCTACCTCCACTCATCTACCTCCACTCATACCAAGAAGATTGAACCAGACAGGACCCGAGGCCATTATCGGATCCATTGCTTTGGTTTACAGGCATGTCTCCTCAAAAGCCTGGATTCCAATACCAGCAGAGGGGATTTCCTGAGGCACCCATCAGAAAAAATCTCGTCTCCACAAGGAAACTTTTGCATGGGAGCTATGCCAAAGCTTAGGAGAATTCGTCAGGGTCCCGGTGCCACCTCCCCATTCCAAGGCCCTCATGGACACAAACACACGTTAGGACCCATCCTCTGGAAAGTGCATTTCAACTCAGCCACCCCGGTTGCTCCCGCAGATCCATTAGATCTAAACTGTCTTGTTGCTAGGAGACAATTGGAAGGCGAGGCAGACTTCCCAGGCATCCATCCTCGAACGGTGCTCTGGAGTCATTCCATATGGGATGTCCTGGAGCTGTCCTACAGGTCTCAATTGTCCCGCAGAAGGAATCCTTGAAGGGGGCATCCCACATCTCCCAACGTGGAAAACCTCCATGGCCTCGAGATTCCGCTCCCTTCATGAAGGGGCCGTCATGCACAGAAACTCCAACCTGAGCCAACGTCGGATCCTCGCCCTGACTTCATATGCATGAGATATTGGTTCAGATCTGCAGGGGGTACCTGCCGTGCCCTCACCCTGAATCCGAAGTCTAGCTTGTGTTCTCAGACTTCCGTCCTCACTCTCCTGGCCCCGAAGCCCTCAAGTTTGGCAATTCTGGACCGACAATGAAGCACTCTGCTTGCCCTATAGAAAAAATATATTGCCTAATGAGCAGACCAGGCAGCTTAAATGAAGATAAACCTACACGGCACTCGAATGTACCCAAATTTTATAGTCTAACCTGGGCACTAAAGCAGTGTCTGACACAACCTGAGCCCGGACCTGCTGACAAACACCCAGACAGCTGACCGCACGCTGAGTACATCAGACCCGCCATGGCCTTAGGTCATCATCTCTTCCCTACCTCAGTTTTCAGGCTTCAGAACCTAGACCTTATCTCCAATCACTGCCCACGGGTGACTGTGATGCAGAAATCAGAACTCTTCCTGACCCATGGCAAGAAACCTTGTGGTTGGCATGTTGTCCAACGTTCAGTGTAGGAAAAACCAGCATTCACCCTGAGGCCACGCCCATTCTTGAGTGCGACGAGAGCATAAACATGCATTGTGACCTCAGCGTGAGTCCTGTCCTCTAGTAAGTCCTCTCATTGGCAGGACCATTAGATGTCATAATGGGCTTGACATGTCCCTAGTCCCCAATTTTTAACCAGATTTCTGGTTGTCCAGTCGCCCCACCCCAGGGCTCTACTCTGGAATCCCTCATTTGGTGGGACATCTGAGGTTGAAAAACAAAATGAAACAAATCGTCAACAACAACAACAAAAAAACAGACTTCTTCCATCCCCAGAATGACGGCAAACTCTTTGGATGGGACCGAACCCCCAGAGAGTAAGACTCGTCCATTTCCCATGAAGTCACCCGGCAATTTCACGACCATGAGTGACACGATATCCAGAGACAAAAACTTGAGCAAGAGCCTCACACTCGCCCTTTTTTCATATCCCGAAGTGTTCTCCTCATGGTCTGTAGATCAGTCCTGCCATACCTATGACCCAAAACACAAGCCGAGTTTGTGTTTTCAGACAGCTGTCCAAACAGCTCTGGCCTACACACCTTACAGGCTCAGGGCCCTGGAGCCAAACCTGAGGACTGTACTTGCCCTCTCCAAGGGAATTGTATGTGCCCATTCCAATGGCCACAACCCTACTAATAGGATAACCTCCAAAGTCCCTGAGGCCATCCCAATAGTTGTGGCTTCCCAGGACAAACAGGGGGCAATCTGAGCCCATCTGAGCACCTACCTGCACTCAGACCCGTAGACTGATGTCCCCAGAGGTAAAAAGGAACAAATAGGCCACTAGGCACTAATCGGATCCATTGCTTTGGTTCCAGGCATCTCTCCTCAGAGGCCTGTATTTCAATACCAGCATATGGCTGTTTCTTGACTCACCCATCGGAAGAAATCTCATCTACACATGGGAAACATGCACGTTGGAGCTGTGTCAAGCCTCTGTTTAGGAGAACCCTTCAGGGCCCCAGGGCCACCGCTTCATTCCAAGGTCTCCATAGACACAAAAACATATTAGGACACATCCACAGGAGAGTCCATTTCAACTCAGCCTCCTCGGTTGCCCCCCACATCCAGCAGATCTAACCTGTCTTGTTTCTTGGAGACAATTGGAATGCGAGGTGGGCTACCCAGCCATCCATCCTTAGAACCCTGCTCGGAATCGTTGGCCTGGAGCCAACCAACAGGTCTCAATTGTCCTGCAGAAGAATCTTTGCAGTTTGGAGCTTCTCACAACTCCCATCGTGGGAAAACCCCCATGTCCTCGTGATCCAACCCCCTTCAAGAAAGGGCCATCAGGGCAGAAAGTCCAACCTGAGCGATCGTCTGATCCTTGCCCAGACTTCAGATGCACGAGATCTCTATTGAGGTCTGTAGATTGTGCCTGCCATATCCTCACCCAGAAACCTAGGCCTAGCTTGGGTTCTCAGACTCCGTCCTCAGACTACT
This sequence comes from Mustela nivalis, assembly GCF_964662115.1. Lineage (NCBI taxonomy): Eukaryota > Metazoa > Chordata > Mammalia > Carnivora > Mustelidae > Mustela > Mustela nivalis. The sequence continues at coordinate 916,381 of NW_028136515.1, forward strand.
GGCCCACAAGCCCTCCAGTTGGGCAAACGAGAACTACAATGCCGCACTCTGCCTGCCCTACAGAAGTAAAACATTGCCCTCAGGGCTATCCCGAAACCCCAAATGAGGATCAACCTGCACGCCAATCGGCTGTACCCCAAATATTTAGGCTGACCTGGGCACTATTTCCCCTTCTGACCCAGCCTGAGCCTGGACCTCCTGGTCCCACCCAGACAGCTGGCCGCACACTGAGCACATCGGACCCGCCATGGCCTTAGGTCGTCATCTCTTCCCAACTGCGGTGTTCAGGCTCCAGAACCTAGACCTTATCTCCAACCACTGCCCAGGGTTGAAAATGATGCAGAAATCAGAACTCTTTCCCCATGGCAAGAAACCTTGTGGTTGGAATGTTGTCCAACGTTCAGTGTAGTTGAAACAAGCGAGGCCCATGAGGCCCAGCCCATGCTTGCGGGCCACATTGGTCACAAACACACATTGTGACCCTCAGCCTGAGCCCAGTCCTCAGGTAAGGCCTCTCAGGGCCTATATGAAGAGACAGCATATTGGGCTTGCCATGCCCCTAGGCCCCAATTTTTAACCATATTTCGGGGTGTCCCTTCACTCTTCCCCAGGGCTCTGCTTTGGAATTCCTCTTTTGGTGGGACACCAGAGGTAACAAACCTGAAAGGAGTCCTCCCATCCCACAGATTGATGAAAAACAATTGGGATCGGGCCAAATCCACAGAGAGGAAGATTCATCCATGGCCCATGAGAACTCCCCAAAATTCCACGGCCATCGCTGAAACAAAATCCCGAGACAAAAGCCTGAGCAAGCGACTCAGACTCGCTCATTCTCCATATCCTGAAGAGTTCTTCTCATGGTTTGTAGATCGGGCTTGGCATACCTACGTCCCTAACTTAAGCTGAGTTTGTGTTTTCAGTATTCTGTCGTCAAAGTCCTGGGCCACACTCCCTCCAGGCTGGGGCCCCTGGAGCCACACATTAGGACTGCCCCCACCCAATCCATGGGAATTCTGCCCATTCCATTGTCAAAAATCGTACAAATTAGGAGAACCCTCCAAAGTCCCTGAGGCCATCCCAATAGTGTAGGTCGTCCGGGACAAAAAAGGGCAGTTGATACCAGCTGAGCATCTTCCTCCTCTCATCTACCTCCACTCATACCAAGAAGATTGAACCAGACAGGACCCGAGGCCATTATCGGATCCATTGCTTTGGTTAACAGGCATGTCTCCTCAAAAGCCTGGATTCCAATACCAGCAGAGGGGATTTCCTGAGGCACCCATCAGAACAAATCTCGTCTCCACAAGGAAACTTGTGCATGGGAGCTATGCCAAAGCTTAGGAGAATACTTCAGGGTCCCGGTGCCACCTCCCCATTCCAAGGCCCTCATGGACACAAACACACATTAGGACCCATCCTCTGGAAAGTGCATTTCAACTCAGGCACCCCAGTTGCTCCCGCAGATCCATTAGATCTAAACTGTCTTGTTGCTAGGAGACAATTGGAAGGCGAGGCGGACTTCCCAGGCATCCATCCTCAAATGGTGCTCTGGAGTCATTCCATATGGGATGTCCTGAGCTGTCCAACAGGTCTCAATTGTCCCGCAGGAGTAATCCTTGAAGGGGGCATCCCACATCTCCCAACGTGGAAAACCTCCATGGCCTCGAGATTCCGCTCCCTTCATGAAGGGGCCGTCATACACAGAAACTCCAAACTGAGCCAACGTCGGATCCTTGCCCTGACTTCAGATGCATGAGATATTGGTTCAGATCTGCAGGGGGTACCTGCCGTGCCCTCACCCTGAATCCCAGGTCTAGCTTGTGTTCTCAGACTTCTGTCCTCACTCTCCTGTCCCCGAAGCCCTCATGTTTGGCAATTCCGGACCGACAATGAAGCACTCTGCCTGCCCTCTAGAAAAAATATATTGCCTGGGGCGCCTGGGTGGCTCAGTGGGTTAAGCCACTGCCTTCGGCTCAGGTCATGATCTCAGGGTCCTGGGATCGAGTCCCACATCAGGCTCTCTGCTCCACAGGGAGCCTGCTTCCTCCTCTCTCTCTCTGCTTGCCTCTCTGCCTACTTGTGATCTCTCTCTGTCAAATAAAAAAATAAAATCTTTAAAAAAAAAACAAATGTTAAAAAAAAAAAAAAAAAAAAAAAAAAAAAAAAAAAAAAAAAAATATATTGCCTAATGAGCTGACCAGGCAGCTTAAATGAAGATAAACCTACACGGCACTCGAATGTACCCAAATTATATAGTCTAACCTGGGCACTAATGCACTGTCTGACACAACCTGAGCCCGGACCTGCTGACCAACACCCAGACAGCTGACCGCACCCTGAGCACATCAGACCCGCCCTGGCCTTAGGTCATCATCTCTTCCCTACTTCAGTTTTCAGGCTTCAGAACCTAGACCTTATCTCCTATCACTGCCCACGGGTGACTGTGATGCAGAAATCAGAACTCTTCCTGACCCATGGCAAGAAACCTTGTGGTTGGCATGTTGTCCAACGTTCAGTGTAGGAGAAAACAGCATTCACCCTGAGGCCCCGCCCATTCTTGAGTGCGACGAGAGCATAAACACGCATTGTGACCTCAGCGTGAGTCCTGTCCTCTAGTAAGTCCTCTCAGTGGCTGGACCATTAGATGTCATAATGGGCTTGACATGTCCCTAGTCCCCAATTTTTAACCAGATTTCTGGTTGTCCAGTCGCCCCACCCCAGGGCTCTACTCTGGAATCCCTCATTTGGTGGGACATCTGAGGTTGAATAACAAAATGAAACAAATCGACAACAACAACAAAAAAACGGACTTCTTCCATCCCCAGAATGACCGCAAACTCTTTGGACGGGACCGAACCCCCAGAGAGTAAGACTCGTCCATTTCCCTTGAAGTCACCCGGCAATTTCACGACCATGAGTGACACTATATCCAGAGACAAAAACATGAGCAAGAGCCTCACACTCGCCCTTTTTTCATATCCCGAAGTGTTCTCCTCATGGTCTGTAGATCAGTCCTGCCATACCTATGACCCAAAACATAAGCCGAGTTTGTGTTTTCAGACAACTGTCCAAACAGCTCTGGCGTAAACACCCTACAGGCTCAGGGCCCTGGAGCCAAACCTGAGGACTGTACTTGCCCTCTCCAAGGGAATTGTATGTGCCCATTCCAATGGCCACAATCCTACTAATAGGATAACCTCCAAAGTCCCTGAGGCCATCCCAATAGTTGTGGCTTCCCAGGACAAAGAGGGGCAATCTGAGCCCATCTGAGCACCTACATGCACTCAGACCCCTAGACTGATGTCCCCAGAGGTAAAAAGGAACGAACAGGCCCCTAGGCACTATTCGGATCCATTGCTTTGGTTTCCAGGAAACTCTCCTCAGAGGCCTGGATTTCAATACCAGCATATGGCTGTTTCTTGACTCACCCATCAGAACAAATCTCATCTACACATGGGAAACATGCACGTTGGAGCTGTGTCAAAGCCTCTGTTTAGGAGAACCCTTCAGGGCCCCAGGGCCACCGCTTCATTCCAAGGTCTCCATAGACACAAAAACATATTAGGACACATCCACAGGACAGTCCATTTCAACTCAGCCTCCTCGGTTGCCCCCCACATCCAGCAGATCTAACCTGTCTTGTTGCTTGGAGACAATTGGAATGCGAGGTGGGCTACCCAGCCATCCATCCTTAGAACCCTGCTCGGAATCATTGGCCTGGAGCCAACCAACAGGTCTCAATTGTCCTGCAGAAGAATCTTTGCAGTTTGGAGCTTCTCACAACTCCCATCGTGGGAAAACCCCATGTCCTCGTGATCCAACCCCCTTCAAGAAAGGACCATCAGGGCAGAAAATCCAACCTGAGCGAACGTCTGATCCATGCCCAGACTTCAGATGCACGAGATCTCTATTGAGGTCTGTAGATTGTGCCTGCCATATCCTCACCCAGAAACCTAGGCTTGGCTTGGGTTCTAAGACTCCGTCCTCAGACTACTGGCCCACAAGCCTTCCAGTTTGGCAATCCAGAACTACAATGCCGCACTCTGCCTGCCCTACAGAAGTAAAACATTGCCCTCAGGGCTACCCCGAAACCCCAAATGAGGATCAAAATGCACGCCATTCGGCTGTAAACCAAACATAGAGGCTGACCTGGGCACTATTTCCCCTTCTGACCCAGCCTGAGCCTGGACCTCCTGGTCCCACCCAGACAGCTGGCCGCACACTGAGCACATCGGACCCGCCATGGACTTAGGTCGTCATCTCTTCCCAACTGCGGTTTTCAGGCTCCAGGACCTAGACCTTATCTCCAACCACTGCCCAGGGTTGAAAACGATGCAGAAATCAGAACTCTTTCCCCATGGCAAGAAACCTTGTGCTTGGCATGTTGTCCAATGTTCAGTGTAGTTGAAACAAGCGTGGCCCATGAGGCTTAACCCATGCTTGCGGGTCACATTGGTCACAAACACACATTGTGACCCTCAGCCTGAGCCCAGTCCTCAGGTAAGGCCTCTCAGGGCCTATATGAAGAGACTGCATATTGTGCTTGCCATGCCTCTAGGCCCCAATTTTTAACCATAGTTCGGGGTGTCCCTTCACTCTTCCCCAGGGCTCTGCTTTGGAATTCCTCTTTTGGTGGGACACCAGAGGTAACAAACCTGAAAGGAGTCCTCCCATCCCACAGATTGATGAAAAACAATTGGGATCGGGCCAAATCCACAGAGAGGAAGATTCGTCCATGGCCCATGAGACCTCCCCAACATTCCACGGCCATCGCTGAAACAAAATCCAGAGACAAAAGCCTGAGCAAGCGCCTCAGACTCGCTCATTCTTCATATCCTGAAGAGTTCTTCTCATGGTTTGTAGATCGGGCGTGCCATACCTACGTCTCCAAACTTAAGCTGAGTTTGTGTTTTCAGTCTTCTGTCCTCAAAGTCCTTGGCCACACTCCCTCCAGGCTGGGGCCCCTGGAGCCACACATTAGGACTGCCCCCACCCAATCCATTGGAATTCTGCCCATTCCATTGTCAAAAATCGTACAAATTAGGAGAACCCTCCAAAGTCCCTGAGGCCATCCCAATAGTGTAGGTCGCCCGGGACAAAAAAGGGCGGTTGATACCAGCTGAGCATCTACCTCCACTCATCTACCTCCACTCATACCAAGAAGATTGAACCAGACAGGACCCGAGGCCATTATCGGATCCATTGCTTTGGTTTACAGGCATGTCTCCTCAAAAGCCTGGATTCCAATACCAGCAGAGGGGATTTCCTGAGGCACCATCAGAACAAATCTCGTCTCCACAAGGAAACTTGTGCATGGGAGCTATGGAAAGCTTAGGAGAACACTTCAGGGTCCCGGTGCCACCTCCCCTTTTCAAGGCCCTCATGGACACAAACACACATTAGTACCCATCCTCTGGAAAGTGCATTTCAACTCAGCCACCCCGGTTGCTCCCGCAGATCCATTAGATCTAAACTGTCTTGTTGCTAGGAGACAATTGGAAGGCGAGGCGGACTTCCCAGGCATCCATCCTCGAACGGTGCTCTGGAGTCATTCCATATGGGATGTCCTGGAGCTGTCCAACAGGTCTCAATTGTCCCGCAGAAGGAATCCTTGAAGGGGGCATCCCACATCTCCCAACGTGGAAAACCTCCATGGCCTCGAGATTCCGCTCCCTTCATGAAGGGGCCGTCATGCACAGAAACTCCAACCTGAGCCAACGTCGGATCCTCGCCATGACTTCAGATGCATGAGATATTGGTTCAGATCTGCAGGGGGTACCTGCCGTGCCCTGACCCTGAATCCGAAGTCTAGCTTGTGTTCTCAGACTTCCGTCCTCACTCTCCTGGCCCCGAAGCCCTCATGTTTGGCAATTCCGGACCGACAATGAAGCACTCTGCCTGCCCTCTAGAAAAAATATATTGCCTAATGAGCTGACCAGGCAGCTTAAATGAAGATAAACCTACACGGCACTCGAATGTACCCAAATTATATAGTCTAACCTGGGCACTAATGCACTGTCTGACACAACCTGAGCCCGGACCTGCTGACAAACACCCAGACAGCTGACGGCACCCTGAGCACATCAGACCCGCCCTGGCCTTAGGTCATCATCTCTTCCCTACCTCAGTTTTCAGGCTTCAGAACCTAGACCTTATCTCCAATCACTGCCCACGGGTGACTCTGATGCAGAAATCAGAACTCTTCCTGACCCATGGCAAGAAACCTTGTGGTTGGCATGTTGTCCAACGTTCAGTGTAGGAGAAAACAGCATTCACCCTAAGGCCCCGCCCATTCTTGAGTGCGTCGAGAGCATAAACACGCATTGTGACCTCAGCGTGAGTCCTGTCCTCTAGTAAGTCCTCTCAGTGGCTGGACCATTAGATGTCATAATGGGCTTGACATGTCACTAGTCCCCAATTTTTAACCAGATTTCTGGTTGTCCAGTCGCCCCACCCCAGGGCTCTACTCTGGAATCCCTCATTTGGTGGGACATCTGATGTTGAATAACAAAATGAAACAAATCGACAAAAACAACAACAAAAAAACGGACTTCTTCCATCCCCAGAATGACCGCAAACTCTTTGGACGGGACCGAACCCCCAGAGAGTAAGACTCGTCCATTTCCCATGAAGTCACCCGGCAATTTCACGACCATGAGTGACACGATATCCAGAGACAAAAACTTGAGCAAGAGCCTCACACTCGCCCTTTTTTCATATCCCGAAGTGTTCTCCTCATGGTCTGTAGATCAGTCCTGCCATACCTATGACCCAAAACATAAGCCGAGTTTGTGTTTTCAGACAACTGTCCAAACAGCTCTGGCCTACACACCCTACAGGTTCAGGGCCCTGGAGCCAAACCTGAGGACTGTACTTGCCCTCTCCAAGGGAATTGTATGTGCCCATTCCAATGGCCACAACCCTACTAATAGGATAACCTCCAAAATCCCTGAGGCCATCCCAATAGTTGTGGCTTCCCAGGACAAACAGGGGCAATCTGAGCCCATCAGAGCACCTACCTGCACTCAGACCCGTAGACTGATGTCCCCAGAGGTAAAATGGAACGAACAGGCCCCTAGGCACTAATCGGATCCATTGCTTTGGTTTCCAGGAAACTCTCCTCAGAGGCCTGGATTTCAATACCAGCATATGGCTGTTTCTTGACTCACCCATCAGAACAAATCTCATCTACACATGGGCAACATGCCCGTTGGAGCTGTGTCAAAGCCTCTGTTTAGGAGAACCCTTCAGGGCCCCAGGGCCACCGCTTCATTCCAAGGTCTCCATAGACACAAAAACATATTAGGACACATCCACAGGAGAGTCTATTTCAACTCAGCCTCCTCGGTTGCCCCCCACATCCAGCAGATCTAACCTGTCTTGTTGCTTGGAGACAATTGGAATGCGAGGTGGGCTACCCAGCCATCCATCCTTAGAACCCTGCTCGGAATCGTTGGCCTGGAGCCAACCAACAGGTCTCAATTGTCCTGCAGAAGAATCTTTGCAGTTTGGAGCTTCTCACAACTCCCATCGTGGGAAAACCCCCATGTCCTCGTGATCCAACCCCCTTCAAGAAAGGGCCATCAGGGCAGAAAGTCCAACCTGAGCGATCGTCTGATCCTTGCCCTGACTTCAGTTGCACGAGATCTCTATTGAGGTCTGTAGATTGTGCCTGCCATATCCTCACCCAGAAACCTAGGCCTAGCTTGGGTTCTCAGTCTCCGTCCTCAGACTACAGGCCCACAAGCCCTCCAGTTTGGCAATCCAGAACTACAATGCCGCACTCTGCCTGCCCTACAGAAGTAAAACATTGCCCTCAGGGCTACCCCGAAACCCCAAATGAGGAACAACCTGCACGCCATTCGGCTGTACCCAAAACATAGAAGCTGACCTGGGCACTATTTCCCCTTCTGACCCAGCCTGACCCTGGACCTCCTGGTCCCACCCAGACAGCTGGCCGCACACTGAGCACATCGGACCCGCCATGGCCTTAGGTCGTTATCTCTTCCCAACTGCGGTTTTCAGGCTCCAGAACCTAGACCTTATCTCCAACTACTGCCCAGGGTTGAAAATGATGCAGAAATCAGAACTCTTTCCCCATGGCAAGAAACCTTGTGGTTGGCATGTTGTCCAACGTTGAGTGGAGTTGAATCAAGCGTGGCCCATGAGGCCCAGCCCATGCTTGCGGGCCACATTGGTCACAAACACACATTGTGACCCTGAGCCTGAGCCCAGTCCTCAGGTAAGGCCTCTCAGGGCCTATATGAAGAGACAGCATATTGGTCTTGCCATGCCCCTAGGCCCCAATTTTTAACCATAGTTCGGGGTGTCCCTTCACTCTTCCTCAGGGCTCTGCTTTGGAATTCCTCTTTTGGTGGGACACCTGAGGTAACAAACCTGAAAGGTGGCCTCCCATCCCACAGATTGATGAAAAACAATTGGGATCGGGCCAAATCCACAGAGAGGAAGATTGTCCATGGCCCATGAGACCTCCCCAACATTCCACGGCCATCGCTGAAACAAAATCCAGAGACAAAAGCCTGAGCAAGCGCCTCAGACTCGCTCATTCTTCATATCCTGAAGAGTTCTTCTCATGGTTTGTAGATCGGGCGTGCCATACCTACGTCCCCAAACTTAAGCTGAGTTTGTGTTTTCAGACTTCTGTCCTCAAAGTCCTGGGCCACACTCCCTCCAGTCTGGGGCCCCTGGAGCCACACATTAGGACTGCCCCCACCCAATCCATGGGAATTCTGCCCATTCCATTGTCAAAAATCGTACAAATTAGGAGAACCCTCCAAAGTCCCTGAGGCCATCCCAATAGTGTAGGTCGCCCGGGACAAAAAAGGGCGGTTGATACCAGCTGAGCATCTTCCTCCACTCATCTACCTCCACTCATACCAAGAAGATTGAACCAGACAGGACCCGAGGCCATTATCGGATCCATTGCTTTGGTTTACAGGCATGTCTCCTCAAAAGCCTGGATTCCAATACCAGCAGAGGGGATTTCCTGAGGCACCCATCAGAACAAATCTCGTCTCCACAAGGAAACTTGTGCATGGGAGCTATGCCAAAGCTTAGGAGAATACTTCAGGGTCCCGGTGCCACCTCCCCATTCCAAGGCCCTCATGGACACAAACACACATTAGGACCCATCCTCTGGAAAGTGCATTTCAACTCAGCCACCCCGGTTGCTCCCGCAGATCCATTAGATCTAAACTGTCTTGTTGCTAGGAGACAATTGGAAGGCGAGGCGGACTTCCCAGGCATCCATCCTCGAACGGTGCTCTGGAGTCATTCCATATGGGATGTCCTGGAGCTGTCCAACAGGTCTCAAATGTCCCGCAGAAGGAATCCTTGAAGGGGGCATCCCACATCTCCCAACGTGGAAAACCTCCATGGCCTCGAGATTCCGCTCCCTTCATGAAGGGGCCGTCATGCACAGAAACTCCAAACTGAGCCAACGTCGGATCCTCGCCCTGACTTCAGATGCATGATATATTGGTTCAGATCTGCAGGGGGTACCTGCCGTGCCCTCACCCTGAATCCGAAGTCTAGCTTGTGTTCTCAGACTTCCGTCCTCACTCTCCTGGCCCCGAAGCCCTCATGTTTGGCAATTCTGGACCGACAATGAAGCACTCTGCCTGCCCTCTAGAAAAAATATATTGCCTAATGAGCTGACCAGGCAGCTTAAATGAAGATAAACCTACACGGCACTCGAATGTACCCAAATTATATAGTCTAACCTGGGAACTAATGCACTGTCTGACACAACCTGAGCCCGGACCTGCTGACAAACACCCAGACAGCTGACCGCACCCTGAGCACATCAGACCCGCCCTGGCCTTAGGTCATCATCTCTTCCCTACCTCAGTTTTCAGGCTTCAGAACCAAGACCTTATCTCCAATCACTGCCCACGGGTGACTCTGATGCAGAAATCAGAACTCTTCCTGACCCATGGCAAGAAACCTTGTGGTTGGCATGTTGTCCAACGTTCAGTGTAGGAGAAAACAGCATTCACCCTGAGGCCCCGCCCATTCTTGAGTGCGTCGAGAGCATAAACACGCATTGTGACCTCAGCGTGAGTCCTGTCCTCTAGTAAGTCCTCTCAGTGGCTGGACCATTAGATGTCATAATGGGCTTGACATGTCACTAGTCCCCAATTTTTAACCAGATTTCTGGTTGTCCAGTCGCCCCACCCCAGGGCTCTACTCTGGAATCCCTCATTTGGTGGGACATCTGAGGTTGAATAACAAAATGAAACAAATCGACAACAACAACAAAAAAACGGACTTCTTCCATCCCCAGAATGACCGCAAACTCTTTGGACGGGACCGAACCCCCAGAGAGTAAGACTCGTCCATTTCCCATGAAGTCACCCGGCAATTTCACGACCATGAGTGACACGATATCCAGAGACAAAAACTTGAGCAAGAGCCTCACACTCGCCCTTTTTTCATATCCCGAAGTGTTCTCCTCATGGTCTGTAGATCAGTCCTGCCATACCTATGAACCAAAACATAAGCCGAGTTTGTGTTTTCAGACAACTGTCCAAACAGCTCTGGCCTACACACCCTACAGGTTCAGGGCCCTGGAACCAAACCTGAGGACTGTACTTGCCCTCTCCAAGGGAATTGTATGTGCCCATTCCAATGGCCACAACCCTACTAATAGGATAACCTCCAAAGTCCCTGAGGCCATCCCAATAGTTGTGGCTTCCCAGGACAAACAGGGGCAATCTGAGCCCATCTGAGCACCTACCTGCACTCAGACCCGTAGACTGATGTCCCCAGAGGTAAAATGGAACGAACAGGCCCCTAGGCACTAATCGGATCCATTGCTTTGGTTTCCAGGAAACTCTCCTCAGAGGCCTGGATTTCAATACCAGCATATGGCTGTTTCTTGACTCACCCATCAGAACAAATCTCATCTACACATGGGCAACATGCCCGTTGGAGCTGTGTCAAAGCCTCTGTTTAGGAGAACCCTTCAGGGCCCCAGGGCCACCGCTTCATTCCAAGGTCTCCATAGACACAAAAACATATTAGGACACATCCACAGGAGAGTCCATTTCAACTCAGCCTCCTCGGTTGCCCCCCACATCCAGCAGATCTAACCTGTCTTGTTGCTTGGAGACAATTGGAATGCGAGGTGGGCTACCCAGCCATCCATCCTTAGAACCCTGCTCGGAATCGTTGGCCTGGAGCCAACCAACAGGTCTCAATTGTCCTGCAGAAGAATCTTTGCAGTTTGGAGCTTCTCACAACTCCCATCGTGGGAAAACCCCCATGTCCTCGTGATCCAACCCCCTTCAAGAAAGGGCCATCAGGGCAGAAAGTCCAACCTGAGCGATCGTCTGATCCTTGCCCTGACTTCAGTTGCACGAGATCTCTATTGAGGTCTGTAGATTGTGCCTGCCATATCCTCACCCAGAAACCTAGGCCTAGCTTGGGTTCTCAGACTCCGTCCTCAGACTACTGGCCCACAAGCCCTCCAGTTTGGCAATCCAGAACTACAATGCCGCACTCTGCCTGCCCTACAAAAGTAAAACATTGCCCTCAGGGCTACCCCGAAACCCCAAATGAGGAACAACCTGCACGCCATTCGGCTGTACCCAAAACATAGAAGCTGACCTGGGCACTATTTCCCCTTCTGACCCAGCCTGACCCTGGACCTCCTGGTCCCACCCAGACAGCTGGCCGCACACTGAGCACATCGGACCCGCCATGGCCTTAGGTCGTCATCTCTTCCCAACTGCGGTTTTCAGGCTCCAGAACCTAGACCTTATCTCCAACTACTTCCCAGGGTTGAAAATGATGCAGAAATCAGAACTCTTTCCCCATGGCAAGAAACCTTGTGGTTGGCATGTTGTCCAACGTTGAGTGTAGTTGAATCAAGCGTGGCCCATGAGGCCCAGCCCATGCTTGCGGGCCACATTGGTCACAAACACACATTGTGACCCTCAGCCTGAGTCCAGTCCTCAGGTAAGGCCTCTCAGGGCCTATATGAAGAGACAGCATATTGGGCTTGCCATGCCCCTAGGCCCCAATTTTTAACCATATTTCGGGGTGTCCCTTCACTCTTCCCCAGGGCTCTGCTTTGGAATTCCTCTTTTGGTGGGACACCTGAGGTAACAAACCTGAAAGGTGGCCTCCCATCCCACAGATTGATGAAAAACAATTGGGATCGGGCCAAATCCACAGAGAGGAAGATTCGTCCATGGCCCATGAGACCTCCCCAACATTCCACGGCCATCGCTGAAATAAAATCCAGAGACAAAAGCCTGAGCAAGCGCCTCAGACTCGCTCATTCTTCATATCCTGAAGAGTTCTTCTCATGGTTTGTAGATCGGGCGTGCCATACCTACGTCCCCAAACTTAAGCTGAGTTTTTGTTTTCAGTCTTCTGTCCTCAAAGTCCTGGGCCACACTCCCTCCAGGCTGGGGCCCCTGGAGCCACACATTAGGACTGCCCCCACCCAATCCATGGGAATTCTGCCCATTCCATTGTCAAAAATCGTACAAATTAGGAGAACCCTCCAAAGTCCCTGAGGCCATCCCAATAGTGTAGGTCGCCCGGGACAAAAAAGGGCGGTTGATACCAGCTGAGCATCTTCCTCCACTCATCTACCTCCACTCATACCAAGAAGATTGAACCAGACAGGACCCGAGGCCATTATCGGATCCATTGCTTTGGTTTACAGGCATGTCTCCTCAAAAGCCTGGATTCCAATACCAGCAGAGGGGATTTCCTGAGGCACCCATCAGAACAAATCTCGTCTCCACAAGGAAACTTGTGCATGGTAGCTATGCCAAAGCTTAGGAGAATACTTCAGGGTCCCGGTGCCAACTCCCCATTCCAAGGCCCTCATGGACACAAACACACATTAGGACCCATCCTCTGGAAAGTGCATTTCAACTCAGCCACCCCGGTTGCTCCCGCAGATCCATTAGATCTAAACTGTCTTGTTGCTAGGAGACAATTGGAAGGCGAGGCGGACTTCCCAGGCATCCATCCTCGAACGGTGCTCTGGAGTCATTCCATATGGGATGTCCTGGAGCTGTCCAACAGGTCTCAAATGTCCCGCAGAAGGAATCCTTGAAGGGGGCATCCCACATCTCCCAACGTGGAAAACCTCCATGGCCTCGAGATTCCGCTCCCTTCATGAAGGGGCCGTCATGCACAGAAACTCCAAACTGAGCCAACGTCGGATCCTTGCCCTGACTTCAGATGCATGAGATATTGGTTCAGATCTGCAGGGGGTACCTGCCGTGCCCTCACCCTGAATCCGAAGTCTAGCTTGTGTTCTCAGACTTCCGTCCTCACTCTCCTGGCCCCGAAGCCCTCATGTTTGGCAATTCCGGACCGACAATGAAGCACTCTGCCTGCCCTCTAGAAAAAATATATTGCCTAATGAGCTGACCAGGCAGCTTAAATGAAGATAAACCTACACGGCACTCGATTGTACCCAAATTATATAGTCTAACCTGGACACTAATGCACTGTCTGACACAACCTGAGCCCGGACCTGCTGACCAACACCCAGACAGCTGACCGCACCCTGAGCACATCAGACCCGCCCTGGCCTTAGGTCATCATCTCTTCCCTACCTCAGTTTTCAGGCTTCAGAACCTAGACCTTATCTCCAATCACTGCCCACGGGTGACTCTGATGCAGAAATCAGAACTCTTCCTGACCCATGGCAAGAAACCTTGTGGTTGGCATGTTGTCCAACGTTCAGTGTAGGAGAAAACAGCATTCACCCTGAGGCCCCGCCCATTCTTGAGTGCGTCGAGAGCATAAACACGCATTGTGACCTCAGCGTGAGTCCTGTCCTCTAGTAAGTCCTCTCAGTGGCTGGACCATTAGATGTCATAATGGGCTTGACATGTCACTAGTCCCCAATTTTTAACCAGATTTCTGGTTGTTCAGTCGCCCCACCCCAGGGCTCTACTCTGGAATCCCTCATTTGGTGGGACATCTGAGGTTGAATAACAAAATGAAACAAATCGACAACAACAACAAAAAAACGGACTTCTTCCATCCCCAGAATGACCGCAAACTCTTTGGACGGGACCGAACCCCCAGAGAGTAAGACTCGTCCATTTCCCATGAAGTCACCCGGCAATTTCACGACCATGAGTGACACGATATCCAGAGACAAAAACTTGAGCAAGAGCCTCACACTCGCCCTTTTTTCATATCCCGAAGTGTTCTCCTCATGGTCTGTAGATCAGTCCTGCCATACCTATGACCCAAAACATAAGCCGAGTTTGTGTTTTCAGACAACTGTCCAAACAGCTCTGGCCTACACACCCTACAGGTTCAGGGCCCTGGAGCCAAACCTGAGGACTGTACTTGCCCTCTCCAAGGGAATTGTATGTGCCCATTCCAATGGCCACAACCCTACTAATAGGATAACCTCCAAAATCCCTGAGGCCATCCCAATAGTTGTGGCTTTCCAGGACAAACAGGGGGCAATCTGAGCCCATCTGAGCACCTACCTGCACTCAGACCCGTAGACTGATGTCCCCAGAGGTAAAAAGGAACGAACAGGCCCTTAGGCACTAATCGGATCCATTGCTTTGGTTTCCAGGAAACTCTCCTCAGAGGCCTGGATTTCAATACCAGCATATGGCTGTTTCTTGACTCACCCATCAGAACAAATCTCATCAACACATGGGAAACATGCACGTTGGAGCTGTGTCAAAGCCTCTGTTTAGGAGAACCCTTCAGGGCCCCAGGGCCACCGCTTCATTCCAAGGTCTCCATAGACACAAAAACATATTAGGACACATCCACAGGAGAGTCCATTTCAACTCAGCCTCCTCGTTTGCCCCCCACATCCAGCAGATCTAACCTGTCTTGTTGCTTGGAGACAATTGGAATGCGAGGTGGGCTACCCAGCCATCCATCCTTAGAACCCTGCTCGGAATCGTTGGCCTGGAGCCAACCAACAGGTCTCAATTGTCCTGCATAAGAATCTTTGCAGTTTGGAGCTACTCACAACTCCCATCGTGGGAAAACCCCCATGTCCTCGTGATCCAACCCCCTTCAAGAAAGGGCCATCAGGGCAGAAAGTCCAAACTGAGCGATCGTCTGATCCTTGCCCTGACTTCAGATGCACGAGATCTCTATTGAGGTCTGTAGATTGTGCCTGCCATATCCTCACCCAGAAACCTAGGCCTAGCTTGGGTTCTCAGACTCCGTCCTCAGACTACTGGCCCACAAGCCCTCCAGTTTGGCAATCCAGAACTACAATGCCGCACTCTGCCTGCCCTACAGAAGTAAAACATTGCCCTCAGGGCTACCCCGAAACCCCAAATGAGGATAAACCTGCACGCCATTCGGCTGTACCCCAAACATAGAGGCTGACCTGGGCACTATTTCCCCTTCTGACCCAGCCTGAGCCTGGACCTCCTGGTCCCACCCAGACAGCTGGCCGCACACTGAGCACATTGGACCCGCCATGGCCTTAGGTCGTCATCTCTTCCCAACTGCGGTTTTCAGGCTCCAGAACCTATACCTTATCTCCAACCACTGCCCAGGGTGGAAAATGATGCAGAAATCAGAACTCTTTCCCCATGGCAAGAAACCTTGTGGTTGGCATGTTGTCCAACGTTCAGTGTAGTTGAAACAAGCGTGGCCCATGAGGCCCAGCCCATGCTTGCGGGCCACATTGGTCCCAAACACACATTGTGACCCTCAGCCTGAGCCCAGTCCTCAGGTAAGGCCTCTCAGGGCCTATATGAAGAGACAGCATATTGGGCTTGCCATGCCCCTAGGCCCCAATTTTTAACCATAGTTCGGGGTGTCCCTTCACTCTTCCCCAGGGCTCTGCTTTGGAATTCCTCTTTTGGTGGGACACCTGAGGTAACAAACCTGAAAGAAGTCCTCCCATCCCACAGATTGACGAAAAACAATTGGGATCGGGCCAAATGCACAGAGAGGAAGATTCGTCCATGGCCCATGAGACCTCCCCAACATTCCACGGCCGTCGCTGAAACAAAATCCAGAGACAAAAGCCTTAGCAAGCGCCTCAGACTCGCTCATTCTTCATATCCTGAAGAGTTCTTCTCATGGTTTGTAGATTGGGCGTGCCATACCTACGTCCCCAAACTTAAGCTGAGTTTGTGTTTTCAGTCTTCTGTCCTCAAAGTCCTGGGCCACACTCCCTCCAGGCTGGGGCCCCTGGAGCCACACATTAGGACTGCCCCCACCCAATCCATGGGAATTCTGCCCATTCCATTGTCAAAAATCGTACAAATTAGGAGAACCCTCCAAAGTCCCTGAGGCCATCCCAATAGTGTAGGTCGCCCGGGACAAAAAAGGGCGGTTGATACCAGCTGAGCATCTTCCTCCACTCATCTACCTCCACTCATACCAAGAAGATTGAACCAGACAGGACCCGAGGCCATTATCGGATCCATTGCTTTGGTTTACAGGCATGTCTCCTCAAAAGCCTGGATTCCAATACCAGCAGAGGGGATTTCCTGAGGCACCCATCAGAACAAATCTCGTCTCCACAAGGAAACTTGTGCATGGGAGCTATGCCAAAGCTTAGGAGAATACTTCAGGGTCCCGGTGCCACCTCCCCATTCCAAGGCCCTCATGGACACAAACACACATTAGGACCCATCCTCTGGAAAGTGCATTTCAACTCAGCCACCCCGGTTGCTCCCGCAGATCCATTAGATCTAAACTGTCTTGTTGCTAGGAGACAATTGGAAGGCGAGGCGGACTTCCCAGGCATCCATCCTCGAACGGTGCTCTGGAGTCATTCCATATGGGATGTCCTGGAGCTGTCCAACAGGTCTCAATTGTCCCGCAGAAGGAATCCTTGAAGGGGGCATCCCACATCTCCCAACGTGGAAAACCTCCATGGCCTCGAGATTCCGCTCCCTTCATGAAGGGGCCGTCATGCACAGAAACTCCAAACTGAGCCAACGTCGGATCCTCGCCCTGAATTCAGATGCATGAGATATTGGTTCAGATCTGCAGGGGGTACCTGCCGTGCCCTCACCCTGAATCCGAAGTCTAACTTGTGTTCTCAGACTTCCGTCCTCACTCTCCTGGCCCCGAAGCCCTCATGTTTGGCAATTCCGGACCGACAATGAAGCACTCTGCCTGCCCTCTAGAAAAAATATATTGCCTAATGAGCTGACCAGGCAGCTTAAATGAAGATAAACCTACACGGCACTCGAATGTACCCAAATTATATAGTCTAACCTGGGCACTAATGCACTGTCTGACACAACCTGAGCCCGGACCTGCTGACCAACACCCAGAGAGCTGACCGCACCCTGAGCACATCAGACCCGCCCTGGCCTTAGGTCATCATCTCTTCCCTACCTCAGTTTTCAGGCTTCAGAACCTAGACCTTATCTCCAATCACTGCCCACGGGTGACTCTGATGCAGAAATCAGAACTCTTCCTGACCCATGGCAAGAAACCTTGTAGTTGGCATGTTGTCCAACGTTCAGTGTAGGAGAAAACAGCATTCACCCTGAGGCCCCGCCCATTCTTGAGTGCGTCGAGAGCATAAACACGCATTGTGACCTCAGCGTGAGTCCTGTCCTCTAGTAAGTCCTCTCAGTGGCTGGACCATTAGATGTCATAATGGGCTTGACATGTCACTAGTCCCCAATTTTTAACCAGATTTCTGGTTGTCCAGTCGCCCCACCCCAGGGCTCTACTCTGGAATCCCTCATTTGGTGGGACATCTGAGGTTGAATAACAAAATGAAACAAATTGACAACAACAACAAAAAAACGGACTTCTTCCATCCCCAGAATGACCGCAAACTCTTTGGACGGGACCGAACCCCCAGAGAGTAAGACTCGTCCATTTCCCATGAAGTCACCCGGCAATTTCACGACCATGAGTGACACGATATCCAGAGACAAAAACTTGAGCAAGAGCCTCACACTCGCCCTTTTTTCATATCCCGAAGTGTTCTCCTCATGGTCTGTAGATCAGTCCTGCCATACCTATGAACCAAAACATAAGCCGAGTTTTTGTTTTCAGACAACTGTCCAAACAGCTCTGGCCTACACACCCTACAGGTTCAGGGCCCTGGAGCCAAACCTGAGGACTGTACTTGCCCTCTCCAAGGGAATTGTATGTGCCCATTCCAATGGCCACAACCCTACTAATAGGATAACCTCCAAAATCCCTGAGGCCATCCCAATAGTTGTGGCTTCCCAGGACAAACAGGGGCAATCTGATCCCATCTGAGCACCTACCTGCACTCAGACCCCTAGACTGATGTCCCCAGAGGTAAAAAGGAACGAACAGGCCCCTAGGCACTAATCGGATCCATTGCTTTGGTTTCCACGAAACTCTCCTCAGAGGCCTGGATTTCAATACCAGCATATGGCTGTTTCTTGACTCACCCATCAGAACAAATCTCATCTACACATGGGCAACATGCCCGTTGGAGCTGTGTCAAAGCCTCTGTTTAGGAGAACCCTTCAGGGCCCCAGGGCCACCGCTTCATTCCAAGGTCTCCATAGACACAAAAACATATTAGGACACATCCACAGGAGAGTCCATTTCAACTCAGCCTCCTCGGTTGCCCCCCACATCCAGCAGATCTAACCTGTCTTGTTGCTTGGAGACAATTGGAATGCGAGGTGGGCTACCCAGCCATCCATCCTTAGAACCCTGCTCGGAATCGTTGGCCTGGAGCCAACCAACAGGTCTCAATTGTCCTGCAGAAGAATCTTTGCAGTTTGGAGCTTCTCACAACTCCCATCGTGGGAAAACCCCCATGTCCTCGTGATCCAACCCCCTTCAAGAAAGGGCCATCAGGGCAGAAAGTCCAACCTGAGCGATCGTCTGATCCTTGCCCTGACTTCAGTTGCACGAGATCTCTATTGAGGTCTGTAGATTGTGCCTGCCATATCCTCACCCAGAAACCTAGGCCTAGCTTGGGTTCTCAGACTCCGTCCTCAGACTACTGGCCCACAAGCCCTCCAGTTTGGCAATCCAGAACTACAATGCCGCACTCTGCCTGCCCTACAGAAGTAAAACATTGCCCTCAGGGCTACCCCGAAACCCCAAATGAGGAACAACCTGCACGCCATTCGGCTGTACCCAAAACATAGAAGCTGACCTGGGCACTATTTCCCCTTCTGACCCAGCCTGACCCTGGACCTCCTGGTCCCACCCAGACAGCTGGCCGCACACTGAGCACATCGGACCCGCCATGGCCTTAGGTCGTCATCTCTTCCCAACTGCGGTTTTCAGGCTCCAGAACCTAGACCTTATCTCCAACTACTGCCCAGGGTTGAAAATGATGCAGAAATCAGAACTCTTTCCCCATGGCAAGAAACCTTGTGGTTGGCATGTTGTCCAACGTTCAGTGTAGTTGAATCAAGCGTGGCCCATGAGGCCCAGCCCATGCTTGCGGGCCACATTGGTCACAAACACACATTGTGACCCTCAGCCTGAGCCCAGTCCTCAGGTAAGGCCTCTCAGGGCCTATATGAAGAGACAGCATATTGGGCTTGCCATGCCCCTAGGCCCCAATTTTTAACCATATTTCGGGGTGTCCCTTCACTCTTCCTCAGGGCTCTGCTTTGGAATTCCTCTTTTGGTGGGACACCTGAGGTAACAAACCTGAAAGGTGGCCTCCCATCCCACAGATTGATGAAAAACAATTGGGATCGGGCCAAATCCACAGAGAGGAAGATTGTCCATGGCCCATGAGACCTCCCCAATATTCCACGGCCATCGCTGAAACAAAATCCAGAGACAAAAGCCTGAGCAAGCGCCTCAGACTCGCTCATTCTTCATATCCTGAAGAGTTCTTCTCATGGTTTGTAGATCGGGCGTGCCATACCTACGTCCCCAATCTTAAGCTGAGTTTGTGTTTTCAGTCTTCTGTCCTCAAAGTCCTGGGCCACACTCCCTCCAGGCTGGGGCCCCTGGAGCCACACATTAGGACTGCCCCCACCCAATCCATGGGAATTCTGCCCATTCCATTGTCAAAAATCGTACAAATTAGGAGAACCCTCCAAAGTCCCTGAGGCCATCCCAATAGTGTAGGTCGCCCGGGACAAAAAAGGGCGGTTGATACCAGCTGAGCATCTTCCTCCACTCATCTACCTCCACTCATACCAAGAAGATTGAACCAGACAGGACCCGAGGCCATTATCGGATCCATTGCTTTGGTTTACAGGCATGTCTCCTCAAAAGCCTGGATTCCAATACCAGCAGAGGGGATTTCCTGAGGCACCCATCAGAACAAATCTCGTCTCCACAAGGAAACTTGTGCATGGGAGCTATGCCAAAGCTTAGGAGAATACTTCAGGGTCCCGGTGCCACCTCCCCATTCCAAGGCCCTCATGGACACAAACACACATTAGGACCCATCCTCTGGAA
Organism: Mustela nivalis; assembly: GCF_964662115.1. NCBI lineage: Eukaryota > Metazoa > Chordata > Mammalia > Carnivora > Mustelidae > Mustela > Mustela nivalis. The sequence goes on from NW_028136515.1 coordinate 936,766, forward strand.
AGTGCATTTCAACTCAGCCACCCCGGTTGCTCCCGCAGATCCATTAGATCTAAACTGTCTTGTTGCTAGGAGACAATTGGAAGGCGAGGCGGACTTCCCAGGCATCCATCCTCGAACGGTGCTCTGGAGTCATTCCATATGGGATGTCCTGGAGCTGTCCAACAGGTCTCAAATGTCCCGCAGAAGGAATCCTTGAAGGGGGCATCCCACATCTCCCAACGTGGAAAACCTCCATGGCCTCGAGATTCCGCTCCCTTCATGAAGGGGCCGTCATGCACAGAAACTCCAAACTGAGCCAACGTCGGATCCTTGCCCTGACTTCAGATGCATGAGATATTGGTTCAGATCTGCAGGGGGTACCTGCCGTGCCCTCACCCTGAATCCGAAGTCTAGCTTGTGTTCTCAGACTTCCGTCCTCACTCTCCTGGCCCCGAAGCCCTCATGTTTGGCAATTCCGGACCGACAATGAAGCACTCTGCCTGCCCTCTAGAAAAAATATATTGCCTAATGAGCTGACCAGGCAGCTTAAATGAAGATAAACCTACACGGCACTCGAATGTACCCAAATTATATAGTCTAACCTGGGCACTAATGCACTGTCTGACACAACCTGAGCCCGGACCTGCTGACCAACACCCAGAGAGCTGACCGCACCCTGAGCACATCAGACCCGCCCTGGCCTTAGGTCATCATCTCTTCCCTACCTCAGTTTTCAGGCTTCAGAACCTAGACCTTATCTCCAATCACTGCCCACGGGTGACTCTGATGCAGAAATCAGAACTCTTCCTGACCCATGGCAAGAAACCTTGTGGTTGGCATGTTGTCCAACGTTCAGTGTAGGAGAAAACAGCATTCACCCTGAGGCCCCGCCCATTCTTGAGTGCGTCGAGAGCATAAACACGCATTGTGACCTCAGCGTGAGTCCTGTCCTCTAGTAAGTCCTCTCAGTGGCTGGACCATTAGATGTCATAATGGGCTTGACATGTCACTAGTCCCCAATTTTTAACCAGATTTCTGGTTGTCCAGTCGCCCCACCCCAGGGCTCTACTCTGGAATCCCTCATTTGGTGGGACATCTGAGGTTGAATAACAAAATGAAACAAATCGACAACAACAACAAAAAAACGGACTTCTTCCATCCCCAGAATGACCGCAAACTCTTTGGACGGGACCGAACCCCCAGAGAGTAAGACTCGTCCATTTCCCATGAAGTCACCCGGCAATTTCACGACCATGAGTGACACGATATCCAGAGACAAAAACTTGAGCAAGAGCCTCACACTCGCCCTTTTTTCATATCCCGAAGTGTTCTCCTCATGGTCTGTAGATCAGTCCTGCCATACCTATGAACCAAAACATAAGCCGAGTTTGTGTTTTCAGACAACTGTCCAAACAGCTCTGGCCTACACACCCTACAGGTTCAGGGCCCTGGAGCCAAACCTGAGGACTGAACTTGCCCTCTCCAAGGGAATTGTATGTGCCCATTCCAATGGCCACAACCCTACTAATAGGATAACCTCCAAAATCCCTGAGGCCATCCCAATAGTTGTGGCTTCCCAGGACAAACAGGGGCAATCTGAGCCCATCTGAGCACCTACCTGCACTCAGACCCGTAGACTGATGTCCCCAGAGGTAAAATGGAACGAACAGGCCCCTAGGCACTAATCGGATCCATTGCTTTGGTTTCCAGGAAACTCTCCTCAGAGGCCTGGATTTCAATACCAGCATATGGCTGTTTCTTGACTCACCCATCAGAACAAATCTCATCTACACATGGGCAACATGCCCGTTGGAGCTGTGTCAAAGCCTCTGTTTAGGAGAACCCTTCAGGGCCCCAGGGCCACCGCTTCATTCCAAGGTCTCCATAGACACAAAAACATATTAGGACACATCCACAGGAGAGTCCATTTCAACTCAGCCTCCTCGGTTGCCCCCCACATCCAGCAGATCTAACCTGTCTTGTTGCTTGGAGACAATTGGAATGCGAGGTGGGCTACCCAGCCATCCATCCTTAGAACCCTGCTCGGAATCGTTGGCCTGGAGCCAACCAACAGGTCTCAATTGTCCTGCAGAAGAATCTTTGCAGTTTGGAGCTTCTCACAACTCCCATCGTGGGAAAACCCCCATGTCCTCGTGATCCAACCCCCTTCAAGAAAGGGCCATCAGGGCAGAAAGTCCAACCTGAGCGATCGTCTGATCCTTGCCCTGACTTCAGTTGCACGAGATCTCTATTGAGGTCTGTAGATTGTGCCTGCCATATCCTCACCCAGAAACCTAGGCCTAGCTTGGGTTCTCAGACTCCGTCCTCAGACTACTGGCCCACAAGCCCTCCAGTTTGGCAATCCAGAACTACAATGCCGCACTCTGCCTGCCCTACAGAAGTAAAACATTGCCCTCAGGGCTACCCCGAAACCCCAAATGAGGAACAACCTGCACGCCATTCGGCTGTACCCAAAACATAGAAGCTGACCTGGGCACTATTTCCCCTTCTGACCCAGCCTGACCCTGGACCTCCTGGTCCCACCCAGACAGCTGGCCGCACACTGAGCACATCGGACCCGCCATGGCCTTAGGTCGTCATCTCTTCCCAACTGCGGTTTTCAGGCTCCAGAACCTAGACCTTATCTCCAACTACTGCCCAGGGTTGAAAATGATGCAGAAATCAGAACTCTTTCCCCATGGCAAGAAACCTTGTGGTTGGCATGTTGTCCAACGTTGAGTGTAGTTGAATCAAGCGTGGCCCATGAGGCCCAGCCCATGCTTGCGGGCCACATTGGTCACAAACACACATTGTGACCCTCAGCCTGAGTCCAGTCCTCAGGTAAGGCCTCTCAGGGCCTATATGAAGAGACAGCATATTGGGCTTGCCATGCCCCTAGGCCCCAATTTTTAACCATATTTCGGGGTGTCCCTTCACTCTTCCTCAGGGCTCTGCTTTGGAATTCCTCTTTTGGTGGGACACCTGAGGTAACAAACCTGAAAGGTGGCCTCCCATCCCACAGATTGATGAAAAACAATTGGGATCGGGCCAAATCCACAGAGAGGAAGATTGTCCATGGCCCATGAGACCTCCCCAACATTTCACGGCCGTCGCTGAAATAAAATCCAGAGACAAAAGCCTGAGCAAGCGCCTCAGACTCGCTCATTCTTCATATCCTGAAGAGTTCTTCTCATGGTTTGTAGATCGGGCGTGCCATACCTACGTCCCCAAACTTAAGCTGAGTTTGTGTTTTCAGTCTTCTGTCCTCAAAGTCCTGGGCCACACTCCCTCCAGGCTGGGGCCCCTGGAGCCACACATTAGGACTGCCCCCACCCAATCCATGGGAATTCTGCCCATTCCATTGTCAAAAATCGTACAAATTAGGAGAACCCTCCAAAGTCCCTGAGGCCATCCCAATAGTGTAGGTCGCCCGGGACAAAAAAGGGCGGTTGATACCAGCTGAGCATCTTCCTCCACTCATCTACCTCCACTCATACCAAGAAGATTGAACCAGACAGGACCCGAGGCCATTATCGGATCCATTGCTTTGGTTTACAGGCATGTCTCCTCAAAAGCCTGGATTCCAATACCAGCAGAGGGGATTTCCTGAGGCACCCATCAGAACAAATCTCGTCTCCACAAGGAAACTTGTGCATGGGAGCTATGCCAAAGCTTAGGAGAATACTTCAGGGTCCCGGTGCCACCTCCCCATTCCAAGGCCCTCATGGACACAAACACACATTAGGACCCATCCTCTGGAAAGTGCATTTCAACTCAGCCACCCCGGTTGCTCCCGCAGATCCATTAGATCTAAACTGTCTTGTTGCTAGGAGACAATTGGAAGGCGAGGCGGACTTCCCAGGCATCCATCCTCGAAAGGTGCTCTGGAGTCATTCCATATGGGATGTCCTGGAGCTGTCCAACAGGTCTCAATTGTCCCGCAGAAGGAATCCTTGAAGGGGGCATCCCACATCTCCCAACGTGGAAAACCTCCATGGCCTCGAGATTCCGCTCCCTTCATGAAGGGGCCGTCATGCACAGAAACTCCAAACTGAGCCAACGTCGGATCCTCGCCCTGAATTCAGATGCATGAGATATTGGTTCAGATCTGCAGGGGGTACCTGCCGTGCCCTCACCCTGAATCCGAAGTCTAGCTTGTGTTCTCAGACTTCCGTCCTCACTCTCCTGGCCCCGAAGCCCTCATGTTTGGCAATTCCGGACCAACAATGAAGCACTCTGCCTGCCCTCTAGAAAAAATATATTGCCTAATGAGCTGACCAGGCAGCTTAAATGAAGATAAACCTACACGGCACTCGATTGTACCCAAATTATATAGTCTAACCTGGGCACTAATGCACTGTCTGACACAACCTGAGCCCGGACCTGCTGACCAACACCCAGACAGCTGACCGCACCCTGAGCACATCAGACCCGCCCTGGCCTTAGGTCATCATCTCTTCCCTACCTCAGTTTTCAGGCTTCAGAACCTAGACCTTATCTCCAATCACTGCCCACGGGTGACTCTGATGCAGAAATCAGAACTCTTCCTGACCCATGGCAAGAAACCTTGTGGTTGGCATGTTGTCCAACGTTCAGTGTAGGAGAAAACAGCATTCACCCTGAGGCCCCGCCCATTCTTGAGTGCGTCGAGAGCATAAACACGCATTGTGACCTCAGCGTGAGTCCTGTCCTCTAGTAAGTCCTCTCAGTGGCTGGACCATTAGATGTCATAATGGGCTTGACATGTCACTAGTCCCCAATTTTTAACCAGATTTCTGGTTGTCCAGTCGCCCCACCCCAGGGCTCTACTCTGGAATCCCTCATTTGGTGGGACATCTGAGGTTGAATAACAAAATGAAACAAATCGACAACAACAACAAAAAAACGGACTTCTTCCATCCCCAGAATGACCGCAAACTCTTTGGACGGGACCGAACCCCCAGAGAGTAAGACTCGTCCATTTCCCATGAAGTCACCCGGCAATTTCACGACCATAAGTGACACGATATCCAGAGACAAAAACTTGAGCAAGAGCCTCACACTCGCCCTTTTTTCATATCCCGAAGTGTTCTCCTCATGGTCTGTAGATCAGTCCTGCCATACCTATGAACCAAAACATAAGCCGAGTTTGTGTTTTCAGACAACTGTCCAAACAGCTCTGGCCTACACACCCTACAGGTTCAGGGCCCTGGAGCCAAACCTGAGGACTGTACTTGCCCTCTCCAAGGGAATTGTATGTGCCCATTCCAATGGCCACAACCCTACTAATAGGATAACCTCCAAAATCCCTGAGGCCATCCCAATAGTTGTGGCTTCCCAGGACAAACAGGGGCAATCTGAGCCCATCTGAGCACCTACCTGCACTCAGACCCGTAGACTGATGTCCCCAGAGGTAAAATGGAACGAACAGGCCCCTAGGCACTAATCGGATCCATTGCTTTGGTTTCCAGGCATCTCTCCTCAGAGGCCTGGATTTCAATACCAGCATATGGCTGTTTCTTGACTCACCCATCAGAACAAATCTCATCTACACATGGGAAACATGCACGTTGAAGCTGTGTCAAAGCCTCTGTTTAGGAGAACCCTTCAGGGCCCCAGGGCCACCGCTTCATTCCAAGGTCTCCATAGACACAAAAACATATTAGGACACATCCACAGGAGAGTCCATTTCAACTCAGCCTCCTCGTTTGCCCCCCACATCCAGCAGATCTAACCTGTCTTGTTGCTTGGAGACAATTGGAATGCGAGGTGGGCTACCCAGCCATCCATCCTTAGAACCCTGCTCGGAATCGTTGGCCTGGAGCCAACCAACAGGTCTCAATTGTCCTGCAGAAGAATCTTTGCAGTTTGGAGCTTCTCACAACTCCCATCGTGGGAAAACCCCCATGTCCTCGTGATCCAACCCCCTTCAAGAAAGGGCCATCAGGGCAGAAAGTCCAACCTGAGCGATCGTCTGATCCTTGCCCTGACTTCAGTTGCACGAGATCTCTATTGAGGTCTGTAGATTGTGCCTGCCATATCCTCACCCAGAAACCTAGGCCTAGCTTGGGTTCTCAGACTCCGTCCTCAGACTACTGGCCCACAAGCCCTCCAGTTTGGCAATCCAGAACTACAATGCCGCACTCTGCCTGCCCTACAGAAGTAAAACATTGCCCTCAGGGCTACCCCGAAACCCCAAATGAGGAACAACCTGCACGCCATTCGGCTGTACCCAAAACATAGAAGCTGACCTGGGCACTATTTCCCCTTCTGACCCAGCCTGACCCTGGACCTCCTGGTCCCACCCAGACAGCTGGCCGCACACTGAGCACATCGTACCCGCCATGGCCTTAGGTCGTCATCTCTTCCCAACTGCGGTTTTCAGGCTCCAGAACCTAGACCTTATCTCCAACTACTGCCCAGGGTTGAAAATGATGCAGAAATCAGAACTCTTTCCCCATGGCAAGAAACCTTGTGGTTGGCATGTTGTCCAACGTTTAGTGTAGTTGAATCAAGCGTGGCCCATGAGGCCCAGCCCATGCTTGCGGGCCACATTGGTCACAAACACACATTGTGACCCTCAGCCTGAGCCCAGTCCTCAGGTAAGGCCTCTCAGGGCCTATATGAAGAGACAGCATATTGGGCTTGCCATGCCCCTAGGCCCCAATTTTTAACCATAGTTCGGGGTGTCCCTTCACTCTTCCCCAGGGCTCTGCTTTGGAATTCCTCTTTTGGTGGGACACCTGAGGTAACAAACCTGAAAGGTGGCCTCCCATCCCACAGATTGATGAAAAACAATTGGGATCGGGCCAAATCCACAGAGAGGAAGATTGTCCATGGCCCATGAGACCTCCCCAACATTCCACGGCCATCGCTGAAACAAAATCCAGAGACAAAAGCCTGAGCAAGCGCCTCAGACTCGCTCATTCTTCATATCCTGAAGAGTTCTTCTCATGGTTTGTAGATCGGGCGTGCCATACCTACGTCCCCAAACTTAAGCTGAGTTTGTGTTTTCAGACTTCTGTCCTCAAAGTCCTGGGCCACACACCCTCCAGGCTGGGGCCCCTGGAGCCACACATTAGGACTGCCCCCACCCAATCCATGGGAATTCTGCCCATTCCATTGTCAAAAATCGTACAAATTAGGAGAACCCTCCAAAGTCCCTGAGGCCATCCCAATAGTGTAGGTCGCCCGGGACAAAAAAGGGCGGTTGATACCAGCTGAGCATCTTCCTCCACTCATCTACCTCCACTCATACCAAGAAGATTGAACCAGACAGGACCCGAGGCCATTATCTGATCCATTGCTTTGGTTTACAGGCATGTCTCCTCAAAAGCCTGGATTCCAATACCAGCAGAGGGGATTTCCTGAGGCACCCATCAGAACAAATCTCGTCTCCACAAGTAAACTTGTGCATGGTAGCTATGCCAAAGCTTAGGAGAATACTTCAGGGTCCCGGTGCCACCTCCCCATTCCAAGGCCCTCATGGACACAAACACACATTAGGACCCATCCTCTGGAAAGTGCATTTCAACTCAGCCACCCCGGTTGCTCCCGCAGATCCATTAGATCTAAACTGTCTTGTTGCTAGGAGACAATTGGAAGGCGAGGCGGACTTCCCAGGCATCCATCCTCGAACGGTGCTCTGGAGTCATTCCATATGGGATGTCCTGGAGCTGTCCAACAGGACTCAAATGTCCCGCAGAAGGAATCCTTGAAGGGGGCATCCCACATCTCCCAACGTGGAAAACCTCCATGGCCTCGAGATTCCGCTCCCTTCATGAAGGGGCCGTCATGCACAGAAACTCCAAACTGAGCCAACGTCGGATCCTCGCCCTGACTTCAGATGCATGAGATATTGGTTCAGATCTGCAGGGGGTACCTGCCGTGCCCTCACCCTGAATCCGAAGTCTAGCTTGTGTTCTCAGACTTCCGTCCTCACTCTCCTGGCCCCGAAGCCCTCATGTTTGGCAATTCTGGACCGACAATGAAGCACTCTGCCTGCCCTCTAGAAAAAATATATTGCCTAATGAGCTGACCAGGCAGCTTAAATGAAGATAAACCTACACGGCACTCGAATGTACCCAAATTATATAGTCTAACCTGGGAACTAATGCACTGTCTGACACAACCTGAGCCCGGACCTGCTGATAAACACCCAGACAGCTGACCGCACCCTGAGCACATCAGACCCGCCCTGGCCTTAGGTCATCATCTCTTCCCTACTTCAGTTTTCAGGCTTCAGAACCTAGACCTTATCTCCAATCACTGCCCACGGGTGACTCTGATGCAGAAATCAGAACTCTTCCGGACCCATGGCAAGAAACCTTGTGGTTGGCATGTTGTCCAACGTTCAGTGTAGGAGAAAACAGCATTCACCCTGAGGCCCCGCCCATTCTTGAGTGCGTCGAGAGCATAAACACGCATTGTGACCTCAGCGTGAGTCCTGTCCTCTAGTAAGTCCTCTCAGTGGCTGGACCATTAGATGTCATAATGGGCTTGACATGTCACTAGTCCCCAATTTTTAACCAGATTTCTGGTTGTCCAGTCGCCCCACCCCAGGGCTCTACTCTGGAATCCCTCATTTGGTGGGACATCTGAGGTTGAATAACAAAATGAAACAAATCGACAACAACAACAAAAAAACGGACTTCTTCCATCCCCAGAATGACCGCAAACTCTTTGGACGGGACCGAACCCCCAGAGAGTAAGACTCGTCCATTTCCCATGAAGTCACCCGGCAATTTCACGACCATGAGTGACACGATATCCAGAGACAAAAACTTGAGCAAGAGCCTCACACTCGCCCTTTTTTCATATCCCGAAGTGTTCTCCTCATGGTCTGTAGATCAGTCCTGCCATACCTATGAACCAAAACATAAGCCGAGTTTGTGTTTTCAGACAACTGTCCAAACAGCTCTGGCCTACACACCCTACAGGTTCAGGGCCCTGGAGCCAAACCTGAGGACTGAACTTGCCCTCTCCAAGGGAATTGTATGTGCCCATTCCAATGGCCACAACCCTACTAATAGGATAACCTCCAAAATCCCTGAGGCCATCCCAATAGTTGTGGCTTCCCAGGACAAACAGGGGCAATCTGAGCCCATCTGAGCACCTACCTGCACTCAGACCCGTAGACTGATGTCCCCAGAGGTAAAATGGAACGAACAGGCCCCTAGGCACTAATCGGATCCATTGCTTTGGTTTCCAGGAAACTCTCCTCAGAGGCCTGGATTTCAATACCAGCATATGGCTGTTTCTTGACTCACCCATCAGAACAAATCTCATCTACACATGGGCAACATGCCCGTTGGAGCTGTGTCAAAGCCTCTGTTTAGGAGAACCCTTCAGGGCCCCAGGGCCACCGCTTCATTCCAAGGTCTCCATAGACACAAAAACATATTAGGACACATCCACAGGAGAGTCCATTTCAACTCAGCCTCCTCGGTTGCCCCCCACATCCAGCAGATCTAACCTGTCTTGTTGCTTGGAGACAATTGGAATGCGAGGTGGGCTACCCAGCCATCCATCCTTAGAACCCTGCTCGGAATCGTTGGCCTGGAGCCAACCAACAGGTCTCAATTGTCCTGCAGAAGAATCTTTGCAGTTTGGAGCTTCTCACAACTCCCATCGTGGGAAAACCCCCATGTCCTCGTGATCCAACCCCCTTCAAGAAAGGGCCATCAGGGCAGAAAGTCCAACCTGAGCGATCGTCTGATCCTTGCCCTGACTTCAGTTGCACGAGATCTCTATTGAGGTCTGTAGATTGTGCCTGCCATATCCTCACCCAGAAACCTAGGCCTAGCTTGGGTTCTCAGACTCCGTCCTCAGACTACTGGCCCACAAGCCCTCCAGTTTGGCAATCCAGAACTACAATGCCGCACTCTGCCTGCCCTACAGAAGTAAAACATTGCCCTCAGGGCTACCCCGAAACCCCAAATGAGGAACAACCTGCACGCCATTCGGCTGTACCCAAAACATAGAAGCTGACCTGGGCACTATTTCCCCTTCTGACCCAGCCTGACCCTGGACCTCCTGGTCCCACCCAGACAGCTGGCCGCACACTGAGACATCGGACCCGCCATGGCTTTAGGTCGTCATCTCTTCCCAACTGCGGTTTTCAGGCTCCAGAACCTAGACCTTATCTCCAACTACTGCCCAGGGTTGAAAATGATGCAGAAATCAGAACTCTTTCCCCATGGCAAGAAACCTTGTGGTTGGCATGTTGTCCAACGTTGAGTGTAGTTGAATCAAGCGTGGCCCATGAGGCCCAGCCCATGCTTGCGGGCCACATTGGTCACAAACACACATTGTGACCCTCAGCCTGAGTCCAGTCCTCAGGTAAGGCCTCTCAGGGCCTATATGAAGAGACAGCATATTGGGCTTGCCATGCCCCTAGGCCCCAATTTTTAACCATATTTCGGGGTGTCCCTTCACTCTTCCCCAGGGCTCTGCTTTGGAATTCCTCTTTTGGTGGGACACCTGAGGTAACAAACCTGAAAGGTGGCCTCCCATCCCACAGATTGATGAAAAACAATTGGGATCGGGCCAAATCCACAGAGAGGAAGATTCGTCCATGGCCCATGAGACCTCCCCAACATTCCACGGCCATCGCTGAAATAAAATCCAGAGACAAAAGCCTGAGCAAGCGCCTCAGACTCGCTCATTCTTCATATCCTGAAGAGTTCTTCTCATGGTTTGTAGATCGGGCGTGCCATACCTACGTCCCCAAACTTAAGCTGAGTTTTTGTTTTCAGTCTTCTGTCCTCAAAGTCCTGGGCCACACTCCCTCCAGGCTGGGGCCCCTGGAGCCACACATTAGGACTGCCCCCACCCAATCCATGGGAATTCTGCCCATTCCATTGTCAAAAATCGTACAAATTAGGAGAACCCTCCAAAGTCCCTGAGGCCATCCCAATAGTGTAGGTCGCCCGGGACAAAAAAGGGCGGTTGATACCAGCTGAGCATCTTCCTCCACTCATCTACCTCCACTCATACCAAGAAGATTGAACCAGACAGGACCCGAGGCCATTATCGGATCCATTGCTTTGGTTTACAGGCATGTCTCCTCAAAAGCCTGGATTCCAATACCAGCAGAGGGGATTTCCTGAGGCACCCATCAGAACAAATCTCGTCTCCACAAGGAAACTTGTGCATGGTAGCTATGCCAAAGCTTAGGAGAATACTTCAGGGTCCCGGTGTCAACTCCCCATTCCAAGGCCCTCATGGACACAAACACACATTAGGACCCATCCTCTGGAAAGTGCATTTCAACTCAGCCACCCCGGTTGCTCCCGCAGATCCATTAGATCTAAACTGTCTTGTTGCTAGGAGACAATTGGAAGGCGAGGCGGACTTCCCAGGCATCCATCCTCGAACGGTGCTCTGGAGTCATTCCATATGGGATGTCCTGGAGCTGTCCAACAGGTCTCAAATGTCCCGCAGAAGGAATCCTTGAAGGGGGCATCCCACATCTCCCAACGTGGAAAACCTCCATGGCCTCGAGATTCCGCTCCCTTCATGAAGGGGCCGTCATGCACAGAAACTCCAAACTGAGCCAACGTCGGATCCTTGCCCTGACTTCAGATGCATGAGATATTGGTTCAGATCTGCAGGGGGTACCTGCCGTGCCCTCACCCTGAATCCGAAGTCTAGCTTGTGTTCTCAGACTTCCGTCCTCACTCTCCTGGCCCCGAAGCCCTCATGTTTGGCAATTCCGGACCGACAATGAAGCACTCTGCCTGCCCTCTAGAAAAAAAATATTGCCTAATGAGCTGACCAGGCAGCTTAAATGAAGATAAACCTACACGGCACTCGAATGTACCCAAATTATATAGTCTAACCTGGGCACTAATGCACTGTCTGACACAACCTGAGCCCGGACCTGCTGACCAACACCCAGACAGCTGACCGCACCCTGAGCACATCAGACCCGCCCTGGCCTTAGGTCATCATCTCTTCCCTACCTCAGTTTTCAGGCTTCAGAACCTAGACCTTATCTCCAATCACTGCCCACGGGTGACTCTGATGCAGAAATCAGAACTCTTCCTGACCCATGGCAAGAAACCTTGTGGTTGGCATGTTGTCCAACGTTCAGTGTAGGAGAAAACAGCATTCACCCTGAGGCCCCGCCCATTCTTGAGTGCGTCGAGAGCATAAACACGCATTGTGACCTCAGCGTGAGTCCGGTCCTCTAGTAAGTCCTCTCAGTGGCTGGACCATTAGATGTCATAATGGGCTTGACATGTCACTAGTCCCCAATTTTTAACCAGATTTCTGGTTGTCCAGTCGCCCCACCCCAGGGCTCTACTCTGGAATCCCTCATTTGGTGGGACATCTGAGGTTGAATAACAAAATGAAACAAATCGACAACAACAACAAAAAAACGGACTTCTTCCATCCCCAGAATGACCGCAAACTCTTTGGACGGGACCGAACCCCCAGAGAGTAAGACTCGTCCATTTCCCATGAAGTCACCCGGCAATTTCACGACCATGAGTGACACGATATCCAGAGACAAAAACTTGAGCAAGAGCCTCACACTCGCCCTTTTTTCATATCCCGAAGTGTTCTCCTCATGGTCTGTAGATCAGTCCTGCCATACCTATGACCCAAAACATAAGCCGAGTTTGTGTTTTCAGACAACTGTCCAAACAGCTCTGGCCTACACACCCTACAGGTTCAGGGCCCTGGAGCCAAACCTGAGGACTGTACTTGCCCTCTCCAAGGGAATTGTATGTGCCCATTCCAATGGCCACAACCCTACTAATAGGATAACCTCCAAAATCCCTGAGGCCATCCCAATAGTTGTGGCTTTCCAGGACAAACAGGGGGCAATCTGAGCCCATCTGAGCACCTACCTGCACTCAGACCCGTAGACTGATGTCCCCAGAGGTAAAAAGGAACGAACAGGCCCCTAGGCACTAATCGGATCCATTGCTTTGGTTTCCAGGAAACTCTCCTCAGAGGCCTGGATACCAATACCAGCATATGGCTGTTTCTTGACTCACCCATCAGAACAAATCTCATCAACACATGGGAAACATGCACGTTGGAGCTGTGTCAAAGCCTCTGTTTAGGAGAACCCTTCAGGGCCCCAGGGCCACCGCTTCATTCCAAGGTCTCCATAGACACAAAAACATATTAGGACACATCCACAGGAGAGTCCATTTCAACTCAGCCTCCTCGTTTGCCCCCCACATCCAGCAGATCTAACCTGTCTTGTTGCTTGGAGACAATTGGAATGCGAGGTGGGCTACCCAGCCATCCATCCTTAGAACCCTGCTCGGAATCGTTGGCCTGGAGCCAACCAACAGGTCTCAATTGTCCTGCATAAGAATCTTTGCAGTTTGGAGCTACTCACAACTCCCATCGTGGGAAAACCCCCATGTCCTCGTGATCCAACCCCCTTCAAGAAAGGGCCATCAGGGCAGAAAGTCCAAACTGAGCGATCGTCTGATCCTTGCCCTGACTTCAGATGCACGAGATCTCTATTGAGGTCTGTAGATTGTGCCTGCCATATCCTCACCCAGAAACCTAGGCCTAGCTTGGGTTCTCAGACTCCGTCCTCAGACTACTGGCCCACAAGCCCTCCAGTTTGGCAATCCAGAACTACAATGCCGCACTCTGCCTGCCATACAGAAGTAAAACATTGCCCTCAGGGCTACCCCGAAACCCCAAATGAGGATAAACCTGCACGCCATTCGACTGTACCCCAAACATAGAGGCTGACCTGGGCACTATTTCCCCTTCTGACCCAGCCTGAGCCTGGACCTCCTGGTCCCACCCAGACAGCTGGCCGCACACTGAGCTCATTGGACCCGCCATGGCCTTAGGTCGTCATCTCTTCCCAACTGCGGTTTTCAGGCTCCAGAACCTATACCTTATCTCCAACCACTGCCCAGGGTGGAAAATGATGCAGAAATCAGAACTCTTTCCCCATGGCAAGAAACCTTGTGGTTGGCATGTTGTCCAACGTTCAGTGTAGTTGAAACAAGCGTGGCCCATGAGGCCCAGCCCATGCTTGCGGGCCACATTGGTCACAAACACACATTGTGACCCTCAGCCTGAGCCCAGTCCTCAGGTAAGGCCTCTCAGGGCCTATATGAAGAGACAGCATATTGGGCTTGCCATGCCCCTAGGCCCCAATTTTTAACCATAGTTCGGGGTGTCCCTTCACTCTTCCCCAGGGCTCTGCTTTGGAATTCCTCTTTTGGTGGGACACCTGAGGTAACAAACCTGAAAGGTGGCCTCCCATCCCACAGATTGACGAAAAACAATTGGGATCGGGCCAAATGCACAGAGAGGAAGATTCGTCCATGGCCCATGAGACCTCCCCAACATTCCACGGCCGTCGCTGAAACAAAATCCAGAGACAAAAGCCTTAGCAAGCGCCTCAGACTCGCTCATTCTTCATATCCTGAAGAGTTCTTCTCATGGTTTGTAGATTGGGCGTGCCATACCTACGTCCCCAAACTTAAGCTGAGTTTGTGTTTTCAGTCTTCTGTCCTCAAAGTCCTGGGCCACACTCCCTCCAGGCTGGGGCCCCTGGAGCCACACATTAAAACTGCCCCCACCCAATCCATGGGAATTCTGCCCATTCCATTGTCAAAAATCGTACAAATTAGGAGAACCCTCCAAAGTCCCTGAGGCCATCCCAATAGTGTAGGTCGCCCGGGACAAAAAAGGGCGGTTGATACCAGCTGAGCATCTTCCTCCACTCATCTACCTCCACTCATACCAAGAAGATTGAACCAGACAGGACCCGAGGCCATTATCGGATCCATTGCTTTGGTTTACAGGCATGTCTCCTCAAAAGCCTGGATTCCAATACCAGCAGAGGGGATTTCCTGAGGCACCCATCAGAACAAATCTCGTCTCCACAAGGAAACTTGTGCATGGGAGCTATGCCAAAGCTTAGGAGAATACTTCAGGGTCCCGGTGCCACCTCCCCATTCCAAGGCCCTCATGGACACAAACACACATTAGGACCCATCCTCTGAAAAGTGCATTTCAACTCAGCCACCCCGGTTGCTCCCGCAGATCCATTAGATCTAAACTGTCTTGTTGCTAGGAGACAATTGGAAGGCGAGGCGGACTTCCCAGGCATCCATCCTCGAACGGTGCTCTGGAGTCATTCCATATGGGATGTCCTGGAGCTGTCCAACAGGTCTCAATTGTCCCGCAGAAGGAATCCTTGAAGGGGGCATCCCACATCTCCCAACGTGGAAAACCTCCATGGCCTCGAGATTCCGCTCCCTTCATGAAGGGGCCGTCATGCACAGAAACTCCAAACTGAGCCAACGTCGGATCCTCGCCCTGAATTCAGATGCATGAGATATTGGTTCAGATCTGCAGGGGGTACCTGCCGTGCCCTCACCCTGAATCCGAAGTCTAGCTTGTGTTCTCAGACTTCCGTCCTCACTCTCCTGGCCCCGAAGCCCTCATGTTTGGCAATTCCGGACCGACAATGAAGCACTCTGCCTGCCCTCTAGAAAAAATATATTGCCTAATGAGCTGACCAGGCAGCTTAAATGAAGATAAACCTACACGGCACTCGAATGTACCCAAATTATATAGTCTAACCTGGGCACTAATGCACTGTCTGACACAACCTGAGCCCGGACCTGCTGACCAACACCCAGAGAGCTGACCGCACCCTGAGCACATCAGACCCGCCCTGGCCTTAGGTCATCATCTCTTCCCTACCTCAGTTTTCAGGCTTCAGAACCTAGACCTTATCTCCAATCACTGCCCACGGGTGACTCTGATGCAGAAATCAGAACTCTTCCTGACCCATGGCAAGAAACCTTGTAGTTGGCATGTTGTCCAACGTTCAGTGTAGGAGAAAACAGCATTCACCCTGAGGCCCCGCCCATTCTTGAGTGCGTCGAGAGCATAAACACGCATTGTGACCTCAGCGTGAGTCCTGTCCTCTAGTAAGTCCTCTCAGTGGCTGGACCATTAGATGTCATAATGGGCTTGACATGTCACTAGTCCCCAATTTTTAACCAGATTTCTGGTTGTCCAGTCGCCCCACCCCAGGGCTCTACTCTGGAATCCCTCATTTGGTGGGACATCTGAGGTTGAATAACAAAATGAAACAAATCGACAACAACAACAAAAAAACGGACTTCTTCCATCCCCAGAATGACCGCAAACTCTTTGGACGGGACCGAACCCCCAGAGAGTAAGACTCGTCCATTTCCCATGAAGTCACCCGGCAATTTCACGACCATGAGTGACACGATATCCAGAGACAAAAACTTGAGCAAGAGCCTCACACTCGCCCTTTTTTCATATCCCGAAGTGTTCTCCTCATGGTCTGTAGATCAGTCCTGCCATACCTATGAACCAAAACATAAGCCGAGTTTGTGTTTTCAGACAACTGTCCAAACAGCTCTGGCCTACACACCCTACAGGTTCAGGGCCCTGGAGCCAAACCTGAGGACTGAACTTGCCCTCTCCAAGGGAATTGTATGTGCCCATTCCAATGGCCACAACCCTACTAATAGGATAACCTCCAAAATCCCTGAGGCCATCCCAATAGTTGTGGCTTCCCAGGACAAACAGGGGCAATCTGAGCCCATCTGAGCACCTACCTGCACTCAGACCCGTAGACTGATGTCCCCAGAGGTAAAATGGAACGAACAGGCCCCTAGGCACTAATCGGATCCATTGCTTTGGTTTCCAGGAAACTCTCCTCAGAGGCCTGGATTTCAATACCAGCATATGGCTGTTTCTTGACTCACCCATCAGAACAAATCTCATCTACACATGGGCAACATGCCCGTTGGAGCTGTGTCAAAGCCTCTGTTTAGGAGAACCCTTCAGGGCCCCAGGGCCACCGCTTCATTCCAAGGTCTCCATAGACACAAAAACATATTAGGACACATCCACAGGAGAGTCCATTTCAACTCAGCCTCCTCGGTTGCCCCCCACATCCAGCAGATCTAACCTGTCTTGTTGCTTGGAGACAATTGGAATGCGAGGTGGGCTACCCAGCCATCCATCCTTAGAACCCTGCTCGGAATCGTTGGCCTGGAGCCAACCAACAGGTCTCAATTGTCCTGCAGAAGAATCTTTGCAGTTTGGAGCTTCTCACAACTCCCATCGTGGGAAAACCCCCATGTCCTCGTGATCCAACCCCCTTCAAGAAAGGGCCATCAGGGCAGAAAGTCCAACCTGAGCGATCGTCTGATCCTTGCCCTGACTTCAGTTGCACGAGATCTCTATTGAGGTCTGTAGATTGTGCCTGCCATATCCTCACCCAGAAACCTAGGCCTAGCTTGGGTTCTCAGACTCCGTCCTCAGACTACTGGCCCACAAGCCCTCCAGTTTGGCAATCCAGAACTACAATGCCGCACTCTGCCTGCCCTACAGAAGTAAAACATTGCCCTCAGGGCTACCCCGAAACCCCAAATGAGGAACAACCTGCACGCCATTCGGCTGTACCCAAAACATAGAAGCTGACCTGGGCACTATTTCCCCTTCTGACCCAGCCTGACCCTGGACCTCCTGGTCCCACCCAGACAGCTGGCCGCACACTGAGCACATCGGACCCGCCATGGCCTTAGGTCGTCATCTCTTCCCAACTGCGGTTTTCAGGCTCCAGAACCTAGACCTTATCTCCAACTACTGCCCAGGGTTGAAAATGATGCAGAAATCAGAACTCTTTCCCCATGGCAAGAAACCTTGTGGTTGGCATGTTGTCCAACGTTGAGTGTAGTTGAATCAAGCGTGGCCCATGAGGCCCAGCCCATGCTTGCGGGCCACATTGGTCACAAACACACATTGTGACCCTCAGCCTGAGTCCAGTCCTCAGGTAAGGCCTCTCAGGGCCTATATGAAGAGACAGCATATTGGGCTTGCCATGCCCCTAGGCCCCAATTTTTAACCATATTTCGGGGTGTCCCTTCACTCTTCCTCAGGGCTCTGCTTTGGAATTCCTCTTTTGGTGGGACACCTGAGGTAACAAACCTGAAAGGTGGCCTCCCATCCCACAGATTGATGAAAAACAATTGGGATCGGGCCAAATCCACAGAGAGGAAGATTGTCCATGGCCCATGAGACCTCCCCAACATTTCACGGCCATCGCTGAAACAAAATCCAGAGACAAAAGCCTGAGCAAGCGCCTCAGACTCGCTCATTCTTCATATCCTGAAGAGTTCTTCTCATGGTTTGTAGATCGGGCGTGCCATACCTACGTCCCCAAACTTAAGCTGAGTTTGTGTTTTCAGTCTTCTGTCCTCAAAGTCCTGGGCCACACTCCCTCCAGGCTGGGGCCCCTGGAGCCACACATTAGGACTGCCCCCACCCAATCCATGGGAATTCTGCCCATTCCATTGTCAAAAATCGTACAAATTAGGAGAACCCTCCAAAGTCCCTGAGGCCATCCCAATAGTGTAGGTCGCCCGGGACAAAAAAGGGCGGTTGATACCAGCTGAGCATCTTCCTCCACTCATCTACCTCCACTCATACCAAGAAGATTGAACCAGACAGGACCCGAGGCCATTATCGGATCCATTGCTTTGGTTTACAGGCATGTCTCCTCAAAAGCCTGGATTCCAATACCAGCAGAGGGGATTTCCTGAGGCACCCATCAGAACAAATCTCGTCTCCACAAGGAAACTTGTGCATGGGAGCTATGCCAAAGCTTAGGAGAATACTTCAGGGTCCCGGTGCCACCTCCCCATTCCAAGGCCCTCATGGACACAAACACACATTAGGACCCATCCTCTGGAAAGTGCATTTCAACTCAGCCACCCCGGTTGCTCCCGCAGATCCATTAGATCTAAACTGTCTTGTTGCTAGGAGACAATTGGAAGGCGAGGCGGACTTCCCAGGCATCCATCCTCGAAAGGTGCTCTGGAGTCATTCCATATGGGATGTCCTGGAGCTGTCCAACAGGTCTCAATTGTCCCGCAGAAGGAATCCTTGAAGGGGGCATCCCACATCTCCCAACGTGGAAAACCTCCATGGCCTCGAGATTCCGCTCCCTTCATGAAGGGGCCGTCATGCACAGAAACTCCAAACTGAGCCAACGTCGGATCCTCGCCCTGAATTCAGATGCATGAGATATTGGTTCAGATCTGCAGGGGGTACCTGCCGTGCCCTCACCCTGAATCCGAAGTCTAGCTTGTGTTCTCAGACTTCCGTCCTCACTCTCCTGGCCCCGAAGCCCTCATGTTTGGCAATTCCGGACCAACAATGAAGCACTCTGCCTGCCCTCTAGAAAAAATATATTGCCTAATGAGCTGACCAGGCAGCTTAAATGAAGATAAACCTACACGGCACTCGATTGTACCCAAATTATATAGTCTAACCTGGGCACTAATGCACTGTCTGACACAACCTGAGCCCGGACCTGCTGACCAACACCCAGACAGCTGACCGCACCCTGAGCACATCAGACCCGCCCTGGCCTTAGGTCATCATCTCTTCCCTACCTCAGTTTTCAGGCTTCAGAACCTAGACCTTATCTCCAATCACTGCCCACGGGTGACTCTGATGCAGAAATCAGAACTCTTCCTGACCCATGGCAAGAAACCTTGTGGTTGGCATGTTGTCCAACGTTCAGTGTAGGAGAAAACAGCATTCACCCTGAGGCCCCGCCCATTCTTGAGTGCGTCGAGAGCATAAACACGCATTGTGACCTCAGCGTGAGTCCTGTCCTCTAGTAAGTCCTCTCAGTGGCTGGACCATTAGATGTCATAATGGGCTTGACATGTCACTAGTCCCCAATTTTTAACCAGATTTCTGGTTGTCCAGTCGCCCCACCCCAGGGCTGTACTCTGGAATCCCTCATTTGGTGGGACATCTGAGGTTGAATAACAAAATGAAACAAATCGACAACAACAACAAAAAAACGGACTTCTTCCATCCCCAGAATGACCGCAAACTCTTTGGACGGGACCGAACCCCCAGAGAGTAAGACTCGTCCATTTCCCATGAAGTCACCCGGCAATTTCACGACCATAAGTGACACGATATCCAGAGACAAAAACTTGAGCAAGAGCCTCACACTCGCCCTTTTTTCATATCCCGAAGTGTTCTCCTCATGGTCTGTAGATCAGTCCTGCCATACCTATGAACCAAAACATAAGCCGAGTTTGTGTTTTCAGACAACTGTCCAAACAGCTCTGGCCTACACACCCTACAGGTTCAGGGCCCTGGAGCCAAACCTGAGGACTGTACTTGCCCTCTCCAAGGGAATTGTATGAGCCCATTCCAATGGCCACAACCCTACTAATAGGATAACCTCCAAAATCCCTGAGGCCATCCCAATAGTTGTGGCTTCCCAGGACAAACAGGGGCAATCTGAGCCCATCTGAGCACCTACCTGCACTCAGACCCCTAGACTGATGTCCCCAGAGGTAAGAAGGAAAGAACAGGCCCCTAGGCACTAATCGGATCCATTGCTTTGGTTTCCAGGCATCTCTCCTCAGAGGCCTGGATTTCAATACCAGCATATGGCTGTTTCTTGACTCACCCATCAGAACAAATCTCATCTACACATGGGAAACATGCACGTTGAAGCTGTGTCAAAGCCTCTGTTTAGGAGAACCCTTCAGGGCCCCAGGGCCACCGCTTCATTCCAAGGTCTCCATAGACACAAAAACATATTAGGACACATCCACAGGAGAGTCCATTTCAACTCAGCCTCCTCGTTTGCCCCCCACATCCAGCAGATCTAACCTGTCTTGTTGCTTGGAGACAATTGGAATGCGAGGTGGGCTACCCAGCCATCCATCCTTAGAACCCTGCTCGGAATCGTTGGCCTGGAGCCAACCAACAGGTCTCAATTGTCCTGCAGAAGAATCTTTGCAGTTTGGAGCTTCTCACAACTCCCATCGTGGGAAAACCCCCATGTCCTCGTGATCCAACCCCCTTCAAGAAAGGGCCATCAGGGCAGAAAGTCCAACCTGAGCGATCGTCTGATCCTTGCCCTGACTTCAGTTGCACGAGATCTCTATTGAGGTCTGTAGATTGTGCCTGCCATATCCTCACCCAGAAACCTAGGCCTAGCTTGGGTTCTCAGACTCCGTCCTCAGACTACTGGCCCACAAGCCCTCCAGTTTGGCAATCCAGAACTACAATGCCGCACTCTGCCTGCCCTACAGAAGTAAAACATTGCCCTCAGGGCTACCCCGAAACCCCAAATGAGGAACAACCTGCACGCCATTCGGCTGTACCCAAAACATAGAAGCTGACCTGGGCACTATTTCCCCTTCTGACCCAGCCTGACCCTGGACCTCCTGGTCCCACCCAGACAGCTGGCCGCACACTGAGCACATCGGACCCGCCATGGCCTTAGGTCGTCATCTCTTCCCAACTGCGGTTTTCAGGCTCCAGAACCTAGACCTTATCTCCAACTACTGCCCAGGGTTGAAAATGATGCAGAAATCA
Organism: Mustela nivalis; assembly: GCF_964662115.1. Taxonomy (NCBI): domain Eukaryota; kingdom Metazoa; phylum Chordata; class Mammalia; order Carnivora; family Mustelidae; genus Mustela; species Mustela nivalis. The sequence continues at coordinate 958,132 of NW_028136515.1, forward strand.
GAACTCTTTCCCCATGGCAAGAAACCTTGTGGTTGGCATGTTGTCCAACGTTTAGTGTAGTTGAATCAAGCGTGGCCCATGAGGCCCAGCCCATGCTTGCGGGCCACATTGGTCACAAACACACATTGTGACCCTCAGCCTGAGTCCAGTCCTCAGGTAAGGCCTCTCAGGGCCTATATGAAGAGACAGCATATTGGGCTTGCCATGCCCCTAGGCCCCAATTTTTAACCATAGTTCGGGGTGTCCCATCACTCTTCCCCAGGGCTCTGCTTTGGAATTCCTCTTTTGGTGGGACACCTGAGGTAACAAACCTGAAAGGTGGCCTCCCATCCCACAGATTGATGAAAAACAATTGGGATCGGGCCAAATCCACAGAGAGGAAGATTGTCCATGGCCCATGAGACCTCCCCAACATTCCACGGCCATCGCTGAAACAAAATCCAGAGACAAAAGCCTGAGCAAGCGCCTCAGACTCGCTCATTCTTCATATCCTGAAGAGTTCTTCTCATGGTTTGTAGATCGGGCGTGCCATACCTACGTCCCCAAACTTAAGCTGAGTTTGTGTTTTCAGACTTCTGTCCTCAAAGTCCTGGGCCACACACCCTCCAGGCTGGGGCCCCTGGAGCCACACATTAGGACTGCCCCCACCCAATCCATGGGAATTCTGCCCATTCCATTGTCAAAAATCGTACAAATTAGGAGAACCCTCCAAAGTCCCTGAGGCCATCCCAATAGTGTAGGTCGCCCGGGACAAAAAAGGGCGGTTGATACCAGCTGAGCATCTTCCTCCACTCATCTACCTCCACTCATACCAAGAAGATTGAACCAGACAGGACCCGAGGCCATTATCGGATCCATTGCTTTGGTTTACAGGCATGTCTCCTCAAAAGCCTGGATTCCAATACCAGCAGAGGGGATTTCCTGAGGCACCCATCAGAACAAATCTCGTCTCCACAAGTAAACTTGTGCATGGTAGCTATGCCAAAGCTTAGGAGAATACTTCAGGGTCCCGGTGCCACCTCCCCATTCCAAGGCCCTCATGGACACAAACACACATTAGGACCCATCCTCTGGAAAGTGCATTTCAACTCAGCCACCCCGGTTGCTCCCGCAGATCCATTAGATCTAAACTGTCTTGTTGCTAGGAGACAATTGGAAGGCGAGGCGGATTTCCCAGGCATCCATCCTCGAACGGTGCTCTGGAGTCATTCCATATGGGATGTCCTGGAGCTGTCCAACAGGACTCAAATGTCCCGCAGAAGGAATCCTTGAAGGGGGCATCCCACATCTCCCAACGTGGAAAACCTCCATGGCCTCGAGATTCCGCTCCCTTCATGAAGGGGCCGTCATGCACAGAAACTCCAAACTGAGCCAACGTCGGATCCTTGCCCTGACTTCAGATGCATGAGATATTGGTTCAGATCTGCAGGGGGTACCTGCCGTGCCCTCACCCTGAATCCGAAGTCTAGCTTGTGTTCTCAGACTTCCGTCCTCACTCTCCTGGCCCCGAAGCCCTCATGTTTGGCAATTCTGGACCGACAATGAAGCACTCTGCCTGCCCTCTAGAAAAAATATATTGCCTAATGAGCTGACCAGGCAGCTTAAATGAAGATAAACCTACACGGCACTCGAATGTACCCAAATTATATAGTCTAACCTGGGAACTAATGCACTGTCTGACACAACCTGAGCCCGGACCTGCTGATAAACACCCAGACAGCTGACCGCACCCTGAGCACATCAGACCCGCCCTGGCCTTAGGTCATCATCTCTTCCCTACCTCAGTTTTCAGGCTTCAGAACCTAGACCTTATCTCCAATCACTGCCCACGGGTGACTCTGATGCAGAAATCAGAACTCTTCCGGACCCATGGCAAGAAACCTTGTGGTTGGCATGTTGTCCAACGTTCAGTGTAGGAGAAAACAGCATTCACCCTGAGGCCCCGCCCATTCTTGAGTGCGTCGAGAGCATAAACACGCATTGTGACCTCAGCGTGAGTCCTGTCCTCTAGTAAGTCCTCTCAGTGGCTGGACCATTAGATGTCATAATGGGCTTGACATGTCACTAGTCCCCAATTTTTAACCAGATTTCTGGTTGTCCAGTCGCCCCACCCCAGGGCTCTACTCTGGAATCCCTCATTTGGTGGGACATCTGAGGTTGAATAACAAAATGAAACAAATCGACAACAACAACAAAAAAACGGACTTCTTCCATCCCCAGAATGACCGCAAACTCTTTGGACGGGACCGAACCCCCAGAGAGTAAGACTCGTCCATTTCCCATGAAGTCACCCGGCAATTTCACGACCATGAGTGACACGATATCCAGAGACAAAAACTTGAGCAAGAGCCTCACACTCGCCCTTTTTTCATATCCCGAAGTGTTCTCCTCATGGTCTGTAGATCAGTCCTGCCATACCTATGAACCAAAACATAAGCCGAGTTTGTGTTTTCAGACAACTGTCCAAACAGCTCTGGCCTACACACCCTACAGGTTCAGGGCCCTGGAACCAAACCTGAGGACTGTACTTGCCCTCTCCAAGGGAATTGTATGTGCCCATTCCAATGGCCACAACCCTACTAATAGGATAAGCTCCAAAATCCCTGAGGCCATCCCAATAGTTGTGGCTTCCCAGGACAAACAGGGGCAATCTGAGCCCATCTGAGCACCTACCTGCACTCAGACCCGTAGACTGATGTCCCCAGAGGTAAAATGGAACGAACAGGCCCCTAGGCACTAATCGGATCCATTGCTTTGGTTTCCAGGAAACTCTCCTCAGAGGCCTGGATTTCAATACCAGCATATGGCTGTTTCTTGACTCACCCATCAGAACAAATCTCATCTACACATGGGCAACATGCCCGTTGGAGCTGTGTCAAAGCCTCTGTTTAGGAGAACCCTTCAGGGCCCCAGGGCCACCGCTTCATTCCAAGGTCTCCATAGACACAAAAACATATTAGGACACATCCACAGGAGAGTCCATTTCAACTCAGCCTCCTCGGTTGCCCCCCACATCCAGCAGATCTAACCTGTCTTGTTGCTTGGAGACAATTGGAATGCGAGGTGGGCTACCCAGCCATCCATCCTTAGAACCCTGCTCGGAATCGTTGGCCTGGAGCCAACCAACAGGTCTCAATTGTCCTGCAGAAGAATCTTTGCAGTTTGGAGCTTCTCACAACTCCCATCGTGGGAAAACCCCCATGTCCTCGTGATCCAACCCCCTTCAAGAAAGGGCCATCAGGGCAGAAAGTCCAACCTGAGCGATCGTCTGATCCTTGCCCTGACTTCAGTTGCACGAGATCTCTATTGAGGTCTGTAGATTGTGCCTGCCATATCCTCACCCAGAAACCTAGGCCTAGCTTGGGTTCTCAGACTCCGTCCTCAGACTACTGGCCCACAAGCCCTCCAGTTTGGCAATCCAGAACTACAATGCCGCACTCTGCCTGCCCTACAAAAGTAAAACATTGCCCTCAGGGCTACCCCGAAACCCCAAATGAGGAACAACCTGCACGCCATTCGGCTGTACCCAAAACATAGAAGCTGACCTGGGCACTATTTCCCCTTCTGACCCAGCCTGACCCTGGACCTCCTGGTCCCACCCAGACAGCTGGCCGCACACTGAGCACATCGGACCCGCCATGGCCTTAGGTCGTCATCTCTTCCCAACTGCGGTTTTCAGGCTCCAGAACCTAGACCTTATCTCCAACTACTTCCCAGGGTTGAAAATGATGCAGAAATCAGAACTCTTTCCCCATGGCAAGAAACCTTGTGGTTGGCATGTTGTCCAACGTTGAGTGTAGTTGAATCAAGCGTGGCCCATGAGGCCCAGCCCATGCTTGCGGGCCACATTGGTCACAAACACACATTGTGACCCTCAGCCTGAGTCCAGTCCTCAGGTAAGGCCTCTCAGGGCCTATATGAAGAGACAGCATATTGGGCTTGCCATGCCCCTAGGCCCCAATTTTTAACCATATTTCGGGGTGTCCCTTCACTCTTCCCCAGGGCTCTGCTTTGGAATTCCTCTTTTGGTGGGACACCTGAGGTAACAAACCTGAAAGGTGGCCTCCCATCCCACAGATTGATGAAAAACAATTGGGATCGGGCCAAATCCACAGAGAGGAAGATTCGTCCATGGCCCATGAGACCTCCCCAACATTCCACGGCCATCGCTGAAATAAAATCCAGAGACAAAAGCCTGAGCAAGCGCCTCAGACTCGCTCATTCTTCATATCCTGAAGAGTTCTTCTCATGGTTTGTAGATCGGGCGTGCCATACCTACGTCCCCAAACTTAAGCTGAGTTTTTGTTTTCAGTCTTCTGTCCTCAAAGTCCTGGGCCACACTCCCTCCAGGCTGGGGCCCCTGGAGCCACACATTAGGACTGCCCCCACCCAATCCATGGGAATTCTGCCCATTCCATTGTCAAAAATCGTACAAATTAGGAGAACCCTCCAAAGTCCCTGAGGCCATCCCAATAGTGTAGGTCGCCCGGGACAAAAAAGGGCGGTTGATACCAGCTGAGCATCTTCCTCCACTCATCTACCTCCACTCATACCAAGAAGATTGAACCAGACAGGACCCGAGGCCATTATCGGATCCATTGCTTTGGTTTACAGGCATGTCTCCTCAAAAGCCTGGATTCCAATACCAGCAGAGGGGATTTCCTGAGGCACCCATCAGAACAAATCTCGTCTCCACAAGGAAACTTGTGCATGGTAGCTATGCCAAAGCTTAGGAGAATACTTCAGGGTCCCGGTGCCAACTCCCCATTCCAAGGCCCTCATGGACACAAACACACATTAGGACCCATCCTCTGGAAAGTGCATTTCAACTCAGCCACCCCGGTTGCTCCCGCAGATCCATTAGATCTAAACTGTCTTGTTGCTAGGAGACAATTGGAAGGCGAGGCGGACTTCCCAGGCATCCATCCTCGAACGGTGCTCTGGAGTCATTCCATATGGGATGTCCTGGAGCTGTCCAACAGGTCTCAAATGTCCCGCAGAAGGAATCCTTGAAGGGGGCATCCCACATCTCCCAACGTGGAAAACCTCCATGGCCTCGAGATTCCGCTCCCTTCATGAAGGGGCCGTCATGCACAGAAACTCCAAACTGAGCCAACGTCGGATCCTTGCCCTGACTTCAGATGCATGAGATATTGGTTCAGATCTGCAGGGGGTACCTGCCGTGCCCTCACCCTGAATCCGAAGTCTAGCTTGTGTTCTCAGACTTCCGTCCTCACTCTCCTGGCCCCGAAGCCCTCATGTTTGGCAATTCCGGACCGACAATGAAGCACTCTGCCTGCCCTCTAGAAAAAATATATTGCCTAATGAGCTGACCAGGCAGCTTAAATGAAGATAAACCTACAGGGCACTCGAATGTACCCAAATTATATAGTCTAACCTGGGCACTAATGCACTGTCTGACACAACCTGAGCCCGGACCTGCTGACCAACACCCAGACAGCTGACCGCACCCTGAGCACATCAGACCCGCCCTGGCCTTAGGTCATCATCTCTTCCCTACCTCAGTTTTCAGGCTTCAGAACCTAGACCTTATCTCCAATCACTGCCCACGGGTGACTCTGATGCAGAAATCAGAACTCTTCCTGACCCATGGCAAGAAACCTTGTGGTTGGCATGTTGTCCAACGTTCAGTGTAGGAGAAAACAGCATTCACCCTGAGGCCCCGCCCATTCTTGAGTGCGTCGAGAGCATAAACACGCATTGTGACCTCAGCGTGAGTCCGGTCCTCTAGTAAGTCCTCTCAGTGGCTGGACCATTAGATGTCATAATGGGCTTGACATGTCACTAGTCCCCAATTTTTAACCAGATTTCTGGTTGTCCAGTCGCCCCACCCCAGGGCTCTACTCTGGAATCCCTCATTTGGTGGGACATCTGAGGTTGAATAACAAAATGAAACAAATCGACAACAACAACAAAAAAACGGACTTCTTCCATCCCCAGAATGACCGCAAACTCTTTGGACGGGACCGAACCCCCAGAGAGTAAGACTCGTCCATTTCCCATGAAGTCACCCGGCAATTTCACGACCATGAGTGACACGATATCCAGAGACAAAAACTTGAGCAAGAGCCTCACACTCGCCCTTTTTTCATATCCCGAAGTGTTCTCCTCATGGTCTGTAGATCAGTCCTGCCATACCTATGACCCAAAACATAAGCCGAGTTTGTGTTTTCAGACAACTGTCCAAACAGCTCTGGCCTACACACCCTACAGGTTCAGGGCCCTGGAGCCAAACCTGAGGACTGTACTTGCCCTCTCCAAGGGAATTGTATGTGCCCATTCCAATGGCCACAACCCTACTAATAGGATAACCTCCAAAATCCCTGAGGCCATCCCAATAGTTGTGGCTTTCCAGGACAAACAGGGGGCAATCTGAGCCCATCTGAGCACCTACCTGCACTCAGACCCGTAGACTGATGTCCCCAGAGGTAAAAAGGAACGAACAGGCCCCTAGGCACTAATCGGATCCATTGCTTTGGTTTCCAGGAAACTCTCCTCAGAGGCCTGGATACCAATACCAGCATATGGCTGTTTCTTGACTCACCCATCAGAACAAATCTCATCAACACATGGGAAACATGCACGTTGGAGCTGTGTCAAAGCCTCTGTTTAGGAGAACCCTTCAGGGCCCCAGGGCCACCGCTTCATTCCAAGGTCTCCATAGACACAAAAACATATTAGGACACATCCACAGGAGAGTCCATTTCAACTCAGCCTCCTCGTTTGCCCCCCACATCCAGCAGATCTAACCTGTCTTGTTGCTTGGAGACAATTGGAATGCGAGGTGGGCTACCCAGCCATCCATCCTTAGAACCCTGCTCGGAATCGTTGGCCTGGAGCCAACCAACAGGTCTCAATTGTCCTGCATAAGAATCTTTGCAGTTTGGAGCTACTCACAACTCCCATCGTGGGAAAACCCCCATGTCCTCGTGATCCAACCCCCTTCAAGAAAGGGCCATCAGGGCAGAAAGTCCAAACTGAGCGATCGTCTGATCCTTGCCCTGACTTCAGATGCACGAGATCTCTATTGAGGTCTGTAGATTGTGCCTGCCATATCCTCACCCAGAAACCTAGGCCTAGCTTGGGTTCTCAGACTCCGTCCTCAGACTACTGGCCCACAAGCCCTCCAGTTTGGCAATCCAGAACTACAATGCCGCACTCTGCCTGCCATACAGAAGTAAAACATTGCCCTCAGGGCTACCCCGAAACCCCAAATGAGGATAAACCTGCACGCCATTCGACTGTACCCCAAACATAGAGGCTGACCTGGGCACTATTTCCCCTTCTGACCCAGCCTGAGCCTGGACCTCCTGGTCCCACCCAGACAGCTGGCCGCACACTGAGCTCATTGGACCCGCCATGGCCTTAGGTCGTCATCTCTTCCCAACTGCGGTTTTCAGGCTCCAGAACCTATACCTTATCTCCAACCACTGCCCAGGGTGGAAAATGATGCAGAAATCAGAACTCTTTCCCCATGGCAAGAAACCTTGTGGTTGGCATGTTGTCCAACGTTCAGTGTAGTTGAAACAAGCGTGGCCCATGAGGCCCAGCCCATGCTTGCGGGCCACATTGGTCACAAACACACATTGTGACCCTCAGCCTGAGCCCAGTCCTCAGGTAAGGCCTCTCAGGGCCTATATGAAGAGACAGCATATTGGGCTTGCCATGCCCCTAGGCCCCAATTTTTAACCATAGTTCGGGGTGTCCCTTCACTCTTCCCCAGGGCTCTGCTTTGGAATTCCTCTTTTGGTGGGACACCTGAGGTAACAAACCTGAAAGGAGTCCTCCCATCCCACAGATTGACGAAAAACAATTGGGATCGGGCCAAATGCACAGAGAGGAAGATTCGTCCATGGCCCATGAGACCTCCCCAACATTCCACGGCCGTCGCTGAAACAAAATCCAGAGACAAAAGCCTTAGCAAGCGCCTCAGACTCGCTCATTCTTCATATCCTGAAGAGTTCTTCTCATGGTTTGTAGATTGGGCGTGCCATACCTACGTCCCCAAACTTAAGCTGAGTTTGTGTTTTCAGTCTTCTGTCCTCAAAGTCCTGGGCCACACTCCCTCCAGGCTGGGGCCCCTGGAGCCACACATTAAAACTGCCCCCACCCAATCCATGGGAATTCTGCCCATTCCATTGTCAAAAATCGTACAAATTAGGAGAACCCTCCAAAGTCCCTGAGGCCATCCCAATAGTGTAGGTCGCCCGGGACAAAAAAGGGCGGTTGATACCAGCTGAGCATCTTCCTCCACTCATCTACCTCCACTCATACCAAGAAGATTGAACCAGACAGGACCCGAGGCCATTATCGGATCCATTGCTTTGGTTTACAGGCATGTCTCCTCAAAAGCCTGGATTCCAATACCAGCAGAGGGGATTTCCTGAGGCACCCATCAGAACAAATCTCGTCTCCACAAGGAAACTTGTGCATGGGAGCTATGCCAAAGCTTAGGAGAATACTTCAGGGTCCCGGTGCCACCTCCCCATTCCAAGGCCCTCATGGACACAAACACACATTAGGACCCATCCTCTGGAAAGTGCATTTCAACTCAGCCACCCCGGTTGCTCCCGCAGATCCATTAGATCTAAACTGTCTTGTTGCTAGGAGACAATTGGAAGGCGAGGCGGACTTCCCAGGCATCCATCCTCGAAAGGTGCTCTGGAGTCATTCCATATGGGATGTCCTGGAGCTGTCCAACAGGTCTCAATTGTCCCGCAGAAGGAATCCTTGAAGGGGGCATCCCACATCTCCCAACGTGGAAAACCTCCATGGCCTCGAGATTCCGCTCCCTTCATGAAGGGGCCGTCATGCACAGAAACTCCAAACTGAGCCAACGTCGGATCCTCGCCCTGAATTCAGATGCATGAGATATTGGTTCAGATCTGCAGGGGGTACCTGCCGTGCCCTCACCCTGAATCCGAAGTCTAGCTTGTGTTCTCAGACTTCCGTCCTCACTCTCCTGGCCCCGAAGCCCTCATGTTTGGCAATTCCGGACCGACAATGAAGCACTCTGCCTGCCCTCTAGAAAAAATATATTGCCTAATGAGCTGACCAGGCAGCTTAAATGAAGATAAACCTACACGGCACTCGAATGTACCCAAATTATATAGTCTAACCTGGGCACTAATGCACTGTCTGACACAACCTGAGCCCGGACCTGCTAACCAACACCCAGAGAGCTGACCGCACCCTGAGCACATCAGACCCGCCCTGGCCTTAGGTCATCATCTCTTCCCTACCTCAGTTTTCAGGCTTCAGAACCTAGACCTTATCTCCAATCACTGCCCACGGGTGACTCTGATGCAGAAATCAGAACTCTTCCTGACCCATGGCAAGAAACCTTGTGGTTGGCATGTTGTCCAACGTTCAGTGTAGGAGAAAACAGCATTCACCCTGAGGCCCCGCCCATTCTTGAGTGCGTCGAGAGCATAAACACGCATTGTGACCTCAGCGTGAGTCCTGTCCTCTAGTAAGTCCTCTCAGTGGCTGGACCATTAGATGTCATAATGGGCTTGACATGTCACTAGTCCCCAATTTTTAACCAGATTTCTGGTTGTCCAGTCGCCCCACCCCAGGGCTCTACTCTGGAATCCCTCATTTGGTGGGACATCTGAGGTTGAATAACAAAATGAAACAAATCGACAACAACAACAAAAAAACGGACTTCTTCCATCCCCAGAATGACCGCAAACTCTTTGGACGGGACCGAACCCCCAGAGAGTAAGACTCGTCCATTTCCCATGAAGTCACCCGGCAATTTCACGACCATGAGTGACACGATATCCAGAGACAAAAACTTGAGCAAGAGCCTCACACTCGCCCTTTTTTCATATCCCGAAGTGTTCTCCTCATGGTCTGTAGATCAGTCCTGCCATACCTATGAACCAAAACATAAGCCGAGTTTGTGTTTTCAGACAACTGTCCAAACAGCTCTGGCCTACACACCCTACAGGTTCAGGGCCCTGGAGCCAAACCTGAGGACTGAACTTGCCCTCTCCAAGGGAATTGTATGTGCCCATTCCAATGGCCACAACCCTACTAATAGGATAACCTCCAAAATCCCTGAGGCCATCCCAATAGTTGTGGCTTCCCAGGACAAACAGGGGCAATCTGAGCCCATCTGAGCACCTACCTGCACTCAGACCCGTAGACTGATGTCCCCAGAGGTAAAATGGAACGAACAGGCCCCTAGGCACTAATCGGATCCATTGCTTTGGTTTCCAGGAAACTCTCCTCAGAGGCCTGGATTTCAATACCAGCATATGGCTGTTTCTTGACTCACCCATCAGAACAAATCTCATCTACACATGGGCAACATGCCCGTTGGAGCTGTGTCAAAGCCTCTGTTTAGGAGAACCCTTCAGGGCCCCAGGGCCACCGCTTCATTCCAAGGTCTCCATAGACACAAAAACATATTAGGACACATCCACAGGAGAGTCCATTTCAACTCAGCCTCCTCGGTTGCCCCCCACATCCAGCAGATCTAACCTGTCTTGTTGCTTGGAGACAATTGGAATGCGAGGTGGGCTACCCAGCCATCCATCCTTAGAACCCTGCTCGGAATCGTTGGCCTGGAGCCAACCAACAGGTCTCAATTGTCCTGCAGAAGAATCTTTGCAGTTTGGAGCTTCTCACAACTCCCATCGTGGGAAAACCCCCATGTCCTCGTGATCCAACCCCCTTCAAGAAAGGGCCATCAGGGCAGAAAGTCCAACCTGAGCGATCGTCTGATCCTTGCCCTGACTTCAGTTGCACGAGATCTCTATTGAGGTCTGTAGATTGTGCCTGCCATATCCTCACCCAGAAACCTCGGCCTAGCTTGGGTTCTCAGACTCCGTCCTCAGACTACTGGCCCACAAGCCCTCCAGTTTGGCAATCCAGAACTACAATGCCGCACTCTGCCTGCCCTACAGAAGTAAAACATTGCCCTCAGGGCTACCCCGAAACCCCAAATGAGGAACAACCTGCACGCCATTCGGCTGTACCCAAAACATAGAAGCTGACCTGGGCACTATTTCCCCTTCTGACCCAGCCTGACCCTGGACCTCCTGGTCCCACCCAGACAGCTGGCCGCACACTGAGCACATCGGACCCGCCATGGCCTTAGGTCGTCATCTCTTCCCAACTGCGGTTTTCAGGCTCCAGAACCTAGACCTTATCTCCAACTACTGCCCAGGGTTGAAAATGATGCAGAAATCAGAACTCTTTCCCCATGGCAAGAAACCTTGTGGTTGGCATGTTGTCCAACGTTGAGTGTAGTTGAATCAAGCGTGGCCCATGAGGCCCAGCCCATGCTTGCGGGCCACATTGGTCACAAACACACATTGTGACCCTCAGCCTGAGTCCAGTCCTCAGGTAAGGCCTCTCAGGGCCTATATGAAGAGACAGCATATTGGGCTTGCCATGCCCCTAGGCCCCAATTTTTAACCATATTTCGGGGTGTCCCTTCACTCTTCCTCAGGGCTCTGCTTTGGAATTCCTCTTTTGGTGGGACACCTGAGGTAACAAACCTGAAAGGTGGCCTCCCATCCCACAGATTGATGAAAAACAATTGGGATCGGGCCAAATCCACAGAGAGGAAGATTGTCCATGGCCCATGAGACCTCCCCAACATTTCACGGCCATCGCTGAAACAAAATCCAGAGACAAAAGCCTGAGCAAGCGCCTCAGACTCGCTCATTCTTCATATCCTGAAGAGTTCTTCTCATGGTTTGTAGATCGGGCGTGCCATACCTACGTCCCCAAACTTAAGCTGAGTTTGTGTTTTCAGTCTTCTGTCCTCAAAGTCCTGGGCCACACTCCCTCCAGGCTGGGGCCCCTGGAGCCACACATTAGGACTGCCCCCACCCAATCCATGGGAATTCTGCCCATTCCATTGTCAAAAATCGTACAAATTAGGAGAACCCTCCAAAGTCCCTGAGGCCATCCCAATAGTGTAGGTCGCCCGGGACAAAAAAGGGCGGTTGATACCAGCTGAGCATCTTCCTCCACTCATCTACCTCCACTCATACCAAGAAGATTGAACCAGACAGGACCCGAGGCCATTATCGGATCCATTGCTTTGGTTTACAGGCATGTCTCCTCAAAAGCCTGGATTCCAATACCAGCAGAGGGGATTTCCTGAGGCACCCATCAGAACAAATCTCGTCTCCACAAGGAAACTTGTGCATGGGAGCTATGCCAAAGCTTAGGAGAATACTTCAGGGTCCCGGTGCCACCTCCCCATTCCAAGGCCCTCATGGACACAAACACACATTAGGACCCATCCTCTGGAAAGTGCATTTCAACTCAGCCACCCCGGTTGCTCCCGCAGATCCATTAGATCTAAACTGTCTTGTTGCTAGGAGACAATTGGAAGGCGAGGCGGACTTCCCAGGCATCCATCCTCGAACGGTGCTCTGGAGTCATTCCATATGGGATGTCCTGGAGCTGTCCAACAGGTCTCAATTGTCCCGCAGAAGGAATCCTTGAAGGGGGCATCCCACATCTCCCAACGTGGAAAACCTCCATGGCCTCGAGATTCCGCTCCCTTCATGAAGGGGCCGTCATGCACAGAAACTCCAAACTGAGCCAACGTCGGATCCTCGCCCTGAATTCAGATGCATGAGATATTGGTTCAGATCTGCAGGGGGTACCTGCCGTGCCCTCACCCTGAATCCGAAGTCTAGCTTGTGTTCTCAGACTTCCGTCCTCACTCTCCTGGCCCCGAAGCCCTCATGTTTGGCAATTCCGGACCGACAATGAAGCACTCTGCCTGCCCTCTAGAAAAAATATATTGCCTAATGAGCTGACCAGGCAGCTTAAATGAAGATAAACCTACACGGCACTCGAATGTACCCAAATTATATAGTCTAACCTGGGCACTAATGCACTGTCTGACACAACCTGAGCCCGGACCTGCTGACCAACACCCAGAGAGCTGACCGCACCCTGAGCACATCAGACCCGCCCTGGCCTTAGGTCATCATCTCTTCCCTACCTCAGTTTTCAGGCTTCAGAACCTAGACCTTATCTCCAATCACTGCCCACGGGTGACTCTGATGCAGAAATCAGAACTCTTCCTGACCCATGGCAAGAAACCTTGTAGTTGGCATGTTGTCCAACGTTCAGTGTAGGAGAAAACAGCATTCACCCTGAGGCCCCGCCCATTCTTGAGTGCGTTGAGAGCATAAACACGCATTGTGACCTCAGCGTGAGTCCTGTCCTCTAGTAAGTCCTCTCAGTGGCTGGACCATTAGATGTCATAATGGGCTTGACATGTCACTAGTCCCCAATTTTTAACCAGATTTCTGGTTGTCCAGTCGCCCCACCCCAGGGCTCTACTCTGGAATCCCTCATTTGGTGGGACATCTGAGGTTGAATAACAAAATGAAACAAATCGACAACAACAACAAAAAAACGGACTTCTTCCATCCCCAGAATGACCGCAAACTCTTTGGACGGGACCGAACCCCCAGAGAGTAAGACTCGTCCATTTCCCATGAAGTCACCCGGCAATTTCACGACCATGAGTGACACGATATCCAGAGACAAAAACTTGAGCAAGAGCCTCACACTCGCCCTTTTTTCATATCCCGAAGTGTTCTCCTCATGGTCTGTAGATCAGTCCTGCCATACCTATGAACCAAAACATAAGCCGAGTTTGTGTTTTCAGACAACTGTCCAAACAGCTCTGGCCTACACACCCTACAGGTTCAGGGCCCTGGAGCCAAACCTGAGGACTGAACTTGCCCTCTCCAAGGGAATTGTATGTGCCCATTCCAATGGCCACAACCCTACTAATAGGATAACCTCCAAAATCCCTGAGGCCATCCCAATAGTTGTGGCTTCCCAGGACAAACAGGGGCAATCTGAGCCCATCTGAGCACCTACCTGCACTCAGACCCGTAGACTGATGTCCCCAGAGGTAAAATGGAACGAACAGGCCCCTAGGCACTAATCGGATCCATTGCTTTGGTTTCCAGGAAACTCTCCTCAGAGGCCTGGATTTCAATACCAGCATATGGCTGTTTCTTGACTCACCCATCAGAACAAATCTCATCTACACATGGGCAACATGCCCGTTGGAGCTGTGTCAAAGCCTCTGTTTAGGAGAACCCTTCAGGGCCCCAGGGCCACCGCTTCATTCCAAGGTCTCCATAGACACAAAAACATATTAGGACACATCCACAGGAGAGTCCATTTCAACTCAGCCTCCTCGGTTGCCCCCCACATCCAGCAGATCTAACCTGTCTTGTTGCTTGGAGACAATTGGAATGCGAGGTGGGCTACCCAGCCATCCATCCTTAGAACCCTGCTCGGAATCGTTGGCCTGGAGCCAACCAACAGGTCTCAATTGTCCTGCAGAAGAATCTTTGCAGTTTGGAGCTTCTCACAACTCCCATCGTGGGAAAACCCCCATGTCCTCGTGATCCAACCCCCTTCAAGAAAGGGCCATCAGGGCAGAAAGTCCAACCTGAGCGATCGTCTGATCCTTGCCCTGACTTCAGTTGCACGAGATCTCTATTGAGGTCTGTAGATTGTGCCTGCCATATCCTCACCCAGAAACCTAGGCCTAGCTTGGGTTCTCAGACTCCGTCCTCAGACTACTGGCCCACAAGCCCTCCAGTTGGGCAATCCAGAACTACAATGCCGCACTCTGCCTGCCCTACAGAAGTAAAACATTGCCCTCAGGGCTACCCCGAAACCCCAAATGAGGATAAACCTGCACGCCATTCGGCTGTACCCCAAACATAGAGGCTGACCTGGGCACTATTTCCCCTTCTGACCCAGCCTGAGCCTGGACCTCCTGGTCCCACCCAGACAGCTGGCCGCACACTGAGCACATTGGACCCGCCATGGCCTTAGGTCGTCATCTCTTCCCAACTGCGGTTTTCAGGCTCCAGAACCTATACCTTATCTCCAACCACTGCCCAGGGTGGAAAATGATGCAGAAATCAGAACTCTTTCCCCATGGCAAGAAACCTTGTGGTTGGCATGTTGTCCAACGTTCAGTGTAGTTGAAACAAGCGTGGCCCATGAGGCCCAGCCCATGCTTGCGGGCCACATTGGTCACAAACACACATTGTGACCCTCAGCCTGAGCCCAGTCCTCAGGTAAGGCCTCTCAGGGCCTATATGAAGAGACAGCATATTGGGCTTGCCATGCCCCTAGGCCCCAATTTTTAACCATAGTTCGGGGTGTCCCTTCACTCTTCCCCAGGGCTCTGCTTTGGAATTCCTCTTTTGGTGGGACACCTGAGGTAACAAACCTGAAAGGAGTCCTCCCATCCCACAGATTGACGAAAAACAATTGGGATCGGGCCAAATGCACAGAGAGGAAGATTCGTCCATGGCCCATGAGACCTCCCCAACATTCCACGGCCGTCGCTGAAACAAAATCCAGAGACAAAAGCCTTAGCAAGCGCCTCAGACTCGCTCATTCTTCATATCCTGAAGAGTTCTTCTCATGGTTTGTAGATTGGGCGTGCCATACCTATGTCCCCAAACTTAAGCTGAGTTTGTGTTTTCAGTCTTCTGTCCTCAAAGTCCTGGGCCACACTCCCTCCAGGCTGGGGCCCCTGGAGCCACACATTAAAACTGCCCCCACCCAATCCATGGGAATTCTGCCCATTCCATTGTCAAAAATCGTACAAATTAGGAGAACCCTCCAAAGTCCCTGAGGCCATCCCAATAGTGTAGGTCGCCCGGGACAAAAAAGGGCGGTTGATACCAGCTGAGCATCTTCCTCCACTCATCTACCTCCACTCATACCAAGAAGATTGAACCAGACAGGACCCGAGGCCATTATCGGATCCATTGCTTTGGTTTACAGGCATGTCTCCTCAAAAGCCTGGATTCCAATACCAGCAGAGGGGATTTCCTGAGGCACCCATCAGAACAAATCTCGTCTCCACAAGGAAACTTGTGCATGGGAGCTATGCCAAAGCTTAGGAGAATACTTCAGGGTCCCGGTGCCACCTCCCCATTCCAAGGCCCTCATGGACACAAACACACATTAGGACCCATCCTCTGGAAAGTGCATTTCAACTCAGCCACCCCGGTTGCTCCCGCAGATCCATTAGATCTAAACTGTCTTGTTGCTAGGAGACAATTGGAAGGCGAGGCGGACTTCCCAGGCATCCATCCTCGAAAGGTGCTCTGGAGTCATTCCATATGGGATGTCCTGGAGCTGTCCAACAGGTCTCAATTGTCCCGCAGAAGGAATCCTTGAAGGGGGCATCCCACATCTCCCAACGTGGAAAACCTCCATGGCCTCGAGATTCCGCTCCCTTCATGAAGGGGCCGTCATGCACAGAAACTCCAAACTGAGCCAACGTCGGATCCTCGCCCTGAATTCAGATGCATGAGATATTGGTTCAGATCTGCAGGGGGTACCTGCCGTGCCCTCACCCTGAATCCGAAGTCTAGCTTGTGTTCTCAGACTTCCGTCCTCACTCTCCTGGCCCCGAAGCCCTCATGTTTGGCAATTCCGGACCAACAATGAAGCACTCTGCCTGCCCTCTAGAAAAAATATATTGCCTAATGAGCTGACCAGGCAGCTTAAATGAAGATAAACCTACACGGCACTCGATTGTACCCAAATTATATAGTCTAACCTGGGCACTAATGCACTGTCTGACACAACCTGAGCCCGGACCTGCTGACCAACACCCAGACAGCTGACCGCACCCTGAGCACATCAGACCCGCCCTGAACTTAGGTCATCATCTCTTCCCTACCTCAGTTTTCAGGCTTCAGAACCTAGACCTTATCTCCAATCACTGCCCACGGGTGACTCTGATGCAGAAATCAGAACTCTTCCTGACCCATGGCAAGAAACCTTGTGGTTGGCATGTTGTCCAACGTTCAGTGTAGGAGAAAACAGCATTCACCCTGAGGCCCCGCCCATTCTTGAGTGCGTCGAGAGCATAAACACGCATTGTGACCTCAGCGTGAGTCCTGTCCTCTAGTAAGTCCTCTCAGTGGCTGGACCATTAGATGTCATAATGGGCTTGACATGTCACTAGTCCCCAATTTTTAACCAGATTTCTGGTTGTCCAGTCGCCCCACCCCAGGGCTCTACTCTGGAATCCCTCATTTGGTGGGACATCTGAGGTTGAATAACAAAATGAAACAAATCGACAACAACAACAAAAAAACGGACTTCTTCCATCCCCAGAATGACCGCAAACTCTTTGGACGGGACCGAACCCCCAGAGAGTAAGACTCGTCCATTTCCCATGAAGTCACCCGGCAATTTCACGACCATGAGTGACACGATATCCAGAGACAAAAACTTGAGCAAGAGCCTCACACTCGCCCTTTTTTCATATCCCGAAGTGTTCTCCTCATGGTCTGTAGATCAGTCCTGCCATACCTATGAACCAAAACATAAGCCGAGTTTGTGTTTTCAGACAACTGTCCAAACAGCTCTGGCCTACACACCCTACAGGTTCAGGGCCCTGGAGCCAAACCTGAGGACTGAACTTGCCCTCTCCAAGGGAATTGTATGTGCCCATTCCAATGGCCACAACCCTACTAATAGGATAACCTCCAAAATCCCTGAGGCCATCCCAATAGTTGTGGCTTCCCAGGACAAACAGGGGCAATCTGAGCCCATCTGAGCACCTACCTGCACTCAGACCCGTAGACTGATGTCCCCAGAGGTAAAATGGAACGAACAGGCCCCTAGGCACTAATCGGATCCATTGCTTTGGTTTCCAGGAAACTCTCCTCAGAGGCCTGGATTTCAATACCAGCATATGGCTGTTTCTTGACTCACCCATCAGAACAAATCTCATCTACACATGGGCAACATGCCCGTTGGAGCTGTGTCAAAGCCTCTGTTTAGGAGAACCCTTCAGGGCCCCAGGGCCACCGCTTCATTCCAAGGTCTCCATAGACACAAAAACATATTAGGACACATCCACAGGAGAGTCCATTTCAACTCAGCCTCCTCGGTTGCCCCCCACATCCAGCAGATCTAACCTGTCTTGTTGCTTGGAGACAATTGGAATGCGAGGTGGGCTACCCAGCCATCCATCCTTAGAACCCTGCTCGGAATCGTTGGCCTGGAGCCAACCAACAGGTCTCAATTGTCCTGCAGAAGAATCTTTGCAGTTTGGAGCTTCTCACAACTCCCATCGTGGGAAAACCCCCATGTCCTCGTGATCCAACCCCCTTCAAGAAAGGGCCATCAGGGCAGAAAGTCCAACCTGAGCGATCGTCTGATCCTTGCCCTGACTTCAGTTGCACGAGATCTCTATTGAGGTCTGTAGATTGTGCCTGCCATATCCTCACCCAGAAACCTAGGCCTAGCTTGGGTTCTCAGACTCCGTCCTCAGACTACTGGCCCACAAGCCCTCCAGTTGGGCAATCCAGAACTACAATGCCGCACTCTGCCTGCCCTACAGAAGTAAAACATTGCCCTCAGGGCTACCCCGAAACCCCAAATGAGGATAAACCTGCACGCCATTCGGCTGTACCCCAAACATAGAGGCTGACCTGGGCACTATTTCCCCTTCTGACCCAGCCTGAGCCTGGACCTCCTGGTCCCACCCAGACAGCTGGCCGCACACTGAGCACATTGGACCCGCCATGGCCTTAGGTCGTCATCTCTTCCCAACTGCGGTTTTCAGGCTCCAGAACCTATACCTTATCTCCAACCACTGCCCAGGGTGGAAAATGATGCAGAAATCAGAACTCTTTCCCCATGGCAAGAAACCTTGTGGTTGGCATGTTGTCCAACGTTCAGTGTAGTTGAAACAAGCGTGGCCCATGAGGCCCAGCCCATGCTTGCGGGCCACATTGGTCACAAACACACATTGTGACCCTCAGCCTGAGCCCAGTCCTCAGGTAAGGCCTCTCAGGGCCTATATGAAGAGACAGCATATTGGGCTTGCCATGCCCCTAGGCCCCAATTTTTAACCATAGTTCGGGGTGTCCCTTCACTCTTCCCCAGGGCTCTGCTTTGGAATTCCTCTTTTGGTGGGACACCTGAGGTAACAAACCTGAAAGGAGTCCTCCCATCCCACAGATTGACGAAAAACAATTGGGATCGGGCCAAATGCACAGAGAGGAAGATTCGTCCATGGCCCATGAGACCTCCCCAACATTCCACGGCCGTCGCTGAAACAAAATCCAGAGACAAAAGCCTTAGCAAGCGCCTCAGACTCGCTCATTCTTCATATCCTGAAGAGTTCTTCTCATGGTTTGTAGATTGGGCGTGCCATACCTATGTCCCCAAACTTAAGCTGAGTTTGTGTTTTCAGTCTTCTGTCCTCAAAGTCCTGGGCCACACTCCCTCCAGGCTGGGGCCCCTGGAGCCACACATTAAAACTGCCCCCACCCAATCCATGGGAATTCTGCCCATTCCATTGTCAAAAATCGTACAAATTAGGAGAACCCTCCAAAGTCCCTGAGGCCATCCCAATAGTGTAGGTCGCCCGGGACAAAAAAGGGCGGTTGATACCAGCTGAGCATCTTCCTCCACTCATCTACCTCCACTCATACCAAGAAGATTGAACCAGACAGGACCCGAGGCCATTATCGGATCCATTGCTTTGGTTTACAGGCATGTCTCCTCAAAAGCCTGGATTCCAATACCAGCAGAGGGGATTTCCTGAGGCACCCATCAGAACAAATCTCGTCTCCACAAGGAAACTTGTGCATGGGAGCTATGCCACAGCTTAGGAGAATACTTCAGGGTCCCGGTGCCACCTCCCCATTCCAAGGCCCTCATGGACACAAACACACATTAGGACCCATCCTCTGGAAAGTGCATTTCAACTCAGCCACCCCGGTTGCTCCCGCAGATCCATTAGATCTAAACTGTCTTGTTGCTAGGAGACAATTGGAAGGCGAGGCGGACTTCCCAGGCATCCATCCTCGAAAGGTGCTCTGGAGTCATTCCATATGGGATGTCCTGGAGCTGTCCAACAGGTCTCAATTGTCCCGCAGAAGGAATCCTTGAAGGGGGCATCCCACATCTCCCAACGTGGAAAACCTCCATGGCCTCGAGATTCCGCTCCCTTCATGAAGGGGCCGTCATGCACAGAAACTCCAAACTGAGCCAACGTCGGATCCTCGCCCTGAATTCAGATGCATGAGATATTGGTTCAGATCTGCAGGGGGTACCTGCCGTGCCCTCACCCTGAATCCGAAGTCTAGCTTGTGTTCTCAGACTTCCGTCCTCACTCTCCTGGCCCCGAAGCCCTCATGTTTGGCAATTCCGGACCAACAATGAAGCACTCTGCCTGCCCTCTAGAAAAAATATATTGCCTAATGAGCTGACCAGGCAGCTTAAATGAAGATAAACCTACACGGCACTCGATTGTACCCAAATTATATAGTCTAACCTGGGCACTAATGCACTGTCTGACACAACCTGAGCCCGGACCTGCTGACCAACACCCAGACAGCTGACCGCACCCTGAGCACATCAGACCCGCCCTGAACTTAGGTCATCATCTCTTCCCTACCTCAGTTTTCAGGCTTCAGAACCTAGACCTTATCTCCAATCACTGCCCACGGGTGACTCTGATGCAGAAATCAGAACTCTTCCTGACCCATGGCAAGAAACCTTGTGGTTGGCATGTTGTCCAACGTTCAGTGTAGGAGAAAACAGCATTCACCCTGAGGCCCCGCCCATTCTTGAGTGCGTCGAGAGCATAAACACGCATTGTGACCTCAGCGTGAGTCCTGTCCTCTAGTAAGTCCTCTCAGTGGCTGGACCATTAGATGTCATAATGGGCTTGACATGTCACTAGTCCCCAATTTTTAACCAGATTTCTGGTTGTCCAGTCGCCCCACCCCAGGGCTCTACTCTGGAATCCCTCATTTGGTGGGACATCTGAGGTTGAATAACAAAATGAAACAAATCGACAACAACAACAAAAAAACGGACTTCTTCCATCCCCAGAATGACCGCAAACTCTTTGGACGGGACCGAACCCCCAGAGAGTAAGACTCGTCCATTTCCCATGAAGTCACCCGGCAATTTCACGACCATGAGTGACACGATATCCAGAGACAAAAACTTGAGCAAGAGCCTCACACTCGCCCTTTTTTCATATCCCGAAGTGTTCTCCTCATGGTCTGTAGATCAGTCCTGCCATACCTATGAACCAAAACATAAGCCGAGTTTGTGTTTTCAGACAACTGTCCAAACAGCTCTGGCCTACACACCCTACAGGTTCAGGGCCCTGGAGCCAAACCTGAGGACTGTACTTGCCCTCTCCAAGGGAATTGTATGTGCCCATTCCAATGGCCACAACCCTACTAATAGGATAACCTCCAAAATCCCTGAGGCCATCCCAATAGTTGTGGCTTCCCAGGACAAACAGGGGCAATCTGAGCCCATCTGAGCACCTACCTGCACTCAGACCCCTAGACTGATGTCCCCAGAGGTAAAAAGGAACGAACAGGCCCCTAGGCACTAATCGGATCCATTGCTTTGGTTTCCAGGAAACTCTCCTCAGAGGCCTGGATTTCAATACCAGCATATGGCTGTTTCTTGACTCACCCATCAGAACAAATCTCATCTACACATGGGCAACATGCCCGTTGGAGCTGTGTCAAAGCCTCTGTTTAGGAGAACCCTTCAGGGCCCCAGGGCCACCGCTTCATTCCAAGGTCTCCATAGACACAAAAACATATTAGGACACATCCACAGGAGAGTCCATTTCAACTCAGCCTCCTCGGTTGCCCCCCACATCCAGCAGATCTAACCTGTCTTGTTGCTTGGAGACAATTGGAATGCGAGGTGGGCTACCCAGCCATCCATCCTTAGAACCCTGCTCGGAATCGTTGGCCTGGAGCCAACCAACAGGTCTCAATTGTCCTGCAGAAGAATCTTTGCAGTTTGGAGCTTCTCACAACTCCCATCGTGGGAAAACCCCCATGTCCTCGTGATCCAACCCCCTTCAAGAAAGGGCCATCAGGGCAGAAAGTCCAACCTGAGCGATCGTCTGATCCTTGCCCTGACTTCAGTTGCACGAGATCTCTATTGAGGTCTGTAGATTGTGCCTGCCATATCCTCACCCAGAAACCTAGGCCTAGCTTGGGTTCTCAGACTCCGTCCTCAGACTACTGGCCCACAAGCCCTCCAGTTTGGCAATCCAGAACTACAATGCCGCACTCTGCCTGCCCTACAGAAGTAAAACATTGCCCTCAGGGCTACCCCGAAACCCCAAATGAGGAACAAACTGCATGCCATTCGGCTGTACCCAAAACATAGAAGCTGACCTGGGCACTATTTCCCCTTCTGACCCAGCCTGACCCTGGACCTCCTGGTCCCACCCAGACAGCTGGCCGCACACTGAGCACATCGGACCCGCCATGGCCTTAGGTCGTCATCTCTTCCCAACTGCGGTTTTCAGGCTCCAGAACCTAGACCTTATCTCCAACTACTGCCCAGGGTTGAAAATGATGCAGAAATCAGAACTCTTTCCCCATGGCAAGAAACCTTGTGGTTGGCATGTTGTCCAACGTTGAGTGTAGTTGAATCAAGCGTGGCCCATGAGGCCCAGCCCATGCTTGCGGGCCACATTGGTCACAAACACACATTGTGACCCTCAGCCTGAGTCCAGTCCTCAGGTAAGGCCTCTCAGGGCCTATATGAAGAGACAGCATATTGGGCTTGCCATGCCCCTAGGCCCCAATTTTTAACCATATTTCGGGGTGTCCCTTCACTCTTCCTCAGGGCTCTGCTTTGGAATTCCTCTTTTGGTGGGACACCTGAGGTAACAAACCTGAAAGGTGGCCTCCCATCCCACAGATTGATGAAAAACAATTGGGATCGGGCCAAATCCACAGAGAGGAAGATTGTCCATGGCCCATGAGACCTCCCCAACATTCCACGGCCATCGCTGAAACAAAATCCAGAGACAAAAGCCTGAGCAAGCGCCTCAGACTCGCTCATTCTTCATATCCTGAAGAGTTCTTCTCATGGTTTGTAGATTGGGCGTGCCATACCTACGTCCCCAAACTTAAGCTGAGTTTGTGTTTTCAGTCTTCTGTCCTCAAAGTCCTGGGCCACACTCCCTCCAGGCTGGGGCCCCTGGAGCCACACATTAGGACTGCCCCCACCCAATCCATGGGAATTCTGCCCATTCCATTGTCAAAAATCGTACAAATTAGGAGAACCCTCCAAAGTCCCTGAGGCCATCCCAATAGTGTAGGTCGCCCGGGACAAAAAAGGGTGGTTGATACCAGCTGAGCATCTTCCTCCACTCATCTACCTCCACTCATACCAAGAAGATTGAACCAGACAGGACCCGAGGCCATTATCGGATCCATTGCTTTGGTTTACAGGCATGTCTCCTCAAAAGCCTGGATTCCAATACCAGCAGAGGGGATTTCCTGAGGCACCCATCAGAACAAATCTCGTCTCCACAAGGAAACTTGTGCATGGTAGCTATGCCAAAGCTTAGGAGAATACTTCAGGGTCCCGGTGCCACCTCCCCATTCCAAGGCCCTCATGGACACAAACACACATTAGGACACATCCTCTGGAAAGTGCATTTCAACTCAGCCACCCCGGTTGCTCCCGCAGATCCATTAGATCTAAACTGTCTTGTTGCTAGGAGACAATTGGAAGGCGAGGCGGACTTCCCAGGCATCCATCCTCGAACGGTGCTCTGGAGTCATTCCATATGGGATGTCCTGGAGCTGTCCAACAGGTCTCAAATGTCCCGCAGAAGGAATCCTTGAAGGGGGCATCCCACATCTCCCAACGTGGAAAACCTCCATGGCCTCGAGATTCCGCTCCCTTCATGAAGGGGCCGTCATGCACAGAAACTCCAAACTGAGCCAACGTCGGATCCTTGCCCTGACTTCAGATGCATGAGATATTGGTTCAGATCTGCAGGGGGTACCTGCCGTGCCCTCACCCTGAATCCGAAGTCTAGCTTGTGTTCTCAGACTTCCGTCCTCACTCTCCTGGCCCCGAAGCCCTCATGTTTGGCAATTCCGGACCGACAATGAAGCACTCTGCCTGCCCTCTAGAAAAAATATATTGCCTAATGAGCTGACCAGGCAGCTTAAATGAAGATAAACCTACATGGCACTCGAATGTACCCAAATTATATAGTCTAACCTGGGCACTAATGCACTGTCTGACACAACCTGAGCCCGGACCTGCTGACAAACACCCAGACAGCTGACCGCACCCTGAGCACATCAGACCCGCCCTGGCCTTAGGTCATCATCTCTTCCCTACCTCAGTTTTCAGGCTTCAGAACCTAGACCTTATCTCCAATCACTGACCACGGGTGACTCTGATGCAGAAATCAGAACTCTTCCTGACCCATGGCAAGAAACCTTGTGGTTGGCATGTTGTCCAACGTTCAGTGTAGGAGAAAACAGCATTCACCCTGAGGCCCCGCCCATTCTTGAGTGCGTCGAGAGCATAAACACGCATTGTGACCTCAGCGTGAGTCCTGTCCTCTAGTAAGTCCTCTCAGTGGCTGGACCATTAGATGTCATAATGGGCTTGACATGTCACTAGTCCCCAATTTTTAACCAGATTTCTGGTTGTCCAGTCGCCCCACCCCAGGGCTCTACTCTGGAATCCCTCATTTGGTGGGACATCTGAGGTTGAATAACAAAATGAAACAAATCGACAACAACAACAAAAAAACGGACTTCTTCCATCCCCAGAATGACCGCAAACTCTTTGGACGGGACCGAACCCCTAGAGAGTAAGACTCGTCCATTTCCCATGAAGTTACCCGGCAATTTCACGACCATGAGTGACACGATATCCAGAGACAAAAACTTGAGCAAGAGCCTCACACTCGCCCTTTTTTCATATCCCGAAGTGTTCTCCTCATAGTCTGTAGATCAGTCCTGCCATACCTATGACCCAAAACATAAGCCGAGTTTGTGTTTTCAGACAACTGTCCAAACAGCTCTGGCCTACACACCCTACAGGTTCAGGGCCCTGGAGCCAAACCTGAGGACTGTACTTGCCCTCTCCAAGGGAATTGTATGTGCCCATTCCAATGGCCACAACCCAACTAATAGGATAACCTCCAAAATCCCTGAGGCCATCCCAATAGTTGTGGCTTTCCAGGACAAACAGGGGGCAATCTGAGCCCATCTGAGCACCTACCTGCACTCAGACCCGTAGACTGATGTCCCCAGAGGTAAAAAGGAACGAACAGGCCCCTAGGCACTAATCGGATCCATTGCTTTGGTTTCCAGGAAACTCTCCTCAGAGGCCTGGATACCAATACCAGCATATGGCTGTTTCTTGACTCACCCATCAGAACAAATCTCATCAACACATGGGAAACATGCACGTTGGAGCTGTGTCAAAGCCTCTGTTTAGGAGAACCCTTCAGGGCCCCAGGGCCACCGCTTCATTCCAAGGTCTCCATAGACACAAAAACATATTAGGACACATCCACAGGAGAGTCCATTTCAACTCAGCCTCCTCGGTTGCCCCCCACATCCAGCAGATCTAACCTGTCTTGTTGCTTGGAGACAATTGGAATGCGAGGTGGGCTACCCAGCCATCCATCCTTAGAACCCTGCTCGGAATCGTTGGCCTGGAGCCAACCAACAGGTCTCAATTGTCCTGCATAAGAATCTTTGCAGTTTGGAGCTACTCACAACTCCCATCGTGGGAAAACCCCCATGTCCTCGTGATCCAACCCCCTTCAAGAAAGGGCCATCAGGGCAGAAAGTCCAAACTGAGCGATCGTCTGATCCTTGCCCTGACTTCAGATGCACGAGATCTCTATTGAGGTCTGTAGATTGTGCCTGCCATATCCTCACCCAGAAACCTAGGCCGAGCTTGGGTTCTCAGACTCCGTCCTCAGACTACTGGCCCACAAGCCCTCCAGTTGGGCAATCCAGAACTACAATGCCGCACTCTGCCTGCCCTACAGAAGTAAAACATTGCCCTCAGGGCTACCCCGAAACCCCAAATGAGGATAAACCTGCACGCCATTCGGCTGTACCCCAAACATAGAGGCTGACCTGGGCACTATTTCCCCTTCTGACCCAGCCTGAGCCTGGACCTCCTGGTCCCACCCAGACAGCTGGCCGCACACTGAGCACATCGGACCCGCCATGGCCTTAGGTCGTCATCTCTTCCCAACTGCGGTTTTCAGGCTCCAGAACCTAGACCTTATCTCCAACCACTGCCCAGGGTGGAAAATGATGCAGAAATCAGAACTCTTTCCCCATGGCAAGAAACCTTGTGGTTGGCATGTTGTCCAACGTTCAGTGTAGTTGAAACAAGCGTGGCCCATGAGGCCCAGCCCATGCTTGTGGGCCACATTGGTCACAAACACACATTGTGACCCTCAGCCTGAGCCCAGTCCTCAGGTAAGGCCTCTCAGGGCCTATATGAAGAGACAGCATATTGGGCTTGCCATGCCCCTAGGCCCCAATTTTTAACCATAGTTCGGGGTGTCCCTTCACTCTTCCCCAGGGCTCTGCTTTGGAATTCCTCTTTTGGTGGGACACCTGAGGTAACAAACCTGAAAGGAGTCCTCCCATCCCACAGATTGACGAAAAACAATTGGGATCGGGCCAAATGCACAGAGAGGAAGATTCGTCCATGGCCCATGAGACCTCCCCAACATTCCACGGCCGTCGCTGAAACAAAATCCAGAGACAAAAGCCTTAGCAAGCGCCTCAGACTCGCTCATTCTTCATATCCTGAAGAGTTCTTCTCATGGTTTGTAGATCGGGCGTGCCATACCTACGTCCCCAAACTTAAGCTGAGTTTGTGTTTTCAGTCTTCTGTCCTCAAAGTCCTGGGCCACACTCCCTCCAGGCTGGGGCCCCTGGAGCCACACATTAAAACTGCCCCCACCCAATCCATGGGAATTCTGCCCATTCCATTGTCAAAAATCGTACAAATTAGGAGAACCCTCCAAAGTCCCTGAGGCCATCCCAATAGTGTAGGTCGCCCGGGACAAAAAAGGGCGGTTGATACCAGCTGAGCATCTTCCTCCACTCATCTACCTCCACTCATACCAAGAAGATTGAACCAGACAGGACCCGAGGCCATTATCGGATCCATTGCTTTGGTTTACAGGCATGTCTCCTCAAAAGCCTGGATTCCAATACCAGCAGAGGGGATTTCCTGAGGCACCCATCAGAACAAATCTCGTCTCCACAAGGAAACTTGTGCATGGGAGCTATGCCAAAGCTTAGGAGAATACTTCAGGGTCCCGGTGCCACCTCCCCATTCCAAGGCCCTCATGGACACAAACACACATTAGGACCCATCCTCTGGAAAGTGCATTTCAACTCAGCCACCCCGGTTGCTCCCGCAGATCCATTAGATCTAAACTGTCTTGTTGCTAGGAGACAATTGGAAGGCGAGGCGGACTTCCCAGGCATCCATCCTCGAACGGTGCTCTGGAGTCATTCCATATGGGATGTCCTGGAGCTGTCCAACAGGTCTCAATTGTCCCGCAGAAGGAATCCTTGAAGGGGGCATCCCACATCTCCCAACGTGGAAAACCTCCATGGCCTCGAGATTCCGCTCCCTTCATGAAGGGGCCGTCATGCACAGAAACTCCAAACTGAGCCAACGTCGGATCCTCGCCCTGACTTCAGATGCATGAGATATTGGTTCAGATCTGCAGGGGGTACCTGCCGTGCCCTCACCCTGAATCCGAAGTCTAGCTTGTGTTCTCAGACTTCCGTCCTCACTCTCCTGGCCCCGAAGCCCTCATGTTTGGCATTTCCGGACCAACAATGAAGCACTCTGCCTGCCCTCTAGAAAAAATATATTGCCTAATGAGCTGACCAGGCAGCTTAAATGAAGATAAACCTACACGGCACTCGAATGTACCCAAATTATATAGTCTAACCTGGGCACTAATGCACTGTCTGACACAACCTGAGCCCGGACCTGCTGACCAACACCCAGACAGCTGACCGCACCCTGAGCACATCAGACCCGCCCTGGCCTTAGGTCATCATCTCTTCCCTACCTCAGTTTTCAGGCTTCAGAACCTAGACCTTATCTCCAATCACTGCCCACGGGTGACTCTGATGCAGAAATCAGAACTCTTCCTGACCCATGGCAAGAAACCTTGTGGTTGGCATGTTGTCCAACGTTCAGTGTAGGAGAAAACAGCATTCACCCTGAGGCCCCGCCCATTCTTGAGTGCGTCGAGAGCATAAACACGCATTGTGACCTCAGCGTGAGTCCTGTCCTCTAGTAAGTCCTCTCAGTGGCTGGACCATTAGATGTCATAATGGGCTTGACATGTCACTAGTCCCCAATTTTTAACCAGATTTCTGGTTGTCCAGTCGCCCCACCCCAGGGCTCTACTCTGGAATCCCTCATTTGGTGGGACATCTGAGGTTGAATAACAAAATGAAACAAATCGACAACAACAACAAAAAAACGGACTTCTTCCATCCCCAGAATGACCGCAAACTCTTTGGACGGGACCGAACCCCCAGAGAGTAAGACTCGTCCATTTCCCATGAAGTCACCCGGCAATTTCACGACCATGAGTGACACGATATCCAGAGACAAAAACTTGAGCAAGAGCCTCACACTCGCCCTTTTTTCATATCCCGAAGTGTTCTCCTCATGGTCTGTAGATCAGTCCTGCCATACCTATGAACCAAAACATAAGCCGAGTTTGTGTTTTCAGACAACTGTCCAAACAGCTCTGGCCTACACACCCTACAGGTTCAGGGCCCTGGAGCCAAACCTGAGGACTGTACTTGCCCTCTCCAAGGGAATTGTATGTGCCCATTCCAATGGCCACAACCCTACTAATAGGATAACCTCCAAAATCCCTGAGGCCATCCCAATAGTTGTGGCTTCCCAGGACAAACAGGGGCAATCTGAGCCCATCTGAGCACCTACCTGCACTCAGACCCCTAGACTGATGTCCCCAGAGGTAAAATGGAACGAACAGGCCCCTAGGCACTAATCGGATCCATTGCTTTGGTTTCCAGGAAACCCTCCTCAGAGGCCTGGATTTCAATACCAGCATATGGCTGTTTCTTGACTCACCCATCAGAACAAATCTCATCTACACATGGGCAACATGCCCGTTGGAGCTGTGTCAAAGCCTCTGTTTAGGAGAACCCTTCAGGGCCCCAGGGCCACCGCTTCATTCCAAGGTCTCCATAGACACAAAAACATATTAGGACACATCCACAGGAGAGTCCATTTCAACTCAGCCTCCTCGGTTGCCCCCCACATCCAGCAGATCTAACCTGTCTTGTTGCTTGGAGACAATTGGAATGCGAGGTGGGCTACCCAGCCATCCATCCTTAGAACCCTGCTCGGAATCGTTGGCCTGGAGCCAACCAACAGGTCTCAATTGTCCTGCATAAGAATCTTTGCAGTTTGGAGCTTCTCACAACTCCCATCGTGGGAAAACCCCCATGTCCTCGTGATCCAACCCCCTTCAAGAAAGGGCCATCAGGGCAGAAAGTCCAACCTGAGCGATCGTCTGATCCTTGCCCTGACTTCAGTTGCACGAGATCTCTATTGAGGTCTGTAGATTGTGCCTGCCATATCCTCACCCAGAAACCTAGGCCTAGCTTGGGTTCTCAGACCCCGTCCTCAGACTACTGGCCCACAAGCCCTCCAGTTTGGCAATCCAGAACTACAATGCCGCACTCTGCCTGCCCTACAGAAGTAAAACATTGCCCTCAGGGCTACCTCGAAACCCCAAATGAGGAACAACCTGCACGCCATTCGGCTGTACCCAAAACATAGAAGCTGACCTGGGCACTATTTCCCCTTCTGACCCAGCCTGACCCTGGACCTCCTGGTCCCACCCAGACAGCTGGCCGCACACTGAGCACATCGGACCCGCCATGGCCTTAGGTCGTCATCTCTTCCCAACTGCGGTTTTCAGGCTCCAGAACCTAGACCTTATCTCCAACTACTGCCCAGGGTTGAAAATGATGCAGAAATCAGAACTCTTTCCCCATGGCAAGAAACCTTGTGGTTGGCATGTTGTCCAACGTTGAGTGTAGTTGAATCAAGCGTGGCCCATGAGGCCCAGCCCATGCTTGCGGGCCACATTGGTCACAAACACACATTGTGACCCTCAGCCTGAGTCCAGTCCTCAGGTAAGGCCTCTCAGGGCCTATATGAAGAGACAGCATATTGGGCTTGCCATGCCCCTAGGCCCCAATTTTTAACCATATTTCGGGGTGTCCCTTCACTCTTCCTCAGGGCTCTGCTTTGGAATTCCTCTTTTGGTGGGACACCTGAGGTAACAAACCTGAAAGGATGCCTCCCATCCCACAGATTGATGAAAAACAATTGGGATCGGGCCAAATCCACAGAGAGGAAGATTGTCCATGGCCCATGAGACCTCCCCAACATTCCACGGCCATCGCTGAAACAAAATCCAGAGACAAAAGCCTGAGCAAGCGCCTCAGACTCGCTCATTCTTCATATCCTGAAGAGTTCTTCTCATGGTTTGTAGATCGGGCGTGCCATACCTACGTCCCCAAACTTAAGCTGAGTTTGTGTTTTCAGTCTTCTGTCCTCAAAGTCCTGGGCCACACTCCCTCCAGGCTGGGGCCCCTGGAGCCACAAATTAGGACTGCCCCCACCCAATCCATGGGAATTCTGCCCATTCCATTGTCAAAAATCGTACAAATTAGGAGAACCCTCCAAAGTCCCTGAGGCCATCCCAATAGTGTAGGTCGCCCGGGACAAAAAAGGGCGGTTGATACCAGCTGAGCATCTTCCTCCACTCATCTACCTCCACTCATACCAAGAAGATTGAACCAGACAGGACCCGAGGCCATTATCGGATCCATTGCTTTGGTTTACAGGCATGTCTCCTCAAAAGCCTGGATTCCAATACCAGCAGAGGGGATTTCCTGAGGCACCCATCAGAACAAATCTCGTCTCCACAAGGAAACTTGTGCATGGTAGCTATGCCAAAGCTTAGGAGAATACTTCAGGGTCCCGGTGCCACCTCCCCATTCCAAGGCCCTCATGGACACAAACACACATTAGGACCCATCCTCTGGAAAGTGCATTTCAACTCAGCCACCCCGGTTGCTCCCGCAGATCCATTAGATCTAAACTGTCTTGTTGCTAGGAGACAATTGGAAGGCGAGGCGGACTTCCCAGGCATCCATCCTCGAACGGTGCTCTGGAGTCATTCCATATGGGATGTCCTGGAGCTGTCCAACAGGTCTCAAATGTCCCGCAGAAGGAATCCTTGAAGGGGGCATCCCACATCTCCCAACGTGGAAAACCTCCATGGCCTCGAGATTCCGCTCCCTTCATGAAGGGGCCGTCATGCACAGAAACTCCAAACTGAGCCAACGTCGGATCCTTGCCCTGACTTCAGATGCATGAGATATTGGTTCAGATCTGCAGGGGGTACCTGCCGTGCCCTCACCCTGAATCCGAAGTCTAGCTTGTGTTCTCAGACTTCCGTCCTCACTCTCCTGGCCCCGAAGCCCTCATGTTTGGCAATTCCGGACCGACAATGAAGCACTCTGCCTGCCCTCTAGAAAAAATATATTGCCTAATGAGCTGACCAGGCAGCTTAAATGAAGATAAACCTACACGGCACTCGAATGTACCCAAATTATATAGTCTAACCTGGGCACTAATGCACTGTCTGACACAACCTGAGCCCGGACCTGCTGACCAACACCCAGACAGCTGACCGCACCCTGAGCACATCAGACCCGCCCTGGCCTTAGGTCATCATCTCTTCCCTACCTCAGTTTTCAGGCTTCAGAACCTAGACCTTATCTCCAATCACTGCCCACGGGTGACTCTGATGCAGAAATCAGAACTCTTCCTGACCCATGGCAAGAAACCTTGTGGTTGGCATGTTGTCCAACGTTCAGTGTAGGAGAAAACAGCATTCACCCTGAGGCCCCGCCCATTCTTGAGTGCGTCGAGAGCATAAACACGCATTGTGACCTCAGCGTGAGTCCTGTCCTCTAGTAAGTCCTCTCAGTGGCTGGACCATTAGATGTCATAATGGGCTTGACATGTCACTAGTCCCCAATTTTTAACCAGATTTCTGGTTGTCCAGTCGCCCCACCCCAGGGCTCTACTCTGGAATCCCTCATTTGGTGGGACATCTGAGGTTGAATAACAAAATGAAACAAATCGACAACAACAACAAAAAAACGGACTTCTTCCATCCCCAGAATGACCGCAAACTCTTTGGACGGGACCGAACCCCCAGAGAGTAAGACTCGTCCATTTCCCATGAAGTTACCCGGCAATTTCACGACCATGAGTGACACGATATCCAGAGACAAAAACTTGAGCAAGAGCCTCACACTCGCCCTTTTTTCATATCCCGAAGTGTTCTCCTCATGGTCTGTAGATCAGTCCTGCCATACCTATGAACCAAAACATAAGCCGAGTTTGTGTTTTCAGACAACTGTCCAAACAGCTCTGGCCTACACACCCTACAGGTTCAGGGCCCTGGAGCCAAACCTGAGGACTGTACTTGCCCTCTCCAAGGGAATTGTATGTGCCCATTCCAATGGCCACAACCCTACTAATAGGATAACCTCCAAAATCCCTGAGGCCATCCCAATAGTTGTGGCTTCCCAGGACAAACAGGGGCAATCTGAGCCCATCTGAGCACCTACCTGCACTCAGACCCCTAGACTGATGTCCCCAGAGGTAAAAAGGAACGAACAGGCCCCTAGGCACTAATCGGATCCATTGCTTTGGTTTCCAGGAAACTCTCCTCAGAGGCCTGGATTTCAATACCAGCATATGGCTGTTTCTTGACTCACCCATCAGAACAAATCTCATCTACACATGGGCAACATGCCCGTTGGAGCTGTGTCAAAGCCTCTGTTTAGGAGAACCCTTCAGGGCCCCAGGGCCACCGCTTCATTCCAAGGTCTCCATAGACACAAAAACATATTAGGACACATCCACAGGAGAGTCCATTTAAACTCAGCCTCCTCGGTTGCCCCCCACATCCAGCAGATCTAACCTGTCTTGTTGCTTGGAGACAATTGGAAAGCGAGGTGGGCTACCCAGCCATCCATCCTTAGAACCCTGCTCGGAATCGTTGGCCTGGAGCCAACCAACAGGTCTCAATTGTCCTGCAGAAGAATCTTTGCAGTTTGGAGCTTCTCACAACTCCCATCGTGGGAAAACCCCCATGTCCTCGTGATCCAACCCCCTTCAAGAAAGGGCCATCAGGGCAGAAAGTCCAACCTGAGCGATCGTCTGATCCTTGCCCTGACTTCAGTTGCACGAGATCTCTATTGAGGTCTGTAGATTGTGCCTGCCATATCCTCACCCAGAAACCTAGGCCTAGCTTGGGTTCTCAGACTCCGTCCTCAGACTACTGGCCCACAAGCCCTCCAGTTTGGCAATCCAGAACTACAATGCCGCACTCTGCCTGCCCTACAGAAGTAAAACATTGCCCTCAGGGCTACCCCGAAACCCCAAATGAGGATAAACCTGCACGCCATTCGGCTGTACCCAAAACATAGAAGCTGACCTGGGCACTATTTCCCCTTCTGACCCAGCCTGAGCCTGGACCTCCTGGTCCCACCCAGACAGCTGGCCGCACACTGAGCACATCGGACCCGCCATGGCCTTAGGTCGTCATCTCTTCCCAACTGCGGTTTTCAGGCTCCAGAACCTAGACCTTATCTCCAACTACTTCCCAGGGTTGAAAATGATGCAGAAATCAGAACTCTTTCCCCATGGCAAGAAACCTTGTGGTTGGCATGTTGTCCAACGTTGAGTGTAGTTGAATCAAGCGTGGCCCATGAGGCCCAGCCCATGCTTGCGGGCCACATTGGTCACAAACACACATTGTGACCCTCAGCCTGAGTCCAGTCCTCAGGTAAGGCCTCTCAGGGCCTATATGAAGAGACAGCATATTGGGCTTGCCATGCCCCTAGGCCCCAATTTTTAACCATATTTCGGGGTGTCCCTTCACTCTTCCCCAGGGCTCTGCTTTGGAATTCCTCTTTTGGTGGGACACCTGAGGTAACAAACCTGAAAGGTGGCCTCCCATCCCACAGATTGACGAAAAACAATTGGGATCGGGCCAAATCCACAGAGAGGAAGATTGTCCATGGCCCATGAGACCTCCCCAACATTCCACGGCCATCGCTGAAACAAAATCCAGAGACAAAAGCCTGAGCAAGCGCCTCAGACTCGCTCATTCTTCATATCCTGAAGAGTTCTTCTCATGGTTTGTAGATCGGGCGTGCCATACCTACGTCCCCAAACTTAAGCTGAGTTTGTGTTTTCAGTCTTCTGTCCTCAAAGTCCTGGGCCACACTCCCTCCAGGCTGGGGCCCCTGGAGCCACACATTAGGACTGCCCCCACCCAATCCATGGGAATTCTGCCCATTCCATTGTCAAAAATCGTACAAATTAGGAGAACCCTCCAAAGTCCCTGAGGCCATCCCAATAGTGTAGGTCGCCCGGGACAAAAAAGGGCGGTTGATACCAGCTGAGCATCTTCCTCCACTCATCTACCTCCACTCATACCAAGAAGATTGAACCAGACAGGACCCGAGGCCATTATCGGATCCATTGCTTTGGTTTACAGGCATGTCTCCTCAAAAGCCTGGATTCCAATACCAGCAGAGGGGATTTCCTGAGGCACCCATCAGAACAAATCTCGTCTCCACAAGGAAACTTGTGCATGGGAGCTATGCCAAAGCTTAGGAGAATACTTCAGGGTCCCGGTGCCACCTCCCCATTCCAAGGCCCTCATGGACACAAACACACATTAGGACCCATCCTCTGGAAAGTGCATTTCAACTCAGCCACCCCGGTTGCTCCCGCAGATCCATTAGATCTAAACTGTCTTGTTGCTAGGAGACAATTGGAAGGCGAGGCGGACTTCCCAGGCATCCATCCTCGAACGGTGCTCTGGAGTCATTCCATATGGGATGTCCTGGAGCTGTCCAACAGGTCTCAAATGTCCCGCAGAAGGAATCCTTGAAGGGGGCATCCCACATCTCCCAACGTGGAAAACCTCCATGGCCTCGAGATTCCGCTCCCTTCATGAAGGGGCCGTCATGCACAGAAACTCCAAACTGAGCCAACGTCGGATCCTTGCCCTGACTTCAGATGCATGAGATATTGGTTCAGATCTGCAGGGGGTACCTGCCGTGCCCTCACCCTGAATCCGAAGTCTAGCTTGTGTTCTCAGACTTCCGTCCTCACTCTCCTGGCCCCGAAGCCCTCATGTTTGGCAATTCCGGACCGACAATGAAGCACTCTGCCTGCCCTCTAGAAAAAATATATTGCCTAATGAGCTGACCAGGCAGCTTAAATGAAGATAAACCTACACGGCACTCGAATGTACCCAAATTATATAGTCTAACCTGGGCACTAATGCACTGTCTGACACAACCTGAGCCCGGACCTGCTGACCAACACCCAGACAGCTGACCGCACCCTGAGCACATCAGACCCGCCCTGGCCTTAGGTCATCATCTCTTCCCTACCTCAGTTTTCAGGCTTCAGAACCTAGACCTTATCTCCAATCACTGACCACGGGTGACTCTGATGCAGAAATCAGAACTCTTCCTGACCCATGGCAAGAAACCTTGTGGTTGGCATGTTGTCCAACATTCAGTGTAGGAGAAAACAGCATTCACCCTGAGGCCCCGCCCATTCTTGAGTGCGTCGAGAGCATAAACACGCATTGTGACCTCAGCGTGAGTCCTGTCCTCTAGTAAGTCCTCTCAGTGGCTGGACCATTAGATGTCATAATGGGCTTGACATGTCACTAGTCCCCAATTTTTAACCAGATTTCTGGTTGTCCAGTCGCCCCACCCCAGGGCTCTACTCTGGAATCCCTCATTTGGTGGGACATCTGAGGTTGAAAAACAAAATGAAACAAATCGACAACAACAACAAAAAAACGGACTTCTTCCATCCCCAGAATGACCGCAAACTCTTTGGACGGGACCGAACCCCCAGAGAGTAAGACTCGTCCATTTCCCATGAAGTCACCCGGCAATTTCACGACCATGAGTGACACGATATCCAGAGACAAAAACTTGAGCAAGAGCCTCACACTCGCCCTTTTTTCATATCCCGAAGTGTTCTCCTCATGGTCTGTAGATCAGTCCTGCCATACCTATGACCCAAAACATAAGCCGAGTTTGTGTTTTCAGACAACTGTCCAAACAGCTCTGGCCTACACACCCTACAGGTTCAGGGCCCTGGAGCCAAACCTGAGGACTGTACTTGCCCTCTCCAAGGGAATTGTATGTGCCCATTCCAATGGCCACAACCCTACTAATAGGATAACCTCCAAAATCCCTGAGGCCATCCCAATAGTTGTGGCTTTCCAGGACAAACAGGGGGCAATCTGAGCCCATCTGAGCACCTACCTGCACTCAGACCCGTAGACTGATGTCCCCAGAGGTAAAAAGGAACGAACAGGCCCCTAGGCACTAATCGGATCCATTGCTTTGGTTTCCAGGAAACTCTCCTCAGAGGCCTGGATACCAATACCAGCATATGGCTGTTTCTTGACTCACCCATCAGAACAAATCTCATCAACACATGGGAAACATGCACGTTGGAGCTGTGTCAAAGCCTCTGTTTAGGAGAACCCTTCAGGGCCCCAGGGCCACCGCTTCATTCCAAGGTCTCCATAGACACAAAAACATATTAGGACACATCCACAGGAGAGTCCATTTCAACTCAGCCTCCTCGTTTGCCCCCCACATCCAGCAGATCTAACCTGTCTTGTTGCTTGGAGACAATTGGAATGCGAGGTGGGCTACCCAGCCATCCATCCTTAGAACCCTGCTCGGAATCGTTGGCCTGGAGCCAACCAACAGGTCTCAATTGTCCTGCATAAGAATCTTTGCAGTTTGGAGCTACTCACAACTCCCATCGTGGGAAAACCCCCATGTCCTCGTGATCCAACCCCCTTCAAGAAAGGGCCATCAGGGCAGAAAGTCCAAACTGAGCGATCGTCTGATCCTTGCCCTGACTTCAGATGCACGAGATCTCTATTGAGGTCTGTAGATTGTGCCTGCCATATCCTCACCCAGAAACCTAGGCCTAGCTTGGGTTCTCAGACTCCGTCCTCAGACTACTGGCCCACAAGCCCTCCAGTTGGGCAATCCAGAACTACAATGCCGCACTCTGCCTGCCCTACAGAAGTAAAACATTGCCCTCAGGGCTACCCCGAAACCCCAAATGAGGATAAACCTGCACGCCATTCGGCTGTACCCCAAACATAGAGGCTGACCTGGGCACTATTTCCCCTTCTGACCCAGCCTGAGCCTGGACCCCCTGGTCCCACCCAGACAGCTGGCCGCACACTGAGCACATTGGACCCGCCATGGCCTTAGGTCGTCATCTCTTCCCAACTGCGGTTTTCAGGCTCCAGAACCTATACCTTATCTCCAACCACTGCCCAGGGTTGAAAATGATGCAGAAATCAGAACTCTTTCCCCATGGCAAGAAACCTTGTGGTTGGCATGTTGTCCAACGTTCAGTGTAGTTGAAACAAGCGTGGCCCATGAGGCCCAGCCCATGCTTGCGGGCCACATTGCTCACAAACACACATTGTGACCCTCAGCCTGAGCCCAGTCCTCAGGTAAGGCCTCTCAGGGCCTATATGAAGAGACAGCATATTGGGCTTGCCATGCCCCTAGGCCCCAATTTTTAACCATAGTTCGGGTTGTCCCTTCACTCTTCCCCAGGGCTCTGCTTTGGAATTCCTCTTTTGGTGGGACACCTGAGGTAACAAACCTGAAAGGAGTCCTCCCATCCCACAGATTGACGAAAAACAATTGGGATCGGGCCAAATGCACAGAGAGGAAGATTCGTCCATGGCCCATGAGACCTCCCCAACATTCCACGGCCGTCGCTGAAACAAAATCCAGAGACAAAAGCCTTAGCAAGCGCCTCAGACTCGCTCATTCTTCATATCCTGAAGAGTTCTTCTCATGGTTTGTAGATCGGGCGTGCCATACCTACGTCCCCAAACTTAAGCTGAGTTTGTGTTTTCAGTCTTCTGTCCTCAAAGTCCTGGGCCACACTCCCTCCAGGCTGGGGCCCCTGGAGCCACACATTAAAACTGCCCCCACCCAATCCATGGGAATTCTGCCCATTCCATTGTCAAAAATCGTACAAATTAGGAGAACCCTCCAAAGTCCCTGAGGCCATCCCAATAGTGTAGGTCGCCCGGGACAAAAAAGGGCGGTTGATACCAGCTGAGCATCTTCCTCCACTCATCTACCTCCACTCATACCAAGAAGATTGAACCAGACAGGACCCGAGGCCATTATCGGATCCATTGCTTTGGTTTACAGGCATGTCTCCTCAAAAGCCTGGATTCCAATACCAGCAGAGGGGATTTCCTGAGGCACCCATCAGAACAAATCTCGTCTCCACAAGGAAACTTGTGCATGGGAGCTATGCCAAAGCTTAGGAGAATACTTCAGGGTCCCGGTGCCACCTCCCCATTCCAAGGCCCTCATGGACACAAACACACATTAGGACCCATCCTCTGGAAAGTGCATTTCAACTCAGCCACCCCGGTTGCTCCCGCAGATCCATTAGATCTAAACTGTCTTGTTGCTAGGAGACAATTGGAAGGCGAGGCGGACTTCCCAGGCATCCATCCTCGAACGGTGCTCTGGAGTCATTCCATATGGGATGTCCTGGAGCTGTCCAACAGGTCTCAAATGTCCCGCAGAAGGAATCCTTGAAGGGGGCATCCCACATCTCCCAACGTGGAAAACCTCCATGGCCTCGAGATTCCGCTCCCTTCATGAAGGGGCCGTCATGCACAGAAACTCCAAACTGAGCCAACGTCGGATCCTCGCCCTGAATTCAGATGCATGAGATATTGGTTCAGATCTGCAGGGGGTACCTGCCGTGCCCTCACCCTGAATCCGAAGTCTAGCTTGTGTTCTCAGACTTCCGTCCTCACTCTCCTGGCCCCGAAGCCCTCATGTTTGGCAATTCCGGACCAACAATGAAGCACTCTGCCTGCCCTCTAGAAAAAATATATTGCCTAATGAGCTGACCAGGCAGCTTAAATGAAGATAAACCTACACGGCACTCGAATGTACCTAAATTATATAGTCTAACCTGGGCACTAATGCACTGTCTGACACAACCTGAGCCCGGACCTGCTGACCAACACCCAGACAGCTGACCGCACCCTGAGCACATCAGACCCGCCCTGGCCTTAGGTCATCATCTCTTCCCTACCTCAGTTTTCAGGCTTCAGAACCTAGACCTTATCTCCAATCACTGCCCACGGGTGACTCTGATGCAGAAATCAGAACTCTTCCTGACCCATGGCAAGAAACCTTGTGGTTGGCATGTTGTCCAACGTTCAGTGTAGGAGAAAACAGCATTCACCCTGAGGCCCCGCCCATTCTTGAGTGCGACGAGAGCATAAACACGCATTGTGACCTCAGCGTGAGTCCTGTCCTCTAGTAAGTCCTCTCAGTGGCTGGACCATTAGATGTCATAATGGGCTTGACATGTCCCTAGTCCCCAATTTTTAACCAGATTTCTGGTTGTCCAGTCGCCCCACCCCAGGGCTCTACTCTGGAATCCCTCATTTGGTGGGACATCTGAGGTTGAATAACAAAATGAAACAAATCGACAACAACAACAAAAAAACGGACTTCTTCCATCCCCAGAATGACCTCAAACTCTTTGGACGGGACTGAACCCCCAAGAGTAAGACTCGTCCATTTCCCATGAAGTCACCCGGCAATTTCACGACCATGAGTGACACGATATTCAGAGACAAAAACTTGAGCAAGAGCCTCACACTCGCCCTTTTTTCATATCCCGAAGTGTTCTCCTCATGGTCTGTAGATCAGTCCTGCCATACCTATAACCCAAAACATAAGCCGAGTTTGTGTTTTCAGACAACTGTCCAAACAGCTCTGGCCTACACACCCTACAGGTTCAGGGCCCTGGAGCCAAACCTGAGGACTGTACTTGCCCTCTCCAAGGGAATTGTATGTGCCCATTCCAATGGCCACAACCCTACTAATAGGATAACCTCCAAAATCCCTGAGGCCATCCCAATAGTTGTGGCTCTCCAGGAGAAACAGGGGGCAATCTGAGCCCATCTGAGCACCTACCTGCACTCAGACCCCTAGACTGATGTCCCCAGAGGTAAAAAGGAACGAACAGGCCCCTAGGCACTAATCGGATCCATTGCTTTGGTTTCCAGGCATCTCTCCTCAGAGGCCTGGATTTCAATACCAGCATATGGCTGTTTCTTGACTCACCCATCAGAACAAATCTCATCTACACATGGGAAACATGCACGTTGGAGCTGTGTCAAAGCCTCTGTTTAGGAGAACCCTTCAGGGCCCCAAGGCCACCGCTTCATTCCAAGGTCTCCATAGACACAAAAACATATTAGGACACATCCACAGGAGAGTCCATTTCAACTCAGCCTCCTCGTTTGCCCCCCACATCCAGCAGATCTAACCTGTCTTGTTGCTTGGAGACAATTGGAATGCGAGGTGGGCTACCCAGCCATCCGTCCTTAGAACCCTGCTCGGAATCGTTGGCCTGGAGCCAACCAACAGGTCTCAATTGTCCTGCAGAAGAATCTTTGCAGTTTGGAGCTTCTCACAACTCCCATCGTGGGAAAACCCCCATGTCCTCGTGATCCAACCCCCTTCAAGAATGGGCCATCAGGGCAGAAAGTCCAAACTGAGCGATCGTCTGATCCTTGCCCTGACTTCAGATGCACGAGATCTCTATTGAGGTCTGTAGATTGTGCCTGCCATATCCTCACCCAGAAACCTAGGCCTAGCTTGGGTTCTCAGACTCCGTCCTCAGACTACTGGCCCACAAGCCCTCCAGTTTGGAAATCCAGAACTACAATGCCTCACTTTGCCTGCCCTACAGAAGTAAAACATTGACCTCAGGGCTACCCCGAAACCCCAAATGAGGATCAACCTGCACGCCATTCGGCTGTACCTGGGCACTATTTCCCCTTCTGACCCAGCCTGAGCCTGGACCTCCTGGTCCCACCCAGACAGCTGGCCGCACACTGAGCACATCGGACCCGCCATGGCCTTAGGTCGTCATCTCTTCCCAACTGCGGTTTTCAGGCTCCAGAACCTAGACCTTATCTCCAACCACTGCCCAGGGTTGAAAATGATGCAGAAATCAGAACTCTTTCCCCATGGCAAGAAACCTTGTGGTTGGCATGTTGTCCAACGTTCAGTGTAGTTGAAACAAGCGTGGCCCATGAGGCCCAGCCCATGCTTGCGGGCCACATTGCTCACAAACACACATTGTGACCCTCAGCCTGAGCCCAGTCCTCAGGTAAGGCCTCTCAGGGCCTATATGAAGAGACAGCATATTGGGCTTGCCATGCCCCTAGGCCCCAATTTTTAACCATAGTTCGGGTTGTCCCTTCACTCTTCCCCAGGGCTCTGCTTTGGAATTCCTCTTTTGGTGGGACACCTGAGGTAACAAACCTGAAAGGAGTCCTCCCATCCCACAGATTGACGAAAAACAATTGGGATCGGGCCAAATGCACAGAGAGGAAGATTCGTCCATGGCCCATGAGACCTCCGCAACATTCCACGGCCATCGCTGAAACAAAATCCAGAGACAAAAGCCTGAGCAAGCGCCTCAGACTCGCTCATTCTTCATATCCTGAAGAGTTCTTCTCATGGTTTGTAGATCGGGCGTGCCATACCTACGTCCCCAAACTTAAGCTGAGTTTGTGTTTTCAGTCTTCTGTCCTCAAAGTCCTGGGCCACACTCCCTCCAGGCTGGGGCCCCTGGAGCCACAAATTAGGACTGCCCCCACCCAATCCATGGGAATTCTGCCCATTCCATTGTCCAAAATCATACAAATTAGGAGAACCCTCCAAAGTCCCTGAGGCCATCCCAATAGTGTAGGTCGCCCGGGACAAAAAAGGGCGGTTGATACCAGCTGAGCATCTTCCTCCACTCATCTACCTCCACTCATACCAAGAAGATTGAACCAGACAGGACCCGAGGCCATTATCGGATCCATTGCTTTGGTTTACAGGCATGTCTCCTCAAAAGCCTGGATTCCAATACCAGCAGAGGGGATTTCCTGAGGCACCCATCAGAACAAATCTCGTCTCCACAAGGAAACTTGTGCATGGGAGCTATGCCAAAGCTTAGGAGAATACTTCAGGGTCCCGGTGCCACCTCCCCATTCCAAGGCCCTCATGGACACAAACACACATTAGGACCCATCCTCTGGAAAGTGCATTTCAACTCAGCCACCCCGGTTGCTCCCGCAGATCCATTAGATCTAAACTGTCTTGTTGCTAGGAGACAATTGGAAGGCGAGGCGGACTTCCCAGGCATCCATCCTCGAACGGTGCTCTGGAGTCATTCCATATGGGATGTCCTGGAGCTGTCCAACAGGTCTCAAATGTCCCGCAGAAGGAATCCTTGAAGGGGGCATCCCACATCTCCCAACGTGGAAAACCTCCATGGCCTCGAGATTCCGCTCCCTTCATGAAGGGGCCGTCATGCACAGAAACTCCAACCTGAGCCACGTCGGTTCCTCGCCCTGACTTCAGATGCATGAGATATTGGTTCAGATCTGCAGGGGGTACCTGCCGTGCCCTCACCCTGAATCCGAAGTCTAGCTTGTGTTCTCAGACTTCCGTCCTCACTCTCCTGGCCCCGAAGCCTTCATGTTTGGCAATTCCGGACCGACAATGAAGCACTCTGCCTGCACTCTAGAAAAAACATCTTGCCTAAAGAGCTGCCCAGGAACCTAAAAGGGGGATAAACCTACACGGCACTTGACTGTACCCAAATTATATAGTCTAACCTGGTCACTAATGCACTGTCTGACACACCCTGAGCTAGAACCTCCTGACCAAAACCCAGGCAGATGAATGCACACTGAGCGTATGAGACCCACCATGGCCTTAGGTCGTCATCTCTTCCCAACTGCGATTTTTCAGGCTTCAGAACCTAGACCTTATCTCCAACCACTGCCCAGGGTAGAAAATGATGCAGAAA
Source organism: Mustela nivalis (assembly GCF_964662115.1). Lineage (NCBI taxonomy): Eukaryota > Metazoa > Chordata > Mammalia > Carnivora > Mustelidae > Mustela > Mustela nivalis. The sequence goes on from NW_028136515.1 coordinate 1,001,113, forward strand.
TCAGAACACCTTCCCCATGGCAAGAGACCTTGTGATTGGCATGTTGTCCAAATCCAGTGTAGTTGAAACCAGTGTGGCCCATAAGGCCCCGCCCATGCTCGCAGGCCATATTGGTCACAAACACACATTGTGACCCTCAGCATGAGCCCAGTCCTCAAGTCAGGCCTCTCAGTGGCTGGATGAAGAGACAGCATATTGGGCCTGCCATGCCCCTAGTCCCCAATTTTTAACCATAGTTTGGGTTGTCCCTTCACTCTTTCCCAAGGCTCTGCTTTGGAATTCCTCTTTTGTTCGGACACCTGAGATAATAAACAGGAAAGGAAACCTCCCATCCCACAGATTGACGAAAAACAATTGGGACCGGGCCAAATCCACAGAGAGGAAGATTCGTCCATGGCCCATAAGGCCTCCCCACATTCCACGGCCATTGTTGATATAAAATGCAGAGGCAAAACCTGATCAAGTGCCTCAGACTCGCTCTTTCTTCATATCCTGAAGAGTTCTTCTCATGGTTTGTAGATTGGGCCTGCATACCTACGTCCCCAAACCTGAGCTGAGTTTGTGTTTTTGGAATACTGTCCTCAAAGTCCATTGCCACACACCCTCCAGGCTGGGTCCCCTGGAGCCACCCATTAGGACTGTGCACTCTCAATCCATGGGAATTCTTCCCATCCATTGTCCAAAATCGTACAAATTAGGAGAACTCTCCAAAGTCCCCGAGGCCATCCCAATAGTGTAGGTTTCCGGGGACAAACAAGGGCGGTCTGACACCAGGTGAGCATCTACCTCCACTCATACCATACATGGATGTCCCCAGAGAAGAAGATTGAACCAGAGAGTACGCTAGGCCATAATCAGATCCATTGCTTTGGTTTACAGGCATGTCTCCTCAAAAGCCTGGATTCCAATACAAGCATAAGTGGTTTGCTGAGGCACCCATCAGAACAAATCTCGTCTCCACAAGGAAACTTGTGCATGGGATCTATGTCAAAAGCTTAGGAGAATACTACAGGGTCCCGGTGCCACCGCCCCATTCCAAGGCCCTCATGGACACAAACACACATTAGGCCCCATTCTCAGGAAAGTCTATTTCAACTAAGCCACCCAGGTTGCTCCCGCAGAGTCATCCGATCTCAAATGTATTGTTGCTAGGAGACAATTGGAATGCGAGGCGGGCTTCCCTGGCATCCATCTTCCAACGGAGCTCTGGAGTTAATCCATATGGGATGTCCTGGAGCTGCCTAACATGTCTCAATTGTCCCCAGAAGGAATCCTTGAAGGGGGCATCCCATAACTCCCAACATGGGAAAAACTCCATGGCCTTGAGATTCCGCTCCGTTCATGAAGGGGCAGTCATGCACAGAAACTCCAACCGGAGCCAACGTCTGATCCTCGCCGTGACTTCAGATGTATGAGATATTGGTTCAGATCTGCAGGGGGTACCTGCCGCGCCCTCGGCCTGATGTCCAAGTCAACTTGTGTTCTCAAACTTTTGTCCTCACACTCCTGGCCGAGAAGACCGCAAGTTTGGCAATTCCGGACCCACAATGCAGCACTCTGCCTGCACTCTAGAAAAAATATCTTGCCTAATGAGCTGCCCAGGCACCTCAAATGTGGATAAACCTACACTGCACTCGACTGTACCCAAATTATATAGTCTAACTTGAGCTCTAATGCACTCTCTGACACAACCTGAGCCTGAACCTCCAGATCAACATCCAGGCAGCTGACCACACACTGAGCACATCAGAGCCGCCATGGCCTTAGGTCATCATCTCTACCCAACTGCGGTTTTCAGGCTTCAGAACCTAGTCCTTATCTCCAATCACTGCCCAGGGTTGAAAATGATGCAGAAATCACACCTTCCCCATGGAAAGAGACCTTGTGATTGGCATGTTGTCCAAAGTCCCGTGTAGTTGAAATTAGTGTGGCCCATGAGGCCCCGCCCATGTCGCGGGCCACATTGGTCACAAACACACATTGTGACCCTCAGCCTGAGCCGTGTCCTCAAGTAAGGGCAGTCAGTGGCTGGATGAAGAAACAGCATATTGGGCGTGCCATGCCCCTAGGCCCCAATTTTTAACCATAGTTTGGTTTGTCCCTTCACTCTTCCCCAGGTCTCTGCTTTGGAATTCCTCTTTTGTTCGGACACTTGAGGTAATAAACCTGAAAGGAGACCTCCCATCCCACAGATTGACGAAAAACAATTGGGCCCGTGCCAAAACCACAGAGAGGAAGATTCGTCCATGGCCCATGAGGCCTCCCCACATTCCACGGCCATCGTTGATACAAAATACAGATACAAAAGCCTGAGCAAGCGCCTCAGACTCGCTCTTTCTTCATATCCTGAAGAGTTCTTCTCATGGTTTGTAGATTGGGCCTGCCATTCCTACGTCCCCAAACCTAAGCTGAGTTTGTGTTTTCAGACTTCTGTCCTCAAAGTCCTGGGCCAAACACCCTCCAGGCTGGGGCCCCTGGAACCACACATTAGGACTGTGCCTACCCAATCTATGGGAATTCTGCCTATTCCATTGTCCAAAATCGTACAAATTAGGAGAACTCTCCAAAGTCCCAGGGGCCATCCCAATAGTGTAGGACTCCGGGGACAAACAAGGGTGGTCTGACAACAGGTGAGCATCTACCTCCACTCATTCCATAGATGGATATCCCCAGAGAAGAAGATTGAACCAGACAGGACCCTAGGCCATAATTGGATCCATTGCTTTGGTTTGCAGGCATGTCTCCTCAAAAGCCTGGTATCCAATACGAGCATAAGGGGTTTCCGGAGGCACCCATAAAAACAAATCTAGTCTCCACAAGGAAACTTGTGGATGGGAGCTATATCAAAAGCTTAGGAGAATACTTAGGGTCCCGGAACCACCGCCCCATACCAAGGCCCTAATGGACACAAACACACATTAGGCCCCATCCTCAGGAATGTCCATTTCAACTCAGCCACCCCGGTTGCTCCTGCAGAGCCATCCGATTTCAACTGTCTTGTTGCTAGGAGACAATTGGAATGCGAGGCAGGCTTCCCTGGCATCCATCCTCCAACTGTGCTCTGCAGTCATTCCATATGGGATGTCCTGGAGCTGACTGACAGGTCTCAATTGTCCCGCAGAAGGAATCCTTGAAGGGGGCATCCCACAACTCCCAACGTGGGAAAACCTCCAGGCCCTTGAGATTCCGCTCCGTTCATGAAGGATAGTCATGCACAGAAACTCCAACCTGAGCCAACGTCTGATACTCGCCGTGATTTCAGATGCTTGAGATATTGGTTCAGATCTGCAGGGGGTACCTGCAGTGCCCTCGGCCAGAAGCCCAAGTCGAGCTTGTGTTCTCAGACTTCTGTCCTCACACTCCTGGCCCAGAAGCCCTCAAGTTTGGCAATTTCGGACCCACAATGCAGCACTCTGCCTGCCCTCTAGAAAAAATATCTTCCCTAATGAGCTGCCTGGACACCTCAAATGAGGATAAACCTACAAGGCACTCGAATGTACCCAAATTATATAGTCTAACCTGGGCACTAATGCACTGTCTGACACAACCTGAGCCAGAACCTCCTGACCAACACCCAGGCAGCTGACCACACAGTGAGCCTATCAGACCCGCCATGCCCTTAGGTGGTCATCTCTTCCCAACAGCGGTTTTTCGGGCTTCAGAACCTAGGCCTTATCTCCAACCACAGCCCATGGTTGAAAATGATGCAGAAATCAGAACACCCTTTCCATGGTTAGAGACCTTGTGATTGGCAAGTTGTCCAAAGTCCAGTGTAATTGAAACCAGTGTGGCCCATGAGGCCCCGCCCATGCTCGCAAAACCACATTGGTCCCAAACACACATTGTGACCCTCAGCCTGAGCCCAGTCCTCAAGTACGGCCTCTCAGTGGCTGGATGAAGAGACAGCATATTGGGCGTGCCATGCCCCTAGGCCCCAATTTTTAAACATAGTTTGGGTTGTCCCTTCACTCATCCCCAGCGCTCTCTTTTGGAATTCCTCTTATGTTCGGACACCTGAGGTAATAAACCTGAAAGGAGACCTCCCATTCCACAGATTGACGAAAAACAATTGGGACTGGGCCAAATCCACAGAGAGGAAGATTCGTCCATGGGCCATGAGGACTCCCCAAATTCCACGGCCATCATTGATACAAAATCCAAAGACAAAAGCCTGAGCAAGTACCTCAGACTCGCTCTTTCTTCATATCCTGAAGAGTTCTTCTCATGGTTTGTAGATTACGCCTGCCATACCTACGTCCCCAAACCTAAGCTGAGTTTCTGTTTTCAATCTTCTGTCCTCAAGGTCCTGGGCCACACACCCTCGAGGCTGGGGGGCCAGGAGCCACACATTAGTACTGTGCCTACCCAATCCATGGGAATTCTGCCCATTCCATTGTCCCAAATCGTACAAATTAGGAGAACCCTCCAAAGTCCCCGAGGCCCTCCCAATAGTGTATGTCTCCGGGGACAAACAGGGCGGTCTGACACCAGGTGATCATCTACCTCCACTCATTCCATAGATTGAGAACCCCAAAGAAGAAGATTGAACCAGACAGGACCCTAGGCCATAATCGGGTCCATTGCTTTGGTTTACAGGCATGTGTCCTCAAAAGCCTGGATTCCAATACCAGCATAAGTGGTTTGATGAGGCACCCATTAGAAAAAATCTCGTCTCCACAAGGAAACTTTTGCATGGGAGCTATGTCAAAAGCTTAGGAGAATACTTCAGGGTCCCGGTGCCACTGCCCTAATCCAAGGCCCTCATGGACACAACACACATTAGGCCCCATCCTCAGGAAAATCCATTTCAACTCAGCCACCTCGGTTGCTCCCACAGAGCCACTGATCTCAACGCTATTGTTGCTAGGAAACAATTGAAATGCGAGGCGGGCTTCCCTGGCATCCATCCTCCAACGGTGCTCTGGAGTCATTCCATATGGGATGTCCTGGAGCTGCCCAACAGGTCTCAATTGTCCCACAGAAGGAATCCTTGAAGAGGGCATCCATAAACTCCCAACGTGGGAAAACCTCCATGGCCTTGAGATTCCTCTCCGTTCATGAAGGGGCAGGCATGCACAGAAACTCCAACCCGAGCCAACGTCTGATCCTCGCCTTGGCTTCAGATGCTTGAGATATTGGTTCCGATCTGCAGGGGGTACATGCCGTGCCCTCGGCCTGAAGCCCAAGTCTAGCTTGTGTTCTCAGACTTCTGTCCTCACACTCCTGGCCCAGAAGCTCTCAAGTTTGGCAATTCCGGACCCACAATGCAGCACTCTGCCTGCCCTCTAGAAAAAACATCTTGCCTAATGAGCTGCCCAGGAACCTAAAAGGGGGATAAACCTACACGGCACTCGACTGTACCCAAATTATATAGTCTAACCTGGTCACTAATGCACTGTCTGACACACCCTGAGCTAGAACCTCCTGACCAAAACCCAGGCAGATGAATGCACACTGAGCGTATGAGACCCACCATGGCCTTAGGTCGTCATCTCTTCCCAACTGCGATTTTTCAGGCTTCAGAACCTAGACCTTATCTCCAACCACTGCCCAGGGTTGAAAATGATGCAGAAATCAGAACACCTTCCCCATGGCAAGAGACCTTGTGATTGGCATGTTGTCCAAATCCAGTGTAGTTGAAACCAGTGTGGCCCATAAGGCCCCGCCCATGCTCGCAGGCCATATTGGTCACAAACTCTCATTGTGACCCTCAGCATGAGCCCAGTCCTCAAGTCAGGCCTCTCAGTGGCTGGATGAAGAGACAGCATATTGGGCCTGCCATGCCCCTAGTCCCCAATTTTTAACCATAGTTTGGGTTGTCCCTTCACTCTTTCCCAAGGCTCTGCTTTGGAATTCCTCTTTTGTTCGGACACCTGAGTTAATAAACAGGAAAGGAGACCTCCCATCCCACAGATTGACGAAAAACAATTGGGACCGGGCCAAATCCACAGAGAGGAAGATTCGTCCATGGCCCATGAGGCCTCCCCACATTCCACGGCCATTGTTGATATAAAATGCAGAGGCAAAACCTGATCAAGTGCCTCAGACTCGCTCTTTCTTCATATCCTGAAGAGTTCTTCTCATGGTTTGTAGATTGGGCCTGCATACCTACGTCCCCAAACCTGAGCTGAGTTTGTGTTTTTGGAATACTGTCCTCAAAGTCCTTTGCCACACACCCTCCAGGCTGGGTCCCCTGGAGCCACCCATTAGGACTGTGCCCTCTCAATCCATGGGAATTCTTCCCATCCATTGTCCAAAATCGTACAAATTAGGAGAACTCTCCAAAGTCCCCGAGGCCATCCCAATAGTGTAGGTTTCCGGGGACAAACAAGGGCGGTCTGACACCAGGTGATCATCTACCTCCACTCATACCATACATGGATGTCCCCAGAGAAGAAGATTGAACCAGAGAGTACGCTAGGCCATAATCAGATCCATTGCTTTGGTTTACAGGCATGTCTCCTCAAAAGCCTGGATTCCAATACAAGCATAAGTGGTTTGCTGAGGCACCCATCAGAACAAATCTCGTCTCCACAAGGAAACTTGTGCATGGGATCTATGTCAAAAGCTTAGGAGAATACTACAGGGTCCCGGTGCCACCGCCCCATTCCAAGGCCCTCATGGACACAAACACACATTAGGCCCCATTCTCAGGAAAGTCTATTTCAACTAAGCCACCCAGGTTGCTCCCGCAGAGTCATCCGATCTCAAATGTATTGTTGCTAGGAGACAATTGGAATGCGAGGCGGGCTTCCCTGGCATCCATCTTCCAACGGTGCTCTGGAGTTAATCCATATGGGATGTACTGGAGCTGCCCAACATGTCTCAATTGTCCCCAGAAGGAATCCTTGAAGGGGGCATCCCATAACTCCCAACATGGGAAAAACTCCATGGCCTTGAGATTCCGCTCCGTTCATGAAGGGGCAGTCATGCACAGAAACTCCAACCTGAGCCAACGTCTGATCCTCGCCGTGACTTCAGATGTATGAGATATTGGTTCAGATCTGCAGGGGGTACCTGCCGCGCCCTCGGCCTGATCTCCAAGTCAACTTGTGTTCTCAAACTTTTGTCCTCACACTCCTGGCCGAGAAGACCGCAAGTTTGGCAATTCCGGACCCACAATGCAGCACTCTGCCTGCACTCTAGAAAAAATATCTTGCCTAATGAGCTGCCCAGGCACCTCAAATGTGGATAAACCTACACGGCACTCGACTGTACCCAAATTATATAGTCTAACCTGAGCTCTAATGCACTCTCTGACACAACCTGAGCCTGAACCTCCAGATCAACATCCAGGCAGCTGACCACACACTGAGCACATCAGAGCCGCCATGGCCTTAGGTCATCATCTCTACCCAACTGCGGTTTTCAGGCTTCAGAACCTAGTCCTTATCTCCAATCACTGCCCAGGGTTGAAAATGATGCAGAAATCACACCTTTCCCATGGAAAGAGACCTTGTGATTGGCATGTTGTCCAAAGTCCCGTGTAGTTGAAATTAGTGTGGCCCAAGAGGCCCCGCCCATGCTCGCGGGACACATTGGTCACAAACACACATTGTGACCCTTAGCCTGAGGCGAGTCCTCAAGTAAGGCCTCTCAGTGGCGGATGAAGAGACAGCTTATTGGGCGTGCCATGCCCCTAGGCCCCAATTTTTAACCATAGTTTGGGTTGTCCCTTCACTCTTCCCCAGGTCTCTGCTTTGGAATTCCTCTTTTGTTCGGACACTTGAGGTAATAAACCTGAAAGGAGACCTCCCATCCCACAGATTGACGAAAAACAATTGGGACCGTGCCAAAACCACAGAGAGGAAGATTCGTCCATGGCCCATGAGGCCTCCCCACATTCCACGGCCATCGTTGATACAAAATACAGATACAAAAGCCTGAGCAAGTGCCTCAGACTCGCTCTTTCTTCATATCCTGAAGAGTTCTTCTCATGGTTTGTAGGTTGGGCCTGCCATTCCTACGTCCCCAAACCTAAGCTGAGTTTGTGTTTTCAGACTTCTGTCCTCAAAGTCCTGGGCCAAACACCCTCCAGGCTGGGGCCCCTGGAGCCACACATTAGGACTGTGACTACCAAATACATGGGAATTCTGCCTACTCCTTTTTCCAAATTCGTAGAAATTAGGAGAACTCTCCAAAGTCCCCGAGGCCATCCCAATAGTGTAGTTCTCCGGGGACAAACAAGTGCGGTCTGACACCAGGTGAGCATCTACCTCCACTCATTCCATAGATGGATATCCCCTGAGAAGAAGATTGAACCAGACAGGACCCTAGGCCATAATCGCATCCATTGCTTTGGTTTACAGGCATGTCTCCTCAAAGCCTGGATTCCAACCCAGCATAGGGGGTTTACTGAGGCACCCATCAGAACAAATCCCGTCTCCACAAGGAAACCTGTGCTTGGGAGCTATGTAAAAGCTTAGGAGAATACTTCAGGGTCCCGAATCAACCGCCCCATTCCAAGGCCATCATGGACACAAACACACATTAGGCCCCATCCTCAGGAAAGTCCATTTCAACTCAGCCACCCCGGTTGCTCCCACATAGCCATCCGATCTCAACTGTCTTGTTGCTAGGAGACAATTGGAATGCAAGGCGGCTTCCCTGGCATCCATCCTCCAAGGGTGCTCTGGAGTCATTCCATATGGGATGTCCTGGACCTGCCCAACAGGTGTCAATTGTCCAGCAGAAGGAATCCTTGAAGGGGGCATCCCACAACTCCCAACGTGGGAAAACCTTCATAGACTTGAGATTTTGCTCCGTTCAAGAAGGGGCAATCCTGCACACAAACTCCAACCTGAGCCAACGTCTAATCCTCGCCGTGATTTCAGATGCATGAGATATTGGTTCAGATCTGCAAGGGGTACCTGCCGTGCCCTCGGCCCGAAGCCCAAGTCTAGCTTGTGTTCTCAGATTCTGTCCTCACCCTCCTGGCCCAGAAGCCCTCAAGTTTGGCAATTCCGGACCCACAATACAGTACTCTTCCTGCCCTCTAGAAAAAATATCTTGCCTAATGAGCTGCCCAGGCACATCAGTGAGGATAATCATACACGGCACTCGACTGTACCCAAATTATATAGTTTAACCTGAGCTCTAATGCACTCTCTGACACAAACTGAGCCCAAACCTCCTGACCAACACCCAGCCAGCTGACCGCACTGTGAGCACATCAGACCCGCCATGGCCTAGGTCATCATCTCATCCCAATTGCGGTTTTCAGGCTTCAGAACTAGACCTTATCTCGAAACACTGCCCAGGGTTGAAAATGTTGCAGAAATCAGAACTCCTTCCCCATGGCAAGAGACCTTGTGATTGGCATGTTGTCCAAAGTTCAGTGTAGTTGAAACCAGTGTGGCCCATGAGGCCCCGCCCATGCTCACAGGCCAAATTGGTCACAAACACACATTGTGGCCCTCAGCCTGAGCCGAGTCCTCAAGTAAGGCCTCTCAGTGTCTGGATGAAGAGAAAGCAATTGGGCCTGACATGCCCCTAGGCTCCAATTTTTAACCATAGTTTGGGTTGTCCCTTCACTCTTCCCCAGGGCTCTGCTTTGGAATTCTTCTTTGTTTGGGACACGTGAGATAACAAACCCGAAAGGAGACATCCATCCCACAGATTGACAGAAAACAAATGGGACCTGGCCAAATCCACAGAGAGGAAGATTCATCCATGGCGCATGAGGCCTCCACACATACCACGGCATTCGTTGAATCAAAATCCAGAGACAAAAGCCTGAGCAAGGGCCTGAGACTCTATCTTTCTTCATTTCTTGAAGAGTTCTTCTCATGGTTTGTAGATTGGGCCTGCCATCCCTACGTCCCCATGCTTAAGCTGAGTTTGTGTTTTCAGACTTCTGTCCTCAAAGTCATGAGCCACACCCCTACAGGCTGGGGCCCCTGGAGCCACAAATAGGACTGTGCCTACCCAATCCATGAGAATTCTGCCCATTCCATTTTCCAAAATCGTACAAATTAGGAGAAACCTCCAAATTCCGAGGCCATCTCAATTGTGTAGGTCTCCGGGGAAAAACAAGGGCGGTGTGATACCAGCTGAGCACCTACCTCCACTCATACCATAGATGGATATACCCAGAGAAGAAGATTGAACCAGACAGTACGCTAGGCCATAATCGTATCCATTGCTTTGGTTTACAGGCATGTCTCCTCAAAATCCTGGATTCCAATACAAGCATAAGTGGTTTGCTGAGGCACCCATCAGAACAAATCTCGTCTCCACAACGAAACTTGTGCATGGGATCTATGTCAAAAGCTTAAGAGAATACTTCAGGGTCCCGGTGCCACCGCCCCATTCCAAGGCCCTCATGGACACAAACACACATTAGGCCCTATTCTCAGGAAAGTCTATTTCAACTAAGCCACCCCGGTTGCTCCCGCAGAGTCATCCGATCTCAACTGTATTGTTGCTAGGAGACAATTGGAATGCGAGGCTGGCTTCCCTGGCATCCATCTTCCAACGGTGCTCTGGAGTTAATCCATATGGGATGTCCTGGAGCTGCCCAGCATGTCTCAATTGTCCCCCAAAAGGAATCCTTGAAGGGGGCATCCCACAACTCCCAACATGGGAAAACCTCCATGGCCTTGAGATTCCGCTCCGTTAAAAAGGGGCAGTCATGCACAGAAACTCCAACCTGAGCCAACGTCTGATCCTCGCCGTGACTTCAGATGTATGAGATATTGGTTCAGATCTGCAGGGGGTACCTGCCGTGCCCTCGGCCTGATGTCCAAGTCAACTTGTGTTCTCAAACTTTTGTCCTCACACTCCTGGCCGAGAAGACCGCAAGTTTGGCAATTCCGGACCCACAATGCAGCACTCTGCCTGCACTCTAGATAAAATATCTTTCCTAATAGGCTGCCCAGGCACCTCAAATTTGGATAAACCTACACGGCACTCGACTGTACCCGAATTATATAGTCTAACCTGAGCTCTAATGTACTCTCTGACAAAACCTGAGCCTGAACCTCCAGATCAACATCCAGGCAGCTGACCACACACTGAGCACATCAGACCCGCCATGGGCTTAGGTCATCATCTCTACCCAACTGCGGTTTTCAGGCTTCAGAACCTAGACCTTATCTCCAAACACTGCCCAGGGTTGAAAATGATGCAGAAATCACACCTTCCCCATGGAAAGAGACCTGTGATTGGCATGTTGTCCAAAGTCCCGTGTAGTTGAAATCAGTGTGGCCCATGAGGCCCCGCCCATGCTCGCGGGCCACATTGGTCATAAACACACATTGTGACCCTCAGCCTGAGCCGAGTCCTCAAGTAAGTCCTCTCAGTGGCTGGATGAAGAGACAGCATATTGGGCGTGCCATGCCCCTAGGCCCCAATTTTTAACCCTAGTTTGGGTTGTCCCTTCACTCTTCCCCAATGCTCTGCTTTGGAATTCCTCTTTTGTTCGGACACCTGAGGTAATAAACCTGAAAGGAGACCTCCCATCCCACAGATTGACGAAAAAGAATTGGGACCGGGGCATATCCACAGAGAGGAAGATTCATCCATGACCCATGAGGTCTCCCCACATTCCACGGCCACCGTTGATACAAAATCCAGAGACAAAATCCTGAGCAAGCGCCTAAGACTCGCTCTTTCTTCATTTCCTGAAAAGTTCTTCTCATGGTTAGTATATTGGGCCTGCCATACCTACGTCCCCAAACCTAAGCTGAGTTTGTGTATTCTGACTTCAGTCCTCAAAGTCCTGGGCCACACAACCTCCAGGCTGGGGCCCCTGGAGCCACACATTAGGTCTGTGCCTATCAAATACATAGGAATTCTGCCCACTCCATTTTCAAAAATCTTACAAATTAGGAGAACTCTCCAAATTCCTCGAGGCCATCCCAATAATGTAGGTCTCCGGGGACAAACAAGGGCGGTCTGACACCACTGAGCATCTCCCTCCAATCATACCATAGATGGATGTCCCCAGAGAAGAAGATTGAACCAGACAGGACCCTAGGACATAAACGGATCCATTGCTTTGGTTTACAGGCATGTCTCCTCAAAAGTCTGGATTCCATGACCAGCTTAGGGGTTTTTCTGAGGCACCCATAAGAACAAATCTCGTCTCCACTAGGAAACTTGTGCATGGGAACTATATCAAAAGCTTAGGAGAACACTTCATGGTCCCGGTGCCACTGCCCTATTCCAAGGCCCTCATGGACACAAACAAACTTTAGGCCCCATCCTCAGGAAAGTCCATTTCAACTCAGCCACCCCGGTTGCTCCTGCAGAGCCATCCGATCTCAAGTGTCTTGTTGCTAGGAGACAATTAGAATGCGAGGCAGGCTTCCCTGGCATCCATCCTTGAACGGTGCTCTGGATTCGTTCCATATCGGATGTCCTGGAGCTGCCCAACATGTCTCAATTGTCCCGCAGAAGGAATACTTGAAGGGGGTATCCCACAACTCCCAAAGTGGGAAAACCTCCATGGCCTTGAGATTCCGCTCTGTTCATGAAGGGGCAGTCATGCACCCGATACTCCAATCTGATCCAACGTCTGATCCTCGCCGTGACTTCAGATGCATGAGATATTGTTTCAGATCTGCAGGAGTACCTGCCGTGCCCTGGCCGAAGGCCAATCTAGCTTGTGTTCTCAGACTTCTGTCCTCACACTCCTGGCCCAGAATACCTCACGTTTGGCAATTCCAAACCCACAATGCAGCACTCTGTCTGTCCTCTAGAAAAAATACTTTGCCTAATGAGCTGCCAAGGTACCTCAAATGAGGATAAACCTACACGGCACTCGACTATACCCAAATTATATAGTCTAACCTGAGCACTAATGCACTCTCTGACACAACCTGAGCCCGAACCTCCTGACCAACACCCAGGCAGCTGACCGCACAGTGAGCACATCAGACCCACCAAGGCCTTAGGTCGTCATCTATTCCCATTTGCGGTTTTCATGCTTCAGAACCTACACCATATCGCCAACCACTGCCCAGGGTTGAAAATGATGCAGAAATCAGAACTCTTTCTCCATGGCAAGAGAGCTTGTGCTTGGAATGTTGTCCAAAGTTCAGTGTCGTTGAAACCAGTGTGGCCCATGAGACCCCGCCCATGATCGCGGGCCACTATGGTCACAAACACACATTGTGACCCTCAGCCTGAGCCCAGTCCTCAAGTAAGGGCTCTCAGTGGCTGGATGAAGAGACAGCATATAGGTCCTGCCATGCCCCAAGCCACAATTTTTAACCATAGTTTGGGTTGTCCCTCCACTGTTCCCCAGCGCTCTGCTTTGGAATTCCTTTTTGGTTGGGACACCTGAGGTAACAAACCTGAAAGGAGACCTCCCATCCCAGAGATTGATGAAAAAGAATTCTGACCTGACCAAATCCACAGAGAGGAAGATTTGTCCATGGCCCATGAGGCCTCCCCACTTTCCACGGCCATTGTTGATTCAAAATCCATAGACAAAATCCTGAGCAAGCGCCTCTGACTCGTTCTTTCTTCATACCCTGAAGAGTTCTTCTCATGGGTTTTTAAATTGGGCCTGCCATATCTACGTCCCAAACCTAAGCCGAGATTGTATTTTCAGGTTTCTTTCCTCAAAGTCCTGGGGCACACCCTCCCGGCAGGAACCCCTGGAGCCACACATTAGACTGTGCCTACCCAATCCATGGGAATTCTGCCCATTCCATTGTCCAGAATCGTACAAATCAGGAGATCCCTCCAAAGTCCCGGAGGCCATCCCAATATTGTAGGTCTCCTGGGACAAACAAGGGCGGTCTGAAAGCAGCTGAGCATCTACCTCCACTCATATCATAGATGGATGTCCCCAGAGAAGAAGATTGAACCAGACAGGAACCTAGGCCATAATCGGATCCATTGCTTTGGTTTACAGGCATGTCTCCTCAAAAGCCTGGATTCCAATACAAGCATAGGGGTTTCCTGAGGCACCCATCAGAACAAATCTCAACTCCACAAGGAAACTTGTGCTTGGGAGCTATGTCAAAAGCTTAGGAGAATACTACAGGGTCCCGGTGCCACCACCCCATTCCAAGGCCCTCATGGACACAAACACACATTAGGCCCAATCCTCAGGAAAGTCCATTTCAACTCAGCCACCCCGGTTGCTCCCGCAGAGCTATCCGATCTCAACTGTCTTGTTGTTAGGAGAAAATTGTAATGCGAGGCAGGCTTCCCTGGCATCCATCCTCGAACGGTGCTCTCGAGTCATTCCATATTGGATATCCTGGAGGTGCCCAACAGGTCTCAATTGTCCCGCAGAAGGAATCCTTAAAGGGGGCATCCCAAAACTCCCAACGTGGGAAAACCTCCATGGCCTTGAGATTCTGCTCCGTTCATGAAGGGGAAGTCATGCACAGAAACTCCAACCTGAGCCATCGTCTGATCCTCGCTGATAATTCAGATACTTGAGATATTAGTTCAGATCTGCAGGGGGTAACTGCCATGCCGTCGGCCTGAAGCCCAAGTCTAGCTTGTATTCTCAGACTTCTGTCCTCACGCTCCTGACCTAGATTTCCTCAAGTTTGGCAATTCTGGACCCACAATGCAGCACTCTGCCTGCCCTCAAAAAAAAATATCTTGCCTAATGAGCTGCCCAGGCACCTCAAATGAGAATAAACCTACACGGCACTCGACTGTACCCAAATTATATAGTCTACCCTGACCACTAATGTACTCTCTGACACAACCTGAGCGCAAACCTCCTGACCAACACCCAGGCAGCTGACTGCACAGTGAGCATATCAGACCCGCCATGGCCTTATGTCGTCATCTATACCCAACTGCGGATTTCAGGCTTTAGAACCTAGACCTTATCTCCAACCACTGCCCAGGGTTGAAAATGATGCAGAAATCAGAACTCTTTTCCCATGGCAAGAGAGCTTGTGCTTGGAATGTTGTCCAAAGTTCAGTGTATTTGAAACCAGTGCGGCCCATTAGGCCCCGCCCATGCTCACGGGCCACATTGGTCACAAACACACATTTTGACCCTCAGCCTGAGCCCAGTACTCAAGTAAGGCCTCTCAGTGGCTAGATGAAGAGAGAGCATATTGGGCCTGCCATACCACTAGGCCCCAATTTTTAACTATAATTTGGGTTGTCCCTTCACTCTTCCCCAAGGCTCTGCTTTGGAATTCCTCTTTGTTTTGGACACCTAAGGTAACAAACCGGAAAGGAGACCTCCCATCCCAAAGCTTGACGAAAAACAATTGGGACCGGGCCAAATCCACACAGAGGAAGATTCGTCCATGGCCCATGAGGCCTCCCCACAGTTCACGGCCATCGTTGATATAAAATCCAGAGACAAAAGCCTGAGCAAGCACCTCAAACTCGCTCTTTCTTCATATCCTGAAGAGTTCTTCTCATGGATTGTAGATTGGGCCTGCCCTACATACGTCCCCAAACCTAAGCTGAGTTTGTGTTTTCAGATTCTGTCCTCAAAGTCCTGGTCCACACACCCTCCAGGCTGGGGCCCCTGGAGCCACACATTAGGACTGTACCTACCCGATCCATGGGAATTCAGCCCATTCCACTGTCCAAAATCGTACAAATTTGGACAACACTCCAAAGTCCCCGAGGCCATCCCAATAGTGTAGGATTCCAGGAAAAACAAGGGCGGTCTGACACCAGGTGAGCATCTAACTCCACTCATACCATAGATAGATGTTCCCAGAGAAGAATATTGAACCAGACTGGACCCTAGGCCTTAATCGGATCCATTGCTTTGGTTTACAGGCATGTCTCCTCAAAAGCCTGGATTCCAATATCAGCATAGTGGGTTTTCTGAGCCACCCATCAGAACAAATCTCGTCTCCACAAGGAAACTTGTGCATGGGAGATATGTCAAAAGCTTAGGAGAATACTTCGGTGTCCTGGTGCCACCGCCCCATTCCAAGGCCCTCATGGACACACACACACACATTAGGCCCCAACCTCAGGAAAGTCCATTTCAATTCAGGCACCCCGGTTGCTCTCACAGAGCTATCCGATCTCAACTGTCTTGTTGCTAGGAGAAATTGGAATGAGAGGCTGCCCTCCCTGGCATCCATTCTCGAACGGCGCTCTGGAGTCATTCCATATGGGATGTCCTGGAGCTCCCCAACAGGTCTCAAATGTCGCACAGGAGGAATCCTTGTGGGGGAATCACACAGCTCACAACGTGGGAAAACCTCCATGGCCTTGAGATTCCGCTCCGTTCATGATGGGGCAGTCATGCACAGAAACTCCAACCTGAGCCAACGTCTGATCCTCGCCATTACTTCAGATACTTGAGATATTAGTTCAGATCTGCAGGGGGTACCTACCGTGCCCTCGGCCTGAAGCCCAAGTCTAGCTTGTATTCTCAAACTTCTGTCCTCACACTCCTGACCTAGAAGTCCTCAAGTTTGTATATTCCGGACCCACAATGCAGCACTCTGCCTACCCTCTAGAAAAAATATCTTGCCTAATGAGCTGCCCAGGCACGTCAAATGAGCATAAACCTACAGGGCACTCGACTGTACCCAAATTACATAGTCTAACCTGGGCACTAATGCACTGTCTGACACAACCTGAGCGCAAACCTCCTGACCAACACCCAGGCAGCTGACCGCACAGTGAGCATATCAGACCCGCCATGGCCTTATGTCGTCATCTATACCCAACTGCGGTTTTCAGGCTTCAGAACCTACACCTTATCTCCAACCACTGCCCAGGGTTGAAAATGATGCAGAAATCAGAACTCTTTATCCATGGCAAGAGAGCTTGTGCTTGGAATGTTGTCCAAAGTTCAGTGTAGTTGAAACCAGTGTGGCCCATGAGACCCCGCCCATGATCGCGGGTCACATTGGTCAGAAACACAGCCTGAGCCCAGTCCTCAAGTAAGGCCTCTCAGTGGCTGGATGAAGAGACAGCATATAGGGCCTGCCATGCCCCTAGCCACAATTTTTAACCATAGTTTGGGTTGTCCCTTCACTCTTCCCCAGGGCTCTGCTTTGGAATTCCACTTTGGTTGGGACACCTGAGGTAACAAACCTGAAAGGAGACCTCCCATCCCACAGATTGATGAAAAAGAATTCGGACCGGACCAAATCCACAGAAAGGAAGATTCATCCATGGCCCATGAGGCCTCCAACATTCCACGGCCATCGTTGATAAAAAATCCAGAGACAAAATCCTGAGCAAGCACCTCTGACTCGCTCTTTTTCATATTCTGAAGAGTTCTTCTCATGGGTTTTTAGTTTGGGCCTGCCATACCTTCGTCCCAAACCTAAGCCGAGTTTGTGTTTTCAGATTTCCGTCCTCAAAGACCTGGGGCAAACCCTCCCGGCTGGAGCCTCTGGAGCCACACATTAGACTGTGCCTACCAATCCATGGGAATTCTGCCCATACCATTGCCAAGAATCGTACAAATCAGGAGATCCCTCCAATGTCCCAAAGGCCATCCCAATAGTGTAGGTCTCCTGGGACAAACAAGGGCAGTCTGACAGCAGCTGAGCATCTACATCCACTCATACCATAGATGGATGTCCCCAGAGAAGAAGATTGAACCATACAGGACCCTAGGCCATTATCGGATCCATTGCTTTGGTTTACAGGCATGTCTCCTCAAAAGCCTGGATTCCAATACCAGCATAAGGGGTTTCCAAGGCACCCATCAGAACAATTATCCTCTCCACAAGGAAACTTGTGCATGGGAGCTATGCCAAAAGCTTAGGAGAATACTTCAGGGTCCCGGTGCCACCGCCCTATTCCAAGGCCCTCATGGACACAAACACACATTAGGTCCCATCATCAGGAAAGTCCATTTCAACTCAGCCAACCCGGTTGCTCGCCCAGAGCCATCTGATCTCAACTGTCTTGTTGCTAGGAGACAATTGTAATGGGATGCGGTTACCCTGGCATCCATCCTCAAAAGATGCTCTGGAGTCATTCCAAATGGGATATCCTGGAGCTGCTCAACAGGTCTCAAATGACCCACAGATATAATTCTTAAAAGGGGCATCCCACAACTCCCAACGTGGGAAAACCTCCATGGCCTTGAGATTCCGCTCTGTTCATGAAGGGGCAGTCATGCACAGAAACTCCAACCTGAGCCAACGTCTGTTCCTCGCGGTGACTTCAGATGCATGAGATATTGGTTCAGATATGCAGGGGGTACCTGCCGTGCCCTCGGCCTGAAGCCCAAGTCTAGCTTGTCTTCTCAGACTTCTGTCCTCACACTCCTGGCCCAGAAGCCCTCAAGTTTGGCAATTCCGGACCCACAATGCAGCACTCTGCCTGCACTCTATGAAAAATATCTTGCCTAATGAGCTGCCCAGGCACCTCAAAAGAGGATAAACCTACACGGCACTCGACTGTACCCAAATTATATAGTCTAACCTGAACACTAATGCACTGTCTGACACAACCTGAGCCCGAACCTCCTGACCAACACTCAGGCAGCTGACCGCACAGTGAGCACATCAGACTTGCCATGGCCCTCGGTCGTCATCCCTTCCCAACTGCGGTTTTCAGGTTTCAGAACCTAGACCTTATCTCCAACCACTGCCCAGGGTTGAAAATGATGCAGAAATCAGAACTCCTTCCCCATGGCAAGAAACCTTGTTATTGGCATGTTGTCCAAAGTTCAGTGAAGTTGAAACCAGTGTGGCCCATGAGGCCCCGCCCATGCTCGTGGGCTACATTGGTCATAAACACACATTGTGACCCTCAGCTTTAGACCAGTCCTCAATTAAGGGCTCTCAGAAGCTGGATGTATAGACAGCATATTGGGCCTGCCATGCCACTAGGCCCCAATTTTTAACCATAGATTGGCTTGTCCCTTCACTCTTCCTGTTGGCTCTGCTTGGGAATGCCTCTTTTGTTGGGACACCTGAGGTAACAAACCTGAAAGGAGACCCCCCATCCCACAGCTTGACGAAAAACAATTGGGACCGGGCCAAATCCACAGAGAGGAAGATTCGTCCATGGCCCATGAGACCTCCCCACATTCCACGGCCATCGTTGATACAAAATCCAGATACAAAAGCATGAGCAAGCGCCTCAGATTTGGTCTTTCTTAATATCCTGAGGAGTTCTTCTAATGGTTTGTAGATTGGGCCACCCATACGTACGTCCCCAACCTATGCTGAGTTTGTGTTTTCAGACTTCTGTCCTCAAAGTCCTGGGTCACACACCCTCCAGGCTGGGGCCCCTGGAGCCACTCATTAGGACTGTTCCTAACCAATCCATGGGAATTCTGCACATTCCATTGTCTAAAATCATACAAAATAAGAGGACCCTACAAATTCCTGAGTCCCTGCTTATAGTGTAGGTCTCCCGGGACAAACAAGGGGGATCTGACACCAGCTGAGCATCTACCTCCACTCATATCATAGATGGATGTCCCCAGAGTTAAAGATTGAACCAGACAGGGCCTAGGGCATAATCGGATCCATTGCTTTGGTTTACAGGCATATCACCTCAAAAGCCTGGATTCCAATACGAGCATAGGGGGTTTCCTGAGGCACCCATCAGAAAAATCTCGTCTCCACAAGGAAACTTGTGCATGGGAGCTATGTCAAAAGCTTAGGAGAATACTCAGGGTCCTGGTGCCCCCTCCCCATTCCAAGGCCCTCATTTTCACAAACACACATTAGGCCCCATCCTCAGGAAGTCCATTTCAACTGGGCCAATTGGTTACTCATGCAGAGCCATCGGTACTCAACTCTCTTGTTACTAGGAGACAATTGGAATGCGAGGCGGGCTTCCCTGGCATCCATCCTCCAACGGTGCTCTGGCGTCATTCCATATGGGATATCCTGGAGCTCCCAACAGGTCTCTATTGTCCCGCAGAAGGAATCCTTGAGGAGGCTTCCCACAACTCCCAACGTGGGGAAAACATCCATGGCCTTGAGATTCCGCTTCGTTCATGAAGGGGCAGTCATGCACAGAAATTCCAACCTGAGCCAACGTCTGATCTTCGCCGTGACTTCAGATGCATGACATATTGGTTCAGATCTGCAGGGGGTACCTGCCGTGCCCTCGGCCTGAAGCCCAAGTCTAGCTTGTGTTCTCAGACTTCTGTCCTCACACTCCTGCCCCAGAAGCCATCAAGTTTGGCAATTCCGGACCCACAATGCAGCACTCTGCCTGCCCTCTAAAAAAATATCTTGCCTAATGAGCAGCCCAGGCAACTCAAATGAGGATAAACCTACACGGCACTCGACTTTACCCAAACTATATAGTCTAACCTGAGCACTAATGCACTGTGTGACACAATCTGAGCCCCAACCTCCTGACCAACACCCAGGCAGCGGACCGCACAGTGAGCAAATCAGACCCGCCAAGGCCTTAGGTTGTCATCTCTTCCCAAATGCCGTTTTTTAGGCTTCAGAAGCTATACCTTATCTCCAACCACTGCCCAGGGTTAAAAATGATGCAGAAATCAGAACACCTTAACCATGCAAGAGATCTTGTGATTGTCATCTTCTCCAAAGTTCAGTTTAGTTGAAACCAGTGTAGCCCATGAGGCCCCGGCCAGGCTCGCAGGCCACAATGGTCACAAAAATACATTGTGACTCTCAGCCTGAGCCCAGTCTTCAAGTAAGACCTCTCAGTGGCTGGATGAACAGACAGCATATTGGGCCTGCCATGCCCCTAGGCCCCTAATTTAAACCA
Source organism: Mustela nivalis (assembly GCF_964662115.1). Lineage (NCBI taxonomy): Eukaryota > Metazoa > Chordata > Mammalia > Carnivora > Mustelidae > Mustela > Mustela nivalis. Next base: position 1,021,744 of record NW_028136515.1, read on the forward strand.
TAGTTTTGGTTGACCCTTCACTCTTCCCTAGGGCTCTGCTTTGGAATTCCTCTTTGGTTGGGACACTTGAGGTAACAAACCTGAAAGGAGACTTCCCATCCCACAGCTTGACGAAAAACAATTGGGAACAAACCAAATCCAAAGAGAGGAAGATTCGTCCATTGCCCATGAGGCCTCCCCACATTCGACGGCCATCGTTGATATAAAATCCAGAGACAAAAGCCTGAGCAAGCGCCTCAGATTAATTCTTTCTTCATATCCTGAAGAGTTCTTCTCATGGTTTGTAGATTGGGCCTGCCATACCTACGTCCTCAAAGCTAAGCTGAGTTTGTGTTCTCAGACTTTTGTCCTCAAAGTCCTGGGCCACACACCCTCCCGGCTGGGGCCCCTGGAGCCACTAATTAGGACAGTGTCTACCCAATCGATGGGAATTCTGCCCATTCCTTTGTCGAAATCGTACAAATTAGGAGAACCTTCCAAAATCCCCGAGGCCATCCCAATAGTGTAGTTCGCCGGGACAAACAAGGGCGGTCTGACAACAGGTGAGCATCTACCTCCACTCATTCCATAGATGGATATCCCGAGAGAAGTAGCTTGAACCAGACAGGACCCTAGGCCATAATCGCATCCATTGCTTTGGTTTACAGGCTTGTCTCCTCAAAAGCCTGAATTCCAATACAAGCATAGGGGGTTTCCTGACACCCATCAGAAAAATCTCGTCTCCACAAGGAAACTTGGGCATGGGAGCTATTTCAAAAGTTTAGGAGAATACTTCAGTGTCCTGGTGCCACCTCCCCATTCCAAGGTACTCATGGACACAAACACACATTAGGCCCCATCCTCAGGAAAGTCCATTTCAACTCAGCCACCCCGGTTGCTCCCGCAGAACCATCCGATCTCAACTCTCTTGTTGCTAGGAGACAATTGGAATGCGAGGCGGGCTTCCCTGGCATCCATCCGCCAACGGTGCTCTGGCATCATTCCATATGGGATGTCCTGGAGCTGCCCAACAGATCTCAATTGTCCTGCAGAAGGAATCATTGAAGAGGGCATCCCAAAACTCCCAACGTGGGAAAACCTCCATGGCCTTGAGATTCCGCTCCGTTCATGAAGGGGCAGTCATGCACAGAAACTCCAACCTGAGCCAACGTCTGTTCCTCGCGGTGACTTCAGATGCATGAGATATTGGTTCAGATATGCAGGGGGTACCTGCCGTGCCCTCGGCCTGAAGCCCAAGTCTAGCTTGTCTTCTCAGACTTCTGTCCTCACACTCCTGGCCCAGAAGCCCTCAAGTTTGGCAATTCCGGACCCACAATGCAGCACTCTGCCTGCACTCTATGAAAAATATCTTGCCTAATGAGCTGCCCAGGCACCTCAAAAGAGGATAAACCTACACGGCACTCGACTGTACCCAAATTATATAGTCTAACCTGAACACTAATGCACTGTCTGACACAACCTGAGCCCGAACCTCCTGACCAACACTCAGGCAGCTGACCGCACAGTGAGCACATCAGACTTGCCATGGCCCTCGGTCGTCATCCCTTCCCAACTGCGGTTTTCAGGTTTCAGAACCTAGACCTTATCTCCAACCACTGCCCAGGGTTGAAAATGATGCAGAAATCAGAACTCCTTCCCCATGGCAAGAAACCTTGTTATTGGCATGTTGTCCAAAGTTCAGTGAAGTTGAAACCAGTGTGGCCCATGAGGCCCCGCCCATGCTCGTGGGCTACATTGGTCATAAACACACATTGTGACCCTCAGCTTTAGACCAGTCCTCAATTAAGGGCTCTCAGAAGCTGGATGTATAGACAGCATATTGGGCCTGCCATGCCACTAGGCCCCAATTTTTAACCATAGATTGGCTTGTCCCTTCACTCTTCCTGTTGGCTCTGCTTGGGAATGCCTCTTTTGTTGGGACACCTGAGGTAACAAACCTGAAAGGAGACCCCCCATCCCACAGCTTGACGAAAAACAATTGGGACCGGGCCAAATCCACAGAGAGGAAGATTCGTCCATGGCCCATGAGACCTCCCCACATTCCACGGCCATCGTTGATACAAAATCCAGATACAAAAGCATGAGCAAGCGCCTCAGATTTGGTCTTTCTTAATATCCTGAGGAGTTCTTCTAATGGTTTGTAGATTGGGCCACCCATACGTACGTCCCCAACCTATGCTGAGTTTGTGTTTTCAGACTTCTGTCCTCAAAGTCCTGGGTCACACACCCTCCAGGCTGGGGCCCCTGGAGCCACTCATTAGGACTGTTCCTAACCAATCCATGGGAATTCTGCACATTCCATTGTCTAAAATCGTACAAAATAAGAGGACCCTACAAATTCCTGAGTCCCTGCTTATAGTGTAGGTCTCCCGGGACAAACAAGGGGGATCTGACACCAGCTGAGCATCTACCTCCACTCATATCATAGATGGATGTCCCCAGAGTTAAAGATTGAACCAGACAGGGCCTAGGGCATAATCGGATCCATTGCTTTGGTTTACAGGTATATCACCTCAAAAGCCTGGATTCCAATACGAGCATAGGGGGTTTCCTGAGGCACCCATCAGAAAAATCTCGTCTCCACAAGGTAACCTGTGCATGGGAGCTATGTCAAGAGCTTAGAAGAATACTTCAGGGTCCTGGTGCCCCCTCCCCATTCCAAGGCCCTCATTTTCACAAACACACATTAGGCCCCATCCTCAGGAAGACCATTTCAAATGGGCCAATCGGTTACTCATGCAGAGCCATCCGATCTCAACTCTCTTGTTGCTAGGAGACAATTGGAATGCGAGGCGGGCTTCCCTGGCATCCATCCTCCAATGGGGCTCTGGCGTCATTCCATATGGGATATCCTGGAGCTCCCAACAGGTCTCTATTGTCCCGCAGAAGGAATCCTTGAGGAGGCTTCCCACAACTCCCAACGTGGGGAAAACCTCCATGGCCTTGAGATTCCGCTTCGTTCATGAAGGGGCAGTCATGCACAGAAATTCCAACCTGAGCCAACGTCTGATCTTCGCCGTGACTTCAGATGCATGACATATTGGTTCAGATCTGCAGGGGGTACCTGCCGTGCCCTCGGCCTGAAGCCCAAGTCTAGCTTGTGTTCTCAGACTTCTGTCCTCACACTCCTGCCCCAGAAGCCATCAAGTTTGGCAATTCCGGACCCACAATGCAGCACTCTGCCTGCCCTCTAAAAAAATATCTTGCCTAATGAGCAGCCCAGGCACCTCAAATGAGGATAAACCTACACGGCACTCGACTTTACCCAAACTATATAGTCTAACCTGAGCACTAATGCACTGTGTGACACAATCTGAGCCCCAACCTCCTGACCAACACCCAGGCAGCGGACCGCACAGTGAGCAAATCAGACCCGCCAAGGCCTTAGGTTGTCATCTCTTCCCAAATGCCGTTTTTTAGGCTTCAGAAGCTATACCTTATCTCCAACCACTGCCCAGGGTTAAAAATGATGCAGAAATCAGAACACCTTAACCATGCAAGAGATCTTGTGATTGGCATCTTCTCCAAAGTTCAGTTTAGTTGAAACCAGTGTAGCCCATGAGGCCCCGGCCAGGCTCCCAGGCCACAATGGTCACAAACATACATTGTGACTCTCAGCCTGAGCCCAGTCTTCAAGTAAGACCTCTCAGTGGCTGGATGAACAGACAGCATATTGGGCCTGCCATGCCCCTAGGCCCCTAATTTCAACCATAGTTTGGGTTGTCCCTTCACTCTTCCCTAGGGCTCTGCTTTGGAATTCCTCTTTGGTTGGGACACTTGAGGTAACAAACCTGAAAGGAGACTTCCCATCCCACAGCTTGACGAAAAACAATTGGGAACAAACCAAATCCAAAGAGAGGAAGATTCGTCCATTGCCCATGAGGCCTCCCCACATTCGACGGCCATCGTTGATACAAAATCCAGAGACAAAAGCCTGAGCAAGCGCCTCAGATTAATTCTTCCTTCATATCCTGAAGAATTCTTCTCATGGTTTTTAGATTGGGCCTGCCATACCTACGTCCTCAAAGCTAAGCTGAGTTTGTGTTCTCAGACTTTTGTCCTCAAAGTCCTGGGCCACACTACCTCCAGGCTGGGGCCCCTGGAGCCACTAATTAGGACAGTGTCTACCCAATCGATGGGAATTCTGCCCATTCCTTTGTCGAAATCGTACAAATTAGGAGAACCTTCCAAAATCCCGAGGCCATCCCAATAGTGTAGGTCGCCGGGGACAAACAAGGGCGGTCTGACAACAGGTGAGCATCTACCTCCACTCATTCCATAGATGGATATCCCGAGAGAAGTAGCTTGAACCAGACAGGACCCTAGGCCATAATCGCATCCATTGCTTTGGTTTACAGGCTTGTCTCCTCAAAAGCCTGAATTCCAATACAAGCATAGGGGGTTTCCTGACACCCATCAGAAAAATCTCGTCTCCACAAGGAAACTTGGGCATGGGAGCTATTTCAAAAGTTTAGGAGAATACTTCAGTGTCCTGGTGCCACCTCCCCATTCCAAGGTACTCATGGACACAAACGCACATTAGGCCCCATCCTCAGGAAAGTCCATTTCAACTCAGCCACCCCGGTTGCTCCCGCAGAACCATCCGATCTCAACTCTCTTGTTGCTAGGAGACAATTGGAATGCGAGGCGGGCTTCCCTGGCATCCATCCTCCAACGGTGCTCTGGCGTCATTCCATATGGGATGTCCTGGAGCTGCCCAACAGATATCAATTGTCCTGCAGAAGGAATCATTGAAGGGGGCATCCCAAAACTCCCAACGTGGGAAAACCTCCATACCTTGAGAATCCGCTCCGTTCATGAAGGGGCAGTCATGCACAGAAACTCCAACCTGATCCAACGTCTGATCCTTGCCGTGACTTCAGATGCATGAGATATTGTTTCAGATCTGCAGGGGGTACCTGCCGTGCCCTCGGCCTGAAGCCCAAGTCTAGCTTGTCTTCTAAGACTTCTGTCCTCACACTCCTGGCCCAGAAGCCCTCATGTTTGGCAATTCCGGACCCACAATGCAGCACTCTGCCTGCCCTCTAGAAAAAATATCTTTCCTAATGAGCAGCCCAGGCTCCTCAAATGAGAATAAATCTACACGGCACTCGACGGTACCCAAATTATATAGTCTAACCTGGTTACTAATGCACTGTGTGACACAATCTGAGCCCGAACCTCCTGACCAAGACCCAGCAGCTGACCGCACAGTGAGCACATCACACCCGCCAAGGCCTAGGTCGTCATCTCTTCCCAACTGCGGTTTTCAGGCTTCAGAACCTAGACCTTATCTCCAACCACTGCCCAGGGTTGAAAATGATGCAGAAATCAGAACTCCTTCCCCGTGGCAAGAGACCTTCTGATTGGCATCTTGTCCAAAGTTCAGTGTAGTTGAAACCAGTGTAGCCCATGAGCACCCGGCCATGCTCGCGGGCCACATTGGTCACAAACACACATTGTGACTCTCAGCTCAGCCCAGTCCTCAAGTAAGTCCTCTCAGTGGCTGGATGGAGAGACAGCATATTGGGCCTGCCATGCCCATATGCCCCAGTTTTTAACCATAGTTTGGGTTGTCCCTTCACTCTTCCCTAGGTCTCTGGTTTGCAATTCCTCTTTGGTGGGGGCACATTAGGTAACAACACTGAGAGGAGACCTCCCATCCCACAGCTTGACGAAAAACAATTGGGACTGGACCAAATCCACAGATAGGAAGATTCGTCCATGGACCATGAGGCCTCCCCACATTCCACTGCCATCGTTGAAACAAAATCCAGTGACAAAAGCCTGAGGAAGCGCCGCAGATTCGCTCTTTCTTCATATCCTGAAGAGTTCTTCTCATGGTTTGTAGATTCGGCCTACCATACCTACGTCCCCAAACCTAAGCTGAGTTTGTGTTTTCAGACTTCTGTCCTCAAAGTCCTGGGCCACACACCCTCCAGGCTGGGGCCCCTGGAGCCACATATTAGGACTGTGCCTACCCAATACGTGGGAATTCTGCCCACTTCATTTTCCAAAATCGTACAAATTAGCAGAACTCTCCAATGTACCCGAGGCCATCCCAATAGTATAGGTCTCCCAGCACAAACAAGGGCGGTCTGACACCAGCTGAAATCTACCTCCACTCATACCATAGATGGATGTCCCCAGAGTAGAAATTGAACTACACAGGACCCTAGGCCATAATCGGAACCATTGCTTTGGTTTACAGGCATGTCTCCTCAAAAGTCTGGAATCCAATACCAGCATAGGGTGATTCCGGAGGCACCCATCAGAACAAATCTCGTCTCCACAAGGAAACTTGTGCATTGGAGCTATGTCAAAAGCTTGGGAGAATACTTCAGGGTCCCGGTGCCACCGACCCATTCCAAGGCCCTCATGGACACAAACACACATTAGGACCCATCCTCAAGAATGTCCATTTCAACAGCCACCCTTGTTGTTCCCGCAGAGTTATCCGATCTCAACTGTATTGTTGCTAGGAGACAATTGGAATGCGAGGCGGGCTTCCCTGGCATCCATCCTCCAACGCTGCTCTGGAGTCATTCCATATGGCATGTCCTGGAGCTCCCCAACAGGTCTCAATTGTCAGGCAGAAGGAATCCTTGAAGGGGGCATCCCACAACTCCCTACGTGGGAAAACCTCCAAGGCCTTGAGATTCCGCTCCGTTCATGAAGAGGCAGTCATGCACAGAAACTCCAACCTGAGCCAACGTCTGATCCTCGCTGTGACTTCAGATGCTTGAGATATTGGTTCAGATCTGCGGGTGTACCTTCTGTGTCCTCGGCCTGAAGCCCAATTCGAGCTTGTGTTCTCAGACTTCTGTCCTCACACTCCTGGCCCAGAAGCCCTCATGTTTGGCAATTCCGGACCCACAATGCAGCACTCTGCCTGCCCTCTAGAAAAAATATCTTTCCTAATGAGCAGCCCAGGCTCCTCAAATGAGAATAAATCTACACGGCACTCGACGGTACCCAAATTATATAGTCTAACTAGGGCACTAATACACTGTCTGACACAACCTGAAGCTGAGCCTCCTGACCAAGACCCAGCAGCTGACCGCACAGTGAGCACATCAGTCCCGCCAAGGCCTAGGTCGTCATCTCTTCCCAACTGCGGTTTTCAGGCTTCAGAACCTAGACCTTATCTCCAACCACTGCCCAGGGTTGAAAATGATGCAGAAATCAGAACTCTTTATCCATGGCAAGAGAGCTTGTGCTTGGAATGTTGTCCAAAGTTCAGTGAAGTTGAAACCAGTGTGGCCCATGAGACCCCGCCCATGATCGCGGGTCACATTGGTCACAAACAGAGCCTGAGCCCAGTCCTCAAGTAAGGCCTCTCAGTGGCTGGATGAAGAGACAGCATATAGGGCCTGCCATGCCCCTAGCCACAATTTTTAACCATAGTTTGGGTTGTCCCTTCACTCTTCCCCAGGGCTCTGCTTTGGAATTCCACTTTGGTTGGGACACCTGAGGTAACAAACCTGAAAGGAGACCTCCCATCCCACAGATTGATGAAAAAGAATTCGGACCGGACCAAATCCACAGAAAGGAAGATTCATCCATGGCCCATGAGGCCTCCAACATTCCACGGCCATCGTTGATAAAAAATCCAGAGACAAAATCCTGAGCAAGCACCTCTGACTCGCTCTTTTTCATATTCTGAAGAGTTCTTCTCATGGGTTTTTAGTTTGGGCCTGCCATACCTTCGTCCCAAACCTAAGCCGAGTTTGTGTTTTCAGATTTCCGTCCTCAAAGACCTGGGGCAAACCCTCCCGGCTGGAGCCTCTGGAGCCACACATTAGACTGTGCCTACCAATCCATGGGAATTCTGCCCATACCATTGCCAAGAATCGTACAAATCAGGAGATCCCTCCAATGTCCCAAAGGCCATCCCAATAGTGTAGGTCTCCTGGGACAAACAAGGGCAGTCTGACAGCAGCTGAGCATCTACATCCACTCATACCATAGATGGATGTCCCCAGAGAAGAAGATTGAACCATACAGGACCCTAGGCCATTATCGGATCCATTGCTTTGGTTTACAGGCATGTCTCCTCAAAAGCCTGGATTCCAATACCAGCATAAGGGGTTTCCAAGGCACCCATCAGAACAATTATCCTCTCCACAAGGAAACTTGTGCATGGGAGCTATGCCAAAAGCTTAGGAGAATACTTCAGGGTCCCGGTGCCACCGCCCTATTCCAAGGCCCTCATGGACACAAACACACATTAGGTCCCATCATCAGGAAAGTCCATTTCAACTCAGCCAACCCGGTTGCTCGCCCAGAGCCATCTGATCTCAACTGTCTTGTTGCTAGGAGACAATTGTAATGGGATGCGGTTACCCTGGCATCCATCCTCAAAAGATGCTCTGGAGTCATTCCAAATGGGATATCCTGGAGCTGCTCAACAGGTCTCAAATGACCCACAGATATAATTCTTAAAAGGGGCATCCCACAACTCCCAACGTGGGAAAACCTCCATGGCCTTGAGATTCCGCTCTGTTCATGAAGGGGCAGTCATGCACAGAAACTCCAACCTGAGCCAACGTCTGTTCCTCGCGGTGACTTCAGATGCATGAGATATTGGTTCAGATATGCAGGGGGTACCTGCCGTGCCCTCGGCCTGAAGCCCAAGTCTAGCTTGTCTTCTCAGACTTCTGTCCTCACACTCCTGGCCCAGAAGCCCTCAAGTTTGGCAATTCCGGACCCACAATGCAGCACTCTGCCTGCACTCTATGAAAAATATCTTGCCTAATGAGCTGCCCAGGCACCTCAAAAGAGGATAAACCTACACGGCACTCGACTGTACCCAAATTATATAGTCTAACCTGAACACTAATGCACTGTCTGACACAACCTGAGCCCGAACCTCCTGACCAACACTCAGGCAGCTGACCGCACAGTGAGCACATCAGACTTGCCATGGCCCTCGGTCGTCATCCCTTCCCAACTGCGGTTTTCAGGTTTCAGAACCTAGACCTTATCTCCAACCACTGCCCAGGGTTGAAAATGATGCAGAAATCAGAACTCCTTCCCCATGGCAAGAAACCTTGTTATTGGCATGTTGTCCAAAGTTCAGTGAAGTTGAAACCAGTGTGGCCCATGAGGCCCCGCCCATGCTCGTGGGCTACATTGGTCATAAACACACATTGTGACCCTCAGCTTTAGACCAGTCCTCAATTAAGGGCTCTCAGAAGCTGGATGTATAGACAGCATATTGGGCCTGCCATGCCACTAGGCCCCAATTTTTAACCATAGATTGGCTTGTCCCTTCACTCTTCCTGTTGGCTCTGCTTGGGAATGCCTCTTTTGTTGGGACACCTGAGGTAACAAACCTGAAAGGAGACCCCCCATCCCACAGCTTGACGAAAAACAATTGGGACCGGGCCAAATCCACAGAGAGGAAGATTCGTCCATGGCCCATGAGACCTCCCCACATTCCACGGCCATCGTTGATACAAAATCCAGATACAAAAGCATGAGCAAGCGCCTCAGATTTGGTCTTTCTTAATATCCTGAGGAGTTCTTCTAATGGTTTGTAGATTGGGCCACCCATACGTACGTCCCCAACCTATGCTGAGTTTGTGTTTTCAGACTTCTGTCCTCAAAGTCCTGGGTCACACACCCTCCAGGCTGGGGCCCCTGGAGCCACTCATTAGGACTGTTCCTAACCAATCCATGGGAATTCTGCACATTCCATTGTCTAAAATCATACAAAATAAGAGGACCCTACAAATTCCTGAGTCCCTGCTTATAGTGTAGGTCTCCCGGGACAAACAAGGGGGATCTGACACCAGCTGAGCATCTACCTCCACTCATATCATAGATGGATGTCCCCAGAGTTAAAGATTGAACCAGACAGGGCCTAGGGCATAATCGGATCCATTGCTTTGGTTTACAGGCATATCACCTCAAAAGCCTGGATTCCAATACGAGCATAGGGGGTTTCCTGAGGCACCCATCAGAAAAATCTCGTCTCCACAAGGAAACTTGTGCATGGGAGCTATGTCAAAAGCTTAGGAGAATACTCAGGGTCCTGGTGCCCCCTCCCCATTCCAAGGCCCTCATTTTCACAAACACACATTAGGCCCCATCCTCAGGAAGTCCATTTCAACTGGGCCAATTGGTTACTCATGCAGAGCCATCGGTACTCAACTCTCTTGTTACTAGGAGACAATTGGAATGCGAGGCGGGCTTCCCTGGCATCCATCCTCCAACGGTGCTCTGGCGTCATTCCATATGGGATATCCTGGAGCTCCCAACAGGTCTCTATTGTCCCGCAGAAGGAATCCTTGAGGAGGCTTCCCACAACTCCCAACGTGGGGAAAACATCCATGGCCTTGAGATTCCGCTTCGTTCATGAAGGGGCAGTCATGCACAGAAATTCCAACCTGAGCCAACGTCTGATCTTCGCCGTGACTTCAGATGCATGACATATTGGTTCAGATCTGCAGGGGGTACCTGCCGTGCCCTCGGCCTGAAGCCCAAGTCTAGCTTGTGTTCTCAGACTTCTGTCCTCACACTCCTGCCCCAGAAGCCATCAAGTTTGGCAATTCCGGACCCACAATGCAGCAATCTGCCTGCCCTCTAAAAAAATATCTTGCCTAATGAGCAGCCCAGGCACCTCAAATGAGGATAAACCTACACGGCACTCGACTTTACCCAAACTATATAGTCTAACCTGAGCACTAATGCACTGTGTGACACAATCTGAGCCCCAACCTCCTGACCAACACCCAGGCAGCGGACCGCACAGTGAGCAAATCAGACCCGCCAAGGCCTTAGGTTGTCATCTCTTCCCAAATGCCGTTTTTTAGGCTTCAGAAGCTATACCTTATCTCCAACCACTGCCCAGGGTTAAAAATGATGCAGAAATCAGAACACCTTAACCATGCAAGAGATCTTGTGATTGGCATCTTCTCCAAAGTTCAGTTTAGTTGAAACCAGTGTAGCCCATGAGGCCCCAGCCAGGCTCGCAGGCCACAATGGTCACAAAAATACATTGTGACTCTCAGCCTGAGCCCAGTCTTCAAGTAAGACCTCTCAGTGGCTGGATGAACAGACAGCATATTGGGCCTGCCATGCCCCTAGGCCCCTAATTTAAACCATAGTTTTGGTTGACCCTTCACTCTTCCCTAGGGCTCTGCTTTGGAATTCCTCTTTGGTTGGGACACTTGAGGTAACAAACCTGAAAGGAGACTTCCCATCCCACAGCTTGACGAAAAACAATTGGGAACAAACCAAATCCAAAGAGAGGAAGATTCGTCCATTGCCCATGAGGCCTCCCCACATTCGACGGCCATCGTTGATATAAAATCCAGAGACAAAAGCCTGAGCAAGCGCCTCAGATTAATTCTTTCTTCATATCCTGAAGAGTTCTTCTCATGGTTTGTAGATTGGGCCTGCCATACCTACGTCCTCAAAGCTAAGCTGAGTTTGTGTTCTCAGACTTTTGTCCTCAAAGTCCTGGGCCACACACCCTCCCGGCTGGGGCCCCTGGAGCCACTAATTAGGACAGTGTCTACCCAATCGATGGGAATTCTGCCCATTCCTTTGTCGAAATCGTACAAATTAGGAGAACCTTCCAAAATCCCCGAGGCCATCCCAATAGTGTAGTTCGCCGGGACAAACAAGGGCGGTCTGACAACAGGTGAGCATCTACCTCCACTCATTCCATAGATGGATATCCCGAGAGAAGTAGCTTGAACCAGACAGGACCCTAGGCCATAATCGCATCCATTGCTTTGGTTTACAGGCTTGTCTCCTCAAAAGCCTGAATTCCAATACAAGCATAGGGGGTTTCCTGACACCCATCAGAAAAATCTCGTCTCCACAAGGAAACTTGGGCATGGGAGCTATTTCAAAAGTTTAGGAGAATACTTCAGTGTCCTGGTGCCACCTCCCCATTCCAAGGTACTCATGGACACAAACACACATTAGGCCCCATCCTCAGGAAAGTCCATTTCAACTCAGCCACCCCGGTTGCTCCCGCAGAACCATCCGATCTCAACTCTCTTGTTGCTAGGAGACAATTGGAATGCGAGGCGGGCTTCCCTGGCATCCATCCGCCAACGGTGCTCTGGCATCATTCCATATGGGATGTCCTGGAGCTGCCCAACAGATCTCAATTGTCCTGCAGAAGGAATCATTGAAGAGGGCATCCCAAAACTCCCAACGTGGGAAAACCTCCATGGCCTTGAGATTCCGCTCCGTTCATGAAGGGGCAGTCATGCACAGAAACTCCAACCTGAGCCAATGTCTGTTCCTCGCGGTGACTTCAGATGCATGAGATATTGGTTCAGATATGCAGGGGGTACCTGCCGTGCCCTCGGCCTGAAGCCCAATCTAGCTTGTCTTCTCAGACTTCTGTCCTCACACTCCTGGCCCAGAAGCCCTCAAGTTTGGCAATTCCGGACCCACAATGCAGCACTCTGCCTGCACTCTATGAAAAATATCTTGCCTAATGAGCTGCCCAGGCACCTCAAAAGAGGATAAACCTACACGGCACTCGACTGTACCCAAATTATATAGTCTAACCTGAACACTAATGCACTGTCTGACACAACCTGAGCCCGAACCTCCTGACCAACACTCAGGCAGCTGACCGCACAGTGAGCACATCAGACTTGCCATGGCCCTCGGTCGTCATCCCTTCCCAACTGCGGTTTTCAGGTTTCAGAACCTAGACCTTATCTCCAACCACTGCCCAGGGTTGAAAATGATGCAGAAATCAGAACTCCTTCCCCATGGCAAGAAACCTTGTTATTGGCATGTTGTCCAAAGTTCAGTGAAGTTGAATCCAGTGTGGCCCATGAGGCCCCGCCCATGCTCGTGGGCTACATTGGTCATAAACACACATTGTGACCCTCAGCTTTAGACCAGTCCTCAATTAAGGGCTCTCAGAAGCTGGATGTATAGACAGCATATTGGGCCTGCCATGCCACTAGGCCCCAATTTTTAACCATAGATTGGCTTGTCCCTTCACTCTTCCTGTTGGCTCTGCTTGGGAATGCCTCTTTTGTTGGGACACCTGAGGTAACAAACCTGAAAGGAGACCCCCCATCCCACAGCTTGACGAAAAACAATTGGGACCGGGCCAAATCCACAGAGAGGAAGATTCGTCCATGGCCCATGAGACCTCCCCACATTCCACGGCCATCGTTGATACAAAATCCAGATACAAAAGCATGAGCAAGCGCCTCAGATTTGGTCTTTCTTAATATCCTGAGGAGTTCTTCTAATGGTTTGTAGATTGGGCCACCCATACGTACGTCCCCAACCTATGCTGAGTTTGTGTTTTCAGACTTCTGTCCTCAAAGTCCTGGGTCACACACCCTCCAGGCTGGGGCCCCTGGAGCCACTCATTAGGACTGTTCCTAACCAATCCATGGGAATTCTGCACATTCCATTGTCTAAAATCGTACAAAATAAGAGGACCCTACAAATTCCTGAGTCCCTGCTTATAGTGTAGGTCTCCCGGGACAAACAAGGGGGACCTGACACCAGCTGAGCATCTACCTCCACTCATATCATAGATGGATGTCCCCAGAGTTAAAGATTGAACCAGACAGGGCCTAGGGCATAATTGGATCCATTGCTTTGGTTTACAGGTATATCACCTCAAAAGCCTGGATTCCAATACGAGCATAGGGGGTTTCCTGAGGCACCCATCAGAAAAATCTCGTCTCCACAAGGTAACCTGTGCATGGGAGCTATGTCAAGAGCTTAGAAGAATACTTCAGGGTCCTGGTGCCCCCTCCCCATTCCAAGGCCCTCATTTTCACAAACACACATTAGGCCCCATCCTCAGGAAGACCATTTCAAATGGGCCAATCGGTTACTCATGCAGAGCCATCCGATCTCAACTCTCTTGTTGCTAGGAGACAATTGGAATGCGAGGCGGGCTTCCCTGGCATCCATCCTCCAATGGGGCTCTGGCGTCATTCCATATGGGATATCCTGGAGCTCCCAACAGGTCTCTATTGTCCCGCAGAAGGAATCCTTGAGGAGGCTTCCCACAACTCCCAACGTGGGGAAAACCTCCATGGCCTTGAGATTCCGCTTCGTTCATGAAGGGGCAGTCATGCACAGAAATTCCAACCTGAGCCAACGTCTGATCTTCGCCGTGACTTCAGATGCATGACATATTGGTTCAGATCTGCAGGGGGTACCTGCCGTGCCCTCGGCCTGAAGCCCAAGTCTAGCTTGTGTTCTCAGACTTCTGTCCTCACACTCCTGCCCCAGAAGCCATCAAGTTTGGTAATTCCGGACCCACAATGCAGCACTCTGCCTGCCCTCTAAAAAAATATCTTGCCTAATGAGCAGCCCAGGCACCTCAAATGAGGATAAACCTACACGGCACTCGACTTTACCCAAACTATATAGTCTAACCTGAGCACTAATGCACTGTGTGACACAATCTGAGCCCCAACCTCCTGACCAACACCCAGGCAGCGGACCGCACAGTGAGCAAATCAGACCCGCCAAGGCCTTAGGTTGTCATCTCTTCCCAAATGCCGTTTTTTAGGCTTCAGAAGCTATACCTTATCTCCAACCACTGCCCAGGGTTAAAAATGATGCAGAAATCAGAACACCTTAACCATGCAAGAGATCTTGTGATTGGCATCTTCTCCAAAGTTCAGTTTAGTTGAAACCAGTGTAGCCCATGAGGCCCCGGCCAGGCTCCCAGGCCACAATGGTCACAAACATACATTGTGACTCTCAGCCTGAGCCCAGTCTTCAAGTAAGACCTCTCAGTGGCTGGATGAACAGACAGCATATTGGGCCTGCCATGCCCCTAGGCCCCTAATTTTAACCATAGTTTGGGTTGTCCCTTCACTCTTCCCTAGGGCTCTGCTTTGGAATTCCTCTTTGGTTGGGACACTTGAGGTAACAAACCTGAAAGGAGACTTCCCATCCCACAGCTTGACGAAAAACAATTGGGAACAAACCAAATCCAAAGAGAGGAAGATTCGTCCATTGCCCATGAGGCCTCCCCACATTCGACGGCCATCGTTGATACAAAATCCAGAGACAAAAGCCTGAGCAAGCGCCTCAGATTAATTCTTCCTTCATATCCTGAAGAATTCTTCTCATGGTTTTTAGATTGGGCCTGCCATACCTACGTCCTCAAAGCTAAGCTGAGTTTGTGTTCTCAGACTTTTGTCCTCAAAGTCCTGGGCCACACACCCTCCCAGCTGGGGCCCCTGGAGCCACTAATTAGGACAGTGTCTACCCAATCGATGGGAATTCTGCCCATTCCTTTGTCGAAATCGTACAAATTAGGAGAACCTTCCAAAATCCCGAGGCCATCCCAATAGTGTAGGTCGCCGGGGACAAACAAGGGCGGTCTGACAACAGGTGAGCATCTACCTCCACTCATTCCATAGATGGATATCCCGAGAGAAGTAGCTTGAACCAGACAGGACCCTAGGCCATAATCGTATCCATTGCTTTGGTTTACAGGCTTGTCTCCTCAAAAGCCTGAATTCCAATACAAGCATAGGGGGTTTCCTGACACCCATCAGAAAAATCTCGTCTCCACAAGGAAACTTGGGCATGGGAGCTATTTCAAAAGTTTAGGAGAATACTTCAGTGTCCTGGTGCCACCTCCCCATTCCAAGGTACTCATGGACACAAACGCACATTAGGCCCCATCCTCAGGAAAGTCCATTTCAACTCAGCCACCCCGGTTGCTCCCGCAGAACCATCCGATCTCAACTCTCTTGTTGCTAGGAGACAATTGGAATGCGAGGCGGGCTTCCCTGGCATCCATCCTCCAACGGTGCTCTGGCGTCATTCCATATGGGATGTCCTGGAGCTGCCCAACAGATATCAATTGTCCTGCAGAAGGAATCATTGAAGGGGGCATCCCAAAACTCCCAACGTGGGAAAACCTCCATACCTTGAGAATCCGCTCCGTTCATGAAGGGGCAGTCATGCACAGAAACTCCAACCTGATCCAACGTCTGATCCTTGCCGTGACTTCAGATGCATGAGATATTGTTTCAGATCTGCAGGGGGTACCTGCCGTGCCCTCGGCCTGAAGCCCAAGTCTAGCTTGTCTTCTAAGACTTCTGTCCTCACACTCCTGGCCCAGAAGCCCTCATGTTTGGCAATTCCGGACCCACAATGCAGCACTCTGCCTGCCCTCTAGAAAAAATATCTTTCCTAATGAGCAGCCCAGGCTCCTCAAATGAGAATAAATCTACACGGCACTCGACGGTACCCAAATTATATAGTCTAACCTGGTTACTAATGCACTGTGTGACACAATCTGAGCCCGAACCTCCTGACCAAGACCCAGCAGCTGACCGCACAGTGAGCACATCACACCCGCCAAGGCCTAGGTCGTCATCTCTTCCCAACTGCGGTTTTCAGGCTTCAGAACCTAGACCTTATCTCCAACCACTGCCCAGGGTTGAAAATGATGCAGAAATCAGAACTCCTTCCCCGTGGCAAGAGACCTTCTGATTGGCATCTTGTCCAAAGTTCAGTGTAGTTGAAACCAGTGTAGCCCATGAGCACCCGGCCATGCTCGCGGGCCACATTGGTCACAAACACACATTGTGACTCTCAGCTCAGCCCAGTCCTCAAGTAAGTCCTCTCAGTGGCTGGATGGAGAGACAGCATATTGGGCCTGCCATGCCCATATGCCCCAGTTTTTAACCATAGTTTGGGTTGTCCCTTCACTCTTCCCTAGGTCTCTGGTTTGCAATTCCTCTTTGGTGGGGGCACATTAGGTAACAACACTGAGAGGAGACCTCCCATCCCACAGCTTGACGAAAAACAATTGGGACTGGACCAAATCCACAGATAGGAAGATTCGTCCATGGACCATGAGGCCTCCCCACATTCCACTGCCATCGTTGATACAAAATCCAGTGACAAAAGCCTGAGGAAGCGCCGCAGATTCGCTCTTTCTTCATATCCTGAAGAGTTCTTCTCATGGTTTGTAGATTCGGCCTACCATACCTACGTCCCCAAACCTAAGCTCAGTTTGTGTTTTCAGACTTCTGTCCTCAAAGTCCTGGGCGACACACCCTCCAGGCTGGGGCCCCTGGAGCCACATATTAGGACTGTGCCTACCCAATACGTGGGAATTCTGCCCACTTCATTTTCCAAAATCGTACAAATTAGCAGAACTCTCCAATGTACCCGAGGCCATCCCAATAGTATAGGTCTCCCAGCACAAACAAGGGCGGTCTGACACCAGCTGAAATCTACCTCCACTCATACCATAGATGGATGTCCCCAGAGAAGAAATTGAACTACACAGGACCCTAGGCCATAATCGGAACCATTGCTTTGGTTTACAGGCATGTCTCCTCAAAAGTCTGGAATCCAATACCAGCATAGGGGGTTTCCGGAGGCACCCATCAGAACAAATCTCGTCTCCACAAGGAAACTTGTGCATTGGAGCTATGTCAAAAGCTTGGGAGAATACTTCAGGGTCCCGGTGCCACCGACCCATTCCAAGGCCCTCATGGACACAAATACACATTAGGACCCATCCTCAGGAATGTCCATTTCAACAGCCACCCTTGTTGTTCCCGCAGAGCTATCCGATCTCAACTGTATTGTTGCTAGGAGACAATTGGAATGCGAGGCGGGCTTCCCTGGCATCCATCCTCCAATGCTGCTCTGGAGTCATTCCATATGGCATGTCCTGGAGCTCCCCAACAGGTCTCAATTGTCAGGCAGAAGGAATCCTTGAAGGGGGCATCCCACAACTCCCTACGTGGGAAAACCTCCAAGGCCTTGAGATTCCGCTCCGTTCATGAAGGGGCAGTCATGCACAGAAACTCCAACCTGAGCCAACGTCTGATCCTCGCCGTGACTTCAGATGCTTGAGATATTGGTTCAGATCTGCGGGTGTACCTTCTGTGTCCTCGGCCTGAAGCCCAATTCGAGCTTGTGTTCTCAGACTTCTGTCCTCACACTCCTGGCCCAGAAGCCCTCATGTTTGGCAATTCCGGACCCACAATGCAGCACTCTGCCTGCCCTCTAGAAAAAATATCTTTCCTAATGAGCAGCCCAGGCTCCTCAAATGAGAATAAATCTACACGGCACTCGACGGTACCCAAATTATATAGTCTAACTAGGGCACTAATACACTGTCTGACACAACCTGAAGCTGAGCCTCCTGACCAAGACCCAGCAGCTGACCGCACAGTGAGCACATCAGTCCCGCCAAGGCCTAGGTCGTCATCTCTTCCCAACTGCGGTTTTCAGGCTTCAGAACCTAGACCTTATCTCCAACCACTGCCCAGGGTTGAAAATGATGCAGAAATCAGAACTCCTTGCCCATGGCAAGAGACCTTCTGATTGGCATCTTGTCCAGAGTTCAGTGAAGTTGAAACCAGTGTAGCCCATGAGCACCCGGCCATGCTCGCGGGCCACATTGGTCACAAACACACATTGTGACTCTCAGCTCAGCCCAGTCCTCAAGTAAGTCCTCTCAGTGGCTGGATGGAGAGACAGCATATTGGGCCTGCCATGCCCATATGCCCCAGTTTTTAACCATATTTTGAGTTGTCCCTTCACTCTTCCCTAGGTCTCTGGTTTGCAATTCCTCTTTGGTGGGGGCACATTAGGTAACAACACTGAGAGGAGACCTCCCATCCCACAGCTTGACGAAAAACAATTGGGACTGGACCAAATCCACAGATAGGAAGATTCGTCCATGGACCATGAGGCCTCCCCACATTCCACTGCCATCGTTGATACAAAATCCAGAGACAAAAGCCTGAGGAAGCGCCGCAGATTCGCTCTTTCTTCATATCCTGAAGAGTTCTTCTCATGGTTTGTAGATTCGGCCTGCCATACCTACGTCCCCAAACCTAAGCTGAGTTTGTGTTTTAAGACTTCTGTCCTCAAAGTCCTGGGCCACACACCCTCCAGGCTGGGGCCCCTGGAGCCACATATTAGGACTGTGCCTACCCAATACGTGGGAATTCTGCCCACTTCATTTTCCAAAATCGTACAAATTAGCAGAACTCTCCAATGTACCCGAGGCCATCCCAATAGTATAGGTCTCCCAGCACAATCAAGGGCGGTCTGACACCAGCTGAAATCTACCTCCACTCATACCATAGATGGATGTCCCCAGAGAAGAAATTGAACTACACAGGACCCTAGGCCATAATCGGAACCATTGCTTTGGTTTACAGGCATGTCTCCTCAAAAGTCTGGAATCCAATACCAGCATAGGGGGTTTCCGGAGGCACCCATCAGAACAAATCTCGTCTCCACAAGGAAACTTGTGCATTGGAGCTATGTCAAAAGCTTGGGAGAATACTTCAGGGTCCCGGTGCCACCGACCCATTCCAAGGCCCTCATGGACACAAATACACATTAGGACCCATCCTCAGGAATGTCCATTTCAACAGCCACCCTTGTTGTTCCCGCAGAGCTATCCGATCTCAACTGTATTGTTGCTAGGAGACAATTGGAATGCGAGGCGGGCTTCCCTGGCATCCATCCTCCAATGCTGCTCTAGAGTCATTCCATATGGCATGTCCTGGAGCTCCCCAACAGGTCTCAATTGTCAGGCAGAAGGAATCCTTGAAGGGGGCATCCCACAACTCCCTACGTGGGAAAACCTCCAAGGCCTTGAGATTCCGCTCCGTTCATGAAGGGGCAGTCATGCACAGAAACTCCAACCTGAGCCAACGTCTGATCCTCGCCGTGACTTCAGATGCTTGAGATATTGGTTCAGATCTGCGGGTGTACCTTCTGTGTCCTCGGCCTGAAGCCCAATTCGAGCTTGTGTTCTCAGACTTCTGTCCTCACACTCCTGGCCCAGAAGCCCTCATGTTTGGCAATTCCGGACCCACAATGCAGCACTCTGCCTGCCCTCTAGAAAAAATATCTTTCCTAATGAGCAGCCCAGGCTCCTCAAATGAGAATAAATCTACACGGCACTCGACGGTACCCAAATTATATAGTCTAACTAGGGCACTAATACACTGTCTGACACAACCTGAAGCTGAGCCTCCTGACCAAGACCCAGCAGCTGACCGCACAGTGAGCACATCAGTCCCGCCAAGGCCTAGGTCGTCATCTCTTCCCAACTGCGGTTTTCAGGCTTCAGAACCTAGACCTTATCTCCAACCACTGCCCAGGGTTGAAAATGATGCAGAAATCAGAACTCCTTCCACATGGCAAGAGACCTTCTGATTGGCATCTTGTCCAGAGTTCAGTGAAGTTGAAACCAGTGTAGCCCATGAGCACCCGGCCATGCTCGCGGGCCACATTGGTCACAAACACACATTGTGACTCTCAGCTCAGCCCAGTCCTCAAGTAAGTCCTCTCAGTGGCTGGATGGAGAGACAGCATATTGGGCCTGCCATGCCCATATGCCCCAATTTTTAACCATATTTTGGGTTGTCCCTTCACTCTTCCCTAGGTCTCTGGTTTGCAATTCCTCTTTGGTGGGGGCACATTAGGTAACAACACTGAGAGGAGACCTCCCATCCCACAGCTTGACGAAAAACAATTGGGACTGGACCAAATCCACAGATAGGAAGATTCGTCCATGGACCATGAGGCCTCCCCACATTCCACTGCCATCGTTGATACAAAATCCAGAGACAAAAGCCTGAGGAAGCGCCGCAGATTCGCTCTTTCTTCATATCCTGAAGAGTTCTTCTCATGGTTTGTAGATTCGGCCTGCCATACCTACGTCCCCAAACCTAAGCTGAGTTTGTGTTTTCAGACTTCTGTCCTCAAAGTCCTGGGCCACACACCCTCCAGGCTGGGGCCCCTGGAGCCACATATTAGGACTGTGCCTATGCAATACGTGGGAATTCTGCCCACTTCATTTTCCAAAATCGTACAAATTAGCAGAACTCTCCAATGTACCCGAGGCCATCCCAATAGTATAGGTCTCCCAGCACAAACAAGGGCGGTCTGACACCAGCTGAAATCTACCTCCACTCATACCATAGATGGATGTACCCAGAGAAGAAATTGAACTACACAGGACCCTAGGCCATAATCGGAACCATTGCTTTGGTTTACAGGCATGTCTCCTCAAAAGTCTGGAATCCAATACCAGCATAGGGGGTTTCCGGAGGCACCCATCAGAACAAATCTCGTCTCCACAAGGAAACTTGTGCATTGGAGCTATGTCAAAAGCTTGGGAGAATACTTCAGGGTCCCGGTGCCACCGACCCATTCCAAGGCCCTCATGGACACAAATACACATTAGGACCCATCCTCAGGAATGTCCATTTCAACAGCCACCCTTGTTGTTCCCGCAGAGCTATCCGATCTCAACTGTATTGTTGCTAGGAGACAATTGGAATGCGAGGCGGGCTTCCCTGGCATCCATCCTCCAATGCTGCTCTGGAGTCATTCCTTATGGCATGTCCTGGAGCTCCCCAACAGGTCTCAATTGTCAGGCAGAAGGAATCCTTGAAGGGGGCATCCCACAACTCCCTACGTGGGAAAACCTCCAAGGCCTTGAGATTCCGCTCCGTTCATGAAGGGGCAGTCATGCACAGAAACTCCAACCTGAGCCAACGTCTGATCCTCGCCGTGACTTCAGATGCTTGAGATATTGGTTCAGATCTGCGGGTGTACCTTCTGTGTCCTCGGCCTGAAGCCCAATTCGAGCTTGTGTTCTCAGACTTCTGTCCTCACACTCCTGGCCCAGAAGCCCTCATGTTTGGCAATTCCGGACCCACAATGCAGCACTCTGCCTGCCCTCTAGAAAAAATATCTTTCCTAATGAGCAGCCCAGGCTCCTCAAATGAGAATAAATCTACACGGCACTCGACGGTACCCAAATTATATAGTCTAACTAGGGCACTAATACACTGTCTGACACAACCTGAAGCTGAGCCTCCTGACCAAGACCCAGCAGCTGACCGCACAGTGAGCACATCAGTCCCGCCAAGGCCTAGGTCGTCATCTCTTCCCAACTGCGGTTTTCAGGCTTCAGAACCTAGACCTTATCTCCAACCACTGCCCAGGGTTGAAAATGATGCAGAAATCAGAACTCCTTCCCCATGGCAAGAGACCTTCTGATTGGCATCTTGTCCAGAGTTCAGTGTAGTTGAAACCAGTGTAGCCCATGAGCACCCGGCCATGCTCGCGGGCCACATTGGTCACAAACACACATTGTGACTCTCAGCTCAGCCCAGTCCTCAAGTAAGTCCTCTCAGTGGCTGGATGGAGAGACAGCATATTGGGCCTGCCATGCCCATATGCCCCAATTTTTAACCATATTTTGGGTTGTCCCTTCACTCTTCCCTAGGTCTCTGGTTTGCAATTCCTCTTTGGTGGGGGCACATTAGGTAACAACACTGAGAGGAGACCTCCCATCCCACAGCTTGACGAAAAACAATTGGGACTGGACCAAATCCACAGATAGGAAGATTCGTCCATGGACCATGAGGCCTCCCCACATTCCACTGCCATCGTTGATACAAAATCCAGAGACAAAAGCCTGAGGAAGCGCCGCAGATTCGCTCTTTCTTCATATCCTGAAGAGTTCTTCTCATGGTTTGTAGATTCGGCCTGCCATACCTACGTCCCCAAACCTAAGCTGAGTTTGTGTTTTCAGACTTCTGTCCTCAAAGTCCTGGGCCACACACCCTCCAGGCTGGGGCCCCTGGAGCCACATATTAGGACTGTGCCTACCCAATACGTGGGAATTCTGCCCACTACATTTTCCAAAATCGTACAAATTAGCAGAACTCTCCAATGTACCCGAGGCCATCCCAATAGTATAGGTCTCCCAGCACAAACAAGGGCGGTCTGACACCAGCTGAAATCTACCTCCACTCATACCATAGATGGATGTCCCCAGAGAAGAAATTGAACTACACAGGACCCTAGGCCATAATCGGAACCATTGCTTTGGTTTACAGGCATGTCTCCTCAAAAGTCTGGAATCCAATACCAGCATAGGGGGTTTCCGGAGGCACCCATCAGAACAAATCTCGTCTCCACAAGGAAACTTGTGCATTGGAGCTATGTCAAAAGCTTGGGAGAATACTTCAGGGTCCCGGTGCCACCGACCCATTCCAAGGCCCTCATGGACACAAACACACATTAGGACCCATCCTCAAGAATGTCCATTTCAACAGCCACCCTTGTTGTTCCCGCAGAGCTATCCGATCTCAACTGTATTGTTGCTAGGAGACAATTGGAATGCGAGGCGGGCTTCCCTGGCATCCATCCTCCAACGCTGCTCTGGAGTCATTCCATATGGCATGTCCTGGAGCTCCCCAACAGGTCTCAATTGTCAGGCAGAAGGAATCCTTGAAGGGGGCATCCCACAACTCCCTACGTGGGAAAACCTCCAAGGCCTTGAGATTCCGCTCCGTTCATGAAGAGGCAGTCATGCACAGAAACTCCAACCTGAGCCTACGTCTGATCCGCGCTGTGACTTCAGATGCTTGAGATATTGGTTCAGATCTGCGGGTGTACCTTCTGTGTCCTCGGCCTGAAGCCCAATTCGAGCTTGTGTTCTCAGACTTCTGTCCTCACACTCCTGGCCCAGAAGCCCTCATGTTTGGCAATTCCGGACCCACAATGCAGCACTCTGCCTGCCCTCTAGAAAAAATATCTTTCCTAATGAGCAGCCCAGGCTCCTCAAATGAGAATAAATCTACACGGCACTCGACGGTACCCAAATTATATAGTCTAACTAGGGCACTAATACACTGTCTGACACAACCTGAAGCTGAGCCTCCTGACCAAGACCCAGCAGCTGACCGCACAGTGAGCACATCAGTCCCGCCAAGGCCTAGGTCGTCATCTCTTCCCAACTGCGGTTTTCAGGCTTCAGAACCTAGACCTTATCTCCAACCACTGCCCAGGGTTGAAAATGATGCAGAAATCAGAACTCCTTCCCCATGGCAAGAGACCTTCTGATTGGCATCTTGTCCAGAGTTCAGTGTAGTTGAAACCAGTGTAGCCCATGAGCACCCGGCCATGCTCGCGGGCCACATTGGTCACAAACACACATTGTGACTCTCAGCTCAGCCCAGTCCTCAAGTAAGTCCTCTCAGTGGCTGGATGGAGAGACAGCATATTGGGCCTGCCATGCCCATATGCCCCAATTTTTAACCATATTTTGGGTTGTCCCTTCACTCTTCCCTAGGTCTCTGGTTTGCAATTCCTCTTTGGTGGGGGCACATTAGGTAACAACACTGAGAGGAGACCTCCCATCCCACAGCTTGACGAAAAACAATTGGGACTGGACCAAATCCACAGAGAGGAAAATTCGTCCATGGCCCCTGAGGACTCCCCACATTCCACGGCCATCGATGATACAAAATCCAGAGACTAAAGGCTGAGCAAGTTCCTCAGAATCACTCTTTCTTCATATCCTGAAGAGTTCTTCTCATGGTTTGTAGATTGGGTTGCCATACCTACGTCCCCAAACCTAACCTGAGCTTGGGTTTTCAGACTTCTGTCCTCAAAGTCCTGGGCCACACACCGTCCAGGCTGGGGCCCCTGGAGCCACACATTAGGAGTGTGCCTGCCCAATCCATGGGAATTCTCCCCATTCCATTGTCCAAAATCTTAAAAATTAAGAGAACTCTCCAAAGACCTCGAGGCCATCCCAATAGTGTAGGTCTCCGGGGACAAACAAGGGAGGTCTGACACCAGTTGAGCATCTGCCTCCAGACATTCCATCGATGGATATCACCAGAGAATAAGATTGAACCAGACAGGACCCTAGGCCATAATCGGATCCATTGATTTGGTTTACAGGCATGTCTCCTCAAAAGCCAGGATTCCAATACCAGCATAAGGGGTTCCCGAGGCACCCATCAGAACAAATCTCGTCTCCACAAGCTTAGGAGAATACTTCAGGGTCCCGGTGCCACCGCCCCATTCCAAGGCCCCCATGGACACAAACACACATTAGACCCCAAGCTAGGGAAAGTCCATTCCATCTAGGCGACCCCGGTTGCTCCCACAGAGCCATCCGATCTCAAATGTATTGCTAGGAGACAATTGGAATGCGAGGCAGGCTTCCGGCCATCCATCCTCCAATGGTGCGATGGAGTCATTCCATATGGGATGTCCTGGAGCTGTCCAACAGGTCTCAATTGTCCTGCAGAAGGAATCCTTGAAGGGGGCATCCCACAACTCCCAACGTGGGAAAACCTCCATGGCCTTGAGATTCCGCTCCGTTCATGAAGGGTCAGTCATGCAGAGAAACTCCAACCTGAGCCAATGTCTGATCCTCGACGTGACTTCAGATGCTTGAGATATGTGTTCAGATCTGCGGGTGTACCTGCCATGTCCTCGGCCTGAAGCCAAAGTCGAGCTTGTGTTCTCAGACTCCGGTCCTAACACTCCTGGCCCAGAGGCCCTCACTTTTGGCAATTTCGGAACCACAATGCAGCACTCTGCCTGCACTCTAGAAAAAATATTGTGCCTAATGAGCTGCCCAGGCACCGCAAATGAGGATAAACCTACACGGCACTCGACTGTACCAAATTTTATAGTCTAACCTGGGCACTAATGCACTGTCTGACACATCCTGAGCCAGAACCTCCTGACCAAAACCCAGGCAGCTGACCGCTCACTGAGCTTATCAGACCCGCCATGGCCTTAGGTCGTCATCTCTTCCCAACTGCTGCTTTTCAGGCTTCAGGACCTAGACGTTATCTCCAACCACTGCCCAGTGTTGAAAATGATGCAGAAATCAGAACACCTTCCCCATGGCAAGAGACCTTGTGATTGGCATGTTGTCCAAATTCCAGTGTAGTTGAAACCAGTGTGGCCCGTGAGCCGCGCCCATGCTCGCGGGCCACATTGGTCACAAACACACATTGTGACCCTCAGCCTGTGCCCAGTTATCAAGTAAGGCCTCAGTTGCTGGATGAAGAGACAGCATATTGGGCCTGCCATGCCCGTAGGCCCCAATTTTTAACCATAGTTTGGTTTGTCCCTTCACTCTTCCCCAGGCCTCCTCTTTGGAATTCCTCTTTGGTTCGGACACCTGAGGTAATAAACATGAAAGGAGACCTCCCTTCCCACAGATTGACGAAAAAAATTGGGACTTGGCCAAATCCACAGAGAGGAAGATTCGTCCATGGCCCATGAGGCCTACCAACATTCCACTGCCATCGTTGATACAAAATCCAGAGACAAACGCCTGAGCAATTCCTCAGAATCGCTCTTTCTTCATCAACTGAAGAGTTCTTCTCATGGTTTGTAGATGGGGCCTGCCAAACCTACGTCCCCAAACCTAAGCTGAGTTTGTGTTTTCAGACTTCTGTCCTCAAAGTCCTGGGCCACACACCCTCCAGGCTGGGGCCCCTGGAGCCACACATTAGGACTGTGCCTACCCAATCCATGGGAATTCTGCCCATTCCATTGTCCAAAATCATACGAATTAGGAGAACTCTCCAAAGTCCCCGAGGCCATCCCAATACTGTAGGTCTCCTGGGACAAACAAGGGCGGTCTGACACCAGGTGAGCATCTACCTCCACTCATTCCATAGATGGATATCCCCAGAGAAGAAGATTGAACCAGACAGGCCGTAGGCCATAATCGGATCCATTGCTTTCATTTACAGGCATGTCTCCTCAAAAGCCTGAATTCCAATACCATCATAAGGGGTTTCCTGAGGCACCCATCAGAACAAATCTCGTCTCCAAATTGAAACTTGTGCATGGGAGCTATGTCAAAAGCTTAGGAGAATACTTCAGGGTCCTGGTGCCACCTCCCCATTCCAAGGCCCTCATGGACACAAACACATATTAGGCCCCATCCTCAGGAAAGTCCATTTCAACACAGCCACCAAGGTTTCTCCCGCAGAGCCATCCGATCTCAACTCTCTTGTTGCTAGGAGACAATTGGAATGCGAGGCGGGCTTCCCTGGCATCCATCCTCCAAAGTTGCTCTGGCGTCATTCCATATGGGATGTCCTGGAGCTGCCCAACAGGTCTCTATTATCCCGCAGAAGGAATCCTTGAAGGGGGCATCCCACAACCCAAACGTTGGAAAACCTGCATGGCCTTGAGATTCTGCTCTGTTCATGAAGGGGCAGTCTTGCACAGAAACTCCAATCTGATCCAACGTCTGATCCTTGCCATGACTTCAGATGCATGAGATATTGGTTCAGATCTGCAGGGGGGTACCTGCCATGCCCTCGGCCTGAAGCCCAAGTGTAGCTTGTGTTCTCAGACTTCTGTCCTCACACTCCTGGCCCAGAAGCCCTCAAGTTTGGCAATTCCGGACCCACAATGCAGCACTCTGCCTGCCCTCTAAAAAAATATCTGGCCTAATGAACAGCCCAGGCACCTCAAATGAGGATAAACCTACACGGCACTCGACTGTACCCAAAATATATAGTCTAACCTGAGCACTAATGCACTGTGTGACACAAATGAGCCCGAATCTCCTGACCAACACCCAGGCGGCTGACCGCACAGAGAGCACTTCAGACCCGCCATGGCCTTTGGTCGTCATCTCTTCCCAAGTGCGGTTTTCATGCTTCGGAACCTAGACCTTATTTCCAACCACTGCCCAGGTTTGAAAATGAAGCAGAAATCAGAACTCCTTACCCATGGCAAGAGAGCTTGTGATTGGTATGTTGTCCAAAGTCTAGTGCAGTTGAAACCAGTGTGGCCCATGAGGCCCCGCCCATGCTCCCGGGACACATTGGTCACAAACACAAATTGTGACCCTCAGCCTGAGACCAGTCTTCAAGTAAGGTCTCTCAGTGGCTGATGAAGAGACAGCATATTGGGCCTGCATGCCCCTAGGCCCAAATTTTTAACCATATTTGGGTTGTCCCTTCTCACTTCCCTAGGGCTCTGCTTGGAATTCCTCTTTCTTTGGGACACCTAAGGTAACAAACCTGAAAGGGGACCTCCATCCCACAGCTTGACGAAAAACAATTGGGACCGGTCCAAATCCACAGAGAGGAATATTCGTCCATGTCCCATGATGCCTCCCCATATACCACGGACATCGTTGATACAAAATCCAGAGAAAAAAGCCTGAGCAAGCGCCTCAGACTCGCTCTTTCTTCATATCCTGAAGAGTTCTTCTCATGGTTTGTAGATTGGTCCTGCCATACCTACGTCCCCAAACCTAAGCTGAGTTTGTGTTTTCAGACGTCTGTCCTCAAAGTCCTGGGCCACACACCCTCCAGGCTGGGGCCCCTGGAGCCACACATTAGGACTGTGCCTAACAATCCATGAGAATTCTGCCCATTCCATTGTCCAAAATCGAACAAATTAGGAGAAACCTCCAAAGTCCCTGAGGCCATCCCAATTGTGTAGGTCGCCCGGAACAAAGATGGGCTGTCTGACACCAGTTTATAATCTACCACCACTCAGAATATACATGGATGTCCCCAGAGGAGAAGATTGAACCACACAGGACCCTAGGCCATAATAGGATCCAATGCCTTGGTTTACAGGCATGTCTCCTCAAAAGCCTGATTCCAATACGAGCATAGGGGGTTTGCTGAGGCACCTAGCAGAACTCATCTCGTCTCCACAAGGAAACCTGTGCATGGGAGCCATCCAAAGCAAAGGAGAGTACTCAGGGTCCCGGGGCCACCGCCCCATTCCAAGGCCCTCATGGACACAAAAACACATTAGGAACCATCCTCAGGAAAGTCCATTTCAACTCAGCCACCCCGGTTGCTCCCACAGAGCCATCAGCTCTAAACTGTATTGTTGCAAGGAGACAATTGGAATGCGAGGCGGGCTTCCCAGGCATCCATCCTCAAACGGTGCTCTGGAGTCATTCCATATGGGATGTCCTGGAGCTGTCCAACAGGTCTCAATTGTCCCGCAGAAGGAACCTTGAAGGGGGCATCCCACAACTCCCAACGTGGGAAAACTTCAGTGGCCTCAGATTCCGCTCCCTTCATGAAGCGGCCGTCATGCACAGAAACTCCGACCTGAGCCAACGTCTGACCTCGCCCTGACTTCAGATGCATGAGTATTGGTTCAGATCTGCAGGGAGTACCTGCCGTGCCCTCGGCCTGAAACCCAAGTCTAGCTTGTCTTCTCAGACTTCCGTCCTCACACTCCTGCCCTCGAAGCCCTCAAGTTTGGCAATAACGGACCCACAATGCAGCACTCTGCCTGCCCTCTACAAAAAAATTATTGCCTCATGAGCTGCCCAGGCACCTTCAATGAGGATAAACCTCCACAGCATTCGACTTCACCCAAATTATATAGTCTAACCTGGGCACTAATGCACTGTCGGACACAACCTGAGCCCGGACCTCCTGACCAACACCCGGAAAGCAGACCGCACACTGAGTACATAAGACCCGCCATGGCCTTAGGTCATCATCTCTTCCCTACCTCCGTTTTCAGGCCTCAGAACCGAGACATTATCTCCAATCACTGCCCAGGGGTGAGTTTGATGCAGAAATCAGAACAGATCCTTACCCATGGTAAGAAACGTTGTGGTTGGCATGTCGTCCAATGTTCAGTGTAGGAGAAACCAGCATTCACCCTGAGGCCCCGCCCATTCTTGAGTGCGACAAGGGCATATACATGCATTGTGACCCTCAGCATAAGTCCTGTCCTCTAGTAAGTCCTCTCTGTGACTGGACCTTTAGATGTGATAATGGGCTTGATATGTACCTAAGCCCCAATTTTTAACTAGATTTCTGATTGTCCAGTCACCCCCCCCCAGGGCTTTACTCTGGAATCCCTCATTCGGTGGGACACCTGAGGTTAAAAAGAAAACAACATAAAAAAAAAAAAACCGGACTTCTTCCATCCCACAGAGTGACCCCAAACGCTTTGGACTGGGCCAAACCACCAGGAAGTACTACTCGTCCATTTCCCATGAAGTCATCCAGAAATTTCACAACCATGAGTGACACGATATCCAGAGACAAAAACTTGAGCAAGAGCCTCACACTCGCCCTTTTCTCAAATCCCGAAAAGTTCTCCTCATGGTCTGTAGAAAAGTCCTGCCATAACTATGACCTGAAACATAAGCCAAGTTTGTGTTTTCAGACAACTGTCCAAACATCCCTTGCCTACACAACCTACAGGCTCAGGCCCCTGGAGCCAAACCTGAGGACTGTACTTGCCCTCTCCAAGGGAATTGTGTGTGCCTATTCCAATGGCCACATCCCTTCTAATAGGATAAACCTCCACAGTCCCTGATCCATCTCATTAGTGGTGGCTTCCCAGGTAAAACAGGGGCAATCTGAGCCCATCTGAACACCTACCTGTACTCAGACCCATAGACAGATGTCCCCAGAGGTAAAAAGGAAAGAACAGGCCCCTAGGCACTAATCATATCCATTGCTTTGGTTTCCAGGCATCTCCCCTCAGAGGCCTGGATTTCAAAACCAGCATATGGCTGTTTCTTGACTCACCCATCAGAAAACATCTCATCTACACATGGGAAACTTGCACGTTGGAGCTGTGTCAAAGCCTCTGTTTAGGAGAACCCTTCTGGGCCCCAGTGCCACCGCTTCATTCCAAGGTCTCCATAGACACAAAAGCACATTAGGACCCATCCATAGGAGAGTCCATTTCAACTCAGCCTCCTCGGTTGCTCCCCCAGATCCAGCAGATCTAACCTGTCTTGTTTCTAGGAGACAATTGGAATGCGAGGTGGGCTACCCAGCCATGCATCCTTAGAACCCTGCTCAGAATCATTGGCCTGGAGCCAAACAACAGGTCTCAATTGTCCTGCAGAAGACACTTTGCAGTTTGGAGCTTCTGACAAATCCCATCGTGGGAAAACCCCCATGGCCTCGTGATGCCGCCCCTTCGTGAAGGGGCCAACAGGGACAGAAACACCAACTTGAGCGATCGTCTGATCCTCGCCCTGAATTCAGATGCACGAGATCTCAATTCAGGTCTGTAGATTGTGCCATTGCTGATACAAAATCCAGAGACAAAAACCTGAGCAAGCGCCTCAGACTCGCACTTTCTTTATATCCTGAAGAGTTCTTCTCATGCTTTGTAGATCGGGCCTGCCATACCTACGTCCCCAAACCTAAGCTGAGTTTGTGTTTTCAGACTTCTGTTTTCAAAGTCCAGGGCCACACACCCTCCAGGCTGGGGCCCCTGGAGCCACACATTAGGACTGTGCCTACCAATCCATGGGAATTCTGCCCATTCCATTGTCCAAAATCGTACAAATTAGGAGAAACCTCCAAAGTCCCTGAGGCCATCCCAATCGTGTAGGTCGCCCGGAACAAACAAGGGCTGTCTGACACCTGCTGATAATCTACCACCACTCAGACTATACATGGATGTCCCCAGAGGAGAAGATTGAACCACACAGGACCCTAGGCCATAATAGGATCCAATGCCTTGGTTTACAGGCAAGTCTCCTCAAAAGCCTGATTCCAATAAGAGCATAGGGGTTTTGCTGAGGCACCTAGCAGAACTCATCTCGTCTCCACAAGGAAACCTGCGCATGGGAGCCATCCAAAGCATAGGAGAGTACTCAGGGTCCCGGGGCCACCGCCCCATTCCAAAGCCCTCATGGACACAAAAACACATTAGGAACCATCCTCAGGAAAGTCCATTTCAACTCAGCCACCCCGGTTGCTCCCGCAGAGCCATCAGATCTAAACTGTCTTGTTGCAGGAGACAATTGGAATGCGAGGCGGACTTCCCAGGCATCAATCCTCGAACGGTACTCTGGAGTCATTCCATATGGGATGTCCTGGAGCTGTCCAACAGGTCTCAATTGTCCCGCAGAAGGAATCCTTGAAGGGGGCATCCATAAACTCCCAACGTGGGAAAACTTCAGTGGCCTCGAGATTCCGCTCCCTTCATGAAGCGGCCGTCATGCACGGAAACTCCGACCTGACCCAAAGTCTGATCCTCGCCCTGACTTCAGATGCATGAGTATTGGTTCAGATCTGCAGGGAGTACCTGCCGTGCCCTCGGCCTGAAACCCAAGTCTAGCTTGTCTTCTCAGACTTCCGTCCTCACACTCCTGTCCCCGAAGCCCTCAAGTTTGGCAATTCCGGACGCACAATGCAGCACTCTGCCTGCCCTCTAGAAAAAATTATTGCCTCATGAGCTGCCCAGGCACCTTCCATGAGGATAAACCTCCACAGCATTCGACTTCACCCAAAGTATATAGTCTAACCTGGGCACTAATGCACTGCCGGACACAACCTGAGCCCGGACCTCCTGACCAACACCTGGAAAGCAGACCGCACACTGAACACATAAGACCCGCCATGGCCTTAGGTCATCATCTCTTCCCTACCTCAGTTTTCAGGCCTCAGAACCGAGACATTATCTCCAATCACTGCCCAGGGGTGAGTGTGATGCAGAAATCAGAACACCTCCTTACCCATGGTAAGAAGCCTTGTGGTTGGCACGTCGTCCAACGTTCAGTGTAGGAGAAACCAGCATTCACCCTGAGGCCCCGCCCATTCTTGAGTGCGACAAGGGCATAAACACGCATTGTGACCCTCAGCATGAGTCCTGTCCTCTAGTAAGTCCTCTCAGTGACTGGACCATTAGATGTGATAATGGGCTTGATATGTCCCTAAGCCCCAATTTTTAACCAGATTTCTGATTGTCCAGTCACCCCCCCCCCCAGGGCTCTACGCTGGAATCCCTCATTCGGTGGGACACCTGAGGTTAAAAAGAAAACAACATCAAAAAAAAAAAAAAAAAACCGGACTTCTTCCATCCCACAGTTGACCCCAAACGCTTTGGACTGGGCCAAAACACCAGGGAGTAAGACTCGTCCATTTCCCATGAAGTCATCCAGAAATTTCACGACCATGAGTGACACGATATCCAGAGACAAAAACTTGAGCAAGAGCCTCACACTCGCCCTTTTCTCAAATATCGAAAAGTTCTCCTCATGGTCTGTAGATCAGTCCTGCCATACCTATGAACCAAAACATAAGCCGAGTTTGTGTTTTCAGACAACTGTCCAAACAGCCCTGGCCTACACAACCTACAGGCTCAGGCCCCTGGAGCCAAACCTGAGGACTGTACTTGCCCTCTCCAAGGGAATTCTGTGTGCCCATTCCAATGGCCACAACCCTTCTAATAGGATAAACCTCCAAAGTCCCTGATCCATGTCATTAGTGGTGGCTTCCCAGGTAAAACAGGGGCAATCTGAGCCCATCTGAGCACCTACCTGTACTCAGACCCATAGACAGATGTCCCCAGAGGTAAAAAGGAAAGAACAGGCCCCTAGGCACTAATCATATCCATTGCTTTGGTTTCCAGGCATCTCTCCTCAGAGGCCTGGATTTCAAAACCAGCATATGGCTGTTTCTTGACTCACCCATCAGGAACATCTCATCTACACATGGGAAACTTGCACGTTGGAGCTGTGTCAAAGCCTCTGTTTAGGAGAACCATTCTGGGCCCCAGTGCCACCGCTTCATTCCAAGGTCTCCATAGACACAAAAGCACATTAGGACCCATCCATAGGAGAGTCCATTTCAACTCAGCCTCCTCGGTTGATCCCCCAGATCCAGCAGATCTAACCTGTCTTGTTTCTAGGAGACAATTGGAATGCGAGGTGGGCTACCCAGCCATGCATCCTTAGAACCCTGCTCCGAATTATTGGCCTGGAGCCAAACAACAGGTCTCCATTGTCCTGCAGAAGACACTTTGCAGTTTGGAGCTTCTCACAAATCCCATCGTGGGAAAACTCCCATGGCCTCGTGATGCCGCCCCTTCGTGAAGGGGCCATCAGGGACAGAAACACCAACTTGAGCGATCGTCTGATCCTCGCCCTGACTTCAGATGCACGAGATCTCGATTCAGGTCTGTAGATTGTGCCATCGCTGATACAAAAATCCAGAGACAAAAACCTGAGCAAGCGCCTCAGACTCGCACTTTCTTCATATCCTGAAGAGTTCTTCTCATGGTTTGTAGATCGGATCTGCCATACCAACGTCCCCAAACCTAAGCTGAGTTTGTGTTTTCAGACTTCTGTTTTCAAAGTCCAGGGCCACACACCCTCCAGGCTGGGGCCCCTGGAGCCACACATTAGGACTGTGCCTACCAATCCATGGGAATTCTGCCCATTCCATTGTCCAAAATCGTACAAATTAGGAGAAACCTCCAAAGTCCCTGAGGCCATCCCAATCGTGTAGGTCGCCCGGAACAAACAAGGGCTGTCTGACACCAGCTGATAATCTACCTCCACTCATACCATAAATGGATGTCCCCAGAGGAGAAGATTGAACCAGACAGGACCCTAGGCCATAATAGGATCCATTGCCTTGGTTTACAGGCATGTCTCCTCAAAAGCCTGATTCCAATACGAGCATAGGGGTTTTGCTGAGGCACCCAGCAGAACTCATCTCGTCTCCACAAGGAAACCTGTGCATGGGAGCCATGTCCAAAGCATAGGAGAGTACTTCAGGGTCCCGGTGCCACCGCCCCATTCCAAGGCCCTCATGGACACAAAAACACATTAGGACCCATCCTCAGGGGAGTCCATTTCAACTCAGCCACCCCGGTCGCTCCCGCAGAGCCATCAGATCTAAACTGTCTTGTTGCTAGGAGACAATTGGAATGCGAGGCGGGCTTCCCAAGCATCCATCATCGAACGGTGCTCTGGAGTCATTCCATATGGGATGTCCTGGAGCTGTCCAACAGGTCTCAATTGTCCCGCAGAAGGAATCCTTGAAGGGGGCATCCCACAACTCCCAACGTGGGAAAACTTCAGTGGCCTCGAGATTCCGCTCCCTTCATGAAGCGGCCGTCATGCACGGAAACTCCGACCTGAGCCAACGTCTGATCCTCGCCCTGACTTCAGATGCATGAGTATTGGTTCAGATCTGCAGGGAGTACCTGCCGTGCCCTCGGCCTGAAATCCAGTCTAGCTTGTCTTCTCAGACTTCCGTCCTCACACTCCTCACACGTCCTTCACTCCTCACACTCCCTGAAGCCCTCAAGTTTGGCAATTCCGGACCCAAAATGCAGCACTCTGCCTGCCCTCTAGAAAAAAATTATTGCCTCATGAGCTGCCCAGGCACCTTCAATGAGGATAAACCTCCACAGCACTCGACTTCACCCAAATTATATAGTCTAACCTGGGCACTAATGCACTGTCGGACACAACCTGAGCCCGGACCTCCTGACCAACACCCGGAAAGCAGACCGCACACTGAGCACATAAGACCCGCCATGGCCTTAGGTCATCATCTCTTCCCTACCTCAGTTTTCAGGCCTCAGAACCGAGACATTATCTCCAATCACTGCCCAGGGGTGAGTGTGATGCAGAAATCAGAACACCTCTTTACCCATGGTAAGAAACCTTGTGGTTGGCACGTCGTCCAACGTTCAGTGTAGGAGAAACCAGCATTCACCCTGAGGCCCCGCCCATTCTTGAGTGCGACAAGGGCATAAACACGCATTGTGACCCTCAGCATGAGTCCTGTCCTCTAGTAAGTCCTCTCAGTGACTGGACCATTAGATGTGATAATGGGCTTGATATGTCCCTAAGCCCCAATTTTTAACCAGATTTCTGATTGTCCAGTCACCACCCCCCCAGGGCTCTACGCTGGAATCCCTCATTCGGTGGGACACCTGAGGTTAAAAAGAAAACAACATCAAAAAAAAAAAAAAAAAAAAAACCGGACTTCTTCCATCCCACAGTTGACCCCAAACGCTTTGGACTGGGCCAAACCACCAGGGAGTAAGACTCGTCCATTTCCCATGAAGTCATCCAGAAATTTCACGACCATGAGTGACACGATATCCAGAGACAAAAACTTGAGCAAGAGCCTCACACTCGCCCTTTTCTCAAATCCCGAAAAGTTCTCCTCATGGTCTGTAGATAAGTCCTGCCATACCTATGACCTGAAACATAAGCCATGTTTGTGTTTTCAGACAACTGTCCAAACAGCCCTGGCCTACACAACCTACAGGCTCAGGCCCCTGGAGCCAAACCTGAGGACTGTACTTGCCCTCTCCAAGGGAATTCTGTGTGCCCATTCCAATGGCCACAACCCTTCTAATAGGATAAACCTCCAAAGTCCCTGATCCATCTCATTAGTGGTGGCTTCCCAGGTAAAACAGGGGCAATCTGAGCCCATCTGAGCACCTACCTGTACTCAGACCCATAGACAGATGTCCCCAGAGGTAAAAAGGAAAGAACAGGCCCCTAGGCACTAATCATATCCATTGCTTTGGTTTCCAGGCATCTCTCCTCAGAGGCCTGGATTTCAAAACCAGCATATGGCTGTTTCTTGACTCACCCATCAGAGAACATCTCATCTACACATGGGAAACTTGCACGTTGGAGCTGTGTCAAAGCCTCTGTTTAGGAGAACCCTTCTGGGCCCCAGTGCCACCGCTTCATTCCAAGGTCTCCATAGACACAAAAGCACATTAGGACCCATCCATAGGAGAGTCCATTTCAACTCAGCCTCCTCGGTTGATCCCCCAGATCCAGCAGATCTAACCTGTCTTGTTTCTAGGAGACAATTGGAATGCGAGGTGGGCTACCCAGCCATGCATCCTTAGAACCCTGCTCAGAATTATTGGCCTGGAGCCAAACAACAGGTCTCCATTGTCCTGCAGAAGACACTTTGCAGTTTGGAGCTTCTCACAAATCCCATCGTGGGAAAACTCCCATGGCCTCGTGATGCCGCCCCTTCGTGAAGGGGCCATCAGGGACAGAAACACCAACTTGAGCGATCGTCTGATCCTCGCCCTGACTTCAGATGCACGAGATCTCGATTCAGGTCTGTAGATTGTGCCATCGCTGATACAAAAATCCAGAGACAAAAACCTGAGCAAGCGCCTCAGACTCGCACTTTCTTCATATCCTGAAGAGTTCTTCTCATGGTTTGTAGATCGGATCTGCCATACCAACGTCCCCAAACCTAAGCTGAGTTTGTGTTTTCAGACTTCTGTTTTCAAAGTCCAGGGCCACACACCCTCCAGGCTGGGGCCCCTGGAGCCACACATTAGGACTGTGCCTACCAATCCATGGGAATTCTGCCCATTCCATTGTCCAAAATCGTACAAATTAGGAGAAACCTCCAAAGTCCCTGAGGCCATCCCAATCGTGCAGGGCGCCCGGAACAAACAAGGGCTGTCTGACACCAGCTGATAATCTACCTCCACTCATACCATAAATGGATGTCCCCAGAGGAGAAGATTGAACCAGACAGGACCCTAGGCCATAATAGGATCCATTGCCTTGGTTTACAGGCATGTCTCCTCAAAAGCCTGATTCCAATACGAGCATAGGGGTTTTGCTGAGGCACCCAGCAGAACTCATCTCGTCTCCACAAGGAAACCTGTGCATGGGAGCCATGTCCAAAGCATAGGAGAGTACTTCAGGGTCCCGGTGCCACCGCCCCATTCCAAGGCCCTCATGGACACAAAAACACATTAGGACCCATCCTCAGGGGAGTCCATTTCAACTCAGCCACCCCGGTCGCTCCCGCAGAGCCATCAGATCTAAACTGTCTTGTTGCTAGGAGACAATTGGAATGCGAGGCGGGCTTCCCAAGCATCCATCATCGAACGGTGCTCTGGAGTCATTCCATATGGGATGTCCTGGAGCTGTCCAACAGGTCTCAATTGTCCCGCAGAAGGAATCCTTGAAGGGGGCATCCCACAACTCCCAACGTGGGAAAACTTCAGTGGCCTCGAGATTCCGCTCCCTTCATGAAGCGGCCGTCATGCACGGAAACTCCGACCTG
This sequence comes from Mustela nivalis, assembly GCF_964662115.1. Taxonomy (NCBI): domain Eukaryota; kingdom Metazoa; phylum Chordata; class Mammalia; order Carnivora; family Mustelidae; genus Mustela; species Mustela nivalis. Next base: position 1,059,384 of record NW_028136515.1, read on the forward strand.
AGCCAACGTCTGATCCTCGCCCTGACTTCAGATGCATGAGTATTGGTTCAGATCTGCAGGGAGTACCTGCCGTGCCCTCGGCCTGAAATCCAGTCTAGCTTGTCTTCTCAGACTTCCGTCCTCACACTCCTCACACGTCCTTCACTCCTCACACTCCCCGAAGCCCTCAAGTTTGGCAATTCCGGACCCAAAATGCAGCACTCTGCCTGCCCTCTAGAAAAAAATTATTGCCTCATGAGCTGCCCAGGCACCTTCAATGAGGATAAACCTCCACAGCACTCGACTTCACCCAAATTATATAGTCTAACCTGGGCACTAATGCACTGTCGGACACAACCTGAGCCCGGACCTCCTGACCAACACCCGGAAAGCAGACCGCACACTGAGCACATAAGACCCGCCATGGCCTTAGGTCATCATCTCTTCCCTACCTCAGTTTTCAGGCCTCAGAACCGAGACATTATCTCCAATCACTGCCCAGGGGTGAGTGTGATGCAGAAATCAGAACACCTCTTTACCCATGGTAAGAAACCTTGTGGTTGGCACGTCGTCCAACGTTCAGTGTAGGAGAAACCAGCATTCACCCTGAGGCCCCGCCCATTCTTGAGTGCGACAAGGGCATAAACACGCATTGTGACCCTCAGCATGAGTCCTGTCCTCTAGTAAGTCCTCTCAGTGACTGGACCATTAGATGTGATAATGGGCTTGATATGTCCCTAAGCCCCAATTTTTAACCAGATTTCTGATTGTCCAGTCACCCCCCCCCAGGGCTCTACGCTGGAATCCCTCATTCGGTGGGACACCTGAGGTTAAAAAGAAAACAACATCAAAAAAAAAAAAAAAAAAACAAAAAACCGGACTTCTTCCATCCCACAGTTGACCCCAAACGCTTTGGACTGGGCCAAACCACCAGGGAGTAAGACTCGTCCATTTCCCATGAAGTCATCCAGAAATTTCACGACCATGAGTGACACGATATCCAGAGACAAAAACTTGAGCAAGAGCCTCACACTCGCCCTTTTCTCAAATCCCGAAAAGTTCTCCTCATGGTCTGTAGATAAGTCCTGCCATACCTATGACCTGAAACATAAGCCATGTTTGTGTTTTCAGACAACTGTCCAAACAGCCCTGGCCTACACAACCTACAGGCTCAGGCCCCTGGAGCCAAACCTGAGGACTGTACTTGCCCTCTCCAAGGAAATTCTGTGTGCCCATTCCAATGGCCACAACACTTCTAATAGGATAAACCTCCAAAGTCCCTGATCCATCTCATTAGTGGTGGCTTCCCAGGTAAAACAGGGGCAATCTGAGCCCATCTGAGCACCTACCTGTACTCAGACCCATAGACAGATGTCCCCAGAGGTAAAAAGGAAAGAACAGGCCCCTAGGCACTAATCATATCCATTGCTTTGGTTTCCAGGCATCTCTCCTCAGAGGCCTGGATTTCAAAACCAGCATATGGCTGTTTCTTGACTCACCCATCAGAGAACATCTCATCTACACATGGGAAACTTGCACGTTGGAGCTGTGTCAAAGCCTCTGTTTAGGAGAACCCTTCTGGGCCCCAGTGCCACCGCTTCATTCCAAGGTCTCCATAGACACAAAAGCACATTAGGACCCATCCATAGGAGAGTCCATTTCAACTCAGCCTCCTCGGTTGATCCCCCAGATCCAGCAGATCTAACCTGTCTTGTTTCTAGGAGACAATTGGAATGCGAGGTGGGCTACCCAGCCATGCATCCTTAGAACCCTGCTCAGAATTATTGGCCTGGAGCCAAACAACAGGTCTCCATTGTCCTGCAGAAGACACTTTGCAGTTTGGAGCTTCTCACAAATCCCATCGTGGGAAAACTCCCATGGCCTCGTGATGCCGCCCCTTCGTGAAGGGGCCATCAGGGACAGAAACACCAACTTGAGCGATCGTCTGATCCTCGCCCTGACTTCAGATGCACGAGATCTCGATTCAGGTCTGTAGATTGTGCCATCGCTGATACAAAAATCCAGAGACAAAAACCTGAGCAAGCGCCTCAGACTCGCACTTTCTTCATATCCTGAAGAGTTCTTCTCATGGTTTGTAGATCGGATCTGCCATACCAACGTCCCCAAACCTAAGCTGAGTTTGTGTTTTCAGACTTCTGTTTTCAAAGTCCAGGGCCACACACCCTCCAGGCTGGGGCCCCTGGAGCCACACATTAGGACTGTGCCTACCAATCCATGGGAATTCTGCCCATTCCATTGTCCAAAATCGTACAAATTAGGAGAAACCTCCAAAGTCCCTGAGGCCATCCCAATCGTGCAGGGCGCCCGGAACAAACAAGGGCTGTCTGACACCAGCTGATAATCTACCTCCACTCATACCATAAATGGATGTCCCCAGAGGAGAAGATTGAACCAGACAGGACCCTAGGCCATAATAGGATCCATTGCCTTGGTTTACAGGCATGTCTCCTCAAAAGCCTGATTCCAATACGAGCATAGGGGTTTTGCTGAGGCACCCAGCAGAACTCATCTCGTCTCCACAAGGAAACCTGTGCATGGGAGCCATGTCCAAAGCATAGGAGAGTACTTCAGGGTCCCGGTGCCACCGCCCCATTCCAAGGCCCTCATGGACACAAAAACACATTAGGACCCATCCTCAGGGGAGTCCATTTCAACTCAGCCACCCCGGTCGCTCCCGCAGAGCCATCAGATCTAAACTGTCTTGTTGCTAGGAGACAATTGGAATGCGAGGCGGGCTTCCCAAGCATCCATCATCGAACGGTGCTCTGGAGTCATTCCATATGGGATGTCCTGGAGCTGTCCAACAGGTCTCAATTGTCCCGCAGAAGGAATCCTTGAAGGGGGCATCCCACAACTCCCAACGTGGGAAAACTTCAGTGGCCTCGAGATTCCGCTCCCTTCATGAAGCGGCCGTCATGCACGGAAACTCCGACCTGAGCCAACGTCTGATCCTCGCCCTGACTTCAGATGCATGAGTATTGGTTCAGATCTGCAGGGAGTACCTGCCGTGCCCTCGGCCTGAAATCCAGTCTAGCTTGTCTTCTCAGACTTCCGTCCTCACACTCCTCACACGTCCTTCACTCCTCACACTCCCCGAAGCCCTCAAGTTTGGCAATTCCGGACCCAAAATGCAGCACTCTGCCTGCCCTCTAGAAAAAAATTATTGCCTCATGAGCTGCCCAGGCACCTTCAATGAGGATAAACCTCCACAGCACTCGACTTCACCCAAATTATATAGTCTAACCTGGGCACTAATGCACTGTCGGACACAACCTGAGCCCGGACCTCCTGACCAACACCCGGAAAGCAGACCGCACACTGAGCACATAAGACCCGCCATGGCCTTAGGTCATCATCTCTTCCCTACCTCAGTTTTCAGGCCTCAGAACCGAGACATTATCTCCAATCACTGCCCAGGGGTGAGTGTGATGCAGAAATCAGAACACCTCTTTACCCATGGTAAGAAACCTTGTGGTTGGCACGTCGTCCAACGTTCAGTGTAGGAGAAACCAGCATTCACCCTGAGGCCCCGCCCATTCTTGAGTGCGACAAGGGCATAAACACGCATTGTGACCCTCAGCATGAGTCCTGTCCTCTAGTAAGTCCTCTCAGTGACTGGACCATTAGATGTGATAATGGGCTTGATATGTCCCTAAGCCCCAATTTTTAACCAGATTTCTGATTGTCCAGTCACCCCCCCCCCAGGGCTCTACGCTGGAATCCCTCATTCGGTGGGACACCTGAGGTTAAAAAGAAAACAACATCAAAAAAAAAAAAAAACAAAACAAAAAACCGGACTTCTTCCATCCCACAGTTGACCCCAAACGCTTTGGACTGGGCCAAACCACCAGGGAGTAAGACTCGTCCATTTCCCATGAAGTCATCCAGAAATTTCACGACCATGAGTGACACGATATCCAGAGACAAAAACTTGAGCAAGAGCCTCACACTCGCCCTTTTCTCAAATCCCGAAAAGTTCTCCTCATGGTCTGTAGATAAGTCCTGCCATACCTATGACCTGAAACATAAGCCATGTTTGTGTTTTCAGACAACTGTCCAAACAGCCCTGGCTTACACAACCTACAGGCTCAGGCCCCTAGAGCCAAACCTGAGGACTGTACTTGCCCTCTCCAAGGGAATTCTGTGTGCCCATTCCAATGGCCACAACCCTTCTAATAGGATAAACCTCCAAAGTCCCTGATCCATCTCATTAGTGGTGGCTTCCCAGGTAAAACAGGGGCAATCTGAGCCCATCTGAGCACCTACCTGTACTCAGACCCATAGACAGATGTCCCCAGAGGTAAAAAGGAAAGAACAGGCCCCTAGGCACTAATCATATCCATTGCTTTGGTTTCCAGGCATCTCCCCTCAGAGGCCTGGATTTCAAAACCAGCATATGGCTGTTTCTTGACTCACCCATCAGAGAACATCTCATCTACACATGGGAAACTTGCACGTTGGAGCTGTGTCAAAGCCTCTGTTTAGGAGAACCCTTCTGGGCCCCAGTGCCACCGCTTCATTCCAAGGTCTCCATAGACACAAAAGCACATTAGGACCCATCCATAGGAGAGTCCATTTCAACTCAGCCTCCTCGGTTGATCCCCCAGATCCAGCAGATCTAACCTGTCTTGTTTCTAGGAGACAATTGGAATGCGAGGTGGGCTACCCAGCCATGCATCCTTAGAACCCTGCTCAGAATTATTGGCCTGGAGCCAAACAACAGGTCTCCATTGTCCTGCAGAAGACACTTTGCAGTTTGGAGCTTCTCACAAATCCCATCGTGGGAAAACTCCCATGGCCTCGTGATGCCGCCCCTTCGTGAAGGGGCCATCAGGGACAGAAACACCAACTTGAGCGATCGTCTGATCCTCGCCCTGACTTCAGATGCACGAGATCTCGATTCAGGTCTGTAGATTGTGCCATCGCTGATACAAAAATCCAGAGACAAAAACCTGAGCAAGCGCCTCAGACTCGCACTTTCTTCATATCCTGAAGAGTTCTTCTCATGGTTTGTAGATCGGATCTGCCATACCAACGTCCCCAAACCTAAGCTGAGTTTGTGTTTTCAGACTTCTGTTTTCAAAGTCCAGGGCCACACACCCTCCAGGCTGGGGCCCCTGGAGCCACACATTAGGACTGTGCCTACCAATCCATGGGAATTCTGCCCATTCCATTGTCCAAAATCGTACAAATTAGGAGAAACCTCCAAAGTCCCTGAGGCCATCCCAATCGTGTAGGTCGCCCGGAACAAACAAGGGCTGTCTGACACCAGCTGATAATCTACCTCCACTCATACCATAAATGGATGTCCCCAGAGGAGAAGATTGAACCAGACAGGACCCTAGGCCATAATAGGATCCATTGCCTTGGTTTACAGGCATGTCTCCTCAAAAGCCTGATTCCAATACGAGCATAGGGGTTTTGCTGAGGCACCCAGCAGAACTCATCTCGTCTCCACAAGGAAACCTGTGCATGGGAGCCATGTCCAAAGCATAGGAGAGTACTTCAGGGTCCCGGTGCCACCGCCCCATTCCAAGGCCCTCATGGACACAAAAACACATTAGGACCCATCCTCAGGGGAGTCCATTTCAACTCAGCCACCCCGGTCGCTCCCGCAGAGCCATCAGATCTAAACTGTCTTGTTGCTAGGAGACAATTGGAATGCGAGGCAGGCTTCCCAAGCATCCATCATCGAACGGTGCTCTGGAGTCATTCCATATGGGATGTCCTGGAGCTGTCCAACAGGTCTCAATTGTCCCGCAGAAGGAATCCTTGAAGGGGGCATCCCACAACTCCCAACGTGGGAAAACTTCAGTGGCCTCGAGATTCCGCTCCCTTCATGAAGCGGCCGTCATGCACGGAAACTCCGACCTGAGCCAACGTCTGATCCTCGCCCTGACTTCAGATGCATGAGTATTGGTTCAGATCTGCAGGGAGTACCTGCCGTGCCCTCGGCCTGATATCCAGTCTAGCTTGTCTTCTCAGACTTCCGTCCTCACACTCCTCACACGTCCTTCACTCCTCACACTCCCTGAAGCCCTCAAGTTTGGCAATTCCGGACCCAAAATGCAGCACTCTGCCTGCCCTCTAGAAAAAAATTATTGCCTCATGAGCTGCCCAGGCACCTTCAATGAGGATAAACCTCCACAGCACTCGACTTCACCCAAATTATATAGTCTAACCTGGGCACTAATGCACTGTCGGACACAACCTGAGCCCGGACCTCCTGACCAACACCCGGAAAGCAGACCGCACACTGAGCACATAAGACCCGCCATGGCCTTAGGTCATCATCTCTTCCCTACCTCAGTTTTCAGGCCTCAGAACCGAGACATTATCTCCAATCACTGCCCAGGGGTGAGTGTGATGCAGAAATCAGAACACCTCTTTACCCATGGTAAGAAACCTTGTGGTTGGCACGTCGTCCAACGTTCAATGTAGGAGAAACCAGCATTCACCCTGAGGCCCCGCCCATTCTTGAGTGCGACAAGGGCATAAACACGCATTGTGACCCTCAGCATGAGTCCTGTCCTCTAGTAAGTCCTCTCAGTGACTGGACCATTAGATGTGATAATGGGCTTGATATGTCCCTAAGCCCCAATTTTTAACCAGATTTCTGATTGTCCAGTCACCCCCCCCCAGGGCTCTACGCTGGAATCCCTCATTCGGTGGGACACCTGAGGTTAAAAAGAAAACAACATCAAAAAAAAAAAAAACAAAACAAAAAACCGGACTTCTTCCATCCCACAGTTGACCCCAAACGCTTTGGACTGGGCCAAACCACCAGGGAGTAAGACTCGTCCATTTCCCATGAAGTCATCCAGAAATTTCACGACCATGAGTGACACGATATCCAGAGACAAAAACTTGAGCAAGAGCCTCACACTCGCCCTTTTCTCAAATCCCGAAAAGTTCTCCTCATGGTCTGTAGATAAGTCCTGCCATACCTATGACCTGAAACATAAGCCATGTTTGTGTTTTCAGACAACTGTCCAAACAGCCCTGGCCTACACAACCTACAGGCTCAGGCCCCTGGAGCCAAACCTGAGGACTGTACTTGCCCTCTCCAAGGGAATTCTGTGTGCCCATTCCAATGGCCACAACCCTTCTAATAGGATAAACCTCCAAAGTCCCTGATCCATCTCATTAGTGGTGGCTTCCCAGGTAAAACAGGGGCAATCTGAGCCCATCTGAGCACCTACCTGTACTCAGACCCATAGACAGATGTCCCCAGAGGTAAAAAGGAAAGAACAGGCCCCTAGGCACTAATCATATCCATTGCTTTGGTTTCCAGGCATCTCTCCTCAGAGGCCTGGATTTCAAAACCAGCATATGGCTGTTTCTTGACTCACCCATCAGAGAACATCTCATCTACACATGGGAAACTTGCACGTTGGAGCTGTGTCAAAGCCTCTGTTTAGGAGAACCCTTCTGGGCCCCAGTGCCACCGCTTCATTCCAAGGTCTCCATAGACACAAAAGCACATTAGGACCCATCCATAGGAGAGTCCATTTCAACTCAGCCTCCTCGGTTGATCCCCCAGATCCAGCAGATCTAACCTGTCTTGTTTCTAGGAGACAATTGGAATGCGAGGTGGGCTACCCAGCCATGCATCCTTAGAACCCTGCTCAGAATTATTGGCCTGGAGCCAAACAACAGGTCTCCATTGTCCTGCAGAAGACACTTTGCAGTTTGGAGCTTCTCACAAATCCCATCGTGGGAAAACTCCCATGGCCTCGTGATGCCGCCCCTTCGTGAAGGGGCCATCAGGGACAGAAACACCAACTTGAGCGATCGTCTGATCCTCGCCCTGACTTCAGATGCACGAGATCTCGATTCAGGTCTGTAGATTGTGCCATCGCTGATACAAAAATCCAGAGACAAAAACCTGAGCAAGCGCCTCAGACTCGCACTTTCTTCATATCCTGAAGAGTTCTTCTCATGGTTTGTAGATCGGATCTGCCATACCAACGTCCCCAAACCTAAGCTGAGTTTGTGTTTTCAGACTTCTGTTTTCAAAGTCCAGGGCCACACACCCTCCAGGCTGGGGCCCCTGGAGCCACACATTAGGACTGTGCCTACCAATCCATGGGAATTCTGCCCATTCCATTGTCCAAAATCGTACAAATTAGGAGAAACCTCCAAAGTCCCTGAGGCCATCCCAATCGTGTAGGTCGCCCGGAACAAACAAGGGCTGTCTGACACCAGCTGATAATCTACCTCCACTCATACCATAAATGGATGTCCCCAGAGGAGAAGATTGAACCAGACAGGACCCTAGGCCATAATAGGATCCATTGCCTTGGTTTACAGGCATGTCTCCTCAAAAGCCTGATTCCAATACGAGCATAGGGGTTTTGCTGAGGCACCCAGCAGAACTCATCTCGTCTCCACAAGGAAACCTGTGCATGGGAGCCATGTCCAAAGCATAGGAGAGTACTTCAGGGTCCCGGTGCCACCGCCCCATTCCAAGGCCCTCATGGACACAAAAACACATTAGGACCCATCCTCAGGGGAGTCCATTTCAACTCAGCCACCCCGGTCGCTCCCGCAGAGCCATCAGATCTAAACTGTCTTGTTGCTAGGAGACAATTGGAATGCGAGGCGGGCTTCCCAAGCATCCATCATCGAACGGTGCTCTGGAGTCATTCCATATGGGATGTCCTGGAGCTGTCCAACAGGTCTCAATTGTCCCGCAGAAGGAATCCTTGAAGGGGGCATCCCACAACTCCCAACGTGGGAAAACTTCAGTGGCCTCGAGATTCCGCTCCCTTCATGAAGCGGCCGTCATGCACGGAAACTCCGACCTGAGCCAACGTCTGATCCTCGCCCTGACTTCAGATGCATGAGTATTGGTTCAGATCTGCAGGGAGTACCTGCCGTGCCCTCGGCCTGATATCCAGTCTAGCTTGTCTTCTCAGACTTCCGTCCTCACACTCCTCACACGTCCTTCACTCCTCACACTCCCTGAAGCCCTCAAGTTTGGCAATTCCGGACCCAAAATGCAGCACTCTGCCTGCCCTCTAGAAAAAAATTATTGCCTCATGAGCTGCCCAGGCACCTTCAATGAGGATAAACCTCCACAGCACTCGACTTCACCCAAATTATATAGTCTAACCTGGGCACTAATGCACTGTCGGACACAACCTGAGCCCGGACCTCCTGACCAACACCCGGAAAGCAGACCGCACACTGAGCACATAAGACCCGCCATGGCCTTAGGTCATCATCTCTTCCCTACCTCAGTTTTCAGGCCTCAGAACCGAGACATTATCTCCAATCACTGCCCAGGGGTGAGTGTGATGCAGAAATCAGAACACCTCCTTACCCATGGTAAGAAACCTTGTGGTTGGCACGTCGTCCAACGTTCAGTGTACGAGAAACCAGCATTCACCCTGAGGCCCCGCCCATTCTTGAGTGCGACAAGGGCATAAACACGCATTGTGACCCTCAGCATGAGTCCTGTCCTCTAGTAAGTCCTCTCAGTGACTGGACCATTAGATGTGATAATGGGCTTGATATGTCCCTAAGCCCCAATTTTTAACCAGATTTCTGATTGTCCAGTCACCCCCCCCCCAGGGCTCTACGCTGGAATCCCTCATTCGGTGGGACACCTGAGGTTAAAAAGAAAACAACATCAAAAAAAAAAAAAAAAAACAAAAAACCGGACTTCTTCCATCCCACAGTTGACCCCAAACGCTTTGGACTGGGCCAAACCACCAGGGAGTAAGACTCGTCCATTTCCCATGAAGTCATCCAGAAATTTCACGACCATGAGTGACACGATATCCAGAGACAAAAACTTGAGCAAGAGCCTCACACTCGCCCTTTTCTCAAATCCCGAAAAGTTCTCCTCATGGTCTGTAGATAAGTCCTGCCATACCTATGACCTGAAACATAAGCCATGTTTGTGTTTTCAGACAACTGTCCAAACAGCCCTGGCCTACACAACCTACAGGCTCAGGCCCCTGGAGCCAAACCTGAGGACTGTACTTGCCCTCTCCAAGGGAATTCTGTGTGCCCATTCCAATGGCCACAACCCTTCTAATAGGATAAACCTCCAAAGTCCCTGATCCATCTCATTAGTGGTGGCTTCCCAGGTAAAACAGGGGCAATCTGAGCCCATCTGAGCACCTACCTGTACTCAGACCCATAGACAGATGTCCCCAGAGGTAAAAAGGAAAGAACAGGCCCCTAGGCACTAATCATATCCATTGCTTTGGTTTCCAGGCATCTCTCCTCAGAGGCCTGGATTTCAAAACCAGCATATGGCTGTTTCTTGACTCACCCATCAGAGAACATCTCATCTACACATGGGAAACTTGCACGTTGGAGCTGTGTCAAAGCCTCTGTTTAGGAGAACCCTTCTGGGCCCCAGTGCCACCGCTTCATTCCAAGGTCTCCATAGACACAAAAGCACATTAGGACCCATCCATAGGAGAGTCCATTTCAACTCAGCCTCCTCGGTTGATCCCCCAGATCCAGCAGATCTAACCTGTCTTGTTTCTAGGAGACAATTGGAATGCGAGGTGGGCTACCCAGCCATGCATCCTTAGAACCCTGCTCAGAATTATTGGCCTGGAGCCAAACAACAGGTCTCCATTGTCCTGCAGAAGACACTTTGCAGTTTGGAGCTTCTCACAAATCCCATCGTGGGAAAACTCCCATGGCCTCGTGATGCCGCCCCTTCGTGAAGGGGCCATCAGGGACAGAAACACCAACTTGAGCGATCGTCTGATCCTCGCCCTGACTTCAGATGCACGAGATCTCGATTCAGGTCTGTAGATTGTGCCATCGCTGATACAAAAATCCAGAGACAAAAACCTGAGCAAGCGCCTCAGACTCGCACTTTCTTCATATCCTGAAGAGTTCTTCTCATGGTTTGTAGATCGGATCTGCCATACCAACGTCCCAAAACCTAAGCTGAGTTTGTGTTTTCAGACTTCTGTTTTCAAAGTCCAGGGCCACACACCCTCCAGGCTGGGGCCCCTGGAGCCACACATTAGGACTGTGCCTACCAATCCATGGGAATTCTGCCCATTCCATTGTCCAAAATCGTACAAATTAGGAGAAACCTCCAAAGTCCCTGAGGCCATCCCAATCGTGTAGGTCGCCCGGAACAAACAAGGGCTGTCTGACACCAGCTGATAATCTACCTCCACTCATACCATAAATGGATGTCCCCAGAGGAGAAGATTGAACCAGACAGGACCCTAGGCCATAATAGGATCCATTGCCTTGGTTTACAGGCATGTCTCCTCAAAAGCCTGATTCCAATACGAGCATAGGGGTTTTGCTGAGGCACCCAGCAGAACTCATCTCGTCTCCACAAGGAAACCTGTGCATGGGAGCCATGTCCAAAGCATAGGAGAGTACTTCAGGGTCCCGGTGCCACCGCCCCATTCCAAGGCCCTCATGGACACAAAAACACATTAGGACCCATCCTCAGGGGAGTCCATTTCAACTCAGCCACCCCGGTCGCTCCCGCAGAGCCATCAGATCTAAACTGTCTTGTTGCTAGGAGACAATTGGAATGCGAGGCGGGCTTCCCAAGCATCCATCATCGAACGGTGCTCTGGAGTCATTCCATATGGGATGTCCTGGAGCTGTCCAACAGGTCTCAATTGTCCCGCAGAAGGAATCCTTGAAGGGGGCATCCCACAACTCCCAACGTGGGAAAACTTCAGTGGCCTCGAGATTCCGCTCCCTTCATGAAGCGGCCGTCATGCACGGAAACTCCGACCTGAGCCAACGTCTGATCCTCGCCCTGACTTCAGATGCATGAGTATTGGTTCAGATCTGCAGGGAGTACCTGCCGTGCCCTCGGCCTGAAATCCAGTCTAGCTTGTCTTCTCAGACTTCCGTCCTCACACTCCTCACACGTCCTTCACTCCTCACACTCCCCGAAGCCCTCAAGTTTGGCAATTCCGGACCCAAAATGCAGCACTCTGCCTGCCCTCTAGAAAAAAATTATTGCCTCATGAGCTGCCCAGGCACCTTCAATGAGGATAAACCTCCACAGCACTCGACTTCACCCAAATTATATAGTCTAACCTGGGCACTAATGCACTGTCGGACACAACCTGAGCCCGGACCTCCTGACCAACACCCGGAAAGCAGACCGCACACTGAGCACATAAGACCCGCCATGGCCTTAGGTCATCATCTCTTCCCTACCTCAGTTTTCAGGCCTCAGAACCGAGACATTATCTCCAATCACTGCCCAGGGGTGAGTGTGATGCAGAAATCAGAACACCTCCTTACCCATGGTAAGAAACCTTGTGGTTGGCACGTCGTCCAACGTTCAGTGTAGGAGAAACCAGCATTCACCCTGAGGCCCCGCCCATTCTTGAGTGCGACAAGGGCATAAACACGCATTGTGACCCTCAGCATGAGTCCTGTCCTCTAGTAAGTCCTCTCAGTGACTGGACCATTAGATGTGATAATGGGCTTGATATGTCCCTAAGCCCCAATTTTTAACCAGATTTCTGATTGTCCAGTCACCCCCACCCCAGGGCTCTACTCTGGAATCCCTCATTCGGTGGGACACCTGAGGTTAAAAAGAAAACAACATCAAAAAAAAAAAAAAAAAAAAACCGGACTTCTTCCATCCCACAATGTGACCCCAAACGCTTTGGACTGGGCCAAACCACCAGGGAGTAAGACTCGTCCATTTCCCATGAAGTCATCCAGAAATTTCACGACCATGAGTGACACGATATCCAGAGACAAAAACTTGAGCAAGAGCCTCACACTCGCCCTTTTGTCAAATCCCGAAAAGTTTTCCTCATGGTCTGTTGATAAGTCCTGCCATCCCTATGACCTGAAACATAAGCCAAGTTTGTGTTTTCAGACAACTGTCCAAACAGTCCTGGCCTACTCAACCTACAGGCTCAGGCCCCTGGAGCCATACCTGAGGACTGTACTTGCCCTCTCCAAGGGAATTGTGTGTGCCCATTCCAATGGCTACATCCCTTCTAATAGGATAAACCTCCAAAGTCCCTGATCCATCTCATTATTGGTGGCTTCCCAGGTAAAACAGGGGCAATCTGAGCCCATCTGAGCACCTACCTGTACTCAGACCCATAGACAGATGTCCCCAGAGGTAAAAAGGAAAGAACAGGCCCCTAGGCACTAATCATATCCATTGCTTTGGTTTCCAGGCATCTCTCCTCAGAGGCCTGGATTTCAAAACCAGCATATGGCTGTTTCTTGACTCACCCATCAGAGAACATCTCATCTACACATGGGAAACTTGCACGTTGGAGCTGTGTCAAAGCCTCTGTTTAGGAGAACCCTTCTGGGCCCCAGTGCCACCGCTTCATTCCAAGGTCTCCATAGACACAAAAGCACATTAGGACCCATCCATAGGAGAGTCCATTTCAACTCAGCCTCCTCGGTTGATCCCCCAGATCCAGCAGATCTAACCTGTCTTGTTTCTAGGAGACAATTGGAATGCGAGGTGGGCTACCCAGCCATGCATCCTTAGAACCCTGCTCAGAATTATTGGCCTGGAGCCAAACAACAGGTCTCCATTGTCCTGCAGAAGACACTTTGCAGTTTGGAGCTTCTCACAAATCCCATCGTGGGAAAACTCCCATGGCCTCGTGATGCCGCCCCTTCGTGAAGGGGCCATCAGGGACAGAAACACCAACTTGAGCGATCGTCTGATCCTCGCCCTGACTTCAGATGCACGAGATCTCGATTCAGGTCTGTAGATTGTGCCATCGCTGATACAAAAATCCAGAGACAAAAACCTGAGCAAGCGCCTCAGACTCGCACTTTCTTCATATCCTGAAGAGTTCTTCTCATGGTTTGTAGATCGGATCTGCCATACCAACGTCCCAAAACCTAAGCTGAGTTTGTGTTTTCAGACTTCTGTTTTCAAAGTCCAGGGCCACACACCCTCCAGGCTGGGGCCCCTGGAGCCACACATTAGGACTGTGCCTACCAATCCATGGGAATTCTGCCCATTCCATTGTCCAAAATCGTACAAATTAGGAGAAACCTCCAAAGTCCCTGAGGCCATCCCAATCGTGTAGGTCGCCCGGAACAAACAAGGGCTGTCTGACACCAGCTGATAATCTACCTCCACTCATACCATAAATGGATGTCCCCAGAGGAGAAGATTGAACCAGACAGGACCCTAGGCCATAATAGGATCCATTGCCTTGGTTTACAGGCATGTCTCCTCAAAAGCCTGATTCCAATACGAGCATAGGGGTTTTGCTGAGGCACCCAGCAGAACTCATCTCGTCTCCACAAGGAAACCTGTGCATGGGAGCCATGTCCAAAGCATAGGAGAGTACTTCAGGGTCCCGGTGCCACCGCCCCATTCCAAGGCCCTCATGGACACAAAAACACATTAGGACCCATCCTCAGGGGAGTCCATTTCAACTCAGCCACCCCGGTCGCTCCCGCAGAGCCATCAGATCTAAACTGTCTTGTTGCTAGGAGACAATTGGAATGCGAGGCGGGCTTCCCAAGCATCCATCATCGAACGGTGCTCTGGAGTCATTCCATATGGGATGTCCTGGAGCTGTCCAACAGGTCTCAATTGTCCCGCAGAAGGAATCCTTGAAGGGGGCATCCCACAACTCCCAACGTGGGAAAACTTCAGTGGCCTCGAGATTCCGCTCCCTTCATGAAGCGGCCGTCATGCACGGAAACTCCGACCTGAGCCAACGTCTGATCCTCGCCCTGACTTCAGATGCATGAGTATTGGTTCAGATCTGCAGGGAGTACCTGCCGTGCCCTCGGCCTGATATCCAGTCTAGCTTGTCTTCTCAGACTTCCGTCCTCACACTCCTCACACGTCCTTCACTCCTCACACACCCTGAAGCCCTCAAGTTTGGCAATTCCGGACCCAAAATGCAGCACTCTGCCTGCCCTCTAGAAAAAAATTATTGCCTCATGAGCTGCCCAGGCACCTTCAATGAGGATAAACCTCCACAGCACTCGACTTCACCCAAATTATATAGTCTAACCTGGGCACTAATGCACTGTCGGACACAACCTGAGCCCGGACCTCCTGACCAACACCCGGAAAGCAGACCGCACACTGAGCACATAAGACCCGCCATGGCCTTAGGTCATCATCTCTTCCCTACCTCAGTTTTCAGGCCTCAGAACCGAGACATTATCTCCAATCACTGCCCAGGGGTGAGTGTGATGCAGAAATCAGAACACCTCCTTACCCATGGTAAGAAACCTTGTGGTTGGCACGTCGTCAGACGTTCAGTGTACGAGAAACCAGCATTCACCCTGAGGCCCCGCCCATTCTTGAGTGCGACAAGGGCATAAACACGCATTGTGACCCTCAGCATGAGTCCTGTCCTCTAGTAAGTCCTCTCAGTGACTGGACCATTAGATGTGATAATGGGCTTGATATGTCCCTAAGCCCCAATTTTTAACCAGATTTCTGATTGTCCAGTCACCCCCCCCCAGGGCTCTACGCTGGAATCCCTCATTCGGTGGGACACCTGAGGTTAAAAAGAAAACAACATCAAAAAAAAAAAAAAAAAAAAACAAAAAACCGGACTTCTTCCATCCCACAGTTGACCCCAAACGCTTTGGACTGGGCCAAACCACCAGGGAGTAAGACTCGTCCATTTCCCATGAAGTCATCCAGAAATTTCACGACCATGAGTGACACGATATCCAGAGACAAAAACTTGAGCAAGAGCCTCACACTCGCCCTTTTCTCAAATCCCGAAAAGTTCTCCTCATGGTCTGTAGATAAGTCCTGCCATACCTATGACCTGAAACATAAGCCATGTTTGTGTTTTCAGACAACTGTCCAAACAGCCCTGGCCTACACAACCTACAGGCTCAGGCCCCTGGAGCCAAACCTGAGGACTGTACTTGCCCTCTCCAAGGGAATTCTGTGTGCCCATTCCAATGGCCACAACCCTTCTAATAGGATAAACCTCCAAAGTCCCTGATCCATCTCATTAGTGGTGGCTTCCCAGGTAAAACAGGGGCAATCTGAGCCCATCTGAGCACCTACCTGTACTCAGACCCATAGACAGATGTCCCCAGAGGTAAAAAGGAAAGAACAGGCCCCTAGGCACTAATCATATCCATTGCTTTGGTTTCCAGGCATCTCTCCTCAGAGGCCTGGATTTCAAAACCAGCATATGGCTGTTTCTTGACTCACCCATCAGAGAACATCTCATCTACACATGGGAAACTTGCACGTTGGAGCTGTGTCAAAGCCTCTGTTTAGGAGAACCCTTCTGGGCCCCAGTGCCACCGCTTCATTCCAAGGTCTCCATAGACACAAAAGCACATTAGGACCCATCCATAGGAGAGTCCATTTCAACTCAGCCTCCTCGGTTGATCCCCCAGATCCAGCAGATCTAACCTGTCTTGTTTCTAGGAGACAATTGGAATGCGAGGTGGGCTACCCAGCCATGCATCCTTAGAACCCTGCTCAGAATTATTGGCCTGGAGCCAAACAACAGGTCTCCATTGTCCTGCAGAAGACACTTTGCAGTTTGGAGCTTCTCACAAATCCCATCGTGGGAAAACTCCCATGGCCTCGTGATGCCGCCCCTTCGTGAAGGGGCCATCAGGGACAGAAACACCAACTTGAGCGATCGTCTGATCCTCGCCCTGACTTCAGATGCACGAGATCTCGATTCAGGTCTGTAGATTGTGCCATCGCTGATACAAAAATCCAGAGACAAAAACCTGAGCAAGCGCCTCAGACTCGCACTTTCTTCATATCCTGAAGAGTTCTTCTCATGGTTTGTAGATCGGATCTGCCATACCAACGTCCCAAAACCTAAGCTGAGTTTGTGTTTTCAGACTTCTGTTTTCAAAGTCCAGGGCCACACACCCTCCAGGCTGGGGCCCCTGGAGCCACACATTAGGACTGTGCCTACCAATCCATGGGAATTCTGCCCATTCCATTGTCCAAAATCGTACAAATTAGGAGAAACCTCCAAAGTCCCTGAGGCCATCCCAATCGTGTAGGTCGCCCGGAACAAACAAGGGCTGTCTGACACCAGCTGATAATCTACCTCCACTCATACCATAAATGGATGTCCCCAGAGGAGAAGATTGAACCAGACAGGACCCTAGGCCATAATAGGATCCATTGCCTTGGTTTACAGGCATGTCTCCTCAAAAGCCTGATTCCAATACGAGCATAGGGGTTTTGCTGAGGCACCCAGCAGAACTCATCTCGTCTCCACAAGGAAACCTGTGCATGGGAGCCATGTCCAAAGCATAGGAGAGTACTTCAGGGTCCCGGTGCCACCGCCCCATTCCAAGGCCCTCATGGACACAAAAACACATTAGGACCCATCCTCAGGGGAGTCCATTTCAACTCAGCCACCCCGGTCGCTCCCGCAGAGCCATCAGATCTAAACTGTCTTGTTGCTAGGAGACAATTGGAATGCGAGGCGGGCTTCCCAAGCATCCATCATCGAACGGTGCTCTGGAGTCATTCCATATGGGATGTCCTGGAGCTGTCCAACAGGTCTCAATTGTCCCGCAGAAGGAATCCTTGAAGGGGGCATCCCACAACTCCCAACGTGGGAAAACTTCAGTGGCCTCGAGATTCCGCTCCCTTCATGAAGCGGCCGTCATGCACGGAAACTCCGACCTGAGCCAACGTCTGATCCTCGCCCTGACTTCAGATGCATGAGTATTGGTTCAGATCTGCAGGGAGTACCTGCCGTGCCCTCGGCCTGAAATCCAGTCTAGCTTGTCTTCTCAGACTTCCGTCCTCACACTCCTCACACGTCCTTCACTCCTCACACTCCCCGAAGCCCTCAAGTTTGGCAATTCCGGACCCAAAATGCAGCACTCTGCCTGCCCTCTAGAAAAAAATTATTGCCTCATGAGCTGCCCAGGCACCTTCAATGAGGATAAACCTCCACAGCACTCGACTTCACCCAAATTATATAGTCTAACCTGGGCACTAATGCACTGTCGGACACAACCTGAGCCCGGACCTCCTGACCAACACCCGGAAAGCAGACCGCACACTGAGCACATAAGACCCGCCATGGCCTTAGGTCATCATCTCTTCCCTACCTCAGTTTTCAGGCCTCAGAACCGAGACATTATCTCCAATCACTGCCCAGGGGTGAGTGTGATGCAGAAATCAGAACACCTCCTTACCCATGGTAAGAAACCTTGTGGTTGGCACGTCGTCCGACGTTCAGTGTAGGAGAAACCAGCATTCACCCTGAGGCCCCGCCCATTCTTGAGTGCGACAAGGGCATAAACACGCATTGTGACCCTCAGCATGAGTCCTGTCCTCTAGTAAGTCCTCTCAGTGACTGGACCATTAGATGTGATAATGGGCTTGATATGTCCCTAAGCCCCAATTTTTAACCAGATTTCTGATTGTCCAGTCACCCCCACCCCAGGGCTCTACTCTGGAATCCCTCATTCGGTGGGACACCTGAGGTTAAAAAGAAAACAACATCAAAAAAAAAAAAAAAAAATAAACCGGACTTCTTCCATCCCACAATGTGACCCCAAACGCTTTGGACTGGGCCAAACCACCAGGGAGTAAGACTCGTCCATTTCCCATGAAGTCATCCAGAAATTTCACGACCATGAGTGACACGATATCCAGAGACAAAAACTTGAGCAAGAGCCTCACACTCGCCCTTTTGTCAAATCCCGAAAAGTTTTCCTCATGGTCTGTTGATAAGTCCTGCCATCCCTATGACCTGAAACATAAGCCAAGTTTGTGTTTTCAGACAACTGTCCAAACAGTCCTGGCCTACTCAACCTACAGGCTCAGGCCCCTGGAGCCATACCTGAGGACTGTACTTGCCCTCTCCAAGGGAATTGTGTGTGCCCATTCCAATGGCTACATCCCTTCTAATAGGATAAACCTCCAAAGTCCCTGATCCATCTCATTATTGGTGGCTTCCCAGGTAAAACAGGGGCAATCTGAGCCCATCTGAGCACCTACCTGTACTCAGACCCATAGACAGATGTCCCCAGAGGTAAAAAGGAAAGAACAGGCCCCTAGGCACTAATCATATCCATTGCTTTGGTTTCCAGGCATCTCTCCTCAGAGGCCTGGATTTCAAAACCAGCATATGGCTGTTTCTTGACTCACCCATCAGAGAACATCTCATCTACACATGGGAAACTTGCACGTTGGAGCTGTGTCAAAGCCTCTGTTTAGGAGAACCCTTCTGGGCCCCAGTGCCACCGCTTCATTCCAAGGTCTCCATAGACACAAAAGCACATTAGGACCCATCCATAGGAGAGTCCATTTCAACTCAGCCTCCTCGGTTGATCCCCCAGATCCAGCAGATCTAACCTGTCTTGTTTCTAGGAGACAATTGGAATGCGAGGTGGGCTACCCAGCCATGCATCCTTAGAACCCTGCTCAGAATTATTGGCCTGGAGCCAAACAACAGGTCTCCATTGTCCTGCAGAAGACACTTTGCAGTTTGGAGCTTCTCACAAATCCCATCGTGGGAAAACTCCCATGGCCTCGTGATGCCGCCCCTTCGTGAAGGGGCCATCAGGGACAGAAACACCAACTTGAGCGATCGTCTGATCCTCGCCCTGACTTCAGATGCACGAGATCTCGATTCAGGTCTGTAGATTGTGCCATCGCTGATACAAAAATCCAGAGACAAAAACCTGAGCAAGCGCCTCAGACTCGCACTTTCTTCATATCCTGAAGAGTTCTTCTCATGGTTTGTAGATCGGATCTGCCATACCAACGTCCCCAAACCTAAGCTGAGTTTGTGTTTTCAGACTTCTGTTTTCAAAGTCCAGGGCCACACACCCTCCAGGCTGGGGCCCCTGGAGCCACACATTAGGACTGTGCCTACCAATCCATGGGAATTCTGCCCATTCCATTGTCCAAAATCGTACAAATTAGGAGAAACCTCCAAAGTCCCTGAGGCCATCCCAATCGTGTAGGTCGCCCGGAACAAACAAGGGCTGTCTGACACCAGCTGATAATCTACCTCCACTCATACCATAAATGGATGTCCCCAGAGGAGAAGATTGAACCAGACAGGACCCTAGGCCATAATAGGATCCATTGCCTTGGTTTACAGGCATGTCTCCTCAAAAGCCTGATTCCAATACGAGCATAGGGGTTTTGCTGAGGCACCCAGCAGAACTCATCTCGTCTCCACAAGGAAACCTGTGCATGGGAGCCATGTCCAAAGCATAGGAGAGTACTTCAGGGTCCCGGTGCCACCGCCCCATTCCAAGGCCCTCATGGACACAAAAACACATTAGGACCCATCCTCAGGGGAGTCCATTTCAACTCAGCCACCCCGGTCGCTCCCGCAGAGCCATCAGATCTAAACTGTCTTGTTGCTAGGAGACAATTGGAATGCGAGGCGGGCTTCCCAAGCATCCATCATCGAACGGTGCTCTGGAGTCATTCCATATGGGATGTCCTGGAGCTGTCCAACAGGTCTCAATTGTCCCGCAGAAGGAATCCTTGAAGGGGGCATCCCACAACTCCCAACGTGGGAAAACTTCAGTGGCCTCGAGATTCCGCTCCCTTCATGAAGCGGCCGTCATGCACGGAAACTCCGACCTGAGCCAACGTCTGATCCTCGCCCTGACTTCAGATGCATGAGTATTGGTTCAGATCTGCAGGGAGTACCTGCCGTGCCCTCGGCCTGAAATCCAGTCTAGCTTGTCTTCTCAGACTTCCGTCCTCACACTCCTCACACGTCCTTCACTCCTCACACTCCCCGAAGCCCTCAAGTTTGGCAATTCCGGACCCAAAATGCAGCACTCTGCCTGCCCTCTAGAAAAAAATTATTGCCTCATGAGCTGCCCAGGCACCTTCAATGAGGATAAACCTCCACAGCACTCGACTTCACCCAAATTATATAGTCTAACCTGGGCACTAATGCACTGTCGGACACAACCTGAGCCCGGACCTCCTGACCAACACCCGGAAAGCAGACCGCACACTGAGCACATAAGACCCGCCATGGCCTTAGGTCATCATCTCTTCCCTACCTCAGTTTTCAGGCCTCAGAACCGAGACATTATCTCCAATCACTGCCCAGGGGTGAGTGTGATGCAGAAATCAGAACACCTCCTTACCCATGGTAAGAAACCTTGTGGTTGGCACGTCGTCCAACGTTCAGTGTAGGAGAAACCAGCATTCACCCTGAGGCCCCGCCCATTCTTGAGTGCGACAAGGGCATAAACACGCATTGTGACCCTCAGCATGAGTCCTGTCCTCTAGTAAGTCCTCTCAGTGACTGGACCATTAGATGTGATAATGGGCTTGATATGTCCCTAAGCCCCAATTTTTAACCAGATTTCTGATTGTCCAGTCACCCCCACCCCAGGGCTCTACTCTGGAATCCCTCATTCGGTGGGACACCTGAGGTTAAAAAGAAAACAACATCAAAAAAAAAAAAAAAAAAAACCGGACTTCTTCCATCCCACAATGTGACCCCAAACGCTTTGGACTGGGCCAAACCACCAGGGAGTAAGACTCGTCCATTTCCCATGAAGTCATCCAGAAATTTCACGACCATGAGTGACACGATATCCAGAGACAAAAACTTGAGCAAGAGCCTCACACTCGCCCTTTTGTCAAATCCCGAAAAGTTTTCCTCATGGTCTGTTGATAAGTCCTGCCATCCCTATGACCTGAAACATAAGCCAAGTTTGTGTTTTCAGACAACTGTCCAAACAGTCCTGGCCTACTCAACCTACAGGCTCAGGCCCCTGGAGCCATACCTGAGGACTGTACTTGCCCTCTCCAAGGGAATTGTGTGTGCCCATTCCAATGGCTACATCCCTTCTAATAGGATAAACCTCCAAAGTCCCTGATCCATCTCATTATTGGTGGCTTCCCAGGTAAAACAGGGGCAATCTGAGCCCATCTGAGCACCTACCTGTACTCAGACCCATAGACAGATGTCCCCAGAGGTAAAAAGGAAAGAACAGGCCCCTAGGCACTAATCATATCCATTGCTTTTGTCTCCAGGCATCTCTCCTCAGAGGCCTGGATTTCAAAACCATCATATGGCTGTTTCTTGACTCACCCATCAGAAAATATCTCATCTACACATGGGAAACTTGCACGTTGGAGCTTTTTTAAAGGCTCTGTTTAGGAGAACCCTTCAGAGCCCCAGAGCCACCACTTCATTCCAAGGTCTCCAAAGACACAAAAGCACAATAGGACCCATCTACAGGAGAGTCCATTTCAACTCAGCTTCCTCGGTTTCTCCCCTAGATCCAGCAGAACTAACCTGTCTAGTTGCTAGGAGACAATTGGAATGCGAGGTGGGCTACCCAGCCATCCATCCTTAGAACCCTGCTCAGAATCATTAGTCTGGAGCCAACAACAGGTCTCAATTGTCCTGCAGAAGACACTTTGCAGTTTGGAGCTTCTCACAATTCCGATTGTGGGAAAACCGCCATGGCCTCGTGATCCCCCCCTTCATGAGGGGGCTATCAGGGTCAGAAACTCCAACCTGAGCGATCGTCTGATCCTCGCCATGACTTCAGATGCACGAGATCTCTATTCAGTTCTGTAGATTGTGCCTGCCATGTCCTCACCCAGAAACCTAGGCCTAGCTTGTGTTCTCAGAATTCTTTCCTCAGACTACTGACCCAGAAGCCCTCCAATTTGGCAATCCAGAACTACAAAGCAGCACTCTGCCTGCCCTCCAGAAGAAACACATTGCCCTCTGGGGCTACCAAGTAACCCCAAGTGAGGATCAACCTGCACCTACCTTGGCTGTACCCCAAATACTTAGGCTGACCAGGGCACTAATGCCCTTTCTGACACAGCCTGAGCCTAGAACTCCTGGCCCCACCAAGACAGCTGGCCGCACACTGAGCACATCGAGCCGCCATGGCCTTAGAACGTCATCTCTTTCCACCTCGGTTTTCAGGCTTCAGAACCTAGACCTTATCTCTATTCACTGCCTAGGTCTGAACGTAATGCAGAAATCAGAAATCCTTCCCCAGGGCAAGAAACCTTGTGGTTGGCATGTTGTGCAACGTTCAGTGTAGTTGAAACCAGTGTGGCCCATGAGGCCCCGCGCATGCTTGCTTTCCAAGCCCCCATACACCCAGTCCTCACCAGTGTTTGAGTTTTCCGGTCACCTCGCCCGTACCTGGGGCTCTCCTCTGGAATCCCTTTCTTGGAGAGACACATGAGCCAGAAAACACAACTCCACCCTTCCCACAAAATGACCCCAAACTCTTGGGAGCTGGGACAAATACCCAGAGAGGGATACTCGTCCATATTCCCTGAGGCAACCCCTCCTATCCACGGCTATCCTGGACACAACATCCAGAGACAAAAGCCTGAAGGAAGGCCTCCCACTCGCCCTTGTTTCAGAGGCCCAGGCGCTCCCTCTCGGGCTGTACATCCGGCCTGCCATACGCTAGGCGCCACGCATAAGCTGAGTTTGTGTTTTCAGACTTCTGTGCCCACAGCCTGGACCCACACAACCTCCAGGCTAGGGCCTCTGGAGCCACAGCGAAAGATTGTGCCTGCCCTCTCCAAGGAAATTGTGCCCAATCCATTGACCACAACTCTACAGGTTAGGGAAAAGCTCCAAGGCCCCTGAGGTCATCAATAGTGTAGGCCACCCTGGACTAAGAGGGGCTCTCTGACACCAGCGGAGCATCTATATCCACTTAGACTCTCAGACAGTGTCCCCAGAGACAGAAGGTTGAAATGGACAGGCCTCCAGGCCCCCGCTTCATGAAGGTGCCATCATAGACACATACGTCAGCCTCAGCCAACATCTGATCCTCAGCATGACTTCAGATGCAGGAGATTTTGATTCAGCCTCTGCAGAGTGGGCCTGCTCTGCCCTTGGCTCCAATCCTCACCCTAGCTTGTGTTTTCAGACTTAAGTCCTCACACTCCTGGCCCACAAACCTACCCTACTGGGAATTCTGGGGCCACAATGAAGCACTCTGCCTGCCACCCAGGAGAAAAACATTGTCTATGGTGCTGCCCAGAAACCCCAAATGAGGATCAAACTGTTTGGCCCTCGGCAACACCCCAATTGCATAGGCTACCTTAAACACTAATGCTTTTTCGAAAATAGCCTGAGCCCAGACCTTCCAACAGACACCGAAACAGCTGGCTGCACACCCAGCACATTGGACGCACCACTGCCTTAGTCCACCATCCATTCCCAACCTGGGTTTTCAGTCTTCGGATCCTAGACTTATCTCCAATCCCTGCACAGGGGGGAAACTGATGCACAAGTCAGAACCCCTCCTTCCCCATGGCAAGAAACCTTGCTGCTGGCAGTGAGTCCAACCTTCAGTGTAGAAGAAAACGGCATGGCCCATGAGGCCACGACCATGCGTGAGCGCCGCCTTGGGCACCAACACACATTGTAACCCTCAGCGTGAGTTCCTTATTCAAGTAACGCCTCTCAGTGAATGGACCAAGAGCCTGCATATGTGGCTTGCCATGCCCATAGGCACCCAGGACTAACTAGATGGTGTGTATTCCAGTTGAGGGATCCCATTGCTTTGCTCTAGAGTCCCTCTCTTGGGGGGTCCCTTGTGGCAGAAAACAGTACTCTTCCCTTCCCACAGAATGAACCAAAACACTTGGGAGCTTGGACAATCCCCCGAGAGGAAGGGTCTTCCTCAGCCCCTGAAGCAACCCCTACCCTGAACGGCCACTGTGAACGCAACACCCAGAGACAAACGCCTGAGCAACTGCCTCCAACTTGCCCTCCTTTGATATCCAGAGGATCTCCCCTCATGGAGTGGTGATCAGGCCTGCCATTACCTTGGCCCCTAGCTGAACCAAGTTTGCTTTTTCAGACATCTGTCCCCACAGCCCTGGCAAACACAGCCTCTAGGCTGGGTCCTCTGGAGCATTACCACAGGACCGTGCCTGCTCTCTCCTGGGAAACTGTGTCCATTCCTTTGGCGTCACACCTCCAGAATATGAGAAACCTCAAGGCCCCCGAGGATATCCCACTACTGGGAGCCTCCCTGGACACACAGGGGCCCTCTGACACAAGCTGAGCAGCTACCTCCACGAAGGCATGCATACAGATGTCAACAGAGATAGAAGGTTGAGCCGGACAGGCCCTTAGGCCCTAATCTCAACTCTTGCTTTGTTTTCCAGGTGTCACTCCTCAGAGGCTTTGGTTCGAAGAACAGGATATGGGGCTTTCCTGAGGCACTGAACAGAACTCCTCTCGTCTCCACATGGGAAGCTTCCTTGTTGGAGCCGTGTCAAACACCTCAGGTTGGAGAATCCTGCAGAGTCCCTGAGCCACTTCCACATTCCAAGGTCTCCCAGGCCACCAAGCCACAGTAGGACTCATCTTCAGGAGAGTCCATTTCAACTCTCCCCTCTGGGTAGCTCACCCAGGAGCCCACAGATTGAGCCAACCGTTTCCTGACTAAACAGTGGGAATATGAGGTGGCGTTCCCAGGCATCCATGCTTAGACACCTGCTCTCGAGTCTTTCCGTATGGGGCCTCCTGGAACCATCCAAGAGGACTCGACTGTCGTGCAGAAGGAAACCTTGAGGTTTGGAGTAGTTCACAAATCCCATCGTAGGCAAACATCCCTGACCTCATGAAAAACCCACACCCTTCAGGAAGAGGCCATGCTGGACAAAAACTCTAGCCTGAGGCACGTCTCATATTTGACATGACCTCAAATCAGGAGATATCGATTCAGCCTCTGCAGTGTGGGCCTTCCATGCCCTCGGTCCCAAACCTCACGCTAGCTTGTGTTTTCAGACTTCCTTCCTCACACTCCTGGCAAACAAGCCCTCCGGACTATGAACTCCAGAACCACAACCCAGCCCAGTGTCTGCCCAATGGAAGAAAAACGTTTCCCTGTTGGGTTCTCCAGAAAACCCAGATGAGGATCAACCTGCTCGGGCCTCGACGGTCCCCGAACTGGATAGGCTGCTCTGGGCACTCATGCTCTGTCTGACACAGCCTGAAGCCAGATGTCCAGACAGACAAGGAGACAGCTGGCCGCATACCCAGCACTTCGGACACGCCATGGTCTTATGCCGTCAATTCTTCCTAACCTTAGTTTTCAGATATCTGAACCTAGACATTATATCAATTCTCCTCACAACTGGGTATCGCAGGCACAAAACAGAACTCCTCCTTCCCCATGGTTGTAAAGCTTGCTCTTGGCATGGAATCACAACTTCAGTGTGGGAGAAACCTTTATGGCCCCTGATGCCACGCCCAAACTTGAGTGCTGCTTGGGCACAAATTCACACTGTGACCCTCAGCATGAGCCCCATGTCAAAGAAAGGCCTGTCAGGGCCTGGACCAAGAGCCCACATATGGGGCTTGCAAAGCCCCTATGCTCCCAATCCTCACCAGTGTTTGAGTTTACCAGTCGCCCAGCCCATACCAGGGGCTCTGCTCTGGAATCCCTTTCTTGGAGAGACACATGAGCCAGAAAACACGACTCCACCCTTACCACAAAATGACCCCAAACTCTTGGGAGCTGGGACAAATCCCCAAAGAGAGATACTCGTCCACAGTCCCTGTGGCCACCCCTCCTATCCACGGCTATCCCGGACACAACATCCAGAGACAAAAGCCTGAAGGAACGCCTCCCACTCGCCCTTGTTTAAGAGGCCCAGGAGCTCCCTCTTGGGCTGTACATCCGGCCTGCCATACGCTAGGCGCCACGCATAAGCTGAGTTTGTGTTTTCAGACTTCTGTGCCCACAGCCTGGACCCACACAACCTCCAGGCTAGGGCCTCTGGAGCCACAGCGAAAGATTGTGCCTGCCCTCTCCAAGGAAATTGTGCCCAATCCATTGACCACAACCCTACAGGTTAGGGAAAAGCTCCAAGGCCCCTGAGGTCATCAATAGTGTAGGCCACCCTGGACTAAGAGGGGCTCTCTGACACCAGCGGAGCATCTATATCCACTTAGACTCTCAGACAGTGTCCCCAGAGACAGAAGGTTGAAATGGACAGGCCCCCAGGCCCTAATCTGAACCTTAGCTCTGGTTTCCATGTGTCCGTCCTCAGAGGTCTGTTTTCGTAGACCAGCACACGGGGCTTTTCTGAGGCACCAAAGAAACCTCTATCGTCTCCACATGGGGAGCTTTCTTACTGGGAACGTATCAAACCCTTCAGGTAGGAGAGTTCCGCAGGGCCACTGAACAACCTGCACATTCCAAGGTCTCCATGGACACAAACGCAAATTACGACGCATCCTCAGGAGAGGCCATTTCAACGTAGCCCCCTCGGTAGCGTGCCCCAGAGGCAGCAGATCAAACATATCTTGTGGCTAATGGCCAATGGGAATGCGAGGCATGCTGTACAGGGATCCATCCTTCGAACCCTGCTCTCCAATCCTTCCGTATCCTATGTCCTGGAGCCATGCAACAG
The DNA here is from genome assembly GCF_964662115.1 of Mustela nivalis. Taxonomy (NCBI): domain Eukaryota; kingdom Metazoa; phylum Chordata; class Mammalia; order Carnivora; family Mustelidae; genus Mustela; species Mustela nivalis. The sequence goes on from NW_028136515.1 coordinate 1,086,739, forward strand.
GACTCGAATGTCCCGCAGAAGGAAACCTTGTGGTTGGGGTAACCTCCAAACTCAGCGTGGGAAAACTTCCTTGGCCTCATGAGGCCCCTGCTTCATGAAGGTGCCATCATGGACACATACTCCAGCCTCAGCCAACGTCTGATCCTCAGCCTGACTTCAGATGAAGGAGATTTTGATTCAGCCTCTGCAGAGTGGGCCTGCTCTGCCCTTGGCTCCAATCCTCACCCTAGCTTGTGTTTTCAGACTTCTGTCCTCACATTCTGGGCCCACAAACCCACCCTCCTGGGAATTCTGGGGCCAAAATGAAGCACTCTGCCTGCCTCCCAGGAGAAAAATATTGTCTATGGTGCTGCCCAGAACCCCAAATGAGGACCAAAGAGCTTGGCCGTCGGCAACACCCCAATTGCATAGGCTACCTTAAACACTGATGCTCTGTCGCAAATTGACTGAGCCCAGACCTTCCAACAGACACCGACACAGCTGGCTGCACACCCAGCACATTGGACCCTCCACTGCCTTAGGCCACCATCCATTCCCAACCTGTGTTTTCAGTCATCGGAACCTAGACCTTATCTCCAATCCCTGCAAAGGGGTAACCGGATGCACAAGTCAGAACCCCTCCTTTCCCATGGAAAGAAACCTTGCTGCTGGCAGTGAGTCAAAACTTCAGTGTAGGAGAAAACGGCATGGCCCATGAGGCCACGCCCATGCGTGAGGGCCGCCTTGGGCACAAACACATATTGTGACCCTCAGCGTGAGTACCTTATTCAAGTAACGCCTCTCAGTGACTGGACCAAGAGCCCGCATATGTGGCTTGCCATGCCCATAGGCACCCAGGACTAACTAGATGGTGTGTATTCCAGTTGAGGGAACCCACTGCTGTGCTCTAGACTCCTTCTCCGGGGGGTCCCCTGTGGCAGAATACAGTACTCTTCCCTTCCCACAGAATGAACCCAAACACTTGGGAGCTTGGACAATCCCCCGAGAGGAAGGCTCTTCCTCGGCCCCTGAAGCAACCCCTACCCTGAACGGCCACTGTGAACGCAACACCCAGAGACAAAAGCCTGAGCGACCTCGTCCCACTTGCCCTCCTTTGATATTCAGAGGATCTCCCCTCACGGACTGGAGATCAGGCCTGCCATTACCTTGGCCCCTAGCTGAGCCAAGTTTGCTTTTTCAGACATCTGTCCCCACATCCCTGGCAAACACAGCCTCTAGGTTGGGTCCTCTGGAGCCATACCACAGGACCGTGCCTGCTCTCTCCTGGAAAACTGTGTCCATTCCTTTGGCGTCACACCTCCAGAATATGAGAAACCTCAAGGACATCCCACTACTGGGAGCCTCCCTGGACACACAGGGGCATTCGGACACAAGCTGAGCAGCTACTTCCACCAAGGCATGCACACAGATGTCAACAGAGATAGAAGGTTGAGCCGGACAGACCCTTAGGCCCTAATCTCAACTCTTGCTTTGGTGTCCAGGTGTCACTCCTCAGAGGCTTTGGTTTGAAGAACAGGATATGGGGCTTTCCTGAGGCACTGAACATAACACCTCTCGACTCCACATGGAAGCTTCCTTGTTGGAGCCATGTCAAACACCTCAGGTTGGAGAATCCTGCAGAGTCCTGAGCCCCCTCCACATTCCAAGGTCTCCCAGGCCACCAAGCCACAGTAGGACTCATCTTCAGGAGAGTCCATTTCAACTCTCCCCTCTGGGTAGCTCACCCAGGAGCCCGCAGATTGAGCCTGCCTTGTCCTGACTAAAGAGTGGGAATATGAGGTGGCGTTCCCAGGCATCCATGCTTAGACACCTGCTCTCGAGTGTTTCCATATGGGACCTCCTGGAACCATCCAATAGGACTCGACTGTCGTGCAGAAGGAAACCTTGAGGTTTGGAGTAGTTCACAAATCCCATAGTAGGCAAACCTCCCTGGCGTCATGAAGCCCCCACACCCTTAAGGAAGAGGCCATGCTGGACAAAAACTCTAGCCTGAGGCACGTCTCATAGTTGACATGACCTCAGTGCAGGAGATCTCGATACAGCCTCTGCAGAGTGGGCCTGCTCTGCCCTTGGTCCCAAACCTCAGGCTAGCTTGTGTTTTCAGACTTCCTTCCTCACACTCCTGGCAAACAAGCCCTCCGGACTAGGAACTCCAAAACCACAATCCAGCCCAGGGTCTGCCCAACGGAAGAACAACGTTTCCCTGTGGGGTTCTCCAGAAAACCCAGATGAGGATCAACCTGCTCGGGCCTCGACGGTACCCGAACTGGATAGGCTGCTCTGGGCACTTATGCTCCATCTGACACAGCCTGATGCCACACGTCGAGACAGACAAGGAGACAGCTGGCCACACACCAAGCACTTCCGACACGCCATGGTCTTATACCGTCACCTCTTCCTAACCTTGGTTTTCAGATATCTGAACGTAGACATTATATCAATTCTCCACACAGCTGGGTATCGAAAGCACAAAAGAGAACTCCTCCTTCCCCATGGTTGTAAAGCTTGCTCTTGGCATGGAGTCACACCTTCAGGGTGAGAGAAACCTTCATGGCCCCTGATTCCACGCCCAACTGTGAGTGCAGCAGCACAAATTCACACTGTGACCCTCAGTGTGAGCCCCATGTCAAAGTAAGGCCTGTCAGGGCCTGGACCAAGAGCCCACATATGGGGCTTGCCAGGCCGCTATGCACCCAATCCTCACCTTGTTTGAGTTTTCCAGTCTCCCCGCCCGTACCTGGGGCTCTGCTCTCGAATCCCTTTCTTGGAGAGACACATGAGCCAGACAACACGACTCCACCCTTCCCACAAAATGACCCCAAACTCTTGGGAGCTGGGACAAATACCCAGAGAGGGATACTCGTCCATATTCCCTGAGGCCACCCGTCCAATCCACGGCTATCCCGGACACAACATCCAGAGACAAAAGCCTGAAGGAACGCCTCCCACTCGCCCTTGTTTCAGAGGCCCAGGAGCTCACTCTTGGGCTGTACATCCGGCCTGCCATACCCTAGGCGCCACTCATAAGCTGAGTTTGTGTTTCCAGACATCTGTGCCCACAGCCTGGACCCAAACAATCTCCAGGCTAGCCTCCATTACAAGGCCCTTATGGACACAAACACACATTAGGCCCCATCCTCAAGAAAGTCCATTTCAACTCAGCCACCCCGGTTTCTCCCGCAGAGCCATCAGATCTCAACTGTCTAGTCCCTTCTCTCTTCCCCAGGGCTCTGCTTTGGAATTCCTATTTGTTTGGGGCACCTGAGGTATCAAACCTGAAAGGAGACCTCCCATCCCACAGATTGACGAAAAATCATTTGGACCGGGCCATATCCACAGAGAGGAAGATTTGTCCATGGCCCAGGAGGCCTCCCCACATTCCAAGGCCATGGTTGATACAAAATCCAGAGACAAAAGCCTGAGCAAGCGCCTCAGACTCGCTCTTTCTTCATATCCTGAAGTTTTATTCTCATGGTTTGTAGATTGGTCCTGCCATACCGACGTCCCCAAACCTAAGCTGAGTTTGTGTTTTCAGCTTTCTGTCCTCAAATTCCAGGGCCACACACCCTCCAGGATGGGGCCCCTGGAGCCACACATTAGGACTGTGCTTACCCCATGCATGGAAATTCTGCCCATTCCATTGTTCAATATCGTACATATTAGGAGAACCCTGCAAAGTCCCCGAGGCCATCCCAAGAGTGTAGGTCTCCCGGGACAAACAAGGGCTGTCTGACACCAGCTGAGCATCTATCTCCACACATGACATAGATGGATGTCCCCAGAGAAGAAGATGGAACCAGACATGACCCTAGGCCATAATCGGATCCAAGCTTTGGTTTACAATCATGTCTCCTCAAAAGCCTGAATTCCAATACAAGCATAGGGGGTTTCCTGAGGCACCCATCAGAACAAACCTCATCTGCACAAGGAAACTTGAGCATGGGAGCTATGTCAAAAGTTTAGGAGAATACTTCAGGGTCCCGGTGCCACCGCCCCATTCCAAGGCCCCCATGGACACAAACACACTTTAGGACCTTACCTCGGGAAAGTCCATTTCAACTCAGCCTTCCCGGTGTCTCCCGCAGAGCCATCAGATCTCAACTTTCTTGTTGTTAGGAGACAATTGGAATGCGAGGCAATCTTCCCTGGCATCCATCCTCGAACGATGCTCTGGAGTCATTCCATAGGAAATGTCCTGGAGCTGCCCAACAGGTCTCAAATGTCCCGAATAACGAATCCTTGAAGGGGGCATCGAACTACTCCCAACGTGGGAAAACGTTAACAGCCTTAAGTCTTTTTTGGTTCATGAAGGGGCAGTCATGCACAGAAACTCCAACCTGAGCCAAGTCTGATCCACGCCGTGACTTCAGATGCATGAGATATTGGTTCATATCTGCAGGGGGTACCTGCCCTGCCCTCGGCCTGACATCGGAGTCTAGCTTGTGTTCTCAGATTTCTGTCCTCACACTACTGGCCCCGAAGCCCTCACTTTTGGCAATTCTGGACCCACAATGCAGCACTCTGCCTGCCCTCTAGAAAAAATATCTTGCGTACGTAGCTTCCCAGGCACCACAAATGAGGATAAAACTACACGGCACTCGACTGTAACAAAATTATAAAGTCGAACCTGGACACTAATGCAATGTCTGACACAACCTGAGCCCGAACCTCCTGACCAACAACCAGGCAGCTGACCGCACACTGAGCATATCAGACCCACCATGGCCTTAGGTCATCATCTCTTCCCAACTGCGGTTTTCAGGATTTAGAACCTAGACCTTAAATCCACCCACTGCCAAGGGTTGAAAATGATGCAGAAATCAGACCTCCTTCCCCATGGCAAGAAACCTTGTGATTGGCATGTTGTCCAAAGTTCAGTGAAGTTGAAACCAGTGTGGCCCATGTGCCCCCGCCCATGCTCGCAGGTCAATTGGTCACAAATACACATTTTGACTCTCAGCCTGAGTCCAGTCCTAAAGTAAGGCCTCTCAGTGGCTGGATGAAGAGACAGCATATTGGGCCTGCCATGCCCCTAGGCCCAAATTTTTAACCATAATTGGGTTGTCCCTTCACTCTTCCCCAGGGCTCTGCTTTGGAATTCCTCTTTGGTTGAGACACCTGAGGTAACAAACCTGAAAGGAGACCTCCCATCCCACAGATTGTCGAAAAACCACTGGGACCGGGCCATATCCACAGAGAGGAAGATTCGCCCATGGCCCATGAGGCCTCCCCACTTTCCACGGCCATAGTTGATACAAAATCCAGAGACAAAAGCCTGAGCAAGCGCCTCAGACTCACTCTTTCTTCATATCCTGAAGAGTTGTTCTCATGGTTTGAGATTGGGCCTGCCATACCTACGTCCCCAAACCTAAGCTGAGTTTGTGTTTTCAGACTTCTGTCCGCAAAGTCCTGGGCCACACACCCTCCAGGCTGGGGCCTCTGGAGCCTCACATTAGGACTGTGATTACCCCATGAATGGGAATTCTGCCCATTCCATTGTCCAAAATCGTACATATTAGGAGAACCCTCCAATTCCCCGAGGCCATCCCAATAGTGTAGGTCTCCCGGGACAAACAAGGGCGGTCTGACACCAGCTGAGCATCTACCTCCACTCATACCATAGATGGATGCCCCAGAGAAGAAGATTGAACCAGACAGGACCCTAGGCCATAATCGGATCAGTTGCTTTGGTTTACAGGCATGTATCCTCAAAAGCCTGGACTCCAATAACAGCATAGGGGGTTTCCTGAGGCACCCATCAGGTTAAATCTCGTCTCCACGAGGAAACTTGTGCATGGGAGCTATGTCAAAAGCTAAGGAGAATACTTCAGGGTCCCGGTGCCACCGCCCCATTCCAAGGCCCTCGTGGACACAAACACACATTAGGCCACATCCTCATGAAAGTCCATTTCAACTCAGCCAACCTGGTTGCTCCCGCAGAGCCAGAAGATCTCAACTGTCTTGTTGCTAGGAGACAATTGGAATGCGAGGCGGGCTTCCCTGGCATCCATCCTCGAACGATGCTCTGGAGTCTTTCCATATGGGACGTCCTGGAGCTGCCCAACAGGTCTCAATTGTCCCGCAGAAGGAATCCTTGAAGGGGGCATCCCACAACTCCCAACGTGGGAAAACCTCCCTGGCCTTGAGATTCCGCTCCTTTCATGGAGGGGCAGTCATGCACAGAAACTCAAACCTGAGCCAACGTCTGATCCTCGCCGTGAGTTCAGATGCATGAGATAATGGTTCAGATCTGAAGGGGGTACCTGCCGTGCCCTCGGCCTGAAGCCCAAGTCTAGCTTCTGTTCTCAGACTTCTGTCCTCACACTCCTGGCCAGGAATCCCTCAAGTCTGGCAATTCCGGACACATATGCAGCACTCTGCTTGACCTCTAGAAAAAATTTATTGCTTAAGAGCTGCCCAGGCACCTTAAATGAGGATAAACCTACACGGCACTCGACTGTACTCAAATATATAGTCTAACATGGGCATAATGCACTGTCTGACACAACCTGAGCCCAACCTCCTGACCAACACCCAGACAGCTGACTGCACACTGAGCAAATCAGACCCGCCAAGGCCTTAAGTCCTCATCTCTACCCAACTGCGGTTTTCAGGTTTCAGAACCTAGACCTTATCTCCAACTACTGCCCAGGGTTGAAAATGATGCAGAAATCAGAATTCCTTCCCCATGGCTAGATACCTTGTGATTGGCATGTGGTCCAATGTACAGTGTAGATGAAACCAGTGTTGCCCATGTGGCCCCGCCCATGTACGCAGGCCACATTGGTCACAAACACACATTGTGACCCTCAGCCTGAACCCAGAAATCAAGTAAGGCTTCGAAGTGGCTATTGAAGCGACAGCATATTGGGCCTGCCCTGCCCCTAGGCCCCAATTTTTAAGCAGAGTTTGGGTAGCCCCTTCACTCTTCCACAGTGCTCTGCTTTGGAATTCCTCTTTGGTTGGGACACCTGAGGTAACAAACCTGAAAGGAGACCTCCCATCCAACAGATTGACGAAAAACAATTGGGCCGTGCCTAATCCACAGAGATGAAGATTCGTCCATGGCCCATGAGGTCTCCGCACATTCCACGGCTATTGATACATAATCCAGAGACAAAAGCCTGAGCAAGCGCCTCAGACTCGTTCTTGCTTCAGATACTGAAGTGTTCTTCACATGGTTTGTAGATTTGGCCTGCCATACCTACGTCCCCAAACCTAAGCTGAGTTTTTGTTTTCAGACTTCTGTCCTCAAAGTCCTGGGCCACAAACCCTCCAGGCTGTGGCCCCTGAGTCACATATTAGGACTGTGCCTACACAATCCATTGGAATTCTGCCCATTCCATTGTCCAAAATCGTACAAATCAGGAGAACCCTCCAAAGTCCCCGAGGCCATCCCAATAGTGTAGGTCTCCCGGGACAAACAAGGTTGGTCTGACACCAGCTGAGCATCTACCTCCACTCATACCATAGATGGATATCCCCAAAGAAGAAGATTGAACCAGACAGGACCCTAGGCCATAATCGGATGCATTGCTTTGGTTTACAGGCATGTCTCCTCAAAGGACTGGATTCCAATACCAGCAAAGCGGGTTTCCTGAGGCACCCATGAGAACAAATCTCATCTCCACAAGGAAACTTGTGCATGGGAGCTATGTCAAAAGCTTAGGAGAATACTTCAGGGTCACTGTGCCACCGCCCCAAACCAAGGCCCTCATGGACCCAAACACACATTATGCCCCATCCTCAGGAAAGACCATTTCTTTTTTTTTTCTATTTAAGATTTCTTTTATTTATTTGACAGACAAAGATCACAAGCAGGTAGAGAGGCAGGCAGAGAGAGAGTAGGAGGTAGGCTCCCTGCTAAGCAGAGAGCCTGATATGAGGCTTGATCGAGAACTCTGAGATCATGACTTCAGCCAAAGGCAGCAGCTTAACCCACTGAGCCACCCAGGAGACCCAGGATAGTCCATTTCAATTCAGCCACCCCGGTTGCTCCCGCAGAGCCATCTGATCTACACTGTCTTGTTGCTATTAGCCAATTGGAATGCGAGGCAGGCTTCCCTGGAATCCATCCACGAATGGTGCTCTGGAGTCATTCCATATGAGATGTACTGGATCTGCCCAACAGGTCTCAATTGTCCCGCAGAAGGAATCCTTGAAGGGGGCATCCCACAACTCCCAACGTGGAAAAACCTCCATGGCCTTGAGATTCCGCTCCGTTCATGAAGGGGCAGTCATGCACAGAAATTCCAACCTGAGCCAACGTCTGATCCTCGCCGTGACTTCAGATGCATGAGATATTGGTTCAGATCTGCAGGGGGTACCTGCCGTGCCCTCGGCCTGAAGCCCAAGTCTAGCTTGTGTTCTCAGACTACTGTCCTCACACTACTACCCAGAACCCCTCAAGTCTAGCAATTCCGGACCCACAATGCACCAGACTGCCAGCACTCTAGAAAAAATATATTTCCTAATGAGTTTCCGAGGAATCTCAAATGATGATAAACATACACGGCACTCGACTGTACACAAATTATGTAGGCTAACCTGGGCAGTAATGCACTCTGGCCCAACATGTTCCTGAACCTCTTGACCAACACCCAGGCAGCTGACCGTACACTGAGCACATCAGACCCGACTTGGCCTTAGGTCTTCATCTCCTCCCAACTGCGATTTTCAGGCTTCAGAACCTAGACATTATCTCCAACCACTGCCCAGGGTTGAAAATGATGCAGAAATCAGAACTCCTTTCCCATGGCAAGAATCCATGTGATTGGCATGTTGTCCAAAGTTCAGTGTAGTTGAAACCAGTGTGGCCCATGATCCCCGGGGATGCTTGTTGGCCACATTGGTCACAAACACACATTGTGACCCTCAGCCTGAGCCAAGTCCTCAAGTAAGGCCTCTTAGTGGCTGGATGAAGTGACAGTATATTGGGCCTGCCATGCCCCAAGGCACCAATTTTAGCCATAGTTTGGGTTGTCCCTTCACTCTTCCCCAGGGCTCTGCTTTGGATTTCCTCTTTTGTTGGGACACTGAGGTAACAAACCTGAAAGGAGACCTCCCATCCCAGAGATTGACGAAAAACCATTGGGACTGGGCCAAATCCACAAAGAGGAAGATTCGTCCATGGCACATGAGGAATCCTCACATTCCACGGCCACCGTTGATACAAAATCCAGAGACAAAAGCCTGAGCAAGCGCCTCAGACTAGCTCTTTCTTCATACCCTGAAGATTTCTTCTCATGGTCTGTAGATTGGGCCTGCCATTCCTACGTCCCCAAACCTAAGGTGAGTTTGTGTTTTCAGACTTGTGTCCTCAAAGTCCTGGGACACACACCGTAAAGGCTGGTGCCCCTGGAGCCACACAGTAGGACTGGGCCTACCCAATCCATGGGAATTCTGCGCATTCCATTGTTCAAAATCTTACAAATCAGGAGAACCCTCCAAAGTCCCCGAGGCCAACCCAATAGTGTAGGTCTCCCGACACACAAGGGCGGTCTGACACCGGCTGAGCATCTACCTCCACTCATACCATAGATGGATGTCCCCAGAGAATAAGATGGAACCAGACAGGACCCTAGCCCATAATCGGATGCATTGATTTGGTTTACAGGCATGTCTCCTCAAAGGACTGCATTCTAATACAGGCAAAAATGGTTTCCTCAGGCACCGATCAGAACAAATCTGTCTCCACAAGGAAACTTGTGCATGGGAGTTATGTCAAAAGCTTAGGAGAATACTTCATGGGCCCTGTGCCACCGCCCCAATCCAAGGCCCTCATGGACACAATCACACATTAGGCCCCATCCTCAGGAAAATCCAATTCAACTCAGCCACCCCGGTTCCACCCGCAGAGCCATCCAATCTAAACTGCTTGGTGCTAGGAGACAATTGGAATGCAGGCGGGCTTCCCTGGCATCGATCTTGAACGTTGCTCTGGAGTCATTCCATATGGGATGTCTGGAGCTGCCAAACAGGTCTCAATTTTCCTGATCAGACTTCTCTCCTCACACTCCTGGCCCAGAAGCCCTCAAATTTGGCAATTCCGGACCCACAATGCAGGACTCTGCCTGCCCTCTAGAAAAAAAAAATATATATATTGTGACCCTCAGCCTGAGCAGAGTCCTCAAGTAATGCCTCTCAGCGGCTGGATGAAGAGACAGCATATTGGGCCTGCCATGATCCTAGGCCCCAATTTTTAACCACAGTTTGGGTTGTCCATTCACTCTTCCCCAGGGCTCTACTTTGGAATTCCTCTTTGGTTGAGACACTGAGGTAACAAACCTGAAAGGAGACCTCCCATCCCACAGCTTGACGAAAAACAATTGGGAACGGGTCAAATCCGCAGAGAGGAAGATTCGTCCACGGCCCATGAGGCCTCCCCACATTCCACGGCCATCGTTGATACAAAATCCAGAGACAAAGCCTGAGCAAGTGCCTCAGACTCGCTCTTTCTTCAATATCCTGAAGAATTCTTTACATGGTTTATAGATTGGACCTGCCATACCTACGTCCCCAAACCTAAGCTGAGTTTGTGTTTTCAGACTTCTGTCCTCAAAGTCCTGGGCCACACACCCTCCAGGCTGGGGCCCCTGGAGCCATATATATAGGACTGTGCCTACCCAATCCATGGGAATCTGCGCATTCCATTGTCCAAAATCGTACACATTAGGAGAACCATCCAAAGTACCCGAGGCCATCCCAATAATGTAGGTCTCCGGGGACAAACAAGGGCGGTCTGACACCAGCTGAGCATCTACCTCCAATTATACCATAGATGGATGTCCCTAGAGAAGAAGATTGAACCAGACAGGACCCTAGGCCATAATCGGATCCATTGCTTTGGTTTACAGTCATGTCTCATCAAAAGCCTGGATTCCAATACCAGAATAAGGGGCTTCCTGTGGCACCCATCAGAACAAATCTCGTCTCCACAAGGAAATTTGTGCATGGGAGCTATGTCAAAAGCTTAGGAGAATACTTCAGGGTCCCGGTGCCACCGCCCCATTCCAAGGCCTTCATGGACACAAACACACATTAGGCACCATCCTCAGGCAGTCCATTTCTTTTTTTTGTTTAAAGATTTTATTTATTTATAAGACAGACAGAGATCACAAGCAGCAGAGAGGCAGGCAGAGAGATAGAAGGAAGCAGGCCCGATATGAGGCTCGAAACCAGGACTCTGAGATCATGACCTGAGCCTAAGGAAGCGGCTTAACCCACTGAGCCACCCAGGAGCCGCAGGAAAGTCCATTTCAACTCAGCCACCCCGTTTGCCCCCGCAGAGCCATCCGACCTAAACTGTCTTGTTCCTAGGAGACAATTGGAATGCGAGGCGGGCTTCCCTGGCATCCATCCTCGAACGGTGCTCTGGAGTCATTCCATATGGGATGTCCTGGAGCTGCCCAACAGGTCTTAATTGTCCCGCAGAAGGAATCCTTGAAGGGGGCAGCCCCTTGAAGGGGGCAGCCCACAACTCCCAACGTGGGAAAACCTCCATGGCCTTTAGAACTGCTCCGTTCATGAAGAGGCAGTCATGCACAGAAACTCCAAACTGAGCCAACGTCTGATCCTCGCCGTGACTTCATACGCATGAGACATTGGGTCAGATCTGCAGGGGGTACCTGCTGTGGCCTCGGCCTGAAGTCCAAGTCTAGCTTGTGTTCTCAGACTTCTGTCCTCACACTCATGGCCTAGAAGCCCTCAAGTTTGTCAATTCCGGACCCACAATGCAGCACTCTGCCAGCCCTCTAAAAAAACATATCTTGCCTAATGAGCTGCCCAAGCACCTTAAATGAGTGTAAACCTACACGGCACTCGACTGTACCCAAATTATATAGTCTAACCTGGGCACTAATGCACCATCAGCACCAACTGAGCACGAACCTCCTGACCAAAACCCAGGCAGCTGACCGCACACTGAGCACATCAGAACCGCCATGGCCTTAGGTCAGTGTAGTTGAAAGCAGTGTTGCCAATGTTGCCCCGCCCATGCTCGCGGGCCACATAGGTTACACACACACTTAGGTCGTCATCTCTTCCCTACTGCGGTTTTCAGGCTTCAGAACCTAGACCTTATCTCAAACCACTGCCCAGGGTAAAAATGATCAAGAAATCAGAACTCTTTCCCCGTGGTAAGAAACCTTGTAATTGGCATGTTGTCCAAAGTTCAGTGTAGTTGAAATCAGTGTGGCCAATTAGGCCCCGCCGATGCTCGCGGGGCACATTGGTCACAAAGGCATATTGTGACCCTCAGGCTGAGCCCAGTCCTCAAGTAAGGCCTCTCAGTGTCTGGATGAAGTGACAGCATATTGGGCATGCCATGCCCCTAGGCCCCAATTTTTAACCATAGTTTGGGTTTTCCCTTCACTCTTCCCCAGGGCTCTGCTTGGAATTCCTCTTTTGTTGGGACACCTGAGGTAGCAAACCTGAAAGAGACCTCCCATCCCACAGATTGACGAAAAATATTTGGGACCGGGCCAAATCCACAAAGAGGGAGATTCGTCCATGGCCCATGAGGCCTCCCCATCTTCCACGGCCATCGTTGATACAATATCCAGAGACAAATGTCTGAACAAGCACCTCAGACTATCTCTTTCTTCATATCCTGAAGAATTCTTCTCATGGTTTGTAGATTGGGCCTGCCATACCTACCTCCCACAACCTAAGATGAGTTTGTGTTATCAGACTTCTGTCCCCAAAGTCCTGGGCCACACACCCTCCAGGCTGGGGCCCCTGGAGCCACACATTAGGACTGTGACTACCCAATCCATGGGAAGAAGATTGAACCAGACAGGACACTAGGCCATAATCGGATCCATTGCTTTGGTTTACAGGCATGTCTACTCAAAACCCTGGAAACCAATACCAGCAAAGGGGGTTTCCTGAGTCACCCATCAGAACAAATCTCGTCTTCACAAGGAAACTTGTGCATGGGAGCTAGTCAAATACTTAGGAGAATACTTCAGGGTCCCGGTGCCACCCCCCCATTCCAAGGCCCTCATGGACAAAAACACACATTAGGCCCCATTCTCAGGAAAGTCCATTTCAACTCAGCCACCCCGGTTGCTCCCGCAGAGCCATCCATTCTAAACTGTCTTTGTGCTAGGAGAAAATTGGAATGCGAGGCGGGCTTCCCTGGCATCCATCCCCGAACAGTGCTCTGGAGTCATTCCATATGTGATGTCCTGGAGCTGCCCAACAGGTCTCAATTGTCCCGCACATGAATCCTTGAAGGGGGCATCCCACAACTCCCAACGTGGAAAAACCTCCATGGCCTTGAGATTCCGCACCGTTCATGAAGGGGCTGTCATGCACAGAAACTCCAACCTGAGCCAACGTCTGATCCTCACCGTGACATCAGATGCATGAGATATAGGTTCAGATCTGCAGGGGGTACCAGCTTCCCCTCGGCCTGAAGCCCAAGTCTAACTTGTGTTCTCAGACTTCTGTCCTCACACTCCTAGGCAAGAATCCCTCAAGTTTTGCAATTCTGGACCCACAAGGCAAGACTCTGCCTGACCTCTTCAAAAAATTTTATTGCCTAATGAGCTGCCCAGGCACCTTAAATGAGGATAAACCTAAACGGCACTCCACTGCACCCAAATTATATAGTCTAAGCTGGGCACTAATGCACTGTCTGTCACCACCTGAACCCGAACCTCCTGACCAACACCCAGGTAGATGACCTCATACTGAGCACATCAACATGCCATGGCCTAAGGTCGTCATCTCTTCCCAACTGTGGTTATCAGGCTTCAGAACCTAGACCTTATCTCCAACCACTGCCCAGGGTTGATAATGATGCAGAAAGCAGAACTCTTTCCCCATGGCAAGAAACCTTGTGATTGGCATGTTGTCCAAAGTTCAGTGTAGTTGAAACCAGTGTGGCCCATGAGGCCCCGCTCATGCTCGAGGGCCACATACTTCAGGTTCCCGGTCCCACCGCCCCATTCCAAGGCCCTCATGGACACAAACACACATTAGGCCCCATCCTCAGGAAAGACCATTTCAACTCAGCCACCCTGGTTGCTCCCGCAGAGCCATCCGATCTCCACTGTCTTGTTGCGAGGAGACAATTGGAAAGCGAGGTGGGCTTCCTTGGCATTCATCCTCGAACGGTGCTCTGGCGTCATTCCATATGGGAGGTCCTGGAGCTGCCCAACAGGTCTCAATTGTCCCGCAGAAGGAATCCTTGAAGGGGGCATCCCACAACTCCCAACGTGGGAGAAACTCCATGGCCTTGAGATTCTGCTCCATTCATGAAGGTGCAGTCATGGACAGAAACTCCAAACTGAGCCAACGTCTCATCCTCGCCGTGACTTCCGATGCATGAGATATTGGTTCAGATCTGCAGGGGGTACCTGCCGTGCCCACAGCCTGAAGTCCAAGTCTAGCTTGTCTTCTCAGAATTCTGTCCTCACACACCTGGCCCAGAAGCCCTCAACTCTGGCAATTCCTGACCCACAATGCAGCACTGACAGCCCTCTCGAAAAATATTTTGCCTAATGAGCCTCCCAGGCACCTTAATGAGGATAAACCTACACGGCTCTGACTATACCCAAATTATATAGTCTAACCAGAACACTAATGCACTGTCTGACACAACCTGAGCCCGAACATCCTGACCAACACCCAGACAGCTGACCGCACACTGAGCACATCAGACCCGCCATGGCCTTAGGTCATCATCTCTTCCCAACTGCGGTTCAGGCTTCAGAACCTAGACTTTATATCCAACCTCTGCCCAGGGTTGAAAATGATGCAGAAATCAGAACTCCATCCCCATGGCAAGAGACCTTGTGATTGGCATGTTGTCCAAAGTTCAGTGTAGTTGAAACCAATGTGGCCAATGAGGCCCCGCCCAAGCTCGAGGGCCACATTGGTCACAAACACACATTCTGTCCCTCAGCCTAAGCCCAGTCCTCAAGTAAGGCCTATCAGCGGCTGGATGATGAGATAGCATATTGGGCCTGCCCTGCCCATAGGCCCCAATTTTTAACCATAGTTTGGGTTGTCCCTTCACTCTTTCCCAGGCCTCTGCTTAGGATTCATCTTTGGTTGGGACACCTGAGGTAACAAACCTGAAAGCAGACCTCCCATCCAACAGATTGACGAAAAACAATTGGGACCGGGCCAAATCCCAAGAGAGGAAGATTCATCCATGGCCCATGTGGCCTCCCCACATTCCACGGCAATCGTTGATACAAAATCCAGAGACAAAAGCCTGAGCAAGCGCCTCAGACTCGCTCTTTCTTCATATCCTGAAGAGTTCTTCCTACGGTTTGTAGATTGGGCCTGCCATACCTACGTCCCCAAACCTAAGCTAAGTTTGTGTTTTCAGAATTCTGTCCTCAAAGTCCTGGGCCACACACCCTCTAGGCTAGGGCCACTGGAGCCACACATGAGCACTGTGTGTACCCAATCTATGGGAATTCTGCCCATTCCATTGTCGAAAATCGCACAAATAAGGAGAACCCTCTATAGTCCCCGAGGCCATCCCAATTGTGTAAGTCTCCCAGGACAAACAAGGGCGGTCTCACACCAGCTGATCATCTACCTCCACTCATACCACAGATGGATGTCCCCAGAGAAGAAAATTGAACCAGACAGGACGCTAGGCCATAAACGGATCCATTGCTTTGGTTTACAGGCATGTCTCCTCAAAAGCTTGGATTCCAATACCAGCGTAGGGGGTTTCCTGAGGCACCCATTAGAACAAATCTCATCTCCACAAGGAAACTTGCGCATGGGAGCTATGTCCAAATCTTAGGAGAATACTTCAGGGTCCCGGTGCCCCCGCCCCATTCCAAGGCCCTCATGGACACAAACACACCTTAGACCCCAACCTCAGAAAGTCCATTACTTTTTTTTTTTAAGATTTTATTTATTTATTTGACAGTCATAGATCACAAGCAGGCATAGAGAGAGTAGGAAGCAGGCTCCCTGCTGAGCAGAGTGCCTGATATGAGGCTCGATCCTAGGACTCTGAGATCATGACCTGAGTCGAAAGAAGTGGCTTAACACACTGAGCCACCCAGGAGCCCCACGAAAGTCCCATTCAACTCAGTCACACCGGTAGCTCCCGCAGAACCATCCAATCTAAACTGTCTTGGTGCTAGATGACTATTGGAATGCGAGGCGGGCTTTCCTGGCATCCATCCTCGAACGGTGCTCCAGAATCATTCCATATGGGATGTCGTGGAGCTGCCCAACAGGTCTGAAATGTCCCGCCGAAAACATCCTTGAAGGGGGCATCCCACAACTTCCAACTTGGGAAAACCACCAAAGCCTTGATTTTCCGCTCCGTTCCTGAAGGGACAGTCATGCACAGAAACTCCAACATGAGCCAACGTCTAATCATCACCGTGACTTCAGAAGCATGAGATATTGGTTCAGTTTGGGTTGTCCCTTCACTCTTCCCCAGGGCTCTGCTTTGGAATTCCTCTTTGGTTGGGACACCTGAGGTAACAAACCTGAAAGGTGACTTCCCATCCCACAGATTGACGAATAACAATGGGGACCGCGCCAAATCCACAGAGAGGAAGATTCATCCATGGCCCATGAGGCCTCCCCACATTCCACGGCCATCGTTGATACAAAATCAAGAAATAGCCTGAGCAGGCGCCTCAGACTCGCACTTTCTTCATATCCTGAAGAGTTCTTTTCATGGTTTGTAGATTGGGCCTGCCATACCTACGTCCCAAACCTTGGCTGAGTTTGTGTTTTCAGTCTTCTGTCCTAGAAATCCTGGGCCACACACCCTCCAGGCTGGGCACCTGGAGCCACATATTAGGACTGTGCCTACACAATACATGGGAATTCTGCCCATTCCATTGTTCCAAATCGTACAAATTAGGAGAACCCTACAAAGTACCCGAGGACATCACAATTGTGTGGTCTCCCGGGACAAACAAGGGCCATCTGACACCAGCTGACCATCTACCTCCACTCATACCATAGATATATGTCCTCAGAGAAGAAGATTGAACCAGACAGGACACTAGGCCATAATCGGATCCATTGCTTTGGTTTACAGGCATGTCTCCTCAAAAGCCTGGATTCCAATACAAGCATAGGGGTTTTCCTGAGGCACCCATGAGAACAATTCTCGTCTCCATGGGAATCTTGTGCATGTAAGCTATGTCAAAAGCTTAGGAGAATACTTCAGGGTCCCAGTGACACCGCCCATTCCAAGGTCCTCATGGACACAAACACACATTAGGCCCCATCCTCAGGAACGTCCATTTCAACTCAGCCACCCCGGTTGCTCCCGCAGAGCCATCCGATTTCAAATGTCTTGTTGCAAGGAGACAATTGGAATGCGAGGCGGGCTTCCTTGGCATCCATATTCGAACTGTGCTCTGGAGTCATTCCATATGGGAAGTCCTGGAGCTGCCCAAAAGTTCTCAATTGTCCCGCAGAAGAAATCCTGGAAAGGGGCATCCCACAAGTCCCAACGTGTTGAAAACCTCCATGGTCGTGAGATTCAGCCATGTTCATGAAGGTGCAGTCATGCACAGAAACTCCAAACTGAGCCAACGTCTGATCCTCGCCGTGACTTCAGATGCATGAGATATTGGTTCAGAAATTCAGGGGGTACCTGCCCTGCCCTCGGCCTGAAGCTCAAGTCTAGCTTGTGTTCTCAGACTTCTGTCCTCACACTACTGGCCCAGAATTCCTCAAGTTTGGCAATTCTGGACCCACAATGCAGCACTCTGCCTACCCTCTAGAAAAAAATATATTGCCTAATGAGGTGCCCAGGCATCTTAAAGGAGGATAAAACTACAAGGCACTCGACTGTACCCAAATTATACAGTCTAACCTGGGCACTAATGCACTGTCTGACACAACCTGAGCCCGAACTTGCTGACCAACACCCAGGCAGCTGACCGCACACTGAGCACATCAGACCCGCCATGGACTTAGGTCGTCATCTCTTCCCAACTGCGGTTTTCAGGATCAAGAACCTAGACCTTATCTCCAACCACTGCCCAGGTTTGAAAATGATGCAGAAAGCAGAACTCCTTCCCAATGGCAAGAAACCTTGTGATTGGCATGTTGTCCAAAGTTCAGTGTAGTTGAAACCAGTGTGGCCCATGAGGCCCCGCCCATGCTCGCGGGCCACATTGGTCACAAACACACATTGTGACCCTCAGCCTGAGCCCAGTCCTCAAGTAAGGCCTCTCAGTGGCTGGATGAAGAGACAGCATATGGGGCCTGCCATGCCACTAGGCCCCAATTTTTAACCATAGTTTGGGTTGTCCCTTCACTCTTCCCCAGGTCTCTGCTTTGGAATTCCTCTTTGGTTCGGACACCTGAGGTAACATACCTGAAGGCAACATCCCAGCCCACAGATTTACGAAAAACAATTGGGACCGGGCAAAATTCACAGAGAGGAAGATTCGTCCATGGCCCATGAGGCCTCCTCACATTCGACGGCCTTCGTTGATACAAAATACAGAGACCATAGCCTGAGCAAGCGCCTCAGACTCGCTCTTTCTTCATATCCTGAAGAGTTCCTCTCATGGTTTGTAGATGGGGCCTGATATACCTACGTCCCCAAACCAAGCTGAGTTTGTGTTTTCAGACATCTGTCCTCAAAGTACTGGGCCACACACACTCCAGGCTGGGGCCACTGGAGCCACACATTAGGACTGTGCCTACCCCATGCCCATTCCATTGTATAATTTCGTACAAATTAGGAGAACCCTCCAAAGTCCCTAGGCCATCCCAATAGTGTAGGTCTCTGTGGACAAACAAGGGCGGTCTGACAACATAATCGGATCCATTGCTTTGGTTTATAGGCATGTCTCCTCAAAATCCTGGATTCCAATACCAGCATAGGGGGTTTCCTGAGGCACCCATCAGAAATAATCTCGTCTCCACGAAGAAACTTGTGCATGGGACCTATGTAGGTCATGAAGGGGCAGTCATGCACAGAAACTACAACCTGAGCCCGAACCTCCTGACCAACAACCAGGCAGCTGACCGCACACTGAGCACATCAGACCCACCATGGCCTTAGGTCATCATCTCTTCCCAACTGCGGTTTTCAGGATTCAGAACCTAGCTGAGTTTGTGTTTTCCGACCTCTGTCCTCAAAGTCCTGGGCAACACACCCTCCTGGCTGGGGCCCCAGGAGCCACATATTAGGACTGTGCCTACCCCATGCATGGGGATTCTGCCCATTCCATTGTCCAAAATTGTACAAATTAGGAGAACCCTCCAAAGTCCCCGAGGCCATCCCAATATGTAGGTGTCTGTGGACAAACAAGGGCGGTCTGACACCAGCTGAGCATCTACCTCCACTCATACCATAGATGGATGTCCCCAGAGAAGGATATGGTACCAGACAGGACCCTAGGCCATAATCGGATCCATTGCTTTGGTTTAAAGGCATGTCTCCTCAAAATCCTGGATTCCTATACCAGCATAGGGGCTTTCCTGAGGCACCCATCAGAAAAAATCTCGTCTCCACGAGGAAACTTGTGCATGGGACCTATGTCAAAATTTTAGGAGCATACTTCCGAGTCCCGGTGCCACCGCCCCATTCCAAGGTCCTCATGGAAACAAACACACATTAGGCCCCATGCTCGGGAACGTCCATTTCAACACAGCCGCCCCGATTGCTCAGTCAGAGCCATAGAACTCAACTGTCTTGTTGCTAGGAGACAATTGGAATGCGAGGCGGGCATCCCTGGCATCCATCCTCGAACGGTGCTCTGGAGTCATTCCATATGGGATGTTTTGGGGCTGCCCAACAGGTCTCAATTGTCCCGCAGAAGGAATCCTTGAAGGGGGCATCCCACAACTCCCAACGAGGCAAAACCTCCATAGCATTGAGATTCCTCTCCGTTCATGAAGGGCAGTCATGCACAGAAACTACAACCTGAGTCAACGTCTGATCCTGCCGTGACTTCAGATGCATGAGATATGGGTTCAGATGTGCAGGGGGTACCTGCCTTGCACTCGGCCTGACGCCCAAGTCTAGCTTGTGGTCTCAGACTTCTGTCCTCACACTACTGGCCCAGAAGCCCTCACGTTTGGCAATTCCGGACCCACAATGCAGTACTCTGCCTGCCCTCTAGAAAAAATATCTTGCTTAATGAGCTTCCCAGGCACCACAAGATGATCAACCTTCACGGAACTCGACTGTACCCAAATTATATAGTCTAACCTGGGCACTAATGCACTGTCTGACACAACCTGAGCCCAAAACTCCTAACCAACAACCAGGCAGCTGACCGCACACTGAGCACATCAGACCCACTATGGCCTTAAGTCATCATCTCTTCCCAACTGCGGTTTTCAGGCTTCCGAACCTAGACCTTATCTCCAACCACTTCCCAGGGTTGAAAATGATGCAGAAATCAGAACTCCTTCCCCATTGCAAGAGACCGTGTGATTGGCATGTTGTCCAAAGTTCAGTGTAGTTGAAACCAGTGTGGCCCATGAGGCTCGGACCCTGCTCGCGGGACACATTGGTCACAAACACACATTGTGACCCTCAGCCTGAGCCCAGTCCTCAAGTAAGGCCTCTCAGTGGCTGGATGAAGAGATAGCATATGGGGCCTGCCATGCCCCTAGGCCCCAAATTTTAACCATAGTTTGGGTTGTCCCTTCACTCTTCCCAGGGCTCTGTTTGGAATTCCTCTTTGGTTGGGACACCTGAGGTAACAAACCTGAAAGGAGACCTCCCATCCCACAGATTGACGAAAAACAATTGGGACCGGGCCAAATCCCAAGAGAGGAAGTTCGTCCATGGCCCATGAGGCCTCCCCTCATTCTATGGCCAACGTTGACACAAAATCCAGACACCAAAGCCTGAGCAAGCGCCTCAGACTCGCTCTTTCTTCGTATCCTGAAGATTTCTTCTCATGGTTTGTAGATTGGGCCTGCCATACCTACGTCCCCAAACCTAGGCTGCCTTTGTGTTTTCCGACCTCTGTCCTCAAAGTCCTGGGCCACACACCCTCCAGGCTGGGGCCTCTGGAGCCACACATTAGGACTGTACCTACCCCATGCATGGGGATTCTGCCCATTCCATTGTCCAAAATTGTACAAATTAGGAGAACCCTCCAAAGTCCCTGAGGCCATCCCAATATGTAGGTGTCTGTGGACAAACAAGGGCGGTCTGACACCAGCTGAGCATCTACCTCCACTCATACCATAGATGGATGTCCCCAGAGAAGGATATGGTACCAGACAGGACCCTAGGCCATAATCGGATCCATTGCTTTGGTTTAAAGGCATGTCTCCTCAAAATCCTGGATTCCTATACCAGCATAGGGGCTTTCCTGAGGCACCCATCAGAAAAAATCTCGTCTCCACGAGGAAACTTGTGCATGGGACCTATGTCAAAATCTTAGGAGAATAATTCAGAGTCCCGGTGCCACCGCCCCATTCCAAGGTCCTCATGGACACAAACACACATTAGGCACCATGCTCAGGAAAGTCCATATCAACTCAGCCAACCAGGTTGCTCCCGCACAGCCATCCGAACTCAACTGTCTTGTTGCTAGGAGACAATTGGAGAGCGAGGTGGGCTTCCCTGGAATCCATCCTCGAACGGTGCTCTGGAGTCATTCCATATGGCATGTTTTGGAGCTGCCCAACAGGTCTCAATTGTCCCGCAGAAGGAATCCTTGAAGGGGCCATCCCACAACTCCCAACGTGGGAAAAACTCCATGGCCTTGAGATTCCTCTCCGTTCATGAAGGGGCAGCATGCACAGAAACTACAACCTAGGCCAACGTCGGATCCTCGCCGTGACTTCAGATGCATGAGATATTGGTTCAGATGTGCAGGGGGTACCTGCCTTGCCCTCGGCCTGAAGCCCAAGTCTAGCTTGTGGTCTCAGACTTCTGTCCTCACACTGCTGGCCCAGAAGCCCTCACGTTTGGCAATTCCGGAACCACAATGCAGCACTCTACCTGCCCTCTAGAAAAAATATCTTGTCTAAGGAACTGCCCGGGTACCTCAAATAAGGATCAACATACACGGCAATCGACTGTATCCAAATTATATAGTCTAACCTGGGCAGTAATGCACTGTCGGACACAACCTGAGCCCGAAACTCCTGACCAACAACCAGGCAGCTGACCGCACACTGAGCACATCAGACCCACCATGGCCTTAGGTCATCATCTCTTCCCAACTGCAGTTTTCAGTCTTCTGAACCTAGACCTTATCTCCAACCACGGCCCAGGGTTGAAAATAATGCAGAAATCAGAACTCCTTCACCATGGCAAGAGACCTTGTGATTGGCATGTTGTCCAAAGTTCAGTGTAGATGAAACCGGTGTGGCCCATGAGGCCACGCCCACTCTCCCGGGCCACATTGGACACAAACACACATTGTGACCCTCAGCCTGAGCCCAGTTCTCAAGTAAGGCCTCTCAGTGGCTGGTGAAGAGACAGAATATGGGGCCTGACATGACCCTAGGCCCCAAATTTTAACCATAGTTTGGGTTGTCCCTTCACTCTTCCCCAGGGCTCTGCTTTGGAATTCCTCTTTGGTTGGGACACCTGAGGTTACAAACCTGAAAGGAGACCTCCCATCCCACAGATTGACGAAATACAATTAGGACCGGTCCAAATCCACAGAGAGGAAGAATCGTCCATGGCCCATGAAGTCTCCCCACATTCCACGGCCATCGTTGACACAAAATCCAGAGACCAAAGCCTGAGCAAGCGCCTCAGACTCGCTCTTTCTTCATATCCTGAAGAATTCTTCTCATGGTTTGTAGATTGGGCCTGCCAAACCTACGTCCCCAAACCTAAGCTGTGTCTGTGTTTTCAGACTTCTGTCCTCAAAGTCCTGGGCCACACACCCTCCAGGCTGGGGCCCCTGGAGCCACACATTAGGACTGTGCCTACCCAATCTATGGGAATTCTGCCCATTCCATTGTCCAAAATTGTACAAATTAGGAGAACCCTCCAAAGTCCCCGAGGCCATCCCAATATGTAGGTGTCTGTGGACAAACAAGGGCAGTCTGACACCAGCTGAGCATCTACCTCCACTCATACCATAGATATATGTCCTCAGAGAAGAAGATTGAACCAGACAGGACACTAGGCCATAATCGGATCCATTGCTTTGGTTTACAGGCATGTCTCCTCAAAAGCCTGGATTCCAATACAAGCATAGGGGTTTTCCTGAGGCACCCATGAGAACAATTCTCGTCTCCATGGGAAACTTGTGCATGTAAGCTATGTCAAAAGCTTAGGAGAGTACTTCAGGGTCCCGGTGCCACCGCCCCATTACAAGGTCCTCATGGACACAAACACACATTAGGCCCCATCCTCAGGAACGTCCATTTCAACTCACCACCCGGTTGCTCCCGCAGAGCCATCCGATTTCAAATGTCTTGTTGCAAGGAGACAATTGGAATGCGAGGCGGGCTTCCTTGGCATCCATATTCGAACTGTGCTCTGGAGTCATTCCATATGGGAAGTCCTGGAGCTGCCCAAAAGGTCTCAATTGTCCCGCAGAAGAAATCCTGGAAAGGGGCATCCCACAAGTCCCAACGTGTTGAAAACCTCCATGGTCGTGAGATTCAGCCATGTTCATGAAGGTGCAGTCATGCACAGAAACTCCAAACTGAGCCAACGTCTGATCCTCGCCGTGACTTCAGATGCATGAGATATTGGTTCAGAAATTCAGGGGGTACCTGCCCTGCCCTCGGCCTGAAGCTCAAGTCTAGCTTGTGTTCTCAGACTTCTGTCCTCACACTACTGGCCCAGAATTCCTCAAGTTTGGTAATTCTGGACCCACAATGCAGCACTCTGCCTACCCTCTAGAAAAAAATATATTGCCTAATGAGGTGCCCAGGCATCTTAAAGGAGGATAAAACTACAAGGCACTCGACTGTACCCAAATTATACAGTCTAACCTGGGCACTAATGCACTGTCTGACACAACCTGAGCCCGAACTTGCTGACCAACACCCAGGCAGCTGACCGCACACTGAGCACATCAGACCCGCCATGGACTTAGGTCGTCATCTCTTCCCAACTGCGGTTTTCAGGATCAAGAACCTAGACCTTATCTCCAACCACTGCCCAGGTTTGAAAATGATGCAGAAAGCAGAACTCCTTCCCAATGGCAAGAAACCTTGTGATTGGCATGTTGTCCAAAGTTCAGTGTAGTTGAAACCAGTGTGGCCCATGAGGCCCCGCCCATGCTCGCGGGCCACATTGGTCACAAACACACATTGTGACCCTCAGCCTGAGCCCAGTCCTCAAGTAAGGCCTCTCAGTGGCTGGATGAAGAGACAGCATATGGGGCCTGCCATGCCACTAGGCCCCAATTTTTAACCATAGTTTGGGTTGTCCCTTCACTCTTCCCCAAGTCTCTGCTTTGGAATTCCTCTTTGGTTCGGACACCTGAGGTAACATACCTGAAGGCAACATCCCAGCCCACAGATTTACGAAAAACAATTGGGACCGGGCAAAATTCACAGAGAGGAAGATTCGTCCATGGCCCATGAGGCCTCCTCACATTCGACGGCCTTCGTTGATACAAAATACAGAGACCATAGCCTGAGCAAGCGCCTCAGACTCGCTCTTTCTTCATATCCTGAAGAGTTCCTCTCATGGTTTGTAGATGGGGCCTGATATACCTACGTCCCCAAACCAAGCTGAGTTTGTGTTTTCAGACATCTGTCCTCAAAGTACTGGGCCACACACACTCCAGGCTGGGGCCACTGGAGCCACACATTAGGACTGTGCCTACCCCATGCCCATTCCATTGTATAATTTCGTACAAATTAGGAGAACCCTCCAAAGTCCCTAGGCCATCCCAATAGTGTAGGTCTCTGTGGACAAACAAGGGCGGTCTGACAACATAATCGGATCCATTGCTTTGGTTTATAGGCATGTCTCCTCAAAATCCTGGATTCCAATACCAGCATAGGGGGTTTCCTGAGGCACCCATCAGAAATAATATCGTCTCCACGAAGAAACTTGTGCATGGGACCTATGTAGGTCATGAAGGGGCAGTCATGCACAGAAACTACAACCTGAGCCCGAACCTCCTGACCAACAACCAGGCAGCTGACCGCACACTGAGCACATCAGACCCACCATGGCCTTAGGTCATCATCTCTTCCCAACTGCGGTTTTCAGGATTCAGAACCTAGCTGAGTTTGTGTTTTCCGACCTCTGTCCTCAAAGTCCTGGGCAACACACCCTCCTGGCTGGGGCCCCAGGAGCCACATATTAGGACTGTGCCTACCCCATGCATGGGGATTCTGCCCATTCCATTGTCCAAAATTGTACAAATTAGGAGAACCCTCCAAAGTCCCCGAGGCCATCCCAATATGTAGGTGTCTGTGGACAAACAAGGGCGGTCTGACACCAGCTGAGCATCTACCTCCACTCATACCATAGATGGATGTCCCCAGAGAAGGATATGGTACCAGACAGGACCCTAGGCCATAATCGGATCCATTGCTTTGGTTTAAAGGCATGTCTCCTCAAAATCCTGGATTCCTATACCAGCATAGGGGCTTTCCTGAGGCACCCATCAGAAAAAATCTCGTCTCCACGAGGAAACTTGTGCATGGGACCTATGTCAAAATTTTAGGAGCATATTTCCGAGTCCCGGTGCCACCGCCCCATTCCAAGGTCCTCATGGAAACAAACACACATTAGGCCCCATGCTCGGGAACGTCCATTTCAACACAGCCGCCCCGATTGCTCAGTCAGAGCCATAGAACTCAACTGTCTTGTTGCTAGGAGACAATTGGAATGCGAGGCGGGCATCCCTGGCATCCATCCTCGAACGGTGCTCTGGAGTCATTCCATATGGGATGTTTTGGGGCTGCCCAACAGGTCTCAATTGTCCCGCAGAAGGAATCCTTGAAGGGGGCATCCCACAACTCCCAACGAGGCAAAACCTCCATGGCATTGAGATTCCTCTCCGTTCATTAAGGGCAGTCATGCACAGAAACTACAACCCGAGCCAACGTCTGATCCTGCCGTGACTTCAGATGCATGAGATATGGGTTCAGATGTGCAGGGGGTACCTGCCTTGCACTCGGCCTGACGCCCAAGTCTAGCTTGTGGTCTCAGACTTCTGTCCTCACACTACTGGCCCAGAAGCCCTCACGTTTGGCAATTCCGGACCCACAATGCAGTACTCTGCCTGCCCTCTAGAAAAAATATCTTGCCTAATGAGCTTCCCAGGCACCACAAGATGATCAACCTTCACGGAACTCGACTGTACCCAAATTATATAGTCTAACCTGGGCACTAATGCACTGTCTGACACAACCTGAGCCCAAAACTCCTAACCAACAACCAGGCAGCTGACCGCACACTGAGCACATCAGACCCACTATGGCCTTAAGTCATCATCTCTTCCCAACTGCGGTTTTCAGGCTTCCGAACCTAGACCTTATCTCCAACCACTTCCCAGGGTTGAAAATGATGCAGAAATCAGAACTCCTTCCCCATTGCAAGAGACCGTGTGATTGGCATGTTGTCCAAAGTTCAGTGTAGTTGAAACCAGTGTGGCCCATGAGGCTCAAACCCTGCTCGCGGGACACATTGGTCACAAACACACATTGTGACCCTCAGCCTGAGCCCAGTCCTCAAGTAAGGCCTCTCAGTGGCTGGATGAAGAGATAGCATATGGGGCCTGCCATGCCCCTAGGCCCCAAATTTTAACCATAGTTTGGGTTGTCCCTTCACTCTTCCCAGGGCTCTGTTTGGAATTCCTCTTTGGTTGGGACACCTGAGGTAACAAACCTGAAAGGAGACCTCCCATCCCACAGATTGACGAAAAACAATTGGGACCGGGCCAAATCCCAAGAGAGGAAGTTCGTCCATGGCCCATGAGGCCTCCCCTCATTCTATGGCCATCGTTGACACAAAATCCAGACACCAAAGCCTGAGCAAGCGCCTCAGACTCGCTCTTTCTTCGTATCCTGAAGATTTCTTCTCATGGTTTGTAGATTGGGCCTGCCATACCTACGTCCCCAAACCTAGGCTGCCTTTGTGTTTTCCGACCTCTGTCCTCAAAGTCCTGGGCCACACACCCTCCAGGCTGGGGCCTCTGGAGCCACACATTAGGACTGTACCTACCCCATGCATGGGGATTCTGCCCATTCCATTGTCCAAAATTGTACAAATTAGGAGAACCCTCCAAAGTCCCCGAGGCCATCCCAATATGTAGGTGTCTGTGGACAAACAAGGGCGGTCTGACACCAGCTGAGCATCTACCTCCACTCATACCATAGATGGATGTCCCCAGAGAAGGATATGGTACCAGACAGGACCCTAGGCCATAATCGGATCCATTGCTTTGGTTTAAAGGCATGTCTCCTCAAAATCCTGGATTCCTATACCAGCATAGGGGCTTTCCTGAGGCACCCATCAGAAAAAATCTCGTCTCCACGAGGAAACTTGTGCATGGGACCTATGTCAAAATCTTAGGAGAATAATTCAGAGTCCCGGTGCCACCGCCCCATTCCAAGGTCCTCATGGACACAAACACACATTAGGCACCATGCTCAGGAAAGTCCATATCAACTCAGCCAACCAGGTTGCTCCCGCACAGCCATCCGAACTCAACTGTCTTGTTGCTAGGAGACAATTGGAGAGCGAGGTGGGCTTCCCTGGAATCCATCCTCGAACGGTGCTCTGGAGTCATTCCATATGGCATGTTTTGGAGCTGCCCAACAGGTCTCAATTGTCCCGCAGAAGGAATCCTTGAAGGGGCCATCCCACAACTCCCAACGTGGGAAAAACTCCATGGCCTTGAGATTCCTCTCCGTTCATGAAGGGGCAGCATGCACAGAAACTACAACCTAGGCCAACGTCGGATCCTCGCCGTGACTTCAGATGCATGAGATATTGGTTCAGATGTGCAGGGGGTACCTGCCTTGCCCTCGGCCTGAAGCCCAAGTCTAGCTTGTGGTCTCAGACTTCTGTCCTCACACTGCTGGCCCAGAAGCCCTCACGTTTGGCAATTCCGGAACCACAATGCAGCACTCTACCTGCCCTCTAGAAAAAATATCTTGTCTAAGGAACTGCCCGGGTACCTCAAATAAGGATCAACATACACGGCAATCGACTGTATCCAAATTATATAGTCTAACCTGGGCAGTAATGCACTGTCGGACACAACCTGAGCCCGAAACTCCTGACCAACAACCAGGCAGCTGACCGCACACTGAGCACATCAGACCCACCATGGCCTTAGGTCATCATCTCTTCCCAACTGCAGTTTTCAGTCTTCTGAACCTAGACCTTATCTCCAACCACGGCCCAGGGTTGAAAATAATGCAGAAATCAGAACTCCTTCACCATGGCAAGAGACCTTGTGATTGGCATGTTGTCCAAAGTTCAGTGTAGATGAAACTGGTGTGGCCCATGAGGCCACGCCCACTCTCCCGGGCCACATTGGACACAAACACACATTGTGACCCTCAGCCTGAGCCCAGTTCTCAAGTAAGGCCTCTCAGTGGCTGGTGAAGAGACAGCATATGGGGCCTGACATGCCCCTAGGCCCCAAATTTTAACCATAGTTTGGGTTGTCCCTTCACTCTTCCCCAGGGCTCTGCTTTGGAATTCCTCTTTGGTTGGGACACCTGAGGTTACAAACCTGAAAGGAGACCTCCCATCCCACAGATTGACGAAATACAATTAGGACCGGTCCAAATCCACAGAGAGGAAGAACCGTCCATGGCCCATGAAGTCTCCCCACATTCCACGGCCATCGTTGACACAAAATCCAGAGACCAAAGCCTGAGCAAGCGCCTCAGACTGGCTCTTTCTTCATATCCTGAAGAATTCTTCTCATGGTTTGTAGATTGGGCCTGCCAAACCTACGTCCCCAAACCTAAGCTGTGTCTGTGTTTTCAGACTTCTGTCCTCAAAGTCCTGGGCCACACACCCTCCAGGCTGGGGCCCCTGGAGCCACACATTAGGACTGTGCCTACACAATCTATGGGAATTCTGCCCATTCCATTGTCCAAAATTGTACAAATTAGGAGAACCCTCCAAAGTCCCCGAGGCCATCCCAATATGTAGGTGTCTGTGGACAAACAAGGGCAGTCTGACACCAGCTGAGCATCTACCTCCACTCATACCATAGATATATGTCCCCAGAAAAGGAGATGGAAACAAACAGGACCCTAGGCCATAATCGGATCCACTTCTTTGGTTTACACGCATGTCTCCTCAAAATCCTGGATTCTAATACCAGCATAGGGTGTTTCCTGAGGCACCCATCAGAAAAAATCTCGTCACCACGAGGAAACTTGTGCATGGGACCTATGTCAAAATCTTAGGAGCATACTTCCGAGTCCCGGTGCCACCGCCCCATTCCAAGGTCCTCATGGAAACAAACACACATTAGGCCCCATGCTCGGGAACGTCCATTTCAACACAGCCACCCCGGTGTCTCCCGCAGAGCCATCCGATCTCAACTGTCTTGTTGCTAGGAGACAATTGGAATGCGAGGCGGGCTTCCCTGGCATCCATCCTCGAACAGTGCTCTGGAGTCATTCCTTATGGGATATTTTGGAGCTGCCAAACAGGTCTCAATTGTCCCGCAGAAGGAATCCTTGAAGGGGGCATCCCACAACTCCCAACGTGGGAAACCTCCATGGCCTTGAGATTCCTCTCCATTCATGAAGGGGCAGTTATGCACAGAAACTACAACCTGAGCCATAGTCTGATCCTCGCCGTGACATCAGATGCATGAGATATTGGTTCAGATGTGCAGGGGGTACCTGCCTTGCCCTCGGGACTGAAGCCCAAGTCTAGCTTGTGGTCTCAGACTTCTGTCATCACACTACTGGCCCAGAAGCCCTCAAGTTTGGCAATTACGGACCCACAATGCAGCACTCTGCCTGCCCTCTAGAAAAAATATCTTGCCTAATGAGCTGCCCAGGCACCTCAAATGAGGATCAACCTACACGGCACTCGACTCTACCCAAATTACATAGTCTAACCTGGTCACTAATGCACTGTCTGACACAACCTGAGCCTAAAACTCCTGACCAACAACCAGGCAGCTGGCCGCACACTGAGCACATCAGAACCACCATGGCTTTAGGTCATCATCTCTTCCCAACTGCGGATTTCAGGCTTCAGAACCTAGACCTTATCTCCATCCACTGCCCAGGGTTGAAAATGATGCAGAATCAGAACTCCTTCACCATGGCAAGAGACCTTGTGATTGGCATGTTGTCCAAAGTACAGTGTAGTTGAAACCAGTGTGGCCCATGAGGCCCCGCCCAAGCTCGCGGGCCACATTGGTCACAAGCACACATTGTGAACCTCTGCCCTAGCCCAGTCCTCAAGTAAGACCTCTCAGTGGCTGGATGAAGGGACAGCATATGGGGCCTGCCATGCCCCTAGGCCCCAAATTTTAACCATAGTTTGGGTTGTCCCTTCACTCTTCCCCAGGGCTCTGCTTTGGAATTCCTCTTTGCTTGGGACACCTGAGGTAACAAACCTGAAAGGAGACCTTCCATCCCACAGATTGACGAAAAACAATTAGGCCGATCCAAATCCACAGAGAGGAAGATTCGTCCATGGCCCATGAGCCTCCCCACATTCCACGGCCATCCTTGACACAAAATCCAGAGACCAAAGCCTGAGCAAGCGCCTCAGACTCGCTCTTTCTTCGTATCCTGAAGATTTCTTCTCATGGTTTGTAGATTGGGCCTGCCATACCTACGTCCCCAAACCTAAGCTGCGTTTGTGTTTTCCGACTTCTGTCCTCACAGTCCTGGGCCACACACCCTCCAGGGTCTGGCCACTGGTGCCACACATTAGGACTGTGCCTACCCCATGCATGGGATTTCTGCCCATTCCATTGTCCAAAATTGTACAAATTAGGAGAACCCTCCAAAGTCCCCGAGGCCATCCCAATAATGTAGGTCTCTGTGAACAAAGAAGGGCGGTCTGACACCAGCTGAGCATCTACCTCCACTCATACCATAGATGGATGTCCCCAGAGAAGGAGATGGAACCAGACAGGACCCTAGGCCATAATCGGATCCATTGCTTTGGTTTACAGGCATGTCTCCTCAAAAGCCTGGATACCAATACCAGCATAGGGGGTTTCCTGAGGCACCCATCAGAAAACATCTCGTCTCCACGAGGAAACTTGTGCATGGGACCTATGTCAAAATCTTAGGAGAATACTTCAGAGTCCCAGTGCCACAGCCCCATTCCAAGGTCCTCATGGACACAAACACATATTAGGCCCCATGCTCGGGAACGTCCATTTGAACTCAGCCACCCCGGTTGCTCCCGCAGAGCCATCCGATCTCCACTGTCTTGTTGCTAGGAGACAATTGGAATGCGAGGCGGGCTTCCCTGGAATCCATCCTCGAACGGTACTCTGGGTCATTTCATATGGGATGTTTTGGAGCTGCCAAACAGATCTCAATTGTCCCGCAGAAGGAATCCTTGAAGGGGGCATCCCACAACTCCCAACGTGGGAAAACCTCCATGGCCTTGAGATTCCTCTCCGTTCATGCAGGGGCAGTCATGCACAGAAACTACAACCTGAGCCAACGTCTGATCTTTGCCATGACATCAGATGCATGAGATATTGGTTCAGATGTGCAGGGGGTACCTGCCTTGCCCTCGGGCCTGAAGCCCAAGTCTAGTTGTGGTCTCAGACTTCTGTCCACATCTGTCTATGGGTCTGAGTGCAGGTAGGTGCTCAGTTGGGCTCAGATTGCCCCTGTTTTTCCTGGGAAGCCACCACTATTGAGATGGATCAGGGACTTCGGAGGTTTATCCTATTAGAAGGGTTGTGGCCATTGGAATGGGCACACACAATTCCCTAGGAGAGGGCAAGTACAGTCCTCAGGTTTGGCTCCAGGGGCCTGAGCCTGTAGGTTTTGTAGGCCAGGGCTGTTTGGACAGTTGTCTGAAAACACAAACTCGGCTTATGTTTCGGGTCATAGGTATGGCAGGACTGATCTACAGACCATGAAGAGAACACTTCGGGATTTGAAAGAAGGGTGAGTGCGAGGCTCCTGCTCAAGTTTTTGTCTCTGGATATCGTGTCACTCATGGTCGTGAAATTTCGGGGGACTTCATGGGAAATGGACGAGTCTTACTCTCTTGTGGTTTGGCCCCGTCCAAAGAGTTTGGGGGCATTCTATGGGCTGGAAGAAGTCCGTTTTTTGTTGTTGTTGTTGTTGTTGTTTTCTTTTTTAACCTCAGGTGTCCCACCAAATGAGGGATTCCAGAGTAGAGCCCTGGGGAGGGGCGACTGGACAATCAGAAATCTGGTTAAAAATTGGGGCCTAGGGACATGTCAAGCCCATTATGACATCTAATGGTCCAGCAACTGAGAGGACTTACTAGAGGACAGGACTCATGCTGAGGGTCACAATGCGTGTGTATGCCCTCGTCGCACTCAATAATGGGCGGGGCCTCAGGGTGAATGCTGGTTTCTCCTACACTGAACGTTAGACAACGTGCCAACCACAAGGTTTCTTACCATGGGTAAGGAGGAGTTCTGATTTCTGCATCACACTCACCCCTGGGCAGTGCTCGGAGATAAGGTCTCGGTTCTGAAGCCTGAAAACTGAGGTAGGGAAGAGATGATGACCTAAGGCCATGGCGGGTTTTATGGGCTCAGTGTGCGGTCAGCTTTCTGGGTGTTGGTCAGGAGGTCCGGGTTCAGGTTGTGTTCGACAGTGCATTAGTGCCCAGGATAGACTATATAATTTGGGTAAAGTCGAGTGCTGTGTAGGTTGATCCTCATTTAATGTTCCTGGGGAGCTCATGAGGCAATAATTTTTTTTCTAGAGGGCAGGCAGAGTGCTGCATAGTGGGTCCGGAATTGCCAAACTTGAGGGCTTCGGGGCCAGGAATGTGAGGACGGAAGTCTGAGAATACAAGCTAGACTTGGGTTTCAGGGCGAGGGCACGGCAGGTACCCCCTGCAGTGTGACCCAATATCTCATGCATCTGAAGTCAGGGCGAGGATCAGACGTTGGCTCAGGTTGGAGTTTCTGTGCATGACGGCCGCTTCATGTAGGGAGCGGAATCTCGAGGCCATTGAGGTTTTCCCACGTTGGGAGTTGTGGGATGCCCCCTTCAAGGATTCCTTCTGCAGGACAATTGAGACCTGTTGGACGTCTCCAGGACATCCCATATGGAATGACTCCAGTGCACCGTTCGCGGATGGATGCCTGTGAAGCCTGCCTCGCATTCCAATTGTCTCCTAGCAACAAGACAGTTTAGATCTGATGGCTCTCCCGGAGCAACCGGGGTGGCTGAGTTGAAATGGACTTTCCTGATCATGGGTCCTAATGTGTTTTTGTGTCCATGAGGGCCTTGGAATGGGGCGTTGGCACCGGGACCCTGAAGTACTCTCCTAAGCTTTGGACATGGCTCCCATGCACAGGTTTCCTTGTGGAGACGAGATGAGTTCTGATGGGTGCCTCAGGAAAACCCCTAAGCTCGTATTGGAATCAGGCTTTTGAGGACACATGCCTGTAACCCAAAGCAATGGATCCTATTATGGCCTAGGGTCCTGTCTGGTTCAATCTTCTTCTCTGGGGACATCCATCTATGGTATGAGTGGAGGTCGATTATCAGCTGTTGTCAGACAGCCCTTTTTTGTTCCGGGCGACCTACACTATTGCGATGGCCTCAAGGACTTTGGAGGTTTCTCCTAATTTGTACGATTTTGGACCATGGAATGGGCAGAATTCCCATGGATTGGTAGGCACAGTCCTAATGTGTACTCCAGGGTGTGTGGCCCAAGACTTTGAGGACAGAAGTCTGAAAACACAAACTCAGCTTAGGTTTGGGGACGTAGTTATGGCAGGCACGATCTATAAGCTATGAGAAGAACTCTTCAGGATATGAAGAAAGTGCGAGTCTGCGGCGCTTGCTCAGGCTTTTGTCTCTGGATTTTGTATCAGCGATGGCCGTGGAATGTCGGGGAGGCCTCCTGGGCCATGGACGAATCTTCCTCTCTGAGGATTTGGCCCGATTCCCAATTGCTTTTCGTCAATCTGTGGGATGTGAGGAGTCATTTCAGTTTTGTTACCTCAGGTGTCCCTCCAAAAGAGGAATTCCAAAGCAAAGCCGTGGGGAATTCTGAAGGGACAACCCGAACTATGGTTAAAAATTGAGGCCTAGGGGCATGGCAAGCCCAATATGCTATCTTTTCATCTAGCCACTGAGTGGCCTTACTTGAGGACTGACTCAGCCTGAGGGTCACAATGTGTGTTTGTGACCAATGTGGCCCGCGAGCATGGGCGGGGCCTCATGGGCCACACTGGTTTCAACTACACTGAACGTTGGACAACATGCCAACCACAAGGTTTCTTGCCATGGGGAAGGAGATCCGATTTCTGTATCACCTTCAACCCTGGGCAGTGATTGGAGATAAGGTCTAGGTTCTGAAACCTGAAAACCGAGTTTGGGAAGAGATGACGACCTAATGCCATGGTGGCTCCATGTGCTCAGTGTGCGGCCAGCTGTCAGGGAGGGGCCAGGGGTCCAGGCTCAGACTGTGTCAGAAAGGGCATTAGTGCCCTGGTCAGCCTATGTATTTGGGGTACAGCCAAGGTCGGTGCAGGTTGATCCTCATTTGGGGTTACTAGGTAGCCCCAGAGGACAATGTTTTTCTTCTGTAGGGCAGGCAGAGTGCTGCATTGTAGTTCTGGATTGCCAAACTGGAGGGCTTGTGGGCCAGGAGTCTGACGACAAAATTCTGAGAACACAAGCTAGGCTTAGGTTACTGGGTGAGGCCATGGCAGGCACAATCTACAGACCTGAATCGAGATCTCGTGCATCTGAAGTCAGGGCGAGGATCAGACGATCGCTCAGGTTGGAGTTTCTGTCCCTGATGGCCCCTTCATGAATGTGGGGGCATCACGAGGCCATGGTGGTTTTCCCACGATGGGAGTTATGAGAAGCTCCAAACTGCAGAGAGTCTTCTGCAGGACAATTGAGACCTGTTGTTTGGGTCCAGGCCAATGATTCTGTGCAGGGTTCTAAGGATGGATGGCTGGGTAGCCCACCTCGCATTCCAATTGTCTCCTAGCAACAAGAGAGTTTAGATGCTGGATCTTGTCGAGCAACCGAGGAGGCTGAGTTGAAATGGTCTCGCCTGTGGATGGCTCCTAATGTGCTTTTGTGTCTATGCAGACCTTGGAATGAAGCAGTGGCACTGGGGCCCTGATCGTTCTCCTAAATAGATGCTTTGACACAGCTCCAACGTGCAAGTTTCCCATGTGTAGATGAGATGTTTTCTGATGGCTGAGTCAAGAAACAGCCATATGCTGGTTTTGAAAACCAGGCCTCTGAGGAGAGATGCCTGGAAACCAAAGCAATGGATCTGATTAGTGCCTAGGTTCCAGTTCTTTCCTTTGGACCTCTGGGGACATCTGTCTATTGGTCTGAGTGTAGATAAGTGCTCAGATGGCCTCAGATTGCCCCTGATTTTCCTGGGAAGCCACCACTAGTGAGATGGATGAGGGACGTTGGCGGTTTTTCCTATTAGAAGTGTTTTGGCCATCAGAATGGGCACACACAATCCCCTTGGAGAGGGCAAGTATAGTCCTCAGGTTTGGCTCCAGGGACCTGAGCCTGTAGGTTGTGTAGGCCAGGGCTGTTTGGACAGTTGTCTGAAAATACAAACTCGGCTTATGTTTCGGGTCATAGGTATGGCAGGACTGATCTACAGACTTGAGGAGAACTCTTCGTGATTTGAGAAAAGGGCGAGTGTGAGGCTCTTGAGCAAGTTTTTGTCTCTGGATATAGTGTCAATCATGGTGGTGAAATTTCTGCGTGACTTCATGGGAAATGGTCGAGTCTTACTCTCTGGTGGTTTGGCCCTGTACAAAGAGTTTGTGGTCATACTTTGGGATGGAAGAAGTCCGTTATTATGTTGTTGTTGCTTTCTTTTTTAACCTCAGGTGTCCCACCAAATGAGGGATTCCAGAGTAGAGCCCTGGGTAGGGACGACTGGACAATCAGAAATCGGGTTAAAAATTGGGGCCTAGGGACATGTCAAGCCCATTATGATATCTAATGGTCCAGCCACTGAGAGGACTTACTAGAGGACAGAACTCATGCTGAGGGTCACAATGCGTGTTTATGCCCTCGTCGCACTCAAAATGGGTGGGGCATCAGGGTGAATGCTGGTTTCTCCTCTACTGAACGTTGGACAACGTGCCAACCACAAGGTTTCTTGCCATGGGTAAGGAGGAGTTCTGATTTCTGCATCACACTCACCCCTGGGCAGTGATTGGAGATAAGGTCTCGTTTTGAAGCCTGAACTGAGGTAGGGAAGAGAAGGGGACCTAAGGCCATGGCAGGTCTGATGTGCTCACTGTGCGGTCAGCTGCCTGATGTTGGTCCGGAGGTTCGGGCTCAGGTTTTGTCAGAGAGTGCATTAGTGCTCTGGTTAGACTATATAATTTGGGTACAGTCGAGTGCCGTGTAGGTTTATCCTCATTTGAGGTGCCTGGGCAGCTCATTAGGCAAGATATTTTTTCTAGAGGGCTGGCAGAGTGCTGCATTGTGGGTCCGGAATTGCCAAACCTGAGGTCTCCTGGGCCAATAGTGTGAGGACAGAAGTCTTAGAACACAAGCTAGACTTGGGCTTCAGGCCGATGGCACGGCAGTTACCCCCTGCAGATCTGAACCAATATCTCATGCATCTGAATTCACGGCGAGGATCAGACGTTGGCTCAGGTTGGATTTTCTGTGCATGACTGCCCCTTCATGAACGGACCGGAATCTCAAGGCCATGGAGGTTTTCCCACGTTGGGAGTTGTGGGATTCCCCCTTCATGGATTCCTTCTGAGGGACAATTGAGACTTGTTGGGCAGCTCCAGGACATCCCATAAGGAATGACTCCAGATCACCATTGGAGGATGGATGCCAGGGAAGCCCGCCTCGCATTCCAATTGTCTTTTAGCAACAAGACAGGTGAGATCGGATGGCTATGCTGGAGCAACCGGGGTGGCTGAGTTGAAATGGATTTTTCCTCAGAATGGAGCCTAAGGTGTGTTTGTGTCCATGAGGGCCTTGGAGGATGGATGCCAAGGAAGACCGCCTCGCATTCCAATTGTCTCCTAGCAACCAGACAGTTGAGATCGAATGGCCTGCGGGAGCAACCTTGGTGGCTGAGTTGAAATGGACTTTCCTGAGGATGGGGCCTAATGTGTTTTTGTGTCCATGAGGGCGTTGGAATGGGGGGGTGGCACCGGGACCCTGAAGTATTCTCCTAACCTTTGGACATAGCTCCCAAGCACTAGTTTCCTTGTGAAGACGATTTTTGTTCTGATGGGTGCCTCAGGAAACCCCCTTTGCTGGTATTGGAATCCGGGATTTTGAGGAGACATGCCTGTAAACCAAATAATGGATCCGATTATGGCTTAGGGTCCTGTCTGGTTCAATCTTGTTCTCTGGGGACATCCATCTATGGTATGAATGGAGGTAGATGCTCAGCTGGTGGCAGACCACCCTTGTTTGTCCCTGGAGACTTACACTATTGGGATGGCTTCCGGGATGTTGGAGTGTTCTCCTAATTTGTATGATTTTGGACAATGGTATGGGCAGAATTCCCATGGATTGGGTAGGCACAGTCCTAATGTGTGGCTCCAGGGGCCCCAGCCCGGAGGGTGTGCGGCCCAGGACTTTGAGGACAGAAGTCTGAAAACACAAACTCAGCTAAGGTTTTGGGACGTAGGTATGGGAGGCCCAATCTACAAACCATGAGAAGTACCCCTCAGGATATGAAGAAAGAGCGAGTCTGAGGCACTTGCTCAGGCTTTTGTCTCTGGATTTTGTATCAACAATGGCTGTAGAATGTGGGGAGGCCTCATGGGATATGGACGAATCTTCCTCTCTGTGGATTTGGCCCGGTCCCAATAGTTTTTCTTCAATTGTCGGATGGGAGGTCTCCTTTCAGGTTTATTACCTCAGGTGTCCGAACAAAATAGGAATTCCAAAGCAGAGCCCTGGGGAAGAGTGAAGGGACAACCCAAACTATGGTTAAAAATTGGGGCCTAGGTGCATGGCAGGCACAATATGCTGTCTCTTCATCCAGCCACTGAGAGGCCTTACTTGAGGACTGGGCTCATGCTGAGGGTCACAATGTGTGTTTGTGACCAATGTGGCCCGCGAGCATGGGCGGGGCCTCATGGGCCACACTGGTTTCAACTACACTGGACTTTGGACAACCTGCCAAAGACAAGGTCTCTGGCCATGGGGAATGTGTTCTGATATCTGCATCATTTTCAACCCTGGGCAGTGGTTGGAGATAAGGTCTAGGTTCTGAAGCCTGAAAAACCGAAGTTGGGAAGAGATGACGACCTAAGGCCATGGCGGGTCTGATATGCTCAGTGTGCGGTCAGCTGCCTGGGTGTTGGTCAGGAGGTTCGGGCTCAGGTTGTGTCAGTCAGTGCATTAGTCCCAGGTTAGACTATATGATTTGGGTACAGTCGAGTGCCGTATAGGTTTATCCTCATTTGAGGTGCCTGGGGAGCTCAATAGGCAAGATATTTTTTCTAGAGGGCAGGCAGAGTGCTGCACTTTGGTTCCAGAATTGCCAAACTTGAGGGCTTCTGGGCCAGGAGTGTGAGGACAGAAGTCTGAGAACACAAGCTAGACTTGGGCTTCAGGCCGAGGGCACGGCAGGTACCTCCTGCAGATCTGAACCAATATTTCATGCATCTGAAGTCACGGCGAGGATCAGACGTTGGCTCGGGTTGGAGTTTCTGTGCATGACTGCCCCTTCATGAACGGAGCGGAATCTCAAGGCCATGGAGGTTTTCCCACGTTGGGAGTTGTGGGATGCCCCCTTCAAGGATTCCTTCTGCGGACAATTGAGACCTGTTGGTCAGCTCCAGGACATCCCATATGGAATGACTCCAGAGCACCGTTCGAGGATCGATGCCAGGGAATCCCGCCTCGCATTCCAATTTTCTCCCAGCGACAAGACAGTTGAGTTTTGATGGCTCTGCGGGAGCAATCGGGGCGGCTGTGTTGAAATGGACTTTCCCGAGGTTGGGGCCTAATGTGTGTTTGTGTCCATGAGGGCCTTGGAATGGGGCAGTGACACCGGGACCCTGAAGTATTCTCCTAAGCTTTTGACATAGGTCCCATGCACAAGTTTCCTTGTGGAAACGAGATTTGTTCTGATGGGTGCCTCAGGAAACCCCCTATGCTGGTCTTGGAATCCAGGCTTTTGAGGAGACAGGTCTGTAAACCAAAGCAATGGATCCGAATATGGCCTAGGGTCCTGTCTGGTTCCATCTTCTTCTCTGGGGACATCCATTTATGATATGAGTGGAGGTAGATGCTCAGCTGGTGTCAGACCGCCCTTGTTTGTCCCCGGAGACCTACACTATTGGGATGGCCTCGGGGACTTTGGAGAGTTCTCCTAATTTGTACGATTTTGGATAATGGAATGGGCAGAATTCCCATGGATTGGGTAGGCACAGTCCTAATTTGTGGCTCCAGGGGCCCCAGCCTGGAGGGTGTGTGGCCCAGGAATCTGAGGACAGAAGTCTGAAAACACAAACTCAGCTTAGGTTGGGAACGTAGGTATGGCAGGGCCAATCTACAAACCATGAGAAGGACTCTTCAGGATATGAAGAAAGAGCGAGTCTGAGGCGCTTGCTCAGCCTTTTGTCTCTGGATTTTGTATCAAAGATGGGCGTGGAACGTGGGGAGGCCTCATGGGCCATGGACGAATCTTCCTCTCTGTGGATTTGGCCCGGTCCCAATTTCTTTCCATCAATCTGTGGGATGGGAGGTCTCCTCTCAGGTTTGTTACCTCAGGTGTCCCAACCAAAGAGGAATTCCAAAGCAGAGCCCTGGGGAAGAGTGAAGGGACAACCCAAACGATGGTTATAAATTGGGGCCTAGGGCCATGGCAGACCCAATATGCTGTCTCTTCATCCAGCCACTGAGTGGCCTTACTTAAAGACTGGGCACAGGCTGAGGGTCAGCATGTGTGTTTGTGACCAATGTGGCCCGCAGGCATGGGCGGGGCCTCATGGGCCACACTGGTTTCAACTACACTGAACTTTGGATAACATGCCAATCACAAGGTCTCTTGCCATGGGGAAGGAGCTCTGATTTCTGCATCATTTTCAACCCTGGGCAGTGTTTCGAGATAAGGTCTACGTTCTGAAGCCTGAAAAACCGAAGTTGGGAAGAAATGACGACCTAAGGCCATGGCGGGTCTGATGTGCTCAGTGTGCGGTCAGCTGCCTGGGTGTTGGTCCGGAGGTTCGGGTTCAGGTTGTGTCAGACAGTGAAGTATTACCCAGGTTAGACTATATAATTCAGGTACAGTCGATAGCCATGTAGGTTTATCCTCATTTGAGGTGTCTGGGCTACTCATTAGGCAATATATTTTTTCTAGAGGCAGGCAGAGTGCTGCATTGTGGGTCCGGAATTGCCAAACATGAGGGATTCTGGACCAGGAGTGTGAGGTCAAGTCTGAGAACAGAAGCTAGACTTGGGCTTCAGGCCGAGAGCACGGCTGGTACCCCCTGCAGATCTGAACGAATATCTCATGCTTCTGAAGTCACGGCGAGGATCAGACGTTGGCTCGGGTTGGAGTTTCTGTGCATGACTGCCCCTTCATGAACGGAGCGGAATCTCAAGGCCATGGAGGTTTTCCCACGTTGGGAGTTGTGGGATGCCCCCTTCAAGTATTCCTTCTGCGGGACAATTGAGACCTGTTGGGCAGCTCCAGGATATCCCATATGGAAGGACTCCAGAGCACCGTTCGGGGTGGATGCCTGGGAAGCGGGCCTCGCATTCCAAATGTCTCCTAGCAACAAGACAGTTGAGATCGGATAGCTCTGCGGGAGCAACTGGCGTGGCTGAGTTGAAATGGACTTTTAGGATGGGCCCATTGTGTGTTTGTGTCCATGAGGGCCTTGGAATGGGGCATTGGCACCGGAACCCGGAAGTATTCTCCTAAGCTTTTGACATACCTCTCATGCACAAGTTTCCTTGTGGAGATGAGATTTGTTCTGAGGGGTGCCTCAGGAAACCCCCTATGCTGGTATTGGAATCCAGGCTTTTGAGGAGACATGCCTGTAAACCAAAACAATGGATCCGATTATGGCCTAGGGTCCTGTCTGGTTCAATCTTCTTCTCTGGTGATATCCATCTATGGAATGAGTGGAGGGAGATGCTCACCTGGTGTCACACCGCCCTTGTTTGTCCCTGGAGACCTACACTATTGGGATGGCCTCGGGGACTTTGGAGAGTTTTCTTAATTGGTGAGATTTTGGACAATAGAATGGGCAGAATTCCCATGGATTGGGTAGGCACAGTCCTAATGTGTGGCTCCAGGTGCCCCAGCCTGGAGGGTGTGCGGCCCAGGACTTTGAGGACATAAGTCTGAAAACACAAACTCAGCTAAGGTTTTGGGACGTAGGTATGGGAGGCCCAATCTACAAACCATGAGAAGTACCCCTCAGGATATGAAGAAAGAGCGAGTCTGAGGCACTTGCTCAGGCTTTTGTATCAACAATGGCTGTAGAATATGGGGAGGCCTCATGGGATATGGACGAATCTTCCTCTCTGTGGATTTGGGCGGTCCCAATAGTTTTTCTTCAATTGTCGGATGGGAGGTCTCCTTTCAGGTTTATTACCTCAGGTGTCCGAACAAAATAGGAATTCCAAAGCAGAGCCCTGGGGAAGAGTGAAGGGACAACCCAAACTATGGTTAAAAATTGGGGCCTAGGTGCATGGCAGGCCCAATATGCTGTCTCTTCATCCAGCCACTGAGAGGCCTTACTTGAGGACTGGGCTCATGCTGAGGGTCACAATGTGTGTTTGTGACCAATGTGGCCCGCGAGCATGGGCGGGGCCTCATGGGCCACACTGGTATCAACAACACTGGACTTTGGACAACCTGCCAAAGACAAGGTCTCTGGCCATGGGGAATGTGTTCTGATATCTGCATCATTTTCAACCCTGGGCAGTGGTTGGAGATAAGGTCTAGGTTCTGAAGCCTGAAAAACCGAAGTTGGGAAGAGATGACGACCTAAGGCCATGGCGGGTCTGATATGCTCAGTGTGCGGTCAGCTGCCTGGGTGTTGGTCAGGAGGTTCGGGCTCAGGTTGTGTCAGTCAGTGCATTAGTCCCAGGTTAGACTATATGATTTGGGTACAGTCGAGTGCCGTATAGGTTTATCCTCATTTGAGGTGCCTGGGGAGCTCAATAGGCAAGATATTTTTTCTAGAGGGCAGGCAGAGTGCTGCACTTTGGTTCCAGAATTGCCAAACTTGAGGGCTTCTGGGCCAGGAGTGTGAGGACAGAAGTCTGAGAACACAAGCTAGACTTGGGCTTCAGGCCGAGGGCACGGCAGGTACCTCCTGCAGATCTGAACCAATATTTCATGCATCTCAAGTCACAGCGAGGATTAGACGTTGGCTCGGGTTGGAGTTTTTGTGCATGACTGCCCCTTCATGAACGGAGCGGAATCTCAAGGCCATGGAGGTTTTCCCACGTTGGGAGTTGTGGAATGCCCCCTTCAAGGATTCCTTCTGCGGGACAATTGAGACCTGTTGGTCAGCTCCAGGACATCCCATATGGAATGACTCCAGAGCACCGTTCGAGGATCGATGCCAGGGAATCCCGCCTCGCATTCCAATTTTCTCCTAGCAACAAGACAGTTGAGTTTTGATGGCTCTGCGGGAGCAATCGGGGCGGCTGTGTTGAAATGGACTTTCCCGAGGTTGGGGCCTAATGTGTGTTTGTGTCCATGAGGGCCTTGGAATGGGGCGGTGACACCGGGACCCTGAAGTATTCTCCTAAGCTTTTGACATAGGTCCCATGCACAAGTTTCCTTGTGGAAACGAGATTTGTTCTGATGGGTGCCTCAGGAAACCCCCTATGCTGGTCTTGGAATCCAGGCTTTTGAGGAGACATGGCTGTAAACCAAAGCAATGGATCCGAATATGGCCTAGGGTCCTGTCTGGATCCATCTTCTTCTCTGGGGATATCCATCTATGGAATGAGTGGAGGTAGATGCTCACCTGTTGTCAGACCACCCTTGTTTGTCCCCGGAGTCCTACACTATTGGGATGGCCCCTGGGACTTTGGAGAGTTCTCCTAATTTGTACGATTTTGGACAATGGAATGGGCAGAATTCCCATGGATTGGGTAGGCACAGTCCTAATGTGTGGCTCCAGGGGCCCCAGCCTGTAGGGTGTGTGGCCCAGGAATCTGAGGACAGAAGTCTGAAAACACAAACTCAGCTTAGGTTGGGAACGTAGGTATGGCAGGGCCAATCTACAAACCATGAGAAGGACTCTTCAGGATATGAAGAAAGAGCGAGTCTGAGGCGCTTGCTCAGCCTTTTGTCTCTGGATTTTGTATCAAATATGGGCGTGGAACGTGGGGAGGCCTCATGGGCCATGGACAAATCTTACTCTCTGTGGATTTGGCCCGGTCCCAATTTCTTTCCGTCAATCTGTGGGATGGGAAGTGTCCTCTCAGGTTTGTTACCTCAGGTTCCCAACCAAAGAGGAATTCCAAAGCAGAGACCTGGGGAAGAGTGAAGGGATAACCCAAACGATGGGTATAAATTGGGGCCTAGGGGCATGGCAGACCCAATATGCTGTCTCTTCATCCAGCCACTGAGTGGCCTTACTTAAAGACTGGGCACAGGCTGAGGGTCAGCATGTGTGTTTGTGAACAATGTGGCCCGCGAGCATGGGCGGGGCCTCATGGGCCACACTGGTTTC
This sequence comes from Mustela nivalis, assembly GCF_964662115.1. NCBI lineage: Eukaryota > Metazoa > Chordata > Mammalia > Carnivora > Mustelidae > Mustela > Mustela nivalis. Next base: position 1,130,475 of record NW_028136515.1, read on the forward strand.
AACTACACTGAACTTTGGATAACATGCCAATCTCAAGGTCTCTTGCCATGGGGAAGGAGCTCTGATTTCTGCATCATTTTCAACCCTGGGCAGTGTTTGGAGATAAGGTCTACGTTCTGAAGCCTGAAAACCGCAGTTGGGAAGAGATGACGACCTAAGGCCATGGCGGGTCTGATGTGCTCAGTGTGCGGTCAGCTGCCTGGGTGTTGGTCCGGAGGTTCGGGTTCAGGTTGTGTCAGACAGTGAATTAGTACCCAGGTTAGACTATATAATTCAGGTACAGTCGAGAGCCGTGTAGGTTTATCCTCATTTGAGGTGCCTGGGCTACTCATTAGGCTATATATTTTTTCTAGAGGCAGGCAGAGTGCTGCATTGTGGGTCCGGTATTGCCAAACATGAGGGATTCTGGACCAGGAGTGTGAGGACAAGTCTGAGAACAGAAGCTAGACTTGGGCTTCAGGCCGAGGGCACGGCTGGTACCCCCTGCAGATCTGAACGAATATCTCATGCTTCTGAAGTCACGGCGAGGATCAGACGTTGGCTCGGGTTGGAGTTTCTGTGCATGACTGCCCCTTCCCGAACGGAGCGGAATCTCAAGGCCATGGAGGTTTTCCCACGTCGGGAGTTGTGGGATGCCCCCTTCAAGGATTCCTTCTGCGGGACAATTGAGACCTGTTGGGCAGCTCCAGGATATCCCATATGGAAGGACTCCAGAGCACCATTCGGGGTGGATGCCTGGGAAGCGGGCCTCGCATTCCAAATGTCTCCTAGCAACAAGACAGTTGAGATCGGATAGCTCTCCGGGAGCAACCGGCGTGGCTGAGTTGAAATGGACTTTTAGGGTCGGGCCCATTTTGTGTTTGTGTCCATGAGGGCCTTGGAATGGGGCGTTGGCACCGGGACCCTGAAGTATTCTCCTAAGCTTTTGACCTACCTCTCATGCACAAGTTTCCTTGTGGAGATGAGATTTGTTCTGAGGGGTGCCTCAGGAAACCCCCTATGCTGGTATTGGAAACCAGGCTTTTGAGGAGACATGCCTGTAAACCAAAACAATGGATCCGATTATGGCCTAGGGTCCTGTCTGGTTCAATCTTCTTCTCTGGTGATATCCATCTATGGAATGAGTGAAGGGAGATGCTCACCTGGTGTCACACCGCCCTTGTTTGTCCCTGGAGACCTACACTATTGGGATGGCCTCGGGGACTTTGGAGAGTTTTCTTAATTGGTGAGATTTTGGCCAATGGAATGGGCAGAATTCCCATGGATTGGGTAGGCACAGTCCTAATGTGTGGCTCCAGGGGCCCCAGCCTGGAGGGTGTGCGGCCCAGGACTTTGAGGACAGAAGTCTGAAAACACAAACTCAGCTAAGGTTTTGGGACGTAGGTATGGGAGGACCAATCTACAAACCATGAGAAGTACCCCTCAGGATATGAAGAAAGAGCGAGTCTGAGGCACTTGCTCAGGCTTTTGTCTCTGGATTTTGTATCAACAATGGCTGTAGAATGTGTGGAGGCCTCATGGGATATGGACGAATCTTCCTCTCTGTGGATTTGGCCCGGTCCCAATAGTTTTTCTTCAATTGTCGAATGGGAGGTCTCCTTTCAGGTTTATTACCTCAGGTGTCCGAACAAAATAGGAATTCCAAAGCAGAGCCCTGGGGAAGAGTGAAGGGACAACCAAAACTATGGTTAAAAATTGGGACCTAGGTGCATGGCAGGCCCAATATGCTGTCTCTTCATCCAGCCACTGAGAGGCCTTACTTGAGGACTGGGCTCATGCTGAGGGTCACAATGTGTGTTTGTGACCAATGTGGCCCACGAGCATGGGCGGGGCCTCATGGGCCACACTGGTTTCAACTACACTGGACTTTGGACAACCTGCCAAAGACAAGGTCTCTGGCCATGGGGAATGTGTTCTGATATCTGCATCATTTTCAACCCTGGGCAGTGGTTGGAGATAAGGTCTAGGTTCTGAAGCCTGAAAAACCGAAGTTGGGAAGAGATGACGACCTAAGGCCATGGCGGGTCTGATATGCTCAGTGTGCGGTCAGCTGCCTGGGTGTTGGTCAGGAGGTTCGGGCTCAGGTTGTGTCAGTCAGTGCATTAGTCCCAGGTTAGACTATATGATTTGGGTACAGTCGAGTGCCGTATAGGTTTATCCTCATTTGAGGTGCCTGGGGAGCTCAATAGGCAAGATATTTTTTCTAGAGGGCAGGCAGAGTGCTGCACTTTGGTTCCAGAATTGCCAAACTTGAGGGCTTCTGGGCCATGAGTGTGAGGACAGAAGTCTGAGAACACAAGCTAGACTTGGGCTTCAGGCCGAGGGCACGGCAGGTACCTCCTGCAGATCTGAACCAATATTTCATGCATCTGAAGTCAAGGCGAGGATCAGACGTTGGCTCGGGTTGGAGTTTCTGTGCATGACTGCCCCTTCATGAACGGAGCGGAATCTCAAGGCCATGGAGGTTTTCCCACGTTGGGAGTTGTGGGATGCCCCCTTCAAGGATTCCTTCTGCGGGACAATTGAGACCTGTTGGTCAGCTCCAGGACATCCCATATGGAATGACTCCAGAGCACCGTTCGAGGATCGATGCCAGGGAATCCCGCCTCGCATTCCAATTTTCTCCCAGCAACAAGACAGTTGAGTTTTGATTGCTTGGCGGGAGCAATCGGGGCGGCTGTGTTGAAATGGACTTTCCCGAGGTTGGGGCCTAATGTGTGTTTGTGTCCATGAGGGCCTTGGAATGGGGCGGTGACACCGGGACACTGAAGTATTCTACTAAGCTTTTGACATAGGTCCCATGCACAAGTTTCCTTGTGGAAACGAGATTTGTTCTGAGGGGTGCCTCAGGAAACCCCCTATGCTGGTCTTGGAATCCAGGCTTTTGAGGAGACATGTCTGTAAACCAAAGCAATGGATCCGAATATGGCCTAGGGTCCTGTCTGGATCCATCTTCTTCTCTGGGGATATCCATCTATGGAATGAGTGGAGGTAGATGCTCACCTGTTGTCAGACCACCCTTGTTTGTCCCCGGAGTCCTACACTATTGGGATGGCCCCTGGGACTTTGGAGAGTTCTCCTAATGTACGATTTTGGACAATGGAATGGGCAGAATTCCCATGGATTGGGTAGGCACAGTCCTAATGTGTGGCTCCAGGGGCCCCAGCCTGTAGGGTGTGTGGCCCAGGAATCTGAGGACAGAAGTCTGAAAACACAAACTCAGCTTAGCTTGGGAACGTAGGTATGGCAGGGCCAATCTACAAACCATGAGAAGGACTCTTCAGGATATGAAGAAAGAGCGAGTCTGAGGCGCTTGCTCAGGCTTTTGTCTCTGGATTTTGTATCAAAGATGGGCGTGGAACGTGGGGAGGCCTCATGGGCCATGGACGAATCTTCCTCTCTGTGGATATGGCCCGGTCCCAATTTCTTTCCGTCAATCTGTGGGATGGGAGGTCTCCTCTCAGGTTTGTTACCTAAGGTGTCCCAACCAAAGAGGAATTCCAAAGAAGAGCCCTGGGGAAGAGTGAAGGGACAACCCAAACGATGGTTATAAATTGGGGCCTAGGGCCATGGCAGACCCAATATGCTGTCTCTTCATCCAGCCACTGAGTGGCCTTACTTAAAGACTGGGCACAGGCTGAGGGTCAGCATGTGTGTTTGTGAACAATGTGGCCCGCGAGCATGGGCGGGGCCTCATGGGCCACACTGGTTTCAACTACACTGAACTTTGGATAACATGCCAATCACAAGGTCTCTTGCCATGGGGAAGGAGCTCTGATTTCTGCATCATTTTCAACCCTGGGCAGTGTTTGGAGATAAGGTCTAGGTTCTGAAGCCTGAAAACCGCAGTTGGGAAGAGATGACGACCTAAGGCCATGGCGGGTCTGATGTGCTCAGTGTGCGGTCAGCTGCCTGGGTGTTGGTCCGGAGGTTCGGGTTCAGGTTGTGTCAGACAGTGAAGTAGTACCCAGGTTAGACTATATAATTCAGGTACAGTCGATAGCCATGTAGGTTTATCCTCATTTGAGGTGCCTGGGCTACTCATTAGGCAATATATTTTTTCTAGAGGCAGGCAGAGTGCTGCATTGTGGGTCCGGAATTGCCAAACATGAGGGATTCTGGACCAGGAGTGTGAGGACAAGTCTGAGAACAGAAGCTAGACTTGGGCTTCAGGCCGAGGGCACGGATGGTACCCCCTGCAGATCTGAACGAATATCTCATGCTTCTGAAGTCACGGCGAGGATCAGACGTTGGCTCGGGTTGGAGTTTCTGTGCATGACTGCCCCTTCATGAACGGAGCGGAATCTCAAGGCCATGGAGGTTTTCCCACGTTGGGAGTTGTGGGATGCCCCCTTCAAGGATTCCTTCTGCGGGACAATTGAGACCTGTTGGGCAGCTCCAGGATATCCCATATGGAAGGACTCCAGAGCACCGTTCGGGGTGGATGCCTGGGAAGCGGGCCTCGCATTCCAAATGTCTCCTAGCAACAAGACAGTTGAGATCGGATAGCTCTGCGGGAGCAACCGGCGTGGCTGAGTTGAAATGGACTTTTAGGATCGGGCCCATTGTGTGTTTGTGTCCATGAGGGCCTTGGAATGGGGCGTTGGCACCGGAACCCTGAAGTATTCTCCTAAGCTTTTGACATACCTCTCATGCACAAGTTTCCTTGTGGAGATGAGATTTGTTCTGAGGGGTGCCTCAGGAAACCCCCTATGCTGGTATTGGAATCCAGGCTTTTGAGGAGACATGCCTGTAAACCAAAACAATGGATCCGATTATGGCCTAGGGTCCTGTCTGGTTCAATCTTCTTCTCTGGTGATATCCATCTATGGAATGAGTGGAGGGAGATGCTCACCTGGTGTCACACCGCCCTTGTTTGTCCCTGGAGACCTACACTATTGGGATGGCCTCGGTGACTTTGGAGAGTTTTCTTAATTGGTGAGATTTTGGACAATAGAATGGGCAGAATTCCCATGGATGGGTAGGCACAGTTCTAATGTGTGGCTCCAGGTGCCCCAGCCTGGAGGGTGTGCGACCCAGGACTTTGAGGACATAAGTCTGAAAACACAAACTCAGCTAAGGTTTTGGGACGTAGGTATGGGAGGCCCAATCTACAAACCATGAGAAGTACCCCTCAGGATATGAAGAAAGAGCGTGTCTGAGGCACTTGCTCAGGCTTTTGTATCAACAATGGCTGTAGAATGTGGGGAGGCCTCATGGGATATGGACGAATCTTCCTCTTGTGGATTTGGCCCGGTCCCAATAGTTTTTCTTCAATTGTCGGATGGGAGGTCTCCTTTCAGGTTTATTACCTCAGGTGTCCGAACAAAATAGGAATTCCAAAGCAGAGCCCTGGGGAAGAGTGAAGGGACAACCCAAACTATGGTTAAAAATTGGGCCTAGGTGCATGGCAGGCCCAATATGCTGTCTCTTCATCCAGCCACTGAGAGGCCTTACTTGAGGACTGGGCTCATGCTGAGGGTCACAATGTGTGTTTGTGACCAATGTGGCCCGCGAGCATGGGCGGGGCCTCATGGGCCACACTGGTTTCAACTACACTGGACATTGGACAACATGCCAAACACAAGGTCTCTGGCCATGGGGAATGTGTTCTGATATCTGCATCATTTTCAACCCTGGGCAGTGGTTGGAGATAAGGTCTAGGTTCTGAAGCCTGAAAAACCGAAGTTGGGAAGAGATGACGACCTAAGGCCATGGCGGGTCTGATATGCTCAGTGTGCGGTCAGCTGCCTGGGTGTTGGTCAGGAGGTTCGGGCTCAGGTTGTGTCAGTCAGTGCATTAGTCCCAGGTTAGACTATATGATTTGGGTACAGTCGAGTGCCGTATAGGTTTATCCTCATTTGAGGTGCCTGGGGAGCTCAATAGGCAAGATATTTTTTCTAGAGGGCAAGCAGAGTGCTGCACTTTGGGTCCAGAATTGCCAAACTTGAGGGCTTCTGGGCCAGGAGTGTGAGGACAGAAGTCTGAGAACACAAGCTAGACTTGGGCTTCAGGCCGTGGGCACGGCAGGTACCTCCTGCAGATCTGAACCAATATTTCATGCATCTGAAGTCACGGCGAGGATCAGACGTTGGCTCGGGTTGGAGTTTCTGTGCATGACTGCCCCTTCATGAACGGAGCGGAATCTCAAGGCCATGGAGGTTTTCCCACGTTGGGAGTTGTGGAATGCCCCCTTCAAGGATTCCTTCTGCGGGACAATTGAGACCTGTTGGTCAGCTCCAGGACATCCCATATGGAATGACTCCAGAGCACCTTTCGAGGATCGATGCCAGGGAATCCTGCCTCGCATTCCAATTTTCTCCTAGCAACAAGACAGTTGAGTTTTGATGGCTCTGCGGGAGCAATCGGGGCGGCTGTGTTGAAATGGACTTTCCCGAGGTTGGGGCCTAATGTGTGTTTGTGTCCATGAGGGCCTTGGAATGGGGCGGTGACACCGGAACCCTGAAGTATTCTCCTAAGCTTTTGACATAGGTCCCATGCACAAGTTTCCTTGTGGAAACGAGATTTGTTCTGATGGGTGCCTCAGGAAACCCCCTATGCTGGTCTTGGAATCCAGGCTTTTGAGGAGACATGTCTGTAAACCAAAGCAATGGATCCGAATATGGCCTAGGGTCCTGTCTGGTTCCATCTTCTTTCTGGGGACATCCATTTATGATATGAGTGGAGGTAGATGCTCAGCTGGTGTCAGACCGCCCTTGTTTGTCCCCGGAGACCTACAATATTGGGATGGCCTCGGGGACTTTGGAGAGTTCTCCTAATTTGTACGATTTTGGATAATGAAATGGGCAGAATGCCCATGGATTGGATAGGCACAGTCCTAATGTGTGGCTCCAGGGGCCCCAGCCTGGAGGGTGTGTGGCCCAGGAATCTGAGGACAGAAGTCTGAAAACACAAACTCAGCTTAGGTTGGGAACGTAGGTATGGCAGGGCCAATCTACAAACCATGAGAAGGACTCTTCAGGATATGAAGAAAGAGCGAGTCTGAGGCGCTTGCTCAGGCTTTTGTCTCTGGATTTTGTATCAAAGATGGGCGTGGAACGTGGGGAGGCCTCATGGGCCATGGACGAATCTTCCTCTCTGTGGATTTGACCCGGTCCCAATTTCGTTCCGTCAATCTGTGAGATGGGAGGTCTCCTCTCAGGTTTGTTACCTCAGGTGTCCCTACCAAAGAGGAATTCCAAAGCAGAGCCCTGGGGAAGAGTGAAGGGACAACCCAAACGATGGTTATAAATTGGGGCCTAGGGGCATGGCAGACCCAATATGCTGTCTCTTCATCCAGCCACTGAGTGGCCTTACTTAAAGACTGGGCACAGGCTGAGGGTCAGCATGTGTGTTTGTGACCAATGTGGCCCGCGAGCATGGGCGGGGCCTCATGGGCCACACTGGTTTCATCTACACTGAACTTTGGATAACATGCCAATCACAAGGTCTCTTGCCATGGGGAAGGAGCTCTGATTTCTGCATCATTTTCAACCCTGGGCCGTGGTTGGAGATAAGGTCTAGGTTCTGAAGCCTGAAAACCACAGTTGGGAAGTGATGACGATCTAAGGCCATGTCGGGGCTCATGTGCTCAGTGTGCGGTCAGCTGCCTGGGTGTTGGTCCAGAGTTTCGGGTTCAGGTTGTGTCAGACAGTGCATTAGTGCCCAGGTTAGAGTATATAATTTAGGTACAGTCGAGTGCCGTGTAAGTTTATCCTCATTTGAGGTGCCTGGGAAAATCATTAGGCAATATATTTTTCCCAGAGGGCAGGCATATTGCTGCATTGAGGGTCCGGAATTGCCAAACTTGAGGGCTTCTGGGCCAAGAGTGTGAGGACAGAAGTTTCAGAACACAAGCTAGACTTGGGCTTCAGGCCTTGGGTAGGGCAATGGGTATGGTAAATACCCCCTGCAGATCTGAACCAATATCTCATGTATCTGAAGTCACGGCGAGGATCAGAAGTTGGCTCGGGTTGGAGTTTCTGTGCTTGTCTGCCCCTCCATGAACGGAGCGGAATCTCAAGGCCATGGAGGTTTTCCAACGTTGGGAGTGTGGGATCCCCCTTCAAGGATTCCTTCTGCGGGACAATTGAGCACTGTTGGTCAGCTCCAGGACAATCCATATGGAATGACTGCAGTGCACCGTTCGAGGACTGATGCCAGGGAAGCCAGCCTTGCATTCCAATTGTCTCCTAGCAACAAGACAGTTGAGTTCTATGGCTCTGACTGAGCAATCGGGGCGGCTGTGTTGAAATGGACTTTCCCGAGGTTGGGGCCTAATGTGTGTTTGTGTCCATGAGGACCTTGGAATGGAGCGGTGGCACTGGGACCCTGAAGTATTCTCCTAAGCTTTTGACATAGGTCCCATGCACAAGTTTCCTCGTGGAGACGAGTTTTGTTCTGATGGGTGCCTCAGGAAACCCCCTATGCTGGTCTTGGAATCCAGGCTCTTGAGGAGATATGCCTGTAAACCAAAGCAATGGATCCGAATATGGCCTAGGGTCCTGTCTGGTTCCATCTTCTTCTCTGGGGACTTCCATTTATGGTATGAGTGGATGTAGATGCTCAGCTGGTGTCAGACCGCCCTTGTTTGTCCCGGGAGACCTACACTATTGGGATGGCCTTGGGTCTTTGGAGGTTTCTTCTAATTTGTACGATTTTGAACAATGGAATGGGCAGAATTCCCATGGATTGGGTAGGCACAGTCCTAATGTGTGGCTCCAGGGGCCCCAGCCTGGAGGGTGTGTGGCCCAGAAATTTGAGGACAGAAGTCTGAAAACACAAACTCAGCTTAGGTTGGGGACGTAGGTATGGCAGGTCCAATCTACAAACCATGAGAAGAACTCTTCAGGATATGAAGAAAGAGCGAGTCTGAGGCGCTTGCTCAGGCTTTTGTCTCTGGATTTTGTATCAAAGATGGGCGTGGAATGTGGGGAGGCCTCATGGGCCATGGATGAATCTTCCACTCTGTTGATTTGGCCCGGTCCCAATTTCTTTCCATCAATCTGTGGAATGGGAGGTATCCTCTCAGGTTTGTTAATTCAGGTGTCCCAACCAAAGAGGAATTCCAAAGCAGAGCCCTGGGGAAGAGTGAAGGGACAACCCAAACGATGGTTAAAAATTGGGGCCTAGGGGCATGGCAGGCCCAATATGCTGTCTCGTCATCCAGCCACTGAGTGGCCTTACTTAAGGACTGGGCACAGCCTGAGAGTCACAATGTGTGTTTGTGACCAATGTGGCCGCGAGCATGGGCGGGGCCTCATGGGCCATACTGGTTTCAACTACACTGAACTTAGGACAATATGCCAATCACAAGGTCTCTTGCCATGGGGAAGGAGCTCTGATTTCTGCATCATTTTCAACCCTGGGCAGTGGTTGGATATAAGGTCTAGGATGTGAAGTCTGAAAACCGCAGTTGGGAAGAGATGACAACCTAAAGCCATGGCGGGTCTGATGTGCTCAGTGTGCGGTCAGCTGCCTGGGTGTTGGTCCGGAGTTTCGGGTTCAGGTTGTGTCAGACAGTGCATTAGTGCCCAGGTTAGACTATATAATTTAGGTACAGTCGAGTGCCGTTTAAGTTTATCCTCATTTGAAGTGCCTGGGCAAATCATTAGGCAAGATATTTTTTCTAGAGGGGAGGCAGGGTGCTGCATTGTGGGTCCGGAATTGCCAAACTTGAGGGCTTCTGGGCCAGGAGTATGAGGACAGAAGTCTGAGAACACAAGCTAGACTTGTGCTTCAGGCCGAGGGCACGGCAGGTACCGCCTGCAGATCTGAAACAATATCTCTTGCATCTGAAGTCACGGCGAGGATCAGACTCTGCCTCGGGTTGGAGTTTCTGTGCATGACTGCCCCTTCATGAACGGAGCAGAATCTCAAGGCCATGGAGGTTTTCCCACGTTGGGAGTTGTGGGATGCCCCCTTCAAGGATTCCTTTTGCGGGACAATTGAGACCTGTTGGGCAGCTCCAGGATATCCCATATGGAAGTACTCCAGAGCACCGTTCGGGGATGGATGCCAGGGAAGTGGGCCTCGCATTCCAATTGTCTCCTAGCAACAAGACAGTTGAGATCTGAAGACTCTGCGGTAGCAAACGGGTTGGCTAGTTGAAATGGACTTTCCCGAGAATGGGGCCTGATATGTGTTTGTTTCCATGAGGGCATTGGAATGGGGCGGTGGCACCGGGACCCTGAAGTATTCTCCTAAGCTTTTGACATAGGTCCCATGCACAAGTTTCCTTGTGGAAACGAGATTTGTTCTGATGGGTGCCTCAGGAAATCCCCTATGCTGGTCTGGAATCCAGGCTTTTGAGGAGACATGCCTGTAAACCAAAGCAATGGATCCGATTATGGCCTAGGGTCCTGTATGGTTCCATCTTCTTCTCTGGGGACATCCATCTATGGTATGAGTGGAGGTTTATGCTCAGCTGGTGTCAGACCGCCCTTGTTTATACCGGGAAACCTACACTATTGTGATGGCCTCGGGAAATTTGGAGGGTTCTCCTAATTTGTACAATTTTGGACAATGGAATGGGCAGTGTTCCCATGGATTGGGTAGGCACAGTCCTAATGTGTGGCTCCAGGGGCCCCAGCCCGGAGGGAGAGTGGCCCAGGAATTTGAGGACAGAAGTCTGAAAACACAAACTCAGCTTACGTTTGGGGAAGTACGTATGGCAGGTCCAATCTACAAACCATGAGAAGAACTCTTCAGGATATGAAGAAGATCGAGTCTGAGGCACCTGCTCAGGCTTTTGTCTCTGGATTTTGTATCAAATATGGGCGTGGAACGTGGGGAGGCCTCATGGGCCATGGACGAATCTTCCTCTCTGTGGATTTGTCCCAGTCCCAATTTCTTTCCGTCAATCTGTGGGATGGGAGTTCTCCTCTCAGGTGTGTTACCTCAGGTGTCCCAACCAAAGAGGAATTCCAAAGCAGAGCTCTGGGGAAGAGTGAAGGGACAACCCAAACTATGTTTAAAAATTGGGACCTAGGGGCATGGCAGGCCCAATATGCTGTCTCTTCATCCAACCACTGAGAGGCCTTACTTGAGGACTGGACACAGGCTGAGGGTCACAATGTGTGTTTGTGACCAATGTGGCCCGCGAGCATGGGCGGGGCCTCATGGGCCACACTGGTTTCAACTACACTGGACTTTGGATAACATGCCAATCACAAGGTCTCTTGCCATGAGGAAGGTGTTCTGATGTCTGCATCATTTTCAACCCTGGGCAGTGGTTGGAGATAAGGTCTAGGTTCTGAAGCCTGAAAAACCGAAGTTGGGAAGAGATGACGACCTAAGGCCATGGCGGGTCTGATATGCTCAGTGTGCGGTCAGCTGCCTGGGTGTTGGTCAGGAGGTTCTGGCTCAGGTTGTGTCAGACAGTGCATTAGTGCCCAGGTTTGACTATACGATTTGGGTACAGTCGAGTGCCGTGTAGGTTTATCCTCATTTGATGTGCCTGGGCTGCTCTTAGGCAAGATATTTTTTATAGATGGCAGGCAGAGTGCTGCATTGTGAGTCCGGAATTGCCAAACTTGAGGGCTTCTGGGCCAGGAGTGTGAGTACAGAAGTCTGAGAACACAAGCTAAACTTGGGCTTCAGGCAGAGGGCACAGCATGTACCCCCTGCAGAGTGAACCAATATCTCAAGCATCTGAAGTCACGGTGAGGATCAGATGTTGCCTCAGGTTGGAGTTTCTGTGCATGACTGCCCCTTCATGAACAGAGCGGAATCTCAAGGCCATGGAGGTTTTCCCACGTTGGGAGTTGTGGGATGCCCCCTTCAAGGATTCCTTCTGCGGGACAATTGAGACCTGTTGGTCAGCTCCAGGACATCCCATATGGAATGACTCCAGAGCACCGTTCGAGGATCGATGCCAGGGAATCCCGCCTCGCATTCCAATTTTCTCCCAGCAACAAGACAGTTGAGTTTTGATGGCTCTGCTGGAGCAATCGGGGCGGCTGTGTTGAAATGGACTTTCCCGAGGTTGGGGCCTAATATGTGTTTGTGTCCATGAGGGCCTTGGAATGGGGCGGTGACACCGGGACCCTGAAGTATTCTCCTAAGCTTTTGACATAGGTCCCATGCACAAGTTTCCTTGTGGAAACGAGATTTGTTCTGATGGGTGCCTCAAAAAACCCCCTATGCTGGTCTTGGAATCCAGGCTTTTGAGGAGACATGTCTTTAAACCAAAGCAATGGATCCGAATATGGCCTAGGGTCCTGTCTGGTTCCATCTTCTTCTCTGGGGACATCCATTTATGATATGAGTGGAGGTAGATGCTCAGCTGGTGTCAGACCGCCCTTGTTTGTCCCCGGAGACCTACACTATTTGAATGGCCTCGGGGACTTTGGAGATTTCTCCTAATTTGTACGATTTTGGATAATGAAATGGGCAGAATGCCCATGGATTGGATAGGCACAGTCCTAATGTGTGGCTCCAGGGGCCCCAGCCTGGAGGGTGTGTGGCCCAGGAATCTGAGGACAGAAGTCTGAAAACACAAACTCAGCTTAGGTTGGGAACGTAGGTATGGCAGGGCCAATCTACAAACCATGAGAAGGACTCTTCAGGATATGAAGAAAGAGCGAGTCTGAGGCACTTGCTCAGGCTTTTGTCTCTGGATTTTGTATCAAAGATGGGCGTGGAACGTGGGGAGGCCTCATGGGCCATGGACGAATCTTCCTCTCTGTGGATTTGGCCCGGTCCCAATTTCTTTCCGTCAATCTGTGGGATGGGAGGTCTCCTCTCAGGTTTGTTACCTCAGGTGTCCCAACCAAAGAGGAATTCCAAAGCAGAGCCCTGGGGAAGAGTGAAGGGACAACCCAAACGATGGTTATAAATTGGGGCCTAGGGGCATGGCAGACCCAATATGCTGTCTCTTCATCCAGCCACTGAGTGGCCTTACTTAAAGACTGGGCACAGGCTGAGGGTCAGCATGTGTGTTTGTGACCAATGTGGCCCGCGAGCATGGGCGAGGCCTCATGGCTCACACTGGTTTCAACTACACTGAACTTTGGGTAACATGCCAATCACAAGGTCTCTTGCCATGGGGAAGGAGCTCTGATTTCTGCATCATTTTCAACCCTGGGCCGTGGTTGGAGATAAGGTCTAGGTTCTGAAGCCTGAAAACCACAGTTGGGAAGTGATGACGATCTAAGGCCATGTCGGGGCTCATGTGCTCAGTGTGCGGTCAGCTGCCTGGGTGTTGGTCCAGAGTTTCGGGTTCAGGTTGTGTCAGACAGTGCATTAGTGCCCAGGTTAGACTATATAATTTAGGTACAGTCGAGTGCCGTGTAAGTTTATCCTCATTTGAGGTGCCTGGGAAAATCATTAGGCAATATATTTTTCCCAGAGGGCAGGCATATTGCTGTATTGAGGGTCCGGAATTGTCAAACTTGAGGGCTTCTGGTCCAAGAGTGTGAGGACAAGTCTGAGAACAGAAGCTAGACTTGGGCTTCAGGCCGAGGGCACTGCATGTACCCCCTGCAGATCTGAACGAATATCTCATGCTTCTGATGTCACGGCGAGGATCAGACGTTGGCTCGGGTTGGAGTTTCTGTGCATGACTGCCCCTTCATGAACGGAGCGGAATCTCAAGGCCATGGAGGTTTTCCCACGTTGGGAGTTGTGGGATGCCCCCTTCAAGGATTCCTTCTGTGGGACAATTGAGACCTGTTGGGCAGCTCCAGGATATCCCATATGGAAGGACTCCAGAGCACCGTTCGGGGTGGATGCCTGGGAAGCGGGCCTCGCATTCCAAATGTCTCCTTGCAACAAGACAGTTGAGATCGGATAGCTCTGCGGGAGCAACCGGCGTGGCTGAGTTGAAATGGACTTTTAGGATCGGGCCCATTGTATGTTTGTGTCCATGAGGGCCTTGGAATGGGGCGTTGGCACCGGGACCCTGAAGTATTCTCCTAAGCTTTTGACATACCTCCCATGCACAAGTTTCGTTGTGGAGATGAGATTTGTTCTGAGGGGTGCCTCAGGAAACCCCCTATGCTGGTATTGGAAATCAGGCTTTTGAGGAGACATGCCTGTAAACCAAAACAATGGATCCGATTATGGCCTAGGGTCCTGTCTGGTTCAATCTTCTTCTCTGGTGATATCCATCTATGGAATGAGTGGAGGGAGATGCTCACCTGGTGTCACACCGCCCTTGTTTGTCCCTGGAGACCTACACTATTGGGATGGCCTCGGGGACTTTGGAGAGTTTTCTTAATTGGTGAGATTTTGGCCAATGGAATGGGCACAATTCCCATGGATTGGGTAGGCACAGTCCTAATGTGTGGCTCCAGGGGCCCCAGCCTGGAGGGTGTGCGGCCCAGGACTTTGAGGACAGAAGTCTGAAAACACAAACTCAGCTAAGGTTTTGGGACGTAGGTATGGGAGGCCCAATCTACAAACCATGAGAAGTACCCCTCAGGATATGAAGAAAGAGCGAGTCTGAGGCACTTGCTCAGGCTTTTGTCTCTGGATTTTGTATCAACAATGGCTGTAGAATGTGGGGAGGCCTCATGGGATATGGACGAATCTTCCTCTCTGTGGATTTGGCCCGGTCCCAATAGTTTTTCTTCAATTGTCGGATGGGAGGTCTCCTTTCAGGTTTATTACCTCAGGTGTCCGAACAAAATAGGAATTCCAAAGCAGAGCCCTGGGGAAGAGTGAAGGGACAACCCAAACTATGGTTAAAAATTGGGGCCTAGGTGCATGGCAGGCACAATATGCTGTCTCTTCATCCAGCCACTGAGAGGCCTTACTTGAGGACTGGGCTCATGCTGAGGGTCACAATGTGTGTTTGTGACCAATGTGGCCCGCGAGCATGGGCGGGGCCTCATGGGCCACACTGGTTTCAACTACACTGGACTTTGGACAACCTGCCAAAGACAAGGTCTCTGGCCATGGGGAATGTGTTCTGATATCTGCATCATTTTCAACCCTGGGCAGTTGTTGGAGATAAGGTCTAGGTTCTGAAGCCTGAAAAACCGAAGTTGGGAAGAGATGACGACATAAGGCCATGGCGTGTCTGATATGATCAGTGGGTGGTCAGCTGCCTGGGTGTTGGTCAGGAGGTTCGGGCTCAGGTTGTGTCAGACAGTGCATTAGTGCCCAGGTTTGACTATATGATTTGGGTACAGTCGAGTGCCGTGTAGGTTTATCCTCATTTGATGTGCCTGGGCTGCTCTTAGGCAATATATTTTTTATAGATGGCAGGCAGAGTGCTGCATTGTGAGTCCGGAATTGCCAAACTTGAGGGCTTCTGGGCCAGGAGTGTGAGTACAGAAGTCTGAGAACACAAGCTAAACTTGGGCTTCAGGCAGAGGGCACAGCATGTACCCCCTGCAGAGTGAACCAATATCTCAAGCATCTGAAGTCACGGTGAGGATCAGATGTTGGCTCAGGTTGGAGTTTCTGTGCATGACTGCCCCTTCATGAACAGAGCGGAATCTCAAGGCCATGGAGGTTTTCCCACGTTGGGAGTTGTGGGATGCCCCCTTCAAGGATTCCTTCTGCGGGACAATTGAGACCTGTTGGTCAGCTCCAGGACATCCCATATGGAATGACTCCAGAGCACCGTTCGAGGATCGATGCCAGGGAATCCCGCCTCGCATTCCAATTTTCTCCCAGCAACAAGACAGTTGAGTTTTGATGGCTCTGCTGGAGCAATCGGGGCGGCTGTGTTGAAATGGACTTTCCCGAGGTTGGGGCCTAATATGTGTTTGTGTCCATGAGGGCCTTGGAATGGGGCGGTGACACCGGGACCCTGAAGTATTCTCCTAAGCTTTTGACATAGGTCCCATGCACAAGTTTCCTTGTGGAAACGAGATTTGTTCTGATGGGTGCCTCAAAAAACCCCCTATGCTGGTCTTGGAATCCAGGCTTTTGAGGAGACATGTCTTTAAACCAAAGCAATGGATCCGAATATGGCCTAGGGTCCTGTCTGGTTCCATCTTCTTCTCTGGGGACATCCATTTATGATATGAGTGGAGGTAGATGCTCAGCTGGTGTCAGACCGCCTTTGTTTGTCCCCGGAGCCCTACACTATTTGAATGGCCTCGGGGACTTTGGAGATTTCTCCTAATTTGTACGATTTTGGATAATGAAATGGGCAGAATGCCCATGGATTGGATAGGCACAGTCCTAATGTGTGGCTCCAGGGGCCCCAGCCTGGAGGGTGTGTGGCCCAGGAATCTGAGGACAGAAGTCTGAAAACACAAACTCAGCTTAGGTTGGGAACGTAGGTATGGCAGGGCCAATGTACAAACCATGAGAAGGACTCTTCAGGATATGAAGAAAGAGCGAGTCTGAGGCACTTGCTCAGGCTTTTGTCTCTGGATTTTGTATCAAATATGGGTGTGGAACGTGGGGAGGCCTCATGGGCCATGGACGAATCTTCCTCTCTGTGGATTTGGCCCGGTCCCAATTTCTTTCCGTCAATCTGTGGGATGGGAGGTCTCCTCTCAGGTTTGTTACCTCAGGTGTCCCAACCAAAGAGGAATTCCAAAGCAGAGCCCTGGGGAAGAGTGAAGGGACAACCCAAACGATGGTTATAAATTGGGGCCTAGGGGCATGGCAGACCCAATATGCTGTCTCTTCATCCAGCCACTGAGTGGCCTTACTTAAAGACTGGGCACAGGCTGAGGGTCAGCATGTGTGTTTGTGACCAATGTGGCCCGCGAGCATGGCGGGGCCTCATGGCTCACACTGGTTTCAACTACACTGAACTTTGGGTAACATGCCAATCACAAGGTCTCTTGCCATGGGGAAGGAGCTCTGATTTCTGCATCATTTTCAACCCTGGGCCGTGGTTGGAGATAAGGTCTAGGTTCTGAAGCCTGAAAACCACAGTTGGGAAGTGATGACGATCTAAGGCCATGTCGGGGCTCATGTGCTCAGTGTGCGGTCAGCTGCCTGGGTGTTGGTCCAGAGTTTCGGGTTCAGGTTGTGTCAGACAGTGCATTAGTGCCCAGGTTAGACTATATAATTTAGGTACAGTCGAGTGCCGTGTAAGTTTATCCTCATTTGAGGTGCCTGGGAAAATCATTAGGCAATATATTTTTCCCAGAGGGCAGGCATATTGCTGTATTGAGGGTCCGGAATTGCCAAACTTGAGGGCTTCTGGTCCAAGAGTGTGAGGACAAGTCTGAGAACAGAAGCTAGACTTGGGCTTCAGGCCGAGGGCACGGCTGGTACCCCCTGCAGATCTGAACGAATATCTCATGCTTCTGAAGTCACGGCGAGGATCAGACGTTGGCTCGGGTTGGAGTTTCTGTGCATGACTGCCCCTTCATGAACGGAGCGGAATCTCAAGGCCATGGAGGTTTTCCCACGTTGGGAGTTGTGGGATGCCCCCTTCAAGGATTCCTTCTGTGGGACAATTGAGACCTGTTGGGCAGCTCCAGGATATCCCATATGGAAGGACTCCAGAGCACCGTTCGGGGTGGATGCCTGGGAAGCGGGCCTCGCATTCCAAATGTCTCCTTGCAACAAGACAGTTGAGATCGGATAGCTTTGCGGGAGCAACCGGCGTGGCTGAGTTGAAATGGACTTTTAGGATCGGGCCCATTGTGTGTTTGTGTCCATGAGGGCCTTGGAATGGGGCGTTGGCACCGGGACCCTGAAGTATTCTCCTAAGCTTTTGACATACCTCCCATGCACAAGTTTCGTTGTGGAGATGAGATTTGTTCTGAGGGGTGCCTCAGGAAACCCCCTATGCTGGTATTGGAAATCAGGCTTTTGAGGAGACATGCCTGTAAACCAAAACAATGGATCCGATTATGGCCTAGGGTCCTGTCTGGTTCAATCTTCTTCTCTGGTGATATCCATCTATGGAATGAGTGGAGGGAGATGCTCACCTGGTGTCACACCGCCCTTGTTTGTCCCTGGAGACCTACACTATTGGGATGGCCTCGGGGACTTTGGAGAGTTTTCTTAATTGGTGAGATTTTGGCCAATGGAATGGGCACAATTCCCATGGATTGGGTAGGCACAGTCCTAATGTGTGGCTCCAGGGGCCCCAGCCTGGAGGGTGTGCGGCCCAGGACTTTGAGGACAGAAGTCTGAAAACACAAACTCAGCTAAGGTTTTGGGACGTAGGTATGGGAGGCCCAATCTACAAACCATGAGAAGTACCCCTCAGGATATGAAGAAAGAGCGAGTCTGAGGCACTTGCTCAGGCTTTTGTCTCTGGATTTTGTATCAACAATGGCTGTAGAATGTGGGGAGGCCTCATGGGATATGGACGAATCTTCCTCTCTGTGGATTTGGCCCGGTCCCAATAGTTTTTCTTCAATTGTCGGATGGGAGGTCTCCTTTCAGGTTTATTACCTCAGGTGTCCGAACAAAATAGGAATTCCAAAGCAGAGCCCTGGGGAAGAGTGAAGGGACAACCCAAACTATGGTTAAAAATTGGGGCCTAGGTGCATGGCAGGCACAATATGCTGTCTCTTCATCCAGCCACTGAGAGGCCTTACTTGAGGACTGGGCTCATGCTGAGGGTCACAATGTGTGTTTGTGACCAATGTGGCCCGCGAGCATGGGCGGGGCCTCATGGGCCACACTGGTTTCAACTACACTGGACTTTGGACAACCTGCCAAAGACAAGGTCTCTGGCCATGGGGAATGTGTTCTGATATCTGCATCATTTTCAACCCTGGGCAGTGGTTGGAGATAAGGTCTAGGTTCTGAAGCCTGAAAAACCGAAGTTGGGAAGAGATGACGACCTAAGGCCATGGCGGGTCTGATATGCTCAGTGTGCGGTCAGCTGCCTGGGTGTTGGTCAGGAGGTTCGGGCTCAGGTTGTGTCAGTCAGTGCATTAGTCCCAGGTTAGACTATATGATTTGGGTACAGTCGAGTGCCGTATAGGTTTATCCTCATTTGAGGTGCCTGGGGAGCTCAATAGGCAAGATATTTTTTCTAGAGGGCAGGCAGAGTGCTGCACTTTGGTTCCAGAATTGCCAAACTTGAGGGCTTCTGGGCCAGGAGTGTGAGGACAGAAGTCTGAGAACACAAGCTAGACTTGGGCTTCAGGCCGAGGGCACGGCAGGTACCTCCTGCAGATCTGAACCAATATTTCATGCATCTGAAGTCACGGCGAGGATCAGACGTTGGCTCGGGTTGGAGTTTCTGTGCATGACTGCCCCTTCATGAACGGAGCGGAATCTCAAGGCCATGGAGGTTTTCCCACGTTGGGAGTTGTGGGATGCCCCCTTCAAGGATTCCTTCTGCGGGACAATTGAGACCTGTTGGTCAGCTCCAGGACATCCCATATGGAATGACTCCAGAGCACCGTTCGAGGATCGATGCCAGGGAATCCCGCCTCGCATTCCAATTTTCTCCCAGCGACAAGACAGTTGAGTTTTGATGGCTCTGCGGGAGCAATCGGGGCGGCTGTGTTGAAATGGACTTTCCCGAGGTTGGGCCTAATGTGTGTTTGTGTCCATGAGGGCCTTGGAATGGGGCGGTGACACCGGAACCCTGCAGTATTCTCCTAAGCTTTTGACATAGGTCCCATGCACAAGTTTCCTTGTGGAAACGAGATTTGTTCTGATGGGTGCCTCAGGAAACCCCCTATGCTGGTCTTGGAATCCAGGCTTTTGAGGAGACATGTCCGTAAACCAAAGCAATGGATCTGAATATGGCCTAGGGTCCTGTCTGGTTCCATCTTCTTCTCTGGAGATATCCATCTATGGAATGAGTGGGGGTTGATGCTCACGTGGTGTTAGACCGCCCTTGTTTGTCCCCGGAGATCTACACTATTGGGATGGCCTCGGGGACTTTAGAGGTTTCTCCTAATTTGTACGATTTTGGACAATGGAATGGGCAGAATTCCCATGGATTGGGTAGGCACAGTCCTAATGTGTGGCTCCAGGGGCCCAAGCCAGGAGGGTGTGTACCCAGGACTTTGAGGACAGATCTAAAAATACAAACTCAGCTCAGGTTTTGGGACGTAGGTATGGCAGGCCCAATCTACAGACCATGAGGAGAACTCTTCAGGATATGAAGAAAGAGCGAGTCTGAGGCACTTGCTCAGGCTTTTGTCTCTGAATTGTGAATCAACGATGGCCATGGATGTGGGGAGGCCTCATGGGCCATGGACGAATCTTCCTCTCTGTGGATTTGTCCCAGTCCCAATTCTTTTTCGTCAATCTGTGGAATGGGAGGTCGCCTTTCACATTTGTTACCTCAGGTGACCCAACCAAAGAGTAATTACAAAACACAGCCCTGGGGAAGAGTGAAGGGACAACCCAAACTATGTTTAAAAATTGGGACCTAGGGGCATGGCAGGCCCAATCTGCTGTCTCTTCATCCAACCACTGAGAGGCCTTACTTGAGGACTGGGCACAGGCTGAGGGTCACAATGTGTCTTTGTGACCAATGTGGCCCGCGAGCATGGGCGGGGCCTCATGGGCCACACTGGTTTCAACTACACTGGAATTTGGACAACATGCTAATCACAAGGTCTCTTGCCATGAGGAAGGTGTTCTGATGTCTGCATTATTTTCAACCCTGGGCAGTTGTTGGAGATAAGGTCTAGGTTCTGAAGCCTGAAAAACCGAATTTGGGAAGAGATGACGACATAAGGCCATGGCGTGTCTGATTGATCAGTGGGTGGTCAGCTGCCTGGGTGTTGGTCAGGAGGTTCGGGCTCAGGTTGTGTCAGACAGTGCATTAGTCCCAGGTTTGACTATATGATTTGGGTACAGTCGAGTGCCGTGTAGGTTTATCCTCATTTGATGTGCCTGGGCTGCTCTTAGGCAAGATATTTTTTATAGATGGCAGGCAGAGTGCTGCATTGTGAGTCCGGAATTGCCAAACTTGAGGGCTTCTGGGCCAGGAGTGTGAGTACAGAAGTCTGAGAACACAAGCTAAACTTGGGCTTCAGGCAGAGGGCACAGCATGTACCCCCTGCAGAGTGAATCAATATCTCAAGCATCTGAAGTCACGGTGAGGATCAGACGTTGGCTCAGGTTGGATATTCTGTGCATGACTGCCCCTTCATGAACGGAGCGGAATCTCAAGGCTATGGAGGTTTTCCCACGTTGGGAGTTGTGGGATGCCCCCTTCAAGGATTCCTTCTGCAGGACAATTGAGACCTGTTGGGCAACTCCAGGAAATCCCATATGGAATGACTCCAGAGCACCGTTGAAAGATGAATGCCAGGGAAGCCCGCCTCGCATTCCAATTGTCTCCTAGCAACAAGACAGTTGAGGCCGGATGGCTCTGGGAGAACAACCGGGGTGGCTGAGTTGAAATGGACTTTCCCGAGGATGGGGCCTAATATGTGTTTGTGTCCATGAGGGCCTTAAAATGGGGGGGTGGCACCGGGACCCTGAAGTTTCTCCTAAGCTTTTGACATAGCTCCCATGCACAAGTTTCCCTGTGGAGACGAGATTTGTTCTGATAGGTGCCTCAGGAAATCACTTATGCTGGTATTGGAATCCAGGCTTTTGAGGAGACACTCCTGTACCAAAGCAATGGATCCGATTATGGCCTAGGGTCCTGTCTGGTTCCATCTTCTTCTCTGGAGATATCCATCTGTGGAATGAGTGGGGGTAGATGCTCACGTGGTGTTAGACCGCCCTTGTTTGTCCCCGGAGATCTACACTATTGGGATGGCCTCGGGGACTTTGGAGGGTTCTCCTAATTTGTACGATTTTGGACAATGGAATGGGCAGAATTCTCATGCATTGGGTAGGCAGAGTCCTAATGTGTGGCTCCAGGGGCCCCAGCCAGGAGTGTGTGTTGCCCAGGACTTTGAGGACAGAAGTCTGAAAATACAAACTCAGCTCAGGTTTTGGGACGTAGGTATGGCAGGCCCAATCTACAGACCATGAGGAGAACTCTTCAGGATATGAAGAAAGAGCGAGTCTGAGGCACTTGCTCAGGCTTTTGTCTCTGGATTGTGAATCAACGATGGCCATGGATGTGGGGTGGCCTCATGGGCCATGGACGAATCTTCCTCTCTGTGGATTTGTCCCAGTCCCAATTCTTTTTCGTCAATCTGTGGAATGGGAGGTCGCCTTTCACATTTGTTACCTCAGATGACCCAACCAAAGAGTAATTACAAAGCACAGCCCTGGGGAAGAGTGAAGGGACAACCCAAACTATCGTTAAAAATTGGGGCCTAGGGGCATGGCAGGCCCAATATGCTGTCTCTTCATCCAGCCACTGAGAGGCCATACTTGAGGACTGGGCTCAGGCTGAGGGTCACAATGTGTGTTAGTGACCAATGTGGCCTGCGAGCAAGAGCGGGGCCACATGGGCCACACTGGTTTCAACTACACTGACTTTGTACAACATGCCAATCACAAGGTCTCTTGCCATGGGGAAGGTGTTCTGATGTCTGCATCATTTTCAACCCTGGGCAGTGGTTGAAGATAAGGTCCTGGTCTGAAGCCTGAAAAACCGAAGTTGGGAAGAGATGACGACCTAAAGCCATGGCGGGTCTGATATGCTCAGTGTGCGGTCAGCTTCCTGGGTGTTGGTCAGGAGGTTCTGGCTCAGGTTGTGTCAGACAGTGCATTAGTGCCCAGGTTAGACTATATAATTTGGGTGGCCTCAGGGGCCTTGGAGCTTTTCCCTAATGTGTAGGGTTGTGGTGAATGGATTGGGCACACTTTCCTAGGAGAGGCAGGCACAATCTAACGCTGTGGCTAGAGGCCCTAGCCTGGAGGTTGTGTGGGTCCAGGCTGTGGGCACAGAAGTCTGAAAACACAAACTCAGCTTATGAGTGGTGCCTAGGGTATGGCAGGCCGGATGTACAGCCCGAGAGGGAGCTGCTCGTCCTCTGAAACAGGGCGAGTGGAGGGCGTTCCCTCAGGCTTTTGTCTCTGGATGTTGTGTCCGGGATAGCCGTGGATTGGAGGGGTGGCCTCAGGGACTGTGGACGAGTATCCCTCTATGGGGATTTGTCCCAGCTCCCAAGAGTTTGGGGTCATTTTGTGGGAAGGGTGGAGTCTTGCTGTTTGGCTCATGTGTCTCTCCAAGAAAGGGATTCCAGAGCAGAGCCCCAGGTACGGGTGGGGCGACTGGAAAACTCAAACACTGGTGAGGATTGGGTGCCTAGGGGCTTGGCAAGCCCCATATGCGGGCTCCTGGCCCTGGCCTTGACAGGCCTTTCTTTGACATGGGGCTCATGCTGAGGGTCACAGTGTGAATTTGTGCCCAAGCAGCACTCAAGTTTGGGCGTGGCATCAGGGGCATGAAGGTTTCTCCCACCCTGAAGGTGTGACTCCATGCCAAGAGCAAGCTTTATAGCCATGGGAAAGGAGGAGTTCTGTTTTATGCTTGCGATACCCAGCTGTGTGGAGTATTGATATAATATCTAGGTTCAGATATCTGAAAACCAAGATTAGGAAGAGGTGACGGCATAAGACCATGGCGTGTCCGAAGTGCTGGGTGTGCGGCCACCTTTCTCCTTGTCTGTCTGGACGTCTGGCTTCAGGCTGTGTCAGACAGAACATGAGTGCCCAGAGCAGCCTATCCAGTTCGGGTACCGTCGAGGCCCGAACAGGTTGATCCTCATCTGGGTTTTCTGGAGAGCCCCACAGGGAAACGATTTTCTTCCGTTGGGCAGACCCTGGGCTGTGTTGTGGTTCTGGAGATCCTAGTCCGGAGGGCTTGTTTGCCAGGAGTGTGAGGAAGGAAGTCTGAAAACACAAGCTAGCGTGATGTTTGGGACCGAGGGCACGGCAGTCCCACTCTGCAGAGGCTGAATTGAGATCTACTGCACTGAGGTTGTCAACTCTGAGACGTGCCTCAGGCTAGAGTTTTTGTCCAGCATGGCCTCTTCCTGAAGGGTGTGGCTGCTTCATGAGGCCAGGGGTGTTTGCCTACGATGGGATTTGTGAACTACTCCAAACCTCAAGTTTTCCTTCTGCACGACAGTCGAGTCCTATTGGATGGTTCCTGAGGCCCCATACGGAAAGACTCGAGAACAGGTGTCTAAGCATGGATGCCTGGGAATGCCACCTCATATTCCCACTCTTTAGTCAGTAAAAGGCAGGCTCAATCTGCAGGCTCCAGGGTGAGCTACCTAGAGGGGAGAGTTAAAATGGACTCTCCTGAAGATGAGTCCTACTGTGGGTTGGTTTACTGGGAGACCTTGGAATGTGGAGGTGGCTCAGGGACTCTGCAGGATTCTCCAACCTGAGGTGTTTGACACGGCCCCAACAAGGAAGCTTCCCATGTGGAGACGAGAGGAGTTCTGTTCAGTGCCTCAGGAAAGCCCCATATCATGTTCTTCGAACCAAAGCCTCTGAGGAGTGACACCTGGAAACCAAAGCAAGAGTTGAGATTAGGGTCTAAGTGCCTGTCCGCCTCAACCTTCTATCTCTGTTGACATCTGTGTGCATGCCTTCGTGGAGGTAGCAGCTCAGCTTGTGTCCAAATGCCCCTGTGTGTCCAGGGAGGCTCCCAGTAGTAGGATGTCCTCGGGGGACTTGAGGTTTCTCATATTCTGGAGGTGTGTGGCCAAAGGAATGGACAGAGTTTCCCAGGAGAGAGCAGGCATGGTCCTGTGGTATGGCTCCAGAGGACCCAGCCTAGAGGCTGTGTTTGCCAGCGCTGTGGGGACAGATGTCTGAAAAAGCAAACTTGGCTCAGGTAGGGGCCAAGGTAATGGCAGGCCTGATCTCCAGTCCGTGAGGGGAGATCCTCTGGATATCAAATGTGGGCAAGTGGCAGGCAGTCGCTCAGGCTTTTGTCTCTGGGTGTTGCGTTCACAGTGGCCGTTCAGGGTAGGGGTTGCTTCAGGGGCCGAGGAAGAGCCTTCCTCTCGGGGGATTGTCCAAGCTCCCAAGTGTTTGGGTTCATTCTGTGGTAAGGGAAGAGTACTGTTTTCTGCCACAGGGGACCCCCAGGAGAGGGACTCTAGAGCACAGCAGCGGGTTCCCTCAACTGGAATACACACCATCTAGTTAGTCCTGCGTGCCTATGGGCATGGCAAGCCACATATGCGGGCTCTTGGTCCAATCACTGAGAGGCGTTACTTGAATAAGGTACTCAGGCTGAGGGTCACAATGTGTGTTTGTGCCCAAGGCGGCCCTCACACATGGGCGTGGCCTCATGGGCCATGCCGTTTTCTCCTACACTGAAGGTTTGTATCACTGCCAGCAGCAAGGTTTCTTGCCATGGGGAAGGAAGGGTTCTGACTTGTGCATCAGGTTCCCCCCTGTGCAGGGATTGGAGATAAGGTCTAGGTTCTGATGACTGAAAACCCAGGTTGGGAATGGATGGTGGCCTAAGGCAGTGGCGGGTCCAATGTGCTGGGTGTGCAGCCAGCAGTTTCGGTGTCTGTTGGAAGGTCTGGGCTCAGGCTATTTGCGACAGAGCATCAGTGTTTAAGGTAGCCTATGCAATTGGGGTGTTGCCGAGGGCCAAGCAGTTTGATCCTCATTGGGGTTTCTGGGCAGCACCATAGACAAAGTTTTTCTCCTGGGAGGCAAGCGGAGTGCTTCATTGTGGCCCCAGAATTCCCAGTAGGGAGGGTTTGTGGGCCAGGAGTGTGAGGACGGAAGTCTAGGAACACAAGCTAAAGTGAGGATTGGAGCCAAGGGCAGAGCAGGCCCACTAGGCAGAGGCTGAATCAAAATCTCCTCCATCTGAAGTCAGGCTGAGGATCAGACTTTGGCTGAGGCTGGAGTATGTGTCCATGATGGCACCTTCATGAAGCGGGGGCCTCATGAGGCCAAGGAAGTTTTCCCACGCTGAGTTTGGAGGTTGCCCCAAACCACCAGGTTTCCTTCTGTGGGACATTTGAGTCCTGTTGCATGGCTCCAGGACATACCATACGGAAGGACTGGAGAGCACGGTTCGAAGGATGGATCCCTGTACAGCATGCCTTGCATTCCCATTGGCCATTAGCCACAAGATATGTTTGATCTGCTGCCTCTGGGGCACGCTAACCAGGGGGCTGAGTTGAAATGGCCTCTCCTGAGGATGCATCATAATGTGCGTTTGGGTCCATGGAAACCTTGGAATGTGCTGGTTGTTCAGTGGCCCTGCGGAACTCTCCTACCTGAAGGGTTTGATACATCCCCAGAAAGTAAGCTCCCCATTTGGAGACGAGAGAGGTTTGGTTTGGTGCCTCAGAAAAGCCCCGTGTGCTGGTCTATGAAAACAGACCTCTGAGGACGGACACATGGAAACCAAAGCTAAGGTTCAGATTAGGGCCTGGGGGCCTGTCCATTTCAACCTTCTGTCTCTGGGGACACTGTCTGAGAGTCTAAGTGGAGATAGTTGCTACGCTGGTGTCAGAGAGCCCCTCTTAGTCCAGGGTGGCCTACACTATTGATGGCCTCAGGTACCTTGGAGCTTTTCCCTAACATGTAGGGTTGTGGTCAATGGATTCGGCACAATTTCCTTGGAGAGGGCAGGCAGAATCTTTCGCTGTGGCTCCAGAGGCCCGTGCCTGGCGGTTGTGTGGGTCCAGGCTGTGGGCACAGAAGTCTGAAAACACAAACGCAGCTTATGAGTGGCGCCAAGGGTATGGCAGCCCAGATGTACAGCCCGAAAGGGAGCTCCTGGGCCTCTGAAACAAGGGCGAGTGGGAGGCGTTCCTTCAGGCTTTTGTCTCTGGATGTTGTGTCCGAGATAGCCGTGGATTGGAGGGGTGGACTCAGGGACTGTGGACGAGTATCCCTCTCTGGGGATTTGTCCCAGCTCCCAAGAGTTTGGGGTCATTTTGTGGGAACGGTGGAGTCGTGTTGTCTGGCTCATGTGTCTCTCCAAGTAAAGGATTCCAGAGCAGAGCCCCAGGTACGGGCGGGGCGACTAAAAACTCAAACACTGGTGAGGATTGGGTGCATAGGGTCTGGGCAAGACCCATATGCGGGCTCTTGGTCCAGGCCCTGACAGGCCTTTCTTTGACATGGGGCTCATGCTGAGGGTCACATTGTGAATTTGTGCCCAAGCAGCACTCAAGTTTGGGCGTGGCATCAGGGGCCATGAAGGTTTCTCCCACCCTGAAGGTGTGACTCCATGCCAAGAGCAAGCTTTACAGCCACGGGGAAGCAGGAGTTCTGTGTTGTGCTTGCGATACCCAGCTGTGTGGAGAATTGATATAATGTCTAGGTTCAGATATCTGAAAACCAAGGTTAGGAAGAGGTGACGGCATAAGACCATTGGGTATCCGAAGTGCTGGGTGTGCGGCCAGCTTTCTCCTTGTCTGTCTGGACGTCTGGCTTCAGGCTGTGTAAGACAGAGCATGAGTGCCCAGAGCAGCCTATCCAGTTCGGGTACCGTCGAGGCCCTAGCAGGTTGATCCTCATCTGGGTTTTCTGGAGAGAGCCCCACAGGGAAACGTTTTTCTTCCCTTGGGCAGACTCTGGGCTGGGTTGTGGTTCTGGAGTTCCTAGTCCGGAGGGCTTGTTTGCCAGGAGTGTGAGGAAGGAAGTCTGAAAACACAAGCTAGCGTGAGGTTTGGGACCGATGGCACGGCAGGCCCACTCTGAGAGGCTGAATCGAGATCTCCTGCACTGAGGTCATGTCAACTATGAGACGTGCCTCAGGCAGGAGTTTTCGTCCAGCATGGCCTCTTCCTGAAGGGTGTGGGGGCTTCATGAGGCCAGGGAGGTTTGCCTATGATGGGATTTGTGAACTACTCCAAACCTCAAGGTTTCCTTCTGCACGAAAGTTGAGTGCTATTGGATGGTTCCAGGAGGCCGCATACGGAAAGACCCGAGAGCAGGTGTCTAAACATGGATGACTGGGAACGCCACCTCATATTCCCACTCTTTAGTCAGGACAAGGCAGGCACAATCTGCGGGCTCCTGGGTGAGCTACCCAGAGGGGAGAGTTGAAATGGACTCTCCTGAAGATGAGTCCTACTGTGGCTTGGTGGCCTGGGAGACCTTGGAATGTGGAGGTGGCTCAGGGACTCTGCAGGATTCTCCAACCTGAGGTGTTTGACACGGCTCCAACAAGGAAGCTTCCCATGTGGAGACGAGAGGAGTTCTGTTCAGTGCCTCAGGAAAGCCCCATATCATGTTCTTCGAACCAAAGCCTCTGAGGAGTGACACCTGGACACCAAAGCAAGAGTTGAGATTAGGGCCTAAGTGCCTGTCCGGCTCAACCTTCTATCTCTGTTGACATCTGTGTGCATGCCTTCATGGAGGTAGCAGCTCAGCTTGTGTCCGAAGGCCCCTGTGTGTGCAAGAAGGCTCCCGGTAATGGTATGTCCACGGGCGCCTTGAGGTTTCTCATATTCTGGAGGTGTGTGGCCAAAGGAATGGACAGAGTTTCCCAGGAGAGAGCAGGCAGGGTCCTGTGGTATGGCTCCAGAGGACCCAGCCTAGAGGCTGTGTTTGCCAGGGCTGTGGGGACAGATGTCTGAAAAAGCAAACTTGGCTCAGGTAGGGGCCAAGGTAATGGCAGGCCTGATCTCCAGTCCGAGAGGGGAGATCCTCTGGATATCAAAGGAGGGCAAGTGGGAGGCAGTCGCTCAGGCTATTGTCTCTGGGTGTTGCGTTCACAGTGGCCGTTCAGGGTAGGGGTTGCTTCAGGGGCTGAGGAAGACCTTCCTCTCGGGGGATTGTCCAAGCTCCCAAGTGTTTGGGTTCATTCTGTGGGAAGGGAAGAGTACTGTTTTCTGCCACAGGGGACCCCCCAGGAGAGGGACTCTAGAGCACAGCAGTGGGTTTCCTCAACTGTAATACACACCATCTAGTTAGTCCTGCGTGCCTATGGGCATGGCAAGCCACATATGCGGGCTCTTGGTCCAATCACTGAGAGGCGTTACCTGAATAAGGTACTCACGCTGAGGGTCACAATGTGTGTTTGTGCCCAAGGCGGCCCTCACACATGGCCGTGGCCTCATGGGCCATGCCGTTTTCTCTTACACTGAAGGTTTGACTCACTGCCAGCAGCAAGGATTCTGCCATGGGGAAGGAGTGGTTCTGACTTGTGCATCAGGTTCCCCCCTGTGCAGGGATTGGAGATAAGGTCTAGGTTCTGATGACTGAAAACCCAGGTTGGGAATGGATGGTGGCCTAAGGCAGTGGCGGGTCCAATGTGCTGGGTGTGCAGCCAGCTGTGTCGGTGTCTGTTGGAAGGTCTGGGCTCAGGCTATTTGCGACAGAGCATCAGTGTTTAAGGTAGCCTATGCAATTGGTGTGTTGCCGAGGGCCAAGCAGTTTGATCCTCATTTGGGGTTTCTGGGCAGCACCATAGACAAAGTTTTTCTCCTGGGAGGCAGGCGGAGTGCTTCATTGTGGCCCCAGAATTCCCAGTAGAGAGGGTTTGTGGGCCAGGAGTGTGAGGACGGAAGTCTAGGAACACAA
This sequence comes from Mustela nivalis, assembly GCF_964662115.1. Lineage (NCBI taxonomy): Eukaryota > Metazoa > Chordata > Mammalia > Carnivora > Mustelidae > Mustela > Mustela nivalis. The sequence goes on from NW_028136515.1 coordinate 1,159,758, forward strand.
GCTAAAGTGAGGATTGGAGCCAAGGGCAGAGCAGGCCCACTAGGCAGAGGCTGAATCAAAATCTCCGGCATCTGAAGTCAGGCTGAGGATCAGACGTTGGCTGGGGCTGGAGTATGTTTCCATGATGGCACCTTCATGAAGCGGGGGCCTCATGAGGCCAAGGAAGTTTTCCCACGCTGAGTTTGGAGGTTGCCCCAAACCACCAGGTTTCCTTCTGTTAGACATTCGTGTCCTGTTGCATGGCTCCAGGACATACCATACGGAAGGACTGGAGAGCACGGTTCGAAGGATGGCTCCCTGTACAGCATGCCTCGCATTCCCATTGGCCATTAGCCACAAGATATGTTTGATCTGTTGCCTCTGGGGCACGCTAACCAGGGGGCTGAGTTGAAATGGCCTCTCCTGAGGATGCGTCATAATGTGCGTTTGGGTCCATGGAAACCTTGGAATGTGCTGGTTGTTCAGTGGCCCTGCGGAACTCTCCAACCTGAAGGGTTTGATACATCCCCAGTCAGTAAGCTCCCCATGTGGAGACGAGAGAGGTTTGGTTTGGTGCCTCAGAAAAGCCCCGTGTGCTGGTCTACGAAAACAGACCTCTGAGGACGGACACATGGAAACCAAAGCTAAGGTTCAGATTAGGGCCTGGGGGCCTGTCCATTTCAACATTCTGTCTCTGGGGACACTGTCTGAGAGTCTTAGTGGAGATAGTTGCTCCACTGGTGTCAGAGAGACCCTCTTAGTCCAGGGTGGCCTACACTATTGATGGCCTCAGGGGCCTTGGACCTTTTCCCTAAACTGTAGGGTTGTGGTCAATGGATTGGGCACAATTTCCTTGGAGAGGGCAGGCACAATCTTTCGCCGTGGCTCCAGAGGCCCTAGCCTGGCGGTTGTGTGGGTCCAGGCTGAGGGCACAGAAGTCTGAAAACACAAATTCAGCTTATGAGTGGCGCCTAGGGTATGGCAGGCTGGATGTACAGCCCGAGAGGGAGCTCCTGGGCCTCTGAAACAAGGGCGAGTGGGAGGCGTTCCTTCAGGCTTTTATCTCTGGATGTTGTGTCCGTGATAGCCGTGGATTGGAGGGGTGGCCTCAGGGACTGTGAACGAGTATCCCTCTCTGGGGATTTGTCCCAGCTCCCAAGAGTTTGGGGTCATTTTGTGGGAAGGGTGGAGTCGTGTTGTCTGGCTCATGTGTCCCTCCAAGAAAGGGATTCCAGAGCAGAGCCCCAGATACGGTCAGGGCGACTGGAAAACTCAAACACTGGTGAGGATTGGGTGCATAGGGGCTTGGCAAGCCCCATATGCGGGCTCTTGGCCCAGGCCCTGACAGGCCTTTCTTTGACATGGGGCTCATGCTGAGGGTCAGAGTGTGAATTTGTGCCCAAGAAGCACTCAAGTTTGGGCGTGGCATCAGGGAACATGAAGGATTCTCCCACCCTGAAGGTGTGACTCCATGCCAAGAGCAAGCTTTACAGCCACGGGGAGGGAGGAGTTCTGTGTTGTGCTTGCGATACCCAGCTGTGTGGAGAATTGATATAATGTCTAGGTTCAGATATCTGAAAACCAAGGTTAGGAAGAGGTGACGGCATAAGACCATGGCGTGTACGAAGTGCTGGGTCTGCGGCCAGCTGTCTCCATGTCTGTCTGGACGTCTGACTTCAGGCTGTGTCAGACAGAGCATGAGTGCCCAGTGCAGACTATCCAGTTCGGCTACCGTCGAGGCCCGAGCAGGTTGATCCTCATCTGGGTTTTCTGGAGAGAGCCCCACAGGGAAACGTTTTTCTTCCCTTGGGCAGACCCTGGGCTGGGTTGTGGTTCTGGAGTTCCTAGTTCGGAGGGCTTGTTTGCCAGGAGTGTGAGGAAGGAAGTCTGAAAACACAAGCTAGCGTGAGGATTGGGACCGATGGCACGGCAGGCCCACTCTGAGAGGATGAATCGAGATCTCCTGCACTGAGGTCATTTCAACTCTGAGACGTGCCTCAGGCTAGAGTTTTTGTCCAGCATGGCCTCTTCCTGAATGGTGTGGGGGCCTCATGAGGCCAGGAAGGTTTGCCTACGATGGGATTTGTGAACTACTCCAAACCTCAAGGTTTCCTTCTGCACGACAGTCGAGCGCTATTGGATGGTTCCAGGAGGCGCATACGGAAAGACTTGAGAGCAGGTGTCTAAGCATGGATGCCTGGGAACGCCACCTCATATTCCCACTCTTTAGTCAGGACAAGGCAGGCTCAATCTGTGGGCTCCTGGGTGATCTACCCAGAGGGGAGAGTTGAAATGGACTCTCCTGAAGATGAGTCCTACTGTGGCTTGGTGGCCTGGGAGACCTTGGAATGTGGAGGTGGCACAGGGACTCTGCAGGATTCTCCAACCTGAGGTGTTTGACACGGCTCCAACAAGGAAGCTTCCCATGTGGAGACGAGAGAAGTTCTGTTCAGTGCCTCAGGAAAGCCCCATATCCTGTTCTTCGAACCAAAGCCTCTGAGGAGTGACACCTGGAAAACAAAGCAAGGGTTGAGATTAGAGCCTAAGGGCCTGTACGGCTCAACCTTCTATCTCTGTTGACATCTGTGTGCAAGCCTTCATTGAGGTAGCAGCTCAGCTTGTGTCCGAAGGCCCCTGTGTGTGCAGGGAGGCTCCCGGTAATGGTATGTCCTCGGGGGCCTTGAGGTTTCTCATATTCTGGAGGTGTGTGGCCAAAGGAATGGACAGAGTTTCCCAGGAGAGAGCAGGCATGGTCCTGTGGTATGGCTCCAGAGGACCCAGCCTAGAGGCTGTGTTTGCCAGGGCTGTGGGGACAGATGTCTGAAAAAGCAAACTTGGCTCAGGTAGGGGCCAAGGTAATGGCAGGCCTGATCTCCAGTTCGAGAGGGGAGATCCTCTGGATATCAAAGGAGGGCAAGTGGGAGGCAGTCGCTCAGTCTTTTGTCTCTGGGTGTTGCGTTCACAGTGGCCGTTCAGGGTAGGGGTTGCTTCAGGGGCCGAGGAAGAGCCTTCCTCTCGGGGGATTGTCCAAGCTCCCAAGTGTTTGGGTTCATTCTGTGGGAAGGGAAGAGTACTGTTTTCTGCCACAGGGGACCCCCCAGGAGAGGGACTCTAGAGCACAGCAGTGGGTTCCCTCAACTGGAATACACACCATCTAGTTAGTCCTGCGTGCCTATGGGCATGGCAAGCCACATATGCGGGCTCTTGGTCCAATCACTGAGAGGCGTTACCTGAATAAGGTACTCACGCTGAGGGTCACAATGTGTGTTTGTGCCCAAGGCGGCCCTCACACATGGGCGTGGCCTCATGGGCCATGCCGTTTTCTCCTACACTGAAGGTTTGACTCACTGCCAGCAGCAAGGTTTCTTGCCATGGGGAAGGAAGGGTTCTGACTTGTGCATCAGGTTCCCCCCTGTGCAGGGATTGGAGATAAGGTCTAGGTTCTGATGACTGAAAACCCAGGTAGGGAATGGATGGTGGCCTAAGGCAGTGGCGGGTCCAATGTGCTGGGTGTGCAGCCAGCAGTTTCGGTGTCTGTTGGAAGGTCTGGGCTCAGGCTATTTGCGACAGAGCATCAGTGTTTAAGGTAGCCTATTCAATTGGGGTGTTGCCGAGGGCCAAGCAGTTTGATCCTCATTGGGGTTTCTGGGCAGCACCATAGACAAAGTTTTTCTCCTGGGAGGCAAGCGGAGTGCTTCATTGTGGCCCCAGAATTCCCAGTAGGGAGGGTTTGTGGGCCAGGAGTGTGAGGACGGAAGTCTAGGAACACAAGCTAAAGTGAGGATTGGAGCCAAGGGCAGAGCAGGCCCACTAGGCAGAGGCTGAATCAAAATCTCCTCCATCTGAAGTCAGGCTGAGGATCAGACTTTGGCTGAGGCTGGAGTATGTGTCCATGATGGCACCTTCATGAAGCGGGGGCCTCATGAGGCCAAGGAAGTTTTCCCACGCTGAGTTTGGAGGTTGCCCCAAACCACCAGGTTTCCTTCTGTGGGACATTTGAGTCCTGTTGCATGGCTCCAGGACATACCATACGGAAGGACTGGAGAGCACGGTTCGAAGGATGGATCCCTGTACAGCATGCCTTGCATTCCCATTGGCCATTAGCCACAAGATATGTTTGATCTGCTGCCTCTGGGGCACGCTAACCAGGGGGCTGAGTTGAAATGGCCTCTCCTGAGGATGCATCATAATGTGCGTTTGGGTCCATGGAAACCTTGGAATGTGCTGGTTGTTCAGTGGCCCTGCGGAACTCTCCTACCTGAAGGGTTTGATACATCCCCAGAAAGTAAGCTCCCCATTTGGAGACGAGAGAGGTTTGGTTTGGTGCCTCAGAAAAGCCCCGTGTGCTGGTCTATGAAAACAGACCTCTGAGGACGGACACATGGAAACCAAAGCTAAGGTTCAGATTAGGGCCTGGGGGCCTGTCCATTTCAACCTTCTGTCTCTGGGGACACTGTCTGAGAGTCTAAGTGGAGATAGTTGCTACGCTGGTGTCAGAGAGCCCCTCTTAGTCCAGGGTGGCCTACACTATTGATGGCCTCAGGTACCTTGGAGCTTTTCCCTAACATGTAGGGTTGTGGTCAATGGATTCGGCACAATTTCCTTGGAGAGGGCAGGCAGAATCTTTCGCTGTGGCTCCAGAGGCCCTTGCCTGGCGGTTGTGTGGGTCCAGGCTGTGGGCACAGAAGTCTGAAAACACAAACGCAGCTTATGAGTGGCGCCAAGGGTATGGCAGCCCAGATGTACAGCCCGAAAGGGAGCTCCTGGGCCTCTGAAACAAGGGCGAGTGGGAGGCGTTCCTTCAGGCTTTTGTCTCTGGATGTTGTGTCCGAGATAGCCGTGGATTGGAGGGGTGGACTCAGGGACTGTGGACGAGTATCCCTCTCTGGGGATTTGTCCCAGCTCCCAAGAGTTTGGGGTCATTTTGTGGGAACGGTGGAGTCGTGTTGTCTGGCTCATGTGTCTCTCCAAGAAAAGGATTCCAGAGCAGAGCCCCAGGTACGGGCGGGGCGACTAAAAACTCAAACACTGGTGAGGATTGGGTGCATAGGGTCTGGGCAAGCCCCATATGCGGGCTCTTGGTCCAGGCCCTGACAGGCCTTTCTTTGACATGGGGCTCATGCTGAGGGTCACATTGTGAATTTGTGCCCAAGCAGTACTCAAGTTTGGGCGTGGCATCGGGGGCCATGAAGGTTTCTCCCACCCTGAAGGTGTGACTCCATGCCAAGAGCAAGCTTTACAGCCACGGGGAAGCAGGAGTTCTGTGTTGTGCTTGCGATACCCAGCTGTGTGGAGAATTGATATAATGTCTAGGTTCAGATATCTGAAAACCAAGGTTAGGAAGAGGTGACGGCATAAGACCATTGGGTATCCGAAGTGCTGGGTGTGCGGCCAGCTGTCTCCTTGTCTGTCTGGACGTCTGGCTTCAGGCTATGTAAGACAGAGCATGAGTGCCCAGAGCAGCCTATCCAGTTCGGGTACCGTCGAGGCCCTAGCAGGTTGATCCTCATCTGGGTTTTCTGGAGAGAGCCCCACAGGGAAACGTTTTTCTTCCCTTGGGCAGACTCTGGGCTGGGTTGTGGTTCTGGAGTTCCTAGTTCGGAGGGCTTGTTTGCCAGGAGTGTGAGGAAGGAAGTCTGAAAACACAAGCTAGCGTGAGGTTTGGGACCGATGGCACGGCAGGCCCACTCTGAGAGGCTGAATCGAGATCTCCTGCACTGAGGTCATGTCAACTATGAGACGTGCCTCAGGCTAGAGTTTTCGTCCAGCATGGCCTCTTCCTGAAGGGTGTGGGGGCTTCATGAGGCCAGGGAGGTTTGCCTATGATGGGATTTGTGAACTACTCCAAACCTCAAGGTTTCCTTCTGCACGAAAGTTGAGTGCTATTGGATGGTTCCAGGAGGCCGCATACGGAAAGACCCGAGAGCAGATGTCTAAACATGGATGACTGGGAACGCCACCTCATATTCCCACTCTTTAGTCAGGACAAGGCAGGCACAATCTGCGGGCTCCTGGGTGAGCTACCCAGAGGGGAGAGTTGAAATGGACTCTCCTGAAGATGAGTCCTACTGTGGCTTGGTGGCCTGGGAGACCTTGGAATGTGGAGGTGGCTCAGGGACTCTGCAGGATTCTCCAACCTGAGGTGTTTGACACGGCTCCAACAAGGAAGCTTCCCATGTGGAGACGAGAGGAGTTCTGTTCAGTGCCTCAGGAAAGCCCCATATCATGTTCTTCGAACCAAAGCCTCTGAGGAGTGACACCTGGACACCAAAGCAAGAGTTGAGATTAGGGCCTAAGTGCCTGTCCGGCTCAACCTTCTATCTCTGTTGACATCTGTGTGCATGCCTTCATGGAGGTAGCAGCTCAGCTTGTGTCCGAAGGCCCCTGTGTGTGCAAGAAGGCTCCCGGTAATGGTATGTCCTCGGGCGCCTTGAGGTTTCTCATATTCTGGAGGTGTGTGGCCAAAGGAATGGACAGAGTTTCCCAGGAGAGAGCAGGCAGGGTCCTGTGGTATGGCTCCAGAGGACCCAGCCTAGAGGCTGTGTTTGCCAGGGCTGTGGGGACAGATGTCTGAAAAAGCAAACTTGGCTCAGGTAGGGGCCAAGGTAATGGCAGGCCTGATCTCCAGTCCGAGAGGGGAGATCCTCTGGATATCAAAGGAGGGCAAGTGGGAGGCAGTCGCTCAGGCTATTGTCTCTGGGTGTTGCGTTCACAGTGGCCGTTCAGGGTAGGGGTTGCTTCAGGGGCTGAGGAAGATCTTCCTCTCGGGGGATTGTCCAAGCTCCCAAGTGTTTGGGTTCATTCTGTGGGAAGGGAAGAGTACTGTTTTCTGCCACAGGGGACCCCCCAGGAGAGGGACTCTAGAGCACAGCAGTGGGTTTCCTCAACTGTAATACACACCATCTAGTTAGTCCTGCGTGCCTATGGGCATGGCAAGCCACATATGCGGGCTCTTGGTCCAATCACTGAGAGGCGTTACCTGAATAAGGTACTCACGCTGAGGGTCACAATGTGTGTTTGTGCCCAAGGCGGCCCTCACACATGGGCGTGGCCTCATGGGCCATGCCGTTTTCTCCTACACTGAAGGTTTGACTCACTGCCAGCAGAAAGGTTTCTTGCCATGGGGAAGGAGTGGTTCTGACTTGTGCATCAGGATCCCCCCTGTGCAGGGATTGGAGATAAGGTCTAGGTTCTGATGACTGAAAACCCAGGTTGGGAATGGATGGTGGCCTAAGGCAGTGGCGGGTCCAATGTGCTGGGTGTGCAGCCAGCTGTGTCGGTGTCTGTTGGAAGGTCTGGGCTCAGGCTATTTGCGACAGAGCATCAGTGTTTAAGGTAGCCTATGCAATTGGGGTGTTGCCGAGGGCCAAGCAGTTTGATCCTCATTTGGGGTTTCTGGGCAGCACCATAGACAAAGTTTTTCTCCTGGGAGGCAGGCGGAGTGCTTCATTGTGGCCCCAGAATTCCCAGTAGGGAGGGTTTGTGGGCCAGGAGTGTGAGTACGGAAGTCTAGGAACACAATCTAAAGTGAGGATTGGAGCCAAGGGCAGAGCAGGCCCACTAGGCAGAGGCTGAATCAAAATCTCCGGCATCTGAAGTCAGGCTGAGGATCAGACGTTGGCTGAGGCTGGAGTATGTGTCCATGATGGCACCTTCATGAAGCGGGGGCCTCATGAGGCCAAGGAAGTTTTCCCACGCTGAGTTTGGAGGTTGCCCCAAACCACCAGGTTTCCTTCTGTTAGACATTCGTGTCCTGTTGCATGGCTCCAGGACATACCATACGGAAGGACTGGAGAGCACGGTTCGAAGGATGGCTCCCTGTACAGCATGCCTCGCATTCCCATTGGCCATTAGCCACAAGATATGTTTGATCTGTTGCCTCTGGGGCACGCTAACCAGGGGGCTGAGTTGAAATGGCCTCTCCTGAGGATGCGTCATAATGTGCATTTGGGTCCATGGAAACCTTGGAATGTGCTGGTTGTTCAGTGGCCCTGCGGAACTCTCCAACCTGAAGGGTTTGATACATCCCCAGTCAGTAAGCTCCCCATGTGGAGACGAGAGAGGTTTGGTTTGGTGCCTCAGAAAAGCCCCGTGTGCTGGTCTACGAAAACAGACCTCTGAGGACGGACACATGGAAACCAAAGCTAAGGTTCAGATTAGGGCCTGGGGGCCTGTCCATTTCAACATTCTGTCTCTGGGGACACTGTCTGAGAGTCTTAGTGGAGATAGTTGCTCCACTGGTGTCAGAGAGCCCCTCTTAGTCCAGGGTGGCCTACACTATTGATGGCCTCAGGGGCCTTGGACCTTTTCCCTAAACTGTAGGGTTGTGGTCAATGGATTGGGCACAATTTCCTTGGAGAGGGCAGGCACAATCTTTCGCTGTGGCTCCAGAGGCCCTAGCCTGGCGGTTGTGTGGGTCCAGGCTGAGGGCACAGAAGTCTGAAAACACAAATTCAGCTTATGAGTGGCGCCTAGGGTATGGCAGGCTGGATGTACAGCCCGAGAGGGAGCTCCTGGGCCTCTGAAACAAGGGCGAGTGGGAGGCGTTCCTTCAGGCTTTTATCTCTGGATGTTGTGTCCGTGATAGCCGTGGATTGGAGGGGTGGCCTCAGGGACTGTGAACGAGTATCCCTCTCTGGGGATTTGTCCCAGCTCCCAAGAGTTTGGGGTCATTTTGTGGGAAGGGTGGAGTCGTGTTGTCTGGCTCATGTGTCCCTCCAAGAAAGGGATTCCAGAGCAGAGCCCCAGATACGGTCGGGGCGACTGGAAAACTCAAACACTGGTGAGGATTGGGTGCATAGGGGCTTGGCAAGCCCCATATGCGGGCTCTTGGCCCAGGCCATGACAGGCCTTTCTTTGACATGGGGCTCATGCTGAGGGTCAGAGTTTGAATTTGTGCCCAAGAAGCACTCAAGATTGGGCGTGGCATCAGGGAACATGAAGGATTCTCCCACCCTGAAGGTGTGACTCCATGCCAAGAGCAAGCTTTACAGCCACGGGGAGGGAGGAGTTCTGTGTTGTGCTTGCGATACCCAGCTGTGTGGAGAATTGATATAATGTCTAGGTTCAGATATCTGAAAACCAAGGTTAGGAAGAGGTGACGGCAAAAGACCATGGCGTGTACGAAGTGCTGGGTCTGCGGCCAGCTGTCTCCATGTCTGTCTGGACGTCTGACTTCAGGCTGTGTCAGACAGAGCATGAGTGCCCAGTGCAGACTATCCAGTTCGGCTACCGTCGAGGCCCGAGCAGGTTGATCCTCATCTGGGTTTTCTGGAGAGAGCCCCACAGGGAAACGTTTTTCTTCCCTTGGGCAGACCCTGGGCTGGGTTGTGGTTCTGGAGTTCCTAGTCCGGAGGGCTTCTTTGCCAGGAGTGTGAGGAAGGAAGTCTGAAAACACAAGCTAGCGTGAGGATTGGGACCGATGGCACGGCAGGCCCACTCTGAGAGGCTGAATCGAGATCTCCTGCACTGAGGTCATTTCAACTCTGAGACGTGCCTCAGGCTAGAGTTTTTGTCCAGCATGGCCTCTTCCTGAATGGTGTGGGGGCCTCATGAGGCCAGGAAGGTTTGCCTACGATGGGATTTGTGAACTACTCCAAACCTCAAGGTTTCCTTCTGCACGACAGTCGAGCGCTATTGGATGGTTCCAGGAGGCCCATACAGAAAGACTCGAGAGCAGGTGTCTAAGCATGGATGCCTGGGAACGCCACCTCATATTCCCACTCTTTAGTCAGGACAAGGCAGGCTCAATCTGTGGGCTCCTGGGTGATCTACCCAGAGGGGAGAGTTGAAATGGACTCTCCTGAAGATGAGTCCTACTGTGGCTTGGTGGCCTGGGAGACCTTGGAATGTGGAGGTGGCTCAGGGACTCTGCAGGATTCTCCAACCTGAGGTGTTTGACATGGCTCTAACAAGAAAGCTTCCCATGTGGAGACGAGAGAAGTTCTGTTCAGTGCCTCAGGAAAGCCCCATATCCTGTTCTTCGAACCAAAGCCTCTGAGGAGTGACACCTGGAAAACAAAGCAAGGGTTGAGATTAGAGCCTAAGGGCCTGTACGGCTCAACCTTCTATCTCTGTTGACATCTGTGTGCAAGCCTTCATTGAGGTAGCAGCTCAGCTTGTGTCCGAAGGCCCCTGTGTGTGCAGGGAGGCTCCCGGTAATGGTATGTCCTCGGGGGCCTTGAGGTTTCTCATATTCTGGAGGTGTGTGGCCAAAGGAATGGACAGAGTTTCCCAGGAGAGAGCAGGCATGGTCCTGTGGTATGGCTCCAGAGGACCCAGCCTAGAGGCTGTGTTTGCCAGGGCTGTGGGGACAGATGTCTGAAAAAGCAAACTTGGCTCAGGTAGGGGCCAAGGTAATGGCAGGCCTGATCTCCAGTTCGAGAGGGGAGATCCTCTGGATATCAAAGGAGGGCAAGTGGGAGGCAGTCGCTCAGGCTTTTGTCTCTGGGTGTTGCGTTCACAGTGGCCGTTCAGGGTAGGGGTTGCTTCAGGGGCCGAGGAAGAGCCTTCCTCTCGGGGGATTGTCCAAGCTCCCAAGTGTTTGGGTTCATTCTGTGGGAAGGGAAGAGTACTGTTTTCTGCCACAGGGGACCCCCCAGGAGAGGGACTCTAGAGCACAGCAGTGGGTTCCCTCAACTGGAATACACACCATCTAGTTAGTCCTGCGTGCCTATGGGCATGGCAAGCCACATATGCGGGCTCTTGGTCCAATCACTGAGAGGCGTTACCTGAATAAGGTACTCACGCTGAGGGTCACAATGTGTGTTTGTGCCCAAGGCGGCCCTCACACATGGGCGTGGCCTCATGGGCCATGCCGTTTTCTCCTACATTGAAGGTTTGACTCACTGCCAGCAGCAAGGTTTCTTGCCATGGGGAAGGAGGGTTTCTGACTTGTGCATCAGGTTCCCCCGTGTGCAGGGATTGGAGATAAGGTCTAGGTTCTGATGACTGAAAACCCAGGTTGGGAATGGATGGTGGCCTAAGGCAGTGGCGGGTCCAATGTGCTGGGTGTGCAGCCAGCTGTGTCGGTGTCTGTTGGAAGGTCTGGGCTCAGGCTATTTGCGACAGAGCATCAGTGTTTAAGGTAGCCTATGCAATTGGGGTGTTGCCGAGGGCCAAGCAGTTTGATCCTCATTTGGGGTTTCTGGGAAGCACCATAGATAAAGTTTTTCTCCTGGGAGGCAGGCAGAGTGCTTCATTGTGGCCCCAGAATTCCCAGTAGGGAGGGTTTGTGGGCCAGGAGTGTGAGGACGGAAGTCTAGGAACACAAGCTAAAGTGAGGATTGGACCAAGGGCAGAGCAAGCCCACTAGGCAGAGGCTGAATCAAAATCTCCTGCATCTGAAGTCAGGCTGAGGATCAGACGTTGGCTGAGGCTGGAGTATGTGTCCATGATGGCACCTTCATGAAGCGGGGGCCTCATGAGGCCAAGGAAGTTTTCCCACGCTGAGTTTGGAGGTTGCCCCAAACCACCAGGATTCCTTCTGTGGGACATATGAGTCCTGTTGCATGGCTCCAGGACATACCATACGGAAGGACTGGAGAGCACGGTTCGAAGGATGGATCCCTGTACAGCATGCCTCGCATTCCCATTGGCCATTAGCCACAAGATATGTTTGATCTGCTGCCTCTGGGGCAAGCTAACCAGGGGGCTGAGTTGAAATGGCCTCTCCTGAGGATGCGTCATAATGTGCGTTTGGGTCCATGGAAACCTTGGAATTTGCTGGTTGTTCAGTGGCCCTGCGGAACTCTTCTACCTGAAGGGTTTGATACATCCCCAGTAAGTAATCTCCCCATGTGGAGACGGGAGAGGTTTGGTTTGGTGCCTCAGAAAAGCCCCGTGTGCTGGTCTACGAAAACAGACCCCTGAGGACGGACACATGGAAACCAAAGCTAAGGTTCAAATTAGGGCCTGGGGGCCTGTCCATTTCAACCTTTTGTCTCTGAGGACTCTGTCTGAGAGTCTAAGTGGAGATAGTTGCTCTGCTGGTGTCAGAGAGCCCCTCTTAGTCCAGGGTGGCCTACACTATTGATGGCCTCAGGGGCCTTGGAGCTTTTCCCTAACCTGTAGGGTTGTGGTCAATGGATTGGGCACAATTTCCTTGGAGAGGGCAGGCACAATCTTTCGCTGTGGCTCCAGAGGCCCTAGCCTGGCGGTTGTGTGGGTCCAGGCTGAGGGCACAGAAGTCTGAAAACACAAATTCAGCTTAAGAGTGGCGCCTAGGGTATGGCAGGCCGGATGTACATCCCGAGAGGGAGCTTTGGGCCTCTGAAACAAGGGCGAGTGGGAGGCGTTCCTTCAGGCTTTTGTCTCTGGATGTTGTGTCCGAGATAGCCGTGGATTGGAGGGGTGGCCTCAGGGACTATGAACGAGTATCCCTCTCTGGGGATTTGTCCCAGCTCCCAAGAGTTTGGGGTCATTTTGTGGGATGGGTGGAGTCGTGTTGTCTGGCTCATGTGTCTCTCCAAGAAAGGGATTCCAGAGCAGAGCCCCAGGTACGGGCGGGGCAACTGGAAAACTCAAACACTGGTGAGGATTGGGTGCATAGGGGCTTGGCAAGCCCCATATGCGGGCTCTTGGCCCAGGCCCTGACAGGCCTTTCGTTGACATGGGGCTCATGCTGAGGGTCAGAGTGTGAATTTGTGCCCAAGAAGCACTCAAGTTTGGGCGTGGCATCAGGAACCATGAAGGTTTCTCCCACCCTGAAGGTGTGACTCCATGCCAAGAGCAAGCTTTACAGCCACGGGGAGGGAGGAGTTCTGTGTTGTGTTTGCGATACCCAGCTGTGTGGAGAATTGATATAATGTCTAGGTTCAGATATCTGAAAACCAAGGTTAGGAAGAGGTGACGGCATAAGACCATGGCGTGTCCGAAGTGCTGGGTGTGCGGCCAGCTGTCTCCTTGTCTGTCTGGACGTCTGGCTTCAGGCTGTGTCAGACAGAGCATGAGTGCCCAGAGCAGCCTATCCAGTTCGGGTACCGTCGAGGCCCGAGCAGGTTGATCCTCATCTGGGTTTTCTGGAGAGAGCCCCACAGGGAAACGTTTTTCTTCCCTTGGGCAGACCCTGGGCTGGGTTGTGGTTCTGGAGTTCCTAGTCCGGAGGGCTTGTTTGCCAGGAGTGTGAGGAAGGAAGTCTGAAAACACAAGCTAGCGTGAGGTTTGGGACCGATGGCACGGCAGGCCCACTCTGAGAGGCTGAATCGAGATCTCCTGCACTGAGGTCATTTCAACTATGAGACGTGCCTCAGGCTAGAGTTTTTGTCCAGCATGGCCTCTTCCTGAATGGTGTGGGGGCCTCATGAGGCCAGGAAGGTTTGCCTACGATGGGATTTGTGAACTACTCCAAACCTCAAGGTGTCCGTCAACACGAAAGTCGAGCGCTATTGGATGGTTCCAGGAGGCCCCATACGGAAAGACTCGAGAGCAGGTGTCTAAGCATGGATGCCTGGGAACGCCACCTCATATTCCCACTCTTTAGTCAGGAAAAGGCAGGCTCAATCTGCGGGCTCCTAGGTGAGCTACCCAGAGGGGAGAGTTGAAATGGACTCTCCTGAAGATGAGTCCTACTGTGGTTTGGTGGCCTGGGAGACCTTGGAATGTGGAGGTGGCTCAGGGACTCTGCAGGATTCTCCAACCTGAGGTGTTTGACACGGCTCCAACAAGGAAGCTTCCCATGTGGAGTCGAGAGAAGTTCTGTTCAGTGCCTCAGGAAAGCCCCATATCCTGTTCTTCGAACCAAAGCCTCTGAGGAGTGTCCCCTGGAAAACAAAGCAAGAGTTGAGATTAGGGCCTGAGTGCCTGTCCGGCTCAACCTTCTATCTCTGTTGACATCTGTGTGCATGCCTTCATGGAGGTAGCAGCTCAGCTTGTGTCTGAAGGCCCCTGTGTGTGCAGGGAGGCTCCCGGTAATGGTATGTCCTCGGGGGCCTTGAGGTTTCTCATATTCTGGAGGTGTGTGGCCAAAGGAATGGACAGAGTTTCCCAGGAGAGAGCAGGCATGGTCCTGTGGTATGGCTCCAGAGGACCCAGCCTAGAGGCTGTGTTTGCCAGGGCTGTGGGGACAGATGTCTGAAAAAGGAAACTTGGCTCAGGTAGGGGCCAAGGTAATGGCAGGCCTGATCTCCAGTCCGAGAGGGGAGATCCTCTGGATATCAAAGGAGGGCAAGTGGGAGGCAGTCGCTCAGGCTTTTGTCTCTGGGTGTTGCGTTCACAGTGGCCGTTCAGGGTAGGGGTTGCTTCAGGGGCCGAGGAAGAGCCTTCCTCTCGGGGGATTGTCCAAGCTCCCAAGTGTTTGGGTTCATTCTGTGGGAAGGGAAGAGTACTGTTTTCTGCCACAGGGGACCCCCCAGGAGAGGGACTCTAGAGCACAGCAGTGGGTTCCCTCAACTGGAATACACACCATCTAGTTAGTCCTGCGTGCCTATGGGCATGGCAAGCCACATATGCGGGCTCTTGGTCCAATCACTGAGAGGCGTTACTTGAATAAGGTACTCACGCTGAGGTTCACAATGTGTGTTTGTGCCCAAGGCGGCCCTCACACATGGGCGTGGCCTCATGGGCCATGCCGTTTTCTCCTACACTGAAGGTTTGACTCAAGGCCAGCAGCAAGGTTTCTTGCCATGGGGAAGGAGGGGTTCTGACTTGTGCATCAGGTTCCCCCCTGTGCAGGGATTGGAGATAAGGTCTAGGTTCTGATGACTGAAAACCCAGGTTGGGAATGGATGGTGGCCTAAGGCAGTGGCGGGTCCAATGTGCTGGGTGTGCAGCCAGCTGTGTCGGTGTCTGTTGGAAGGTCTGGGCTCAGGCTATTTGCGACAGAGCATCAGTGTTTAAGGTAGCCTATGCAATTGGGGTGTTGCCAAGGGCCAAGCCGTTTGATCCTCATTTGGGGTTTCTGGGCAGCACCATAGACAAAGTTTTTCTCCTGGGAGGCAGGCGGAGTGCTTCATTGTGGCCCCAGAATTCCCAGAAGGGAGGGTTTGTGGGCCAGGAGTGTGAGGACGGAAGTCTAGGAACACAAGTTAAAGTGAGGATTGGAGCCAAGGGCAGAGCAGGCCCACTAGGCAGAGGCTGAATCAAAATCTCCTGCATCTGAAGTCAGGCTGAGGATCAGACGTTGGCTGAGGCTGGAGTATGTGTCCATGATGGCACCTTCATGAAGCGGGGGCCTCATGAGGCCAAGGAAGTTTTGAGGTTGCCCCAAACCACCAGGTTTCCTTCTGTGGGACATTCGAGTCCTGTTGTATGGCTCCAGGACATACCATACGGAAGGACTGGAGAGCACGGTTCGAAGGATGGATCCCTGTACAGCATGCCTCGCATTCCCATTGGCATTAGCCACAAATATGTTTGATCTGCTGCCTCTGGGGCACGCAAACCAGGGGGCTGAGTTGAAATGGCCTCTCCTGAGGATGCGTCATAATGTGCGTTTGGGTCTATGGAAACCTTGGAATGTGCTGGTTGTTCAGTGGCCCTGCGGAACTCTCCTACCTGAAGGGTTTGATACATCCCCAGTAAGTAAGCTGCCCATGTGGAGGCGAGAGAGGTTTGGTTTGGTGCCTCAGAAAACCCCGTGTGCTGGTCTACGAAAACAGACCTCTGAGGACGGACACATGGAAACCAAAGCTAAGGTTCAGATTAGGGCCTGGGGGCCTGTCCATTTCAACCTTCTGTCTCTGGGGACACTGTCTGAGAGTCTAAGTGGAGATAGTTGCTCCGCTGGTGTCAGAGAGCCCCTCTTAGTCCAGGGTGGCCTACACTATTGATGGCCTCAGGGGCTTGGAGCTTTTCCCTAACCTGTAGGGTTGTGGTCAATGGATTGTGCACAATTTTCTTGGAGAGTGCAGGCACAATCTTTCGCTGTGGCTCCAGAGGCCCTAGCCTGACGGTTGTGTGGGTCCAGGCTGAGGGCACAGAAGTCTGAAAACACAAACTCAGCTTATGAGTGGCGCCTAGGGTATGGCAGGCCGGATGTACATCCCGAGAGGGAGCTCCTAGGCCTCTGAAACTAGGGCGAGTTGGAGGCGTTCCTTCAGGCTTTTGTCTCTGGATGTTGTGTCCGAGATAGCCGTGGATTGGAGGGGTGGCGTCAGGGACTGTGGACGAGTATCCCTCTCTGTGGATTTGTCCCAGCTCCAAAGAGTTTGGGGTCATTTTGTGGGAAGGGTGGAGTCGTGCTTCTGGCTCATGTGTCTCTCAAGATAGGGATTCCAGAGAAGAGCCCCAGGTACGTGCGGGGCGACTGGAAAACTCAAACACTGGTGAGGATTGGGTGCATAGGGGCTTGGCAAGCCCCATATGCGGGCTCTTGGCCCAGGCCCTGACAGGCCTTCCTTTGACATGGGGCTCATGCTGAGGGTCAGAGTGTGAATTTGTGCCCAAGCAGCACTCAAGTTTGGGCGTGTCATCAGGGACCAGGAAGGTTCCTCCCACCCTGAAGGTGTGACTCCATGCCAAGAGCAAGCTTTACAGCCACGGGGAGGGAGGAGTTCTGTGTTGTGCTTGCGATACCCAGCTGTGTGGAGAATTGATATAATGTCTAGGTTCAGATATCTGAAAACCAAGGTTAGGAAGAGGTGAAGGCATAAGACCATGGCGTGTCCGTAGTGCTGGGTGTGCGGCCAGCTGTCTCCTTGTCTGTCTGGACGTCTGGCTTCAGGCTGTGTCAGACAGAGGTTGAGTGCCCAGTGCAGCCTATCCAGTTCGCAACCGTCGAGGCGGGAGCAGGTTGATCCTCATCTGAGTTTTCTGGAGAGAGCTCCACAGGGAAACGTTTTTCTTCCCTTGGGCAGACCCTGGGCTGGGTTGTGGTTCTGGAGTTCCTAGTCCGGAGGGCTTGTTTGCCAGGAGTGTGAGGAAGGAAGTCTGAAAACACAAGCTAGCGTGAGGTTTGGGACCGATGGCACGGCAGGCCCACTCTGAGAGGCTGAATCGAGATCTCCTGCACTGAGGTCATTTCAACTCTGAGACGTGCCTCAGATTAGAGTTTTTGTCCAGCATGGCCTCTTCCTGAATGGTGTGGGGGCCTCATGAGGCCAGGAAGGTTTGCCAACGATGGGATTTGTGAACTACTCCAAACCTCAAGGTTTCCTTCTGCACGAAAGTCGAGTGCTATTGGATGGTTCCAGGAGGCCCCATACGGAAAGACTCGAGAGCAGGTGTCTAAGCATGGATGCCTGGGAACGCCACCTCATAATCCCACTCTTTAGTCAGGAAAAGGCAGGCTCAATCTGCGGGCTCCTGGGTGAGCTACCCAGAGGGGAGAGTTGAAATGGACTCTCCTGAAGATGAGTCCTACTGTGGCTTGGTGGCCTGGGAGACCTTGGAATGTGGAGGTGGCTCAGGGACTCTGCAGGATTCTCCAACCTGAGGTGTTTGACACGGCTCCAACAAGGAAGCTTCCCATGTGGAGACGAGAGAAGTTCTGTTCAGTGCCTCAGGAAAGCCCCATATCCTGTTCTTCGAACCAAAGCCTCTGAGGAGTGACACCTGGAAAACAAAGCAAGAGTTGAGATTAGGGCCTGAGTGCCTGTCCGGCTCAACCTTTTATCTCTGTTGACATCTGTGTGCATGCCTTCATGTAGGTAACAGCTCAGCTTGTGTCTGAAGGCCCCTGTGTGTGCAGGGAGGCTCCCGGTAGTGGTATGTCCTCGGGGGCCTTGAGGTTTCTCATATTCTGGAGGTGTGTGGCCAAAGGAATGGACAGAGTTTCCCAGGAGAGAGCAGGCAGGGTCCTGTGGTATGGCTCCAGAGGACCCAGCCTAGAGGCTGTGTTTGCCAGGGCTGTGGGGACAGATGTCTGAAAAAGCAAACTTGGCTCAGGTAGGGGCCAAGGTAATGGCAGGCCTGATCTCCAGTCCGAGAGGGGAGATCCTCTGAATATCAAAGGAGGGCAAGTGGGAGGCAGTCGCTCAGGCTTTTGTCTCTGGGTGTTGCGTTCACAGTGGCCGTTCAGGGTAGGGGTTGCTTCAGGGGCCGAGGAAGAGCCTTCCTCTCGGGGGATTGTCCAAGCTCCCAAGTGTTTGGGTTCATTCTGTGGGAAGGGAAGAGTACTGTTTTCTGCCACAGGGGACCCCCCAGGAGAGGGACTCTAGAGCACAGCAGTGGGTTCCCTCAACTGGAATACACACCATCTAGTTAGTCCTGCGTGCCTATGGGCATGGCAAGCCACATATGCGGGCTCTTGGTCCAATCACTGAGAGGCGTTACTTGAATAAGGTACTCACGCTGAGGGTCACAATGTGTGTTTGTGCCCAAGGCGGCCCTCACACATGGGCGTGGCCTCATGGGCCATGCCGTTTGCTCCTACACTGAAGGTTTGACTCACTGCCAGCAGCAAGGTTTCTTGCCATGGGGAAGGAGGGGTTCTGACTTGTGCATCAGGTTCCGCCCTGTGCAGGGATTGGAGATAAGGTCTAGGTTCTGATGACTGAAAACCCAGGTTGGGAATGGATGGTGGCCTAAGGCAGTGGCGGGTCCAATGTGCTGGGTGTGCAGCCAGCTGTGTCGGTGTCTGTTGGAAGGTCTGGGCTCAGGCTATTTGCGACAGAGCATCAGTGTTTAAGGTAGCCTATGCAATTGGGGTGTTGCCAAGGGCCAAGCCATTTGATCCTCATTTGGGGTTTCTGGGCAGCACCATAGACAAAGTTTTTCTCCTGGGAGGCAGGCGGAGTGCTTCATTGTGGCCCCAGAATTCCCAGAAGGGAGGGTTTGTGGGCCAGGAGTGTGAGGACGGAAGTCTAGGAACACAAGTTAAAGTGAGGATTGGAGCCAAGGGCAGAGCAGGCCCACTAGGCAGAGGCTGAATCAAAATCTCCTGCATCTGAAGTCAGGCTGAGGATCAGACGTTGGCTGAGGCTGGAGTATGTGTCATTGATGGCACCTTCATGAAGCGGGGGCCTCATGAGGCCAAGGAAGTTTTGAGGTTGCCCCAAACCACCAGGTTTCCTTCTGTGGGACATTCGAGTCCTGTTGTATGGCTCCAGGACATACCATACGGAAGGACTGGAGAGCACGGTTCGAAGGATGGATCCCTGTACAGCATGCCTCGCATTCCCATTGGCATTAGCCACAAATATGTTTGATCTGCTGCCTCTGGGGCACGCAAACCAGGGGGCTGAGTTGAAATGGCCTCTCCTGAGGATGCGTCATAATGTGCGTTTGGGTCCATGGAAACCTTGGAATGTGCTGGTTGTTCAGTGGCCCTGCGGAACTCTCCTACCTGAAGGGTTTGATACATCCCCAGTAAGTAAGCTGCCCATGTGGAGGCGAGAGAGGTTTGGTTTGGTGCCTCAGAAAACCCCGTGTGCTGGTCTACGAAAACAGACCTCTGAGGACGGACACATGGAAACCAAAGCTAAGGTTCAGATTAGGGCCTGGGGGCCTGTCCATTTCAACCTTCTGTCTCTGGGGACACTGTCTGAGAGTCTAAGTGGAGATAGTTGCTCCGCTGGTGTCAGAGAGCCCCTCTTAGTCCAGGGTGGCCTACACTATTGATGTCCTCAGGGGCTTGGAGCTTTTCCCTAACCTGTAGGGTTGTGGTCAATGGATTGTGCACAATTTTCTTGGAGAGTGCAGGCACAATCTTTCGCTGTGGCTCCAGAGGCCCTAGCCTGACGGTTGTGTGGGTCCAGGCTGAGGGCACAGAAGTCTGAAAACACAAACTCAGCTTATGAGTGGCGCCTAGGGTATGGCAGGCCGGATGTACAGCCCGAGAGGGAGCTCCTAGGCCTCTGAAACTAGGGCGAGTGGGAGGCGTTCCTTCAGGCTTTTGTCTCTGGATGTTGTGTCCGAGATAGCCGTGGATTGGAGGGGTGGCCTCAGGGACTGTGGACGAGTATCCCTCTCTGTGGATTTGTCCCAGCTCCAAAGAGTTTGGGGTCATTTTGTGGGAAGGGTGGAGTCGTGCTTCTGGCTCATGTGTCTCTCAAGATAGGGATTCCAGAGCAGAGCCCCAGGTACGTGCGGGGCGACTGGAAAACTCAAACACTGGTGAGGATTGGGTGCATAGGGGCTTGGCAAGCCCCATATGCGGGCTCTTGGCCCAGGCCCTGACAGGCCTTCCTTTGACATGGGGCTCATGCTGAGGGTCAGAGTGTGAATTTGTGCCCAAGCAGCACTCAAGTTTGGGCGTGTCATCAGGGACCAGGAAGGTTCCTCCCACCCTGAAGGTGTGACTCCATGCCAAGAGCAAGCTTTACAGCCACGGGGAGGGAGGAGTTCTGTGTTGTGCTTGCGATACCCAGCTGTGTGGAGAATTGATATAATGTCTAGGTTCAGATATCTGAAAACCAAGGTTAGGAAGAGGTGAAGGCATAAGACCATGGCGTATCCGTAGTGCTGGGTGTGCGGCCAGCTGTCTCCTTGTCTGTCTGGACGTCTGGCTTCAGGCTGTGTCAGACAGAGGTTGAGTGCCCAGTGCAGCCTATCCAGTTCGCAACCGTCGAGGCGGGAGCAGGTTGATCCTCATCTGAGTTTTCTGGAGAGAGCTCCACAGGGAAACGTTTTTCTTCCCTTGGGCAGACCCTGGGCTGGGTTGTGGTTCTGGAGTTCCTAGTCCGGAGGGCTTGTTTGCCAGGAGTGTGAGGAAGGAAGTCTGAAAACACAAGCTAGCGTGAGGTTTGGGACCGATGGCACGGCAGGCCCACTCTGAGAGGCTGAATCGAGATCTCCTGCACTGAGGTCATTTCAACTCTGAGACGTGCCTCAGATTAGAGTTTTTGTCCAGCATGGCCTCTTCCTGAATGGTGTGGGGGCCTCATGAGGCCAGGAAGGTTTGCCAACGATGGGATTTGTGAACTACTCCAAACCTCAAGGTTTCCTTCTGCACGAAAGTCGAGTGCTATTGGATGGTTCCAGGAGGCCCCATACGGAAAGACTCGAGAGCAGGTGTCTAAGCATGGATGCCTGGGAACGCCACCTCATAATCCCACTCTTTAGTCAGGAAAAGGCAGGCTCAATCTGCGGGCTCCTGGGTGAGCTACCCAGAGGGGAGAGTTGAAATGGACTCTCCTGAAGATGAGTCCTACTGTGGCTTGGTGGCCTGGGAGACCTTGGAATGTGGAGGTGGCTCAGGGACTCTGCAGGATTCTCCAACCTGAGGTGTTTGACACGGCTCCAACAAGGAAGCTTCCCATGTGGAGACGAGAGAAGTTCTGTTCAGTGCCTCAGGAAAGCCCCATATCCTGTTCTTCGAACCAAAGCCTCTGAGGAGTGACACCTGGAAAACAAAGCAAGAGTTGAGATTAGGGCCTGAGTGCCTGTCCGGCTCAACCTTTTATCTCTGTTGACATCTGTGTGCATGCCTTCATGTAGGTAACAGCTCAGCTTGTGTCTGAAGGCCCCTGTGTGTGCAGGGAGGCTCCCGGTAGTGGTATGTCCTCGGGGGCCTTGAGGTTTCTCATATTCTGGAGGTGTGTGGCCAAAGGAATGGACAGAGTTTCCCAGGAGAGAGCAGGCAGGGTCCTGTGGTATGGCTCCAGAGGACCCAGCCTAGAGGCTGTGTTTGCCAGGGCTGTGGGGACAGATGTCTGAAAAAGCAAACTTGGCTCAGGTAGGGGCCAAGGTAATGGCAGGCCTGATCTCCAGTCCGAGAGGGGAGATCCTCTGAATATCAAAGGAGGGCAAGTGGGAGGCAGTCGCTCAGGCTTTTGTCTCTGGGTGTTGCGTTCACAGTGGCCGTTCAGGGTAGGGGTTGCTTCAGGGGCCGAGGAAGAGCCTTCCTCTCGGGGGATTGTCCAAGCTCCCAAGTGTTTGGGTTCATTCTGTGGGAAGGGAAGAGTACTGTTTTCTGCCACAGGGGACCCCCCAGGAGAGGGACTCTAGAGCACAGCAGTGGGTTCCCTCAACTGGAATACACACCATCTAGTTAGTCCTGCGTGCCTATGGGCATGGCAAGCCACATATGCGGGCTCTTGGTCCAATCACTGAGAGGCGTTACTTGAATAAGGTACTCACGCTGAGGGTCACAATGTGTGTTTGTGCCCAAGGCGGCCCTCACACATGGGCGTGGCCTCATGGGCCATGCCGTTTTCTCCTACACTGAAGGTTTGACTCACTGCCAGCAGCAAGGTTTCTTGCCATGGGGAAGGAGGGGTTCTGACTTGTGCATCAGGTTCCCCCCTGTGCAGGGATTGGAGATAAGGTCTAGGTTCTGAAGACTGAAAACCCAGGTTGGGAATGGATGGTGGCCTAAGGCAGTGGCGGGTCCAATGTGCTGGATGTGCAGCCAGCTGTGTCGGTGTCTGTTGGAAGGTCTGGGCTCAGGCTATTTGCGACAGAGCATCAGTGTTTAAGGTAGCCTATGCAATTCGGGTGTTGCCGAGGGCCAAGCAGTTTGATCCTCATTTGGGGTTTCTGGGCAGCACCATAGACAAAGTTTTTCTCCTGGGAGGCAGGCGGAGTGCTTCATTGTGGCCCCAGAATTCCCAGAAGGGAGGGTTTGTGGGCCAGGAGTGTGAGGACGGAAGTCTAGGAACACAAGCTAAAGTGAGGATTGGAGCCAAGGGCAGAGCAGGTCCACTAGGCAGAGGCTGAATCAAAATCTCCTGCATCTGAAGTCAGGCTGAGGATCAGACGTTGGCTGAGGCTGGAGTATGTGTCCATGATGGCACCTTCATGAAGCGGGGGCCTCATGAGGCCAAGGAAGTTTTCCCACGCTGAGTTTGGAGGTTGCCCCAAACCACCAGGTTTCCTTCTTTGGGACATTCGATTCCTGTTGTATGGCTCCAGGACATACCATACGGAAGGACTGGAGAGCACGGTTCGAAGGATGGATCCCTGTACAGCATGCCTCGCATTCCCATTGGCCATTAGCCACAAGATATGTTTGATCTGCTGCCTCTGGGGCACGCTAACCAGTGGGCTGAGTTGAAATGGCCTCTCCTGAGGATGCGTCATAATGTGCGTTTGGGTCCATGGAAACCTTGGAATGTGCTGGTTGTTCAGTGGCCCTGCGGAACTCTCCTACCTGAAGGGTTTGATACATCCCCAGTAAGTAAGCTCCCCATGTGGAGACGAGAGAGGTTTGGTTTGGTGCCTCAGAAAAGCCCCGTGTGGTGGTCTACGAAAACAGACCTCTGAGGACAGACACATGGAAACCAAAGCTAAAGTTCAGATTAGGGCCTGGGGGCCTGTCCATTTCAACCTTCTGTCTCTGGGGACACTGTCTGAGAGTCTAAGTGGAGATAGTTGCTCCGCTGGTGTCAGAGAGCCCCTCTTAGTCCAGGGTGGCCTACACTATTGATGGCCTCAGGGGCCTTGGAGCTTTTCCCTAACCTGTAGGGTTGTGGTCAATAGATTGGGCACAATTTCCTTGGAGAGGGCAGGCACAATCTTTCGCTGTGGCTCCAGAGGCCCTAGCCTGGCGGTTGTGTGGGTCCAGGCTGAGGGCACAGAAGTCTGAAAACACAAACTCAGCTTATGAGTGGCGCCTAGGGTATGGCAGGCCGGATGTACAGCCCGAGAGGGAGCTCCTGGGCCTCTGAAACAAGGGCGAGTGGGAGGCGATCCTTCAGGCTTTTGTCTCTGGATGTTGTGTCCGAGATAGCCGTGGATTGGAGGGGTGGCCTCAGGGACTGTGGACGAGTATCCCTCTCTGGGGATTTGTCCCAGCTCCCAAGAGTTTGGGGTCATTTTGTGGGAAGGGTGGAATCGTGTTGTCTGGCTCATTTGTCTCTCCAAGAAAGGGATTCCAGAGCAGAGCCCCAGGTACGGGCGGGGCAACTGGAAAACTCAAACACTGGTGAGGATTGGGTGCATAGGGGCTTGGCAAGCCCCATATGCGGGCTCTTGGCCCAGGCCCTGACAGGCCTTCCTTTGACATGGGGCTCATGCTGAGGGTCAGAGTGTGAATTTGTGCCCAAGCAGCACTCAAGTTTGGGCGTGGCATCAGGGACCAGGAAGGTTTCTCCCACCCTGAAGGTGTGACTCCATGCCAAGAGCAAGCTTTACAGCCACGGGGAAGGAGGAGTTCTGTGTTGTGCTTGCGATACCCAGCTGTGTGGAGAATTGATATAATGTCTAGGTTCAGATATCTGAAAACCAAGGTTAGGAAGAGGTGAAGGCATAAGACCATGGCGTGTCCGAAGTGCTGGGTGTGCGGCCAGTTGTCTCCTTGTCTGTCTGGACGTCTGGCTTCAGGCTGTGTCAGACAGAGCTTGAGTGCCCAGTGCAGCCTATCCAGTTCGCTACCGTCGAGGCCCGAGCAGGTTGATCCTCATCTGGGTTTTCAGGAGAGAGCCCCACAGGGAAACGTTTTTCTTCCCTAGGGCAGACCCTGGGCTGGGTTGTGGTTCTGGAGTTCCTAGTCCGGAGGGCTTGTTTGCCAGGAGTGTGAGGAAGGAAGTATGAAAACACAAGCTAGCGTGAGGTTTGGGACTGATGGAACGGCAGGCCCACTCTCAGAGGCTGAATCGAGATCTCCTGCACTGAGGTCATTTCAACTATGAGACGTGCCTCAGGCTAGAGTTTTTGTCCAGCATGGCCTCTTCCTGAATGGTGTGGGGGCCTCATGAGGCCAGGAAGGTTTGCCTACGATGGGATTTGTGAACTACTCCAAACCTCAAGGTTTCCTTCTGCACGAAAGTCGAGTGCTATTGGATGGTTCCAGGAGGCCCCATACGGAAAGACTCGAGAGCAGGTGTCTAAGCATGGATGCCTGGGAACGCCACCTCATATTCCCACTCTTTAGTCAGGAAAAGACAGGCTCAATCTGCGGGCTCCTGGGTGAGCTACCCAGAGGGGAGAGTTGAAATGGACTCTCCTGAAGATGAGTCCTACTGTGGCTTGGTGGCCTGGGAGACCTTGGAATGTGGAGGTGGCTCAGGGACTCTGCAGGATTCTCCAACCTGAGGTGTTTGACACGGCTCCAACAAGGAAGCTTCCCATGTGGAGACGAGAGAAGTTCTGTTCAGTGCCTCAGGAAAGCCCCATATCCTGTTCTTCGAACCAAAGCCTCTGAGGAGTGACACCTGGAAAACAAAGCAAGAGTTGAGATTAGGGCCTGAGTGCCTGTCCGGCTCAACCTTCTATCTCTGTTGACATCTGTGTGCATGCCTTCATGTAGGTAGCAGCTCAGCTTGTGTCTGAAGGCCCCTGTGTGTGCAGGGAGGCTCCCGGTAATGGTATGTCCTCGGGGGCCTTGAGGTTTCTCATATTCTGGAGGTGTGTGGCCAAAGGAATGGACAGAGTTTCCCAGGAGAGAGCAGGCATGGTCCTGTGGTATGGCTCCAGAGGACCAAGCCTGGAGGCTGTGTTTGCCAGGGCTGTGGGGACAGATGTCTGAAAAAGGAAACTTGGCTCAGGTAGGGGCCAAGGTAATGGCAGGCCTGATCTCCAGTCCGAGAGGGGAGATCCTCTGGATATCAAAGGAGGGCAAGTGGGAGGCAGTCGCTCAGGCTTTTGTCTCTGGGTGTTGCGTTCACAGTGGCCGTTCAGGGTAGGGGTTGCTTCAGGGGCCGAGGAAGAGCCTTCCTCTCGGGGGATTGTTTAAGCTCCCAAGTGTTTGGGTTCATTCTTTGGGAAGGGAAGAGTACTGTTTTCTGCCACAGGGGACCCCCCAGGAGAGGGACTCTAGAGCACAGCAGTGGGTTCCCTCAACTGGAATACACACCATCTAGTTAGTCCTGCGTGCCTATGGGCATGGCAAGCCACATATGCGGGCTCTTGGTCCAATCACTGAGAGGCGTTACTTGAATAAGGTACTCACGCTGAGGGTCACAATGTGTGTTTGTGCCCAAGGCGGCCCTCACACATGGGCGTGGCCTCATGGGCCATGCCGTTTTCTCCTACACTGAAGGTTTGACTCACTGCCAGCAGCAAGGTTTCTTGCCATGTGGAAGGAGGGGTTCTGACTTGTGCATCAGGTTCCCCCCTGTGCAGGGATTGGAGATTAGGTCTAGGTTCTGATGACTGAAAACCCAGGTTGGGAATGGATGGTGGCCTAAGGCAGTGGCGGGTCCAATGTGCTGGGTGTGCAGCCAGCTGTGTCAGTGTCTGTTGGAAGGTCTGGGCTCAGGCTATTTGCGACAGAGCATCAGTGTTTAAGGTAGCCTATGCAATTGGGGTGTTGCCGAGGGCCAAGCAGTTTGATCCTCATTTGGGGTTTCTGGGCAGCACCATAGACAAAGTTTTTCTACTGGGAGGCAGGCGGAGTGCTTCATTGTGGCCCCAGAATTCCCAGTAGGGAGGGTTTGCGGGCCAGGAGTGTGAGGACGGAAGTCTAGGAACACAAGCTAAAGTGAGGATTGGAGCCAAGGGCAGAGCAGGCCCACTAGGCAGAGGCTGAATCAAAATCTCCGGCATCTGAAGTCAGGCTGAGGATCAGACGTTGGCTGAGGCTGGAGTATGTGTCCATGTTGGCACCTTCATGAAGCGGGGGCCTCATGAGGCCAAGGAAGTTTTCCCACGCTGAGTTTGGAGGTTGCCCCAAACCACCAGGTTTCCTTCTGTGGGACATTCGAGTCCTGTTGCATGGCTCCAGGACATACCATACGGAAGGACTGGAGAGCACGGTTCGAAGGATGGATCCCTGTACAGCATGCCTCGCATTCCCATTGGCCATTAGCCACAAGATATGTTTGATCTGCTGCCTCTGGGGCACGCTAACCAGGGGGCTGAGTTGAAATGGCCTCTCCTGAGGATGCGTCATAATGTGCGTTTGGGTCCATGGAAACCTTGGAATGTGCTGGTTGTTCAGTGGCCCTGGGGAACTCTCCTACCTGAAGGGTTTGATACATCCCCAGTAAGTAAGATCCCCATGTGGAGACGAGAGAGGTTTGGTTTGGAGCCTCAGAAAAGCCCCGTGTGCTGGTCTACGAAAACAGACCTCTGAGGACGGACACATGGAAACCAAAGCTAAGGTTCAGATTAGGGCCTCGGGGCCTGTCCATTTCAACCTTCTGTCTCTGGGGACACTGTCTGAGAGTCTATGTGGAGATAGTTGCTCCGCTGGTGTCAGAGAGCCCCTCTTAGTCCAGGGTGGCCTACACTATTGATGGCCTCAGGGGCCTTGGAGCTTTTTCCTAACCTGTAGGGTTGTGGTCAATGGATGGGCACAATTTCCTTGGAGAGGGCAGGCACAATCTTTCGCTGTGGCTACAGAGGCCCTAGCCTGGCGGTTGTGTGGGTCCAGGCTGAGGGCACAGAAGTCTGAAAACACAAACTCAGCTTATGAGTGGCGCCTAGGGTATGGCAGGCCGGATGTACAGCCCGAGTGTGAGCTCCTCGGCCTCTGAAACAAGGGCGAGTGGGAGGCGTTCCTTCAGGCTTTTGTCTCTGGATGTTGTGTCCGAGATAGCCGTGGATTGGAGGGGTGGCCTCAGGGACTGTGGACGAGTATCCCTCTCTGGGGATTTGTCCCAGCTCCCAAGAGTTTGGGGTCATTTTGTGGGAAGGGTGGAAAAGTGTTTTGTGGCTCACGTGTCTCTCCAAGAAAGGGATTCCAAAGCAGAGCCCCAGGTACGGGCGGGGCGACTGGAAAACTCAAACACTGGTGAGGATTGGGTGCATAGGGGCTTGGCAAGCCCCATATGCGGGCTCTTGGCCCAGGCCATGACAGGCCTTCCTTTGACATGGGGCTCATGCTGAGGGTCAGAGTGTGAATTTGTGCCCAAGCAGCACTCAAGTTTGGGCGTGGCATCAGGGACCAGGAAGGTTTCTCCCACCCTGAAGGTGTGACTCCATGCCAAGAGCAAGCTTTACAGCCACGGGGAAGGAGGAGTTCTGTGTTGTGCTTGCGATACCCAGCTGTGTGGAGAATTGATATAATGTCTAGGTTCAGATATCTGAAAACCAAGGTTAGGAAGAGGTGACAGCATAAGACCATGGCGTGTCCGAAGTGCTGGGTGTGGGCCAGCTGTCTCCTTGTCTGGACGTCAGGCTTCAGGCTGTGTCAGACAGAGCATGAGTGCCCAGAGCAACCTATCCAGTTCGGGTACCGTCGAGGCCCGAGCAGGTTGATCCTCATCTGGGTTTTCTGGAGAGAGCCCCACAGGGAAACGTCTTTCTTCCCTTGGGCAGACCCTGGGCTGGGTTGTGGTTCTGGAGTTCCTAGTCCAGAGGGCTTGTTTGCCAGGAGTGTGAGGAAGGAAGTCTGAAAACACAAGCTAGCATGAGGTTTGGGACCGATGGCACGGCAGGCCCACTCTGAGAGGCTGAATCGAGATCTCCTGCACTGAGGTCATTTCAACTATGAGACGTGCCTCAAGCTAGAGTTTTTGTCCAGCATGGCCTCTTCCTGAATGGTGTGGGGGCCTCATGAGGCCAGGAAGGTTTGCCTACGATGGGATTTGTGAACTACTCCAAACCTCAAGGTTTCCTTCTACACGAAAGTCGAGTGCTATTGGATGGTTCCAGGAGGTCCCATACGGAAAGACTCGAGAGCAGGTGTCTAAGCATGGATGCCTGGGAACGCCACCTCATATTCCCACTCTTTAGTCAGGAAAAGGCAGGCTCAATCTGCGGGCTCCTGGGTGAGCTACCCAGAGGGGAGAGTTGAAATGGACTCTCCTGAAGATGAGTCCTACTGTGGCTTGGTGGCCTGGGAGACCTTGGAATGTGGAGGTGGCTCAGGGACTCTGCAGGATTCTCCAACCTGAGGTGTTTGACACGGCTCCAACAAGGAAGCTTCCCATGTGGAGACGAGGAAGTTCTGTTCAGTGCCTCAGGAAAGCTCCATATCCTGTTCTTCGAACCAAAGCCTCTGAGGAGTGACACCTGGAAAACAAAGCAAGAGTTGAGATTAGGGCCTAAGGGCCTGTCCGGCTCAACCTTCTATCTCTGTTGACATCTGTGTGCATGCCTTCATGGAGGTAGCAGCTCAGCTTGTGTCCGAAGGCCCCTGTGTGTGCAGGGAGGCTCCCGGTAATGGTATGTCCTCGGGGGCCTTGAGGTTTCTCATATTCTGGAGGTGTGTGGCCAAAGGAATGGACAGAGTTTCCCAGGAGAGAGCAGGCATGGTCCTGTGGTATGGCTCCAGAGGACCCAGCCTAGAGGCTGTGTTTGCCAGGGCTGTGGGGACAGATGTCTGAAAAAGCAAACTTGGCTCAGGTAGGGGCCAAGGTAATGGCAGGCCTGATCTCCAGTCTGAGAGGGGAGATCCTCTGGATATCAAAGGAGGGCAAGTGGGAGGCAGTCGCTCAGGCTTTTGTCTCTGGGTGTTGCGTTCACAGTGGCCGTTCAGGGTAGGGGTTGCTTCAGGGGCCGAGGAAGAGCCTTCCTCTCGGGGGATTGTCCAAGCTCCCAAGTGTTTGGGTTCATTCTGTGGGAAGGGAAGAGTACTGTTTTCTGCCACAGGGGACCCCCCAGGAGAGGGACTCTAGAGCACAGCAGTGGGTTCCCTCAACTGGAATACACACCATCTAGTTAGTCCTGCGTGCCTATGGGCATGGCAAGCCACATATGCGGGCTCTTGGTCCAATCACTGAGAGGCGTTACTTGAATAAGGTACTCACGCTGAGGGTCACAATGTGTGTTTGTGCCCAAGGCGGCCCTCACACATGGGCGTGGCCTCATGGGCCATGCCGTTTTCTCCTACACTGAAGGTTTGACTCACTGCCAGCAGCAAGGTTTCTTGCCATGGGGAAGGATGGGTTCTGACTTGTGCATCAGGTTCCCCCCTGTGCAGGGATTGGAGATAAGGTCTAGGTTCTGATGACTGAAAACCCAGGTTGGGAATGGATGGTGGCCTAAGGCAGTGGCGGGTCCAATGTGCTGGGTGTGCAGCCAGCTGTGTCGGTGTCTGTTGGAAGGTCTGGGCTCAGGCTATTTGCGACAGAGCATCAGTGTTTAAGGTAGCCAATGCAATTGGGGTGCACCCTTCAAAGATTCCTTCTGCGGGACAATTGAGACCTGTTGGTCAGCTCTAAGACATCACATATGGAATGACTCCAGAGCACCGTTCGACGATGGATGCTAGAAAGCCAGCCTCGCATTCCAGTTTTCTCCTAGCAACAAGATACTTGAGATCTGATGGCTCTGCGGGAGCAATCGGGGCGGCTGTGTTGAAAGGGACTTTCCCGAGGATGGGGCCTAATGTGTGTTTGTCTCCATGAAGGCCTTGGTATGGGGCGGTGGCACCGGGACCATGAAGTATTCTCCTAAGCTTTTGACATAACTCCCATGCACAAGTTTCCTTGTGGAGACGAGATTTGTTTTGATGGGTGCCTCAGGAAACCCCCTATGCTGGTCTTGGAATCCAGGCTTTTGAGGAGACATGCCTGTAAACCAAAGCAATGGATCCGATTATGGCCAAGATCCTGTCTGGTTCCATCTTCTTCTCTGGGGACATCCATCCATGGTGTGAGTGGAGGTAGATGCTCAGGTGGTGTCAGACCGCCCTTGTTTGTCCCGGGAGACCTACACTATTGGGATGGCCTCGGGTATTTGGAGGGTTCTCCTAATTTGTACGATTTGGAAGAATGGAATGGGCAGAATTCCCATGGATTGGGTAGGCACAGTCCTAATGTGTGGCTCCAGGGGCCCCAGCCTGGAGGGTGTGTGGCCCAGGACTTTGAGGACAGAAGTCTGAAAACACAAACTCAGCTTAGGGTTGTGGACATGGTATGGCAGGCCCTATCTACAAACCATGAAAAGAACTCTTCAGGATATGAAGAAAGAGCGAGTCTGAGGCGCTTCCTCAGGCTTTTGTCTCTGGCTTTTGTATCAACGATGGCCGTGGAATGTGGGGAGGCCTCATGGGCCATGGACGAATCTTCCTCTCTGTGGATTTGGCCGGGTCCCAATTGTTTTTCGTCAATCTGTGGGATGGAAGGTCTCCTTTCAGGTTTGTTACCTCAGGTGTCCCAACCAAAGAGGAATTCCAAAGCAGAGCCCTGGGGAAGAGTGAAGGGACAACCCAAACTATGATTAAAAATTGGTGCCTAGGGGCATGGCAGGCCCAATATGCTGTTTCTTCATCCATCCACTGAGAGGCCTTACTTGAGGACTGGGCTCAGGCTGAGGGTCACAATGTGTTTTTGTGTACAATGTGGCCCGGGAGAGTGGGCGTGGCCTCGTGGGCCACACTGGTTTCAACTACACTGAACTTTGGACAAATGCCAATCACAAGGTCTCTTGCCATGGGCAAGGAGTTCTGATTTCTGCATCATTTTCAATCCGGGGCAGTGGTTGGAGATAAGTTCTAGGTACTGAAGCCTGAAAACCGCAGTATGGAAGAGATGACGACCTAAGGCCATGGCGGGTCTGATGTGCTCAGTGTGCGGTCAGCTGCCTGGATGTTGGTCAGGAGGTTCGGGCTCATGTGGTGTCAGACAGTGCATTAGTGCCCAGGTTACACTCTATAATTTGGGTACAGTCGAGTGCCGTGTAGGTTTATCCTCTTTTGAGGTGCCTGGGCAGCTCAGTAGGCAAGATATATTTGCTAAAGGGCAGGCAGAGTGCTGCATTGTGGGTCCGGAATTGCCAAACTTGAGGGCTTCTGGGCGAGGAGTGTGAGGACAGAAGTCTGAGAACACGATCTAGACTTGGGTTCAGGCCGAGGCTACGGCAGGTACCCCCTGCAGATCTGAACCAATCTCTCATGCATCTGAAGTCACGGCGAGGATCAGACGTTGGCTCAGGTTTGAGTTTCTGTGCATGACTGCCCCTTCATGACGGACCAGAATCTCAAGGCCATGGAGGTTTTCCCACGATGGGAGTTGTGGGATGCACCCTTCAAGAATTTCTACTGCGGTACATTTGAGACCTGTTGGGCAGCTCCAGGATATCCCATATGGAAGGACTCCAGAGCACCGTTCGGGGATGGATGCCAGGGAAGCCGGCCTCGCATCCAAATTGTCTCCTAGCAACAAGACAATTGAGATCTGATGGCTCTGCCGGAGCATCCGGGGTGTCTGAGATGAAATGGAATTTCCCGAGGATGGGGCCCAATATGTGTTTGTGTTTCTAATGACCCTGGAAAAGGGCAGTGGCATCGGGACCCTGAAGTATTCTCCTAAGCTTTTGACATAGGTCCCATGCACAAGTTTCCTTGTGGAGACAAGATTAGTTCTGATGGGTGCCTCAGGAAACCCCCTATGCTGGTCTTGGAATCCAGGCTTTTGAGGAGACATGCCTGTAAACCAAAGCAATGGATCCGATTATGGCTAGGGTTCTGTCTGGTTCCATCTCCTTCTCTGGGGACATCCATCTATGGTATGAGTGGAAGTAGATGCTCAGCTGGTGTCAGACCGCCCTTGTTTGTCCACGGAGTCCTATACTATTGGGATGGCCTCGGGGACTTTGGAGGGTTCTACTAATTTGTACAATTTGGAACAATGGAATGGGCAGAATTCCCATGGATTGGGTAGGCACAGTCCTAATGTGTGGCTCCAGGGGCCCCAGCCTGGAGGGTGTGTGGCCCAGGACTTTGAGGACAGAAGTCTGAAAACACAAACTCAGCTTAGGTTAGGGGACGTAGGTATGGCAGGTCCATTCTACAAACCATGAGAAGAACTCTTCAGCATATGAAGAAAGAGCGAGTCTGAGGCACTTGCTCTGGCTTTTGTCTCTGGACTTTGTATCAACGATGGCCGTGGATGTGGGGAGGCCTCATGGGCCATGGACGAATCTTCCTCTCTTTGGATTTGGTCCGGTCCCAATTGTTTTTCATCAATCTGTGGGATGGAAGGTCTCCTTTCAGGTTTGTTACCTCAGGTGTCCCAACCAAAGAGGAATTCCAAAGCAGAGACCTAGGGAAGAGTGAAGGGACAACCCAAACTATGGTTAAAAATTGGCGCCTAGGGGCATGGCAGGCCCAATATGCTGTCTCTTCATCCATCCACTGAGAGGCCTTACTTGAAGCCTGGGCTCAGGCTGAGGGTCACAATGTGTGTTTGTGTCCAATGTGGCCCGGGAGAGTGGGCGTGGCCTCATGGGCCACACTGGTTTCAACTACACTAAACTTTGGACAACTTGCCAATCACAAGGTCTCTTGCCATGGGGAAGGAGTTCTGATTTCTGCATCATTTTCAATCCTGGGCAATGGTTGGAGATAAGTTCCTGGTACTGAAGCATGAAAACCGCTGTTTGGAAGAGATGACGGCCTAAGGCCATGGCGGGTCTGTTGTGCTCAGTGTGCGTTCAGCTGCCTGGGTGTTGGTCAGGAGGTTCGGTCTCATGTGGTGTCAGACAGTGCATTAGTGCCCAAGTTACACTCTATAATTTGGGGACAGTTGAGTGCCGTGTAGGTTTATCCTCATTTGAGGTGCCAGGGCAGCTCATTAGGCAATATATTTTTGCTAGAGGGCAGGCAGAGTGCTGCATTGTGGGTCCGGAATTGCCAAACTTCTGGACTCTTGGACCAGGAGTGTGAGGACAGAAGTCTGAGAACACGATCTAGACTTGGGCTTCAGGCCGAGGGCACGGCAGGTACCCCCTGCAGATCTGAACCAATCTCTCATGCATCTGAAGTCACGGCGAGGTTCAGACGTTGGCTCAGGTTGGAGTTTCTGTGCATGACTGCCCCTTCATGAACGGACCGGAATCTCAAGGCCATGGAGTTTTTCCCACGTTGAGAGTTGTGGGATGCCCCTTTCAAGGATTTCTTCTGCGGGAAAATTGAGACCTTTTGGGGCAGCTCCATGATATCCCATATGGAATGACTCCAAAGCACTTTCGGGGATGATGCCAGGGTAGCCGGCCACGCATACCAATTGTCTCCTAGCAACAAGACAGTTGAGATCTGATGGCTCTGCAGGAGCAACCGATGTGGCTGAGTTGAAATGGACTTTCCCGAGGATGGGGCCTAATATGTGTTTGTGTCCATTAAAGCCTTGGAATGGGGCGGTGGCACCGGGACCCTGAAGTATTCTCCTAAGCTTTTGACATAGGTCCGAAACTGAAGTTTTCTTGTGGAGACGAGATTTGTTCTGATGGGTGCCTCAGGAAACCCCCTATGCTGGTATTGGAATCCAGGCTTTTGAGGAGACATGCCTTTAAACCAAAGCAATGGATCCGATTATGGCCTAGGGTCCTGTCTGATTCCATCTTCTTCTCTGGGGACATCCATCTATAGTATGAGAGGAGGTAGATGCTCAGCTGGTGTCAGACCTCCCTTGTTTGTCCACGGACTCCTACATTATTGGGATGGCCTCGGGAACTTTGGAGGGTTCTCCTAATTTGTACGATTTTGGGCAATGGAATGGGCAGAATTCCCATGGATTTGGTAGGCACAGGCCTAATGTGTGGCTCCAGAGGCCCCAGCCTGGAGTGTGTGTGGCCCAGGAATTTGAAGACAGAAGTCTGAAAACACAAAGTCAGCTTAGGTTAGGGGACGTAGGTATGGCAGGTCCAATCTACAACCATGAGAAGAACTCTTCAGGATATGAAAAAAGAGCGATTCTGAGGTGCTTCCTCAGGCATTTGTCTGTGGATTTTGTATCAAAGATGGGCGTCAAATGTGGGAAGACCTCATGGGCCATGGACGAATCTTCCTCTCTGTGGATTTGGCCCGGTCCCAATTTCTTTCCGTGAATCTGTGGGATGGGAGGTCTCCTCTCAGGTTTGTTACCTCAGGTGTACAACCAAAGAGGAATTCCTAAGGAGAGCCCTGGGGAAGAGTGAAGGGACAACCCAAATTATGGTTAAAAAATGGGGCCTAGGGCCATGGCAAGCCCAATATGCTGTCTCTTCTTCCAGCCACTGAGTGGCCTTACTTGAGGACGGGGTTCAGGCTGAGGGTCACAATGTGTGTTTGTGACTAATGTGGCCTGCGAACAGGGGAGGGGCCTCATGTGCCACACTGGTTTCATCTACTTTGAATTTTGGACAACATGCTAATCACAAGGTCTCTTGCCATGTTGAAGGAGCTCTGATTTCTGCATCATTTTCAACCCTGGGCAGTGGTTGGAGATAAGGTCTAGGTTCTGAAGCCTGGAAACCGCAGTTGGGAAGAGATGACGAACTAAGGCCATGGCGGGTCTGATGTGCTCAGTGTGCGGTCAGCTGCTGGGTGTTGGTCCGGAGGTTCTCTTTCAGGTTGTGTCAGACAGTGCATTAGTGCCAAGGTTAGATATATAATTTAGGTACATTCTAGTGCCGTGTAGGTTTATCATCATTTGAGGTGCCTGGGCAACACATTAGGCAATATATTTTTTCTAGAGGGCAAGCAGAGTGCTGCATTGTGGGTCCGGTATTGCCGAACATGAGGGATTCTGGACCAGGAGTGTGAGGACAAGTCTGAGAACAGAAGCTAGACTTGGGCTTCAGGCCGACGGCATGGCTGGTACCCCTTGCAGATCTGAACGAATATCTCATGCTTCTGAAGTTACGGTGAGGTTCAGACGTTGACTCAAGTTGGAGTTTCTGTGCTGACTGCCCCTTCATGAACGGAGCGGAATCTCAAGGCCATGGAGGTTTTTCCACGTTGGGAGTTGTGGGATGCCCCCTTCAATGATTCCTTCTGCGGGAAAATTGAGACCTGGTGGGCAGCTCCAGGATATCCGATATGGAATGACACCAGAGCACCGTTCGGGGATGGATGCCAGGGAAGCCGGCCTCGCATTCTAATTGTCTCCTAGCAACAAGACAGTTGAGATCTGAAGGCCATGCCGGAGCAACCGGGGTGGCTGAGTTGAAATGGACTTTCCCGAGGATGTGGCCTAATATGTGTTTGTGTCCATGAGAACTTGGAATGGGGCGGTGGCACCGGGACCCTGAAGTATTCTCCTAAGCTTTTGACATAGGTCCCATGCACAAGTTTCCTTGTGGAGACGAGATTTGTTCTGATGGGTGCCTCAGGAAGCCCCCTATGCTGGACTTGGAATCCAGGCTTTTGAGGAGACATGCCTGTAAACAAAAGCAATGGATCCGATTATGGCCTAGGGTACTGTCTGGTTCCATCTTCTTCTCTGGGGACATCAATCTATGGTATGAGTGTAGGTAAATGCTCAGCTGGTGTCAGACCACCCTTGTTTGTCCCGGGAGATCTACACTATTGGGATGGCCTCGGGAACTTTGGAGGATTCTCCTAATTTGTACGATTTTGGACAATGGAATGGGCAGAATTCCCATGGATTGGGTAGACACAGTCCTAATGTGTGGCTCCAGGGGCCCCAGGTTGGAGGGTGTGTGGCCCAGGAATTTGAGGACAGAGGTCTGAGAACACAAACTCAGCTTAGGTTTGGGGACGTAGGTATGTCAGGTCCAATCTACAAATCATGTGAAGAACTCTTCAGGATATGAAGAAAGAGCGAGTCTGAGGCGCTTGCTCAGGCTTTTGTCTCTGGATTTTGTATCAAATATGGGGGTGGAATGTGGGGAGGCCTCATGGGCCATGGAGGAATCTTCCTCTGTGGATTTGGCCCGATCTCAATTTCTTTCCTTCAATCTGTGGGATGGGAGGTCTCCTCTCAGGTTTGTTACCTCAGGTGTCCCAACCAAAGAGGAATTCCAAAGCAGAGACCTGGGGAAGAGTGAAGGGACAACCCAAACTATGGTTAAAAAATGGGGCTTGGGGAAAGGCAGGCCCCATATGCTGTCTCTTCATCCAGCCACTGAGTGGCCTTACTTAAGGACTGGGCACAGGCTGTGGGTCACAATGTGTGTTTGTGACCAATGTGGCCCACGAGCATGAGTGGGACCTCATAGGCCACACTGTTTCAACTAAACTGAACTTTGGACAACATGCCAATCACAAGGTCTCTTGCCATGGGGAAGGAGCTCTGATTTCTGCATCATTTTCAACCCTGGGCAGTGTTTGGAGTTAAGGTCTAGGTTCTGAGGCCTGAAAACCGCAGTTGTGAAGAGATGACGACCTAAGGCCATGGCGGTTCTGATGTGCTCAGTGTGCGGTCAGCTGCCTGGGTGTTGGTCCGGCGGTTCGGGTTCAGGTTTTGTTAGCCAGTGCATTAGTGCCCGGATTAGACTATATAATTTAGGTACAGTCGAGTGCCGTGTACGTTTATACTCATTTGAGGTCCCTGGCTACTCATTAGGCACGATATTTTTTAAGAGGGCTGGCAGAGTGCTGCATTGTGGGTCCAGAATTGCCAAAATTGAGGGCTTCTGGGCCAGGAGTAGGAGGACAGAAGTCTGAGAACACAAGCTAGACCTGGGCTTCAGGCCGAGGGCACGCCAGGTACCGCCTGCAGATCTGAACCAATATCTCATGCATCTGAAGTAACGGCGAGGATCAGACGTTGGCTCAGGTTGGAGTTTCTGTGCATGACTGCCCCTTCATGAACGGAACGGAAACTCAAGGCCATGGAGGTTTTCCCACGTTGGAAGTTGTGGGATGTTTCCTTGAAGGATTCCTTCTGCGGGACAATTGGGACCTGTTGTCAGCTCCAGGACATCCCATATGGAAAGACACCAGAGCACCGTTCGAGGATGGATGCTAGGGAAGCCCGCCTCGCATTCCAATTGTCTGCTAGCAACAAGACAGTTGAGATCTGATGGCTCAGGGGGAGCAATTGGGGCGGCTGTGTTGAAATGGACTTTCCCGAGGATGGGGCCTAATGTGTGTTTATGTCCATTAAGACCTTGGATTTGGGCGGTGGCACCGGGACCCTGAAGTATTCTCCTAAGCTTTGACATAGGTCCCATGCACAAGTTCCTTGTGGAGACGAGATTTATTTTGATGGGTGCCTCAGGAAACCCCCTATGCTGGTCTAGGAATCCAGGCTTTGAGGAGACATGCCTGTAAACCAAAGCAATGGATCCGATTATGGCCTAGGGTCCTGTCTGGTTCCATTTCTTCTCTGGGGATGTCCATCTATGGTATGAGTGGAGGTACATGCTCAGGTGGTGTCAGACGGCCCTTGTTTGTCCCGGGAGACCTACACTATTGGGATGGTCTAGGGGACTTCGGAGGGTTCTTCTAATTTGTACGATTTTGAACAATGGAATGGGCAGAATTCCCATGGATTGGTTAGGCACAGTCCTATGTGTGGCCCAGGGGTCCCAGCTTGGAGGGTGAGTGGCCCAGGAATTTGAAGACAGATGTCTGAAAACACAAACTCAGCTTAGGTTTGGGGACGTAGGTATGGCAGGTCCAATCTACAAACCATGAGAAGAACTCTTCATTATATGAAGAAAGAGCGAGTCTGAGGCACTTGCTCAGGCTTTTGTCTCTGGATTTTTTATCAAAGATGGGCGTGGAATGTGGGGAGGCCTCATGGGCCATGGACGAAACTTCCTATCTGTGGATTTGGCCCGGTCCCAATTTCTTTCCGTCAATCTGTGGGATGGGAGGTCTCCTCTCAGGTTTGTTACCTCAGGTGTCCCAACCAAAGAGGAATTCCTAAGCAGAGCCCTGGGGAAGAGTGAAGGGACAACCCAAATTATCGTTAAAAAATGGGGCTTAGGGGCATGGCAGGCCAAATATGCTGTCTCTTCTTCCAGCCACTGAGTGGCCTTACGTGAGGAAGGGGTTCAGGCTGAGGGTCACAATGTGTGTTTGTGACTAATGTTGCCCGCCAGCAGGGGCGGGGCCTCATGTGCCACACTGTTTTCATCTACACTGAACTTTGGACAACATGCCAATCACATGGTCTCTTGCCATGGGGAAGGAGCTCTGATTTCTGCATCATTTTCAACCCTGGGCAGTGGTTGGAGATAATGTCTAGTTTCTGAAGCCTGGAAACCGCAGTTGGGAAGAGATGACGACCTAAGGCCATGGCGGGTCTGATGTGCTCAGTTTGCGGGCAGCTGCCTGGGTGTTGGTCCGGAGTTTCGGGTTCAGGTTGTGTCAGACTGTGCATTAGTGCCCAGGTTAGATATATAATTTAGGTACATTCTAGTGCCGTGTAGGTTTATCCTCATTTGATGTGCCTGGGCATCTCATTAGGCAATATATTTTTTTCTAGAGGGCAAGCAGATTGCTGCATTGTGGGTCCGGTATTGCCGAACATGAGGGATTCTGGACCAGGAGTGTGAGGACAAGTCTGAGAACAGAAGCTAGACTTGGGCTTCAGGCCGAGGGCATGGCTGGTACCCCTTGCAGATCTGAACGTATATCTCATGCTTCTGAAGTTATGGCGAGGTTCAGACGTTGGCTCAGGTTGGAGTTTCTGTGCTGACTGCCCCTTCATGAATGGAGCGGAATCTCAAGGCCATGGAGGTTTTCCCACGTTCGGAGTTTTGGAATGCCCCCTTCAAGGATTCCTTCTGCGGGCCAATTGAGACCTGTTGGGCAGCTCCATGATATCCCATATGGAATGAGTCCAGAGCACCGTTTGGGGATGGATGCCAGGGAAGCCGGCCTCGCATTCTAATTTTCTCCTAGCAACAAGACAGTTGAGATCTGAAGGCTCTGCGGGAGCAACCAGGGTGGCTGAGTTGAAATGGACTTTTCCGAGGATGGGGCCTAATATGTGTTTGTGTCCATGAGGGCCTTGGAATGGGGCGGTGGCACCGGGACTCTGAAGTTTTCTCCTAAGCTTTTGACATAGGTCCCATGCACAAGTTTCCTTGTGGAGACGAGATTTGTTCTGATGGGTGCCTCAGGAAACCCGCTTTGCTGGTCTTGGAATCCAGGCTTTTGAGGAGACATGCCTGTAAACCAAAGCAATGGATCTGATTATGGCCTAGGGTCCTGTCTGGTTCCATCTTCATCTCTGGGGACATCCATCTATGGTATGACTGTAGGTAGATGCTCAGGTGGTGTCAGACCGCCCTTGTTTGTCCCGGGAGTCCTACACTATTGGGATGGCCTCGGGAACTTTGGAGAGTTCTCCTAATTTGTACGATTTTGGACAATGGAATGGGCTGAATTCCCATGGATTGGGTAGGCACATTCCTAATGTGTGGCTCCAGGGGCCCCAGGTTGGAGGGTGTGTGGCACAGGAATTTGAGGACAGATGTCTGAAAACACAAACTCAGCTTAGGTTGGGGACGAAGGTATGGCAGGTCCAATCTACAAATCATGTGAAGAACTCTTCAGGATATGAAGAAAGAGCGAGTCTGAGGCGCTTGCTCAGGCTTTTGTCTCTGGATTTTGTATCAAAGATGGGCATGGGATGTGGGGAGGCCTCATGGTCCATGGACGAATCTTCCTCTCTGTGGATTTGGCTCGGTCCCAATTTCTTTCCGTCAATCTGTGGGATGGGAGGTCTCCTCTCAGGTTTGTTACCTCTGGTGTCCCAACCAAAGAGGAATTCCAAAGCAGAGACCTGGGGAAGAGTGAAGGGACAACCCAAACTATGGTTAAAAAATGGGGCTTGCGGCATGGCAGGCCCAAGATGCTGTCTCTTCATCCAGCCAATGAGTGGCCTTACTTAAGGACTGGGCACAGGCTTTGGGTCACAATGTGTTTTTGTGA
Source organism: Mustela nivalis (assembly GCF_964662115.1). Taxonomy (NCBI): domain Eukaryota; kingdom Metazoa; phylum Chordata; class Mammalia; order Carnivora; family Mustelidae; genus Mustela; species Mustela nivalis. The sequence goes on from NW_028136515.1 coordinate 1,199,998, forward strand.
CCA